>NC_090934.1:1225589261-1226839261 GCF_040938575.1 Ambystoma mexicanum | reverse complement strand
TCCAAGACTCCACAAACAGGCATCACCATCTTGGCACCTTGAAGTTATTTGACAAAGATCAGGCCCTTTTCACATTCTCACTTGCCATGGTTGTAACTGGCCTTTTCTAATGCAGGAATGGCCAAAGTTCAAATGCATTACTGCCAGCGGTATGCTCATTTCTCTCCTTTCTGAATCTCAAAGTAACTTCCTACCGTCCCCTTAGTCTTGGAGTACCAGTCATATTTGGCCATTTCATGGCAACCCGCTCCACTAGCCCTGGAACATGCTCCTGGCACAAATCCTGAGTCTCTCTCGTTTCCTTCCTTTCCCCTGGGACTCTCTGTAGTCCTATGCGTCTGTTTGTACTTACCGCCTCCTCTCAATGTGGTTTCTTCCTCCTCTTCCCTCTCTTTCCACCGCACTTTCCCAATCTTTCCCTTCTCTCTGTCTTCTTGTTTTTGGTCATTCTTCTCCTTCAGTTTGTGATAGGAATGGGTCACCACCCCCGCTTGAATCTTTCACCCTTGATAATTCTCTTCCATGTGCCTCTATATTTTGATGTTTCACCTGCTCTTCTTAAGTGTTTCGACCCTGCATATTTCACCCTCTTTGCTACCAGGCTCACCATGAGCGTTCTCAGTGCTGCATGGGGCAGACCCACAATGTGTTCTGTGAACCAATCGTGCATGACTGTCAATCGCTTGTAACTATTGTGGAGAAAGGGCAGCTTGTGGAGTGCTGTAAACCCAGGCACATGAGTCGAGTTTACTCAGCTCCACATGTCTTTCCTGTTTATCTGTATATCACAACATAAGGCTCATGGAGAGGGATACTGTAATCTCTGAGAGGTACAGCACGCAAGGCTAGGGATGGGATGGAGTGCACAAGAGCTCCTGTAGATACTGCCTCCTGGTCTAGCGTGGAGCAGTTGGTGGTTCAAGAGTTTACAGACACCCATTCCCTAGCCTCTCTCGAGTGATTTTGTCACAAGGCTCTCTCATGTGAATTCATGACATGAGTCACTAAGTCACATAGAGGACACAGTTCACCACAAAACACTCATAAAAAAATTCAAATATATAGGAGTAGGCAACACAGCGATACTGTGGCTACAATTCTTCATGACAGAAAGAACAGAAACAACCTGGTTGACTTGGCTAGCCCCCTTCAACTCCACCCCCACACAACAACTTGTGGTGTTCCACAAGATTCATATCTCTCACCACTTCTATTCAACATCTGCATGATCCCTCTCATCAACGTCATCATAAAACAAAGCCTCATCTGTTACAATTACATAAATGACACACAAATCCTCTACAGAATCAAAGCTAGCAAAGAACAAAGCTGAACCCTTACCAACTGCCTCACAGACATAAACCATTGAATGAGTACCAGCAGTCTTAAACTCAACACGGACAAAACAGAACTCATCATTGCGCCCAATGACCAGTTGAACCATCACAACATTCCATGGCCTACTGAATTGGGAAACCCGCTAGAACCATTCAAAGTGGTCAGAAATCTCGAAATATCAATAAACAATGACTTAACACTCGAACTGCAAGTCAACGCAGTGGTAAAGAAATGCTTCTTCCACCTGGACACAATCAAGTGCATACTTCCCTTCTTCACCTTCCGACATAGAACATATGCCGTCATTTCTATTGCAATGTCAAGAATAGACTACGCCAACAGCATCTATCTTGGAATGCCAGAATACCTTATAAAAAAAACTAAAATGAATACTGAATGCTGCAGCAAGACTAGTCCCCAGACCCACAAAGAGAGAACATATCACACCAGCATTGAGAAGACTACATTGGTTACCAGTAAAAAAAAAAAATGTTTCCTCAAAAACGCTCTGCATAGCACACAGAGCAATCCACGTTCAAGGAGCAGAATTCATACAAGGAAAAATGTCCATCTACAAACCAAAACAAACACTAAGGTCCAGCAATGCCATTTTCCTCAAACCTAAACACTACTCAAAACGTACATTTGGAGGAACAGTGTTCTCCTGCATAGCGGAAAGACTTTAGAACTCGCTCCCAAAGGAAATACGAATAACAGAAGATCACCTAAAGTTAAAAACATGGCTGTTCAACTCACTGAGCTAAAATGGAAACATCATCAAAGGGAAACTGCCAAGAGATCACAATAGAGACACTAAAAACAACAGAAACCTGATAAGCCGAAACACAGCCACCCAAAGAAATAAAGCATTCTTCTGCAAATCACCAAAGAATAATATTAACTCAACGAATCAACATAACCTCACACAAAAGGACTTGGACACTCCCCATTAACCCTATGAAAAACTCTATAATACTCTGCATACACATCTTCCTACACTGAACAAATCACACACATACCTCTGCTACAGAGGAAAAACAACAAAAAAAACAGCAAACTTCAGACACTCCACAGCACCCAACATGAAACAAAACCAATCACACACAAATCACCCCATACACACTCATGCACCAAACACCACACAACGTCCACCAACTAAAACGTTTTTCCGAACTGAAGCTCCCAACAGCACATCAGAGCTCTATTGCCGCTTTTCCCTCTCACTAAGCCCTCCCAACCCCCTTTCCATTTCAGATCTGCCAGAGTGCTTCAAGACCATGAAAATGGGAGCAGTGCACGGTATAAATCACATTAACATAAGATAACATGTGTGCACTGTCACAAAGCCAAGTAGACTCTACACAGGACACACCCCATAGGTTTCACATAGGTTTTTATTTGGGACTGTGTGCAATTTTGGCCAACTTTAAAAGGGGTCAGAATGGCAAAGGAAGGTCACCTGGTGTTCCACGTTTCTTCTAAATGTCGCCCCAGATTTCTCCCCCTGATGTCACACACAGTCTCTCCTAGAAAGGATGCTATGGCAGATGATGTCTTGGTTGTAAGGCAGTTTCTGCCAGTAGGTCACAGCCAGTCTAACATCCCTCTGCAAAGGTGAGACAAAAGTACCTGAAGCTATGGACAATCCACAGCAAATGTCCTTCAGGAGCGTTCAGGGGAGGCATTTTGCGTGTCCGGAGAGAAGAACGGTCTTTATTCACATTCAGGGGTGAGCTGACTACTCTAAGCGAGGGACAGAGGGAGATAAGGAGTCAGTGTGTGAGAGACAGAGATAACGAGAGAAAGAGAAAGTGAGTGAGAGAACCTGCGTGTGGGCTTGAGAGCGAGAGAGAGTGTGTCTGGGTAGGTGGGGCAGGGAGACAATAAGATAAAGGGGAAAAAAAGAGAGACAGATGAAGGAAAGCTGTGTGTGTGACAGAGAGAGCGAGAGAATTTAGCAACAATACCTGTGATGGCGTGATGGATCGTCTGGTAACAGCTTGGGGCTCAAATTATAGGCCTGAGCAAATAAGCAGGTATTATTGCTATTGGCATCCTGGGGCCAAGACCCAAGGTGCTAATGATCAATTTTTGTTTTTTTTAAAGAGACCTGCATGGCACTTCTAGGTCAGCAGTTATAGAAATTGAAAATGTACTCAATGCGAAACCCATGTTTCATTTCTATGTCTGAGAAGGCAGCGTTGGGTGTGGTGCCTGTCCCTTTAAGGGCACACACGCGACGGAGTGACGCAACTCTGCTGCAAGTGCCTAGAATAAATGGGGAATTTCCACGGCCGCAATAGTAGGACTGTGGAGCCCGGACAGTAAGCATGTCTCTGAGTGTGCTCTATGGCTGGGGGGAGCTCACGGGGGCCAGAGAGGCAATCTGGCCACACACAACATTGGCGACGAGTCGGCAGATTGATCCGACGCAGACCCAGGCATAGGCGATGAATGAACGTGGAGATTTTTTCTCCAGTTTTATGCCGTGGAGCCGGCAGAGTCCTTGCGGTTGGCTCTCATCTTGTCCATGTGGTGGTGAGGCTTGTGGCTCCTGGAAGGAGTGCTCGTGCACACCCCATGTGACATTTTTGGAACCCCTGTACAGGGGTTGCGCTGCACATTCATCACTTCTGGAGTGTTCAACACTTTTCACGCGTCGAGTGTGAGGTGAGGAGAAAGGGGAGGCCTACAGTGTGTTATTCTTGTCCCTTGGCCCACCCCACTGAAATATTGTGATATCTATGCTTTGGACCAGGAGAACTGTCCCATTTTTCCTGGCTGTTTTGAAATTGGTGGAGGGGGCTACTGTGATTACAAGCCCTAGGGTGGAGTAATGTCAAGTGGCTACATGCCCAATTATTAGACATTCTGGAATAGGTGCCAGGCAAGGCATTGCAAGGCATTTTGTGACTGTGTGGTTTGGTGGAGAGCAATCATCAGAAGTAGCTGGAAGAGGAATGTTTAGCCACCATCATCATACTGAAAATGTTGGCGCAGTTTGCCTGGAGAAGACCATCTGTGAGTTGCGGCCCCACTGCTCTGGTGAGGTGTTTGTGCACTCACCATCATGAATGACCAGCATGGCGGTGCAGAAGCCCAAACACCAGTGGCAGGACCAGCAGGCCTAGTGGGTGCGGGTGCGCTGAGACAACATGGGTCGCTCACACCAATGTCTGAGTTTGATATCTTGGTAGCCCCGTCAAGCCTTTGACCAATGTGGAGGATCTGGATAGATTGGCTCGACATGTAGTTCCAGGAAACTGGTGAGACTGATGAGGACAGTACAGTGGCCACACCTCTCTACTCAGCGGGACCAGTGCTGCATGAAGTCTTTCAGTCCCTATCACCTGCGGATGCAGCATACATGGCGGCCAAGAATGCACTGTGCGAGCATTTCATGCTGCTGGCCAATGCTGGTTATGAATGCTTTGTGATGTGAAGTGCCAGATAGAAGGACAATGAGTCCCTGGACACTTTCTATGGACGGCTGCGCCGGATGTCCCTGTTGTGTGCCTGGGGGAATCCCCAAACAATGATCAGGAACCAACTCATACATGGCTGTTCTTCTGGAAAACTGCGCAGACAGGTGCTGTGGGAACCGAGACTCACGCTACTCTACATATTGGAGCTCGGCCATTGCTAGGAGGTGTCGGAGGTGCGCACCTCAAGAATGGATGTGGCAGTGCATCCAGGGAAGATGGAGAAGTATGTGCTGTAGGCCGAGGTCAAAGCGGAATTGTGGGGCACTTGACCATTATGCCTGTATGTGCAGGGCTTCTTTGCTTGCCAATGGTGGTACCAAGGGGGCCGGTACAGGCAGGGTTATTTAGGCCACAGCGTCCACCCAATGTTTGCCAAGTAGACCAAGGGGAGGATGGTGTACCTCACAAGAATGAAGAGGAAGATGAGGAGGAGAATATCTTCGTTATCTTGAGTGTCAGCACGCTACGTAACACCACCAGAAGATAGCCACGGTGCCTCGTGAAAGTCAATGGCCCTCATTACGACCTTGGCGGAGAACCATGGTGCTATTAGCACCATGGTCCATGGCGCTAAGCTGCCAACTCCGCCATGGTGGTTGGCGGACTTACCGCCCCATTCCGACCTTGGCGGGGCGGTAAGTCCCCAATCCCCATTTACCCTTCCCCATTCCCATTTTTGCCCCATAGGGCATAATGGGAGTGGGGAAGGCGTTAATTACGCCACCGTAAATTACGGTGGCGTAATTAACGACAAGGTCCCTTAGCGCCATGGATTTTAACACCTGCTAAAAGCAGGTGTTATATCCGCCATGGCGCTAAGGGAACTCGTACTCAGGCGGTAAGGGTCGGCGAAGTTTACGCCGGCGTAAACCCCTTACCGCCTGGGTCGTAATGAGGGCCAATGAGTCGACGAAACCAGTGTTGGTGGACGCAGGGGTGTTGGTCAATGTAATGGCCAAGGTACACTATGACACCATGGTGGCGTCACCCGCATTACAGATGCCGAGCGTGCACATATTCACTTTTGGTGGTGAGCAGCTGATCCCATTGGCCGGGGCATTTGTGGCAAATATTGAGCATGGAGTGTCATCAATCAAGGACAAATTCTATGTAACGAGTGTCAGCAGAAATAACATCCTGAGTTGTGCAGCAGTAGAAGCGCTGGGCATCGCGAGCTTCGCCTATTCTGTGTATGTGGAAGACATGCAGGGGCTGCTTGCGAAGTACAGCCAGCTCTTCGAGGGAATTGGCTGCATGGCCAGTGCACCAGTGAGGTTGCATATTGATTAGTCAATACAACCACTTGCACTCAAGCACCGCAGGGTCCTATTCCATCTTTGGTCCTTGTCGACAATGAACTGGACAGTTTGGTGGCACTAGACAACATTGAGAAGGTGGATGGACCAACCTCCTGGTTGTCTCCAATTGTCATTGCAAGGAAGCCAAAGCAACCTAATTCAGCAAGGATTTGTGTGGACATGAGACTCCCAAACAAGGCAATCAAGCATGAAAGACACATCACCCCCACGATCGATGCCATCATTGCGAAATTGCAAGGAGCACCTTTCTTTTCAAAGCTAGTCCTTTGAAAAGACTAGACTAGACTCAGGGTACATAACCACCTTTACCATGCACCGAGGTCTCTACAGATACAAGTGCCTAAGCTTTGGGATATCTTCCGCAGCTGAGGTGTCCCAGAGCATCATTTATGGGGTGTTGGCTGATTTGGATGAAGTCCTCAACATCAGTGATGACATCCTGGTGTTTGCGAAGACGGTGCCGGAACACATGGAGAAGCTAATGAAAACTCTGGAATGGCTGCAGGCACTCAGACAGACTTTGCATAAGGAAAAATGCAAATTCCTCAAGAAAAACATTGAGTCTTTCATATTTGTATTCAGGGAGGAAGGCATGTCACCTGATCCCCGAAAGGTCAAAGACATTGTGGAGGCAAGGCTCCCGGAGAATGTGTGTGAGGTTGGAAGCTTCCTGGGGATGGTCACTTACTGTGGCTGGTTCATCCGGAAACTAGCCTCCAGGTCTGAGCCCCTGAGAAGTCTCACCAAGAAAGAGGCAACATGGCAGTGGGGTCCGCTGGAGCAAACCGTGTTTGAAGATGTGAAGGGAACGCTGACCACAGAGGACACCATGGCATTTATTGATCCATCCCTAACATCAGAGATCGTGGTGGGTGCTAGCCCATTTGGTCTGGGTGCAGTTCTCACCCAGACAGACGCTAAAGGGGAGATCAGGCTGATTGCATACGCGAGCAGCAATACTCACAGATTGAGAGGGAGGCTCTGGCAGTTTTGTGGGGATGTTGGCACTTTCGCCTGTATGTGCTGTGTCGGCCAGTGATGGTGGTAACTGACCATATGCACCTGCTGCCGATCATGGCTGGCTCATCTTCGAAACCTCCAGCCCAGATTGAGAGGTGCATGCTGGCCCTCCTACAATATGGGGTCTCATTGGTGTATCGGCCAGGCAGTAACAACGCTGCAAAATATCTGTCTAGGCACCCCGGAGGCAAGGTGGAAGGACGTGGAAACATCAGTGGGGAGGAGGCTGATGAACATGTGAGGCAGATTGTGGAGGCGGCAACCCCAAACTCAGTGCCTCTCCAAGAGCTGGAAAAAGCGGTGGCCGAAGGACGAATGTTTCAGAATTCTAAAGGATGCACTTCAGCAATGCTCAAGGAGGTTGGTAGTGGGCACACTGGCATAAAGGAGCCAGGAGTCACAGTCAGCGCTTGAACAACTGTGGAGAGTCAAAGATGAACTGGCATTTGTTGAGTGAGAGCTGTTGCTCTGGAGTGACTGCATAGTAATACCAATGTGCAAGGTTCCCCAAATCATTGAGTTAATGCACCAGGGCCATCAAGGAATTGCCAAGACTGAGGCCCGGCTACGACAGACAGTATGGTTCCCGGACCTTGAGAGACGGGTGGAGGAATTTATGTCGGCCTGTGTGTGGTGCCAGCACAGAGGGAGCCCGTGATTAAGACTATGCCCTGAGGAACGAGGTCCTGAGAAAACGTCCATGCTGACTTTGGGTCGACGGGCCGGGACACTCATTTCCTGGTGGTGGTGGATGAGTGGTCGCGGTAACCTGAGGTCAAGTTCATCGACTCTGTCTCTTTTGTCAAGGTGGCTGTGGCCCTAGAGAAGATCTTTGCCACTCACGGCCTGCCTCAGACCCTGTGTTCAGAGAAAGGACCGCCATTCCAAGGGGACAGCTTCACCCAGCTGATGGGGGACTACGGGATACAACATCGGAAAATTACACCAGTCTAGCCCCGTGCAAATGGCAAAGCTGAAAGGTTCATGAGGACTCTGAGCAAGGTGTTTTTGCATCACTCATGGCCAAGGACACTGCCTTCAATGGGTTTTGTATCAGTTCCTGAGGGAACATAGGGCCACCCCTCATGCGTCCACTGGAGTGGCACCAGCGGAGGCAATGTTTTAGCAGTGTCTGAGGGGTCTGATCCCTGAGGTGCGGAAGTGGGAACCGGCTGTCATTGATGATGCTCAGGTGGAGCGTGAAAGGAGACTCAGTACGGAGGGAGAGAACATCAGGAGAGGGTGTCATGCTTCTGCATCTCTGCCTCTTGGTGGAGCTGTCTTCAGACCTGCGGGATGTTTTCTACTATCTTCAGAGAAGCCCCTAAATCCTTATTTGACATTTCCTTTCCGAAATCTGCATATCGAAAAACATGGACTTCAATTCCCATAATGCACCTTGTGGCTGTTCTCATTTCCTGGCTGTTCCTATGCATCAGTGTTGGAACCACAATCCCCAGAAGCCCAAGAGATCAGTGCTACTTTCACCTTCCATGAACCAGAGAGGGAGGAGGCCGATTACCTTCAGGTGTGCTACTCCAGGTGCTGCTAATTAGCCTGCTTCAGCACAGGGCAGGGCAGTATTTAAGCAGCTGCCTGCAGTTGCGCATGTCATGTGCATTGAGTTTGCACCCAGCCCTTTTTTGCATTGAGCCGCAATCGTCTGCTGTTTCCTGTTGCTGTCAGATCCTGCTCCTGTTCCAGTGCCCGGTGCTCCCTGCCTGACAGCCCTGCCGCTCTCCTCTGCCTTCTCCCCTGCTCCTATGTTTTCCCTGCTTTGCAGCCTGCTACTCTCCCCTGCCTTCTGCCCTTCTCCTCAGGGCTCCCTGCCTTGTAGCCTGCTACTCTCCTCTGCCTTCTGCCCTGCTCATCTGAGCTTCCTGCATTGCAGCCCTGCTCCTTATTGTTCCCTGTCTGCAGCCCCTTGCTCTCTACCGCCTATTATCTAGCTCTCTGCCTGCTGTTCCTTCTTCCTTTCCCCCAGTCTGTTTCCTGGCTTTAGCTTCCAAGTTCCAACCCTGGGTTTCCTTGTTATCCATCTTCTGCCCTGCCCTCATTATCCCACTTCAGAGCTACAGTTTCCTTGGACTCCGTCTTCTATCCTGCCCTTGGTATCCCACTTTAGAGCTACAGTTTCCCTGTTATCTGTCTTTAGTCCTGCCCTTGATATTCCAGTCCATATGTACAGTTCCTGGTTACCGGTCTGCATTTCCAGTCTCCTGTACTATTGAAAATAGATTCTTTTGTACTTGATTTTCCCCTTCTGAACCTTGCTTTCTTGACTGCCTAGTTTTCCCTAGTTACTTATGTTACCGTTCTTGTCCTCACTTGTGCTTCTGTTATTCCTGGGTTCAGAGTTTGGCTGCAGGGGTTCCCAGTAGGCAATCTCTGCCCCTTCCCTTGTCTTGTTTTAGTTGTAGTCTATAGTGAATTTAATGTAAGAGTGTGTTGTGTTCTGTTCCCTCAAAGGACATCCGCTGTAGGTTCCGGCTGGACCCATAATGGCTCCTCTCGTGTAAGTACACTCTTTGTCTGTGCCCTTCTCTGTTCCCTCTCCTGACCTATGGACTCCCATCTGGTCTCCACTCTCTCCCCTTTCTCCTCCTCACCGATTAATAGTGGCACTAGGTGATAAGTACTCCTGGCAAACTTCTCATCCTCTATGTGTACCATTAATGTCTATTGCAATGGCACTATAAAGGTCCAAGGTTCTCAACCTGCTCTTCTCCTTCTTGACCGATGCATGCCTTCTCTCATAAACTTCCTCCCTTCTCCTGCCACCCCTTTTCAAAATCTGCAAGGAACTTGCCAATCCAGCTGCAGTCTCTACCTTTCTCTTCTTTTCCCAGGCTCTCTGCACTTCTTTAGCCTCCCATTACACATCAAAAATTCAGGACATCTTGTCCTCATTCTCCTACATACCCATCTGCACTCCTGCGCCTGCTCCCCTGCCTCCATTGGTGCCTCTCCTTCCACCCACCTCACTCGCCTCCCTCCTGCCCATAGCCCCGGATTAGGTATTTAAAGTGGTCCACTTTATGAAGGTCTCCTCCAAACAAGAGCCCCCTGCTCCTTCAGAACCATTAAGGACAACATCTTCTCTCTCGCCCGACTCTTGCTGACTTCTGTAACCACTCCTTCGCTGCTGGCTCTTTTCATCTATCCCTCAAACACTCCCTTGTGTAACCCCTTTTAGAAAAAACGGTCTGATGTCCCCTCCTGTCTGGCTAACTATCATCCTATTTCCACTACACCCCTCCTAGGTAAACTCTTGAAGAAACTCGTCCTCCCCCAACTGACCCTCCACACTGATCTTGTTGGTTGCCTTCATGACAATCAATATGGATTCGGGCATCCAGGGGCATGAAAACTGCTCTCCTGAACACCTGGGAAACCATGCTCGCAAATCTCGACTCCAACTCTCCCACTGTTCACATTCTCCTTGAAATCTCCTCTTTCTTTGACACAGTCAACCATTCCATCCTCATAAAACAACTCTGACACTGACTGGGCACTGGATTGGTTGACCTATTTTCCTCCTCACTAACTGCCCTTCCCAGTTGCAATTGGGTCCTTTATCCTCCACCACCTCACTCTCTACCTGTGGGGTCACCCTGGGCTCTATCCTATCGCTATCGGCTCTTCAATATCTATCTAGCCCCTTTTGCTCACCTGATTTCCTCAGTCTCTCCTCATTTCCAATGTTATGCTGATGACACACAGATTTCCTTCAAACTTCCCTCTGCTACCTTCTCTTCCTCCTTTCTGATCCCTGACTGTATGTCCACCATTCAGGCATTGTGTGCCAGTAAGACGGAGATCCTTCTTATTGGTACACATGTGCCCTCTTTTCCTCCTACCCTATCGCCACCCTCTTTAGGACCTCTACTGCCACCATCCTGTGAGGCCAGAAACCTGAGGGTCATCTCCTTCATCCCTCACATCATGTACTTTACAAAGAAGCGCCACTTCCAGCTCCACGTCCTCAGTGGCATTCTTCTTTTCCTTACCTTCCCCCAGGCCCCCAATGTCTCCAGAGCACAGCCCCTCTCCGGGCTGGACTACTACAACTGCTTCTTTCTCAATCTCCCTCATTCCTCCCTATGCCCCTTCCAGCTAATCCAGAATAGGGCTGCAAGACTTATCCTTAACCTCAAGCCCAGGGACCATATCTCTCCCGCCCTAAAATCTCTCCACTGGCTCCTGTTTGCTGAAAGGATCAATTTCAAGACCCTCTGCATCATCCACAAGGCCTCTGTGGCCTGGGACTATGCTATCTCCAACTCTCCCTCCCTAAATACTCCCTTGCTAGAGCACAACGCTCCTCTAACTCCAACTGTTTGACTGTCAAATGCTTCTCCAAGCAGCAAGTGAGGGGCAGGTCTCTCTACTCAGCTGGTGCCTCCCTTTGGAACAGCTTCCCTGCCCCTCTCAGACTTGAGCCGGGCCTCCTCAAGTTCTGGAAACTGCTCAAAACTCTGCTGTTCTCTACCTCTTTCCCTTCCCTGCTAATCACCCCACTGCCGCTGTGACTGATGGCCTGATCTTCATGACTCTCACAGGATTCGAGGCCCTTCTTCCCAGTCGATACAAGCACCCGCCACCACCCACCCCCCCACTGCACTGCCCTTGCGGGCCTCTGCTTGGCGGCCCTTCATTCCACCCTTGGGAGTCACCTCCACTAACACTTAGCCTGAGTTTCTCCTCCTTTGCTCCCATTAGCACTTTGCTCCCGGGCCCTCCTCCAGCATTTGCCCACTCCTCTGCTTTCCCCTCCCTTCCTATCTCCTGCACTTTACCTCACTGCACTTGCATGTCCGAATTCCACAAGACCTAGTAGGACCATGACTGTATTTGCCATTGCTATCTTTCCCCTGTTCCCTTCCCATTTAGCCTTGTGGAGCTTTGAAGCACAATTCAGCCGTATAAGTACCTTAAAAATGCTCAATAAAATTAATTACGAGTGCGGCATTAAGGGGTTAACGGCACTGGTAAGGATGCCAGTGCCGTTAACCCCTTACCGCCGCATTCCGAGGTCCCTTAGCGGATAAAACCAGCCATCCTTAGTGGATCCAGTCCATGCCCTCATTCGCTTCCTACATTCATTCACTCCATACATTCGCCAGGTCTGTACAATCGTCCACTCTGGCGATAAACACACTCCGCACTTCCGCATTCATCAGCTATCCAGACTCGTTGGCTCTACTTGCTCATCTGCTCCATATTCTGATCTGTTCTACACACTCATCCTGTTTTCGCTCATCTGTTCTGCAAATTCATCCGGTTTGCGCATTCTTGCGTTCTAGTCGCTTAAATGTACGCACTCATCTGCGTTACGCACTCACCCCTTCTACGCACTCACCCCTCTATGCACACACCCCCTCTGCGCGCGCACACCCCCTCTGTGCGCGCACACCCCCTCTGTGCGCGCACACCCCCTCTGCGCGTGCCCACCCCCTCTGCGCGTGCCCACCCCCTCTGCGCGTGCCCACCCCCTCTGGGCACACACCCCTCCAACGCACTCATCCACTCCAACGCACTCATCCACTCCAACACACTCATCTGCTCCACGAACTCCTCTGCTCCATGGACACATCCCCTCTCCGCACTCATCCACTTTAAGCACTCGTGCTTTTCACGCATCCAACAGCAATATCCTATTCTATATATTCAATCTCACACACTCATCTGTTCTATGTCTTCAACAGCTCTGCCCACTCATCCTCTCCATGCAGCCATGCGCTCCATACACCCGTGCGCTCCATACACCCCTCCGCTCCATACACCCCTCTGCTCCATACACCATTAGCTCCATACATCCCTCCGCTCCATACACCCCTCTGCTCCATACACCCCTCCGCTTCATACACCCCTCCGCTCCATACACTCTTCCGCTCCATACACTATTCTGCTCCATACTCTCCTCGGCTCTATACACTCGTCCGCTCTATACACTCGTCCGCTCCATATACACATCCGCTCCATACACTCATCTGCTCCATACACTCATCCACTCCGTACAGTCATCCGCTTTGCACTTCCGAGTTCATCCGCTATCCACTCAATCATGCGCTTTACTTGCCTCTCTTGCGGAAACTTGCAGACTATGCCCTGGAGCTGTCACATGCTCTACAAACTCATCCGTTCCACATACTCATCTGTTCTACACACTCATTCGGTTTACAGTCATCTACTCTTCACACTAGTCTATATTACGCACTCATCCGTTTTACACGCTCGTTCGCACTACATACCCGTCCGCTCTACACACTCATCCGTTCAACGTGTTCATCCATTCTATACACTCATCCGGTTTACTTATTCTTTTGATTTCTACACTCATTCGCTACATAGCTGTCTGTTCTTCCACTCATGCATTCTTCGACTCAGTGCATTCATCTGTTCCACCGGCTTCATCAATTCTAACTATATCATTCCAGCCATCAATTTTAACTATATCATCCTAGCCATTCACTTCGTTTACGCCACATGCAATCTGTCCATTTCAGCAGTTTAACTTTCTTTATTGTTTTCGTATGATTTACTCTTATTAACCCTTATACTGCTTTGATCTACTTTATTCGTTTAATTCTGTTTGTCCTTCTGGTTTAAGGTAAGTGTTATTAGTTGTCAATTTCTTGCATCAGTAGTTTGTTGGATTCATGTCATTGAGTTGTCGTTAGTCTGTTTTGGGATGCTATGGTGCGGGTTGGTTTTATGGGAAGAGCCAGGTTTTCAGCAGTTTGCGGAAAGACGTTAAATCCTCAGTTTGGCGGATGTGGGGTGGGAGTGAATTCCATAGCGTGGGGGCCAAGGCTGAGAATGATGCTCCGCCTAGCCTGGCTGAGTTTGTTTTCGGTATGACTAGGAGGCCGGCTGAACACGATCTTAGGGTGCGTGGGGGTTGATAGGGTTTTAGTTTGTCTTGAAGATATTCAGGTCCAGTTTTATGCAGTGCTCGATGGGAGATGCATAAGGTTTTGAAAGTCACCCTTCGGGCTACTGGAAGCCAGTGAAGCGTCTTATAGGCTGGGGAGACGTGGTCTCTTGGGCCAAGCGCAAGTAGTAATTTGGCTGACGAGTTTTGTGCCCTTTGGAGTTTATTCAGTTGGTACGCATGGATTCCGAGGTATAGGGGGTTTGCGTAGTCCAGTCTTGATATAATGATTGATTGGACGGCAGAGAGTCTGTTGGGAAAGGAGAGATATGGAAAGATGCGTCTAAGGGTTTTAAGGTGGTAGTGGCAGGACTTTGAGACGTTGTTGACTTGGCGCGAGAGAGTTAGGTCAGAGTCAAGGGTGCACCCAAGATCTTTCACTGATTTGGAGGCGGTCGGTGAGTTGCCTATGGTGGATGGCCATGGTAGTGGGTGCGGAAGGAGTTCGGAGTTGCCACATACCATGATTTCCGTTTTGGAGGGGTTTAACAGGAGGTGGCTTTGGGTCATCCAGAGTTCTATGTCAAGGAGGCAGGAGGCCAGGTCAGGTCGGAGATTGAGTTTTGAGTTCAGGAGTTTTAGAATTAGCTGAGTGTCGTCTGCGTAGTTGTAGCACAGGATGTTGTGTGAACGGATTATCAGTGGGAGGGTGGTCAGGTAGAGATTGAATAGGAGGGCAGATAGGCATGCTCCTTGTGGGACTCCCGTGTCGACTGGTCGGGCTTGGGAGGTATAGGTGGAGAGTATCGTTATTTGGTACCTATCTTTGACGAATGAAGCAATCCATTTAAGAGCAGTTCCACGAATTCCTAGGGTGTGGAGGCGGTCTAGGAGGATTAAGTGATTGATCGTGTCAAAGGCGGCAGATAGGTCGAGAAGGATTAGCGCGGCACATCTCGTGGAGTCTGCCGTCATTTTAAGGTCATCCCAGATTGAGGTTAGGGTGGTTTCAGTTCTGTGACGGGCTCTGAAACCTGATTGGGTTGGGTCTAGGAGATTGTTGGCTTCGACAAAGGCATTTAGTTGGGTGTGGGCGGTTCGGTCAATGAGTTTGGCAAGGAACCTGGTGTTTGAGATGGGGCGATAGTTTTTGGGTTCGAGAGGGTCGAGCAAGGTTTTTTTTATTAGAGGTTTGACGTGAACCGTTTTGAATGCGCCGGGAAAGATACCAGAGGAAAGGGAGGCATTTATGATGGATCTTGCGTGTTCTCCTGCGCAGGTGGATGCGAAAATTTCTTTGAGGGTCGTGGCTGGGCAAGGGTCGAGCGGCGATCCAGATGGTTTGCGGGCAGATAGAAGTTTGAGAAATTGCTCTGGTGATATTGGGCTAAAGGATTTGAATGTTGGTTGCGTAGAGGTCGCAGCTGGTGGGCTGGGCGGTACGGGCGGTTAATTGCCTGGTGGATGTAAGAGAGCCAGTTTGGTGGTTAGGGTTTTTGTTCTTTCGAGAACCGTGGTGTAAAAGTGGAGGGAGAGTGAGTCGCAAAATGATTGTGAGGGGATCGGGACGGTCGTGGTGCAGGCCGGATTGGTGAATTCGGAGATGATTTTGTGGAGTTCTTTGCTTGGGTTTTTGCAGTTTAGGATTCGTAAGTTGTAGTGGGCTTTTTCTGGATTTCGGCCTTGTACTGATAGAGGTGGCGGGCCAAAGTGGCCCTGTTCTCCTGGGTTTTGTCTTTCTGCCATTTGCGTTCTACGTATTTATATAGTTGTTTAGTGATCTTCAACTCAGGAGTGAACCATTTGGGGAAGAGGCCACGGCGAGCTGATGGTTTGCACGGGGGTGCGAGCCGCATCAGAGATGCGTTGAGCCATGAGTCAAAGGCGTCCGGGGTTAGTTGTTTGATGATAGGGTTGGTAGGTGGTGGAGACTGGAGGAGTGCCTCGGCTAGGTCCGGGGTGATTATTAGTTTTTTCCAGCATTTGCCTAGATTCGGAGGTTCAGATTCGATAACGGGAAGGGGGTCGGGTGAGCGAATGGTGAATGAGAAAATAAAGTGATCGGACCAGATGATAGGGGTGGGTGGTTTTAGATGAATCAGAGTGTTGGAGGTAAAGATGGCATCAAGAGTGTGCCCTTTATAGTGAGTCGGGCCATTTAAGCAGGGTTGGAGGTTAATTGCATCTAAACCGTCAACCAGAGAGTGTGTCATAGGGTTTGTGGGGATGTCGAGCCATATGTTGAAGTCTCCAAGAAGGGTGAGGTTGGGATGGTTTAGTTGAAGAGTGGCAATAGAGTCACAGAGGATGTTTGCGAATTGTGCATCGTAGCCAAGAGGCCTGTAGATTATTAGGAAGCTGTGTGAGAGCGATGGGGAGATGGATAGTTTAACGAGGAGAGATTCGCAGGCAGGAATGGAAGGTTAGTTGTCGATGATTGAGGCGTGGAAGAGAGACTTGAAGACGAATGCTATTCCCCCTCCTCTGGAGGGACGGTTCAGTTGGATGAGGGAGTAGTCAGGGGGAAAGGCTTCATTAGCGATTGGGGCGAAGTGGTCTGAGAACCAAGTTTCGGTGATGAAAACAAGGTCTGGTTTGACAGAGGCGAGGAGGTCGAGGATGCAGTGTCTGTTTTTTGCTACAGATCAGGCATTAAATAGGATGCAGTTCACATCGGCAGGCGAGGTTGGTCTCGGTGGTGGAGTTGGAGGGGGTGGTGGTGGAGAGAGTGGAGGAGGGAGGGGGTTAGGATGGGTGATGCTTGATGGGAATAATGGGCGTGCAGAAAAATTCGAGCGGGGTTGGTTGGCTGGGTGTGTTAGGATGATTCGGTTTGATTCAGGGGATTTGAAGGTGGCGTGTGGGCGGTTAGGAGTTTTCAGTTGCAGTTGATGAGAAATCGAGGGAGAGGGGTTTCAGGAAGGGTGAAGCCGCGGGGGAAGGAGGTGATTGTGGGAATGAGGTGGTGGGTCGAGACAGGTGAGGCGAAGCTCGCTGAGAAATTGAGGGGGACCAGGAACGTTTCCTCTTTAGTTTCCTTGTTGCGATTGGGGTGTGAGAGAGGGTAGGGGGGTTAGAGGGGGAGAGGGATGCAGCTTCGGTTCTAGCAAGGGCTAGGCGTGCCGTTTTTAGGGAGTGGAAAGGGTGCGGATCGGGGGCGAAAGTGGCAGGGGTGTGAGGACAAAGCAGGGAGTGGGTGATTTCAGGGCGGGGTGTGCCAGGTATGATAGTGATGGGAGCGGGCATGGTTAACGATGGCTGGTCGGTGGTGGTGTTCAGGGGAGGAGTGGTCTTAGGGTGGTTGGCTCGCCATCGTGCCCCTTTGGCTTGGTGTTTGGAGAGGGGAATGGCAGGGAGTGCGAAGGAGGGTGGGGTGGTTTGGGAAGGGGGGACGGGAGGGAAGGCAGATCGGGAAGTAAGGGCGGTCCACGGTGGTCGTTTCCGATGAACTCTGGTGAAGTGGGTGCACTCATGCTTGGTACGCGCTTTTAAGTGGATTTTAGGAGGGCTTTCTAACTGTAGCTCTAAGTTCCATGGGGCACGGTTTTAGGCACACTTCAAGTTCAATTGCACAGAGACAATACTAGACTATTCGGTGCACTTCTAGGTTGAATTGTACACAGATGATATTATGCTACTAGTTATTAGTTAGGTGCACTTCTAAGTTCATCTGTACATAGAGATGATATTAAGTCTCTCTCTAGATTCAATTTTGTATAGTGGGGATATTAGATTATTGGACACAGTTCTAAATTCTACCTTACACAGATATACTTTTAGGCATACTAATAATTAGGATATTTAGGTACGCTTCTTAACCTCACTGGTGTTGTATACACTTTTACGTTGGACTAAGTGCGGAGAGGCTAAGTGCTACTAGCGAGTTCGATTAGGGCATGCTAATAGGTGCACTTTTTTTAATTCAGCTTTATACAGGGAGGGTATTAGGCATGAATCTTAATCGGTTTTGCACAGGGTGGTTATTAGGGAGATTAGTTGGTTCGGTCCGGCATGGTATTATACTATAAGGATATTCGGCGCACTTCTAGATTCCACTTTCGCGGAGAGTCTACTGGGCACACTTGTACTTTCAACTTTTACATGGAAGCTGTTTGGCACACTTCTAATTAAGTTTTCACAGAGAGTTTATTGGGCCCACAATTAAATTCAACCTTCAGATGGGGGCTATTGCACACATTTCTAAATTTGGCTTTTCACAGAGAGGTTGTTGGGCACACTTTTAAATTCAACTTTTCAGAGTGACTATTGGGAGGACTTCAGGATTCACAGAGAGGCTAATGGGAACACTTCTAAATGCAACTTTCCTAGAGAAGCTATTGGGAACACTTCTAAATGCAACTTTCGGAGAGAGGATATTGGGCACACATCTAAATGCGACTTTCAGAGTGGCTGTTGGGAACACTTCTAAATGCAGCTTTCACAGAGAGGCTATGGGGCGCACTTCTAAATTCAGGTTTCCAGAGTGGCTATTGGGAACACTTCTAAATGCAACTTTCACAGGGAGGTTATTGGCGCACTTCTAAATTCACAGAGAGGCTATTGGGAACACTTCTAAAAGCGACTTTCACAGAGTGGCTATTGGGAACACTTCTAAATGCAACTTTCACAGGGAAGTTATTGGCACACTTCTAAATTCACATAAAGGCTATTGGGAACACTTCTAAAAGCGACTTTCACAAAGTGGCTATTGGGAACACTTCTAAATGCAACTTTCACAGGGAAGTTATTGGCACACTTCTAAATTCACAGAGAGGCTATTGGGAACTCTTCTAAAAGTGACTTTCACAGAGTGGCTATTGGGAACTCTTCTAAATGCAATTTTCACAGAGAGGCTATTTGGCGCACTTCTAAATTCAACTTTCCATAGTGGCTATTGGGTACACTTGTAAATGCAACTTCACAGAGAGGCTATTGGGGGCACTTTTAAATTCAACTTTCCAGAGTGGCTATTGGGTACACTTGTAAATGCAGCTTTCACAGAGAGGCTATTGGGCGCACTTCTAAATTCAGGTTTCCAGAGTGGCTATTGGGAACACTTCTAAATGCAACTTTCACAGGGAGGTTATTGGCGCACTTCTAAATTCACAGAGAGGCTATTGGGAACACTTCTAAAAGCGACTTTCACAGAGTGGCTATTGGGAACACTTCTAAATGCAACTTTCACAGGGAAGTTATTGGCACACTTCTAAATTCACATAAAGGCTATTGGGAACACTTCTAAAAGCGACTTTCACAAAGTGGCTATTGGGAACACTTCTAAATGCAACTTTCACAGGGAAGTTATTGGCACACTTTTAAATTCACAGAGAGGCTATTGGGAACTCTTCTAAAAGTGACTTTCACAGAGTGGCTATTGGGAACTCTTCTAAATGCAATTTTCACAGAGAGGCTATTTGGCGCACTTCTAAATTCAACTTTCCATAGTGGCTATTGGGTACACTTGTAAATGCAACTTCACAGAGAGGCTATTGGGCGCACTTATAAATTCATCGCGAGGCTACAGGGAACGCTTCTAATTGCAATTTTCACAGAGAGGCTATTGGGGACACTTCTAAATTCAACTTTCAGAGAGGCTATTGGAAACACTTCTAGATTCACAGAGAGGCTACTGGGAACACTTCTAAAATGCAACTTTCACAGAAAGGCTATTGGGAACTGTTCTAATTGCAGCTTTCACAGAGAGGCTATTGGGAACACTTCTAAATGCACCTTTTACAGAGAGGCTATTGGGAGCACCTTTAAAGCAACTTTCACAGGACACTTTTCTAAATGCAACTTTGACAGAACACTTTTCTAAACGCCACTTTTACAGAGAGGCTATTGGGGACATTTCTAAAAGCAACTTTCACAGAACACTTTCTAAATGCAACTTTCACAGAACACTTTCCTAAATGCCATTTTCACAGAGAGGCTATTGGGCACACTTCTAAATTCCACTTTCAGGGTGGCTATTGGGAACACTTCTAGATGCAACTTTCATAGAGAGGCTACTGGGCTCACTTCTAAATTCACAGAGAGGCTACTGGGAAAACTTCTAAATGCCACTTTCACAGAGAGCTTATTGGGCACACTTCTAAATTCAACTTTCCAAAGTGGCTATTGGGAACACTTCTAAATGGAACTTTACAGAGAGGCTATTGGGCACACTTCTGCATTCAATTTTCCAGAGTGGCTATTGGGAACACTTCTAAATGCAACTTTCACAAAGAGGTTAATTGGGAGCACTACTAAATTCGACTTTTACAGAGAGGCTATTGGGAGCACTTCTAAAAGCAACTTTCACAGAACACTTTCCTAAATGCCACTTTCACAGAGAGGCTATTGGGCGCACTTCTAAATTACACTTTCAGGGTGGCTATTGGGAACACTTCTAGATGCAACTTTCATAGAGAGGCTATTGGGCGCACTTCTAAATTCAACTTTCCAGAGTGGCTATTGGGAACACTTCTAGATTCATAGAGAGGCTACTGGGAACACTTCTAAATGCACCTTTCAAGAACACTTTCTAAGTGCAACTTTCACAGAAGACTTTCCGAAATGCCACTTTCACAGAGAGGCTATTGGGGACACTTCTAAAAGCAACTTTCACAGAACACTTTCTAAATGCAACTTTCACAGAACACTTTCCTAAATGCCACTTTCACAGAGAGGCTATTGGGGACACTTCTAAAAGCACCTTTCACAGAACACTTTCTAAATGCAACTTTCACAGAACACTTTCCTAAATACCACTTTCACAGAGAGGCTATTGGGGACATTTCTAAAAGCAACTTTCACAGAACACTTTCTAAATGCAACTTTCACAGAACACTTTCCTAAATGCCACTTTCACAGAGAGGCTATTGGGGACACTTCTAAAAGCAACTTTCACAGAACACTTTCTAAATGCAACTTTCACAGAACACTTTCCTAAATGCCACTTTCACAGAGAGGCTATTGGGCACACTTCTAAATGCAACTTTCACGAAGAGGCCATTGGGCGCAATTCTAAATGCAACTCTTACATGTATAGGACGGATTCCAAATGCAAAATATGTTACAGATATAAAGAGTTTACAGTGGTGATGCTTTGTTAGATGTGTGGTTGGGTAGTATGGTGTGAAGTGATTGCTTCTGGCCCTGCCATTCCCACACTTACTTATTGTTGGCTTCTTGTTTCTCCTGCGGATACCTGCAGATACGACCTGGAGCCGTCATTGTAGGATCCGTCCTTTGCCTCAGGTCCTTAGCCAATGGGCTGCCGGGCAGGGGCTGCCCTAGGGGAACTGGTAATGGAAGCGAATCCTCTCAGCTGGACCAATCAAGGCGGGATGGGCGGGCTGGGAGGCGGGAGGGAGGGGAAGGCAATGAGGAAGTGAAAGGGGACGGAGACGGTGCACAGAGGGCCTGGGGGCACACAAAACGGCCACAAAAGTGATAAAAGGCCTGAGAGGGACTGGCCCACGGGATCACACTCACCTGCTCAGCTCTGCTCAAAAGAAGCGAGCACGGTGCACTGCAGGTCGTTGGGCCCAGCAGCTACAGCACAGAGACCAATCGGGGATGGGGGGAGGGCTGGGAGGCGGGCTAGGAGGAGGAAGGCCTTCTGAGGTGGGCTATGTCCCCCCTTGGGTCCCCCAACCCCTTGTCGACTCTTCAGGTGTCCCCACACATCCTTTCAGGAGTGGGTAATAGTTTGCCAATGAGATGATGTAACTCTGTGAGAATCCTGAAGCGAAAAGCCAGGTTTGAAGAGCATTCTTGAAGGTGAGGTGATACTCAAGGCGGACTGCAAGTGTGGAAAAGCCATACAGCAGCAAATTCAATTGTGATACCCACCCCATGGAACCTAAGGCAAGAAGATACAAATATGGCAGTGCAAACAACAATAATTCAAATGTGAGACACACACCCAGTGGGGAGATTCAGACGAGCAATCTAGCTGTGGATGCCAGCAAATGCAAATGCGTCAAGCACAAACATTGGCTTTTGGGACTGTCATTCTTGGTGATAGTTTTGAAGGATGCCAGGTATAGGGCTTGTGTTCTGGGTGGTGGGGAGGCAGTATGTGAGCTAAGGCATTTGTGCTCTGCTTTTGGGAATGTGTGGGGTCATTTGAGTTGATCATTTTGGGGCTTTACCCTACATATTGTCACTCTACCAACCGTAGAATGGCATTATTGTTGAATTTGAGGCTGGCTATACTTGGCATATTATTTGCAGGCTATACATTCCATAAGGTGAAAGACACAATGATTCAGAAATATGGAGAGACAGACACACAGAAATAGGCTGTGTGTGCTAGGTTTAGTTGGAGACTGGTTTATTGAGCAACAGAGTACGCAAAAAAGGTGGATAGATCACCAAACATGTGGGTAGAGATATAGACAGATGCATAGAGAGTAATGGCTAAATAAAGATGTAGACATAGATATGTACTGAGATAAATATATACAGGGTCATTATGAGTCGGGCGGTAAGGGATACCGGTAAGGAGACCGGTGCCAGTAATCCCTTACCGTCCAATTCCGAGGTCCCTTAGCAGGAACCGCAAAGGACGTGTGGTCGGACCACACGTTCTTTATGTGTGGCGCAAAGGGACCAGGGTGCTAATTACAGGCCTTTAGCAGGCCCGTAATTACTGCCTTCCCCCTATGGGGGCTCAAATGGGAATGGGGAATGGCTGGTTGAATGGGGACTTACCGGCTCCTCCAGGGTCGCAATGACCCGGTAAGTCCTCATCCAACCAGACCGGACACGGACCCGGTATTGGAGGCAACCATGGCGCTAATAGCGCCATGGCTGCCTCCAATCTCGGAATGAGGCCCACAGACAAATGGATTGAGAGATATAGAATGATGCATATAGGGTATGAATAAATGAAGATGGATAGATAGCAATCAATGAGAGAATTGATATATCTGAAAAGAGATACATACAGTTACATTTGCATGGAGCGATGCACGAGCCATAGAGCCATGCATTTATATATAAAGGTATGTAAATAGGCAGAGATTAATTTGTAGATACATAGAGTAACATGGATAGAGAGATGTGGATAGACATAGATAAATACACAGATGGGTATGGTCATAGATAGATAGATGTATACATAGACAACTAAGGAGAAATGAAACATGCATTGAGCATGCTGCATATAGACATATATAGGCAAGCAACAACATCATGAGATATATAAATACACTGAGAAGCAAACAAATTAAAGAATATAAATGTGTGTCGAAATAGAGATGAATGTCGATGGAGAGACTAATAAAGGGTGAAGTATGAATAGATGAAGATGCAGAGCCATATATAGATAAAGGTAGATGGAGAGATGCATATACATGTGTAAAGATTATTAGAGATGTACACAGAACTAATGATGGAGCTCGATGGAACTGTTCATATCGATACATGTAAACACAGTTCGACAAGGACAAACACGGAGAGATGCATACAGTGAGATATACACGATGCATAGATTGAGATGGAGATGGAGAAAAAGAGGTGGGTGGATATACATAAATGGATACATGTAGATGAAGATCATTATTTATATACAAAAGGAAGCATGTGTTGTTATTGAGGTATTGAAGAAGAGTGGATGAAGATTCAGTTTATATCGCTTCAATGACTCAATGCATTTGCAATTCTGCTGAGCAGATGCAGTCATAGGCCCTCATTACAAGTCAGGCGATAAGGGTTTAACCGCGCCGTCGGCGCCGTTAACCCTTAACGCCTGATTCACACTTTAACGCCTGCTTTTTGCAGGCGTTAAAGTCCAAGGCGCTAAGCGACCTTGGTGCTAATTACGGCACCGTAATTTACGGTGCCGTAATTAGCGCCTTCCCCATCCCCATTATACCATATGGGGCAAAAATGGGAATGGGGAAGGGCAAATGGCGAATGGGGAATTACCGCCCCACTCACCTTGGAATGGGGCAGTAATTCCGCCATCCACCATGGCGGAATCCGGCATGGACCATGGTGCTAACAGCACCATGGTCCACCACCTGACTTGTAATGAGGGCCATAGACTCGTCTCAATTTCAGCATTGTTTAACTGGTAAGTGGTCAGCCCAGACATATAGGCATACACATTTACCTAATAAGGATGGCGAGGAAGATAAGCAGCAGACGTATGCTCATTGCACACATGGTCAAACCTTGTTGGTAATATTGTCAGCACTGTATCACATTTGCTATTGCTCTCTTTCAATCAACATCAGTTTCGAAGTACACCAACATATCTTTGATGTCACTGTCCATAAATATTTTGGTTGCTCTGTTTTTTCATCATTTTTTTTTAAGTTCTTGCTCAATTGTTACTTAATTCCACACAAAATGTCATATAATGTTCCATATGCCTCCAATCCATGTCACAGGAAATGTCATGTAATGTTCCATATGACCCCAATCATGAATGGTGACAGAGATATCTTGATTGCAGGGACAGGGTCTTCAAAGGGAAGTATGGAGACACTGGGTCTGGAGTTGCCATGTGGCCAATGGTCCCCATGCGAAAGACCCCTTTGAGTTGTGCATGGCATTCGACACCTTGTGCATTCCCACCCACCCACCCCATTGCTAGAGCATGGCCCCAAGTGGGAACTGTAATTGATATGGAAAGGGGGATGGATGTGGATGAAGGTTGCGCAATAGACCCAGCACCTTCTCAAAGGACACAGAGATATGTTGATTGCAGAGACAAGGAGGGTCATTACGAGTGCGGTGGTAAGGGGTTCACGGCGCCAGTAAGGATGCCGGTGCTGTTAACCCCTTACCGCCGCATTACGAGGTCCCTTAGCGGGTCCCACTAAGGCCGGCTGGTAAAAGAGCCGCTAAGGGACCAGGGAGCTAATAACAGGCCCGTTATTAACGGACCCGTTATTAACTCCCTCCCCATTCCCATTGACCCCTATGGGGGCTCGAATGGGGATGGGTATTTTGAATGGGGATTTATCGGGTCCCCCAAGGTTGGAATAACCCGGTAAGTCCCCATTCAGGGAACCCGGACCCAGACACGACTTTGGAGGCAGCCAAGGCGCTAATAGCACCATGGCTACCACCAAACTCGTGATGACCCCCAGGGTCTTCAAAGGAGAGTATGGAGATGTCAGGTCTGGGGTTGCCACATGGCAATGGTCCCCATGCGAAAGACCACTTTGAGTTGTACATGGTATTCGGCACCTTGTGCGTTCCCATCTGCCCACCGACATTTTGAACGCAGATTCCCAAGTGGGAACTGCCATTGATATAGGAGGGGTATGGATGTGAATGAAGTGAGCACAATAGGCCTGGAACATTGTCAAAGGACACAGAGATACTTTGATTGCAGGGAGTATGGAGACTGTGGTTTTGGGGTGGCCATGTGATTAATGGTTCCTATAGGGCAGACCCCTTTGAGTTGTACTTGGTGTTCGGCACCTTGTACGTTCACATTCACCCACCCCATTGCGAGAGCATGGGCGCAAGTGAGAACTGCCATTGATACAGGAGGGGTGTGGATGTGGTGAAGGTAGCACAATAGGACTGGCACTTTGTCAAAGGACACAGAGAAATGTTTCTTGCAGAGACAGGATATTCAAAGGGGAGTATGGAGACACCGGGTCTGGGGTGCCCATGTGGCCAATGGTCCCCATTCAAGAGATCCCTTTGAGTTGTACATAGTATTCGGCACCTTGTGCGTTCCCATCTACCCTCCCCATTGCCAGATAATGGGCCCAAGGGAGACCTGCCATTGATACGGGAGGGGGGGGGGAAGTGGAGGAAGATAACTCAATAGGCCCAGCACCTTGTTAGAGGACACACAGATATGGTGATTGCGGGTATGAGCTCTTCAAAGCGGAGTGTGGAGACACGGATCTATGTGATTACTGCGAATAAAATGTTGATTCTTTTTATCTTTGTACACATTTCAATGCAATTATATATGGGGCAGACCCCCTGCGGCCCCCATACTCCCCTCACATTATATATTAGCCTAGCCCTCCCCCCACTTGTATGTTTTGCTGCACACTAATGGGGTGATACCTGGAGACACAATTCTTAGGTGGACAATTGTCGATAGACCCAAGAACAGGTTGATGTCATGATTCCTGCCCCTTATGTCCCCAGCCCTCCAAGATGTCAGGCTGGAGCCAGGCCACGATCACCTACATGGCCTCAAGGGCCTCTCCATCCCTCCAAAGACCCACTTGGTGTCAGACTTGGTGCGTGTGGCGCCAGACTCACTCACTCCCATAGGATAACATAGGGGATTGGACTTGTAGTGCATTGATGGGGACAAGATGGATTCCCCCACATATTTCGGTTCCCAGAACTATATGTGCGGTCTAGTCTTTTGGGTGTGGTTCAGCCCAGAGACACCTGGGATACCCAGAGACTATTTAAGCCACACCCAGGCTGAGAAACATGCTTTGCCTTTTCTGCACCTGCAGCGTGACACTCACCGTGTTTGGATCGGTCTCCAGTAGACCTGCATCTTTCTTCTGCGCTCAGCTCCTGCAAGAACAAGAACACTGTTAGGAACAGCCTTACTTTGCGGTGCTTCTGCCCATCATTCATCGCTCCTTCTGTTCTGCGGGCATCTTCGGCGGTGTCATTCCCATCCCGGCACGCCGCTTCCTAAGGAAAAGGGAAAAGGACAGAAAAAAGGCATTAGTAAGCATTCTGCAAATCTTCGCTTATTTTTAAATACTGTACGAGCTTCAAACGCTTACCTGAATCCCAGCCACTCTGGGGGAACTCTGTCTCCGAGGCGCTGCATACCGCGCTTACCCACCGCATTTGTTCTTCATAACCGGCATCCACGCTGAAAACGTCGCAGCACCTAAAAGACAGAGAAAAAGAACTCAGTTCAATGCAAATACGAAAGGGGTGCATCACGCACATCGTGCATCGTGCTCTCACTCACCTTCAGTGCTACTCATCTCAGCAGCACGCCGCCATCCCCGGATGCCGGCCATCATCTAAGGAAGGGAAGGAACGAAGTTAGAGAACTGTTCAAAAGACTCATTATACTTACCTGTCGGACTCTTGCCAGTGAAGTAACTAGGCAGCAATGAGCCCGCATCAATCAACGCGCCCCTGCACTGAAAGCAGGACGGAGAGCACACTATCCAAGAAAACAAGGCTAAATGTGGATCAAAGGGAAGGGTTGGACCTCGGGGAAGAAGGGGTTCAAGCACACAGAGGCAATAGGGAGTTAAACTCTACCAAGCCTGTGTTTCAGGCCCAGTTTCCAGTCGAATAGCCTCCATAGAACGGTTTGAGGTCGTAAGAGGTCAGAACAGGCCGAGTGACGTCCCCGTGGATACCAGGTGAGCGTTACAGTTGAGTTGTGCATTCAGTTACACTCTGTGTAATCTGGTCGCCCAAAAACAAAAACAACCAAAAAGCAATTGAAAATATAATACTGCATTGATAAGGGAGAAGTGCTTGTATAGATTATAAATGAGTGGGAATGATATTGAAAAAGTATTGATGGCACTAACAATAATCTTTGTTGATCTTGATGGTATAGCATATTATTTGTATTAGTATACTTGGTGGTTTTGGTGGCTTGGACTATCACTTTCATTCACTTGTCATCATATTACTTCTTTTCTTTTATTTTCTATAGCTGTCAAAGTGTGATCATTGTTAACATTTATTAAAAGAGTTGAGCATTCCTAAATAGAACCAAATGAAATCTACAGTACCTGTAGCCAAAAAGTAACATGTGAAGAAATCATAAGAATAAGAAATGAAATTGCCCGTATAATGCAAGTACTGAGTAGTTTGTATTTTGACTTTAGGGTTTGTGCCTTGTTTTATGTTGTTGTTGAAAATATGAGAAATCTTGAAATTTATAGGGAAAACTTGAAACAAAACACACTGAATTGAAATAATTAGAAAATACACAATGCAAAATGATTAGATACATATATTTTTTATTCAACGTAACACATTTTAATAAAATGCATGTTTTTTAAGAAAAGGTTACTTACCAATTTTAATTATGAGGTTGCGGTTCTGTCTGTAAAAATCCCTTGTATTGTCCGGAGGCACTAGGGAATTGATCACAAATAGAACCACACAGGCAGTTATGACACATCAAACATGGAATCCCAGTCTTCCATGAATCTGCCATGTAAATGCTTGATAGTCCACAAGCCCGTACCATCTGTGTAAAAGAAAGAGAAATCGATTTTTTGAATGAATCCAATAATTGCATTTATCTTGTTTGGCCTATCTTCTAAAATACAAGGCATTGGTATGAATTCAAAAACCTACTTTGTGAGTAAAGTAGTCACAGTCCAATACTTTTGAAGGAAGGGTAATATTATGATGTATATGCCATTTTGAAAAATAAAGTATAGGAAGATACATTTTTAATAGCTTGCAATTTAATGAAATGTTATTGTTGAGTCACAAAATAGAGGATGGAAATGTTTGGCATGAACAAAGAACAATACTTTTTCAAATATATAAAAATGTATATCGAGAGTGAACCCATTATATCTCAATGTAGTAAGAGAACAACATAAAAGTCTATAGAACAAGGCAGTCACAAATAAAACTTATAAACACAATGCGTACTCATTAATCGGAAAATGAGGCTGAACAGTTGCTATAAGTTCGTATATCTGTGCCATCAGAATTCTCAACATGGATCTTGTAAGGCAGACTGTCCTGAAGTCATGTAGCTGAGTAATGCAAAATGGTGGAGGTTCTTCTTCGGGTATGTAGGCCAAGCAGCCAGAGTTTTCTCTGCAACAACAGTTCTCCACCACAGTTGGAATTACCTCACATCAATGGGATGTGCACTAAGTGGAAGCGTCTTCCATGCGTCAAGGATCGGGATCCTTCGAGTGATTGTGACGACTTTCACTAGATTCACCGTATTTTCATCTACTTTCTCTCTCAACCATTTTCTCTTCATTGTACCCCAGCTCTTAAAAGGTAGGGATGAATGGATGCCATAATTCTTGAGAATTACAGAAGTAGAAAATCAACTGTGGGTGAAAAGTAAAAAATGTGCAATTTTCATAAAATATGTAACTGATGTTTTATTTTAAAATGACATGTAAAAGAAATTCTGAGGAAAACAACAGACATGTTATAAACACCCATAGGAATAGTCCCAAAGTTGGAAAGTTCTCATTGGCACATGGAAAAAATAACTGATGTAAATATACATGTTAAACATGGGTTAGTAAAGACATTTGTCAATTATGTAACACTTATTGAAATTGTAAGATCTTACAGAGTAAATTCATTTGAGCTGGTGTAAGTACCTTTTTCAATTTAATTTGTCACAGTTGTTAGGTAGCTGAGCAGAGCAACAAGAACTTGTGGGGGCTGATAATGAAATAGACAGGCACTAAGACAGCAGAAACTCCAATGTTGGCTGATCAGAAAGGGTTTGATGAAACCTATCGAGGAAAGTGGCATCTTGAAATTTACATGGAAACACATCAATAGATTGCGCACAGAGGACGTTCGAATGAGACGTGCACTGGCGTTGTGACAAGAGGCGTAAGCATCTAATGATGTTAGCTTGAGGAGTGGGTGATCTGATTTAATGCCGCCAGGAAACTTGAATTTAGATCAATGGATAAGATTATCACAAGATGGCAGTTTCCAACCCGTGAGTTTTGAATGTGTAAATGTCAGAAAACTGAAGGTAAGAGATTTTGGAAAAGAAATTCTGATCGATCGATCGATATATGGTATTGATTGGGCCTATAAAATTCCTGAGAGAACATCCCCTTTAACCATATGGGCCTTGTTACAGTTTTGCAGGTCCGGTAAAATTGCTGTCATAACTGCCGGTGATTCCAGCACTGACAATTTTACCGGACCGGCAAAGCACAAGTTTGCCAATAGGGGGCACTGATTTACCTCCAGCCCTGAGCTGCTGGTGAATCAGGCCCCCACCGGCAAGAAAATGCTGCAATTACCTCCAAGGAATGGGGATTTACAAGTGTTTCTACCACCTGGAATATTCCAGTATTACTGGGATATCAGGTGCGGAAATGGTAGGGTTAGTTTGCCGGTAGCCCATACCGGCAAACTCATAATGACCGCCTTTGTGTCTGAGAATTTGAATTAAAATGTGCATTATTATGCTTTAGAAGACCTTTAAAGAATGAATGCTCATGTGTACTGGACACAAAGTTTTAGTTGCTTCTCATTTATATGTTAGATTTGCTGCATGCTGTGTAATAGTGCTTTATTCTTGTCAGGTTCACTTGTCTCTTGAGATGGATGTGCTGTAATTTATAGTAATTCTTTGTTTATTTAACTACTCACACAATTCATACACAGTTCAGGTTAAAACTTACCTTAACCTCCAATCTTCAGAAGGAGAGTTCCCCAAGCCATCATGGTGGTGTGGAGGCAGGGTCCTGATTGGATGAGAACATTCCGCAAGATGATTGGAGGCTGAGGTGGCTTGGAAACAGAAAGAGAATTCTGCCTTTCCTTGTCCTCACCTTAACAGGAAGGTCCTGTCTGTTGTATCTCTTGAAGTAAGCCCCATTTTCATCTTTGAATTCAGCCCAGGTTGGTGAAGAGGCAGGTTGGAGTCCAGATCCACGAGGGACAAGACAAGCAGAGATCTGGTGGGAGCGCAGCGCTCTGATTTCTAGAGAAAAGTTCTTATACAAATCTATTTAAGAAGTAATCTGTATTCATGAGAAGTTAAGAAGTGACTGCAAATTTATTTTTAATCTCTCAGTTAGTTTAGGTATTTAGTCAGTTAGTTTTAAATGCCAAGATAGCAACCTTTGTGAGTACAAGTTGGGAGCAGCGTTCTGCAAGGAACTTTAATTTTAAGCTGACAGCAGTAAAACCAGTCACACTTGTAAGCGTTGATTTTCTCTCTGAAGGAAACTCTAGATTAATCTGCATGAACATTAAATGCTGTTAAGAAAGACTGCTGTCAGGGAAAAAGACATTGATAATAATAAGCACGCGCCACGGCAGACCTTTCCTTTATTTGCAGCGGCTCGCGTGCATTTCACTGACAGTGTAATGATCGCTAGTGCCTAGTAGAGATTTATAAGACGAAAGTAAGCCTCAGACTGCATCTCACTGCCCATGCGCTCAGGATGACCAGTGGTTTCTCAGGAAGAGAGTCAAGCGCAGCTTTCTCTCATATCCTGGACAGGAGTCTAGGAGTTAGAAGGTAATATTCCTTTAAGAATGCAATAGAGGAGATACAAATAAAGGACACGGATTACTTAAAGACTCATTCCAAGAGAGATAAGTCTAGCACAATAGACTCAAGGTATCTCCTGACGGTTTGTTACTGGGGGTTTGAGTAGTCTAGGAGCACATTTGGCCAGGAGAGTCATCCTAGAAGAACAGTTTTCTAGTCTGCCTGCGTCTAGCAAATCAACAGACATGTTTCCAGACTGTGGGATGGTACATAATTAGTTTGAACAGCTATTCCAAAGGAAACCACTCATAAGGAAAAGGTTATTAAGGTTCTTTTTGGAGCTTATGAAATAAAATTTGCTTCCCAGCTCTCAAGGGAAGCACAACAGGTTTAGAAAAGTACAGGGGAACACAGGAGGGGTGTTTTGGTTAGGAAGTTATTAATCTTTTGTTTTCTCATCCTCTGCAGGTGCTAGGCTGGTTGGAGAGAGAGTAACCTGTGTTCTGTGTTTTGTTTTAACCACTTTCCCCTTTCCCTTTAGGGTGTAGATACTTCTTTTGTTACAATCAGTAGTCTTCTGCACATCTTACAGGGACTTTGGGGCTCAGCAGCTCCTGCGGATCAAGGTTCAGGACCGGACTATTGGGCAGCAGAGAGAAAGGTCACATTGCAGAAAAAGAGGTGTCAGCCGAGATAGAAATGTGGCTGTAAAGAGATAGTAAGAGAGGTTGATGTAATAACATACGTAATGGCAGAACAATGATGTAGCTGTGTAGTAGGAAGACAGGTAAAGAACAAATGAGAGGCAGCAGCAGACCGAGGAACTGATGAAAATAAAATGCAAAAGAGAATGTCAAAAGTGAAGATATTTATAGCAACATTGTCTGGGACTGTGGATTCAACAGAAACTGAAAATAAGGTTAAAGACATGTATTTTTGGGTGCATGCCACAGTTTTGCAAAAATCAAGTTCCACTGTCTTTCGGACAATCAATTTGTTAGATTGGACTGCTGGGTCGCGATGAGTAGCTCCTGATCAGAGATAAATCCTGACACCTAGGAGCTTCTGCTCTGTGCATTCCAATTCTTGCCCCTTTGGTGTGCATGTGCGTGATTTACGCTCTGCTAACCTAGCTAGAAAGAAACAGAGTGCAGTACAGTAAAGGGCTTGGATACTAGTGGGGGGCGAGGGGGCTTTCTTGTCTGTGACCCTTACTTGTCAGTGTTTCTTGAAGAGCAGGGTCTTCAGCGCATTCGGAGGAGAAAGTGAACCAGCCTGATGTTAGCAGGGAGGTTGCTCCAGAGCATTGGAGCACCGCAGTAGAGTGCTTGTTTTCTCGTCTTCTCCTACTTGCACTCCTTGCATTCCAAGAAGGATATATATATACCCTTTGCAGGTGTGCATCAGATCATGTCAAGAGTCAATTGAAGACAATATGAACCCATGAATCAAAAACAATGACGATCGGAAATAGAAAAAACAAATAACAACAAACACCAGGCTCTCCTATAAAGCACACTAACGTAGCTCACAGTAAATATCCTAAACCTGGCTTGCAGGATACAAAATACAAACATTCCAAACCCACCCAACGTGTTTCAGTCTGGGACAATAAATCATTTGGTTTGTCTAAAGTCTGTTAAATGGTACCATTTATAACCAGTATGGGAAAGCCCTGATTCGGGTGACTGGCTGTGAAGCAGTCATCAGGTAGCTTTTGTTTTTTTGGTGTTTTTTTTAATAAAACATTGTATTGTTTTCTGATACAACCATACAAATAACAAACAACATTTCCCAACACCCATCATAATCCTGAGTAGGCCAGTTGATCCTCATTTGCCTTGTTACATCACTCGCATCAATGTAGCACCGTATTGCATTACTGTATTCCCCATTACACTCCCGTCCACTCATCCCATCATGTCCAGAGGGTTCTCAGTCTACACCTTCCTTCCATTTTCCCCATATCTTGGTAGCTTTTGTCGGGCATCCCAGTGCTGTATATATTCTGTGTTCCGTCGCAGCACACATGTCCATCTCAGCAGTCCATTGAGCCCAGGTTGGGCAGTCGGGCACTCCCCACCTTTGTGCAATATCTCTCTTTATCAATCCCCATGCCGTGGATAGGAACAGGTAGCTTTTTAAAGGTGTCTTGGGGAAATGTCTGTAATCACAGTAATGTTATGTCTTCTTTTATCATGGATGCATTTGCTTAGACCCTTCATGCCTCGCTATTGAGTTTCTTCAGTGCTTGAGAACTGTCCCTGAATACATGATGGACAAACAAACTACGCATAGACATTTGAACACTAGATTATTTTAAGCTGCTTTATTAAGAAGAGGAGTGTGTCAACTTCTCTGATGTCTCTAAGGAGTGTGTCCCCAGTTCCGGAATGGCCACCTGCACTCCCTGACCTCTGTTTCCTTGAACTGAGTTGTGACCAGCACTTCACAATGTCCAAGGCATAGCGCTTAGACTGCCTGCTAGGTGCCCATGTATGTTTCAAGGTATAGTAGGAACATACAACATTGCTGGAACAGACATACCCATAAAATGGCATATATTTCGGGTATACCTTTATTGTCTTCTTTCTCATCCATACTCTCACATTCTGCACACAGAATAATGGGTACATGTGAGCCAGACACAGTATTCTGATGTTCATGGGGTTGAATCTGTTGAAGGAATTAAATGCGGTAATTCATTGTTCTTCGGATGGGGTGCGTTTGACGATTTCACCACAGCAATTTTCTGTCTCACAGTTTCTGACTAGACCTTTGCCGCTGGAATTAAGTGATGTTCCGGAATGTGTATGGGCAATTGACGACAATGATGTTGGTAATTTACAAATTGAGCCTGTTAAAATCGTTTTGAAACCTGGAGTAAAGTTGCCACGTATTCCTCAGTATAAGATTTTGATTGATGGTGAGCAAGCTTTGAAGTGTATAGTTTCCAATTTTGTACACCTTGGGGTAATTGAAGAAATTGCAGGTAGTTTGTGCAATAGTCCGATTTTACCAGTGTATAAGAAAGGGGATAATGCAATTCCTTTCTGTTTCATTATCGATTTACGCGCTATCAATAAGATCGTCACCCCACAATTTCCTATTGTGCCTAATGTGACAATAGATCTTAAGAATGCCTTCTTTAGCATTCCTATACACAAGGATAGCAGATACATGTTTGCGTTCACCCTAAGGGGACGCTTGTTTACATTCACCCGTGCGCCACAAGGGTACACGGAAAGTTCGAGCATTTACAGTAGGGCTTTGAAAGAGAGGCTCGACACACTTGAGTTGCCTACTACTTGTATATTGCTTCAATATGTCGACAATCTTCTTTTGGCTGCAGATTCAGAAAGTGCTTGTAAAGAAGGCACTGTGTGCTTATTCATCTAGCAAAACATGGACATAAAGCTTCACTGAAAAAGTTTCAATATTGTCGACAGGAGATCGCCTATTTAGAGGGAAGAAGATTGACACCTGAACGAATTAAAATCATTTCTAGCATGTCTGTCCCAAATACGCAGAAGGAAGTCAGAGCCTTGATAGGAATGACTTCTTACTGTAGACAGTGGATCCCGAACTTTTCGCTAGTGTTGGCTTTGACAAAGAAGCGCATTTCTTTGCCATTGCCGTGGAACTTGGAACACCAGAAAGCTTTTGATTTGATCAAGACTGCACTGTGTTCAGCACCAGTTTTGGGCACACCGAATTATGAAAAGGCGTTCGTGTTGTATGTGCATGAACGAGATGGATGTGCTTTGGCTGTGTTAACACAGGAACATGGGGGGAAGAATAGGCCGTGCGGTTACTTTTCCTCCACCCTTGATCCTGTTGCATACGCTTTGCCGAGATGTCTGAGAGCTGTTGCTGCTGCTGCTACATCTGTAAAACAGAGCGAGGGAATGGTCCTAGGCCATGCTTTAACCTTGTTGGTACCTCACTCTGTAGACGTTCATTAAACAGAACGCAAACACATCACCTTACCTCCACACGATTAACGAGATACAAATTGATCTTGTTTGCACCACATATACAAATTAAAACGTGTTGTGTATTGAATCCGACTGAATTATTACCTCTTCCGCAAGATATTGCTTGCAGTGACGAAATGACACATGACTGCCTTTATACGACAGAGCAAGAAACTAAAGGCAGGATTGATTTGAAAGATACACCTTTAACGACCCAAAAGGAGAGCTGTTTTGTGATGACTCTTGTTTCAAACTTCCGGATCGTACATCCACTGCTGCTTATGACATCACTACATTAAGCACGATCGTGGAAACCAAAAGAATTTTGCATAACTCTGCGCAGGCCACAGAGATTATTGCATTGACCCGAGCTTGTGAACTTTCTGAAGGGCTTAGAGTAAATATTTATACTGATAGTCAGTATGCATTTGAGGTGGTTCACAACTTCGGTAGACTTTGGGCAGAACGAGGTTTCTTGACCTCACATGGAACGAAGATTCAATATGGCACTTTGATAGTTCAGCTACTCTCAGCGCTTGCACTTCCCACTCAGCTAGCAATTATGAAGTGCGTGGCACATCAGAAAATCATAGACGATGTAGGAAAAGGGAACGCTTTCGCTGACCAGATAGCCAAACAGACTGCTACTGATCTCTATTCAGATAAGTACACTACAAAGGAAGCCATAAATGCCTGTACTATAGATGAAGGGATTGATTCCTTAAAGAATATCAAAGCATATGCCACTCTAGAGAAAACTAAGCAATGAACTGAGGGCTTGGCGAGGTTGGATGATGATGGTTGTTGGGTGGATAACTTAGAGGGGAAATGAATGCTGCCAGACGCGTACATCACTATGATGGTTTCAATGGCTCATGGTCCCACCCACATATGTGCTAGGAAAATTTGCAAAATGTCAGAAACTGTCTGGGTAAATGTTAACATCCCGAAAACTGCAGGGTGTTTTGTGCAAAATTGTATGGTCTGTCTACAACACAATGTGGGGAAGGGTACATCAACACCAAGGGGTATTTTTGGTCCACCTTCTGTCCCTTTCAAGGTAATTCACTTTGACTTTATTGAAATGGAGCATTGTAATATCCTCAAATATGTTCTGGTAGTCATTTGTGCTTTTAGTAAATGGGTTGAAGCCTTCCCTGTAAAAGATGCCACAGCAATGATGACGGTGAAAACCATGCTCAAGGAATATTTTCCTAGATTTGGTTTGCCAAGGGTCATCTGGTCGGATAATGGTCCACATTTTATCGCTGCTGTTATCCTACAAATATGCACGGGATTACAGATCGATAAATGGTTCCATTCAGCCAGACATGCTCAGAGTGCTGGATTGGTAGAGCGGCACAATGGAATTTTAAAGAACAAACTCGCTAAGACGTGTTCCGGCACCAATTTGACGCCTTACCGATAGTGTTATTCTCTATGCGTACAACCCCGCAGACTAGGACTGGGCTCTCCCCGTATGAAGTGGTGATGGGGAGGCCAGCTAACATTTGGAACCTTCCTAAACCTAGGGCTTTAAGGGATATTGAGCATGTACTCCTTTCTGAATATTATGAACGGTTAACTCAAAATCTGTATTTGATTCATCAACAGGTGCGAGAAGCCCTCCCAGCCAAATACGAGGGGCCAGGTCACAGCATCCGACCTGGTGAGTGGATGCTGACTAAATCGTTTGAGAGAGCATCCTGTATCACACTGCAGTGGAGAGGGCCCTTGCAGGTCCTCTTGGCCACACAGACTGCCATACGAGTAGTTGGAAAGAAACACTGGGTGCATGCAACGCATGTCAAGAGGATACCTTTCCCTTTGCCACACGACGAAGAAGATAAGGAGAAACTTACTTGCTCTATTCCCAATGATAGATCAGCATTAAGCAACACCGTGGGTGTTCTGGAGATACTCCCTGAGCCCGCGGGGCCTGGGGAAATTGCTGCTTCGTCTCCACACTCTTCTACAGATCCTTTTGCACCTTTGTCTGGTTCTGTTGCAAATTCATCACTTCCATCAGGAAGCAACGACACACTGTTCGCAGATCACACGGTACCAGGAGTCTCAAGGTACAATCTGCATCCAAGGAGCTAGACTTACTGCATGGTTCGGCTTTGCCTACAGGGGAACGACTACAGAGTTTGTCTTCTCCAAATCTTTTGCATCTGAAGGAAAGTAGGTGGCTGGGGATAGGGAAAGGCTAGGAGATCACAAGCAAACGGACTACAGAGTTTTTCACAGGAATCTTTTCGAAAGAAAAAAGAACAGCTTCAAAGGAACAATGCCTGTTATCGCCTCTACTCGTGCAGAACAAACAAGTGACTGTGTGACCAACAATGACAATGGACGATCAAATACATTGTCTTTTAAAATGTGTTGTCTTCTTGTAATTGTGTTAACCAATTTCATAGTATTAGCTGCCTTAGGATTTTGGTATGTGGAAGAAGTTCGTCCACTTGTAACATTCTTGCCTACTGAGAGTGTTCCTACTGTATCTGCACCTTTTGTGCATCTGCACACTCTATCTCCTAGAGACTCTCAACATAGACAGATCTATCATAAAAATACATTACTGCTAATAATGAATGCAACTCATGCCATTTTGAACAGATCAAACTGCTGGATTTGCTCTCATTTACCGCAACATGGGGAAAAAGGGTTGGGATGGTGTATTCATCCTTTGCCTTTAAATACTGCATGTTATGCTTCTCTACGGGCACTATTCTTTGGCCGGTGGAATGATAGTATCTCTGGGAATTTCGATGAGACAAATTTGAATGAATTTGAAAGGCGAGTTTTAACGCCTCTGGGATGCTCACTCTTCGCAAATAGGAGCACGCTCAATGTTGCTTCTATCAGGCCTTCTGATAGACTGTCCAGAACTTTTCAATCTCTGATTTCTTTTAAGATGGCTCCTATAGGTAATAGGGATGCCGCGCCACCTTCTTATACTGTTAACCATAGCCCCAACTCTGTTTCTTTCTGCATACAAAGACATGGTACTCAGTCAATGGGCGATTTCAAGGGTTGCACTAATGTTGCAAACTTTACCAGTGAGAACAGGCCTTTGTATGTAGGCGAAACTGTCTACTTAGTTTGCGGTAATGAAGCTTTTCCATGACTACCTAGGGATTGGCAGGGAACTTGTTATTTGGGAATTCTGCTACCAGGGGTATTTGTAGCCAGTACCACTGAAATCTCTAGGGCTTGTCCAAGGCGGGATGAGAGTGGTGATACTTCTCCATAAATTCTGGGTGATGTAGCAAAATCTTTTGTACCATTTTGGGGGCAGATTATGAATTCTGAGGACATTAGGAGACTAGTTAGAGTGCTGGAGAATACCATCAACAGGACCACTGACATACTCTATAACATGACTCTAGAGCAAAAGACAATCAGATTAGTGGTGCTACAAAACCGAATGGTATTAGACGTCATCTTGGCTGAGCGTGGTGGAGTATGCAAATTAGTGGGATCCGCTTGCTGTGTTTTCATTCCAGATTCCTCCCCAACCATCTTTAAGGCAATACAAAATCTTCACGTCCTGAGTTCTGAAGTACATGTTCCCGAGGGAAATTGGGATCTTAGTACTTGGTTCTGGGACTTCTTACAATCTTGGGGATGGAAGCTTCTCTCGGTCTTATTGATAATTCTGGGTATTCTGTTGTTTTGCTGTTGCTGTATACAATGTCTTCCTGCCATATGTTCAATGTTAGGGGGATGTTGTGCACAGACTATAGGAATGTTAGGACTAAAGGTGCACGCACCGGGAAGAATGACCAACGAATTTGTGATGAAGGAAATTTCCGCCGCAGATCTTATGGTGATTGATATATCTGATGAATGTGATTCAGGATGTATGGATATTGAAACGTGGAGTTACTCGTGAAGGAACTAATTTTTAGATTAGCACTTGGCTTAGGCCAAAAGGAGGGTTTGTTAAACGGAAATCATATAGTGCCACCTTTTGATTTATATTGGCCTAAGCCTAGTTTTCTCTATGGGAAAAAACCACGTTGCAAAGTTCTGATTTTGGATCGACTTCGCCGCCATTTTAGAGTCATCCGCCATTTTCATTTCTGTTCTTACGATTCTCTGTTCTAAAATGGTTGACTGTGTTTTCAACTTGCAACCAAGCCTCCCGACCTTTGAGTTCTGTTAATGTTTATGTTGTCTGAGAGCCGACTGTTTAAACCAGGTAAAGAGACCTTGCGCTCCGTATGCACTGCCATCTGAGTATTGTCTGCGCACATAAGACTCATCCCTGTGTAAACGTAGGAATAATGTAAGGGACACGGGCCGAACTGCATTGTTAAGGGATTTAGACTAAGGCTTACTGCTGGATCCGAGAATATACATCACCATTGTAACTTGATGGAAATGCAAACTCATGTAATCCTGCTGCATATTATTGTATAAGCCATATGTGAACTAGGCACAAACTCTAGACCACAAATTATTAACAAGTAGAGGGGCTGGAGAATATTTCTGAAAACTGCATAAAAGTATGAATGTTTAGATGTCCAGCACTCTCTCTCCTTTCTTTGACAGGCTGGTACTCATTGCGGGCTGTTGAGAGACAAATAGCTATCTGTATCTATGTTTCTTTGTAAACTGGCAGAATAAAAGATCTGTGAAGCTTTGTAGCCCGTGCTTGGTGTGTTTCCTTTGTGGTACTCAGCCTCGATATTTCTTTTTGCTTTTACAGTCAGTACAGAGGATGATCGGCATAGGTTGGGAGAAAGAGGCACATATGTACATACATGGATCTATTCCTGAGAGCTGGGGAGAGAGGTCCCCTTACTACCTTTGAAACATTCTGAGAGGGCCCTTTCCATGACCATGTTTCACAGTAAAGAGGCACAGAGACAGTGTGTATGCACCATGCAGGACCCACAAGCAAACATTTGCACATAGCCATGCCATCCTGAACACAGATTGGCCCACCAGCAATGAAGCCAGTGCTTGACCCAAGATGGTGAGCATGTTTCTCGTGCCCCCGACTGCAGGTGGCTTGGAACCAGGCCAAATGTCCTCACAGGGAAAACCACAACACCTGGGAGTGAGTGGCAGAGCAGAACCTACATCTAGGGAGGTGATGAAACCCTAAGGCACGCACCAAACACGTAACCTTAGCTTAATGATAAAACAACCCCACCAGTCCACTCCCTGATGGAAACAATGAAAACCCAAGCTGAACTATAAAAAGGGTCAGAGGACATGCTTATTAAGAATTTATACATTTAACCCTCCTTTTTATGGGTATGTCTTCTAAAGTTCAATAAAAAGTTTTCAAATTGAAGAAAATGGCAAGAAATCACCAAACTCTCAGGGAGTAGGACAACATTCCAGAGGGGTGGTCTGAGAGCGGTGAGAGGAGCAAGTGAAGCAGACAGAGATCAGGATTTGACTAAGCCAAGTGGGTAGGGTTTTGAGAAAGCTGAAGGACAGGACATGGCTAAGTCAATTAGGCCAAGATTGAAGGAACGAATAAAGAACTTTCTGAGAAGCTGGCGACCTGAGTCAGAAGCTGTCAGGAGCTAAAGGATACTGAAGAGTGATATGTCCCTTTCTGGGAGTGCTTTCCCAGAACCAGGTAGTTGCTGCAAAGCCGCCAGAGCTGAAGAGTAGCTTTTAACCCTGGGAATCTGATCAGAGCCTATAGCAGGCTCACACTGAAAATGACCTGAAGATCAATTGCTTCAATGATATCTTTTATTCAAGCACTCTCTGTCACTTATCCAAGCCTTGATGTCTAGCACCTACCTAAAGCTCAACCCTACAAAAATCAAGTTAATTCTCCTAGAAATCCCTTCCAAGCATTCCCAAGTCCAGAATTGGCTAACATGAAGCTCGACTCATTCACACCTCAGATCTCATGCAGTGCAAAATCTCTCCATTTTGCTCTCAACTGTGACCTCTCATTCAAAAGACAAATCATCAAGAAGATCCAGAGAGCATGGTAACAGCTCTCGCTCCTCCACAAATTCAAGCATTTCATTCCCGCCGCCCTGATATCGAGAACAGTTGTCTAGGCCCTGGTCATCTCCACCTGGACAAAGCCAACACACTTACCCGTTTGTGTCACACACGCCACAATTATCCCTCTGAAAGCAGTGCAGCAGGCTGTAACATCTTCATCCACAATCAACCCCAGCCTCAAAAGATCCACAATGGCTACCCCAGGCAGCATGCATTATGTTGAAGACAGCCTGCATTACCTACAAAGCAGTCACAACCAAAAAACTATTCTACATGGCTGACAAACTTACCCTCTTTGGAGGCCAAGACACCACCAGAAGCCACCATATTGCCAGACTGGAAACAAAGAACCTCAAGAAGGAAAGTAATTGGGAACAAGCCTTTTCCTGCTATACTATCATTTCTCTGGTACAAGCTACCAATTAAAGACTGCCCGCCTCCACCCTACTCTTTAGGGAACACCTGAAGACCCTACTCTCCCAAGCCAAGACCATCTCGTCAACCACTGATCACTCAAGCCTATTTCTCCCTTTTCATAGTTCCACCTTCCCATGCTCCTACACTCATTCAGATACCCTCACACCATCTTTGAATTCCTGTCCAACTCCCCCATGCACAGCATTCCATCGTGTCCAAGATTGGTTTGTATTTTATAAATCTCCTACAGCCATACTTACACTCAGGAGAGTCCCAAAACTGGGGTCGGGGCCATATTTAATGCTGCCTGTCAAAAACCTAGGTGGGGGAGATAATACTACCCAGAAGAACCCCTTGGACAAAAAAGGAAATGTTACATGGGCTTCCCTCTGTAAAGCATCTAGAGAGACTCTCCTGGAGCAAGAGAAGGAATGCTACAGAATTTCTCACTGTTAGGAGCGCATCACAAGAATACTAGGAGTGAGGGTATTGGGTCTTTTTTGGACCAACGACCAAGGCCAATTAAGGAAGTGTGCCGGGGCTCTATGAACTACATGAAGGGCATGTGGACAAGATGACAGAGTGAGCAGATGTGCCTTCTGCTCCGCTACTGATCTCCTCACCTGGCAGGCACCATTCAACTCCAGCACATCTGGGAGATCCTATGTGATATGGCCCCTCTATAATTACCTGACAAATGCCCTTGCCAGTGCCGGTGTCCTTGGCCAATTGTTGGCCGCAGAGTGGCATTGATATGGAACAACTGGGTGGCAAGGACTGGAGGCCTGGGGCCTGGCGAAGATGGTGTCCCACTCTGAGGAATGGCCCCCAAGGAAGCATGAGTGTAATTGTGCTTCTCTTGGGCACAGGGGGAGTTTCCAGGGAATATGCCCTCCACCGTCTGAATAATTCAGACGAGTTGACAGGGGAAAGCCACTGGTCTGAAGGAGCTGGATGACTGACGGTGCAGTGCCAGAGGACTAGTGAGGGAGTGGAAGAAATCGGGACCACTCAGGGGCTGGTTGCCTAGCTGCGCTATCCCTACCGGGGGCACGAGGAGTATAGTTTGTGGTCCCGCTGCTGTGCATCCCTCAAAACCTGTCCCACTGAGACACTGGATTCGAGCTCCTTTGTGAGCAGGGGAGACAACAGGAGAGGCACAGAGGCCCTCTGGGGCTAACTGGGGGACACTCAAGAAGGCTCTGCAGATATGTGAACGCAGGCTATCAAGTTCACCCAAAGAGCACCCAGAGATTTGACTGTAGCAACATAAATAAAGCAGTTCATAGAAGGAATTATGGTATCTAGGACAGTCACTGTCCAGCTGGTGTTGAGGCACCCCCACCCCCAAGAGTATGCTGGAAAAGGTTGTGGTAGCATTGTGGCATCACTGTGGTAGCTCTACTCCTCCCTGCAAATAATGTCTTAATCAGCCTGCAAAGCAAAAGGTCCATGCATGCAGTCCTTCCCCACCTCATCCAACACCAAAAAGCAGCACATCAGCCGAAGAATGGTAGGGGAAACTAGTTCAGATGAACTGCCAGTGAAGGGAATTCCCCTCACTGTAAAGCTATTCCCACAGTCATTGCAAGGCCTTGCAGAGGATACCAAAGACATGTTCAACCGGAGTTTGAACATGTTCAAACGGAGTCGGAGACCCTGCATTCTGTGGCATCTGCAGCATTAGGTGAAATCAAAATGGCGATTGCTGATCATGGGGGCCACACTGATCTGAATGAGTGGGTTACTGCTTCACTGGAGAGTAAGATACCTAGAATGATGGAAGACTATACGAGTCTGAAGACTATACGAGTCTGAAGGATGACATGGAAGCCCTGCAACTCAAATGTGAAGACCTCAAAAACAGGCCTACAAGGGAAAATATATGCATTCTCTTCCTGAAACAGGATACGGGTTCTGGGGACATAACTAACTGTACTTTGGAGCTCTTTCCTCTGGTCTTGAAGGATTCCCCTGCTTCAAATATTGAGTTCCCAGAATCTGGCCACCTGAAACTCGAATAAAATCACCCCCTGCATGTTATAGTAGCTAAACTGCTTGATTTTTACATGAATAGCCCTATTCTGGTGGATGCCCGGAAACAATGGCACAGAGTTCATGGAGAGCAGAGTGGAAATATTTCAAGATCTTGCTCAAGGCACTCTGGGTAGGAGACGAGCAATGAAGTCTGTGATCGAGGCGCAGCAGAAGAGGGACATCCATTGCAAATAGACATATCCTTCTAGATTACAATTCAAATTGAACAGAGGTGTCCACACAGTGTTCTCTCTAGAGCAGGGGTGCACAACTGATTTTGACAGAGGGCCGAAAGTACCTTACATGAGGGCTATAGAGGGGCGAAAAGTAAATGTGGGCGGGGCGGTAGGCGGGGCGTGGCAGGAGGCTTTTTAAACCCCCAATTTGTACTAAACACATGGAAAAAGAATGTTTTTGAGGGGTAACGATTTTTATTTGCATTTCAAACTTACATTTTGTACTACATATTTTCCATTGTTATAATTTATTTCTATTTAGTTATTGTATCTCGCCTGTTTAATTAACTTATATGTATTTTATTGACCCTAGATACACTATGCCCCATGGCACCCTCACCCCCAACCAAACACTATGCCCCAGGGCCCCCTTACCCCCAACCAAACACTATGCCCATGGCCCCCTCACCCCCAACCAAACACTATGACCCATGGCTGCCTCACCCCCAACCAAACACTATGCCCCATGGCCCCCTCACCCCCAACCAAACACTATGCCCCATGGCCCCCTAACCCCCAACCAAACACTATGCCCCATGTCCCTCATCCCCAACCAAACACTATGCCCCATGGCCCCCTCACCCCCAACCAAACACTATGCCCCATGGCCCCCTCACCCCCAACCAAACACTATGCCCCATGGCCCCCTCACCCTCAACCAAACACCATACCCCATGTCCCCCTCACCCCCAACCAAACACTATGCCCCATGGCCTCCTCACCCCCAACCAAACCCCCCACCCCATGTCCCCCTCACCCCCAACCAAACCCCCCAACTCAGGACACACACAAACATGCACCCATACAGACCCGAACCCCCCAACTCAGCACACAAACATGCACCCATACAGACCCCAACCCCCCACCCCCCAAATCAGCACACACACAAACATGCACCCATAAAGACCTGAACCCCCACCCCCCCAACTCCAAACCCCCAACTCAGCACACACACACTCAAGCATGCACCCATACAGACACGAAGCCCCACCCCCCCAACTCCAAACCCCCACCACCAACTCAGCACACACACAAACATGCACCAATACAGACCCGAAGCCCCCACCCCCAAATCAGCAAACTCTCAAACAAGCACCCATACAGACCCGAACCCCCACCCCCCAACTCAGCACACACACATAAACATGCACCCATACAGACCCGAACCCCCACCCCCCAACTCAGCACACAAAAAACATTCAAATCAAAACATTCATACACATCCGACACCCCCCCACCCCCGCATCTCAACATACACACAAAATACATTCAAATACAAACATTCACACACACCCCCCACATCTCAACATACACACAAAATACATTCAAATACAAACATTCACACACCCCCCACATCTCAACATACACACAAAATACATTCAAATACATTCATACACATCCGACACACCCCTCCACCCCCGCATCTCAACATACATTCAAATACAAACATTCATACACATCCGACACACCCCCCACCCCTGCATCTCAACATACACACAAAATACATTCAAATACAAACATTCACACACATCCGACACACCCCCCCCCGCATCTCAACATACACACAAAATGCATTCAAATACAAACATTCACACACATCCGACACACCCCCCACCCCGCATCTCAACATACACACAAAATACATTCAAATACAAACATTCATACACATCCGACACACCCCCCCACCCCCGCATCTCAACATACATTCAACTACAAACATTCATACACATCTGACACACCCCCCACCCCCGCACCTCAACATACACACAAAATACATTCAAATACAAACATTCATACACATCCGACACACCCCCCCACCTCAACATACACACAAAATACATTCAAATACAAACATTCATACACATCCGACACACACCCCCACCCCCGCATCTCAACATACACTCAACTACAAACATTCATACACATCCGACACACCCCCCCACCCCCACAACTCAACATACACACAAAATACATTCAAATACAAAACATTCATACACATTCGACACACACCCCCCCGCAACATACACACACAAACATAAAGCAAAACAAACCCGACACACAAACACAGCACTTACCGGAGTCGTGCTGGAAGGCAGGTAAGCTGAAACACTGGAATCGTACTACGGCTGGCGTGGTCCAAGGCTGAAATGCCTTCCGGCATCAAGCCTTATGGACCACGCCAGCCGTAGTGCTGGCACGCCATTGGTGCAGCACACACGCATTACGTGGCTCGTAGGAGCGACGTGATGCGTGTGTGTGCTGAGCCAATGAGGGCCAGTGTTTTCACCGGCCCGGAAGACAACAAAGACTTTCCTAATGGAGGGTGGCCGCGGGCCGCCCTCCATTAGGAAAGTCTTTGTGCCTCACGGGCCGGTCAAAAGGGCATGGCGGGCCGCAACTGGCCCGCGGGCCGTATGTTGTGCACCCATGCTCTAGAGTCTGGCCTACAGCTTCATTCTAGTGGGTCGGTGAAAGAGAACACTCTCCCATCTAAGGCAAACCGGCAAAATGATGCAGTGGAAGATGGATGGACAAAAGGATCCTAGAGTTAGGCAAAGGAAAATAATAAAGACAGTGGTTGGTTCTCTGTAGGACTAATGCCAACTACGTAATGTATGATGTGTGGTCAGGAATGGTGGATGGCTTGCTTAACCCCCTCACACACAAACGCACATTTACTGAGTGGGTCAAATAAGAATTTGGAATAGGCAGGAATTATAGTGTGCTGGGGAGAGCCTAAAGTGGTACGGGAGGAGCGTAACAGCAGTCATCCACTTATGAAGGAGCTTCAACCATGCGATAGCCGGGATTGAGGACACTCAGTCCTGCAGGGATAATTGATTATGCTTTTGTTGTGGGGACTTATTATTATGAATCAAATAGGCACTGTCTATGTTTTTCCCTGAGGGGAATAGTAGGAGGAGGGGGGTCATAAAAAGATACAGGGTGAACTATATTAAGAGACCTCTTTATGGAATTACAAAATGTAATTATCGGGAGGATAGCTCAGGAACAACGTGCTCGCCTTGGAAGCAAGACAACACAGAGCAATGCAGGTTGAATCCCTGGGTCCACGCTTAGAGACCTCTGGGTATTAAGTGTGTTATAAATAACCTATCATATCATATAAGTTGGTATTGGGCAATACTGGAAACATTTGGGAGTTTGGAAATGGTTGATATATTTGGCTCATTTTAACATTGGAGGTTTCAATGCCCTGAATACAAGGCCACAGTTGTTTAGGGAACTCCAGAGACTACATATCAAAGTCGCTGCCCTGCAGAAAACTCATTTGAGAAATAGAGACCAGGGTAGGCTTAAAAATGGAAACTAACCAACCTAGTTCTGGGCCTACATCGATAGTTGGAAAGAAGGAGTTACCTTTTTGGTCATAAGGGTTTTTTTTGCTTTCGGTGAAGGAGTGCAAGCCAGATATGCTGGGGACATATGTGATGGTCCAGAGGGGAACAGAAAGGCAAACCTATGGCCATTGCCCTATGTTATGCCTCAAATACTTCTCAAGATGTATCCATGACACATTTCCTCAAGACACGTAAGGAGCTTGTAAAGGGAGAGAGGATTGTGATGGGGGACATGAATGTGGCCAAGGAATATGTGTTGAAAAGGGCCTCCAAATACAACTTACCCACTCTTGGCGGAGCCTCATATGGGCTACAACAAAGGACCTACACTTAGTTGATGCCTGGAGCCTACTTCATCCACAAGAAAGGTACTACACTCATGTGTCACAAGATCACAAATCATATTCAAGAATCAATTATATTTCCATATCCCTAAATTGGAAAAGTGCCCTCTATAAAGTTAGAATTGAAATCATGATAATATTCTATCAAACCATGATTGCAGCCTCCTTCGCTAACTTGGGTAGGGAGTTCAGACATTTGGGTTGGCTCCTATCTGTTTTTGGAATAACTGTGGTTAGGTCTTCCCTCATGGATTCTTGGAGGCTGCAGCCCTCACTGATAAAGTTCAAGAACTGGGACTTCAGGTCTATCAGTCTCTGATCTGTGACCTTGCAGAAGGGAGTTGTCAACCCATCAGGTCATGGAGATTTGCTGGGGTAGACAGGCTTAAGGGTACGGTTATAGATAAACTTGTCTTGTAACACCCCGGAGGGTACATTGATGTGGTTCACTGGGATGCCTTAAGGGCTGTGGCAAGAGGAAACCTGATTGCATTGGCTGCTTCAATGAAGCATCGCTAGCAAATGACAGAAACCAAATTGCTGGATGAATAAGGCTACTAAGATCCTAAGCCTGCAGTTAGATTACTATGAGTATGACAACAGGCATGGGAAGAAATTAGGTAATTTATTGAGAGCAAGGGCTATTAAAGCCTTCAACCCCACAGCCATTGATGAAAAGTGATTTGAAAAAAGGAGACGAGGCAACAAACGAGGCAAACTATAAAAGCTCTCTGTTTGCTGTAGAGAGTTTCAGGAGGTTGATTCCATCTAGATAGGAGGCTTGGAAAGAGCTCTATACCTATGTGATATGGTAATTACCACTGGCAGCTCTTTCCAAGCCTCCTATCTAGATGGAATCAACCTCCTGAAACTCTTTACAGCAAACAGAGAGCTGGTAGACACTTTTATCAAACCCAAAGAGATCCTTCTGGCAATCAAATATTTGAAACCTTACAAATATCCATGACCTGACGGTTTGACAACTCCCTTGTACAGGGCCCTAAATCAGATACTGGTAGGCCTGAGTGAGGGACGCAACCTCCCAGAATCCATGAGGGAAGCCCAAATCACAGTTATTCCAAAAACAGATAGGACCCCTGAGCTATGTGCATGGTAAAGATCCATAACCCTATTAAATGTAGACACAATGACATCTGCAAAAATTGTAGTTAACCATTTAAAATCCCTAATTCCTGCCCTGGTGGATCCAGATCAGTCCAGATTCATTCTGGGTAGGGGGACACCCAATGACATTCATTCTATGCTTGACTTCATTGAAAAGGCTAATACAGCCTCAGTTCAATCCCTGTTGCTGGCATTAGATGCTGAGAAAACCTTTGACAGTCTGGATTTTAGACTATTGAAGGCTGCCCTCTCCAAATTTACCCTATGCCCATTTATGACAAACAGGAGTTTAGTTAATTATAAGTGGCCATCATCCAGGTTTCAAATTAACAGGGATCTCACAGACTGTTTTTCTTCTTGTCATGAGGCACAGAACAAAGGTGTCCCCTCTCCCCGATACTATTTGTTCAGGTTGTAAAACCGCTAGCTGCATGGATTAGAGTGAACCCTGATATTACGTTATCAGGTAATAATGTGCTCATACATAATGTCACCATACATAATGTCGCCAGGAAAAGCCATTGGCGACATTATAAATGGTGACATTATGTATGGGCACTTTATGTATCGGCCCATTGCTTTGACATCTGTTTTGTGCAAGGTGATGAGAAAAATGATGTGTGGCTGTCTACTGCACTTTCTAGAGTCGGAGCAGTGACTGAGTGTGTTTAAGCATGGGTTCCGTAAATCTAGATCCATGATGGATGCAGTTGTGGCATTGGCAACAGATGTGGAGGAGCCATTGCCTTGCCGGGAAATGGTGGGGGTGATCTTTGTTGATATGGAGAAGGTGTATGATATGGTGTGGAAGGATGGGTTGCTATTTGTGTTGTGAAAGAAAGATTTTAAGGGGAAGATGTTTTCCTGGTTTAAGGTTTTTCTGATGAATAGGATGTTTTGGGTGCTTGTTGGGGATGTGTTGTCCTGAGAGATTTTGATGGCAAATGGGATGCCCCAGGGTAGTGCTATCAGCTCTATTTTATTGTTTCTTGTAGTGGTGGAGGGCCTTATAGAGAGAGTTTCGGGAGTGTGGTTATCAGGTGATCAGGTGATGGAGTGATTTGGGTTAAGGGTAAGGTGGGTGGAGTGATTCAAGGAAGGTTGCAGGAGGCTTTGGAGGTAATGGAAAGGTGGTGTCAGGGTTGGGGTTTTAAGGTGTCCTCCTCTAAAACGATGTGTATGTTATTTAATAGGCGACGTAGTGGTGTGAGTTCGGATCTCAAGTACAGCAGGGATGCGTTGGTCCCAGGATCGGAATTCCAGTTGCTTGGTGTGCTCTTGGATGAGTGCCTGTCATGGAAGTTGCAGGTGGAAAAGACGGTGACAAAGTGGAAACGGTGTCTTCATTTGTTGAAGGTGGTGTCGGGTCAGGAGTGGGGTTGAGGGCAGAGGAGTATGAGTATGTTGTATGTGGGGTTGGTCAGTAGTGTGCTGGAGTTCAGAGTTCAGCTGCAGTGCAGTTATAGTAGGACTCAGCTTAATGTGTTGGATGGTGTCCAGGCAAGGGCAAAGAGAATTGCGACTGGGACTGTTTGGTCATCCCACACAGAGGCTGTGTAAGTGTTGACAGGGATGTTGCCATTGGATTTGAGAAGGGAAGAGCTGAGTACTAGGCATTGATTGCGTTGTAAGTCCCTCAGTGTGTGGCACCTTGTGAAGAAGTGGCTGGTGGTTAATTGGATGCATGCTTATAACAGTGGGAGTTGGCAGAGGAAAGGGGGAACTTTTGGATTCAATGCGTACAGGCTGGTGAAACGATTGGAGGTGGAGGGGTTGTGTATGGTGGAAGATGTGGGTAGGGTTGTAGGGCCGGTTTGGATGCACCATGATCCAATTGTCTGTTTGAATTTGGCCAAGGTGGTGATCAAGAAAGGTTAATGGTCGAGGGGTGATTAAGAGATTGGCAGTGCAGTATGTGGAGAGGAAAGTTGGTGCTCAAGTATATAAGGATGGTTCCAGGGATCCAGAGAGGAACTGGATCCCTGGAAGGAGGGTTGGTATGGCTTGCTATTTTCAGGCGGATGAGAAGTTTTGGGTGGCTAGGTTGTCAGATGATGTATCCGTGTTGATTGCTGTTAATATGGCGGTGCTTCGGATTATGGGAAACAGTTGGCTAGGGTGGTGGTTTTTGTGGATTCGATGAGTGTGCTGTTGGCTATCAAGGAGGGTAATTGTGATAGGAGGGATATAGTTGTGCTCATTAGACGGTGATTAGAGGAGTGTGTTCCAGGGGGACCGTGGTGGAGTTGGCTTGGGTTCCCTGTCATTGTGGGGTCTTGGGTAATGAGTTGATGGATCGGGCTGCGTATGACGCCATGTTGTGGGGGGAGGTGGATGTAAAAGTCCCATTGATTGTGGCTGAGGTACAGGTGACGGTGCATGGAAAAATTAAGGATATGTGGCAGGATCAGTGGGATATGACTTCAAAGGGACGGCAGTTGTATGCAGTGTGCAGGGAGGTGCGAGCATTTGAGGGGGGGAAGTTGACACAAAGGGAGGAAACTATTTTGAATCGCCTTATGGTGGGTCAAGCGGGGTTGGTGGGATGGAAGTGTTTGATGGGTACAGTTTCATCGGCGGCGTGTAAGGCTTGCGGTTGCCCGGAGACGGTGTCTCATTATATGTTGAACTGTGTGAGGTTTGATGTGCGATGGGAATCGCTCAGAGTCAGGATGAGTGGCATTCAGGTGGTTGTACAGGGGTTATCTGATCCGTTCAGTTGGAAAAGAGGGGTGGCGGATGAGCAGTGTAGGTTCCTGCTTCAGTTTGTGCAGGAGACGGGGAAGTGGGATGAGATCTAGTGGAGGTGGATGGCTGATTGGTGCTTATTTTGGCGAACATCATCTCAATAGATGGAATTCGCCAGCTGCGGGTTTCTGAAGACACCCTAACAAGAAGAAGAAGAATTCAGTGAATGGAATACAATCTTAAATATAACTATGGGCAGGCTACCTCCATGTGCATTTCAAATCTTGCACAAGGCTCCATCCGTGGTGTGTAGTATTATGTATGTTTTATTTGCGAGGACGTTGCAATCACGACCTCATGAATGCACTGCTTGGCCCAAGCCCAACCACGCTCTGGTATTAAATCATGTATCCTGGGGGGTTGGCAAAGAGCAAACGGAGATTGCAAATTAAAAAACCAGCCATTATTGCATCCTTTCTCTCACCAAGGAATTGAAATATGGTTTCAAACTAATTACAAAATGAAACTGGCCGTGGGATATGGTGTGGGAAGCTTGCATTGCAGTACGATTTACACAAATATGAGCAGAGCGTTATTGCGGAATCTGTCCTCTGGCGACGCGTGGCGGTACCCATGCTACCCGACACATGCTTAACAAACCAAGAACGGATGTGAAAGATTGCCGGCTTGTGAACATGCTTTACATGGAACATCGAGAGACCCGGAAGGTCCAACATTATGTAAAGAATGTGTGAAATCTACAGCAGTAGTTATTTCTAACCCTGCTGGGAATCGATGGAGCTCTCGGATTAAAGGCACTGCAGGCCGGATGAACATGCTGGCACAGGCCTATCCGAAAGCAGCATTTTGAGCACGCTGCTGTAACAGCAGCGCGTGTTATTTGAAATACCTCCTATTGCTAAATACCAACTAATTATGAGTTGGGATTGCATGGAATATTTGCGGCCTAGGCATTGGTCGAAGTGTACGAAAAGAAGTAGTGGAACTATGTTCCCTGCTGGCCTGCCCCCGCTCTCCACAAACACCATCACATCACTGTGCCCCCTCCCATGCACAATCCAAACCCCCAAACAAACACACCTGCTATTACTGAGTGCAGTGCACTGAAGTGCAAGCTTCAACTTCTTACACTTTTATTTTAAAACGCAACCATTCCAGAACGGTTTCTGTTTAAAATCAAAGTATGGGAACAGTGAAACTTAAAAATAAAAAGTATAGGAGCACCGCTCCCGCCCACTTCGACCTCTGGGCATAGGTTACAAAGAAAAGCAGTACATGGAGTGAATACGGGTTATTTATTCCACTCATTGATTTCTATGTAACCATGTTGTAAATACCCCATGGGATCTCAACTCATAAAGTATCATTTTAAACATGGGCAGTGTTTGAAATAAGTTTTTATTGTTTGCAGCAAACTTGCAACGAGGCCCCGAGTTTGACGCAGAAACAGGCTCCTCGGAAAGGGGCAAGATAAGTATGCCAAACCAGGGCGGTTCCATGGTTTGCGTCATGCAGGTTTAATTAATTATTTATTTGGTATTTATAATGCACCTATACAGTAAATGGTTTTCAAGGGGCCACGAGACAAAAAAAGGGGGAAGGGACAGCAAAGAGAATAACAAAAAACAGTCCTACTAGGGCTTGTGTCATTCGGCCGTGCAAGTGCAGGGTAGTGGGAGTGCCGGTCAGATAGGAATGCAATAATGCTTAGGTAGGAGTCCGGGGAGGCCAAGGTGATGGGGTAGACTGGGCAAGGAGGGCCTGGTGCCCCATATGACTCAGAAGGAACCAGGCAGCCAGTCAAATGATGCAGAGGGGGTCATTAGAAGGGGAGGGGGAGAGGAAAGGAAAAAGAGAAAAGGAGGGTCTTGAGAAGGTTCCAGAACATAAGGAGATCCGGCTCAAGCCTGAGAGTGGCAGGGAGGCCATTCCAGTGGGAGGCTCCTGCGGAAGAGAGAGATCTACCCACCACTCACTGTTTGGAAAATCGTCTGATCTGCAGAGATTTGGAGCTAGAAGACAGAACGGCTCTAGCAGGGAGGTATTTAGGGAGAGAGAGTTGGATGTAGCTGGGACCCAGGCCCCAGAATGACTTGTGTATGATGCAAAGGGTCTTGAACTTGATACTCGCAACATCGGGAGCCAGCAGATATTAGGGCTGGGGAGATGCAGTCCCTGGGCTTAAGGCCAAGGATAATTTGTATAGTCCTATTCAGGATTAGTTGAAGGGGGGGTGGGTGGATTTAGGCAGATTGAGGAAGAGGCTGTTGCAGTAGACCAGGCTAGAGAGGACCAGAGCTCTGGAGACATTGGCCCTCATTAGGACCCTGGCGGAAGACCATGGTGCAATTTGCACCATGGTCCATGGCGCTAAGCTGCCAACTCCGCCAAGGTGGTTGGCGGACTTACCACCCCATGCCGACCTTGGCGGGGCGGTAAGTCCCCAATCCCCATTTTACCCTTCCCCATTCCCATTCTTGCCCCATAGGGTATAATGGGAGTGGGGAAGGCGTTAATTACGCCACCGTAAATTACGGTGGCGTAATTAACAACAAGTCCCGTAGCGCCATGGATTTTTCCGCCTGCAAAAAGCAGGCGTTAAAATCATCCATGGCGCTACGGGAACTCGTAGTCTGGCGGAGAGGTACGCCATGCACTACGCCGGCGTAAAACCCTCTCCGCCAGGGTCCTAATGAGGGCCATTGAGTTTCTGGGGGAAGGTGAGAAAAGGGCAAATGCCCCTGAGGAGGTGAAGCTGAAAGTGGGGCTTCTTGGCAATGTCAGTGATGTGAGGAGAGAAGGAGAGAGAGGAGTTGAAAATGACCAAAAGGTTTTTTCCTCACAAGAGCGTGAGGAGAGGAGACCCGTGGAGGGGGGCTATAGAGTAGGAAGCCACCTTAGCAGACAAGCAAACATTGGTCGGTGTCAGGTCAGAGGAGGGAGCCAGGAGACCTGGTAACTCCGAAGGGTTCAGAGTTCTGAGCTGCGGAAAGTACCAGCTCTGCTGATTTACTGTGCATTGAAACACATTGCTGTTCATTCAAAGACAAGGCTGCCCATAAAGTTTAAAGTACATTTAAAGCACCCATTTTATCATTATTCTTTTATTGTGAAAACGGTTATTACAGCCCACATAAATGGTTCCTTTGTCACCTGCTCTTAGGGCAGTCCCTGCCTGACTACAGGACTGTGTGTCTGGGAAGATCTATGTATGTGCAGGCTGTCAAGGTCTGGTGGCCCACAGGCCACTGCCTCTGTGTTGCAGAAGTACGGTTCATACCACCTCCTTTTCGCAGGGGCAACAAAATGTCAAGTGAGCAATAATCACCCATTCCTGGTGTTTAGTCTCATGTCATGTTGTATCCTGGTATTTGCAGTCCAGCATTGACATAAAATGATTTTGCATCTTGGTTTCCACATGATTTTGAGCATCAGGAGTGTGACTGAAGTTCTCATGTCAAGTAAGGCAGTGGTTTCTCTGCATCACTAGCTTTGGTTAGAGCTTGTGCATTGAGCAGCTACTTTGCATGCAGATTATTGCTGTGCAACAGATGGGAAAACATTCAACTCGTCAATGAAATCACTTCCTCCCATGAGCCCAGAGTTCTTTGTGCAACCTGAAAGTGTCTGCATTCAGGGAGGCTAGTCCCTGTCCTGTCACCGTTAACCTTTAAGAATAGTCTCTAGACCCCATAGAGGCCTTCCGGTGCATCTGTCCCTGCAGAGGAGATGATGCTGGGGCTCCCAATGTAATCCCTTGTAACCTTCTGTGGGACCTTCGGAGGCAGGACCACCAGTTTAACCAGAAAATAAGTAAACTTAAAGAGTAAATGTTTCTGAAAATGTATGTGTGGGGGGGGGGGCACAGTTGTGTCACTTTGTGGAGACATACAGCGCGAGAAAGAGTGAGAAAAAAGAAAACATAAGGTCGGACAGGGACAGTATGGCCATTTTATTGAGGCAGCCCACATGATATGGGCACTAGCAGCATAAAGTGGGAGCAGTGCAAGGATATATTGTTGAGCTAGAATGCATGACAAGCTTTGGGAACAGCAGCATGAAAGGGGGCAGCTCCCTGTGCATATATTGTTGAGACAGAAAGCATGATTTTATTTGGGCATTAGAAGCATGAAATCGGAGAGCAGTACCAGGGTTATATTGTTGAGACCGACCACAAGATTTCCCTCAAGCACAGCCAGAAAAAATGCGACAAGCACGGGCATGTATTCTCCAAACAGGCCTCATCCTTTCATTGGGTACTAGCAGCATGTAAATCTATTCTACATAGGCAATGATGGCATTTATTTTTATAATTATTATTAATATTACTGGTGATTTATACAGTGGCTCATGTCAGACTCTTCCAGCTTCTTAGCGCTCAACTTGTGATCAAACCTGTGTTGCACAGCATTGCCCTCTTCCCAAGACAAGTGCATTGCCCCTGCCCTATCCCCAGGTTATTGTTGGTCACCATTATCATGAAAATGGGATTTACAGGGGAAATGCTGGCATATATTGTTGGGACAGGCTTCTTGATTTGCTTTGGGCACAAGCAGTATGAAAGGGGGAAGCACGGGTATGTTGTTTTGAGTTCAGATTGAAAAAGCTGATCTGAAAATAGTTTAAGAGAATCGCGCACCTGGAAAATGCCAACAAGAAAAATAATTATGATTATTTCCACCATGGGAAGCACCTAAGAAATTTCTTTCTCACTTTATCAAGATCAAGAAATTAATATTTTATGAGTGAAGCCCCCGGGACACCCTCTTACCGACTACACAATCACTGCACCACCACCCTAGCCCCAAGCAGACAGCAGAATGAGCATGTATGTGGGACTCAGCAAGGCAATGAAATTACAGCTTAGGGCCTGTGTGCACTCAATACTTGTCATTCCCACAGCTCCTTAACATGCTGGCCCCAGAAGTTCCACCTGCCACTGAAGCAAAGCTGAATTCAGTAGGGTGAATTACATTGTATATGTTAAGCAGGGCATCATGCAGCGTTTTGGTGTTACGAGGGTTAGGTTATGAATGATGCCATCATTGATGCACTTTTAAGATATAATACTATACGTTGAGATGCCTCATAATCTGTTTGGGGCAAAACTACAGGGGGGCAATTTTTACAGTGGCAACGCTGGCATATATTGTTGAGAAAAGTTGAACAACATTCATTGACTCCAAGAAGTGGCTGATTGGGGTTGGCTCCTTCATTGACCACACATTCCTGTCTCTCAAAAATAAGGACGTTCTTCATTGTTTATCCGCTTCCCCCCACCCTCCTGTCATGCTGGATACTCCCCGAATACTCCCCCAAGCTTGTCTTCTGGACATGTGATTGCAGGGTCCGCTGGCACTGTAAGACTTTAATACCAGTCAGGCAGACACTGAGGAAAGGACATGGTACATAGAGGAACTTGCATTGAGAAACCATTATGGAAAGGCCAAAGAGTAAGAAACTGTTCATCTTGCGAATCATAGTGAGAAGACATTAGAATAAGACATTGTAACTCTTTGGGATCGTAGAGAGGAACAATTGTAGAGAGACTGGGAATCAGAAATCATGCATCTGGCCTGACAGCCACCCATGAAGCCCCTGCAGTGTAAGGGGCCCATGCTACTCAAGGTGCCCCAGAATGTCTTAAGGCCCGTGTATTTCTGCTTGTGACAACACTATTAGGTGCCTTGCTACATTTTGCTGAGGTCCACTCATTTTGTGTTGTGCCACTTCAGTCAGCACAGCAATTGTTGGCACCTTCACAGCCGCTCCCCCTGGCAATATTGATCTTACAAGAATAAGGTGAAAAAATAAATGAAAAAAGCCTGTTTCTCTATGCAACATGATTAGCAGTAGTAGGAGAGAAGCAGGGAATCATAACACATTGCCTGACTGACTCTCCAGGTCCCCTGTGGACACACGTTTCTGCTCTGGCAATCCCTCCCTTTACACAATCCCACGCTCTCATCTGCCAGTCAAATATTGATTGGAATTACATTTCGGTTGAACAGGCCTATTCATTTGCAAAATACCAAACATCTGGAGGGGCGGGTAGAGCAGATTGGAACTGGAGGCCCGCCGCGTCCTAGAGCCAGGCTTCGCGGGACGCCGCGTCTAGAGTCCCAGCCCTCCCTTCGCTCGGCCTGCAGTGAGCATGACCAAGAGCCGGCTACTTAAAGAGCCTGACTCACAGCCAAAGGTCTTTATTGCAAGAGGAATGGGATGTGAACATATGGCGATAAAGAATTTATATGAGCAATTTGGATATTGTACGCTCACCTTCCTCCGGCTCCATCTGTGAGCTTTAGCGTGTACGTGCAGGGACGCGAGGTGATCGTATAGGGCCTTGGAGCCCAAACTAGTTAGGGCTCACCTTCGCTGTTCTGAAATCAAGTCATCAAATATGTAACCATCCCATTAACCGTAGTACTAAGATGTATCACACTGACGATGATATTGTTTCAACAAGTGGTGTAGTTGTTGGCACGCAGTAGTGCTGTTAGCTTGCATGCGGCACAGCAGAACACAGCAGTACATATTATTGCGTATTGACATCCATCTTCGCCAATATGGGATGAAAGCTCTGCATAAAACTCTTGAAAATCATGATGAGCCCCCCCAAATCCACTCTAGTGATCTTACCTCAAGTAACGCAGTTGTAGCCACTCAGGCACCAACGCTGCCCAGACCCTATACACTGCACCTGCTATATCTCTTCATCACTGGAATGGGGCAGAAAACTCTCCAAAAAATTGGCATCTGCCAATTACTCTAATACACGTTTGTCAATCAAACAAATTACAGATATACAGGTGTAAAGAGGCTAACCACCTTCACACCTGACAACCTATTTTTCACGGATGCGTGGACTAATAAGTATGAGCGACAATGGTTCCTATTGGTCACACAGTGATCTTAAATTATTACATAATTTCAAAGGGGGTAGCTTGGCTTATTACATAAGGGCCACCTCCAATCTAAACACTCGACCCTGAAAATGTATGGATCAGTTGGAAGCCTTGCCTCTCAAATGTCTAATCTCCATTACGAGCACTGAAACGTTCTGCTCCTGTAAGACCCACCAACCTCTGATGCTTCTTCTATGAACAACTCAAACTAACTGGTTGCTCGGCTCACCATTGGTTGTACCGCTCTAGCAGCCTCAGTGGACTACTGTGTATGGGCAGAGCTCTCTGACTAGCCTGCAGCACAGTTCTTTCTTCACAGCATAAGAGGAATCAACCTCCACCTATATCTAAATGACCCCACTTACAATAGAGGCTACACCGTCAAGCTCATATTTAGTACAAATGTTAAGGATCCAAGATTCGATCCACCACATCTATCCAGCTGTTTCGATCATGGCAGTGTCCTATAGCTGGCCTCTTACAATCAAATCAATCAAATTTACCATGTGAAGGTGTGGCAGAATGCCATCTGTGTGGAGAGGCAAACCCAGTGTTTTTTTTATTTCTGTAACATAAAATGATGCTGGTAATTCTACCTCAGAAAGTGAGCTTTGCTAATAATGCCTCACTTTCCTAATGCTTTATGCAGGAATTCTATAGCGCAGGTGTTCTCTCTGTTGGACCCTGTATATTTGTGACAAACTGCCGGCTGGAATCTAAAATGTATTCCAGCCATGGGCTGCTGGTAATAACAGGCTCCCAGAATACAACATGTATGTTACTGTATGTCTATGGCCTGATGGCTGTTTAAAATACAACATAAGCTAGATCTTGTTGATATAGTGTCCTTTTTAGATCAAGTCATCCCTCTCTTCACCGCTGCTGTCTACTATTCCTTCACTTTGGGAATAATACTGGCAGATCTTAAATATGCAATGGTCAAACCGCTTCTGAAGAAGCCTCACCTGAATGCAACTTTGGCTAATTACTGGCCAATATCACCTCTTCTGTTTCTCACACAACGTATGAAAGCAATAGTCACTCCACAACTTTCTCACTTTTTGGAATCCCACCATCTTTAACACCCTTTTCAATCAATCTAGGTTTAGACCTTTAATGGTCATGGAATCGGTTATGATTTTGGTTCTTGATTATATTGTCCTGATGCAGGACCACGGAGAGGTCGGGGCTTTGATTTTCCTTGACCTCTCTGCTGCTTTCGAAAATATTGACCACGGCATTCTTCTCCATCGTCTTGTAAACGTGGGCGATACTGGGTTTCAAATTAAATGTTTTTCTTGTTTTCTCATAGGTCATACCCAATCGGTGTCCCTCTTTCCATTTCAATCCAATTTCCAGGGATCTCTATTGTGAAGTTCCCCAGGGCTCCTCCCTGTTCCGCTTTTGTTTAACCTTCATCTTAAACCTTTGGAAAAGTTCATCTATGAACATGGGGTTTGCTTTTACACCTACTTGGATGATACCCAGTTGTTTTTTTCATCTGAACTCACCTGTTTCAGACCCCCCCTTTAAAAGTACGAAATTGTTTATCTGCAATTGGCAACTGGATGACTAAGAATTGGTTGAGGCTAAATGGGGAAAAGTCAGAGATTTCGGTGGTTGTCTCTGACACCCCTAACTCGCACTGGACTTCAGATGTTTGGTCATACTCCCTGGGACCTTGTCCCAAACCCATTGACTCAGTTAAGAGTCTGGGTATCAAATTGTTGTCATCTGGCTCCAGGGAAGCTCAAATTTCGGCAGTATGCAGCTCTGGTTTTATGATATATTCAATTTTGAAGAAAACCTTTCCTTTCTTTCCTCCTGAACTTCGCCCAGGCTGGTGACTGCATAGATTATGGGCTCCCTGGACTACTGCAATGGAATCTAGCTCAGTCTACCCGATTTTTGATTTACCGTCTGCAGTTGTTACAAAAGGTAGCAGCACGTCGGGCACTGGGAGCTACTAGTATGTGTCACTCTTCTAGCCTTTTACGGCGGCTTCACTGCTTCCTGGTGAAGAGCCGTATTAAAATTCAAGGATCTCTGTATGGCGCATTATGCTTTTCATAATACAGGAACCAAATATTTGCAATCAAAGCTGTAGAGGTGTAGTCCTGCTAGGCAGCTGCGGTCTGCGTCATCTAATTTGTTGATGGTTCCCAGATTACGTAAGGCTCGGACGCAAGGGCGGTCCTTTTCTGTCCTTGCCCTCTCACTGTAGAGTTCCCTTCCCCTGAGCTTCGGGAGATTACAGATCTCCGTTTTTGCAAGGCTCTCAAAACGTATTTATTTTGAGCTTTGCAGTAACTTCCACTGTGGACTTTCTGCTATCTGGCCTTTCTGTTTTTTTTTGTCTGCTTTAGCACCTAGATACCTTTGGGCCTTTGTTCGCACGCTATACATTCCAGTTATATTACATTACATTGAGGAGGCACAGTTATAGATTGCCAAAATCAATTTGATGTCTTATTATTCATCTGGTATCGTGTGAATTCTGCAGATGGCATTTAGCGTAGCCCCAGATCTTTTCCAGACCTAGCAACACCCCTGCCATGCTGGATTGGCTCATGGGCTTCTGTCGCATTGCTCTTAAAATCTTATGTATTACACATCATATTTTTATGAACAGTGAAGCCCATGTTTGGTGCTTGAAAACGAAATCATCGAGTAGTACGTGTTCTTTCTGTAGGCTGATCCTTTCCCCACTCAAATACAAAGGAAGACGGATGGGTTGAGGGACTGCTATCCTGCTAGCCCACAAGTAGTGGCCCCATGATATCATTGATCCTCCTCCTCACTGCCCCAGAGGGCCAGGTAGCATTCAGAAGGCGATTGGTATAAAATACCCTCCTTTGTGAAGTATTATTCTAAAGAGCTTGTAACCAGCTATGGCAACTAATAACGCTAGAATACCGATTGAACACAACATGACATTATTTATAGTGCAAACCTTCCTCGTGCATATCATTAGAATACCTGTACTCGCGCACCAATGTACCTCAATGTGAAATAGTTCAATACCAAACATTCGAAAAAAAGTTTGGTTTAAAGTATATACACAGGAAATAAGTGGAGTGAGGAAGGAGAAATAGATTCAAATGAACGTGAAATACAAAGTCAGATTAACAGTAAAGCCATTGAAAACCCTCCATGCGCATTGGCGTTGTCTTTCTGGACGAGACTCACCTACTTGAGGAAGAAGCTGAAGAAGTACAAAGAGATGGATTGCCTCAACAGGTGTGAGCATCTTGTAGTATAAGACACGTTGATAGGTTGCCATCGAGGAGCATTCAATAAACAGTGTTTTAGTGGTCTGCTATTTGCATGAAGCACTTGGGATTTCTGATCAGAAGGTTCTTTATTTATTTTACTAAAATTTATAAACCGCATTAAAAAAAGCGCTTTACATAATTATAACAAGCATTGACAATGGCAACAGTTTGGTCGTTAATGGAGGCTTGGGCATGGCACTTCACAGACACTGCTTTAGTGGTATTAACTGGCCATTGATGGGAGCAGGTGCAAAATGGTGCAATTACCCGGGCATCTAATAGCAGTGCCTGGCAAATGCGAATACCTATAGAGAAGCCAAAACTGTTGGCTTTCCCAATACTTGTTTTTAACAGGGCTTCAGTGAAGGACGAGCAGAGTGCTTATAAACCGAGAGCCTGAAGGCAGACCTGTTTGACATTTTTATTACACCAGTTGTGGGTTTAAAACTCCAATTATTTCATTTACTGTCAGATGGCAATGCTTGATTAAATCGAGCTCAAAGAGTTCCCATGAGGAGGTGTTTTGGGAAGGGAGGGGCAGGAAGTGGGTGAGAATGTCCATAGGGATTAGCATGGCCATGGGCAGTCAATGGGTGGTAACATAACCAAACAACACCTAAGAACTGTGTGTCCCTCCTCATATGCCATTCCTCCCTATGTATACCCTAATGAAGTCGCTTTGGCTTATAGGTGGCGCAAGCGCCACATAATAGTCCAAACTAAAAAGAGGACACAGGAATGATACAAATTACACGAACAACCAGAGGCAAACTTGAAAATGATGAGAGACAAGAAGGGAATATTTAAACAAAGAAGGAAATGCAGCAAATGGGAAGCAGATGGGATAAAAGGGATGGCCCTTCCAGAGTTTAGGAGCATTCATGAGTAGGGAGACACAGAACACTCTCACACAGAGATAGGTGGTCGTCTCAAGATTTATTTTCAATCAAAAAAGGAGAGGTACTGGTAGTGGAAATCAACACACCAGATGGCTTCCTTGGCATCTTTGTACCAAAAAGGTCCATTCTAGCATCTCTCACCAACTCTAAGGCGCCAACCCTTCTGGTTCAAAGGACAAAGAATGGCCAACGCTTCCTGTCTACAGTTATGTACTAAATCACTGCCTCATAAACCTGGGAGGAGCACTCTTAACTTCCAGGCTCATCACTCCCATGACCAACTTGTCTCTAGCTCCACTGCTTTCAGGATCTTGTACATAACCAGTGCACTTGGACTAGTTTCTTTCGTGTTTCTTGCCCTGTCACTGCTCCAAATATCTTGCTATCTCTTAAATAAATTTGAGCAAACACTCATTATCATTCCCTCTTATGTACGGCACCTACTCCTGGATTTTCCTATATACCTTTGCCATAGTGTATGTAGTTCTGGCAGAAACACATCTTCTCTAAATGACTAAATACAATAAGAAAGATTTGCCTTGTCCTTCTGTGTTTCTCTCAGGCATGCCAGATCTTTCAGGGCAATAGAGATCCCTGAGACTTGCACCATCTTTCTGGAAACTCAGGGTATGAGCAGGGTGAGAGGAAACACCCACGCGATGCAAGGGTAATGCCAGAAAACAGAAATGTTATTTTCTACACACAAAACGTCAGAAGGGGAGTGTCCCAAGGTCCCCCCTGGGATCAATAAAGATGCCAACACTAAGGACCTGATTACGAGTTTGGTGATAATTCAGCAGTAAATCGATTACCGTTACCGCCACTTGGTCCTGCAGATTTTATTGCAGGATTATAAGTGGTGGTAGGGCAGAGTTAATCCCCATGTTGGGAGCCAATAGGACTCCATTGGGATTTCGGCAGAATTATTGCTTGTGGTAATTCTGCTGGTTTTGCCAATTTGTAGTGGTAAATTGGAGGATTGACTGCTAGCGTTTTGCTGGAGGAAAATCCTCCACCTTACAAGCAAACCTGAAGTGCAGTAATGCAGCTGTAATTCAGCAGTAATGGAATTATCACCCGTTACTGCAACTTTTACCCACACTGCTGCTCTTGTAATGAGGTCCTAAATATCTGTTTCCATTATCTTTTAGTAAGGGCTTCTTACAAAGTCAGGCAACTCAAAACACAAGCAGGAATCTTCCCCAAATGAAATAAATGTCAGACTTTCCTTTTAAAAGGGTTGGGTCAGCTTCTCATAAGGAACCTCTTGGGCTCCAAACTCTTTTCCTGATGAGGCTGATAATAAGGCCCTCCAGGCCACAGAAGCAAATGTTCCACTACAATTTATCGAGAAGATGCCCCCTCTCTCGGGTAAGCAGCGGACAGCAGGGAGTGTGCCACACCCAAAAAATGGAAGAGAGCAATAGTATTGCAAACATACTGTTTTATTAACACTACTCGAACTAAACAGGGATAGTCATGGACATCGGGAGATCTCCAGTTCCTTCATGTCCGCACACAGGCTTGCCACTGAGTTTTACCTTGATATGACATCACAAACAAATGATACATTGATGAAAGCCAGGGGGGATATGATTAAGCGAGTAGTATGGTAGCCAATATTTTCTATATGGGATTAGTCTTCTAATATGTCAGGTGATACTGGGAAACGCCACCTAGGACCACTTACGGAAGGCATACTTGGGGAACAAGTCACCAAGGGAAATTATGAGTGGCTGCTGCAACACTGTTAAGGTGAACGTGGAAGGTGGACAGGGATTGGTCAGGGGTAGCTTCTTAACCTTGGAAGTTTGGACAGTTACCAGCACATTAGCAACAATTGAAGGTGATGAGAACAGCACCAGAATGCTGTGTGTCCCATCAATGTTACCATTCCCTGATTCCATAGGCTCGAGCCAAAACAATTGGCTTTCAACTAAGTACTTTATTGTATCTTTCGTCCAAAGATATGGATGGGAACAAAGGTCTCTGCTCTTGCCTGGCTCTAATAAATAGGTTGTCTCTGCCAGCTGCAAGTCATATGCGTGGAGACTGTATTTCGAATGATCCTGCTCAGCAATGTATAAGAATTGTAGATGATTTTACCATGGGTGTTATATTTTCCTGGCCTCTGGAGACTTGTTCGAGCTACTTTCTCCTCAGTGTCAGGTGTGAGCTGATGAGAACCTGACCTTCCAACAACATCTGTTTCCTTGTTGATTTAGATAAAGTTATACCACTGTCTGGGATCTGCCTTTTGTCTGTATTCTTCTAACGCTGGCTCGAACCTGTCCTTAACCGCTAACCTTCGCAATCTATACGCTTGCTAGCAGCGCTGTTTGACCTTGGCTCTTCTGCCGACTCAGTAAACAAGGTCTCCCTGCTTTGTTATGGCATATTAATATCTCCCTAACGTGACCGCGTACTTCATCTTGGTTTAGATGACCACCCATTTCAGTTGCGTTCGGCATTAAGCAAGCATTTATATGCATTCTTGTGCGACTTGCGTTTCAGCATAGGAGTGTTACATCCTATAAGCGCTGGTCTCTTTGGCATCGCAGGCGGCTGTGTAGTGCCTTGCTTAGGAACCCTTCCAAAATGGCGGGCTAGTTCGTTCCGCAAGACTCAGCAGTTCAGTCTTTTCACATCCGAGACTGACGCTGCCGGCTGCCCACGTGATCCCATATACTGACCAAAGGGCAGTGCTCCAATGCGTTACTACTACTAGAATTGGCGCTCCGTAAGTTATCGCTTCTAGGAATCTAATTGTCCTTTCTTTTCATGTGTTTTTTCCCTTCTAATCTCTCTTTTCCTGTGGGTCAGATCCGAAGTTTCCCAGCAGCAATTATCATCCGCCGTCGCCAGGTTCAGAGATTTCCCTACACCTAGCTCCGGGACTCGGTTTCCGTTTTTCTCTGTTTATTCGCCTAAACAAAGTCACAGCCGTCCTCTCGCTAGGTATTGGCATTCCTTTCTTTAAACAATATCCGTGCTGCTAACCCAGGAAACAAACCCTCCCCCTCCTTCGTAGGACTCTTTTCCTACCCATAGATTTTCAAGGCATCATTTATTCCTTGCGAACTGTTCGTCTTTCGAAGCCTGTGGGAATTGAAGTTCATCACTTCCTTCTACCGAGTTCCACGATCAGTCCTTAGGTGGATCTGGCCACTACAGGTTCTCCGTACGTGTTCTTTTCACTCTCATTCCTCTGTCTTCTCAGTAGAGAGCTTTACTTACCTTCCTGTGCTTCCTCCATGGAGATATTCCCCCGCTGATATCATCCACTACTTTTCCGACTACTGACTTCCAAAAGAACCCGGCACCGAAGTTCCTGACCTCTAGCAGCTGCGCAGGGTTTTCTTCCCCAGAGGGTTTCCCTGGGAGCACTGTCCCTCTTTCTCTAGTTCTCTTTACCCAGGCAGAGGCTGGCAGGGCTATCAGGGGGATCTTCATTGCCACGTAAAAGCTTCCATTTCGAGCCTCTGCTGTCTGAACAGGTGAGTGTTTATACCTGGAATTTTCATACGTGACATCAAACGTAACAGTTAACAGTAATAAGGAGAGGGAGAGAGATTATATGTTTTCTACCCTAGTGATTGTAAGCATATTCCTTGTGTCTATGTGCAGTTTGATCTAATGTTCGTATATCTTCGTGCTTGGATGCATATGTGCTTCTTGTATAATGCACCTATGTGTGTTGGCCTCAGCCTTGATGTCATTGTTTATCCCATGATTACAGTTCATCCAGGGGTCCCATCGCGTACAGATGTATTGTTTTGGTGATGTCATCTGGATAGGGCCTGTATGGTTGTCGCAGGGAATAACATCACTCGCATCAGCGATACAATGGTGGGAAGGTAGTAGATGCTATGAGTGAGGTACACCGTTCATGTCTTTATCGTCAAAACAGCGGAAGGGCTAACACAATAATGGACACATTAATTTGTCTCTCTTCATCCCCCCTCTTGTCAAGTCATCGACCACACCAACTGGAGGCTCTTCCCCGCTGATAGGTGTCTTGGGGATCCACACCTTCGTCAACCCCTCAGGTTGCCTGAGTTCTTTAAGTGTTCTTTATGTGTTCATCCACCCTCCAGGTCATATAGCAGCACTCCCCATCTGGTTTGCAGAACACCCAAACTCCCACGTAATTGCTGTTATCGCTATTCTGATGACACCGAATCCGAATAATACTAACAGCAGTGCAGCTATGAGAACTTTTAGACCTTTCGCCATCCAGGAAGGAATCCAAGAAAGGATGTACACCAACCAGCTGTCCTCTGCTCCAATTGAGTTGTCTCTTCTTCCATATTAGTATGTAGTTCTAACAGCAACGTTATTGCTTCTGTGAGGGTCCCATTTCCCTCATCATGGGTAGGTTGGTATATACAGCAGAACTGCCCTATTTTTATACAGACGCAACCTTCCATTTGTGTGATGAGGATAAGGACATACCTATTCTGGAGAGTCCTGAATGTCACATCTCTGAGCTCTTCTTTTATGGTGTTGAAACCCTTTACTGTTGAGTTGTTTGTCTGTAACAGTTCCCACCACGTGACCTGCAGCCACCTGGCATTCATGCTTGCTTGCATTCCAAGAAAGACAGAGGCAAAGAACATCTATGTCCTGCTGAACAGCCTGTGCTTATTTGGTATTGCGTCAAGTGCTGTATCCATCTTCTTAGATACATTATTTCCGCTCTTTTCTCTGCTCAGCTCCACAGATCTTTTCTTCCTCATGTGTGTGTCCCTTTTAGGGAACCTTTCTAGCTTGATGTATTTCTGGGGTACCACTAAGGCTGGTGTATTCAGTAATACCAAGGAACATATCCCTCCCCAGTCGGGGAGCAGTTGCATATAGGTTTTGGGACCAAAGGCCCATTAGTGGTCCATGAGTACTGCTGTTTCTATCCTCACGCCAGTTATCTTCAAGTTGTGTTTGCAGCCTCTGTTTTCTTCAACGTTTACTGGACTATCATTCTGGTAGCACAATTATGCATTCTTGAGGGGTATTATGGGTAAGGGGCCTGCTTGGTTCTCTACCCAGGTAAGTAATATTGAATACTCTGCCCGGTTCTTGAGGCATTTGTCATTTTCTTTCTGCACCACTTCCGCTGGAACTGTTAGTAGTGCATGTGTTTTACACCCCATCAGCCCTTTGACCCACTCATCTCTTGTGAAGACCTGGCCATACACTACTAGTTGAGAACTCTCCCAGAATCCTAGCATCCCATATCTCTCTTCTTCTGGTCTGAGGGCACTACAGTTCATTTTATGTCACTTTCCTTGCCTCCCCTCTATGTGGGACATCTAGTATGTATTGTAGCATTTTGTTTGAGCTCCTATAATCCTCCATCATCACTGGTGTCTTTATGTAACTATTCCCATATGGGAATGTCCTCTGTGACATCCATCTTAGTGTAGCCCACTTTCCCTGAAATTGATTTCTGGTGTTGCAAAGCTCCAGATGCATTAGGCACTGTGCTCTGGTTGCTGGGATCTCAGTGGCTATGAATGTCCTGGAAGCGCGCAAGGCATAGGGAATGAGCAAATAAACATAGCAGCTCTCCCCTGAAGCCTCTCTCCCCACGTGGGCGACGTGCTGGTCCCACATGTTATTGGTTTGAAGTTATCAGTAATGCTTCGTTTGAGTCTCTTTATCTCTTGGGTGGTACTGGTAATGGGTGCGGTTCTTGCTTCAGTTAGTAGGGAAATGTGTGCCACATTGACATATGCTGGTTCAGGTGCATACTAGATTATCACTTTTTTCAACGCTAGGAGGGTAAAGAAGTAGAGACGGCAGATTGTGAAAATGTTTTGTCACAATCATCTTCGTTGTATAAACCATGTGTTGCACACGTGCAGGTCTATTTCTTTGTCTGTAAGCAATCATTCTACGTTTAGCAAAGTTCACACCATTACTGAGAACGGTAATTTCGCTGCCGTCGTTTTCACTTCTCACCCTTGTGTTTAGGTGTTAAACTATTTAGAGAAAACTGCGATAAGAATTGCTACCAAGTTTCGCTAAAAAATTAACTTAGTTTTTGGATCGCTGAGTAGGACAGCAACGGGCACCTTGCTTCTGGCTAAAACTGGGTAGCTCCTGGTTACCTATGCAAGAAAGGTACAGATAAAAAGCTGGACAGGCAACATCGAATGTCTGAGCTCCCCCCGACGTGATTTCTTGTCCTTTTGGCCCCTCGGTTTGACGAATGTTAACGACGTTGCTGTGCCAGCTTCAGCCTTTGGAACTTTCACAGCTACTGCTGGAGAGCGCATGAACACGGCATTCGACCTGTGACAAGACAAGGATTTGTCTACACTCACCAGCCAAGGTGCATTTGCTGCTGACCTGGCGATGAGAAGGGCTGCGGAGCATTTATAAACTGGAATTTTCCCGATAAAAGGCAAAAAGGTCTTAGACATAGATGCCAAACGAAATTGAATTGTGGGTGGAAAGATATGCTCTACCTAAACAAGATATCAATTTGGTGACTTGACGAACCACAAGGAATTATTAAAAGTACCGATACAATTGAGTCAGTGCATTCTCACGCCTATATTGAATTTGTGTGCTTCTTTTATATATGGGTATACAACAGTATTAATACTAGACTGAAGAAATTTACCTGTCCTAAAGAAGGCCATAAAATTATGGGTTTAAAAAGCACAAGGGATAGTGCCTAAGTTTACCCAAGGGCCGAAACATGGCGACTATTGTACAAGACTAGAAAACAACTAAAGTGAAACATCTAACAGCTACAATTTATCGTAACTTGTTGTACTGATGACAAAGACCCCCACTACAGAGAATGTGGTTTTTTAACTGTTTTTGAAAATTATGAATAATTGTATATTGTTATGTAGATTTTTATATTTTGTGATATTGAATAAAAATTGTTTTTTGATATTGTAAATACTGAAGAGCATTTATCAGCATTGTTGAATTATGGTATGTGATTAATTCAGTCTGTACCTAGTTTGGTTTTGAAGGAGAAAATGATGTCTTTTCCTGTGTAATAGCGAAGATTATCCAACCCAATATGTATAGACGATGAGTGGGGTAATCTGTTTTCTCTCTTTTTTGTTATATGTAGCTTAGTATTGCTCTCACGTTTCCGGAGAAACAGATCCCCCAATAACAAATAACAAAAAATAAGGGAGATTACCTTAGTTGAGGTAACCGAGTTTCAGTGTGTCAAACGTTTTTCCACTCGCTCCTTTTATTCTGTATGTAAAAATGTTTCCCTCCAAAGTACTGTTCCTTCATGGAGGGAGTAAGAAAGGACATTGTTCCTACACTGTTTTTCTGTTATAGTTAATCTATTCCTCGTCAAGGACTTCGTCTGCACTCTTTGTTCTTTGCCTTCTTCTTGGACTGCTTCGTCTGGGCTGTGAGGCAGGGGGTCTCACCTGTGCATCGTTTGACATCTCTAAAATGAAACCAGTATCTTTCCTCTACAAGCTTTACAGTGGTGGGTGTGATGGTCTCTACTGAAAATGGGCCATTAAACCTATGCCTGTGCCATGTTCTGTTAAGAATACAGTGACCCTGGAGCAGCTCTTGAGGATCCGATGTTGCGTCGTCTTCCTCTCTCTTCTTCGACCTTCCCTGCCTCACTCAAAGCTGTTGTTAAATAAAAGAAACACTTACCATCATAGCTGTAAGGTACTCATGAATCTCACTTCCTAAAATAACAGCAGCATTTTAGGCATCAGTCAATGCTCTAGTGGGAGAAGCAAGTGGGATACACAAGCAGCGTCCAGTAACCAACTCATGAGGAGTTAAATGGTCATTACAGCTGGGTTGATTTCGTAGTGCAAAGAGTGCTAGTGTAGGTAATGAAGCCATCCCTGTTTTCAGAGTGATCTTCAGCGTGGCTATTTTCTCTTTGAGCAGGCCATTAGGGGACTCACAAACTACATTTACTTGTGGGTGATAAGCGCAGGAAAATGTATGCTTAATCCCCATTAGAATTGTGATATGCTCAAAAACCTCATTTACAAAATGTTGTCCATTGTCGGATAGGAGAACTTTGCACGCACCACATCGTGGGAATACCTCTCTTACAATGAATTTGGCAGCAAAGGTGGAGTCAGGGTGTGTGCATGGACCAGACACGATCCAGCATGAGAAACGCCATACGGCTACTAACATGTATCAGTGCCCGTTACAATTTTGAATCATGTCAGCATAGTCGATATGTAGATTTTGGATGGAACCTGTGGGTCGGGGTATTGCTCCTCTCACTACTTGTAATGTATGTCCTGCTGTAAATTGTTGGCAAATTATACAGTTGAAAACAAAGACAGCAACGTGCTCCACCAGGTTGTGAGTGAACCAAGCTTCTGCAATCTGTGCAGCAAGACTTTCTTGACTTTTATGGGTTGGATGATGCAGTTGCTCTAATGATGTCTGCAGTAGAGTGAGGGGCATAACTGGTTTACCAGTGCTTTCCTGGTACCATGAAGCATCCGTGGGGGACACTGAACACCCCCTTTTCCTCCACAGCTCCTGCTCTTCCAGTGTAGCTCTTCCCTGCAAATCTGCTATTTGGGTGAGGGGCAGTGAATTAAAACCTTCCCTTAGTACCATGCTGTGTGTTTGCATGCGCTTGGTGGGTGGGGTGTCAAACTTGGTAATTACAGGGACGTATGCTGCTCTTTTGGCCTCCTCGTCTGCAGCTTTGTTTCCTCAGATTAGGTCCACCCCTCTTCTATGGGCCGCACAGTTCCTCAATGGAAATGGCTGCTGGGAACTGTAGCGTGTTTATGAATCTGTCCAATAGGGGTATGGGTTGCACTGTTGTGCTGTCAGCACGTAGGAAGCCCTGTCCTTTCCACTGTGACAGTCCTGCGTGTACTGTTGATGTCACATAGGCAGAGTCGGAATATACTCTGATTTCCTCATCCTCATGTGATTCAAGGGCTACAATAAGTGCTACTAGCTCTGCTGCTTGCTCTGATAAATGTGAGGGCAGTCTTGTGCTTGCTACCACCTCAAAAGTTCCACTCAGTATTGCCTTCACTACGCTGTCCCAGTGTGTCTTTCACCTGAAGTCTTGTGCTTGCTACCACCTCAAAAGTTCCACTCAGTCTTGCCTTCACTACAGCTGTCCCAGTGTGTCTTTAACCAGAAGTCTGGTCAATTGTCGAAGACCCGTCAATATAGAGTACCCCCCCCCTTCCAAGGGCATTGTCTCTCACCGAGGAAAATGTTGTCATAGTATTCAGTGTATTTGACGAAGTCGTGTACATAGTCCCCCTGCTCAACTGGCACTGCTATGAATGTTGTTGGGTTCACTACTCTACAACTCACTACTTTCACTGCTGGGTTCAAAATGATTACTTGGTAACCTGACGCTCTCTGAATCATCAGTGTGCTCTTGGGTTTCTCAAGGATGGCAAAAGGAACATGCTCCACATACAGTGTGGTTTTGTAGCCCATGGTAATATTTGCTGACTTGCCTAGTGTGGCGGCTGCTGCAGCCAATGCTTGCTCATTAGGGTACTGACCCTTCATCACTGGATCTAAAAGCCCACTGTAGTAAGCTAAAGGTTTGAGTCCCAGGGTGGTCTTCTGTGTGAGTACTGCAGTCATCACCACCCCATTGGAGTGTGAAAATAGGTAGAATTATTCCTTGTAGTCAGGGATTCCTAAAACTGGTGCCGTGCATATTGTTTTTTTCAGTTTGTCAAAGACTTCTGTCGTCTCACTCGTGCATGCTATCTCGCTGTTTTCTCTCCAAGCTTCCTTAAGTCCTGCTAGGAGGGGCCTAACATATGTGCTGTAATCAAATGCCCACTCCCTGCAAAATTTGCATAGGCCTAGGAACTGTTGCATCTCCCTCACTGTCTTTGGCTGTGGTGTTTTGGTAATTGCTTCTGCTCTTTATTGGGTTACCTTCCAGCCCTCCTGAGAAATCAATTGTCCAATGTATAGAACCTCTTTCTGACAGTACTGTAGTTTTCCTTAGTCCACCTTGTATCCCTTGTCTGATAGTCTTGCTAAGACTATCATCAGGTGTATCGAGACTTGCCTGCACTGTTCCTCTATCTCAATGTATACCAAAATGTCACCCACATACTGAATTGCTGTGCTGTCGATGTGTATGTTCCCCAAATCCATCTGAAGGACGCTGTTAAATATAGATGGGACTCACAGAACCCCTGTGGTAATCGTGTATGTTTCCACTTCCGTTCTCTATGTGGAAATGAGGTCAGGTCTTCTGACTCTTCCTGAAGGAGTATTGATAAAAACACATTTTTAAGTCAATCACTGTGAAATGTGTGGCTTTTGTTGGGATGTTGGTTTGTTAAGGATTTCAATCAGGTGACACGCACACCTTGGTCACGGCCTAGTATGTAGCGTCTAACTGAGGTGCTTTTCTCCTTATTTATGTGGATTCAATTTTGGGATGATACACCACTCATATTACACTCATATCACACCCCCTTTTCAAATACCCCGGGTCACAATGGACCATGAACCAGGCTCGTTGGTCAAATGCTATATTTATTTATTTATTTATTTATTTATTTATTTATTTATTTATTTATTTAAAATTCAAAAGAAATCACACACTTTTTAATATGGGGAAGCAATCGCCAATGGGGTGATGGTTACAATTAGAATGTGGTGGGGGTTTCTTCCTTGATTGAAGTTTTATTGCCCCTTCACACTTCAGACTTCCTTCTCTGGGAGCTTCATTGTCAGGGTCCCAGTAGAGACGAAAGTATGTCCAACCCTGTAATTATCAGGGGGCTGTTAGTATCTGCTGAGAGACAGCCCTCCTTTTGGTGCCACCCCTCCAAGCAGAAAACCTGTTTTTTAACTTGCAACTCCAGCCACCATAGTTTTGACCTTAATTTTCTGATCGTATATCCAGAATAAAAACAGGCCTGTTGCACAAAATAACCCATGTTGTATAGTCTCACCAGCAACAAACCTCTTCACATTGCTAAAGACTGGCAGGCTTTCATTCACCAGTGTACTGTTCCAACACACAGGCATTTGTTTTTCTTTAGTTTGCAAAGGCCCATTTTTTACATGTGGTGCAGCCGGCCTACCTTCTTAAATTCAATTTTACATCTTCAGCCAATTCACACACTGTCTTGCAGCTATAGTTATTCTCTTGAAATCCTGGAGTTGGGCTGAAGATAAACAGGCATGGCTCAGCTAGTTAGAGTCTCTATCTGAACAGCTGAGTTTTGGGTACTTCTGCAAAGAAATGAACATGTTTCCTGTGTAATTAAAAGTAAAGTTCCTGCTCAATTTTTTAGGGTTAGTTTAACAGGACTTGTCAATTCAGAATCATGCCTGGTTTTGCTGAGGCACAGTATGACACACAGAGCTTGGTAGGGCTTATTAATCACTGTGGCTTTCAGGAACAGAGGGAATTAGCGTCACAGCAGCCTTTTCTTTTTTTTAAAGGTGAAAAAGGATTGCTTTTCAATGAGAGTTTGGCTTTTGCAGCAAAGAAACGCTGCTTTTTCAACTTTCTTCCTTTGGTTTATGTCGGAACCCACTGGCAATCTCCTACAATGGGCCCCCTTGTTCCATCCTGCCCGATGTGTGCTTTGGCAGGACGGTGCAGCCATTTTTGGTTGTTGTTGAATAATGCAGTTTTGAGCCATGGCACTCACAGGAGCCAGCGCAGCCATTTGGCTGTTTCTGCACAAATGCAGCTTGGTGATGCGGGGACATGCTGTAGAGTGGGTCAATATATCCCACAGCATAATATTGTTGCTGGGTTGGGAACTAATGGAAATTATGCCACAACAATGTTGATTAGGGGGAGTAAATCCTAAATAAATCTCCACGACCCCCCACGGTCGCCTTCTTCACTGGGTGCACAGCTGTGTTACACAGGGATTCTGCGTGCACTAGAATTCCCTGTTCCATTGGCGCTGACATTGATTAAAAAATGCCTTCATCTGCTTCCCTGGACATGGGATATTGCTTTACTCTGGGCAAAATTGCTCCTGGCTTTAGCTTTATTTTGACTGCCACTACTCCCTTTAGTAGGCGAATGTCATAAGCACTGTTAGTTCATTAGACAGCTGGCACCTGTGCCACCTCGTCTTCAAGAAATGTGGATGTCTTTTTCACAAGTGCCATCCTCTGTGGTACTTCCTTGTATTCACTTGTCATCCAATAAGTAATGCTTATAGAGAACACTACCTCCCGTCCGAATAGTCCTCTCTGAACAACTCTTCATCAGTCATCTGTCCAGTGAAGAACTACCCTCTCATCCCTTATTATAACTGCTTCTGATTCTAATATGAACACGTGTCCCTCTTCCTCAGCCATGGGGATTTCTGGCCTGAACAAAATATCTGCAGGTAATCTTAATGATTTACCCTATATCCACAGAGCCATGCTAGACTCACTCCACATTGAAACACCTCAGGATCCAGGTGTGCCCCCCCATGTACGGTCTTCCCACGGAATGCTAGAATACATTCTTGTGCATTCATGTGATGGATCCCTAGAGAGGAGCACACTATCCCCTGTTCAGTAAATGAGATGGTCATGTTGAGCTCACTCATCATATCCCTTCCCATTATGTTCACTAGGGTCTGGCGGGAAAATAACAGTGGTATGGTCAGATCATGTTCCACCCACTGTGAAGGGCAATTCTTCAGTGAATGGAACCAAATTTGTAGCCCAGAAAAGCCTTGTGCATTCATGGCAATGCCTGACAATGGGATTCTCCCTGGCCTAACACAGGATCTGGTGCCAGCATATCTACAAGAAAAGAGAACATCTTGTCACCTATGGTCACTCCCAATCGAGGCTCCTCTTAGGTGTCGGGTGTGATGGACAGGATGGAACACATCAAGTCAGTCTGCGGACTGTCCTATTGTATTTGTATTTCTTTATTTGTAAAATAAATTGTGGGTATAAGTTCACCCCTGTTCCGTTGAAAGGATTCCCTCCCACTACTGTCACATGGCCGAGCTTGGGTGCTGGAGTCTGTACTGCTGTGGTTGTGTTCCATGTAGTCAGGGCATTCTGCTGTGATGGTGGTTGGGGTGGTGCTTGTGGTTGGTTTGTCTGCTGTGGTTATATCTGTGTGTGTGTTTATTGTGGTTGCGCAAGGGCCTGAGGGGCTTGCTGCATTGGTGGTGCACGTGTCTGATATGGTGGGTGATCTTGGGCATAATAGTCAGGTTGCTCTGTCATGTATGCAGGTAGATATGCCATCCACCCTCTTGGATTCTGCCAATTCTTTTGCACCCCTCCCCCATACCTGCACAATCGGGATATTTAGCCAGCGTTCTGGCATGTCCAACATTGTAGGGGTCGCGTGGGCCTGGGCTGTCCCCCGTTGAATCCCCCTTTTCTTTGAAGAGCTTGAAATCTACTCCCTCTTCCTCTGGGCGGATCCTGCATAACAACTCCCTTCCCGCTCGTCAGCACCGCCCCTTCCATCGAGTACACATGTGCAAGCAGTCTTAGGCTGATTCCGGTGCTCCTCACAATATTTAAATAGAGTAGGTGTAAAGCCATGTAACAGAGGTCTATTACCCTTAGACTGTAAAGGGAAATAATGCTGCAAACTTAAGTAACTAGACCTCAAAGTGTTTCGCACTTAACTAATGGTATGCCCAGTAAATCAAATAGCACGAATATAGGAGTTAATTCGTGAGGGTTGGTTTCTAAGTCTGTTGTCCTTTAAGACAGTGTGCCCATCTGTATCTTAGCCTTGCTTTGTTAAGAAGTCTTATGTTCAAAAGAATATATAAAGACTGTTACTTTTTCCCAATTCGTGTGGTTTAATTCAAAGTAACAAATTCTTGCATTCAGGTAGTTATACAAGATGAAAGACAAATTGCATGCACAAAGTTCTGATACGTTCAGTTCAAAGTTCTTTTTGCAAAAAATTTTGCAAAAAAAACAAAATTGTTATGAATCCTGTTACATCACAGGGGAATTCAGTTACGATTGGTGAATTTGGGTTTCAATAGCTGATAGTCTCTAATGTAGAAGAATAATAGTTGTTGGATTGTGTGTTTTTGATCACTGTTGCTCCACAGTTCAAAATTGCACTCTGTTTGTACCTTGAATGCACAGAAATAGTGATTTAGATTCTTAGCCCTCTGATTCACTGTTACTTCACAGTTAATTCGCAGTCTTTAATGTTTGCAAGAATTCCATTTGTTACCATCACTTATGTAAATATTCTCATGTTGAGATTGTACCTTCTTATTCTACTATCCGACACGTGTTTCACCGTCTGTATTCCGACGGTTCCTCAGGGGTATTATGGTAAAAATATTAATACTTGAGAGATATTGCCAGGTTGACCTTGGTTGGGTTGTGTGATTTGTCTTGTTTGAGTTACTCTTGAGTGGCCTTTATGGTGATTTTGTGATGAAAAGAATAGGTTTGAAATGTCGAGATGTCAAAATTCTCTGTGGCTTACTCTCAAACGGTGAGGGAACAAAGATGATTATGTGCGGTGCGGTCCGATTGCCCTTCCATCGAGTATTTCAACAATTTTTTCTGAACAAGTTTTGCTTCATCCTGCTTTCTCTCCTCACATTTCTTTCTAGCATTCTTTTGTATTAACCAATAATAGTGTACTATAGTCAACTGAATCTCTTTCCATGGTCTTGCTTCCATTCCCACTAATTTCTTCAATTGATTGTTTTTGAACAAACTCGGGTAGTCCCTGACACAATATGTGATAAAATAAACTCACGGTCTTGTCCCACGGTTCACAAGTCTCAAGACGCCAACATTCTTGAATCTCTTGAAAATAAGCAATGGGTTCTTCGTCAACACGTATTGTGCATGCCGTAATCGCACTTATGTCTGATGTGGTGGGATACTGTACTCTGAGTGCTTACAATACGGCTGGCTGCTCATTTCCAGATATCTTTTGCTCTCTCTCCCCAAGGATTGCAGAGAACAACCTTTTAATGTTACCCACTGCTAGAGTCATCTCTGCTGTCCGTTTCTCTGTCTCATATATTTCCATTTCCCTGTCCCTGCCTTGTAACAAATTATCCTTATCCATCTGGGGCCATGGAATATATTGTAGTCGCCCTCCCCCTTTCTGCAACAGTGGGTCTCCGCGTGACTTTTGGGTGTGCCTGAACCCTTCGTCACTGAAAACACTTTGTCAAGCTCACCTTCTTTCGCCCTGGTAGTACCCTCAACCTCTGGGTAAATGGGGTACCCTCATCTAAGCTATGTAAGCGGCCCTTTAGGCATTCAGTATGTTCCTTAAGCCTTGGCCTTTCCCTTTCTGCCTCTTCCCCCTCAGACCATTCTGACTCCAGTTCTAAGGATGTCCCCTCCGCAGAACCCAATACGTCCCATCCCCTTTCTGTATCTTCGCTTGTCTCTCTTTCCTCATCTGACCCCACTGTCCCACAACTATCATCACTCCCCTATTTCAGTCGTTTTAACATACTTCTCCCCAGTTTTCCCTTTTGTGGCTCTGTCTGACGATCCTGGCTCCTCCCTTTGTGGAGACCCGGCTATGCTCCTTGTTGATTTCAGGGTAGCCCCATCATCACTTCTGCTTTGATATAATGTCCCAATCCTTCTCCATATCCCTTCTCCATCATCCTCATCAGCAAGTGTATTAATTATCATTATCTCCTCTATTTTCTTAACTCGTCTTTCCCAGCTCCATTCCCTTTCCCGTTCCTGCTGCCTATTTTCTTCCTCACTCTTGCACAGATGCTCTTGAACGAGCCTTTCCACCTCCTGTCTCTTTATCTCCTCATTCAGTTGCACCTGTCGCTCCCTTTCCTCCTCTGCTTCTTTTTGTGCCCGCTCTGCTTCCTCTAACTCCCTCCTTTGTTTCTCCTGCTGTTTTTTCCCTTTTCTCCTTCTCCCCTTCTTCCCTTATTGCTTTTTCTCACTCGCTCTCTTCCTCCTCTAACTTCCTTCCCTGTCATGCCTTTTCTTCCTCTTTATACCATTTATATTTAGCTTCCCTTTCCTTATCTTTATGGGCAGTCTTGTGTTGTCTGTCTAGTTTAAGCAATATCTGTCCTCCCACCCATTCGCTCTTGCCTGCTATCTCACCTTTCCTGTTGCCTTCTGCTAACTTTGCACGCAACTGGCTGCGCTCTTCATACCCATCACGAATAGGTAGTGGCTTTGCATTATTTAACTTGGCTCCGTTTATCGTGTCTTCGCTGCTATATGTGGGAGGCGCTAACACAGGGTTAGTGTCCCCTGCCGCTGCCTTTAATTCTTTCAATGGGTAGAATCCCTGTCCTTCGTTTGGCAGGTTGGTGCTCTGGAGAGGAGAAGCAGAAGCCATGGGAGTGTCACCAACCCCACGTCATGCTGTTTAAGTATCCACTCCCTCCTGGGTGGGTCCTCCACCTCGTTACCCGAACATCTGTCATAATTCTAGAACTGCTATTCTGTTTTGTAACTTTTTGACTTTATATGTGGCACATAAATATGTGGTCATGTGTTGCATCACAGGTTATGAAAAACTGCCCTCCTTGGGCCAAGGTGTTATCATCTTGCCAAGTCCATTCTGCACTATACTTGCAAATTTTGACTTTATGCTGTCGGAGGAACTTGCACACATGCATTAGTGGAGTGTCTTCTATGATGGCACGTTACTCTTTTGACTGACAATAAATATGTGACCTCAAAATGGCCCTTTGTTTTATACCCCAAATATCCTCACTTTACTTTCCCAATCCTTCTCCAATCGTTAATATATTTACTACACATTTCAACACTTCTCAAGTCTCCCCATGAGCCTCTCCAGCTCCACCAACACCAACTCGGAACATGCACCAGAGTTGCTGCCCCTTCTTCCAACTCCCTCCTTTAAGGCCATTCCAAACCTCCACATGCCCCTGGAGCCTGTGCTAATGTCAAAACAACCTTTCTTCATGGCTTCAAGCCTACAATCTTGAGAACCTTGAGTTCACAACCTCAACAACCATCAAGCAGGCTCCCCACTCTTTGCTCCAAAGAACCAAGCTATTTCCACCAGCTTATGACAATCTGAGTGCCCCTCCTCCTGGGCCAACAACCTCTTCCTGCCGATCCTCTAAAGTGCAAAGTGCAATTACAACTTATCTCTAATAATAACTCCTACATACATACACTATATGAGTACACCCGTAAAACAACACAATAATTCCCCAAAGCTGTCATCTTGCCAAAACCTTATAGCAAGGTTAACACCTTTCAAAAATGCCCCGAAGGTGATGAGAACGGCCCCAAGGTGCTGCGTGTCCCTCCAAAGTTATAATTCGCTGATTCCCTAGGCCTCGAGTCAGGACATTTGGCTTTTAACTTAGTACTATATTGTATCTTTCGACCAAAGAGATGGATGGGAACAAAGGTCTCTGCCTGCTCTTATCTGGTTCTAATTAATAGGTCTTCTCTTCCAACTGCAAGTCACATGCATGGAGACCGTATTTCAAATTATCCTGCTCACTAATTTACAAGAATTTTAGCTGGCTTTACCATGGGTGTTATTTATACTTGTTTGAGCTACTTTCTCCTCAGTGCCATGTGTGAGCTGATGAGAATCTGACCTTCCTACAACATTTGTTTCCTTGTTGATTTATGTCCGCCGTCAGGGATCTGCCTTTTGTCTTTATTTTCTAACGTTGGCTCGAACCTGTCAATCTCTGCTAAACTTGTCAATCCATGCACTTGCTAGCTGCACTGTTCGGACTTGGCTCGTCTGCTGACTCAGCAAACAAGGTCTCCCTGCTGTTTTATGGCATCTCCATAGCTCCCATTCACCTAACGTGACTGCGTCCTTCATCTTGGTTTACATGGCGACCCATTTCAGTTGCGTTCAGCATTAAGCAAGGATTTATATGTAAACTTGTGCGACTTGCGTTTCAGCATAGGAGAGAAAGAGAGTATATGTTTTCTACCCTAGTGCTTGGAAGCATCTTCTTCATGTTTATGAACAGTTTGACCTAGTGTTTGTGCATCTTTGTGCTTGGATGCATATGTGCTCCATGTCTAATGCACCTACGTGCATCATTGTTTCTCCAACAATTGCAGTTCATCCAGGGGTTCCATGGCCTGCAGGCTTATTGTTTCAGTGATGTCATCTGGGTAAGGCCTGTGTGGTTGTCTCAAGGAATAGCGTTTCTCGCAACAGCGATACAGTGGTGGGGAGGTGGTAGATGCTATGAGTGAGGTACGCCGTTCATGTCTATATCGTCAAAGCGGGGGTAGGGCCAATTCAATGGTGGACATTAATTTGTCTCTCTTCAAATTAGTTGGGCTAACTCACACCTCTCCAGTGTTGTGTGGTTTTAGGATGACCCACATCCTTTTACATAGCCTGATCTATCTCAGGGCTTTCCGGGATTCTGTTCCCCATGACTCAATCAATTTTATACGCTATTGTCTTGGCGGCTTAGTGAACATAGACGGCAAGGAGGGCTAGAAAGGAGTACCTGGGGTCTAATTGGACTCTCTTCTGGCCTCTCTTACGTTACCTCTCTGAACTCTGAAGAACCCCCTGTCCTATGCTTGTGCCACGTCCCAGCATCTCGGCCTACCTAGGACCAAGCAGGCCCACTGGTATGTGCCTGCTCCTATTAAGTGTTTACTCTCTCTCCTTCTGATTCATTTCCACACTGCCTGATGTTCGTTTCTTGGCCTTTCCCTCCTCCTCCTGATATTATTGCTTGAGTCTCCTCTGAACAACCCTTAATACCACTGCCCCCTGTTGTTTTCTCCTCAGCTTGTTCACTGTGTGTCTCTCCCCTTGATGTTACTTTATCTGTCTGGCTACCACTCTTTGGTGTTGCCAGCTTCTCCATCTCCTTTTATTTGACCACCTCCTCCGATAACCTGGCTGCTACCATCTCCACTTGATTTCCTCTCTTCTGTCCTGATGTTATCCTCTACTTCTGCCATCGTCCTTCTGCTGATGTTACCACTTCTTCTACTCCCACGATTCCCACCACAGCCTCCTTCTCACTTTCTCCCTCCATCATTACCTCCTCTCTGGTTACCACCTCTGACGATCCACTCCCACCTTTTGATGTCATCACTTCTTCCTTCACCTTCTTAACTCCCCCATCTCCCTCTGCTCACGCTTACCCTCTGATGTTATCACTGGGCCTAATTCCGACTTTGGAGGTAACCACGCCGCTATTTGCGGCATGGCTGCCTCCAAAATCATTCCGACTCCGCCCTGGTGGATGGAGTAATTACCGGTCCATTCCAAGGTTGGAGGGACCGGTAATTCCCCATTCACCAGGGCCCTTCCCCATTCCCATTTGAGCCCCCATAGGGCTCAATGGGAATGGGGAAGGCGCTAATAACGGTACCGTAAATTACGATGCCGTTATTAGCACTAAAGTCCCTTTGCGGGTCCCGTCCTTAACGCCTGCTAAAAGCAGGAGTTAAGGAAGGACCCGCAAAGGGAACTCGTAGTAGGGCGGTAAGGGTTTAACGGCACCGGTCTCATTACCGGTGACCGTTAACCCTCACCGCCCTACTTGGAATGAGGCCCACTGTGTCCTTTGTCTTCTGAACCTCTACCACTTCCCTCTGATCACTCGCTCCCTCTGATGTTATCACCTTTTCCTTGAAACTTTTAGCTTGAACCACCTCTTCTTGCTCTCCACTGCTACCACCTCCTCCATTCTGCTCCATCCTTCCAACCTCTGCATCTTCCACTCCCCTCCAGTGTCAATCTTCCAAATAAGAGCCTCCTGCTCCTCCAACCCACACTGCCAGACTGGAGTTAGGTGCTTGCTAGTGTGTTCCTTCCTCCCCTGAATGGGTTTTCTACTGATGGTCTGCACCTGTGCCTGGTAGTTTGGTGAGGGCTGTGATTGGCTGACCTCCTGTGGATACCTGTGACTGTCTTGGGATCAAAGGGCTGGGCCAATCATTTAGTTGGCCTGACTCACATGTTTGGTTTTGCGCTTTCTCTCCTGCCCCTCCTGGGTGCTCTTGTGCTTTTCTGAGCTCTTCTTTGCTTAAAGCCTATATTTTTATGGCAGACAATACATTGGATAAGCCTGCGGTATACTTTGTCTCACTTGGCGTGTGGAGAGTTAGTAACATTGTTTCTCCGGTGGGGGAATCTTTTTCCAGGGAACAAAGTCACTACAACTCATGTTCCTGCACTGAACTCTCAGCATTCAGGAAGCCACAATATTGTAAACACAGTTCCACAGAGTTCACTGCAGATCCTGCAAACTCCCAGAGAAAAGTTATTTGACATGCTGAGGGATTTGTTAAGTATTAAAGCACTTACTACTGAACGTATGGCCCGTTAGCAATGTGCATGCAATGGATGGGGTTTACAGAATAACTCTGAGTCCAAATAATTGAACCAACTCAGGAAGATGGCAAAGGTTTCTGTTTTATTAGCAATTATCTAAAACAGGGAGGTTACAATGGACCGCAATGGACCTTCGCTCAGCTCTCAGCAAATCCCACATAAAACATACACTTTATACTAAAAATACATCAGAAGTGACATCTTCCTCATTGATCGAGACTGCACACACTGAAATTCTTCTTCTTGTCTTGCTTGTGGATCGTCAATGGTGGGAGGGCGGTTCTGACCTTTGTAGGCCTTTATATCCCCTAGGTGAAGCCAAGCTCCTCTCCCTTGGACTTTCACAGCTGAAGGAGTTATATTCTCAATGCAAAATGGACCATTAAAACGTGGCTCATGCCACCTTCTAGTAAAATTATTGCTTAGGAGTAGGTCTCCAACATATAACTTGGGTGGCAATAATAATTGAATTGTGTTGGTTGTTGAATTGTCTTCTTCTGTGTTCTGAGACCAACCCCCCCATGTGCTTGACTTGATCTGAAATGAGAGAGATGTTAGAGGTCATACGTGTCAAATATTCATGCATTTCATCACCTAAAGTTCTAGCTACACTCTGAGCATCACTTCCTCCCTGTCACTAGTTCACGAGGGGTGAGGTGATGGTCTGATCCTGGCTGATTCCCAAGGGCATATAAGGATAAAGGTAGGCAATATAGTCATCCCTTCTTCAAAGTCATTTTAATCTTGGCAATCCTTTCCTTAAGGAGGCTGTTTAGTCTCTCACATATCCTGTTTACTTGCTGGTGATAAGCAGAAGACAATGTATGCTTAATATTCACTAGAAGCCCTATCTGTTCAAATAGCTCATTAACAAAATGTGGCCCATTATCGGATCTCAGCGCTTCACGCACACCCCATCTTGGAAAGACTTTGCAGACTAAAAACTTGGCTGTGCAAGTCGCATCAGGGTGCGTACATGGACCTGCCTTGATCCACCTTGAAAAGGGACACACCACCAATAATAGATACCTATATCTATTACACACCTGCAGCATATCGACATAGTCGATATGTAAATGCTGAAACGGACTATTCGGTCGAGGTATTACACCTCTAATGGTTCTCAGTGTATGCCCAGCAGTAAAATTTTGACACATGATGCAGTTTACCATAAATAGTGCAATGTGTTCCAAAAACTTTGGGATGAACCAGGCTTCCGCAATCGTAGCAGCAAGACTCTCCCTAGTTATATGTGTAGAGTAATGCAGTTGTTCAAGTGCAACCTTCAATATCATTACTGGCATCACCGGCTTTCCAGTGCTGTCTTGTCATCATAATGCTTCTGTGGGAGACAAAGAATATCCCCTTAATTTCCATAATTCCTGCTCTTCCTGCGGTGCACTTCCTTGAATCTCCATTAATTGGGTTATCGATAATTTATTAAACCCTTCTTGCACTAACATGGTTGTGACTACTTTTTCGTTAATATTCTCAGTATAAAAACTCAAAATATCTGGGGAATATGCAACCCTTGTGGCTTCTTCATCTACGGCTTCGTTCCTGCAAGAGATTAAGGGGATTTGTGCGCCATTCTGCACGCAAAAGCCCCATTTGTTAAACATGGATTTGCGGGCAGAATGGCGTACAAATCCCCATTTTTCAGCACATAAATTCCATAAATCAGCCCCAAAATCTGTTTGCTTAGTGTGCGCTGCACTTTTAATGACCTCTATGGCTACTGGGAGTTGTAGTGCCTTAATAAGCCTATCCAATAAGGATGCGTGCTGCACTGGTGTGCCATCTGCGCAGAGATAGCCCCTCCACTACCAACATACTAACCCTGAATGTACAGTTGATGTCACATAGGCAGAGTCACTATACACTGCCACTTCCTGTCCTACATATTTCTCAAGCACGACAATGAGCTACTAATTCTGCCGCTTGCGCTGAAAAGTGAGACCTGTAGCCTTGCACTTGGTACAACTTCAAATTCTCCATTTAATCTATGTTTCACTACTGAAGTGCCTGAATGCCTTTCTCCACTAGCCTGATCAATTTTTGAAGAACCATCAATAAAGAGAATTTCCCCTCCTGCCAAAGCATTTTCCTTCACACGAGGTATGTCATCATAAAAGTCAACATAATTAGCACAGTCATGTACATGATCATCTTCTTCTATTGGCTCAGCTATAAACGTACAGGATTCACTATTTTACATCTAACAATTTTAATCATTGATTTTGAAATCATAACCTCACAAGCGGAAGCTCTTTGGGATGCCAATGTGCCTTTGGGTTTCTCTAAATTGCCAAACAGAGCATGCTTCACAAAGAGGGTCATGGGGCAGCCCTTAACTATACTTGTAGACCTCGATTGTGAACGAGGCAGCTGCCAATGACAGTTCGCTAGGAAAGTGTCCTTTCATAACTGGGTCTAAAATCCCACTTTAATATGCTAAACGTTTGTACCCCAATGTAGATCTCTGTGTAAGCACTGCTGTCATGACTGTCCCATTTGTGTGCAAAAACAAATAAAATTCCTCAGCATAATTGGGAATTGCCAAAACAGGGGCTGTACAAATTACTTTTTTCAGTTCCTCAAAACCATCCTCTTTTTCTTCAGTCCATCTATTTTTACTTTTTCCACCTATGCTTTCTTTAAAGCTTTCAAAGGAAGGTGGTCTTATATATGTACAATAATCAAAAACCCAGGCTCTGACATATGTGCATAATCCCAAGAACCTCGGCATCTGTTTTAATGTGTTTGGTTTTGGCGTTTTCATAATTGTCTCGGCTCCTTCAGGGGTCACTTTCTTTCCTTCATATGAAATCAATTATCCTATGTATAACACCTCTTACTGACAATATTGCAACTTCTCCTTGTCTATTTTATATCCCTTGTCTGCTGAAATAGTAATCAACTGAATATAATCTTGTCTGCACTCATCTTCTGTAGTGCTACAAATTAAAATGTCATCTACGTACTGAATCACCGCACTCTTAACATCAATATTGCCTAAATCCGCCTGTAGGCCTCTATTAAAAATTGATGGGAACTCACAATACCCTTAAGAAAAACAAGCATGTTTCAGTCAGGTTTGGCAGAACGTAAATGACTTCAAGTCGTGTGAGTCCTTGTGCAACAGGATCGAGAGTAAACACATTCTTCAAATCAATAACCGTGAAATATTGAGCTTCCACCGGGATACTGCACAGTATCATCACCGGATTAGGAACTAAAGGAAACTCTGCATCTACAATTTGATTAATCAGTCTCATTTCTTATATAATTAGACATATTTTTATGGGTAATGGACGCTTGGCTGGCAATGTCCCAGAGAAGAGGGGAAGATCATCAAATTCTGGACTACTTATTTGCTTCAGAAGATCTAATCCGGAATGAGTGAATACTGGAAGTAATCATTATGCTTGTACAGAATACATCTTACAGAACTTTAAGGCAATGGAACATCAAAAAGCGGTTTTAATAAAGCTCACGCCTTTAACATGGAGATAATGAAGAAAAAAAAGATCTTGAGAAGAAATTTGCATCAGGCTGAGAAAAACCCTCAGGGTCACTTGGTTATAAAAAATTAAAACAACAATGGAAAAACTGGATAAAAGGCCATAAATGGCTTCTATTCCAACGTGACGCAGAAGAGATGTTACGCTTAGTCACAAATAAAACACTGTGGAAATCTGGAGGACAATAAACGCCTTAAATGCACCTCAAGAATCTTTGGTAACTAACGGAGTATCAGCTGATAGCTGGCAAAGGCATTTTGAGGAACTGTATAAATCAGATTATCAGATGGAAAAGAATGTACAGTTTTCAACCTATAACTGGAAAAGATTAATTTAAAGCTTTGATCCTTTCAGCTAGTAATTAAAGGGCCCCTGGCCCTAACGGCCTGACCATCTTTGGACTAAAAGAGGATCCTGAAGGTTGGGCAGATACCATGTTTGAATTGTTTACAGAAATAAAAATAAAAAATCCCTACCTCATGGACCTCTGCCATCATTGTTCCCAGATGAGTGATAGGTCAGTAGCTACCAACTACAGACCTATCACCCTCTTAGATGTAACGGGAAAGATCTTTGGAGCACTGATCCTTAAAGCATTTAATACATGGAGGAAAACCACGGGCCATTTTGATAAATGGCAAGTCGGCTTTGAGAAAGGTTTTGGAACGGCCCTGAAACTCTTCTTGATCAACTATATGCAATCTATAGTAAAAACGAAACCAGGAAGAAGGCTGTATCTAGCATCTATAGACCTCGCTCAAGCCTTTGACCTGGTAAAAAGATCTAAACTATGGGAGAAGTTGAAGCTATGGAATTGTCCAAAAGACCTGAGAGAGGCATTAATGATCCTGCATACGAATATGACCATAAGAGTACATCTCAGTAAAAAAGGCAATTGTCAGACCTAATAAAAACAACGTTTGGGCTAAAGCAAGGGTGTACATTGGCCCCTACAATTTTTAATCAGTTCATCTCGGACATTCAACTCGCCTATCAAAACATCAGAATGTCTCCACCTAGACTGATGGGTGAAGCCATTGGTCGTCTGCTATATGCAGACAACCTCATTTTACTTGACCAGACGAAAAAAAATTAGATGCAACTGTAAAATATCTGGATGAAAATGGCTTGAAAGTGAATGTTTCAAAATCAAAGATCCTGACCCTTGGAGCAAAAATTGCCCACAAAACGTCCACTAAACATAGTTGGTACCTCAAGGGAGAAAAAAATTGCAGAAGTGTCCTGTCTGGTTTATTTGGGGGTACACATTAACAACAGTATTGTGGAGGCTCCTCAGGAAGCAAGCTTGAGAATGAAAATGAGAAGTATGACGTCTCAGGGGAGAATAATTAAAAACAAATATTGTAAATTCACATTAAAACCGGTGATCGACTTCAACAAAATAAGGGTAGTACCTATCATCACATATGGGTCAGGAGCTTTGCTTTTGCTTTCCAAAGACCTTTGGCCAAAACTTGAAGGGGCCTACTGTCACGACTCGCTCCCTTCGCTCCCGTTCCCGCCACTTGGGGGCATGTTTTGGGGTTTCTTCCCTACTGGACATTTCCTCCGAACCTTATGCTACAGTGTCCTGATGAATTGGGAGCGCTAAAACCTTATTTCCCAAATTACTTCCCTTCCGGATCCATTCCAGGTTTTTGGCAGCCAGCATGCTACTGCTGCTTTAATCAAATGACTATGCTTCCCAGAATGCCTGGCTCACTGCCTCACCTCCTCCCTTGCAGGACAAGGCTGGGTGGAGGATAGGCAACACCTGTGGCTGCAGGTGCAGCAGGCGACACGCCTGAGGGGTGTGCTCGTTAAGCAGCTTTAAAAGCCTCAGTCTGCTTCAGTCCAGCGCTGGTCATTGTTGCAGCGTTCCTGTCTTGACTGGTCCCTTGTTCCTGGTTCCTAGTTTTTGTGCCCAGTTTCTAGTTAGTGTTTCTTGTTCCTTGTCCTGGAATTCGTATTTGTATGCCTAATTGATTTCTGCCTTTTGGAAATCCCTTTCTCCCTTTCTCTGTCTGCAGGCAGCCTTTCTCTGAGCTTTCCTTTTGCTGTAGCCCAATTGCCTGTGTTCACTGTTTCCTAGAAATTGTCCTTTTCTACTGAAGGACTTGTTGCATTAATCTTTCCTTTACAGGTTTAGTTTCCTGCCTTTTCACCTTGGATGGGTGGGACAGTTTCCCTTTTGATATCGTTTTCACTGCTCCTGATCCTTGCCTTCTATTGGGATCCATGCCATGTTTTCCTTTACACTTTTACATTTATTTCCTATTTTATTATTAGGTGTGGGAAGCTGTTGTAACTAGCTCCTGTGTGATTATCTTTTGTTTTCCACACTGTACTATTCCTTCTTGCCTCTTGACTTGGGCTTAGGTATTTAGTCATCCTCACTCTTTGCCTTTACTGCCTTCTGGGTTCTTGTTTGATTTACAGGGTTGTGGGTTAGTACTGACTTTTGAGTGGTCTTTCCGGTCCTCGTGAATACGGACATCCAAGTGGTCTTTCCGGTCTACGTGAGTACTGGCATTCATGTGGTCATTCCGGTCCTTGTGAGTACTGTTTCCAAATTCTTTATTCAGTACCGTCTAGAGTGTCAGCTTACAGATCCTGTCCCTGCTTGCCCTCTACGTGGGCTTAGCGCTGTCAGTATCTATAATAGCATAGTGGGTAAGGAGTTTGCCGACTTTCCTTTCAGTCATAAGGAGGTTCTAAGTGCTTACCCTACATTCCTTTTCATATAGTGGTATACACGAGTCTTGGGTATTGAATGCACGTTGTTATATTCAAGGTTGTTTACTGTGTATTTTGTGCACATTTCCCCTGCCATATCCATCGCCTTCTTCCTTTCCTGACACCTACTGGTTTTGAGGCTTCCATCAGCGACCCGTGTAGAACTGATATGTGAAGATTTGGGCTTGACGTCATTATATGCCACTGTCCAATGGAAAAAGCTGGCCTTTTTCCTTAAATTTTTGTTGGTCGAATCGGAAGGTGGTTTCACAGTACTGAGCAGAGCAGCACAAGATGACTCAGAGCAAGAGTTCAATAATTGGTGAGAGTCCTGCTTGAGTACTCTTGCTGATTTAAGTATCGGTGAGGAAACTCTAAAAACTCAACCGTTGAAGACAAAAAAAAAAGGTTTCTGGATCTGGATTGGATCTCGACAAGAAACAAGGTTAGAAGTCTGAAGTTACATGGACTTAAAGATCCAGCCCAGCGAGCTTGAGGTAAGTTGCAGCAATACTTGATAACATTTCCTTGCTACCATAGAAGACAAGATTTCATGAGATTTTGAATAAATTTGTGGCCAACAAAAGAACTTTTGGAAGCACGAAAAAAAAGGTTTATGCAAATACAGTTCAGATTGTGCAAAGGGGACAAAGAGACTCTCTTGCACCCAACTATGACATGCCCTACCTTAAACCACGTAAGAAACAAATGGCTGAACACATTTTTTTATGCAGTACACAACAAGAACAACTAAAGACTGGTGGACTGAGTTATTGTCAGGAACAGTATTTCACTAACACTTGCTCTTTTAGCATATTTGAAAGGAGCCTTCTTAAAGCTAGAGGGAATGGACATCATGCATTGAGTGAATACAGTTAATAAGTGTCCTTGTTAGAGAAAGAGTGGAGAAAAGTTTAATTTAGACACGTAGCATTTAGAGATTTGATTTCTTGTAGCTTGTAACTTGCAAATTGTGTTTTTTCTTTTCTCCCTTGTTTCTTTTCCTGCTTCCATTGTGAACTGATTACATTTTTCTTTTTACTATTTCTTTTATTAGTCGGAGTGTTTTATATATTATGCTTTTCTTATGAATTGCTATCTTCTTGATTAGTACTGGAGAGAAGTTTTATGATTAATTCTTCTTTTATGTGATGTATGTTTTAAACCTATGTTTAAGGTTTTGATTGTTTTAAAACCAAATGCAAATAAAAGAAATTTAAAAAATAGTAAATCACCATGACCCTTACTTGGATTTCCTGATTGGATACACTGCGGTATTACACAATGGCTCCAATGGCACTAGAATTCCTTGTTTAATCAGTTCAGATATATTCTGGAGTATACCCTCATCAGCTTCTTTAGACATGGGGTACTGGTTTGCTCGAAGTAAAATTGCTCCTTGCTTGAGCTTTATTTTTACTTCCCCTATTCTCTTCAATAAACCTACATCTTAAAGGTCTGTGGGCCAACTGATGCTTGGCACCTTGTCCAAATCTTCCTGAAAAAATGCTGGACGTTGTCGCATTATCGCCATTCACTGTGGGACTTCCCTTTTCTCTATTCTTATCCAGTATGTGATGCTCATGAAGAACACTACTTTATAGTCTGTTTGGTCTTCCCTGAACATGTCGTCATCAGTTATGTCAGTCAATCTGTACCCTTCCTCGAGAGCTGTAACTGTTCTCCATGGTCAACCCTCATCATCTACTCCCTCGAGCATTGCCATTTCCTTTATACTATGGCTGCTTTCAATTTTATAGTGATAGTCTGTCCCCCCTCTTTGTTCATAGTTATTCATGGTCTAAACAAAAACTCATCAGGTATCCTCACAATTTGTCCCACTAAACCAGGTAGCCATGTCAATAGAATGCTCACTCCATACAAAAAAATCTATGGATCTACTGGAACATCTTGCAGAACCACTTGCCCGGTAAACGCTAGTATAAATTCTCCCACCTTCAAATAGTGTATTCCTGGAGTGGAACACACTATTCCTTGATCAGTAAATGAATTCGTCATGTTAAGTTTTGTCATTAAATACCTTCCCAAAATGTTAACCCATGTCTGTCATGAATATAACAAAGGAACAGACCTGTCACACTGTCCTATAGAGACTGGTAATTCATTAATAAAGGGAACTCGACTCATAGCTCCAGCGGACCCCTGAGCATTCATGGCAGTTTCCGACATTGGATATGTTCTCTCTCGTATACATGAACGAGGAGCTCCAGTGTCTACTAAAAAAGAAAAAGATTTGCTTCCTATCGTCACATCGACCCTTGGCTCCTCTTGTGGGTCTGATGTCACAGATAGTACTGAACACATCAAGTTACCCAGTGAGCTGTCCTATTGTGGGTACGGGCTCATCCCATCCCTGTGAAAGGATTCGCTCCTACCACAGTGACACCTCCTATCCTGGGTGTCAGTATTTGTCCTGTATTCGCATACTGTTTTGTCTGCATGGGGGCTTGTTGCGACTTCCCTTGCGGTGGATTCATTTGCACTTGTTCTTGCTGTTGCAACAGCTGCACTTGCTGTGCTTGTGTCTGATAAAAAGTATGATCTTGGGTGAACCCTTCTCTAGTCTGTGTGCTATATGGTGGTTGGATAAGCTGGCCCCCCTCTTGAAAATTTACCATTCTGTACATTCCCTTGGCTCCCACAAACGCGTGCAATGTGCCCTGTCATCCCACAAGTCCAACACACTGGAGGTGCCCGTCTGACACGCCTTCCTTGAGTACTCTAGTTCTCATCCTGTGTACCTTGAAACCCACCTTGATTATTTTGAAATCCTCCTCTTCCTCTATAGGCTATACTTCTGCCTTTGTAGCACAAACCCATATCCACCTTGGTCCAACAGGCTCAAATTGCTCACCAGCGCTGCACCCACTGCTTCCTGCCTTCTCAATCCTTCTCTGCTTGTCAATACCGCCCCTTCTATGACAATTCTTTCTGAACTAACTTAGCTTCCTCAATTATCCTATTCTCATCTTCCTTCTTATTTTTCGCCTGTAATAGCTGACAATGGTGTACTATTGTCAACTGTATATCAGCCAGTGCTTTGAGTGGGCCGGGGCCAGTGGGGGCCAGCCGGGACTGTGCCCCAGCAGTCTCTAAGAAGGTAATGCCGGGGCCCCCCGGTCCCACCACTTCACGGCGGGTCAGTGTCCTGGCACGGCCACAGCCGCGATGAGAGATGATCCCGCCGTCATTAAAACAGGCAGCTGTGACTGTCAGAAGTGCAGGCCAGTCACAGCGTTGCTCAAACCAGTATGAGTGAAGCTGTGGCTCGCTGGCACTTGTGTTAGTCACAGCTCAGGAAACACATAGCGTCCCCAACATTAACACCTCTTTGTCTCCACACCCTTTTGTGCCTTTTACAGCTTCAAGATGAGAGTAAGAATTCCATTTCAGCCGTGCATTGTAACATGCACAACATGAGTGGAGACAAAAGGGTGTTAATGTTTGAGCCATTAACCCCATGGTGGAGACATTCTCTTCTGAAAGTCAAAATGTTCACTTCACAGAAAGCCTGTTTCATAACATTACATTCTCTGTGGCCCACTAACGGGTATCATGCACCCTAAGAGCAGGTTTATTTGCCGACTGCTCTCCAGAAATTCCATTCTGTGTGCTAATGATTTATTAATGTTGTGTTCTCTTATACAGTAATCGCTCCCCAAAAGTGGAACTGCTGTCTTCATACCAGCTTTACAATTCGCCATAACATTTCTACACCCAAACACTCCAATACGTCTGAAATATGATAATATTTGTTTTCTTATTTCACTGAACAAGAACAGTAGCATCAAACAAAAATAAAGGACATGTATGGAAAACCATGACCTGGAAGAAAATAAAACTTAAATTGCATCCAAAATCACATTGCGACCTAGGAAGACAGTACTATTGGGTAATAGACACATTTTGGGCCCCAACCAAAGCAAAGAAAATGAGTGATCCTAGAACCTGGGATTGCCAGCTCCCCCTTTTAGTTTCCGTCACCACTCACAGAGACTGGTATATACTGCCTTGGCAGCGATTAAAATTACATAGCAAAGCGCTTGAAGTTCCCTTACCCCCTTTCAGCTGCCCAAAGTGTCATTTAAGTGTAGCATTAGCAGTCCGCGATGATGGTACTGTATTCTAGCATAAGGACAGGATATGGTTTAACAGTAATAGCCACAAGGAGATTATATGGGCTGTGGCATAGATACCGGGCACATATCATCAGCCATAGGAACAAGATACATACCCCAGTGTAGATGCAAACACAGATTAGACATCACAAGGAATGTGTATGTAGCAGAGCTTGTTCTTTGAGTTACTGTATGAGTATAGAAACCACATGGAAGGTTAATGTCGCTGGCATGGACGAACCCCAGAGATGTGGAGCAATTGGAAAGGTTTATGTGCTATATCGTAAATAGAGGATGGGGATTAGAAGCTATAAGCAAACGTAACCTGTTCATTTTCAGGTATAAAATGACGAGCCACTACTGGATTCACAAGAGGGGACTCACAAAATAATCTCACATGGAGGAGGCGCTACTGTACGCTGTGGGGCTACACTACTGTGTACTGTGCCATTATATCGTACTCTATTTCACTATTTACTACACCAGGGTAAGTGCTGCAGATAAGACATAGTGCAATTAAATAATTTGCCCAGGACCACACGTTTTGGTTGTACCAGCAGTGTTGCAATATGCGCTTAGTAATGTAGACGAGACCACCCCTGTGCATTTTTACATTCTCTTCTTTAGGCCACACCTTCAAGTTTTTGGCCACGCCCATCAGGCAAGCCACACCCCAAAATGAGGCCCCCTCAATTTCTTACCCCACTTACAGCACTGAAGTATCATCCGCACTCCAGCCACCCCCTTTGAAGTGCCAGGTATGTTTACGCCAAAATATGTGACATATGGAGAACAATGAAACCAGCAGAGAGTCGCATTTGGGCTCTGACCAGTGCCTATCAGAATAACAGCACCTATTGAAGTACCGACACCTGGACACTAAGGTACCCATTGAGAAAACCATGTCTACAGGCAAGACATAATGACGGTTGTCAGAATGTAATACCCGAAGAAGCCAAGAAGATACTAATGGAAGACGAATGGTGACATCATGAGAAATCAGACGGACGCACATATAGACGATATAATGACCTGAGAATACTGACAAAGAGACGAGATACCATGGATAAGTGACATCCTGAGCATAAGGTGAAGAAATTGATGTCAAGATGCAGAAACTTATGCCATATGCACAATGAAGATATTAAGTTAGTTTAAACGTGTACAGACGCAAGAAACCACAAGAAGCAAAGAAATTGTGAATCTTGCGTATGCTTAGTAGTAAAAGAGATTGCGGCAAGCGCTAACTTTACATATATATACCTCAAAAGCACTTTATAGATGAGTGTAAATCCACTACGCACATGAGCAGAATTGAACAAAGGTTACTAAAGGTCTCAAGAGTAGAGTGCTGCAGCAAGCAAATTGAGAATTAAGACAGAGAGAAACCCAGCTGAAGGTAACCATGCCAAAAAGCCAAGGTAGTATTGAGCTGGAATAGGCCAACAGTGGATACAATTAAAGAGAAAAAGAACAGAGTATCCTTTTCAGAGAGGTCAAGATAAGCCACAGATGGTAGAATACTGGCAGAATTAAATCAAATACATGAAAATGAACAAGGAAGGGGGGCGTGGCTAGCGCGCGAGCGATGCGGACGTGAGCCGAGTGAGCTCCCGTAAGCGCCGACACAATCCTGTACTTTTATCCTGATTCCTGGGGACATCGAGCGACATCAACGCCACGATTGTGCCCGTGAAGCTGTGGGCTACGACCGGCGGAAATCCGGGCTGTCGTCTGCCCGTTTGGAGGGCCATAATCTGCAATTTACTGAAGGCCAGGGGCCCCGAACTGCGAAACCAAGATGGCCGCCGGAGCTTGAGGGCAGACCACCTCCTGTCTGATTGGGGCTTGAAGCGGCCTGGTGTGGTGCGGCACACGGAGTGGACACTGTCTTTTCTTACAACCGGAGGTCGCCCGGACAAACGGCTCCTGCTCTTGGGCTGTCTCGACCCAGCCCCGAGTGGTGGAGGACGGCAGCGGCCTGGCCCGACAGTGCTAGAGGTAGGTGGGATTAACTCTCCCCCCCCCCTGCTCCATACAGACGGTGGATTCGTGGAACCTGCGTGTTGGAAGGTGCTTGGAGGACCCCGAGGCCTTCCACCTGGCCTGTTGCGGGGCTGCGACACGGTACACCGGAGTAGATCCGGAAGGGCGTAATTAGCACTGTTCGACCTACCGTGCCGGACGCCCCACGCCTCCCCGGAACTATGGGGAAAGAAAGGCAGAAGAAACCCTCCACACAGAGCAGCATGGACCAATTTGCCGTCGCCACCACCCCGGCCCCGGCGGCCCCAGCAACGCGACCGAACTCCCCCAATGGGGAGGGCCCTCTTTCTCTCCATGATGTAATGGCGGCCAATGCTAATTCCCAATCCTCCATGGAGACCAAAATAGATAGCATGGCGGCAGACGTCTCCTTCCTACGCCACGATCTACAGAAGCTAACCTCCAGAACGGGAGAGGCGGAACACCGTATTTCTGAAGTGGAAGACAATATAGGCGGGATTAACCGCCAACTGTCCCAGGCCTTAAACCGCCTTAAGACCCTTGAATCAAGAGTGGAGGATGGAGAGGGGCGATCCCGTCGCAATAATGTCCGTATCCTGGGTCTGCCAGAAGGGGAGGAGGGACAGTGTATGGAGCTGTTCTTGGAGCAGTGGCTTGTAGACATCTTCGAGGCCACATCCTTTTCAAAGTTCTTCTCAGTGGAGAGGGCTCACAGAATGCCGGCGGGTAGACCACCCCCGGGTGCCCCGCCACGTACTATCATCGCCCGCTTACTCAACTACCGAGATAGGGATGCCCTCCTGCAACTGTCGCGGGCACAAGGCTCGATTACCCATAACGGCTCCCGAATCGCCTTTTTCCCGGACTACACCCGAGAAGTGCAGCGGGCACGACAATCGTTTGAGCCACTCAAGAGACAGCTGGCCCAACTAAATGTGAAATATGGCCTGCTCTTCCCGGCCCAACTGAAGATATATCATGGTGGAACCACGGTTCATTTCAGCGACCCGCAAGAGGCATGGAAATGGGCGGAGGCCCATATAGAAGGTGATTGGACTGCGAGACCGAGGAGACCGAGAGGAAGACCGAGGCCCAGGCACGCCTCCCCGAGAGGAAACCCGGAGAGGAATGAACAGGGGGTCCTGGACCCCGATGCAGATCAGCGAGAACATTGACCGGACTGTCGCCCCTCTGGCCTAGTAATAGCGCTCTGAAGTATTCTTTCTTTGTACTCTTAAGCCGGACGCATGAGTAGTCCACCATGGAAGATGTTGACACTGGCGCATGGGAGGGGACTCTGGAGGAGCCTCTGAAACCCCCCCCCCTGGCCGAACTTCCTCCTTTCCTTCTCCTTCTCCCTTTCCCCCCCCCCCCTCTTTCTTGTTTATCTAGACCCGGCTCTAGGGTCTGGGTTTTTGAGCTGCTACCTTAAGTTGAAGGTCCAGCTATGTTTGGGCGACAGGTACTTCGTGTTGGGGTGGAGTATAGGGTGGGGGTAAGTTGGGAATGTTTGAAAGTTTGTTTGTTACTTCAAGACTGTCATATGTTTATAACGGACACGAACCACTGTCTTTGGTCGAAGTTACCACTCCACCATCTCTCACTGATTGCTACAATCGTACAGACCCCCATCATGTGTGATAGATATCCTGTGCACAGACTCACGAGACACCCATGCAACACACCAAATCCCTGAAGTTCCTCACCTGGAACGTGAATGGGATGGGGTCCGGGATTAAACGGCGCCTGCTTAGGCAATTTCTAAATAGACACTCCCCTGATGTGGCCCTTTTGACAGAAACCCACCTGGCCGGATCACACTGTGCCTTTTTTCAGAGGACTAATTACCACCTTGCCCTTCAGGCGGGGTACACAATGGGCTCCAGGGGCACCCTCATCCTGATACACAAGCGCATTCCATTTACTCAGCAATTGGTTGAGCGTGACCCAAGGGGTCGATACGTGTTCGTCATGGGGACCATCTGGGGTCAGACGATGGCCATTGCCGCAATTTATTCCCCACCCGGGTTGGGACAGGAATTACTGGACGATCTTACTACCCTTATAGGGAAACACCATCCTGATACGTTCATTCTGGGGGGTGATTTTAATGATACCATGAATGATAACTTTGACCGTTCCCATCTCCGAAATCGCAACCCTGACACCTCGACTAGATTGGCCAGTTTTGCATCGGCCCTTGGGCTCCGAGATGTATGGAGAGAGTTACACCCGACTGATAGGGAGCACTCCTTCCATTCCGGCGCTCACGGCTCCATGTCCAGACTGGACTACTTCTTCTTGCCACATACCGACCTCCATAGGGCAATGTCCGCAGATTTACTCCCCCGGGGCATTTCGGACCACTCCCCCCTCTTAGTTGAATTGCGTATGCAGGGTCCCCTTCCCCCTAGAACGTGGAGACTTAACAATTATTATCTGGGGTCCCCGGAACTGATAGATCGCCTGGAGGAAGTTTCTGGTGAATATTTTGAAATTAACGAGAAGTCGGTGGACAGCCCCGTGATATTATGGGAGGCCTATAAAACAGTGCTAAGGGGTGAAATCCTTTCTTGGACGACACATAAAAGAAACACCCGGTTCCGGGAAATATTAAAGGCCGAAGAGGAAGTGAGAAACAGGGAGATTGAGCATATATCCGATCCAACGCCCGAGACCCACCGATCCCTCCAGCGCGCCCAGGAGTGCCTCCGTAACAGAACGATGGATGACGCCAAGCAGGCCCATTGGCAGGCTAGGGCGAGGGTGTATGAACTTGGGGATAAGTCGGGTAAACTGCTCGCTTGGTTGCAGAGGAGAGACGAGGGGCAGCGCCATGTCCGGGAAATTGTCACGGCACAGGGTGACACCCAACATTCGGACTCTGGGATTGCCGAGGCCTTCACAGAGTTCTACGCAGATTTGTATCGGGCTCCGACCTCACCGCTAAACCCCTGCCTCCTAGATGAGGTGACGCTGCCGATCCTTTCGGGGCAACAGAGGGACCAGCTGGACTCTGCTTTATCAGAGGCTGAGATTGCAGAGGCACTGTCTCAGCTCCAGTCGGGAAAGGCACCGGGCCCGAACGGATTCCCAGTTGAAACTTGGCAGAAGCTAGGAGTAGACAAAATGGCCGCTCCTCTACATAGGATGTTTCTTGCTGCCCGGGAACAGGGTACCCTCCCACCAGATCTTTGCAAGGCCACTATTGTGGTCATTCCCAAGCCTGGCAAACCTCCACATGATTGTGCTTCTTATAGACCTATATCGCTGATTAACGGGGAAGCTAAGGTCCTTGCTAAGCTATTAGCGAATCGGTTGCAGTTAGTCACATCCTCCTTGATCCATCCGGATCAATGTGGTTTTATGCCTGGCAAATCGACTCGGATGAATCTGCGCCGCCTCCATTTAGCATTGGAGAGATCCCCGATTATAAACGAACCCTTGGCCTTGTTGGCAATCGATTTTGAAAAGGCGTTCGACTCCAATCGATGGGACTACCTTTGGGAAATAATGCGCCGCATGGGGTTCGGAGAGGCCTATTTAGGCTGGGTGCAGCTACTTTATGCTAACATCAAGGCGGAAGTGAGAGTGAATGGCTGGTCCTCTGGGTCCTTCCCCCTGGGCCGTGGTACGCGACAGGGATGCCCATTGTCCCCTCTTTTGTTCGCCCTTGCTATCGAGCCATTAGCTCTTTGGCTTCGCCAAAACACCGCCTGGAGAGGATTCAGATGGCCGGAGGGACACGAGGATCGTACATCCCTGTATGCGGACGACCTCCTGGTGTACCTGGGTGACCCACTAACATCCTCTGCCATTGTAACGCAAATGTTAGTCCGCTTTGGGGAACTCAGCGGACTCAGAATCAACTGGGGGAAATCAGTCCTCTTTCCGGTGAAGGGTGGGGAACAGGCAATCCCCCAGGACTGCCCATACCGGGTGGAACGACAGGGGTTTCGTTACCTGGGAATATGGATATCCGGGGATTTAACAAGCTATATAAGGAACAATCTCCGACCAATCACAGACCGCTTTATTATTGATGTCCGGCACTGGAAACTCCTCCCCCTGACACTTATGGGAAGAGCGGCACTTTTTAAAATGATGACCCTTCCTAGATTCCTCTATGTCCTTCAAAATGCCCCACTTAAAGTCCCCGACTCGGAGTTCCACCAGGTGGAGACACTTCTCAGAGACCTCATATGGGGGGGAGGCCAGTCACGAATTGCGTTAATTACACTCCAAAGATCTATTTGGGAGGGAGGAATAGGAGTTCCCCGCTTTCAAACGTATTACTGGGCATCACAACTGGTGGTGGTTAATGACCTTCTCCACGGGGACCGAGACCTGCCCCATATACGGGCTGAGATAGCCACTATGCGCAACACTGACCCGCTGCTTCTCCTCTATCAGCCCCTTTCGAGAACCTCTCCGCCCACAACCACTACGCATATGATCACAGTGTGGAGACAGGCACACCGATTCATTGGGTGGGAAAATAAAGCTACTAGAGCACAACCCCTCTGGCGGAACAACAACCTAGCTGAGACCCAGAAGTTGGAGCCGTGGCCTAGGTGGGTGAACGCGGGGATTGCCAGGATTGGGGATATGCTTACACAGGGGTGTTTGGCCTCATTTGATGACCTACAATTGCGATTCCAGATTCCGAATACGGAACATTACCACTACATTCGCCTCGCCCATGCTTTGAGACCCTACCTGACAGCAGATACACAGTTACCGGACTATACCCCCATAGAGCGTAACATCCTTCCGGCGCATATCCCTACCAAATGCACTTCCATCCTTTACAATGCTATATCCTCCTTTGCTACCCCCGAATTGAATGAACTAAAGGCAAAATGGGAAGTAGATGTGGGGGTGATAGATCCTGAGGATTGGATACAAGTCCTTATGCATCCCCGGGAAATCGCCATTTCCTCTAGGCTTCGACTAGTGCAGTTGAAAATACTACACCGGGTTTATTACCCTAGGACACGTCTATATGGCTGGAAACGGGCTTCTAACCCAAACTGTTTGCGGTGTGGGGATGGGGAGGGGACCTTTATTCACATTTTGTGGCTGTGTCCCCAGATACAAACTTTTTGGAACGCATGCTGTAGGGAACTCTCCCGAGTTCTGACTCGCACCATATCACTGGACCCAAGGGCTTTGCTTCTGGGTGTGCCCGATGAGATAGAAGCTAATAAGTGGGAAAGATTGCTCCTACACACGGCGATGGGGCTGATTAAGCGCAATATAGCGCAGAAATGGGGTGCCCCTGACTCCCCAACGCTGGAACAATGGAAATTGGATATGGACATATGCGCTATGATGGAGCGTAGGATTTACTCGGCGCGAGGCTGTCCCAACAAAGCATCGAAAATATGGGACAGGTGGGAGGAAGGTGTGGCCTGAGTGTCCCATGTACAGGCGGGGGAATGTGCACTGGGGGTTTTGTTTTGTGCTTGTACCATACTATACATTATTGCATGTGATGAGATGATCGCTCAACTGTTGATGTTCTGGGTACCTTTTCTGATTGTGAACGACTATGACAGTCTGAAGTTGTTTTTGTTTGCTTGTTGCTTTGTTATTATGACCACTGTATTATGTTAATAACAATAAAATACTTTATAAAAAAAAATAAAAAAAAAAAGAAAATGAACAAGGAAGAGGCCGATTTCATGGTGTCTGCATCACGTTGCAAGACAGGCAGGAAGGGATGATACGTTCACACCTACGCATGGACCCCTGCCATACCCATACTCCTTAATTTTCTCAGACCAAGAGCAGACTCGAGGCCAAAATACAAAGAAATAATTGACACATGACCACGGAGGTGATGAATGATTGTAACATAATTGGAGGGAAGCTGGGGTGGAGACGAACTCCCTGCACCTGGCCAGCTATTCTGCATGCTGCTAAGTGGAAGTGGAAACGTATGAGTGGGGTTGATGCCAACCCAATCATAGTGGACCGTGTAATCTAGGGTCCTATAGTTAGTAGAACCAATGAGGTGTCATACTTTTAGTGATGTTTACAGTGGCCATTTTGAAGGAAGGGCTTAGTTGCCCCACCTGACATTGATTATCCAATCCCCTCTTCCCGTTACCATATAGAGATATAGTACCTATCTTAAAGTTACCTTCCTATAACCAATCACGTTGTATATTAAGTTTTTAAGACTACCGTCAATGATGAAATTAATCGGAGTTTAAGGAGAAGGAAGATCAAGCAGTTGCTGATGTTTATTGAACGTTTTTGTACTTGTCATTAAATGGACTCCTTTTGCCAAACTATTGAGTTGTCATTATTATTTGGTGCTAGAATACGAACCTGCATCCCCATCTATCTCGAGGATGCTGCTGCTCATCTTAAAGGGCTGTTTGGAGACCCCCAGTCTTATGGGCTGGCTGGGGTCTATCCAGTTCAAGAGAAAGCTTTGCTTTGAGGTCTCCATCTTGACTTGCTTTTTATCTTCAACTTGAGGCATCAAGGGGTCAGGCGAGGCTCTGGTAGGCTCGCACAATCACTTATAGCTTGGCTCCCGGGCATCTTCACACTGGGCATTGTTTGGAAAGGACTGCATCAACGAGGGCAGGAACTGTTTGGTGCTGTTCGGGACTGGCAGGGCCGAGGACCCTCCTCTTGCTCCCTATTGTCCTGGTCACACTACCTTTCTCTAATGTCTCCAACACATGAGTTTCCCTTTTTTCAGTGCTGTGTTGTCTCCTGACTCTCTCTGATGCTCTCTGCACTTGTCTACTGGTTGCTCTTGGACATTTATTCCCACACTGCTCCTAAATCTTATGCTGTGCTTATGTCTCACATCTGTACTCTTAGTGTCCGATTCATGGAATAATCTGTGCTGATAAGGGGGTACTTGCGCGTGAAATCTCGCACAAGTCCATGTTTGTCAAACACAATACGCGGGGCTTACTCAGGACTTGTGAGAAATCCGTGCCGGTCCACCACGTCACTGCGTCCCGACGAACAGCTTGCACAAGACACCAAGAGAAGGGCCGGCCTGGCCTGTGCAGCCACCTAAAAACGGGGCGGAACACATGGAATGAGGAAGAACAAGCAAAAATGTGGGCTTTACGAGGGACATTCCACAGTCAAACAATCACACCGCCCATACGCACACAAAACAAACATATTCATGAAATGGAACAGGGAACGCCAGCTCACGAAAAAGCACGCGCAAATCCAGAAACCACCATGCAATAGCAGGCATAAACATCAACGCGTACACTAACAAATGCATAAAAAGCACACATGCTCAACAAACTCACAGATACAGCCAAGATGAATGCACCATTTGTTGCAGCAATCATCCAGGAACACTGCTGGAGGAGGAGGATGGCCAGGGCCCTGATCTTCCACCTAAGGAGCAGCCTTTTTGGGATGCCTCACTACCAGGTCTGTGGAAGGTATAGGCCCCCCCCCCCCCCTATCATCCTAGACCTTGTCACGGAGTGGAAAAATGACCTCACATCATCCACCATGTGCTCCCAAGCACTGAGCCCAAAAGGTGCTCACTGCTCTGCATTTTCTGGCCACTGGTTCATTCCAGTGGACCACTGCCATAGTAGATGGCATCTTCCAGGCCACGCAGTCTTGCTGTTTACACCAGGGGTTGGCAATCATAGCTGCACGTCCTTCTGTCTGCCAGCATATCTATATGCCCAGAACACCGGCAGAAAGGCAAGCAGTGGATCAGGATTATTATGGGGTGGCGCACTTCCGAAAAGTGCTAGGTGCCATTGATTACACCCATATTGCTCTACTTCCAGCTAGAGCAACAGAGCACATCTACCGCAACCGGAGATATTGGCACTCCATCAATGTTCAGGTTGTGTGTGATGCCAAGGGCATAATTACTGAAGTGTATGCCAACTATCCTGGTAGCAGGATGATAGTTACATCTTCAGGATGTCCCCGCTACACCGGGCCCTAGAAACTGGGAAGCATGGCAACAAATGGCTTATTTGTGTGTATGAATGGCCATGCACATGCATGCATGTTGCACACAGACCAATAGACACTATCAACAAATGACAATGTCAGCCATTCTCACCTCTACAGGGGACAGTGCCAACCCTCTGAGCACATATATGATGATGCCCATACGCAACCCCAACAAGTCACGTTTCCGCACCCTTCACCATTCTGGTGGTGTGTTGCTATGTGCACCACCAGTAGTTTGCAGGATCATTGTGGCAGCATGTGTCCTGCACAATGTTGCAACACGGCGTGGCGTCCCGGTGGACATGGTGGTGGCACACCATCCACACCTACAGGCACACTGCTTGCGTATGGCTGGGCAAAGGGCACGTGGAGAGGCTACATGTACCCAGCTTGTGAAATCTTTTCTCTCCTAAAATCCTTCCCCTGTGGCGTGCACACAATCCCGCCAAATACCATGTGCCGTTCAATGATGACAATGGGCCAATCCACTGTTCCCACAAAATCACCCTGTGAAAGAGCCCTTGGAAGTGCAAATTGTGTGCATCCCTTAGAACTAAAAAGACATTTCATTTTGTATTTCCCAAAGATACACATTGAAGAGGGAGGACACCACTACCACCGTGCCATCCATTTAATGAAATCACCCCCTTTGGCACGAAAACCATCCCATATGACCAACTAACATACCAGTCAAGCGTGGAAGCAGTGATAAATCCTTAAACATGTCTGAGCTGCATGCCATACATGGCTTCAAAAATGTACATGGACTCAAAATATAACAAGCACAATGGCATATTGATGCACACATGTCCTAGAATGTGCATGATGCACACACACATGTCCCTATTGTGGGCTCTATAAAAGCAGAGCAGTATCGATCCATATGTGACACAATTTGGCAACATGACCACAATAAACCCCATTCCAAATACACTAATTAACAAGAGGTAATTGACAATTGTGACAAAGAGGTTGACACACCAGAATGGCCACATCCAGACATAAAGCAAGTAATATAGCCATTCCATAAGGATCAAGATAAATGCACATTTTACCTGTCCCCTTGGCATGCAGTCAACAATCAAACTTCATCCAATGAAATAGCCATCATTCCCTGACCAGAAGGATCTGCAGACAATGAGCAGAATGAAACAGATTGTAGCTAACACATACATGCATCAAAAAACTCAAAACCCACGGGCCCCCCTCAGTGACATAGAACACATACAAACAACCACTCACAAGACAACCATCAACATGTGTCCCAGCACACATGCAGTAACACCTACACACTGCATGCAAATCAAACACACAAAACGCACACAATGACAAACAACAACCCCCACACTGCCTGTCCACCTGAATGACATGCAGCAAATGTGCATGTCACATATCCCCATTCATAAGACAATGGCACATACACAATGCATGCATCAATAAACGTGCTGCATGAACATGAGAGGATATCACCTATGCAGATAATTGAGCCCCTAAAAAAGCAGGGACACCCCTGGAAGACTATCAATGACATGACAAGGCATAACATTACCTGCGTAGTATTGGGACAGCACACTGAACAGTCATGGGAGCCCATGATGCAAATCACAAGAATGCAAGTACACAAATACTCACCTCTTGCACTCCAGGCAGGATCATGCTTGATACAGCAATTCACAAAGGCCGATGTCAGATTGGAAGGCTGGCCACCGAGGCAACTGCCGTGGAAGACATAAGCAGACAAGACAAAGCTATGTGATACTGCAAGCAAGGATAAATGCATGCTAAATGTAGGATGCAAAGTAAAACTGCAAGGTAAATACATACTTCATTTTGACAGCATATAATTGGTCCAATTGTGCATTCAATTGAATGCAGAAGTGTCCTGCACCCAGCTGCAGTCAACATTAAGCTGCATACACCATGGTGCAGCATGCATTTGAAAACACCAACACAACGTAATGTGCTGCTTCACAACATAGCATTCCAAAAATATGCATCAACTGTTCCTTGGTTGTGGCTCGGAACTGAGGCTGCACACCATAATTGGGGAACCCTAAGCAAGAGAGGCTGACTGTGCCATAGAACCATTACCCCACAAACATTGCAAGTGATGTGTAGTGTCACTCAGTACACATGGTCAAAGTTCAATGAGACACACACCATCACAACCATCAACACCTGGCACATGTTACAAACAGCTGGCCCTGCCACCCACTCCCAACCACCCAAGAAAGGCCCACAAAGATGGAATTCCCACAATTTTGAATATGAAACCAGTGGCCCCACTAATCAATAGAAACAACACCATGCCCAGACCTATCACCAGAAACACACCCACTGAAACATGCACCCATGAAGTAGTACTGGTGCCCCACAAGACAATTCAATCCAAAGTGATTACACACAGTGCAAGACTCCCAGCCAAACACCACACAAGCATCGGAAAATGCCTTCACTTACCTGCACAGGGTACCCACCTGCCTTGCTAATGATGCAACCCATCAGGAAACACATACCCTAAATGCAATGACATGCATATTAATAACAGAAAGAACTGCACATCCATGACAACACACGAATGGATCCAGAAAATATGAAGAGAGCACCCACTGCAGAAGCACCACAGGGTGCAAGAGGGTGACATGACATAGATTTTGATTTGCTCATGAGTGCAGCGTAGCACAACAGAGAGAGGGAGAGACAGTGACAGTGAGAGGTAACACAGTGACATGAGTATCACTTAAAAAACCATCCTGGCATGGTAGCATGCAAAGCACATATAAGTAAAGTTACACATGCAGCAAACATGGGGAACAATGACGCATGCTCAACATGCAAGACAGTGCTCATGCTTACCTGCTGACTGCACCGGCATGGTGTAAATCCCATATCACCTTTACCAGGAACAGTGTCTCCGAATAAGTGACAGGAGCGCCAGTGCCTGGTGGAGGGCATGGGGAGCATGGACCTCAAAGGGTGCAGGGTGTCTCCCCCAGAACAGCAGTCACCGCCACATCAAGGATTACTGAACAACATGGGAGAAGACATTACAACAGGCATAGCGAAGTAACATTCACACAGCACACATGTGCGAGGATACACTGAAACCATAGTTACCTGCACATGCCATCCTGCACACCGACATGCAAACATGTAAGTTGACCTCCCTATGCATTCCTGCATGTCCACCACTGCAAACGTCACCACAACTCATGGTAAAAATTAAAACATTTTAAAAATAAAAACCTGAAAAGGGCAACTGAAAAATAACATGACAATATCCGGGCCTGGGGTCTAAAATGTCCATTATGGACCGGGGTGGGGGTTCATCCAGGAGAGGGGAGGGGCAGGGTGCATGTCAACGTTCACATGGGTGGATGTCCCAAAAAAAGAAAATTGAAAAGAAATTCCCCTCCATGGGCTCACGGATCGCACGGCTACATGGACCGGAAGGCATGTCTGTGCTGGCACCCCATCCTGTGTTGAATCTTAAGGTGGAAGTGGTGCTGGAGGATCATCACACAGTGCCCTGACCTGGTCCTCAGTGGCAGCCACCATGCGTGACACTGATGAATGCACCAGCAGACTGAGGGCTTGGAGGTCACTATTCACAACCTCATGGGTTCCACAGAGTTCCTCTGAGAATGTCTGCCTCAATGGTAACATCTCCTGGCAGAACAGTCTTCTGCTTGCTGCCTATTCCTCATGGATTGCAGCTCTGTGGGCCAACAACTCATGCCTCAGGGCTTCCCTGTGTGCCTGACCCTCTGCAAGCAGTGATGCCTGCAGACACTGCAGATCTGCCCGCGGCCCCTGATGTTGGCCTCCGTGCTCAGCCTGTGGGAGCGGTGTGTGGATTGCATGACCTGCAGCTGTTGCTCCACCTGTGTTGCTGGGGGGATCATGGAATTGGCCACTGTATCCATAACCTCAGCCCTAGGCATCACCCTGTCGGTGTTCAGAACGCAACATCTGCTGCTCCCACTATGTCCGTCCAGTCTGCACACGTCCCCCATGTGTGTGGGGTCCACGCCTGCCTGATCCAAGGGAGCATGGCCCCTGCTGTGATGACCATGTGCCTGGCTGCAGGACTGCCACACCCCCTTGGACATCTGTCCCAGGACCAGAAACCAATACATGGGAACCTGGCCTGGCAGCCGTAACTACCACAGATGGGCGTGCCACCACTGACTGGCCTTGTGAAGGCATCTGACCCCTTACAGACTCACAGGCCCCAACTGCTCCACCCATTGGTGCACTCACCTTCACGAGCATTGAGGACTGCACATCCAGTTCAGCACCAGAGCCAGTTGAGTCCAAAGAGTCAGAAGTGTCTGCAACATGGGTCAGGATGGTCTGTAGCACCAGTGGGTTTTCACGGCCTGCCACACCATGTCCTCCACTGGTGGTCTGAAGCACTACAGACTCTTCTTCATTGTCTTCCTCCTCCTCTGTATCTGGTGCCTCCTCACCTAAACATGGACAGAAAAAGACATGTGGAGTCATGTGCAATGTGTCTACAGTAAACATGTGTATCACATTTCTGTAATGCAACTAAATGCAGGGCATGTCGACATAAGAAATATAGCATCCACGCACTATAGACATCAAGCTATCTGAGCCTGGCATATGCAGACTGGCAACAAAATTCCCTGCTCAGGGCCATGCTGCCAGTGGACACATTGCCAACCAAAAAGGTTGTTAAGAAGCACATTATGACCCATGGCACCGCAGACTGTTGACTAATACCAGTAAAATGTGCATGCACATGTGACTCTGTGATGTTCAATTACATCACATGGCAACAGGCAGACACACATATCCACATCCAATTCTGCATCCGTCACATGCCACACCAATGTTGTCTTGGTACAGGGACTATACACAATGGGAAAATGCCGTACGTCTGGGAAAAAGGAAACAGTCCCAGTTAGTTTATGGCTGTATGAGTACCACCTAGGTAAGGTCCTTGAAGTGGAGAGAGTAAGTAAATGGAGTTGTAGATAGGAACAAGGTACCGTGACCCACAAGAGGGAGAGGGGCATGGACCCATGGAGTGTGGGTTGAGTGTGGGAGAGTAACAGGGAGCAGGCCTCACAACAATTTGCCTCAGGAGTCATTGCCATTGGGACAGCAGAGATGTGTACAGTCTAGACATATGCAGAATCACTCAGGGCACACCATAAGGCATGTTGGTTGTCATCTTGCATGTTCTATGTTGCACGAAAGCACATACATACATGTGTGAACAGAGATTCTATACCTTGCAGGGCATGAAGTGTAACTCCTATTTTGGACACATGTACATGTCTAGCAGAGCAGAGTTGCTGACATCAAGGATGCAGCAAACACCTGTGCACATTGTGGTATCATGTTGCAGATGTTGGGGGGTATGTTAGTAGGGTATGAGTACTGTCATACGGAAATGTTCAACTGATGTACAACACATGGCTTGTATCCACACTTGTGTACACTGGACAGGAGTCAGTACACCACATGACCTGGTTCACCCGAGGCAGTCATTCCAATGCAGCCAGATGTGCACCACAATGATATGTCGTGGTGATGCTTTACTTCACGTACTCAGAATTCACAATGTTGGGCACTGACCTGAGGTGTCCTTGTAATTTTCAAGGCCTCCCACGCCTTGCACCTGATTCAGTAGAATTAATTGACTCAGAGCCTCTTCTTGATCAGTCAGCTCCTCCTCCTCTGGTGACCCCTCTCCAGTTGCCAGAGGCGAGGTTGGCGCCAAGCTTGGACTTGTGTATGTGTGCTCCCCTGATGCTGGCACATGTCACGGTGGTGAATGGTCACATAGTCCATGAGGATCTTGAGTTCCTCATCATGGAAGTTCTTCTTCCTTAACGTTCCAGTGTCCTGTGCTGTGTCATGGGGTTGAGCCTGTTCCTGCTGTGCAGGCTTTGCCTTCTTGCCACAAGGTGTTGGTGCCACCCCTGTGTGGCTGGGACCACTCTGGGGTCCAGATGCCAGACCACAAGTGGGCTGGGCATGGCTTTACCCTGTGTGGCTGGGAAAGCTGCTTCCACAGTACATCCCTTAGCACTTCGGGCTGGGACAGCTGCTTCCAGAGCCCTTCCCTTGCCATTTCAGAGGCTGGGACAGCTGCTTCCATAGCACGTCCCTTTGCCTTTTGAGCCCCGTCTGCCCCCTTTCCCTTTTGGGGCCTTTAGACTCATGTTCCAGGTGTAACGGATATATAGAAGGCACACCAAGTAATTGCCTTGGGCAATTTGAGTGAGGGGGCAGTCTACGTGATGGAAGACGTAGTTCTGTGGTCCAGCAAGGCTCCATTGTACCCCAGGTGTGACAAATATGGTATGTGTAACGCACAGGTACCCCGAAAAAAAAAAATGCGTACGCGATACCAGGATAGCTTCCGAAAATAGAAAAAAGCGGCACGCGATACGCAGTGATATGATATGATATGATTTGATATTATATGGCATTTATAACGCGCCTATAAACAAGTGTTTCAAGGCGTGACGAGGCAAGGGAGAGAGAACAAGGGGAGGACAGACAACGATTATACTAGGCAAAGTGTCATTCAGATCGTGCAAGTGCATGGGATGGTGGAAGGGGGAAAGGGAGGGGGGAGGGGGTAAGGGACAGTGCAGTACATGGGAATAGAATAATAACAATAAGTACAAGTACCGGCCAGCAGAAGGCAAGTGCAAAGGTAAGCGCAGACAACAGGTGTCAAGTTCTGGTAGTGGGATTGAAAGGATACAGAAACAGTCCCCAGGTAAGGGGGATGCCAGGCAGGCAGTGCAGATGTGTGTGAATGGTCGGGAAGGGACCTGGCCATGGGATCAGAGGGTGGCCAGGAAACAAGTGCAAATTCCGCTTCAGCCAGGAGGTCAGCAGGGGAGAGGAGGAGAAAAGGCAGAACCAAAGAGAAAGGTTTTGAGGTGCTTCCGGAACCGGAGATGATTCTCCTCAAGTTTCAGGGAGGCTGTTCCAGAGGGAAGCCCCAGCCAAAGAAAGAGATCTACAACCAACTCGTTGCTTGGAGAATCAACTGACCCTGGGGGAGTTGGGGGCGGATGAGCGAAGAGCTCGTGAAGGAAGATATTTAGTAAGAGGGAGTTGAAGGTATTGAGGACACAGGCCCCAGAAGGCCTTGTGGAGAATGTAGAGTTTTGAACTTGATCCTCGCAGCCACTGGGAGCCAGTGCAGAGATTTCAGTCCTGGAGAGATACGATCCCTGGGCTTGAGGCCAAGGGCAAGTCTCACAGTCCTGTTCTGGATGACTTGCAGAGGGTGGAGAGTAGAGGAAGGCAGATTTAGAAAGAGGCTGTTGCAGTAGTCCAACCTAGAGAGAACCAGAGCTCTGGAGACAGTGAGCTTCTGGGGGAAGGAGATGAAAGATGGAATACCTCTGAGGAGGTGCAGCTGGTAGTGTGACTTCTTAGAGACATCAGAGATGTGAGGAGAGAAGGAGAGTGTGGAGTCAAAGATGACCCTGAGGTTTCTAGCCTCACAGTTTGGAACAAGAGGAGGGCCAAGAGAGGCTGGCCAGAGAGTGACAGGAAAGGAGGGAGCGGATGTGCCGATGAGGTGAATCTCAGTCTCATAGGCATTAAGACAGAGGTCATTGGCGGCACACCCCTCCTGGATAGCAGACATACAGTCAGAGATGAGAGATGGAGAATAGGTGGCCGAAGGTAGCCTGAAAATGAGCTGAGTGTCATCCGCATAGCGCTGAAAGTTAGGACAGAGGGCGGCAATGCGGTGGGCAAGAAGTGCCAGGTATAGGTTGAACAGCCAGGGAGAGAGGTTAGACCCGGGGGGGCACCACAGGTAGAGAAAAAGATAGCAGAGAGGAAGGGCCCGAGTTGGGCCTGTGAGGGTCAGTCAGAGAGGAAAGATGTCAACCAAGACAGGGCCTGACTGATGATACGAAGGTTATCACAGAGACATTTGAGCACAATGGCATGGTTGACAGTGTCAAAGGCAGAAGAGAGATCAAGCAAGATGAGGACACAGGTGGTGTTAGAATCCAGATTGGAGAGCAGGTCTTCATGGATGTTCAGGAGTGCCGTTTTTGTGCTTCTGACAGCTCTGAAGCCAGGCTTATGTTCATGTAGACAACCAACAGATTCAGTGTGAAGATTAAGCTGGGAGATAGCCAGTTTATCTAGGAGTTTGCCCGAGAAGGGAGTGATGGAGATTGGGCGATAGTTAGCCGGACAGAAGGGGTCAGCAGAGGGTTTCTTAAGAAAAGGGTGCACAAGGGACTGCTTCAATGGGGATGGGAAGACTCTGAGGTGAAGGAGTGGTTGCAGAAATCAGCTAGGGCAGGAGTCAGGGAGTCAATGTGGTCCTTGATGGTTTTGGAAGAACAGGGGTAACCCTGTTTTGAGGATACTTTCATAGATCAGTCTTGTCTCGAAACTTCGTCTGCGGAGAACAGGGGAAAGGCAGAGAAGGATGGAGGAGAGGTGGCTGCAGAAGGACCAGAAGAAGAGCAGGGAGTAGAGGGAGGGAGGAGAGAGGAGGAGAATGAGGATAGGACGTCCTGAGTTTTGGAGATGAAGTGAGAAGCCAGTGCCATGCAGAGGGCCATGGGAAGGGACAGGAGAGGTAGAGACTGTGGCAGGACTGACCAGTTCCTTGCAGATTTTGAAGAGTTCAGCCGAGTCATTATATGTCACAGAGACGCAGGCTTGGGTGAGAGCTTGCTTCTTGGTGAGGACAGAGAGGCACCTAGCTACACAATAAATGTGTACGCAAACCCCAGAAAGCTACCAGAAAGGTAAGAACAGTGGTACGCCATACACAAGGCCAGAGTTGAAAAAAATGTGTATGCGACTCACTATGAGCCTTGCAACCATCTAAAGTAGATGCACGTATGCGCAGAGGCAAATCCCCCACCACAATAAAAGGTTTGCACGGTCCCTAAAGTGAATGAATTGCATTGCATCCCAAAATACACAGTACTCCACTGGTCCATCTCTTCCCACGCATGTTCGGAGTTGCTTTTACACGTACTAATGTATCCCTGAATATGGCATGCTGAACGCCTGCATGCAGCGCTTGTCACGTAAGTTTCGTGCTGAGGCCTTTTCCTCGGATTTCACATGTCCACGCTTTCCTCATTATTTGCGCACAAATTCAAGAAAGGACATCAGCAGATCTGGGACCAGATGCCATCAATTCATGGGGGTGGCACACCGCACCTTCAAGACCATGCACAAGCACTGAAAGGACCTGAAATCTAGGACCCACGGCAAGGCCCTGTGGTATGTCCAGGCCGGTGCCACTGCAGAGGTGCACCATGCGTGCAGGTGCCGGATGTCGGCTAAAAACGTGCAGGTCCTGGAGAAGTTCTACCCAGCGCTGCACTCCCAGGTCTGCGAGTTACGTCAACACCTGGAGTCGACTGGTTAGTAGCCACATGGTGCAATGCTCTATGGTGCATGGGCTCTGTGCATGTACCAGCATGTTGGCAATGAGCCCCTTAGGCTTGCAGCAAGTATGTTTCTGAGACGGATGTCTGCGTGCATGCCCCAGACATTGCTCTCCGTATGTGCATTCAGACCTATGTGTATTTTAAATGTGCTATCACTTGCATTGTGTGTTGTAGTGCTGGCTTGCAGACCGTGGACATGCAATGTTACTTGTGTCTGAGACGTGCCAGGGTGACAAGTGTGCCAGTTGAGGTAGTGTTGCCCACGTCATGTGCATGCATGAAGCTCATGTGTATGTGCCAAAAACGGGAATGTGTGACTGCACATTACTCACGCCTGGATGCAGCACTTAATTTGGATGCCTGGCTTAGTCATGTAGAGGCATTTCAGTTCACAGGACTCTGATGTGATTGTTCATCACACTGTTTGGGGCCTCTCAGTTGATGTGTGTGCATGACATGTGTAGGTGCTTGTTGTTATGGCATGCTCACATGTACATGTGCAAATGATACATGCATGTATAGCATACACAATTGATTGGTTGTGACAGTGGCAAATAGCTTGATGTGATTTTGAGGAGTGATGGCCAGGCAGGTGTCTGCATGGATGTGGATTGCATGTCCATGTGTGTGGGTGTGGAGGTTGATGGTTGTTCCCTTGACAACTCATGTTCATGTGAATGTTGGTGATGCCACGCCGGATTTGGTGCAGTACACTGATGTTTCTGTTCTGGGTCTCCTTTTCCACAGTTGCATCTGATGGAGAGGGTGGAAGTAATGCTGTGGAGAATGTTTGCATCTTCGGGGAGTGATGTGGCTGTGGCAGCGCCGGTGCCATCGGGCATGACTGCTGGGGGTGAGTCCAAGAAGGTGAAGGTGGGAGGGGACTCCTCAGCAGCGGTGGGGACAGGTGATGCCACACAGGGGTCATCCATGGCAAAAGACACCACAGAGTCATCCAGATTGACAGAGGGGGAGGTGGAGAAGGTGGTCGTTGCAGCCCAGCCCATGGGGTCAGGTGGGGGTGTTGAGGTGGGCATGCCTACTGGAGTCCGTCCCAGGGACATGAGGCTGTACAGGCTACCGTGGAGGTGCTTGTGCAAAATCTAGTCCCTTGGCCCTCGGATGCAGCAGTGTGCGCCTGCCAGGATGCCTCCACCCAGGCCCACTAGCCGGTGTCGGCTGAGTCTACCCAGACCGATACCCCCTTACCATCTGGTGTGACCATCCAGGATTATGTGCTACCCCTGCTGGCTGGGTTGACGAGGTGGGCAGGTGTTATTGGTGATGATGGGCAAGCTACTCGTAGTCTGCTTGCCCATCATCACAGTGAGCTATACCACTTTGTTGGCTGGCTTACAGCATGCCTGTTACATGGTGTCCTCCATGGGATGTTCACTGCTGCGACCACCTCCTCGCCTTCCTCCTCTGTGCGCCAGTCGTCCTCCAGGGTGCCTTCCAGCCCAGATACCTGTGCACCAATCCCACCCACAATGCCCCTTTTGCTGGAGACCACATCCCTGTCCGAGTTGGGAGTCCAAGGCACATCAGCTGAGGTGGTCACTGTGCCTACCCAGGCACCGACAGGGTCACCGGCAATGGAGGGACAGCAGACACCAATGAGCAGTGCAAGTACCGTACGCCCCTGGGTATCGTCATCAGCTTGGAGGGTATACCCACATAGCAGGCTCTGGGCACTGTGGCAGCAGGTGGCAATGAGGAGGAGGCTATTTGTTGCAGAGCAGACCACCAAAAGAAGGCAGGTGCAAAGTGTGAGGCAGGAGGCACACGTGGACCTGAGGCACAGGATGTCTTCCGTGTTCCGAGGATATGAAGTGCAGATTGTGGCAGAGAGGCAGCAGGCTCGGGAAGCAAGGGTAGTGATGGCCAGGGCTGAGATTGCGCTTTGTCGGGCAAGGAGGCGGGCTGCCATCCTGTAGGCCACTTGAACGGATAGAGACACAAATGCTGGAGAACCTGCAAGCCCTCCAGGTAATAACAGAGGCCCACCTGATGGGGTGAGGAAGTTGTGCTGGACTCAGCCCTGGTGGAAAGGCCCAGTGAGATTGGAGAGGAGGACCAGCCTGCTGCCTTTGGACATAGTTATTTAGGTGTAGGTTTTTCTTTATTTATTATTTTCTCCAGACTTTCCTTCCCAGTTTTTATTGTATATAGTTGTTTAGGCATAGGATATTAGTTTTATTTAATATTTCCACTGTACTACTTGGAGCTTGATTCCCCATTTATTTCTGTACATATTTATATCCAATACATAATTTTGTTACATTCCACGCTTCATGCAGTTCATTTGTGTGTAGGCCTCTTTGATAGTTCTATTATCAGCCAGTGCATCTCTCCATTGCAAGTCTTGCATCTTGTGGCATACATGCGTGTGTATTTTTGTTGCTGGGATGTTTGTGGATGGAAGGATGCACAAGTGCCTGATATGTGGGGGTGGGACCATCAGACGACTGGGTCTGCAATGTATGTTTTTATTTGCATTTACCTGTGCAGCATCACTGTGTGTTTGGCGTCAATGTGGTTGGGGTGGAGGGAGGTGTACTCACTGTGGAGGAGTTGCATGGTCACACTAATAGCATGTTTGCTCGTCATTGCTGTGTAAAACCCTTGTCATGCATACACGCCCACCAGCATGTGCAGTCACACACTGCCTTCTCTCATGTTTTGCTCAACCTCAACCTCTACCACTGAAATGCAGTAGTGGGCCATTTTTGCTCTTCCTCAGTGGTAGCACAATTCTCCAGTCTTCGTGACTCATGCTCTCTCTGACTGCCCTGCCATCACCCATGCATGGCCCTGTCATGTGATTGTTCCTTGACAGGTATTTTGCCACCCATTCCACCCAGGTCACTGATGCTCAGGCTGTGACACACCTGCCCATTGTTTGTGGATCTTGCAACATCTTTTGGTAGGTTTGCTTCTGTCGAGGGCACACATTCAGTTACGGTGCTTTGATGCCTTGGCAATGTGCCATGGACAACATGCACATGGATTTGCATGCACTTGTCACATGTGTATGGGGCGGCTGATTAAGGCCTGGAAGGGTGTGTGAGCAGATGGTCCACTCATGGATGGACCTCCGGTGCTTCCAGTTGGTCGTATTTATGTACATGTGTACATGTTGGTGTTGCACTTTGTGGTGCTGTCAGACCACAGAAGTGCAGGTGAGATGCAGAAATGCATTGCACTGGTATTGTGGGAGAGTGTCAGGGGGCTGCCTGGGGGTGGGGGGTCACAGGTGAGGGGGGCTACTGGGTGGGGTCCAGTCTGGATGGGGCTGCCTGGGGGGGTCACAGGAAGAGGCATTGCTAGGGGGGCTGAGGGGGCTATAGCCCCAGGTCTTTTGGTTGTAGCGCTGGATAGAAGTGCAGGGTGTACAACAAAAAAGGCTAGCTAGCCCTGAGTCCCGACAGTCTTGACAATAACCTAACCCCAGATTGTTTCTAGACCTAGCAACAATCCTGGTCACAGGTGAGGGGGCTGGGGTGTGGTGTCCAGTCTGGAGGGGCTTCCTGGGGGTGACACAGGTGAGAGGGGCTGGGATGGTGTCCAGTCTGGAGGGGGATGCCTGGGGGTGTCAGATGTGAGGTGGGCTGGTGGGTGGTGTCCATTCTGGAGGGGGCTGCCTGTGGGGGGTGTCACAGGTGAGGGGGGCTGGAGTGTGGTGTCCAGTCTGGAGAGGGCTGCCTGGGGAGGGTGTCACAGGTGAGGAGGACTAGGGGTGGTTTCTAGTCTGGAGAGGGCTGCCTGTGGGGGGTGTCACAGGTGAGGGGGCTGGAGTGCGGTGTCCAGTTTGGAGGGGGTTCCTGGGGGGTGTCACAGGTGAGGGGGGCTGGTGTCCAGTCTGGAGGGGGGCTGGTGGATTTTGTCCAGTCTGGAGGGGGCGCCTAGGGGGGTTGTCACAGGTGAGGGGCGCTGGGGGGTGGTGTTCAGTCTGGAGGGGACTGTCTGGGGTAGGGTCACAGGTGAGGGACGCTGGTGGATGGTGTGCAGTCTGGAGAGGAGCTGGTGGGTGTTGTCCAGTCTGGAGGGGGCTCCCTGGGGGGGTGTCACAGGTGAGGGGGGCTGTGGGGTGGTGTTTGGGATAGAGTGGTTGATGTGAAGTAGGGGGGAATGCGCCTATAAAGGGTGCCGAGGGTGTAGGGGGGGCTCATGTTTTGGTAAGGGGTGTAGCCTCCACTTACGAGGGGGGCCCACCTTATCGCTGGCGTGCAGCCTGGGCTTGCGAGGGAGGGCCCGTGTTTTCGCTGGGGTGCAGCCTGGGCTTGTGAGGTGAAGTGTGCGATTTCGCTGGGGTGTAGCCTTGGCTTGCGAGGTGAGGCATGCTATTTTTCTGGGACACCTGGCCTTGAGAGGGAGAGCAGAAGATTTTTCGCTGGGGTGCAGCCTGCGCTTGCAAGGTGAGGCCAATTTTTGCTGGGGTGCAGCCTGGGCTTGTGAGGTGAGACACACGATTTTGCTGGGGTGCATCCTGGGATTGCGAGGTGAGACGGACAATTTCACTGGGGTGCAGCCTCCTGGGCTTGCAAGGTGTGGCACGCCTTCTCACAGGGGTACTGGATGGTGGGCCAGAGGCTTGCACTGTGTTTGTCCTTTTGCTTGATTTTTGGTGTGCTTGAAGGGTGTTGTGGCCGTTCCTCACGCAGCTTCTTTTTACTTGTGCAACAGCTAGTAATGTGTCTTTAAATCCATGAATACGCCTGACATGCAATATTTTTTCTGCGCCATGGTTCGCGCCAGATCCTTCTCGGCACGTGGACCTTGCCCCATTTCTGCACCCCATTCCATGAATCGGGCACTTAGTCTTTCTGCAACCCGTACGTTGGGCAAAGCAGTCTTGCCCTTTCTGTCCCTCATCTACTGAACAAATAGGATATCCTTTCCCCTACATGGAACCCTGAGTACTGCAGAATTCCACACATGACTTCTGGGATAAATTTGGAGCTTGAATTTCTCTTGTGCAATAACAGCATACTCACCCTCATTTACATCCACTATTCCCCCCAACCATCTTTTGAGAGCACCTTGATGTGGGCGAACCCACCACTGACAAAATCCTTTAACAGGAATACGGCAAGGGTGGGGGAGGACTGCTCGCCGTGGTGGGCGGGTGGGGTGGATTCATCTAAGACCCCTCTTTGGTTTCCAGTTTTCTACAAGGTGGAAACCTTTCTTAATTGGTAACAAGCAGTGGAGGTCACCGCAGTAAATTAGGTAACAGGTGAATATAATGCTGAAACGACCCAAAGCGCTGATGACCACCATCATGATGTTCTTCACTGCCAGCCCTATTTTGGCAGCCTATGTGGCTGCCCCAATTCGGAATGAGTGTGCACAGAAACTTCTCTGTTCCCAGACATATTGTGCCATGGCTAATTGAAAGACCTTGTGAACCTGGTAAACAGAGAGCAGGAACCCATCTTGCTGCAAGAGCAAATTCCCTTCCTTGGCAGGCCTCACCAGCAAAAAGACTCTTGTTTGTTTGTTTGTTTTGTTTGTTTGTTTATTTATTTGTAAGGTGCTCCACACCCAAAGGTATCTGGGCGCGACAAGATAATGCAGTTTTTTTTAATGTACAGTACAAGGTAATTACAGGTAAGATTTCTGTTTACAGTACATGAAAGGTTACAGGTAAAGTACAATACGGTGTAACACACATTCAGATTCGAGCACCCAGAAGTTACATTCAGATGTCATTAGAGACCAACCAAGTTTTCATATTTTTCCTGAAGTTTAAGAAGGTTTGGTCTGTTCGGAGGTGCAGGGGTAATGTGTTCCAGTATTGGGTGGCTAAGACCGGGAAGCTGTTCCCCCTGCTCTTTTCAGGGTAAATCTGGGTGTTATAAATCAGTAAGATTGGGCCGTTCTCGTGAGGCGAGATGAGGATTTCCTGATCATTTTTTCTTGGAGGTACTGTGGGGCAGCATTGTATAGACATTTATGGGTGATTGAGACTAGTTTGAATAGAATCCTGTCTTTGATGGAGAGCCATTTAGTTACGCTTCTGGTCGCAGAAATATGTTCTCTCTTAGGAATGCTGAGTGCAGATCTCAACTCATTATTTTGTAAGATTTGTAATGTATTGGTGGTCTGTTTGCTAGCTCCTGCATAAAGGGCATTGCAATAGTCGAGTTTCGACAATAGTAAGGCTCTTGCTAGGGTGGTGCAGCTCTTAGTGGATAGGCAATGTTTACAAGCATGGATCAGCTTACATGTGAACACTGTAGCGGATGACGTGGCATTGACTTGCTTACCCATGTTCTAGGTGGAATCTAGGTAGAAGCCTAATGTTTTAGTCTCTTAGCCAATTTGATCGTGATACCATCAATAGTAAATGCAGTGTACTGCGTGTCAAGTTTATTAAGGTGGGCTGGAGCACCTAGGATTAGGATTTCCATTTCATTGAATGATTATCATCATTCAGGCATAATCCGTGGGCCGCCATCCATGCCTGAATGACTTGGTATATTTTGTTCAGTAGGACTATATCTAGTTTTTAGTCACCTGAGAGAGGTAGGAATATCTGGGTATCATCTGCATAGTTAGTGTAGAGGATCCCCAGATGGTCCAATTTATCAAATAAGGGTTTTGTGAATATGTTGCACATGGTGGGGGACACACATGAGCCCTGGGGTACACCACATGTAATCAGGGATGGGTCAGCAGCTGCCGACTGAGAGAAGACCCTCATGGACCTATTGTTGAGAAAGGATTGGATCCAGTTTGAGGCTTCCTGTGCGAAGTTGGCCACAGAGGCCAAGTGCTCACAGAGAATGGAGTGGTCCACCAAATGGAAGGCAGCGGAAAGGTCTAGTAGGAGGAGCAGGGCACATTGCTTTTTGTCCTTGAATGAGTCAATTTACATTTTCAGATTGATCCGTGTGGTTTCAGTACCATGAATAGGTCTGAAGCCTGATTGTCTTACTTCAAGGAGGTTGTTAGCCTCTAGATAATGCAGGATCTGGAAGTATGCCGCCTTATCTAAGATTTTGAGGAGGAATGTGGCTCTTGAAGGGCAGTATTGGACCTCAAGATCCTGAAACCTGTTCTGTCTTCAGCCACCCAGAAGGAACCGCCATTCAACACCCTGTTGTCACTTGCTTTAATCCTAGCCACAGTCAATTCACTTACTATGGTGGCCCCAAAGAAATACCAGAGAAAGGTGCATCTGAACAATTTTATTTTATATGGATAAGGACATATTTGGCTTACCACCCCAAAGCAGTCCAGGAAATATCTGCCTAGAGATGCCCTCTTTCTTGTCCTGAACCTTTTTCTTTAACCCAGCCTTACCTACAGGCATTATTTTGTAGTGCAAACCAGGGATGAGACCCAAAAGAAAGGCATGTTCAACTCCAACAACCCAAGACATACATCTACATATCAGCCTGATCTTGTACCATGCTTGACACCAGCAGTTGTGCCAATAACGCAGCGAGTATTCGAAAGAAGGTACCCGCTGAGAAAACCCTATCGAATGTATCCCTGAAGAGACAATAATCTGAGGTTGGAACTCCCTGAAGGATATGAAAAGGAGCAAAAAGAGGAGCTGGTGATGTCACAAAAGATGAACATGATGCCCTGAGAAAACGGGCTGAAGAGAATGCATGGAATGCATGCACAGAAACTGATGACGAAGTTAAGAATCGAGTAAACTTTCATATGCAAAAAGAAGATTGCACTTGTGCGAAGCACTGAAGAAAATGCAGGCACTTTTATAACTGTACAGATGCTGTAACACAAGTAGATTAAGTAATCTTAGAAGCTGGCTATATGTAGTGAATAGACTGCAGGCAAAACCGCCATTGTATGGAAACTGGACATCAGTGTCATGAATTTAGAAAGCCAGGACCCATGGAGAGAAAAGGTGAGAATAAGCTGAGATTGTGGAAACTAATGGCAAGGCCTGGTATCAAAGCTGAAGCAGCCAAGGTCAGTTATCTATTCTTGAAGGCAGTGAACGTGCAAAGCTGAATCATCCCTTGTTAAGGTGCAAAGAAAGAACACCAAGCGTGCCAAGTTTTATTCATTTAAGACATTTAAATGCTGCAAAATGGACCAAATCGTGGTCTCCTGTCACGTAAGCCAAGGATAGAAATAGAGTTGAGCGTGGATTCCTAGAAAAATGATAGTGAAAGATCGCACTCCCATGTATTCCCACAGATAAGGATATTTTGCAAGGCCAAGTTCAAAGACAATCCCCATGGCAGAAGGCATGGGTGATGAGAGATGTTGGGCTAATTGGGTGGGGAGGTAAAGTCAAGTCCACCTCCTGGCACCTGGGTCTGAGCTTACCTGCTGCTAAGTGAACCAAATGTTCCAGACATAGCACCAGGGCCATATAACGAGGGGACTTATAGTTTGAAGACGAATGATAAACTGTGTACTTCATAGTGTTGAAGATGACAGGTTTTTAGAGGTAGGCATAAGTTGTCCACCAGGTAGTGGGCAGCCAATCACAATCCCAGCCCTTAAAGAAAGTATACTTAGATGTTCCTCTTGAATGTATCACAATCCATCGTAGGTTTTTCTTATTTGCCAAATAGGGGGTCATTACGAGGTTGGAGGTAGCCATGGTGCTATTAGCGCCATGGCTACCCCCTTACCGCATTCCAGGTCCGGGTTCCCTGAATGGGGAATTACCGGGCCATTCCAACCTTGGAGGACCCGGTATTTCCCCATTCAGGGAACCCATCCCCATTCCCATTCGAGCCCTCATATTTGCGATACCGTACTTAGCGCCATCCCCATTACCATAGAGCCCTATGGGGCGAAAATGGGAATGGGGAAGGGCCATGGTTCAATGGGGAATTACCGCCCCGCCAACCTTGGAATGGGGTGGTAATTCCCCATTGAACCATGGCGGACCCGTTACAACACCGGCACCAACCATGGTGCTAATAGCGCCATGGTTTAGTGCCGGTGTTGTAATGAGGGCCATTGAGAGAAGAAAAGGTATCGCCTAGAAGTCCTGACTCAAGGGAGTTTCAGAAGAAGATGTTTCAAATCCCAACAGGGTAGAGCAGAAACATAACGCGTAAACAGATTTATGTAAGGTGAAGTCTCAAACCCTGTATAGAGAGCGAAAAAGGTGATCACTGTGTTTTTAAAATGTGGAATGTTGACTAGGCAGTATGTTTGCTAAGTAAAAATATCGAATAGCGATAGAAGTAGTGAAGTAATTGAAAAAGTTGAGGAGCAATAGTGATTGAGCATAGCAAAGTGATTGGTACCAATCAAAAGGTAGAGATAGCTAATTAAGAAATTAGAGGCTTGAGCGGCGATTGATAGTGCGTATTCATATTTGTTGTTTTAAAGGTGTTAAAAAAGTGGTGATGTAAGCAAAGTATAATATTTATTTAACAATCTGGTAAATATCGACATTCAATTGAGACTTGTCATCATGGGTGACACTCCTCTTATGCACCTATGCAAAACATGACCAAAGCACATGCCCAAGCTTAAACAGTATATTGTGGAATGGGTGAAAGGCACGGCAGATAAAATGTTCATTCCGTGGCCACACAGGGGATCATTGTCAAAAGTGGTATTGCAACTTATGACTACAAACTTGCACGCTGCATACACGGGGAAGAAATTAGAGAAAAGATTAGCGATTCTAGAGCTCTGGAAAATGTACCAAGAAGAAAGGGAAGATCCAGCACCTGAGGAGTGGATGCTCAGTTGGCGTAAGGAGGAAGGTGTTGAGCCCTCAGCTCACTTTACCTCACCAGAAGTAAAAGGTGCTAGTACGGAAGAAATAGGGTATATCCTTTAAAGGAGTTGAAAGCGGCGACGGGGTATAGTAATCCACTATGCAAAGCCCCCACCTATAGTACCGATGATAGTACAGAGGAGAATAAGAGATAAGAAGAGATTTATAAGATCATACAAGACAAAGAAGAAAGGAATGAGTGGTCGAATCTGTTGACAGAATATTACTTAAAATAGATGGGAAAAGCATTGAGAAAGTTAGGCAAAGACAAGATTATGATAAACAAGAAATAAAAGACAAATTACGACCCTGGCGGAAGACCCACCATGATCCATGCTGGTAAGTTACCGACTCCGCCATGGAGAAAAGGGGAATTACCACCCCATTACAAGGTTGGAGGGACGGTAATTCCCCCTTCCTCCATGGCCCTTCCCCATTCCCATTTTTGCCCAATAGGGCTCAATGGGAATGGGGAAGGCGCTAAGTACGGTGCCGTAAATTGCGGCACCGTAATTAGCACCAAGGTCCCTTTGCGGGTCCCTACTTTAACAGCTGGTCTACACCAGCCGTTAGGGTCGGGTCCCGCAAAGGGACCTCGTAATTAGGCGCTAATAGGTTAATGGCGCCGCAGCCTTTTATGGCGCCGTTAACCCATTAGCCCCTGGGTCGTAATGAGGCCCAAAGAACGAGAGAAGAGATTGAAAGAAGACGAGCAGAAAAGGAAGAGCAGGCAGTGGCGAGAACAGATATATCAGGAGGAGCAAGAGAAAAAAGAAGAACAGGCAGGAGAACAAAGAAAGTATGACAATAGACAGAGAGCGATAGAAGATAGGGATAGAAGAGAAAGGAAGAGAGAAGAGGAGGAAGCACAAAGACTAAAGAGACAAAAGACTACAGAGATGAAGAGAAGAAGAGGAAAGAAGGGGAGTAGTATGGAGAGAAGAACGAAGACAAGAGGAAAAAATAATTAGAAGGGATGCAAGAAAGCGAAGAGAACAAGATGAAGAAATAGAACGAAAAAGAAGACCGCAGGTTATTGATACCAGTCGCATTCGTAAGGAACCAGTACGGCCAAGGGCAGAAATACGATGGGACAGAATAGAAGAGATTTCTCTGATGAAGGAAGCAATGCCAACAGCATCTAGAGTAGTATTGGAAGAAGAATGCTTTGATGCGGTGAGCATCGGAGAAAAGATTGATAAAGCCTATCAAGAATTAAAGGAGGGTAGCAAGGACGGAATTCGAGGGAAGAGGGATCAATCCCTAGCATTTCAATCACAAAGCAAAGAAGAAATTCTGTTCAATCACAGACGTAGAGCATTGTCCTTAAGCAGACTGAACCTAGACAAAGGTGAGGAAGATAATAGTCACACTAGTTGGGGACAAGACATGTCAGACGAGGAAAAAGAATCCAGTCTTTGGGTAGAAGGTGGGAGCATGTGCACCCCTGAAGGAAGCCTGCAAATTGATAAAGAAGTAAGATTGTCGGGTCTGGAACAACCGTAAGATAGGACGCCAGATCCCATAGCATATCCAGAGCGTCCATGAGGAGGATCATAGAGTGAGAAGGGAGATTTGCCACCGTATGTCAGTAGGTTAAGGTCATTACCCAACAGGAGGCAGAAAGGCACGATCGTCCCTGCCAGGGTTAGACTAATATAAGGATCTGACTGTGGGGCACGGTTTATGCAGTTTCCCTTATTGGAAAAAAGGGGAAGCAAAACCACAGTTTATCCCATGGCCGCCGATGGACAAGGATCATTCAAAGTGGGGTTTGAGGAGCTAAAAAAGCAATTTATACAGCCCTTGTTTTAGGAATTGCCAATTATGCTGAGGAATTTTTATTTGTTTTTGCACACAAATGGACAGCCATGACAGCAGTGCATACACAGAGAACTACATTGGGGTACAAGCCTTTAGCATATTACAGTGGGATTTTAGACCCAGTTACGAGAGGGCACTTTGCTTGCAAACAATATTTGGCTGCTGCCGTGCTCGCAATTGAGAAGTCTACAAGTATTGTTATGGGCTGCTCCATGACTCTCTTTGTGGAGCATGCTCTATTTGCCATTTTGGAGAAACCCAAAGGCTCATTGACATCCCAAAGAGATTCAGTTTATGAGATAATGATTTATAATCCAACGATTAAGATTGTAACATGTAAAATAGTGAATCCTGCCATGTTTATAGCTGAGCAATATAAGAAGGTGATCATGTGCCCGACTGTGCTAATTATGGCAAATTTTATGATGATATACCCCGAGTGAAGGAAAATGCTTTGGCGGGAGGAGACATTCTCTGATCAGACTAGTGGGGAAAGGCCTTCAGGCAATAAGACACAGATTAAATGGAGGATTTGAAGTTGTGGCAAGTGCAAGGCCACCATCTTACTTTTCAGCACAAGCAGCAGAATTAGTAGCACTTATCGTCTCGCTCGAGAAACATGAAGGGCAGGAAGTGACGGTGTACAGTGACTCTGCCTACATAACATCAACCGTACACGCCGGATTAGCACGTTGGAAAAAGAGGGGCTGCCTCTGTGCGGACAGCACTCAGTGCAGCACTCATCCTTATTGGACACGCTTATTAGGCCACTACAACTCCCAGTGGCCGTAGCGATCATTAAGTGCACAGCACATACTAAGCAAACAGATTGTATCTCTTGCGGGAATGAAGCCGTAGATGAAGAAGCTTAAAGGGTTGCATATTCCACAGATATTTTGAGTTTAGATACTGAGAGTATTAAATAAAGAGTAGTTATAACCATGTTAGTGCAAAAAGGGTTTAATAAATTGTCGATAACTCAACTAATGGAGATTCAAGGGAGTGCACCACAGAAAGAGCAGGAATTTCAGATCAAGTCAAGCGCAAGGGGGGTTGGTCTCATAACACAGAAGAAGACAATTCAACAAACAACCCAATTCAATTACTATCAGCACCTAAGTTATATGTTGGAGACCTAGTTCCCATTAAATACTTTACTAGAAAGTGGCATGAGCCACAGTTCAATGGGCCTTAGTGACATAAAAGCCTATAAAAGCGAGACCCGGCCTCCCACCATTGCTGATCCAGAAGCAAGGCAAGAAGAAGAACTTGAACGTGTGCAGACTCGATGACGAAGAAGAAGGGCGATGAAGCAAACAGCTGATAATACAGATTTTGTATTGAACTGAGATTCAGTGGACACTCCTTATAGATATTTTAGCCGGAGTGCAAACACTTGCCGAGAATTTCAGGAATTTTGAAAATGAACTTTTAGAAACACATTGAAGCATCAAAGTTATGCGTAAATGTCAGCATGCAGATTAATTTTGTAGTGAATACCTGTTCTAAGCAGTTAAACATCTGGTACTTACCGACAGTGATGTTCATCGGCTTGTACTTACTGTCTTTGTGTTTATACGTCAAGCTTCTCCTGTTCTTGTCCGAAGAGACGTTGATATTCGTCCTGTTTTACAGGATCCTTAAAATGGCCCAGTGATAAGAAGGCTTCTCATCGCAATAATTGAGCAAATTTTACAGGTACAAGTATAAAGAAATTTGATGATTGTATTAAAGATGAGAAATATAGAAACCGGCACGATTCTAGAGAATGAACAAGTGCAACACGTTCCAGGATGGCACGAGAAATTGATGCCTATGTTTTTGTTCCTAATATATGCTTGTACAGTTACTCTCTTTGGGCCTCATTACACGGTAGGTGGTAAACCATGGTGCTATTAGCACCATGGTTGCCGCTGGTACCATACCGGTACCATCATGGAGGAAAGGGGAATTACCACCCCATTCCAAGATTGGCGGGGCGGTAATTCCCCCTTCCTCCATGGCCCTTCCCCATTCCCATTTTTGCCCCATAGGGCATAATGGGAATGGGGAAGGAGCTAATTACGGTACCGCAAATTGCGGTACCGTAATTAGCACCAAGGTCCCTTTTCGGGTCCCAACTTTATCGGCTGGTGTACACCAGCCGTTAAGGTCGGTTCCCGCAAAGGGACCTCGTAGTAAGGCGGTAATGGTTTATCTTACCGGTCACCGTTAACCCTTACCGCCTTCCGTGTAATGAGGCCCTTTGTCTTTCTGTTCCTCATTTTTCACATTCTCTAGCATGTTAGTAATTCCACTGAGGTAGAGGTCCCTATGGTTCTTCCTACTATGGGAACTTCCTTTGATATACTTCATGAATGGTACAAGGCTTCTAAAAGACACAGGAGAAATGCAGAGGAAGATAATGAGGGGATAAATACCTATCTAGATAATGCAGCACACTTGGGTAATAACATGTGGTACCAGCTCATGAGGGAAGTAGGGGAAAAATATCTACAGAGTTGCTACATCTGGGCTCTCATCCCCTATGCCATGAATACAGTGCAAACGTTCATGTCCAGAGAAGTCCCTGAACACGATGCCAGGTGCCTCATTCTTCTTTCAGCATGTATGACTTGAGGACAATTTCAGGGAAGTTGGGCCACTTCACGATGGAGATCGAAATGGTTGTTTTCATTCCAGGCTGATTATATCAAGTCTACACAGATGGAAAGGAAACCTGGATGGGAGAGCAAGATGCTTGTGTATCCTGCAGCAGGACAGGAAGAGGTAGTCATTGTAGACGTGAAAAGAATGGATTGCCCTGATGTAACAGAAATAGCTGGATCAGCTGGATGTTGGGAACAAACTCAAGTCATAGGGCCTCATTACACGGATGGCGGTAAGGATTTACCGGTACCGGTAAAATACTGGTACCGGTAAATCCTTACGGCCTTACTACGAGGTCCCTTTGCGGGTTGGGGGATTTAACGCCTGCTTTTTGCAGGCATTAAAATCCAACCCGCTAAGGGACCTCGGAGCTAATTACGGCACTGCAAAATTGCGGTGCCGTAATTAGCGCCTTCCCCATTCCCATAGAGCCCTATGGGGCAGAAATGGGAATGGGGAAGGGCAATGGCGGAAAGGGGATTTACCGCCCCTCCATCCTTGGAATGGGGCGGTAAATCCCCTTTCCGCCAAGGCGGTGCCGGTATTTTACCGGCATGAGCCATGGCGCTAATAGCGCCATGGCTCACCGCCTACTGTGTAATGAGGCCCATAGTCTATGGACGAGTGAAGTCCAAGAAGGGATGGGAAATAGGTCTGATGGCCTGTGCATCTCATCTACTGAGGTCAGAGTATGTGCAAGAGGTGCAGAGAGCGAACAATGGATGTTTGAAGTCATGGGCTAAACATGCCAAACTACTGACATGGGTAGACGATTAATCATGTTCAATGTTGAGATCCCAAAGGCAAATGTGACACTGTGCTTCCGAAGACATAGAAATAATCGTGTGAGAGATAACAAACACTGCAAAACTACAGTAGACATTTCCAGGATGGGAGAAGGGACAGCTGTCCTCATGGATCGATATTGGGATTGTGGGCCTAGGGCCTACATGAAGTTGCCCATGGACTGGGGTGGAGTATGCTCTTTGGTGCTCATCCATGTTCCAGCATTAGTGATTCCTCAGAGTAATCTGATCACTGGAGAATTTCCAAAAGTAGATGCCCATTGGGGAGAAAAAGAAGGTCGCTTGAATTTCTCAATCAAACCAGAAGAGATAATATGACTCCATTCCTTATGAACATAGGTTGTTCAGCAAGACTGCTTCAATATTTATGACTATATGCATGCCTGGGATCCAGATGATGGCCAATGCCAAGTGGCTACACATCACCAGATTGGAGCTTCTGCAGACAATCAACACCACCATAAAGGGATTTAATGCTATACAGGAAGAGCTGAGGGCCATACTAATAATGACCCTGCAGAACAGATATTTCCTTGATATGATCATAGCGATGGAAGGAGGAGTTTGCACCAGAATCTGATCATCATGTTGCACATTCATACCTTCTCACGATGATGAGAATGGGACCTTGACAGAGGCCATAATGTTGCTAACGAACCTGCATAACAAGATGGAAGACGAGACAGAGGACATTACGGATTTGCTTCCATATTATCATGGATTCCGCAGTGGGTGCCAAACATCTTCAAGTTTCTTGGAGCAATAAGCAAAAAGACGGCAAAGAAAGCAGTAGGAATGAAGATCATGAGTGATGTCAAATCTGGTTTTAGACCCGAGGAATTGACTGAGGAAGATGTCAGAAAATACAAAGAGGCCAGCATCCTAGCACCTGAAGGAACGGAGTTCCTGTATTCAAAGAATCAAAAGACGTACGTGGGATGATGGGTCTATTGTAATCCGAATGGCCAGTGCAACTACATGACCTGGAGTGTAGATGAGCATGCCAAATTAGTTGGCACTCTGAGGGGGGTGATGAAGATCTGTACTCCAAAAAAGCACTTTTTCAAGAGAAAATATCAAGATGTGGAGACAATTGAGGAGGTGGTCGAGGACATGACCAGAGGGAGGAATGTAGATGAGCAGTTATAAGCCTCTGCAGGAAATCCCACCCCCCTACCTCCTATATGTTGGAAGCCTGAGATTGTACCATGCTTGACACCAGCAGTTGTACCAATACCACAGCGGGTGTTCGAAAGAAGGTACCCATTGAGAAAACCCTATCGAATGTATCCATGAAGAGATGATAATCTGAGGGAGGAACTCCCTGAAGGAATATGAATAGGAGCAAAAAGAGGAGCTGGTGACGTCACAAAAGATGAGTGTGACACACTAAGGGCCTCATTACACGGATGGCGGTAAGGATTTACCGGTACCGGTAAAATACCGGTACCGGTAAATCCTTACCGCCTTACTACGAGGTCCCTTTGCGGGTTGGGGGATTTAACGCCTGCTTTTTGCAGGCGTTAAAAACCAACCCGCAAAGGGACCCAGGGAGCTAATTACGGTACCGCAATTTGCGGTACCGTAATTAGCGCCTTCCCCATTCCCATTGAGCCCTATGGGGCAAAAATGGGAATGGGGAAGGGCAATGACGGAAGGGGGAATTACCGCCCCGCCAACCTTGGAATGGGGCGGTAATTTCCCTTTCCGCCAAGGCGGTGCCGGTATTTTACCGGCATGAACCATGGCGCTAATAGCACCATGGTTCTCCGCCATCCGTGTAATGAGGCCCTAAGAATACTGGCTGAAGAGAATGCATGTGTCTTACAGAAACTAATGACGAAGTTAAGACTTGAGTAAACTTTCATATGTGAAAAGAAGATTGCATGTGTGCGAAGCACTAAAGAAAATGCAAGCTGTTCAATAACTGTACAGATGCTGTAACGCAAGTAGATTAAGTAATCTTAGAAGCTGGCTATATGTAGTGAATAGACTGCAGGCGAAGCCACCATTTTATGGAAACTGGACATCAGTATCATTAATTCAGAAAGCCAGGACCCATGGAGAGAAAAGGCAGGAACTAGCTGAGATCATGGAACTGAATGGTGAGGTTGTCTGGCCAGGTATCAAAGCTGAAGCAGCCATGGTTGGTTATCTATTCTTGAAGGCAGTGAACGTGCAAATCTGGATCATCCCTTGTTAAGGTGCAAAGAAAGAACACCAAGCGTGCCAACCTTTATTCATTTAAGACATTTAAATGTTGCAAAATGGACCAAATCATGGTCTCCTGTCACGTGAGCCAAGGATGGAAATAGAGTTGAGCGTGGAGTCCTAAAACAATGATAGTGAAAGCTTGCACTCCTATATATTCCCACAGATAAGGATACTGTGCAAGGCCAAGTTCAAAGACAATCTCCATGGCAGAAGGCATGGGTGATGAGAGATGTTGGGCTAGTTGGATGGGGAGGTAAAGTCAAGTTCACCTCCTGGCACATGGGCCTGAGCTTACATGCTGCTAAGTGAACCGAATGTTCCAGACATGGCACGAGCATGTTAACCAATTATAGAGGGCTGTATAACAAAGGGCCTTATAGTTTGAATACCAATGATAAACTGTGTACTTAATAGTGTTGAAGATGACATGTTTTTAGAGGTAGGCATAAGTTGTCTACCTGAGAGTGGGGAGCCAATCACAATCCCAGTCCTTATAGAAAGTATACTTAGATGTTACCCTTGAATTGATCACAATCCCTCATAGGTTTTTCTTATTTGCCATGCAGTATGACGTCACGTCTGATGTATTTTTTGCATATAAGGATGTTTTTATGAGAAATGCACTGAGAGCCCGAGCGAACTTCCGTTGATGTCCGTTCTAACCCCCTGTTTTAGATAATTGCTAATAAAACAGCACCTTTGCCATCTTCCTGTGTTGGTTCGATGATTTGGAGTTATTCTGCACCCCAATCCATTGCATGCACGTTACTAAAAGGGCCATATGCTCAATAGCAACCAGAATGCACTAAACTCCTCAGGCAACTGGAACGGATAATAGTGCCTGGCAAACAGCACCCTATAGAGATAAACTACAAATACTACAACGCACCTTGGCCCAACGGAAAAAACCCAGCCTGGACCAGGAGCAACATTCTGATTGCCAAAATGAGGGACCCAACAACTATCCCACAAACCACAGCTTGGCTATAGGGCAACAATGGGGCAGCATGAGCAAGGACTAGCAAGACACTGCCCAAGAATAGAGAGACCAATGAACACTCCCCAAACCCTGTTGGACCACTGACTTACCGAGTGAAGGGAAGACACAGAGAAGAAATGGCTTCAGTGAACACATAAGCTGCATGGCAGATGGAGACTGAAAAGGGGGTGGGGCTATAGGTTCTTGTAAAGACTTCCAGCGGAAGTCCCGGCTCTCACGGGGATAGCTCAGACAGAGATTGGCCTAGGGGAGCAGCTGATTCAGGTAACCAATGAGAGCGGAGGGAATTTTCTAGGCAGAAATGTGAGGGCTATAAAAAGCCAACAGAATCAGTTGAAACTGAGAGGTGTTTGGGTGAGGTTGAGAGAGCTGGAATGAGACAAAGAAACCAAAGAGGAGGGAGTAGTAGGTGGAGGAGGACATGGAGGATATTCTGGAGTCAGAGCCGGCCTTAGGGCAGGGCAGGCTGGGCGACCGTCCGCGGCGCCATAGCCCCCCAGGGTGCCAATGTCCCCTAGGGCGCCAGCTCGGGGAGCCTTTCAAGGGCTACACCGACCTGACATGGTGGGAGATGTGTCATTTTGAAATTAAATGCGCTTGCTGGAGAGGATGCTTTTAACAACAATAGGGTGCTGGCACCCTATTGATATAATTACCACCCTGCTCCGGCACTGGAGTGGGGTGATAATCATCTTAATAGGGTGCCTCAGCACCCTATTATTGTTAAATGTGCCAGCTCCTGCAAGCTCTTTTAATTTTAAAATGACACTTCTCCCACTACAAAAAGAAACATTTGCCACCCCCTCCTCCCACAATTGACCAGGGGCTCGACGCCGGCACTGTCTGGAGTATTTGGAAAGGTAGGGTGTTGAGACTGGTGCCAATTTGCAAGTTTGTATGTGAGTGAGAAAGTAATTTGCGGTAGTTATGGAAGGTGAGCAGGGGACGCGGTTGGGAGAAGGTGTGTGCGATACAAACTGTGCGATTATGTGCAAGATAGGGAAGGGAATGGGAGGAGGGCAGAGTAGAGAAAAGACATGCCTAGTGTGAGGACAAGTGATATTTGTGAGAAAGCAGATAAGAGCAGTAGGGAACTGGAGGGTGGAGTCAGGAGAGGGGAAATGAAGCAATAAGACCAGGAGATGGAGTGGAAAGAGAGGGGGAGAGGAGGGTGGAGAAGAGAGGAGACAGGAAAACGGGGTAACAGTTGGGAAAAGGCTGTCTGTGGAAACCGGTGCCATGACAACCAGACTGCCCTGCTAGGTCAGCTAGGAAGTCAAAGAGATAAGGCCACAGCCTTAAGGCCCGCCCTATAACAGGTGCAGGCTAGATAGTAGAGGTACCATGGTTATAGTGAGTTAGCAATGCAGCACACCCTGTTGCAGTAGGGAGACTGGTTTAGGGAGGTGGGAGACCCCCTCAAAGGTTGAGGGAAAAGTGTACAGGCAGTGCTTAATTTGAGCTGGTGTATGCCGGTGACTAACAGCACTCTTTTTTTCTACACCAGCACTCTTTGAGTTTGAGACAGTGACTGCTGCAGGAAGCTGCAGAGTCAAGCTCGGCCCGGCCGTGGCCGTGATAGGGAAGACTTTTGTCCAAGGTATGGCAAGAGAGTTTGCAATCCTCAAGACTGGAGCGGTTATTTTTCCCTGATTGTTGCCATGTGCTGCTTTTCAGGGCACAAGGAAAGTATACATGTGGGTGGACAGTGTCCCTTTTTTTCAGCGGGCAGACGCAACACCGCTTGGGTGTTTTTGAGGCTTGAAAGGTTGCTCAACTGTTTGGCTACCAGGATTCAACCCAGGTTGTCTATTTCCTAGTGTTGACGCTTAGCCAAAAGACCACATAAAATTGTCATCAAAGCACACGTCTCATATTTGGATTTTATTTTCCTGGGAATATTGCACTATAGATTGCTGGGTTTAAAAGGCGAACAGCTTTTATATTTTGCCAGCGTAGTCAATGGAAATTCTCATCTCTCAGGTTATTTGGTGATGGGATCCCAAAGTGATCTTAAAGAGGCAATAGTAACATATTTTGGGTGCACCACTACCACGGAAATGATCTAAAGTGGTATTGATCCACAGTGTGGAGTTTGAAAAGAAGCAGCATGAAGGAAATTGCACCATTTTTAAACTATCCTTGTGAACATTTCCTTTGAACGAAGTTCAACTTCCAGCTCCGCCCCCTGTGAACTTTGTGTCCTCTGAACCCCGCCCCCTACTTGGGACTCTACCCCCTCCTCCAAACTCCGCCCCCACCCCAGCCCCTGTAAGATCCCCTTGTCCATTTGTTCCATTTCCACCCTTGAAGAAGACCCAATGTACTAGGGTTGGGGTGAACCACACGTCCTGGAGGACAAATGAGATACGAGATGTACTGCTAAATCCAGTGATGACCAAGAAAGACCCAGCAGAGACCCGTCAAAAAAAGTGCAATACTCTGTAAATCACAGAGACTGTTTATCCACCAAGTAACCTGTGTCAAAAGCGAAATGGAGGAATCGAAGGTCACCCTCCGATGGTGTTTGTAAGGACACATACCGGCCAGTGATCGAAGTGAGCGGGAACGGTCAGGAGCGGTGTTCCACTACTTTTATTTTTTTCTGTTTACCATTTCTCGACTTTTTAGGACCATTTTCACCATTCTGTACAGAGGATTTGCCCATTTCTGTGCCTGTGCAAGTGTAAATTTGTAATTGGAGCCTTAGTTACTAGTCACTTAGGCCCTCATTACGACCCTGGCGGAAATCGCGGTGCAAAATGCACCATGGAGCACGGCGGAAAGCTGCCGATAGCGCCATGGGGGTTGGCGGATTTTCCGCCCCATTCCGACCTTGGCGGGGCGGTAAATCCCCATCCCCCATTTTACCCTTCCCCATTCCCATTTTTGCCCCATAGGGTATAATGGGAGTGGGGAAGGCGTTAATTACGCCACCTCAAAATACGGTGGCGTAATTAACGACAAGGTCCCGTAGCGCCATGGATTTCTCCGCCCGGAAAAACCAGGCGGAAAACGCTCCATGGCGCTACGGAAACTCGTAGTAGGGCGGACGGGTCCGCCGCGAATAACGCTGGCGTAAACCCACTCCGCCAGGGTCGTAATGAGGCCCTTAGACTATTGGAATCCCCCGATGGATACACCTGTCACAAGTTACACTATGCCTCCACCTACCTGCCAAGACCACAGTTCCACTACTTTTTCCAGTTCATTTCTACCACTGATACCGGCAAGTACTGGGTTCCTGAACTGACTGGCTGTGAATTAAATAAACCTCACTGTAAACCTGTCCATGGTTGCAAGCGTTCTGTTGATTGAACGAGCACACACACACACACACACACACACACAGGAAAACACATGCATGCACGGACACACACAAAAAAACACACCTCTGTGTCCATAAACGTCTCCATGCACACTCACACAACACAACTGCATGAGTACTGACAACTATGCACATACACTTCTGCATGCCCTCACAAACATATTTGCATGCACCCACACACCTATGCATATGCTCACACATGCTCACACCTTCACAAACACTGCCACATTTTCAGGCAAACACACACTCAGTGAGTGTGAACTGTTTTTATTGTTGTGCTTATGAAGAAACAAGGGGACCAATACGTGTCCACTTAACACTGCAAGCGGACAAACCCTGGGACCTGAAAAAGAAAAAAAAAAACTTTGGTCAAAAACAAGCCTAAAGTGGCTTATCATAAGCGGACATGGCAACATTGGAGGTGCAGCCTCTGTTCTGTCATAGTGGGAGAGACAGCAGTCACCAGTGCTGGGCTGGTAGCTTGTGGTGAATGAGGGTGCAGTCAGCAAGGTGCAGGACTCAGACAGTGCAGAGAGAGCAGCCCAGCTGAGGGAGAGCGGGGGGGGGCACAAGGCAGGTCCAGGATTTCAGAGGGGGGCCTGGGCCCCCATGCCACCTCCTAGCTACGCCACTGCACCCACACTTATGCACTACGCACACACGCACACACCTCTGCAGTGCCCATGGTCGCAACCTCTGCATGTGCAAGCACATACCCTTGTGTAGACTCGCATACCACCCCACAGAGAGTGAGAGAGATACCTGGTTAAAAATGTAACCTTCAGTCACATTGGCTGGCTGTAGTGCATGTCGCAGTGTGTGCTTTCAGCTTGGGTGTACCAGTAGCTTAAAACATTCTAGGATTCCAAAATAGCTCCCGACAGCAGTCAAATAGAGGCCTCGTGTTGATGGCTGATTTACATATTTACACAGTCATTTGCAATTCTCCAAGGTGGCACTGCTGATTAATTCAACATTAAAAAAAAAAATGATACCGGTCCTTTAATGTTTAAATGGCCTGCTGCTGCTCTCGTTCATCAAAGAATTTCCAGCTGACGGCATTCTTTCACAGATTGCATGCAATTGCAACTCGCAGTGCCTGATGCTGCTGCTTCCTTTGAAGCGACCCGCACGCACTCTACGCCATCCAGGGCTTGATGCAATTAAGACGCGTTCAGCTCCACCTCACTTTAGGCAGGTTTCATTATTTGACCTCCTGGACGTGCGGTGGGCACCCCAAGGACTTGCGTCTCAAACATGTTGGCCGCCAGGCAAATAATGGCGTTAATTTAAACTCATTTACCTGAAAACCGTTTGCTGCATGTAGTCAAAGAAAGAGGACATGCACCAAATCCCTCACAAAGTACTTCCGTTTGTGAAATATAATTGCATGCGTTTTAACAAATTTAAAAAAATAAAATCATTGAAGACAAATGTCTTCGCTATTATTTCATTCGTTATTATTGCATTCGTTTAAATCACATGCAACCATTTGAAATCTGAAAAATTGTGTTTTATGAAAGGTTTTAAACATATTTTGGAGATTTTCCCTTTTAATTCGAGGTGGGATGTTGAGGACTCAGCAGCCGTCAGACACATTCAAGAGACTACCTTTGTCCTTCAACCTCAAAAGCGGCCTCCATCCACAACCCTTCACACCCAAGAAGACCATTGGCGCCAAGTCCATTGGGTTCTACATCGACAGGCACCTCTCTTTCAAGAAGCACATAGCAAGGAAGACACAAAAGGTTTAGTACCAACTTTCTCAACTTCGGAAAATAGTCCTTCATCCCAGCAAACATCTTCAGATTCTCTGTCCAAGCCTTGCTCCCCTCCCACGTGGATGGTGGATGCGCCCTTCCAGAAAGGCTCTCCACCGACCAACCTGGCAGCCCTGAGATGTGTCCTAAATGTTGCAGCATGACTTAAAGGACTACGCAAATTCGACCACATCTCCCCCGCCTTCATTGAACTGCACAGGCTAGCGCTGCAGGCCAGTATCATCTTCAAATCCTGCTGCATCATCTAGAAGGCTGTCACATGAAGTCCGCAAGCTGCCTCACTGAGAAATTCTGCATCCCCCCAGGAGCAAAAACATGTGCAGACTTTAACTCCGCCAGTGCGAGGAATGAAAAAACTGAAGACAGGCCGCCTCTGTCTACGTCCCCAGAATCTGCAGCCTCCTCCCCATCAACACGTGGCACGTCCCTTTCTCCTCCATTTCAGGAAGGAGCACAAGACCCTCCTCTTCACGGAATGGCTCCTCCATAAGACCTAGATCCACAAACACCTAACTCCACCTAACTTGATACTGGGTGATCTGCTCCCCCTTTTCTCCCCTAGTTACTTGTTGATCTCTTGCTGCTAAATTTTCCCCACCCCCACTCACTCCCCGGTTGTTAGCTCCCTCTCCCTTGTATCTCTGCTTCTTTCACAGTGTACTTCCATGATGACTCTTACTGCGCTTTGTTGCTTCCCGAAGCTCGGTCTGCACTCGTATTCCTTAATATTAATACTAACATTGATACACAATAGACCAGAGAAACACAAGGGCTATCATTTTATTAGCCCCAGGGCTTAACCGCAATGAGCCCAGCGGACTCTCTATTCTGGATTGGCATGCAGAATAGTTAATAAGAGCGTATTTAACTATTAATGTAATGTAAGGTTTTCCAAGGAATGTCGTTGAAGGCAAGCTTAGAAAAATATAAAAAGGTTTTTCTTTTTTTTTGGTTCGATAAAAATGTTATCTTTAAAATGTATCAACAACGATATACATACAATTCAAATACAATTGTACTAGTTCTTTGATTGTTATTTGTACATTATATTCTGCGTGTACTTAATTGCTTTGTTTTAATTATATTATTTGATTTGCTTGTTTATATTTGTGTAAATCTTATAAATAAATACATTTAAAAAAAAATTCATATAAAATTCCAAAGTTAATAGACTTTCACAATGTGAACACATGTTATAGGAAAGATCTTCAAAATAGAAAATGCACATTCTGAAATAGGTTTAATGTTTTTCTTAAACACAGGAGCCGGTGGTTTGGGTGCACTTTTAGGACCACCTTTCTCTTCGAGGTTTGCCAAGAACGGTTTTTCTGTTTTCTTTGACCAGAAATATTTTACAACAATTTCTTGACTTTGGTATCTGCGCCACGGCAGGTTGATTTTCATTCCGAGTTCATTCAAAGATCTTTGAACTCTAAGAGTGTCCATTAGAGGCCCATCCGTTTCCTTTCTCTTGGGTTGCACTACAAATCCCAGGCAACAAATCTTTCAGGGTTCAGTGTCCCTGGACCAGAGATCGAAGTGGGCAGGAACAAAAGGGTAAAACGTTCCTCTATGTTTTGAGAACCATTGTTCCCTTACCTTTTGCGCAGGCAGCAGAAGGGCCCTTTTGTTTTTTGCTTCCTCCCTACTGGGTTTTCAAACGTGGCCCTGCTGGAGTGCTCCAGTGCCACGTCTTGCTGAGTTATCTTGCAGGTTCTGGTTTGCTTTTGTTAATTGCATTATGCTGCCTGGGACATAAAGCCCATTCCCAAAAAATACATAGCTCTTCTCCAGCTTTGATCTGCTTTTGTCTTCTGCATTTAAGCATGATGAACGTGACACTGCTGCAGGCATCACAACCCCAGTGATCCGGTAATTCCAGTGACACTACCCGCCTGCAGAACTCTTAATCTGCCGGTCCGGAGACAACAGTGGCGGTGGGTTTACCGTCACCATTTTTTCCGGACCGGCAGGGTCATAATGAGGTCCAATGACTGAAATTAACATCTCTGCTTTGCTTTCCTCCTCCGTCTTGGAAGTGCACTCAGTTTTTTTGCCTGCATGACATTTTCATGCAGGCGTAAAACATGTACACCTGGCAAATAGCAGGTGGATCCCATTAGAACGCATTATAAAACGCCACCTGGAAAGCATACTTTTCAGGCAGCTTTTCATTTTGCACGAAGCTGGGAGTAAAAGTGAAGAGGAAAGGTGATTTTGCCTTGAATTACTCTTCACGATTACGCTCCACTTTGTGGGTGTTGAAAATTGTATGCAGGGGACCCAACAGCATGAAAGTGCTAATCTTGCTGATGGCCTGGCGTCTTATCTTTCGGGGAGCCTCTCCTACATCTTCTGACCTCTCTCATGTGTCTCTTCCAGTACCTCCTCACTGCTTCACCACATGCCTGTAACTTCACCCTTATCAGTCTCCCCTTTTCCTCCCTCCTGAATATGTTCTCCAACTTCCCCTTTGGTGTTTCACCTGATGTTACCCTGGTACTTCCTTTCAACCTTGTCTTTCTTTCACTCTCTCTCACCTTCTCTCTAGTCTTTCCTCCAACCTTCTTGGGGTGCCTACTTCTAATCTCCTTCTGATATCTCCTTCCAAAGCCTTCCTCCTTTATAACTCTCCTCCATAGTCTTCATGTGTCTCATTTAAAACGATTCCACCTCCTCTCTAGAATCTCCACCAAAACTCTCCTAATGTGTCCTTCCAAACTCTTTCACATGCATTGCCCTTTTCTCTCCAGTCACCTCACTCTCCTTCACCTCAACCACCTTCTCCACTGCCATTCGGTCTCTACGTTTCTCCTCCACATGTCACTAGCCAGGCAGACATTTCTTATAGGCTTTAGCAGAGTCAGCTGAGATGTTTCCAGTGCAGATTCGCATCTGTCCTTGGGCATGGAAGCATTGGCTCTTCTTCTCCCTTGAGGGGTCTGTTCACAGTCTCATGTTCACTGCTGATGATGGGCTCTTGAGGTGTTCACATAAGCGGGTTACTTAACACTTACACGTCTCTTCTTTTAAAGTTCAGTACATGGTCCCAAAGGTTATTCCTTCACTGGTGATAGTCCTTTGGGCCTTCAGCCCAGCCCACTTTCTCAGAATAATGTAGAAGGGGGGCAAAATCTGGCCCTCATGCCCCCCACACAACTCTAAACACGAAGGCAGTGAAACAATAGATGTGCCTAACTCTTAGGCCCATCACTGCGATCATCGATGTATGGCAGGTGTGAGAAGTGTTGCTTGCTCAGACAGCCATTCAGATCATACCCAATCAATGATTTGGACGACATCAAATTGACATTGATTGAGCAAGTTGACTAACTGTAAAACCAGAGATTAATGACATCATCACTGACATCATGACATAGCCGCACTTATACATGAAGTACATATTCATCCATGCACTAGTAACACAAACATGTGCTAGTTTATTGCATATAGGCATGAAGGACATGCTTCTGACCCATGTAGGTAGAGGATTGTAGAGGTGCAGATGCACACATCCACACGAGATCCTCCCCCCCACCTCATATGTATTGGAGACGTGAGACCGGGCCCTGTCTAACAACAACTATTGTACCAATACCGCAGCAAGTATTTGGAAGAAGGTATCCATTAAGACAACCATATTGAATGTACCCTTGAGTTGATGACAGCCTGCAGGAGGAGATTCCTTAGGGAATATGGGAAGGAGCTAAGAAAATGGACTGATGATGTAAGAGCAAAGAAATATCGAGGCTGAGTACCACAAATGAAATACACCAAACACGGTCTTATAAAGATTCACTGATCTTTAATCTACTGTACAGTTTACAAAGAAACACAGATACAGATAGCTATCTGCCTCTCAACACCCCGCAATGAGTACCAGCCTGTCAAAGAGAGGAGAGAGAGAGTGCTGGACATCTAAACATTCGTACTTTTATACAGTTTTGAGAAATATTGTCCATCCCCTCTTCACATTAATAATCTTCGGTCTAGAGTTCGTGCCTAGTTCACATTCGGTTCACATAATATTTTACAAAGGATTATACATGTTTGTATTTCCACAGTGAAACAATGGCAACGTATGATCCCAAATCCTACAGCAAGCTCCCTTTACAAGTTGCATTCAATCGAATTCTGCCTATGTCCATGCTTGGAGTTTACTTTGCATTGTTCCAGATGTGTATTCATGGATGAGGCTTGTTAGCGTAGACAATGCTAGGACAACAGTTCATGTATAGTACAAAGCCTCCTTACCTAGTCTAAACAGTCGGCCCTTGGACAGTCTAAACATTAACAGAACTCAAAGGTAGGGAGGCTTGGTTGCAAGTTGAAAACACAGTGCACCAGTTTAGAACAGAGAATCGTATGAACAGAAATCAAAATGGCAGATGACTCTAAAATGGCGGCGAAGTCGATCCAAAATCGGAACTTTGCAATGCGGTTTTCCCCATAGAGCGACTAGGCTTAGGCCAATATAAATCAAAAGGAGGCACTATATGATTTCCGTTTAACAATGATGTCACAAGAAAGTGTGCACAGTATCCTGAATAAAGACGATGTATGGATCCTAGAGGAGACATGACAAAGTAAGCAATCAAGTGAACCTTAAAAGTGTAAAAAAAGAAGATTACACTTTAGCAAGTGCTGCTGAAATCAGAAGCATAATGAATGTACATATGCTGAAACGGAAGATAGATCAAGTCATCATATAGGCTAGCTACAAGTAGTAAATAGAATGCAGGCGGAGCCGCCATTGTACAGAAACTGGACATTGGTATCATGAAATAATTGAGGCAAAGAGCCATGGAGAGAAAATCAAAGGATGTGTCGCAAAATAATAGCAGTTTGTTGGAGCTGCGTTGGGAGGCTGTCTGGCCTGAAGTCAAGAACTGAGAAGTCGAGGTCACCTATCTAGGCTAAAGAGGAACATGTGTGTGGAGGATGAATCCTCTCACGTTAAGGTGCAAGAGAGAACACAAAGGATGTTGAGTCTTAATTCATTTAAATCATTTAAAAGCTTACAGAAGGAACGGAATTGTGGTCTCTTGTCAGGTGAGTGGAGGCTGGAAATAGGGTTTGAACTGGAAGTTCCATACAGTGCCCTCACTCCTATTGCATTCCTAGGACAAGAATACTCTGCAAGACCAAGTACAAAGAGAATTTCATGGCAGAAGGCATGGGTGATGAGAGATGTTGGCCTAACTGTGTGGTAGGACAGCTTCATGTCCTACCTACTTGCACCTGGGTATTGTCTTACGTGCTGCTAAATGAACTGAATGTTCCAGACATGGCACAAGTGTGCCAACCAATTGTATTAGTCCATGTAAGATAGGACCTTATAGCTTGAGAAAACAATGAAACACTGTGTAACAGATTTTTCTTAAAATGACACGTTTGAAGAGGTAGTTATGAGTTGTCCACCTGATATCGGACAGCCAATAACAAACGTAGCTCCTATATGATTGTATATCTAGATGTGTCCCTTAACCAATACCGACCCTTGATAGGTTTTTCATTATTGCCACGTAGCATGACAACATTCTGACGCACAAAGAGAGTATATAATTGTTTTTCATGTGGAAATCGCTGAGAATGTTCTGTTGATGTTCTTTGTAACTCAATTTTTTGATAATTACTAATAAAACGCAACTTGCCATCTTCTTGAGTTTGTCCGGTTATTTGGACTCCGAATTATTCTGGTGTAATCCCATCCAGTTGCAGATGCACGTTCCAAGCGTCATAAGTTCATGTGATAGCATTGTGGATGGTTTTGATCTAAATTAGTTTGACTTCAGAGTTTGGGACGATCAGGCATCCTACGCCATTAGCTGGAAGATCGTGGAGATTGGCCGATAGAAATAAACTTGCAAGAGAAACCATGAAGGTGGACAGGTGCCTTTTTGAAGAAATCCTTGCTCAGTTTCCACAAGTTCTCCACGGACAGAAGGCGAAGTGGTCGGATTGGAAGAGTCGATACCGAAGGCCTCGAGTTGATTAAACGGATGTAAGTAGACAAAGGGAAATGGCAATTTAAAGGGGCGGGATTTTGATATTTTATGAAAATAAGTTGGGTAACAGGAATTTTGTATGGGTAAGGAACGCCTAGGTAATCCTATTTCAAGGGACATAGAAGATGATGTCTCAAATATTAAGAGAGAGGATAGACAAGGTGAGGACCTTGGAAGGTGACGACTTAAAGTTCTTACTGGGTAATATAATTGAAGGCAAAGGAAGAATACCTCTTACTATAGATTATTATAGGGAAAAGGGAAGGTGATCACAGGGGTTAGTGATGTGTTTTGTGTTATTATTTTGATTATTATTTGATGTATGAAGATTTGAAAAGTGATAAATTGTGAAATGTGGAATGGAAGTTGTTTTGAGTTAAGTGTAGTAAACGATTGGCACCAGTCAGAAAATAGATAGGGCCAGTCAGAAGACAGATAGGTTGTTGAGATAAAAGAGGATTGAGCGGCGATTGATGGTGTTTGCTCATATTCATTGTTTTGAGATTAAAAGTGATGAGCAATACGCTTTGGAATAAGTAGAGATGTATTAAATATAATAAGGTAACAATCTGGTAAGTATTGACAGTTAATTGTGACTTGTCATTATGGAGGATACTCCTCTTCTGCACCTTTGTAAAATATTACCACGACATGCGCCGAAGCTCAAACTGTACAGTGCAGAATGGGTGAAGGGCACAGCTGATAAAATGCTCATGCCATGGACGCAAGGGGGGTCATTGTCAAAGGCAGTATTACAACACTTGACCACATATGTGCACACTGCGTACACAAGAATGAAATTAGAGAAAAGATTGGCAGTTTTAGAACTCTGGAAAATGTATCAAGAGGAGAAAGAGGACACACCACCGGAGGAATGGATTCTTAATCAGGATAAAGGGGAAGGCATCGAGCCTTCGGCGCCTCTTACTCCACCTGAAACTAAGAATGTAGAAGCAGAGGAGACAGGATTTTTTTCCTTTAAAAGAAGCAAAAGCAGCGGCAGGGTATATTAATCTGGTATATGCACCCCCGCTCATAGTAGCGATAACAGTCTAGAAGAGAGTGAAAAAAAGGAAGACGAGTGTAGATTCGTACGAGATAAAGAGGAATGAGGTGAGAGATTGAATATATCTACAGATATAGACAAGGAAATTAAGAGATGGAAAGGAGAGAAGGCAAGGGCCGATGAGGTAACGCTTGTACAGAACGAATTGATGGGAGTACAGATATTAGATGGGAAAAGCATTGAGGAGGTTAGACAAAAGAAAGACAAAGATAAGCAAGATAAGAAGGATAAGGAACGAGAAAAGTGGTTGAGGGTGGATGAGCAAGGAAGGAAAAGCATGATGGAAAAAGATATATACAGAACAACAAGAGAAAGACGAAAAGCGGGCAGAGGAACAAAGGAAGCATGACAGTCGAAAGAAAGGGACAGGAGTGAAAGAAAGAGAGAAGAAGAAGAAGAGGCACAACGAGTGAAGGAAAAAATATCACAAAGAAGAAGAATGAAGAGAAGAAATAAGAAGGGAAGAACGAAAGCAAGAAAAGGAGAGGGCAAGAAGAGATGCAAGAGAGCAAAGGAAAGTGGAAGAAGGAATAAAACAGAATAGAAGGCAGTGAGACCTTAATGCCGGTCTTGATGCCAGTCTCCTTCTTAAAGAATGAATAAGACCGAGCGAAGAAATACAGGGACGATGTAAAATGATAAGAGAAGTTTTCCCTATGAGAGGAATGACTTAAGAAGTACCTAAAGTAGCACAGGAAGAGGAAAGATATGATGCAGAAAGTATTGGAAAGAGGATCAATAAGTTATATCAGCAATTAAGACAGAACAGCGAGTATGGTACTCAAGGAAGTGGCAGATGATCTCTGATACCAAAAACACGGGATGAGGAGGAAAACATGTTCAGTGATGAACGCAGAGCATTGTCTTTGAGCAGATTAGATTTAGATCGAGAGGAGGAGGATGATAGTCAAACCAGTTGGGGTGCGGCAATGTCAGACGAAGAGAGGGAGTCAGGTTGTACTATAGAAGGTTAGGGTACATGCATCCTCTTGGGAGGTCAAAATCTGGATAAGGATGTAAGATTGTCAGATCTGGAACACCCTAAGGAAATAACACCAGATCCTATGCCATATCGCAAACTTCGCTGAAGACGCTCGTGTAGCGTGGGAGTAAAATCCCCATCTTATGTGAGCAAGTTAAGCTCATTACCAACACGAATGCAAACAGGGGCGATTACCCCTGTATTGAATACATTAATAATGGAGTGCACCTATTGGTGGATGGGGTTCACATAGTTCCCCTTGTTAGAAAAGGGGGGCGAGACTACAATATATTCCATGGCCCCAGATGGATAAGGATAACTTAAAATGCATGTTACCTAGTTTGCCTTCGGGGGCTGGAAAATGGATATACGAATTGTTAGAGAAAATGACAAGGGCAAAAACTTTGGCCATAGGGGACATAAAAGGTCGACTGGCAGCTATTCTTGGAGAGAGAGCTGAAACATTTTGAAACTAGCTGGATATGCAAGTGTGATAGCACAAAACACGGCGCATGATGGAGCACCATTTAATAATTGCAGACGTTTGGAGGGCTCTCAGGGTACAGTAGCCTGATATGTCAGATATGGGTGCAATTATGACACATAAAATGAAAGAAGATGCTGACCCTATTGCTTATATTCAGGATATTCAAGAGAAATGGCATCTTGAGACACATGAGCCTTGGGAAAAAACAGTGGCATTATTCTATCATATTTTGTGTCAGGGATTTCCAGAAAAAATACAGAGACAAATGAAAAACAAGTAGGAATGGAAGTGAAGCCGTGGGTTGAGATACAGTTGGCTATTGTGCATCATTGCCGATTGTTACAAGAGAAGAATAAAAAGAAAGATGAGAATAGGAAAATTGAGGAAGCCAAGTTAGTTCAGAGGAAATTGTCAAAATGTGCTATAGAAGGGCAGCATTGACAAGTGGAGAAGGAGGAAGAATGGAAGAAACAATGTGTGGACTGCAGGCGAATAATATACACCCAGTGGATCAAAGTGGGTATTGGTTTCTGCCACGTGGTAGAAGTGGAGGATTTAGAGGTAGAGGAGGTGGATTTCATAACACCCAAGGTAGATTTCAAAATACCCAGGATGGAAGTCAGAATACACAGGAGGATATAATGGTGGGTTTGCCAGAGGGCCACCCCCATTGTGTTGGAATTGTGGGATAGTAGGGTATATTGCGCATGTATGTAGAAGCCGAGAAAACATGCAACAAAATAGACACATTTCAAGAGGCGGGACAGGTCATCCACCACCATACAGCACACAAACACGCAAGGGTTGTGATGAGGATCGCACAACCTATCAGACACAGGTGCCACAAGCACAGCAGGCACAACAGCAGGTGCCAGTGGAAATGCACCCACTGCAAGAGCAATTACAACAAGCACCTAGGCAGACACAATGAAATGTGAACACAAGGCAAGCACAAACACTTAGGATAGTGGTGTCACTGTGGTAGGAGGGAATCCTTTTACGGGTAGAGGGATGAATTTGTACCCTCAATAGGACAGCTCACAGGGTGACTTGACATGTTCAGTACTATCAGTAACACCAGACCCCCAAAAGGAACCAAAGGACGATGTGATGATAGGAGACAACACTTTTTCTTTTCTTGTAGACACTGAGGCGATGAGCTCTTGCATAAGGGAGGAACAATACCCAATGTCAGGTATTGCCATGAATGCTCAAGGGTTCTCTGGAGCTACGAATTTAGTTCCTTTTACTGATACATCATCTGTTTCCAGAGGGGAATGTGACATGTCTGTCCCCTTGTTATATTTGCAACAAAAGCCAGTTAACATTTTTGGTAGAGATTTGATGACGAATCTTAACATGAAGATTTCATTCAGTGATCGAGGCGTAGTGTGCTCCACTCCAGGAATACACTATTCAAATGTAGGAGATTTTCGACTGGCATTTACAGGACAACTGGCTCTATGAGAGGTCCTGGTAGATCCTGAAGTCTTCATGTATGGGGTGAGCATTTTATTAACATGGCTAGCTGGATTAGTTGGGAAAATAGTGAGGATACCTGATGAATTTTTATTTAGACCACAAATACCTGTGGATGAGGAAGAAATAGGATTACCTAGGTGTTCCTTATCCTCATAGAATTGGAAGCAGCCATAGTTCGAGGGAAAATAGCAATTCTTGTAGGAGTAGATGACGCAAACTGAGCATAGAGAACAGTGTTAGCTCTTGAGGAGGGATACAGATTGACTAATATAACAGTTGAAGATATGTTATGTTCAGAAATGAACGTATGGATGATGAGTTAGTGTTTTTCATAAGCATTACATATTGGATAAAGATTGAGAAAAGGAAAGTCTCACAGCAAATGGCCCTAATGCAGCAAAAACCAGCGTTCTTCCAGGAAGACATAAAAGAGGTGCCAAGTGTCCTTTGGACTGTGGGCCCATATGACTTTGGCCTATTGAAGGGTATAGGGGAGGGTAAAATAAACTCAAGCCAGGAGCAATTTTACAGTGAGCAAAACAGTACCCCATGTCTCGAGAAGCTGATGAAGGCATATTTGAGACTATCTCAGCATTGATGAAACAGGGAATCCTAGTGCCATCTGAGTCCCCATGCAATACTGCAGTGTATCCGATTAAAAAATCAAAAGGAGGGTCATGGAGATTTATCCAGAAATTGTGCCCTCTTAATCAGATTCTATAAGCTGAATTTCCATAGTTCAGAATCCTGTGACAATATTGTGTAGCATCCCAGTTGAAACTAAGTATTTCACGTTGATCGATATGAAAAATGTGTTTTTCTCGATCCGTTGCACAAAGACTTAAACAACCTTACTTCCTTCACATGAAAAAGACTAAAACATACTTGTTTGCCTCAGGGGTACTGTGAGTCCCCGTCAATTTTTAATAACATCCTACAGATGGATTTACAGAATATTGAGCTCAAAAGTGTGGCAATTCAGTATGTAGATGACATATTAATCTGTAGCGAAACAGAGGATGAATGCAGGTAAGACTCTGTTCAGTTAACAACTGTATTGGCAGACAAAGGATACAAGGTAGATAAGGAGAACCTACAATATTGCCAGGAAGAGGTGTTGCACATAGGCCAGTTAATTTCACATGAAGGAAAGAAAGTGACACCCGAGAGAGCTGAGGCTATCATAAGGCAGTAAGATAGCTCAGCGGGTTGAGCGCTCGCTGCTGTGATCTGAGCGTGATCTGCAGGTCACAGGTTCGAATCCCGGCAAGGCCAACTCAGCCCTTTATCCTTCCAAGGTCGATAAATGAGTACCAATTTCGGTTGGGTGATATTGTATGTAAATATGTGCTCTGTAAAGTGCTTTGGTATTAAGGCGCTATTTAAATAACACATCATTATCATGAAAACACCACAGCCAAATACAGTGAGGCAAATGTAGCCATTTCTGGGCCTATACAACTATTGTAGGGCCTGGGTGTCCGACTACAGCACATGCACAAAGCCACTTTTGCAAGCTCTTAAAGCACAAGTTGGGAAGCAAAAGCTCCAGTTTTGGGAATCCCCAGTTATAGTGAAGAATTGGATTTGTTTTCACAGAACAATGGATCAGTAATGACAGCAGTACTCACACAAAGAACAACACAAAATGATTGAGAAGTCCACAAGTATTACGATGGGATGTGCAATGACGCTATATGTGGAACACACCTTATTTGCCATGTTTGAGAAACCAAAAAGTACATTGACAACACAAAGGGCATCTGCATTTGAAGTGATGATTTCTAATCCAGCGATTGAAATTGTGAGATGTAAAATAGTGAACTGAGCCATGTTTGTAGCTGAACCTGTAGAAGAAGGTGATCATGTACACAATTGCACCAGTTATGTTGAATTCTATGATGATGTACCCCGTGTGAAAGAAAATACTTTAGCGGGAGGGGAGATTCTCTTTATTGATGGCTCATTAAAAATTGATCAGATTAGTGAAGAAAAGCATTCAGGAGCTGCAGTTGTAAAACGCAGATTAAATGGTGAATTTGAGGTAGTGGCGAGTGCGAGACTACCTTTCCATTTTTTCAGCACAGGCTGCAAAATTGGTAGCGCTTATTGTTGCGCTCGAAAAACACAAAGATCACTCCAGTGTAACATGCGTCTTTATTGGACAGGCTTATTAAGGCACTACAACTCCCAGTGGCCATAGCAGTCGTAAAATGTGCACTGCATACTAAACAAGCAGACTCTATTTCTCGCTGAAACAAAGCTGCAGACTTAGAAGCCAAAACGGTTGCATATTCCTCCGAAATTTTGAGTTTTAAAACTGAAAATGTTAAAGAAGTATGAAATAGAAGCATGCTGGTACGAGAGGGATTTAATATGCTGTCAATTAAGCAACTAATAGAGATGCAGGGTAGAGCCCCCACAAGAAGAGCAGGAGCTATGCAGATGTAGGGGGTGTTTTTTATGCCCAACTAAAGCACTTTGGAGACAGGAAAGCACTGGAAAGCCAGTGATGCCAGCGGCATTACTGAAAGTCACACTTGAGCAACTGCATTACCCCACAGATATTACCCAAGATAGTCTTGCTGCCACTATTGCAGAGGACTGGTTTGTTCTCAATCTATTGGAACACAGTGCACAGATCATTGTGAATTGCAACGTGTGTCAGAAGTTCACAGCTGGGCATACACTACGAACAATCAGTGGAGTAAAACCCCATTTAAATGGCCAGTTTCAACACTTGCATATTGATTACATCGATATGCTGCAGACATGTAACAGATATAGATATCTACTGGTCGTGGTGTGTCACTTTTCTTGATGAATCTGAGCTGGTCCTTGTACACCTCCTGATGCCACCTGCGCAGAGAAGTTCTTAGTGTGTGAGTTATTCCCGAGATGGGGTATGTGCGAAGTATTAAGGTATGATAATAGGCCGCACTTTGCCAATGAGCTGTTTGAACAAAAGGACTTTTATTGAACACAAAGCATACGTTTTCCTCTGCTTATCACCCACAAGCAAACACTATATGTGAGAGGCTCAACAGCCTCCTTAAGGAAAGAATAGCAAATATCCGATTAACTTTGAAAAAGGGATGGCTATGTTGCCTACCCTTAGCCTTATATCCCCTTCGAAATCAGCGAGGTTCAGATCATCATCTTAAACACCTTGAATTAGTAACAGGGTGCTGCATGAGGACGCCCCTTACGCCCCCATCTAGATTCAGGAGTGATTCCCAGAGTTTAGCGCAGACTCTAGGTGATGAGATGCATGATTATTTGAAATGTATGACTACCAGTGTTTCTTTCATTTCAGACTAAGTCAAGCATCAGAGGGAGGGGCTGAAGGACACAGAAGAGGACGGCCCAGTAACTAATCCATGTGAATTATTGCCACCACCAAAGTTGTATGTTGGAGATCAAGTACTTATTAAAAAATTCACAAGTAGGTGGCATGAGCCAGGATTTAATGGACCATTCCAAGATGAGGGAGTTTCCCCTACTGCAGTTAGAGTGTCTGGAAGAAGAGCTTGGTTACATCTGCACGATGTACAAATCTACAATGGAAAGACCCTCCCTCTAGTTCCCGCTGACTGGGATGCAAGTTAAGAAGAAGAATTTCTGCATGTGCATACTTGATTGATGACTACAAAGAAGGATGAGAAAGCAAGTGTTTGATTACAAAACATTTCTTTTGGACTGGAATTCATTGGACACACCTTAAAAATTAGCAGGAAGTGCATGGACTTGCAGAGAATTACAGAGCTTAAATGTACATTTTAAAGGTTTTTTTTTTAATGGAAAAATCATATTGATACCAGGCTCAAGTGCCTATTCCTTATTAAAAATTCGAAGAGAGCTCAATTCCCAGATTCATCTTTGGGAAAATATACCTTTTAAGAATAACATATGATACCAGCTGATAGTGACACACATATGTATGTGGTTGCAGTTTTTGTGTTTATACTTCAGTCATACCCTTCCCTCTTTAGGACAGATAATAATATTCTTACTTTTCTCCATGATCCGAAGAATGGTCCAGTTATAAAAAGGATTTTGATTGCAATAATCGAGCAGATTGTGAAACTGCGAATTTGATTTGAGTACATGTATTAAAGATGATAAATGTTCAGATTGTGAGGCATCCATTGTCAGAGTGCACTCAAATTATGACTGTTGAACTTTAAATTATGATCCGCGTACCAATGAACTCGCACAAGTACAGACCTGTAAGATTTCTAACATATTTTAGGCTTAGTAAGTTGAAATCTTTTTTTAAATTTCCAATTTATCCTTTATATTTATTGTAAAGTTGTTTATTCAGCTGTATCAAAAAAATTAAAAAAAATAAAGATGATTCAGGAAGAAGAAAATGCAGTTGCACGAAGACTAGCAGTTCAACAAGAAATGGCATGGCACACACAATGTTTTTATAAACTTGTATGCATGATATATATATGGATGTGTTTTCTTTTCTTCTTTTTGTATCTTACATTTCGAAGTCTTTATCGTTCTGATGGTTCAATTGAACACATGACACGTGATTTTTCCAAGTATAAGTACAAATGATGATCATTTCTTTGACCTATTTGGGAATATCAAACGACATAAGAGGGATGAAAAATGGGGATAAATGCATATCTTGATAATTCGGCACACTTGGGGAATAATATGTGATACCAACATATAAAAAATGTGGGGAAGAGAGCATCTTATGAGAGCTGTTATCACTGCTCTCTCATCCACTATGCCATGAGTACAGTAAGAACATTCATTTCAAAAGAGATGCCAGCACATGATGTGAAGTGCCTCAGCCATCTAGTAGCATGTTCTATCAGAGGACAGTTCTAAGGGAGCTGGGCATCCATGTGATGGCTATCAAGACAGACATTTTCATACCAGGATGATTATATAAAGACAAATCAAATGGAAAAAGACCCTGGGTGGACAAACAAGATGCTTGTGTATCTTTCTATGGGACAAGACAAAGTAATAATTGAAGAAATGAAGATAATGAATTGCTCTGACAAAACTGCAAAAACTGGAATGCCTGGATGCTGGGAGCGTTCACAGCTGTTTATCTATGGACGAGTGATTACACCCAAAGGATGGGAAGATGGGATGATATCCTGTGCAGCTCATCTTCTGAAGAAGGAAGCAAGAGGTGCAGCAAGTGAATGATGAGTGCCTAAAATCATGGGCCAAGAACTCTAAACTTCTGACATGGGTGGATGATGAGGCAGGACCAATGGCTGTAGTCCCATGATTAATGTGACAATGTACTTTTGAAGCAAAGGTAAAGTCTGAGGTGGAGAGACTAAGGGGTAAAAGAACATAATTGATATCCCAGGAATGAGGAGAGGGACTGCTGTCCTAATGGATCGATATCCGGCTTGTGTATCCAGAGCATATATGAAGTTGCCCAGGAACTGTGAAGGAGTGTGTTCCATGATACATATCCATGTTCTAGCCTTGGTGATCCCCAGAGCGACCTGAATATCAAAGGATTTCCAAAAGTGGATAAACACTTGAGAAAAAGAAGGCCACTCACACTCCGGTGGATGAAGAAGAATAATTATTTCTCAGCTAAGTCAATAGAAGCTTACAATGAGATTCCGGATGAGGACAAGTTGTTCAGCAAGACTGCTATGATAATGACATCTACATTTATACCTGGACTCAAAGCACCAGAGAAAGGCAAATGTTTGCAAATCACCAGATGGGATCTCTTACAGACCATCAATGCCTCTATAAAAGGATTTAATGCCATAAAGGAAGAGTTGAGGGCCATAAGGTTAATGACCTTCCAGAACAGGTACGTCCTCGACATGATTACAGCAATGGAAGGAGGTGTTTGCGCCAAGGTGGGGCCTTCTTGCTGTACTTTCACACCATCTCATGACAGTGAGTACGGGACTCTGATGGATGCTATAACCATGTTGGCAGAATTGCACATGAAAATGGAGGAGACCGAAGCTATTGGAGATGATGATTGTTTCTCATTCCTGTTTGCATGGATTCCCAACTGGATGGCAAATATATTCAAGTTCCTTGGACCAATATTGGTGATGATAATGTTGGATTCTGTGTTATAAGGATAATAATAGGTCAGAAAACAGCAAAGAAAGCAGTGGGAATGAAGATCAGGATTGATGTGAAGGATGAAACCAAAAACACCACGCAGACTCAAAGTACCATTAGAGACCACATAAAAGCAAGTATTGTGGCACCTGAAGGAATGAAATTTCTATATCCAAGAGATCATAAGAATTATGTGGGACGTTGGGTCTTCTGTACCCCAAGTGGAGAATGCAATTACATGACCTGGAGTGTGGACGAACACATAAAAAATGCGGGCACCCTGAGGGGGGTGACGAAGATATGGATACCAAAGAAACCTTTCTTCAAGAAAAGATTCAAAGAAGCAGGAAAACTTGAGGAGGTGGTCGACCAACACTGCAGTGAGTATTTGGAAGAAGGTATCTATTAAGACAAATATATTGAAGGTACCCTTGAGTTGATGACAGCCTGCAGGAGGAGATTCCTGAAGGAATATGAGCAAAAGCTAAGAAAATTGACTGATGACATCATACGAAAGTGTGAACAATATCCTGAAATACTGAATGAAGACGATGTGTGTGGATCCTAGAGGAGAAATGATGAAGTAAGGAATCAAGTGAACCTTAAAAGTGTAAAAATGAAGATTATACATTAAGAAGTGCTGCTGAAATCAGAAGTATAATGAATGTACATACGCAGAAACGCAAGATAGATCAAGTCATCATATAGGCTAGCTACAAGTAGTAAATAGAATGCAGCCGCCATTGTACAGAAACCGGGCATTGGTATCATGAAATAAGCCGAAGAGCCATGGAGAGAAAATGAAAGGCAGTGTTGCAGTAGAATAGCAGGTTGTTGGAGTTTGGGAGGCTATCTGGCCTGCAGTCAAGAACTGAGAAGTTGCGGTCAGCTTTCTACGCTGAAGAGGAACATGTGTGCGGAGGATGAATCCTCTCACATTAAGATGCAAGAAAGAACACAAAGGATGCCAATTCTTAATTCTTTTAAAACATTTAAAAGCTTGCAGAATGAACAGAACCGTGGTCTCTTGTAACATGAGTGGAGGCTGGAAATAGGGCTTGAAATTGGAGTTCCAGGCACGATAGTGACTGCTCTCACTCCCGTTGCATTCCTACAACAAAAATACTCTGCAAGGCCAAGTACAAAGAGAATTTCATGGCAGAAGGCATGGGTGATGAGTTGTTGGGCTAATTGGGTGGTAGGGTAGCTTCATGTCCTATCTTGTTGCACCTGGGTCGTGGTTTACGTGCTGCTAATTGAAACAAATTTTCCAGACATGGCACAAGCATGCCAACCAATTGTATTAGCCCATATAACAAAGTACCTTACAACTTGAGAAACCAATGAAACACTGTGTAACTGATTTTTCTTCAAATTACAAGTTTGAAGAGATAGTCATGAGTTGTCCACCTGATATCGGACAGCCAATAACAAACCTAGCTCCTATATGATTGGATATCTAGATGTGTCCCTTAACCACTCCTGACTCTTGATAGGTTTGTCATTATTGCCACATAGCATGACGCTATTTTGACGCACAAGGAGAGTATATAATTGTTTTTCATGTGGAAATTGCTAAGAATGAGAGTACGTCCATTGATGTTCGTTGTAACTCTCTGTTTTAGATGATTGCTACTAAAACAGCAACTTGCCATCTTCTTGAGTTTGTCCGGTTATTTGGATTCAGAATTATTTTGATGTAATCCCATCCAGTAACAGATGCACGTTCCAAGGGCCATAAGCACAGGACAGATACACATGTATATTTCTTTATATTCATATCTCTCGCCAAAGCTGAAATCTCAAGATGCAAAGAGTCATATATTTAGCTTCCACATGCTTGACTGTTACTAACATAGAGAAGACATAAGGAATGATATGGAAGCTATCGGTCTCTGAAATGGATGACAAAGGAGAGAAAAGCTTTGGGTACAGGGAGAGGCTGACATGATCACTGTGGCCAGAGTCGAGCAGAAACAAGACACCCAGCCAAGGACAAGTGGAGACAGGAAAGATCCAATTACCAAAACAATGAACCACCTGCAAAAAAACAGGCTTAAATCCTGACAATCACAATCAGGACGGCTTCATTTCGTGGTCTCCACACATGTGACCCAGTCAAACGGAACAGATGGAGAGGACTGTTTCCATCGAACCAGAGAGGAAAAGCCACAAGTGTTGCCCACAAGCTGCTAACTGAATGCACTCTCCCAGGCTTAGGTGATTAGAGATGGCAACATTAGGGAACACTTTGCACCTCCATATTCATTCCCAATGCCTTGAAAAGGTACAATCAGTCTGGTAACTGTCCAGGGTCCCAATGATGGGAGGTTCTGCCCAATCCAGATTCACCTTTCACATGGGGATATCATTTGTCTGCGACCCAGCAACATTTTAGATTGATTCTATTAGAGGTGGCCCTAGGTGAAGCCACTAGATATGGCTATCCAATAGTGAAACTAACCCTTACAGCTCCCATATGTAGCTCATCCAAACTGACTAATCTAAATGTGTGATAGGTTTCTGGGATGGAACCTGAATTTGTGATGTCACAACAGGATAAAACCGATTGACACATGCTTAGAAGACGAGAGCGCCAGAGGATACTTGGTTTTTTCTGGCGTGATCCCTGTCATTTTTGTTTGCTAATAAAAGACAGTGGGGGTCATTCCGAGTTTGGAGGTAAGTAACGTCCCTTACCAGCATGGCGCAAATAGCGTGTCCGTGCTGGCACCAGTCCGCTAATAGAGGACTATTACGACTTTGCGGGCACAAGCTTAACGCTATGCCGGTAAGGTATCTAGCGCCATGCTGCAAAAGGCTCCCAAAAAGCCCTTACCGGCATCAAGCGTAGCGCAGATAACACTACCGACATTGTCCAATGCGTCATTAGCGGTGACCGTAAATAGCGGTGACCGTAATTAGCGGTCATCGCTATTTACGGTCACTGCTACTAAGCGGAACCGGAAGTAGCGTCATCGCACAGGAACGGGAAGGAGCACGGCGGCCATCTTTAAAAACACAATCCATTGCTATCCTCACCACACAGGACCCCTGGGACACTGCTGATTGTGAGAAAACATCCACCTCCAAGACCACAATGCCTAAGGCCCTGAAGAAGGGAGCTGCCTGCCTGAGAAAGGAACAATTTAATGAGGATGAGCTCCAGAAGCTTGTGGACACACTGCACGAGCATGCTGCCACAGTCTTCTCTAGCAACATGAAGAGAGAGGCAATGCTAAGGAAAAAAGAGATCTGGGCACTTGTTGCCCAGAAGGTTAGTGCTGTGGGCAACACACCACGCACAGTAAAAGACTGCCGTAAGCGATGGGACAACCTGGAACTTAGGGTGCGCAACATCCTCTCTGTCAATCGCAGCCAGGCCATGGGAACAGGAGGAGGTCCCAGTTCCCCTATAAAGCTCTCCCCGTGGGAGGACATATGCGCAAGCATGATTGGTACGGAATCCATCGAAAGGAGTGTGGCGCCACAACATCGGGCGATGGAGGTGAGTGTCCAAAGTAAACACTGCTATGCCAAATCTGATGAAAGTCAACCCCAATGTCAGTCCGAAGAGTCACGCTATGGTCGCCCACACACACACACTCCCTGTAAAGTAGGCCAATGCATCACAGACACATGCAGATGCCTGGTGCAAGGCAATATCGTACATGACACATACCACACAAAGTAGGAAATTCCACGAGGCACAGAGTGTGCATGTGCAAAACAGTATGCGTGTCAGACAGAACTGTTCCTGGCCAACATGAGTGAAGCCGACATGTGCCTGCATTAACCACCCATGTATCAAATGACGTGCCCTTTCAAACACAAATGCCTATTACCCCCAATTGTGTGGATGATCAATTGTCCCAATGTATGTGTGATGCCTATTAAAACATCATTCATGCCATCCCTCTCTTCCACCCCCCTACAGGCACTGACCATGACAGCGATGGGCAGGACGCTACCTCTGCACAGGCCACACCCCGGAAGAGGTCCCAGGAGGACAGCAACCGGACGTCAACCTCGAGGGGACAAGCCAGGGGGTGCCGTGTACCAGCATCCAAGCCACCGCAGGTACCCATTGCACCTGTGCCACCAAGGCCCGTGGAGGGCACAGCACCACCACCACCTCCACCCACTGGTCAGCCTGATGACATATGTGAGACACCACATTCGGAGGAGTCGAGTTTGGCTGGGGAGGTGGCAGCCACGGCACCCCTGACTGTGGATGACACACAGGAAGACATCTGGGGCACCATGGAGGACAATCTAATGGATGTGGTCCATACCCCAACTCAACTTGCGTCCTCCCAAGTATCATCGTTCGATACCGGGAATGCCACCACCCCAGAGCAGTCCAGCCATGACCACACAGAAGGAAACTTCAGTCCAGTTTTCATTGTTGGGGAGGCTCAGCAGGCTGGGCATGACAGCCAGGGCCCCAATACATCCAGAGGTGCACCCGCAGGGCCGCAGCGGGCTGACCTGCTAACTGCACTTGTGCGTGAGTTCGTACAGGACAACAGGCAGGCCAGAGAGGAGTGGCGTATGGAGTTAGCTGCACTAGGCCAGTCCATTACGGACAACACTGCCTCCATGGTGAGATCTTTCTCGGACAACACCAGCCGCCACTGCGAGGAGGTCTCGGCCCTCCGGCAGGTGTTAGGGCGCATCGCGGATGCAATGGAGGCAGGGCATCCCGCCACACAACCTCAGCAGGCGGCCACCCCGTCGTCCTGCAGTTCCACACAAACAAGCCCGCTCCGCAGGTCGGCCCATACACAGGGCCGATAAGACATGCCGCCCCCTGGGTCAGGGAGTGCCGAGTAATTGTTATGGCAGCCTCATGTAGGCTTTGGGGACTCAATGGGACTTGTGTGGGGGAGTTGCGGGGGTAGGGGGGTGAGGGTATGTGGGGGAGTTGTGGGGGGAGGGGGTGAGAGTGTGTGTGTGAGTTGTGGGGGGAAGGGTAGAGGAGTGAGGGTGTGTGGGGGAGTTGTGGGGGGATGGGCAGGGGGTGAGGGTGGTTGAGGGTTTTGTCGCTTAAGTTTCCTTTGTCACATTTAATACACCAGTTGTGCGAAAAACAAGAACTGAGTGGGCATTCATCATTGCGCATGTGTCAATTATTCAGATACAGTGCATGGTGTAGTTGTACCCCCACACCTAGTGCCCTGTGTCCAACCATCATGTCACTCTCTGCTGCCATATGTGTCACAAATATTGTGCAATCACGGACTTGCACACAGTACGGGCCTCCAGTGCATCACCACCGCGATTATGTCCAGCCACGTCTTCTTCCTCCCCTTCACCATCACCAGGTGGTAGCAGTTCAATGTCAGGGGACAGGGGCACGTTCCGGCAGATGCACATATCATGCAGCTCAACACATGCCATGATGATCTTGGCCACCTTCTAATGCCTGTAGCGGAGTGCCCCACCTAACCGGCTGAGGCAGTGAAATCGGGACTTCAACAGGCCAAAGGTCTTCTCGATGTCCACACGGGTACGGGAATGGGAACAATTGTAGTCCTCATCGTGCCTGTTCTGTGGGTTACGGACAGGGGTGAGGAGCCACGGCTTCAAGGGATGGCCACTATCACCTGCATGCAAGGCAATTAAAGGTAAATGTCATGCGAATAATGATGTAAGGCTGTGCTAGTCACACATGCCGGCAGATTATCGTGGTCACATGCACATGTTCCTGGTTGTATGCAAGCTAATTTTTGGCCCTCAATGTGTCCTGTGCCATGGAATAATGGTGTGGGTTGCATCTTCAAGATGATACACGGTGTACTCTGCCGTATTGTAGCTCATGCATTGTGTACGCATATTGCTGTGTTTATGTGATTTTGGTGATTTGTTGTGTTGTGTAGGATTTTCTGATGGTGAGCGTTGGCAGTGGCCTCTGCAATTTTTGCCATTCTGCGCTGCTTTTTCCCATAGTGACATGCAGCATTCCTGTGGTTGATCCAGGATAATGTGCACCACAATGTGTGATGATCTTGCTTGTGTCACCTTCCATCTCCACCTGCTTGTGGTGGTATAGTTTGTGATTGCGTTGAACCACCTCCATGGCATGGAGGCCACCTTTTGTTTCTAGTATCTCCTGGGGAGTCCGTGGTAGAGATATGTATTCCGTTGTGTGCTTGAGGTGGCGCACCAACAGTACCTTCAGTAGAGGGGGGATGGCGGTGCATATTTCAATGAGACTGCGGGATTGCGTTAGAGGGACTGGCTCTGATGTTTGGGATTGGGGGCTGCATGCATGGTTAAACTGGCTCCACTGGTGGGGCATGCAGGGCCTGTCTCACCCTCCTTCTCCTGATGCGTCTCCTCTGTGGTGCCTGCTGTTGTCGTTGGTGTTGTTGCTGGTGTTGCAATGCATGCATGTCCTCCAGCTCAAGTGCTGATGCTGCTATTGTATTGATCTTTGTGTGGTAAGGGGTGTGGTGTGTGGGTGTGCTCATTTTGTAGTGGGGCAAACTCCATTGCCTCCAGCTGTGCTGATTGTGTGCACCTGTGGCATTTGGGATCTCTGCACATGGCATTTTACGGTAGGTCTGCGATGCCGGTATTTATGGCATGCCGGTAAGCACTTTTAATGCCTTCATGAAGCCGTAATTTGCATGTCTGCTTACCTTGTGATCTACTCCAGTTTACGACATGCCGCTATTGCCGGCATGGTGGGTCGGGTGCCCAAACCGCTATTAACGGCACCGTACTTTACGATGCCGTTAATAGCGGTCAGGCTGGTCAGAATAGCCCGTAGTGGTATTCAATGCCGGTATTCCTTTACCGGCATCGTTGTTCCCTTAGCACCAACCTCGGAATGACCCCCAGTAACTTTGTCCAATGGCTGAGTCTTCCGTTCTTGTGGAGGGGCGTCTCGATGGCTCAAGTGTTCTCTGCTGATAACTGGAGTGACTGCTAGAGGGCCCCAGCCATATCTATACAATACTCTTGCAGTTCTTCCCTGCCACGTGGTGGTGCTGAGGGACTTATTAGGTGCAACAGGCATTTTGGATTGACACATTTGCAGTTAGTTGGAGCAACGGCATTGAATTTGCAGCAAACAATTGCCAAATAAGGGTTTATAATTGTAAGTTCTAAATTTCCCTGTGCCACAATGGACTTGAGACCAATAAATATGCCAAGACAAAATGTTATGTTTTATCAGTTTTATTAAGGGAAATAGGTAGAAAAATGTCCAACTGAAATGAAATGTGGTTCTTTCAACTCAAATGTCAGGATGCTAAATTGTCCCAGCCCTAAGTGGGCCTATGCACCTTCAGTGGTCCACAACCCGTCCTTCCCGGTCCTTACAGTGTCTGTGAGGGGTTGTGTTACCACTTATCTGCTTTTTGGGCAGTGTGGGCTTTTATGGTTCTCAACCTCTTCTTATGGTTACTAACTTGGTGCAGGCTTTAAAGATCAGGAACCTCAAAGGCTAACTCAGCTGTGAGCCTGTCCCACAATCAAGTTAGCCACTTCAAGTGTCAGGGAGGGAGGCTGGAAGAGACGGAAAGGTACACTTTTGGATTTCTACTGTCTACACCTGTGGAAAAGTCCATGTCCCAATATTGTTCCTGCTCCTGCCTAGTGCCAACTGACCCGCCAGCACCTGCTTAAGCTGGCTGGCTGGGCTGTTACCTCAGGCTAGGGATCCTCTGGTTTCCCCCGTAGCCCTACTCCTCCCTCCACCAACTACCCCAGGGTATCCAGACTCTCTCCTCTCTTGTACTAAGCACTCATTTCCTTCTTGGTGTCTCCCCCTCTTACCACCTCTTTCTGATGTCTCTTCTTCTGCCTCCTCCTGAGGTCCACTGATCTCCCCCTTCTGTCACTCTCCTACCATCTCCCTCAGATGTCCATCACCCACTTCCTGATTTCTCTCTACAGCCACCTCCGTTTGTTAATTAACATCCTGCTTCTGAAAACAAAATGAGCTCTGCTACCCAGACACACTTTCATAATACTTCATGCTGAAAAGTATGGTTGAAATATGTAATCCTTCCGGGCTTGTATACTTACACCCTCAGTAGCTGTCCTGTGGTTTTGCAATATGACTGTTACAGAGTAAAATGTGTATTCCTGCAAACAGCCTGCTGGGACCCAAAGTTCCAATGGTCAGGGGCCACCATTAACCACATACAACCCTGTTCCAAATTAGATATAACTGTGAACCCCCAAGGACTGATGGCAAATAAATAAATATAAACCATATCTGGTTTTCTATGGTTGTATATGTAAATATACAAGTATGCTGGCAAAAACCCTTTTGATATTTTGTCAGCCTAGTTTTTCTTAGGGGCTCATTCAACTGTTAAGGCCTTTTGTATGGGACTGTAATTCTCCCAAAACAAACGATTTGTGATAAACCTTAGAAGCTTTGCTTTTTTTCTCACCATCCCAGGAGGACAGAATATACCCCCAGGGGGTACCTGATAACAAGTACTTCAAAGGAAAGCCTTTCTAAGCCATTGGAGGGATCACAGAAAGTGGTAATTGCTTGAGTCCTTTTAATCCAACACAGATATGGGAGAGGGAGGAGCTAGAGTATCTCAGACAAGTAGTTGCAGGCAAGAGAGTGGCTTCACTAACTTGCGATTCCTTTGGCATTCCATATTTTCTTTTTCCATTTCCCTCTTTCTGCACCATACTCTATAATTAGTGTCATTGGGGAAAGGCCTTTGCAAGAGCAGCCAGGATGGACCCTTGCAGATGGCTTGAAATGGACCAATCCACTGTGGCAGACCAACTATATAAGGGGGCGAAGCCCTTCCACCCTTGGCTGAATCATCTTTAGACATCAGAAGCAGATTTGACCTGGAATTATATTGATCAAAGTCTGCCCGAAATCTTCTGACATATAGGTGAAGATAACGACTCCAAGTATGGAGCAAGACCCTCCCCTCAACCAAGTCGGAGGACCGTTTTAGGTGAACTGCTGTTTGGACAAGGTCTGCTTGCTTCCAGAATAAAGGAAACCATGATTCTGCTCACTGGAGGCAGTCAATGTAAGTGCTCCATTTTAACCTTCCTGGCTGGGTGCATCAGAAGAAGGATTCAACTTATGCTTGGAGACCTTGAACAGGATCCTCGAACCACCGTATAACCAAGGAAGGGACCCCTGACTCCCCCTGCATCTCCAAACCACTGTGATGCTGGTTTGGACACCTTTGACTGTATTCAAGCCATTACAAGGACTTACTGGGGAAGATTTAGACTTTGACCCCATTCACGCAACCCTGGGTTTGCTCAGCATTGGAACTCAGCTGTCTTTGCATCTGAAATCTGATGTGTCTTCTGGCATCACAGTCTCAATACCCCCTCCCTGGTCACCTGCCTCTTTGGGCTCCAAGCAGTTGCTGCTGCCGTAACACAACACTGTGTATAACTAGTTGAGCTTGCTCAACAGAAAATGTGATTCTTTGCTTATCTACATCCAAAGCCCACCAAGTCTTCCAGCTTGACTGACCCGACAGTCAATCTGTTTCCGAGTATCTTCAACCTGCAAGCCATTGCCACTGTAAAACCGCACAGCATTGTCTGATCCTGTTGATGCCTCTCCCTGACTCGACCCCAGCTCTACATCTAAAACACCCAGACTCCTGGTTCAACACCACCTCCTCCAGGCATGTGTCTACTTCCGCCTGAGATCTGTCTTTTCCCTCCTCCACATGCTCACCACCTACTTCCCGTTGATCTCCTGCAACCATCATTCAGACACTAACCAGCCTCCTATTGCTATTGCCCTCCCAGCACCACTTCCACATGTCCACAGACCTCCTCATGCAGTCTCTCTACCCTCACTTCCAGACATTCACCAGCTGCATCCTGATACCACCCCTACCACCTCCTCTAGATGTTCACCATCAACCTCCTTCCCTTTACCAACCAACTTCAGATGTTTCCGTTCCTCTTCCTCCTTAATTTCTCCAGCCAACTTCTTGACTTTACAATCCCCTCCTTAAGAAGTCCCTCGTCCTTCCGTCCTACCAGTTTCTTCGCCCTCCACTCCTCTGTCTTTTCAACCCCCCCTGACCTCTCCACCTTCAACACTCTCTCTGCCAATAGCCTCCAACCTCCAGTCTTCTGCTACAACAACCACTTAGTGATTACTGGATGCTTGAGATTGTTTTGAGAAATGACCCCTTCCCCAAGGTTGGTCTTTGAGTGAGGGTTCAATCTTGTGTTCTGCAATTGGGACTGGCTGGTTTGGGGGGCTTATTTAGGTTCAACTGGGCTTAGGGGGCAGACCAAGCCTATAACAGACCTGGCTATCATGGAATTCACTTCTCCCTTCCTTTTGCTGCCTTGCATTGTCATTTTCGCAGTGTGTGAACTAGAAAAGCTCTTGTAATGCTTTCCTAGTCCTCTGATTCTGTACAGAATTCTGCTTCATATTAACTGACAACCTGTATCTTTGAAAAGCAAACTCTGCCGGTAGTCAATGGATTGTTTAGATTGTATCATTTGCAGCTAAACCCATGGTCAATTACAAACTACAAACTAGCAATTCGTACCTATGGTGGGCTTCAGGCGCTTGCTGAGTGTCTCCCAGGGTCTTTGAATAAAGGTCCCTGATACCATGGATTCACTGGTAACAATAGCAGTAAAACACTGGGAATAGTGTGTTTTCTCTTTCTGGAAATTCGAGACTGGACAGAGACGGCCTAAGACTCTTTTTGTTGAGGAGGTTTCTGTGACTGTCTCCTGCCACTCGATGGCAGCAAAGGAAAGTGACAATGGTATCCACCCCATACTGTGCCCAGGTCCCATCATCAACTGGCCCAGGTGGCTCCCGGACCCCTGAGTCACTCCTTTGATGGTCTGAATAGCCAGGCACTACATTTTGTCTCATCTCCGATAAAGGAGACACTACCTGGTGCCATGTTGTCTCTTATGGTCTGTTCAAGCAATTCTTAGCGGTTAGCTTGACTGTTTGGCCTTGGCAGCCACTCGCCTGTGTGCAGAAAATCAGAACATCTGCCAATAAAGTGAGGAGCTGCCCATTGCCATATGTGAAAGTAAATAGGATATGCAATCTGAATGTGTGCCATCAAGCTGATGAGATATGCTCCCTGGATCTATGCCACAGAGAAGGGAAGAGCATCCCAGGGTCTGGGCTACAAAACTGGGCAAGATGGAAAAGGTGCGTCTGGACAGACCAGTGCTATGGAAATTAAATGGGATACCAAGAAGAAGTGCAGAATGAGCTATTAACATCAATGGGCTCAAGCACAAGCATGCATTAGGAAAGATATCTCTTTTAGTCACCCACCCCCCCATATTCTATGGACCCTTAAACATTTTGCTTTTGTTTTACGACTTGTCCTGACTTTTTACAGAGAAGTGAAGCCTTCATCTTCACTTCCCTGACCTTTTTGCTCATTTGTCATGGGAAAACTGACTAGTCCTTCAGACTGTCAGTACTGGGAAACTATGTTTCTTTTTTGTTTTGTACTTGTTACCTGTTTGGGTAGCTTTTTAATATTGCACATGTAATCTTCCAATGCAGTGCAAATGGGATACTTTTGTATCCCATAGACCAGTGGTCTTCAAACATTTTCATACTGAGCCCCCTCTTGAGTAAAACTATTGTTTCTGCCACCCACACATAGGGGCTGCCCCCACCCCCCCCCCCGCCAAGGGGGCCCAAAGGATAAACAGATGGGGCTTAGTAGGCTCTTTAAAGTATAAGCAGAGGTTCTACTGCTTATAATATTTTCTATTGAAAGCAGTCACCTTCATAATGTTGTTATATTAAAATCAGTGATCTTAATCCTTTTTCAAAGAGTCTGCACCCCCCCCCCACCACCAATCCCCCTGAACATCCTTCGAGCCCCCCATGCCTAAAGACAAGCTGGTGGCAGCAGATACATTTTTATTATTGTTGCTATATTTTTAGTGTGCCCATTCCCTTTTACCGCGCTTGGCTACTAACAGGGGCTGGCGGCCAAGGATTGCTGTGCCATGAGTTTTTTGCATTTTCTTTGGCCATTATGTTCTTTGGCCTTCTTCATGCCGTCCCAGGTCAGGAATTCCCTTTTATGGCCATGCATTTGCCCGGGAAAGCTGCTGTTTTCTCAGGCTAGTGCATGCCATGTGTGTATGGACTCAGGAAGTGGGCTGGGACTGTCTGGTCCAAATCCACAAACTGGTGCCAGTGTGTCTATTGTGCATGCATGAGTCAGCCCCACAGTGGTACCTGATTGGACCACTGCTGGTGTGCATGAGTGGTGCAGATCCTTGCTATTGGAGGGATGCGTTTGATCACTCACCTGAATTTAGAATAAGAAGAGTGCTGCAGCCATTCCAGCAAATCAGAAGAGGAGCCGAGTATTCTGTGTAGCTAAGCAGAAAACAGAAGAGCAGAGGACAAATCTGTAAGAGGCCTGGTGACTATTCTTGCTACTGTTCCGGTAAAGCCCTGCTGGACTACCTGATCTCAGATGACCCTTGCTAGTGCTTTGACCCTTTGGACTGGTGGGACAAACCAATCTCAACACCTTCTCATGATCCTGCAGACTGGAGCCTTTGGATGTGTCCTGGAACCACCCGGTGGACTGACCAGCTCTGTTTTGGGCTACCATGCCAGAAGTGTCGCCATTCTGCATTTTTACCCAGAACTTTGGTAGTCACCAGCGCATCCTTCAAGACATCTTCCTGATAAGTTTCAGCACCCCAGTATCCAGGGATTCTGTTCTGGAGGGCTTCCATTGTTCACAACTGTAGGGATTCCTGCTGTTTCATGTGTGCAGTGGCTGTTGCTGGAAATTGCCAACCCCTGTCTGGTAGAGTGTCCTGAAGAGTTCTGCATTGGTGCCGGCTGCATTTCTTTGCTGGAAATTGTTGCACTCAGCTCCTGGACCCCACCGGAAACTTCCTTACACCAGCAGCTCCTGGGCATCTTCTACTGGATCCAACAGCAGGAAAACCTACCTCCTGCGACTCCGATTCAACCTGACAAGTCCTTTGGGAAAATCGGAGTAAGGGCAGTGAGTTGTCGCAATAATTACCAGTGCCACTAGCTCCCTTATTCTAAACAATGATTTATTCAATTCTCTTGCTTTAAAAACGTTTGTTTAAAAAACTGTTCTTAAAGGTAGTAAAGGTACTTTACTGAGCTGTAATAGTCCCGAGAAGTCATCTGGAACCTTGCTCATCCCCGCAAGAACATTTCCTAACTTTGTCTCCTCTCCTAAAGGAACTCTGTGAACTTTTGGGCACAGGGCCCCAATCAACTAAGGGTTGGAATGATAAAGTGAGGGCTCCTATTCCTGTGGATTGGTTATCCAATTGCTTAACTACTTACATTCCTTTCAGATGTATAGGTGAATGGTATGCATTGTCATAACCAAAGGTGACTGTATATATGTTTCCCATGGAGAGTGTTGTCTGATAATATTACCGGCTTGATGTATTTCTTAGTGTGTGTGATTTTTGGGCCTATGATAAATATAGTATTCTTGTACTTGCCTGCCTAAGTGGAATCATTGTGTATTGCTTATTTTTATTTTATTTTATTATTATTGTGTATGACTTGAATTTCACAAACGTACATCAGTATTACAAAATGTATCATCATATCTTTTACATATATCAATTCATAAACTACACATCAATTATACACATCAATTAATCAATATACTCATCCATTAATTTAAAAACATATTATACATGAATCACACTAGGTTGAAAGACAGTACGTTATACAATGTTTCATCTAAGCTTCCAATATAATCTCATTTAAATATCTGAAAATAGCTACTATTAAAGACACTTTTGAAGCACCCATCAACATAAACCAGCAAAGTACCGGTGTACGAGGATTAAACTGAGATAAGAAAAATCCAAAGTTAGCCTGTCTCTGGATGGTTAAACACAGGCAATTAACCAAAAGGTGTTCAACATTTTCTAACACATTCACTTGATTACAAAATTTACAGCTACACTGATCTCTAGGGATACAAAAACAGGCTACTTCTACTTCATTTGTTGGATACAAGTTTAACCGGAATCTTAAAAACTGAGTTTGCTGCTTTTAGGACATTTTAAAAGATATCCAGCTATCACATTAAAAGATTTCAGTTTATCATTGATATGGAAATATAACTTATAACATTTCACATTTGCAGAAGTCTCAATGCAATCATTCCAAAACAATTCTTTCTTTACCCGCACTGGATTAGTCATTAGTGTGTTACACAGGGCTGCACGCTGCCCCTTTAACGATCCTGAGGTTCCACCCCAGTGGACCACGTGGGAGGAGCAAGGAGGGGGTGAGGAAAAGTGTCATTAGGCGAATGAGGTGAAAGAAGGAAGTTGCATGGAAATAAAGGTGCACACTAAATCGTTACCCTGTGTGGCGTCTACTATCATGTCCTTGTCTGATTTCAGGGTAAACAACAGGCAACGAGGTCCAGTACCCACAGGCATCCCGCGACCGGCGATCCCACTGCCCGCTGCACGCTTTCACTCTGGCAATCCCCCTGGATCCTCCTCCAGATAGTGATCCCGCCATGCTCCAGCTGGCCATCGGCTTTCAGGAAAACTAGCGATCTTGCTAATCGGGCGCATGCCCCTCTCTCTCCAGTGAGCTCTCTCCACAGCAACGTTGGCACCCGCAGCACCATTCAACGAACTCCTGCACATGCGCGATTGCACTTAATTTTGGGCTGGAGAGCCCATCACAGCTCCCCACCCCTACTGGCTTCCTCCGGGGGCCTACCATGCCCACAGCTAGGCATGCAGTGTATAAGGCCCCAATTGCACATTTCCTGCTTTCCTGTTTCCCTGCGCCCAGATGCCCGCGGGCAGTTGTCTCCCTCTCCCTCCCTGCACCCACTTCCTGATTATCGGGTCATCCCACCTCCCATTCCCACCCACCCCATCCCATTGGTCCACTGAGATCCAGTAGTGCGAGTGTTTAGCCTTGCGTGCCTGCACCAGCTCCTTTCCACCTTGGAGCCTGTGAGCGCGGTCGCGAGGTAATTGTAGCATTTTCCACCTGTTTGAGGTGAAATCCGTGGTCCCCCTGCCCTAACTAGCCCCGTTGTCTCCCTCTCCCTCCCCGCACCCACTTCCTGATTAACGGGTCCTCCCGCTTCCCGTTCCTGCCCACCCCGTTCCATTGGTCCTGACAAGAGGATTCCCATCCATTACCAATCCCCCCAGGGCAGCCCTCTGCCTGGCAGCCCATTGGCTAAGGACCCAAGGCAAAGGACGGCTTCTTCAGCGATGGCTCCAGGGTGTATCTGCAGGTATCCGCAGGAGAAGCAAGAAGCCAACAACAAGTAAGTGTGGCAAGGGCGGGGACTGAAGCAATTACTTCACGCCATACTACCCTACCACTCGGAAAGCTAAACCGTTGTAATCTCTTCCATCTGTGGTTTATTTGCTTATAGAACTGTGCCTAATAGCGTGCCCTAGTTGAACTGACTAGTGTCCCTAATAGTCTCTCCGTGCATAGTTTAATTTAGAAGTGTGTCTAATAGCGTGCCCTACTTGAATTTAGAACTTAATTTCCTCTCTGTGTAAAGTTGAAGTTAGAAGTGTAAGTCTAGAACTGTGCCTAATATCCCCTCTGTGCAAAGTTGAAGTTAGAAGTGTGCCTAGTATCCTCTCTGTGCAAGACTTGAATCTAAAAGTGCACCTAATAGCCTCTGTGCAAAGTTGAGGTTAGAAGTGTGCCTAATATCCCCTCTGTGCAAAGTTGAAGTTAGAAGTGTGCCTAGTATCCTCTCTGTGCAAGACTGGAATCTAAAAGTGCGCCTAATAGCCTCTCTGTGCAAAGTTGCCTTTTGAAGTCTGCCTAATATCTCTCTGTGTAAAGCTGAATTTAGAACTGCACCTAATAGCATGCCCTAGTTGAACTGACTAGTGTCCCTAATAGTCTCTCTGTGCATAGTTTAATTTAGAAGTGTGTCTAATAGCGTACCCTGGTTGAATTTTGAAGTGTGCCTAATATCCTCTCTGTGCAAAAATGAAGTTAGAAGTGTGAGTCAAGAACTGTGCCTAATACCCTCTCTGTGCAAGACTTAATATCCCCTCTGTGTAAAGTTGAATTTAGAACTGCACCTAATAGCGTGCCCTAGTTGAACTGACTAGTGTCCCTAATAGTCTCTCTGTGCATAGTCTAAGTTAGAAGTGTGTCTAATAGTGTGCCCTACTTGAATTTAGAACTTAATTTCCTCTCTGTGTAAAGTTGAATTTGAAACTGTGCCTGATTTCCTCTCTGTGTAAAGTGGAATTTAGAAGTGTGCCTAATTTCCTCTGGTAAAAGTGAAGTTAGAAGTGTAAGTCTAGAACTGTGCCTAGTATCCTTTATGTAAAAAGTTGAAGTTAGAAGTGTAAATCTAGAACTGCGCCTAATAGCCTCTCTATGCAAAGTTGAATCTAGAAGGGTGCCTAGTATCCTCTCTGTGCAAGACTTGAATCTAGAAGTGCACCTAAATATCCCCTCTGTGCAAAGTTGAATTTTGAAGTGTGCCTAATTTCCTCTGGTAAAGTTGAAGTTAGAAGTGTAAGTCTAGAACTGTGCCTAATAGCCTCTCTATGCAAAGTTGAGTTTAGAAGTGTGCCTAGTATCCTCTCTGTGCAAAGTTGAAGTTAGAAGTGTAAATCTAGAACTGTGCCTAATAGCCTCTCTGTGCAAAGTTGAATTTAGAAGTGTGTCTAGTATCCTCTCTGTGCAATGTTGAAGTTAGAAGTGTGCCTAATATCCTATCTGTGCAAAGTTGAGGCTAGAAGTGTGCCTAATATCCCCTCTGTGCAAAGTTGAATTTTGAAGTATGCCTGATATCCTCCCGGTGCAAAGTTGAATTTAGAACTGTGCCTGATAGTGTGCCTTAGTTGAACTGACTAGTGTCCCTAATAGTCTCTCTGTGTATAGTCTAACTTAGAAGTGTGTCTAATAGCGTACCCTACTTGAATTTAGAACTTAATTTCCTCTCTGTGTAAAGTTGAATTTAGAATGGTGCCTGATTTCCTCTCTGTGTAAAGTGGAATTTAGAAATGTGCCTGATTTCCTCTCTGTGTTAAGTGGAATTTAGAAGTGTGCCTAATTTCCTCTGGTAGAGTTGAAGTTAGAATTGTAAGTCTAGAACTGTGATAGGCTAATAGCCTAACTGTGAAAAGCTGAATTTAGAAGTGTGCCTAGTATCCTCTCTGTGCAAGACTTGAATCTAGAAGTGCGCCTAAATATCCCCTCTGTGCAAAGTTGAATTTGAAGTGTGACTAATATCATCTCTGTGTAATGTAGAATTAGAAGTGTGCCTTATAGTCTAATATCCCCTCTGTGCAAAATTCAATTTAGAAGTGTGCCTAAATATCCCCTCTGTCCAAAGTTGAATTTAGAAGTAGATCTAATAGCGCACCTTGCCCAAATTTAGAAGTGTGCCTAATAACTTGCCCTAGTTGAATCCAGAAGTGTCCCGAATACCCTCTCTATGCAAATTGAACTTGGAAGTGTGCCTAATATCCTCTCTGTCTACATAATATCCCTCTCTGTGCAAAAGGTGCCCATTAGCGTTGAGTGATGAGCTGAATATAGAAGCATCCCTAACATCCTATCTGTACAAACCCAAATTTAGAAGTGGGCCTAATAGCGCCTGGCTCGAATCTAGAAGTGTGCCTAATAGCGTGCCCTCATTGAATTTAGAACCACAATTAGAAAGTCCTCCTAAATTGCACTAAAAAATACACCTAAATGCATACCTGTGGCGTTGCCATAATCATTTTCCCCTAATAGCTTACCTCTACTCCAGCTTGCTTGAAGAAAGTATTCCCAGCGTAACTGTACTGTAGTTGCAACTAAATAAACGAAATAGGCCACTTATCAGCGTATCCTATGGCCTAAAATCTGCAACCTAATTACAATTAGTACACTAAAACCTAGAATAAGGGAATAATATCCCCCTGCTGAGTGTAACCCAGAAACCAACTAATATCTGCAGCCTAGTTACAATTATTACACTAAATCCTAGAATAAGTAAATAATATCACTCTGCTTAGTGTAACCCAGAAACCAAGATTAATCTCACCCAGTGATATAGTCGAACTTATAAGTCCAACATAAAGTGTAAGTTGCACCTGAAACTACCCCTAATACCACGTACTAACCATGATTGTACACAAACCACCAGGGTCGGCCGGAAATGACCGCCGTGGTCCGCCTCCACTCTCTTGCCAGCCTTGCCTGCCGTCCTACCCTTCCCAAATCATCCCACCCTCCTTCACATCCCCTACCCATCCCCTTTCTAAACACCAAGCCTGAGGGGCACGATGCCGAGCCAACCACCCTAAGACCACTGCTCGCCTGAACCCCACCACCGACCAACCTACGTTGATCATGCCCGCTCCCCTCACTAGCATACCGGCCACACACTGCCCTGCAATCATGCACCCCCCACTTTTCCCACTAACCCCCACCATATGCCCCCGACCACACCCCTTCCCCTCCCTAAAAAACGCACGCCTAGCCCTAGCAAGAACAGAAGCCTCATCCCTCTCCCCCTATGAACCCCCTAACCTCCCGCACACACCAATCACGACAAAGACACTAAAGAGGAAACGCACCTGGTCCCCCTCAACCTCTCAGCACTCATCACCTCCCCTATCTCGACCCACCTCCTCATTCCCCCAATCACCACCATCCCCCCTTGTTTCACCCTTCCTGAAACCCCTCGCCCTTGATTTCTCACCGACTGCAACTGAAACTCCTAACTGCCCACACCCCACCTTCAAATCCCCCGTGCCAAACCCAATCACCCTAACACACGCATCCATCCACTCCCATCCGAAACCCACCCACTTTTCTGCTCGCCCACTCTTCCCATCGATCATCAATCACCCCACCCCTCTCCCTCCCCAGTTTACCCACCCCCCTGCTGCAGCTCCAACACCAACCTCACCTACCGAAGTGAATTGCATCCTATTTAATACCCGATCCGCAGCAAAAAACAGACACATCTTCTTTGACCTCCTCGCCTTTGACAAACCAGATCTGGTTTTCATCACCGAATCCTGGTTCTCTGATGACTTCGCCCCAATCGCCAATGAAGGCTTCCCCCCCGACTACTCCCTCATCCCACTGAACCGTCCCTCTAGAGGAGGGGGAATAGCATTCGTCTTCAAGTCTCAATTCCACGCCTCAATCATCGACAATCAACCTTCCATTCCTTCCTGCGAATCACTCCTCGTTAAACTCTCCTTCTCCCCATCATTCTCACACAGCTTCCTAATAATCTACAGACCCCCTGGCTACGATAGAAAATTCTCACACTACCTCTGCGACTCTATTGCCACCCTTCAACTAAACCATCCCAACCTCACCCTTCGTGGAGATTTCAACATATGGCTCGATATCCCCACAAACCCGATGACACACTCTCTGGTTGACGGTCTAGACGCAATTAACCTCCAACTCCACATAAACAGCACAACTCACTATAAAGGACACACTCTCGATGCCATCTTTAGCTCCCTCAACCAGATACATCTAAACCCTCCACCCCTATCATCTGGTCCGACCACTTCATTATTTCGTTTGCCATTCACTCACCCGACCCGCTTCCCGTACTCGAACCTGAACCTCCGAATCTAAGCAAATGCTGGAAAAAACTAATAATCGTTCCTGGCCTAGCCAACGCACTCCTCCTGTCTCCTCCACCTACCTGCCAACCCAATAAACAACTAACCCCTGACACCTTCGACTCATGGCTCAACACCTCTCTAATGCAGCTCACACCCTCCTGCAAACCATCAGACCGCCGTGGCCCGTTCCATAGATGGTTCACACCTGATATGAAGACCACTAAACAACTATATAAATACTTAGAATGCAAATGGCAGAAAGACAAAACCCAAGAGAGCAGAGACATCCTGGCACGACACCTTCATCAGTACAAGGCCGAAATCTGGAAAGCAAAAAAAGCTGACTACAACTCCCAAATCCTAAACTGCAAAAACCCGAGCAAAGAACTTCACAAAATCATCACTGAAATCACCAAACCGGCATGCACTACCACCATCCTAACCCCCTCACAATCACTGTGTGATACACTGTCTCTCCACTTTTACGCCACGGCTCTTGAAAGAACAAATGCACTAACCACCAAACTGGCTCTCTTAAAACCGCCTGGCAACCCTCCCCCCATACCGGCCAATCCACAGCCTGCGACCACTGCGCAACCAATGTTCGACTCCTTTAGTCCAATATCACCCGACCAATTTCTCAAACTTCTCTCTGCCCGCAAACCATACGGCTCTCCACTAGACCCCTGTCCGGCCACAACCCTCAAAGAAATTTTCACTTCTACCTGCGCAGGAGAACACGCAAGATCCATCATAAATGACTCCCTTTCCTCGGGTATTTTTCCCAACGCATTCAAAACGGTTCACATCAAACCTCTAATAAAAAAACCTTCCCTCTACCCACTCGAGCCCAAAAACTACCGCCCCATCTCAAACACCAGGTTCCTTGCCAAACTCATTGACCGAACCGCCTACTCCCAACTAAATGCCTTTGTCGAAGCAAACAATCTCCTAGACCCCGCACAGTCAGGTTTCAGAGCCCGACACAGAACTGAAACCACCCTAACCTCAATCTGGGACGACCTTAAAATCACGGCAGACTCAGCGGGATGCGCCGCATTAATCCTTCTTAACCTATCGGCTGCCTTTGACACAATCAATCACTCAATCCTCCTTGACCGCCTCCACTCCCTAAGAATTTGTGGAACCGCTCTCAAATGGATAGCTTCATTCGTCAAAGATAGGTACCAAATAACGCTACTCTCCACCTATTCCTCCCAAACCCGACCAGTTGACACGGAAGTTCCACAAGGAGCATGCCTATCCGCCCTCCTGTTCAATCTCTACTTGATCACCCTCCCACCAATAATTCAATCACACAACTATGCTGATGACACTTAACTAATTCTACAACTCTTGAACTCAAAACCCAACCCTCGACCTGACCTCGCCTCTTGCCTCCTCGACATAGGGCTCTGGATGACCCAAAGCCACCTCTTGTTAAACCCCTCCAAAACCGGGATCCGGGCTGGATCCAAGAGACCCATGCAACCTTAGGCCAATAACCAACTGTAACTTCCTGCTAAAGATTATGGACAAAGTAGCCACGGCACAACTACAGGCACACATTGAGGCCTCTAATGCGTTACACCCACATCAATCAGGGTTCAGACCATCTCATAGCACAGAATCAGCCATGCTCGATTTACAGACAAAGATGCTTAGCATCTTAAACAAGGGGAAAACAGGACTTCTCATCCTGTTAGACCTCAGTGCTGCCTTTGATCTCTTGGATCATAATCTGCTCGAAAATGCCTTAGGCAAAACAGCAAACTGCTCACAGGAGGCAAAAACATGGATAATGTCCTTTTTAAAAGGAAGAACATCCCGAGTTCATTGGGGAGAAAAATTCTCAATGGAAAGGAAGATCCTCTGCGGGGTTCCCCAGGGAGCCAGCATGTCCCCATTGCCGTTCAACCTCTACATTAGATACTTATGCTATATCTTAGACCATGCTGATATATTCTTTACCAACTATGCGGACGATACGCAGCTGGTACTGGAACTCAGCGGGGACCATAAAACTGACAACAACAATCTAAGCAGTATCTATAACATCATAGAACAATGGATGGATTCCAACTGGATGTGTTTAAACGTGAGCAAAACTGAGCTGATGATCTTCGGATCTACCCAAGCCAGAAACTCACTGCCCCACGACTACGCAAATTTCAAGATCAAGGATGCTAACATCAAAGTACTTGAGAAAGTAAAAACACTGGGTATGATGATGGAAGCGTCTTTAGGAGCAGAGGCCCAGACTCAATACATAAAAAAAACCTGCAAATACTACTTGAGACTCCTCAGAATCATTAGACTGTATCTCACGGAGAACAACTGTGCCACAGTAGCCAGAGCAACCATCCTCTCCCGTCTGGATTATGGGAACGCACTTATGCTAGGAGCCAACAAAAAAAACATCCAAGCGTTCCAGATTATCCAAAATAACGCAGTTAGGATAATCAAATGCAAATCTAAGGTTGCCAGTCATTTGGTCGAAAACAATTGGTCGACTGGACAACTGGTCGAATCAATTTGGTCGAAAACCAAATGGTCGAATTTTTTTTTTTATTTTTACCCCTTTTTTGGTTTTTTTTGGGGGGGTCCCCCCCAACCCCCCTTTTTTTTTTTTCTACACGAAAACCCACAAAACACATATATAAATAAATAAAAAAAATTCGACCATTTGGTTTTCGACCAAATGACGTCGACCAAATTGCAGTCGACCAGTTTGTAGTCGACCAAATGACTAAACCCAAATCTAAATCAGACCACATCAGTGCACCTAGGAAGGAATTACACTGGCTCAAAGTGGAGAGCAGAACCCACTTCAAGGCTCTCACAATAGCCCACAGATGCATCCACGGGAAGGCACCAGGCTATCTAAAATCAAAAGTACGTCCTTATGTTCCAAGCCGTGCCTTGAGATCCTCGGATCAAAATAGGATTGCAGTGATGCCACACAAACTTAGATCTGGACTGGGAAAATCTTTCCCAGTCATTACAGCAGGCATCTGGAATAAACTGCCAGCCCACATAAGGAAAGAACCTAACTACTTAGGTTTTCGTAAATTAGTGAAAACATATCTTTTTAACTGACCTTGACTTTCTTGACCCACTAAATCCCTGATTCCAGGAACTGTTCCGTCCATTTCTGTTGTCTTTGTGTTCACGTTTCTGCGCCCCGAAACTCGCGAGTTAACGGCGCAATACAAATAATTAAATAAAATAAAATAAATAAATAAAAACTGAAATCATGGTATGTGGCAACTCCGAACTTCTTCCACACCCACTACCTTGGCCATCTGCCATGTGCAACTCACCTACGCCCTCTAACTCAGTAAAAAACCTTGGATGCACCCTTGACTCTGACCTAACACTCTCGTGCCAAGTCAACAACGTCTCAAAGTCCTGCCACCTTAAAACTCTTAGGCGCATCTTTCCATATCTCTCCTTTCCTAACAGACTCTCCGCGGTCCAATTAATTGTGATATCAAGACTGGACTACGCTAACACCCTCTACCTCGGAGTCCATGCTTACCAACTGAATAAACTTCAAAGAGCTTAAAACGCCACAGCCAAACTGCTTCTAGCGCTCAGCCCGAGAGACCACGTCTCCCCAGCCCTTAAAACTCTGCACTGGCTTCCAGTGGCCCGAAGGGTGACTTTCAAAACCTTATGCATTTCTAATCGAGCATTGCATAAAACCGCACCTCAATATCTTCAAGACAAGCTAAAACCATATCACCCCCCACGTACTCTAAGATCAAGCTCAGCCGGCCTCCTAGTCATACCTAAAACAAACTCAGTCAGGTTAGGCGGATCATCATTCTCAGCGTTGGCCCCCACGCTGTGGAACACACTCCCACCCCACATCCGCCTAACTGAAGATCTAATGTCTTTCCGCAAACTACTGAAAACTTGGCTCTTCCCCTAAAACCAACCCTACGCAAACTAACCCAAACTGAATAACAGCATCATAATGTCACCATCCCAAAAATGCTAGATCGTGAATAACAAGAACACAAATAATAATACAACATCAATATCCATGCGAGAAATCAACAACCATTAACCGCTAATGTAAACTAAAAGGACAAACGGAATAGAAGAAGTAAAGTAGATCAAAGCAGTGAAGTGGATAAAAAGAATACAGTAACAATGTCTAAATTAATGAAAGGAATGTAATGAGTGCAATGGACAAAATGAACAAAAAGGGTGAAATGAATAAAGAGAAGAGGATGAAAGATGAATACAAGAGATTGATGAGCACACAAACAGATGACACCGACTGTATGAGTGCATGGCATAAATGGAAAGTACAGAATAAACGATTCAATCACATGAGATGAGTGTAGTGCATGAATCAGATTGAGAGCACGGAACGGATCCAGTGCGTATGACAAGTGACATGACCTGAAAATCGATAATGCATGATGAATGAACGAAGTAAATGGAGCGGATCAAATCGCTAGAATGAATGAAGCACGTTGAACGGATGAGCGCACTGAGCGGATGAATGCATTGAACAGATGAGTGTTAGATCGGATGAGTGTATAAAGCGGATGAGTGTGTTGAGCGATGAGTGTGTTGAGCGGATGAGTGTGTTGAGCGGATGAGTGTGTTGAAAGGATGAGTGTGTAGAGCAGACGAGTGTGTAGAGCAGTCACGTGCATAAATACAGAGGAGTGTGTAGAACGCAGGAGTGCATAGAACAGATTAATGTGCAGAGCGGATGAGTGTATAGAGCGGAGGAGTGTATAGAGCAGATGAGTGTATAGACCGGACAAGTGCGTATGAGCGAAAGATTTGTAGAGCAGATGAGTTCACTTAGCTGATGATTGCGGGCAAAGAACGAGTGCATAGTGTGGATGAGTGCGGAGAATGGGTGAGTGCGTGGAGCATGAGAGGGCATAAAGCAGATGAGTGCCTTGAGCAGATGAGTGCCCACAGCGGACAAGTGCCCACAGCGGACGAGTGCCCACAGCGGATGAATGCGTAGAGCGGATGAATGCCTAGAACAAATGAATGCCTAGCGAAGATGAGTGCTTAGAACGGATGAGTACGTAGAGCCGTTGACTGCATAGAGTGGACAGAACGGGCAAAGTATGTGGATGGAATGGGTGACGTATGTTGATGGAATGGGTGACGTATGTGGATGGAACAGGTGACATATGTGGATGAAACCACTTATGCAATTTTGACCCTAATAAGAATCTATCGACACTGTCAAAGGCAAAAGCAAATTCAACAAAAGCAAAATAAAATTGTTGCTTCCTCTCGATAGCTCTATATTTTATTTGATCACATTTTTTATAAAAACCATTTAAAGTAGTGCCTGAGCCTTTGACAAAACTAGCTCAATAAGGATCAACTCTATTGGCCAATGTCGCCTACTGACTTAGCACCTGGCCTACCAAGGATGCATAGAGGTTCCCTGAGATATCCAGTAAAGCAGTAGCCCTATAGTTTTTTTGGCTCCGATCTGTTTCCTCTCTTAAAAATAGGCACAACTATGGAGGACTTCAAAATAAGAGGGATTTAATTTTCAATTCAAATTTGATAAAAATTTGGTAGAAAATTTCAGACCAGAGTTCAGGTGAATCTTTTAGAGTAACTTTTGAAAGCCATTCAGGACCAGGCACACAAGAGTTTTTTCTTTTTTAAATTATCTCTTGAATATCATCTGTATTAAACTCTAGTGGCCATGGTCCCGGCATTTTTACACAGTCAAAGTCAATTAACTTAGACTCTCCTGTGTAAATTTGAGTAACATGTGCAATCCAAATTGACTCACCTATTCGTAATATCTTTCAAGAATTCTGAAAATTTATTTTTTTTCGGTCAAAAACACAGCATAACTTCTGCATCTCTGCAAAATTGAAGGTTTATAGCATCTTAGCCAATTTCGGTATTTTAATTTAATTTTCTTAAACTCTTTCATCCTTGTGTCCAGGTCTCCAAACTTAAGTGCCCTAACAGTATATCTCATCCCCCTCTTCCATCTCTAAATCACAACATCAAAGATATGTGTATGATTAAATTGTGCTTTTTTTTGAGGATTGGAATGTTTAATATATACACATTAAAACCAAAGAATACATCTTCGAGGAAAATAAATTATTCTTTTCAGTAGTGTTAGACATGGCTTTTAAAAAAGAAGTGATTACATTTTTCAATATTAGAAACACTCCACCTCAATGTATTGTTCCCTGAATTCACCTCCAAGTTAGCAACACCATTCTCCCTTAACGCTGCCACCGTTAAGATTTCCAGTGATTACTATATTCACTAGAAATAATCTGCAGATGTATCGCATTCTTAAAAATACGCTCTAACACAAACATATAATCAGTCAAGGAGGAATGTGTACCTCTCAATCAAGTTACATGAGCAGTAAGAGCTCCTTCAAATTCGCTGTTCAGTACATGCATATCCCAATTGTGCATTAAGCTTAACCAGACATCTCCTCGCTTTCTTGACTGGGTCTTATTCTTCAATTGTGCATTATTTTTTTCTGCTAAGCATTTACAAATCAAACCTCCTCCTATTAGTATTCCACCATGAGTCAATTCATTCCATCAATCATCCATTATGCTCTCAATAGAATCCAGAAATACATGTGCCTCAATACTAAGAGGGTTCCAATAGATATTAATCTTACAATCGGGCCCCGTCCTGGGAATATCTAAGGATCCCAAGTCAACTTGATTGCCTGTATAAACGGATTTGGTTGTCTTCCACTAACGGCGGCAATTCCAATGATGTTTATAAGTCCAAACAATAGGCCCGCACCAGGGCTGCCCATAAGACATTTAATTGCTGGACAAGACTCATTTATAGCCATCCAGTAAAGGTAACACTTGAAATATTTAGATTCGATGTTACAAACTCCCCCTGAAAGGGCTGTCTGAATTCTCTAGTATTCCAGGAAGCTACCACTATCCTACTATGAGACGTGTGTGTTTTAAGCTATTTTTTATTCAGCTGTAATGCCCCCGCCAACCAACACCAATTATCTTCCATTTCAAGAGAGGGAGTCTTAATAGTATTCAACAAAACCTTCCTTGAATTTCTATCATCTACTCTACATGTGAACTTATTCGAGGGAAGATTACTTAGATTCATTTCATCTTTTCTTTTGTTTCTAGTTGAATCACTCTTTTTGTTTTGAAGATTCCTATAATCCATGTTCTTCAAGTCATATCCAAAGGGTAACAATAGTAGAACAGCCCCTAACAAAACTTGTACAACCAATCTTGAATTAATATTTAAACATACCGATCCAAAATTTGTACTGTTCACAAATTCTACCAGGTCAATATGTTGGAAAAAATCACATGCAGCCTTGGTATCATAAGCAATAATGCCAAAACATTAGCATAATTTAGTATGATGTTTTCTTGATGGCCAAGAATATGCTCTAACAACAGCTATCTGGACAATACTAATTCTGACATTCCTTGTATTTCAAATTTGTATTCTATCCCCAATATCACTTATCCTGTCTTTTACATGCCCATTACAATTTATTATGTTTCTGAGCTGGTCTAAGGTGAGAAATGAGGGACTTGATTTTACAGTCGGCACAACTGTGTTTTTATTCTGGCCTTGTGGTTAGTGTAATACAAATAGGCTGTGAAAGCAAAGTTGAAGGTACCAAATCAGACATCCCACACCCCTTGTAGGAGATGTGCTGTCCTGGTGGCTTAGGGCGGGTAACAGGTAAAGGCATGTCATCTAACAAGTATTTCGAAATATTCATCAAGTCATCATATTAATAACCATCCAAGCCATTCTATCTAAACTTACATCTTGTTTTTTAACTTGCGTGTGGGGTGACTTTTCCTCATTCAATTCTGACTCATTTACTACCTGTTTCCCTTTGCCTCCTTCTGATAACTTCTTAGAATCATTAACCCCATTGTTATATAAGTTTCTAGATGGGAGAGTCAATGATCTACAACATGTATGGGAACCACAACTCGTTGTTACCCTACTTGCCCTTTTTTTTTATTTTGTAGGTTTGTCCTTTTTCTCACCTTGCTTTCTTTTTTCCTTGGTAAAATAAAAAAAATAGAGTATTTTGACTCCTCTTGTTATTGATCTTCTTCAACCAGAACTGACATATTGAACACCTTCTAATGTGGTTCTACAACCCTTACATCATCAGCAACCACTTCTTCTTTTAGATAACTATTTCTAACACTCCGAGCATTACAATTCATGTTCTACATGGAGACACATTTGGACTATTGTCATTTATACACATTTCATTTGAACCAATGGTCCTAGTCTGTCCTAATGCTAATTCCTCAACCTGATTGCCACCATTGAGAACTTTCAAGGGTGAATGCAACTTTACCATGAGGTTAGTATTCGTTTTTGCCACAATATTACCTTCTAGAAATGACACATTAGGGGCCTAATTCACAGAATCGTTTTATAATGGCAAACCACATTGGAAATGCTCTGTGAATCAGGGCCTTCATGTCAACATATTTAAGACCACAGTTTGGAGAAGAGTTTGCAGTCACTGAAGGTGAATTATACAAAACTGGTGAGGTCAACAATGACGCAGGTAACTGACCACAAGGTGTTTCTTGTCCATCAAATGCCTGTCTTACAGCCTCATTAGGATGCTCCCCCGAGGCTGTAGATGGACTGTCCTGTGTCTTGGATAATCCATGTGACTCCTTTCCCATAATCCTGGAGAGTTCAGATGCTGGTTGTGCCCAGTCTACTTGGGCACAAGATGATGAATAAGAATTCTCATTTTCTCTTGTACCCTTATTTTGATTCATAATGGTTTCCAATTAACTCTTTTCTTTAGGGTGAATATTAAGACCTGTATTGGTCATAAAATTGTCAACCACTTAATCTACAACTGAAACTAGCTACAATGATGTGTTAACTTGTAAACACGATAACAACTCATTATCCATGACGTTGTGTTCACCGGAGTAGGAATCGAGTTTACACCATGGGATGTTTCTCCAGTTGAAAGTGAGACAAATATTGTATTAAATTTTCTGAAAAATGTAGTCAGTTTTATATTCGGTGTCACTTGCAGCCCCTTTTTACCAAATCTTAAAGGTGTTTGTAGAGGACGCAAAATGGATGGTGTGATTGGATCAACTGAGTCTACAGCAGCCATTTGCTGCATTCCTGTATCCGGACTTTAAGATTTTCTTGCATTGTTCTCTGAGATTCATTAATGTGTGCCTGCAAAACTTATTCCACCAATGGATGCTGTTCTACCTCCTGAACACCTTTACTTTGCAAACAATAGGAGGAAGCCATTTATAATAGACTAGAGAAGCAAACAAATCCCTTGCTGATAACTTTTATGGCTGCTCAAAGACCACGCACACTTACACCTGATTTGAAATATATGTCAAGTTGCGCTGAACAAAATCCTCATGTTCACTGCTTCTGACTAATAAGTACCCTCAGAACACGTTGTCTGTCGTTATGTTACAGTTAACACGATAACACATGTTCCTTACATGAGCAGCGGTATCAGGCCACAACAGGTTTCAGGAACAGCAGAATATTCATATAGTAATTAGCGGAACTCATCGCCTTTAAGGGTATTCCAAAGCAAACTCTGAGCGATTCACTGCAGCTCAGCCCAGGTGCAGCTCTGCAGACTCTGCACTTCTGACGTGCAGCAGTGACTTTTTGAACATCCGCTCCTCCAGGCGAGTATGTTACACACAGATCTGCTAGACGTTTGCAGAGTTTGACTATGGCAGCACTCACAGCCAAGACTGCAGACTGTGCACTTCAGATGCACTTGTGATGTATGTGCTGATGCCTGGCAGTGAGTTTCTGAACACCAGCACCTCTAGGCGAGTATGTTGCATGCAGATCCACTTGATAATGAGGGATGGGTAGATGCTTGCAGAGTTCCACTCCAGCAGCACACACAGCCAGGACTACCGACTGTGCACTTCAGATGCACTTGTGGCACACTTGTGTATTTCACTATGTGGACTCGTTGTGGACCCCAGACCCCACTCACCTCTCCTGAGACTTAGCCTTGACCACTCTCCGTGCTTACCTTGATTGGGTTTGGCTGAACTCCCAGAGTCCCCCTGTCAAGTATAACTAGGGTTGCCTTCTGAAATCTGTCCACCAGGCCAGATTACAGAAATCCATTTTAACACCAAGCCTAGGCAGACCGCTGCACTCAAAGACTGAAAAAAATCAAAAGAGAATTAGTCTGACACGTTTCATTCTTCACATGGTGTGCAGTATGGCGTCTTTAATGTTTAAGCAAAGGGTTTATCTATGCCATGCTACTGATAGAGTTCCTGTGGTCCTTGAGCCGGAAGCTGCTACAAATTGATGTGTACTTGCACAATGCAACTGAGAGTTTACCTTGATCCGTGCAAAAAGCAGGCAACAGACAACCTGGATATGCGCCTCCAGAGCAAAGAAAGAGGCCATGGTCACAATGCAAAGAACTGCTGTAGGCCTGTGAAATTAACTTAAAAAGATTTTCCTCCAGATGCCCCATAAATCTGAAAGGAGTTGGCGTAAGAGATGTTTCTGAAAAGTCTAGGCTGTGCAGGCACCATGAATCTGAATGTTGGCTTGTACACATTTCAGAACGGAGTTCGCTTGCAAATGCTCCATACATCTGAAAGGAGTGTGCATGCACTATAATTCTGAAAGGAGTTCACGTTTACCTGTTTCTGAAAAGACTTGGGGTCTATTTCACAGAATCCTTTTATAATGTTGTAATCCTATTGAAAAATGTTCTGTGAATCAGGCAAGCGATTGGCTTCTCCATGCTTTTCAAAAGAGTGGTCTTGTTCGTGCCTGTGAAGACTTGGCTTAATGCATCTGAAGGGTAGCGAGTGCATGGTTTTTTAAATGAGTTGGCTTGCATATGCATCAGACATCTGAAAGGAGTTGGCTTGCACATGTTTCTGAAAATGCTTCGTTTGCATTTCCTTCTGAAATGACGTGGCTTGTATATACATCACGAATCTGCAGAGTGCCTCGTGCACGTTTCTGAAAACAGTTGGCTTGGACTTGTCTCTATGTAAAAAAGCTGAGATTAGCTGCCCAGAAAATTAACTGGGCTGGACCTATGCCATAAAGTTCAGTAGACGTGCAACTATGTGAACAGCTGTCCCCATCCTTTGTTGTGAAGCTGGTGAGTAGGGCTCTGGCCTGTGCATTTATAATGACGATTGGCAATATTGTGCCATGCCTTAGACAACAATGGATTGTTTGGTCATGAATTGAGTGTTGAAATGTCATCGAGTTCTGGCATGCCTTGCGCCATATTTCCTTAGCACAACTGTAAGGGCAGGTGAAAGACGTTTGTTTTTACGAGGTGCGCCAATATGAACTTGAAATTACAATTAATAGCCGTTGCCTCAACAAGATATACTCAGACCATGTAATGGAGTAGTGACCACCTACCGCCGGTCCTGTGCACTGTGTTCGGCGAAAGGTTGGGGAAAAGGATCTCTGAGTGTGCTGCCCTCGAACAGTGGAATAGGAAGCATGCTGAGAGATAGTCGTTCATTCCGCCAGGGAGTGCTACGTTATCATATCGTGGGAGTAACAACTGTCACAATGGATGTGGAACTCAGACAATGGGCCTCATTACAAGCATGCCGGTACCGTAGTTCCCGGGCCGCCATACTACGGGCTGTGCTCGCGGGTGCCTGACAGCCCGCCAGGTGTTTTCTGGCAGGTTGACCTGCACGCGCGAGCACAGTATGTCGGATTCACCGGCACAACTCTGCATGTGCCAGTCCCTTCAAGTCAGTCCTGTCCTGTAATCTACAATATTTCCCCCTGCCTCCTCTCTACCCCTACAACAATATTTCTGCCACCTTCTTGATCCTCATCCCAACTTCTGGTCCTGCCTATCCTAGCTGACTGGGTCACTGAGGTCACAAGGGCGCCCTTGTGATCTCCTTTTCTGCCCCTCTTCTTCTTCTGACCACTCTTCCTGACGCTCTTACCTCTATCTTCCTCCTATCGACAACCTATCCACCTGAACAACCTCCTGGACTCCAGGTGTTACTATCTCTTTCCTCCCAGTTGTGATCACCTCCTCACCCTCTGTGCTCTCTCTGCGACTTGAGGACACCACCTCCTCTTTACTGATCATTTCCGGGGTCTCCCCCTCCTCCCTAAGGCCAGCTAAACCTCTGGATTCTATCATGGTTACTATACCATTGTTCTCAGTACCATATTCCCCACCTGATGATCCCACCACTATCAAATTCTCCTCTGGTTGTGATCAGTGTTACCACCTCCTCCTTCTCTATACCACACTCGTCTGTTGGTGTTACCACCTTAACCACCACCTGCTTCACCTGCACCGCCTTCCCCTCCAGATGTTATCTCTCTTAACACCTTATCCTTCTCCATGCTGCCTTCCTCTCCTGATACTTAATTTAGATTTTTTTTTATTTCAATTTGTAAAGGCATATTTTTCAAAATGGGGGAAACCCTCCTGTGTCCCCAAGTACTCATATAAACGTTCTTGTCCTAATTCAGCTGCTATAAATCATACTGCTCCTGGTGAGGTGTTTTATCTTTTATTCCTAGAACATTAAAATGTTACTATTTTTGCTTTCTTCGTTTTTAGTCATTTTTTCAAGAAGTTATTTTTACCTGTTTTGATTTTTTTGTTTTGTTTTTGTTGTTGTTTTTACAGCATAATAGGGCATGATATAAATGTAAACCAAACCTACACAGCCATTCGTGATGCCACATGGGTAGTTGGGTTGGGATTTGGTAGTCAACAGAGTTCCCAAACAAATAACAAATGGGAGTCCAAGTTCCAGAGACAGGGGAAAGAAAATGCCACTCTGTACAGAGTAGCGGAACTGCTGGCACCAGCCCTAGTTTCAGAGGATGCTTCCCTGGCTGATGCCAAGCGACGTTGGAAACGTGCTCAGACTGACGCCAACGCCGCTGCCTCCGCCTCTCTTTGCTTGAGCGGCTGCGGCCGTCCCTTGGCCATCTGTCTGCGACGTCTCCTGCCGCCTTCGGCTTTCCCCGACCGCCGAACTGCGACACCGTGGCAGGTGCGACGCCCCATATGGCACTGCTTCCCCTGGCAGGCGCAGGCAGTATTTAAACCGCGCCTCGCTTGCCCTCGCAAACTGCCTTGCCTCGCTTCCTGCCGGCTGCCATCACCCATGGCAAACTTCATTTATTCAGAACATCTGGCCATTTATGTACCAACCCAGGGTGGACTTCACCTCCTGACATGTGCCCAGCAGCACTGCAAATTCAGGAATATTCCAGAACCAGGTTCACGGTACCTAAACGCTGCCTACTTTTAACACAAGCGATTCGGTCACTGCGCAGAACACTCCAGTGCTGTACCACCACGGCACTACAAGGTATATATTTCAATGTTCCCCTGAAGTGCCTGATTTAAGACAACTGTATCACTACACATAAATGGCAAGTGCTGCAAATCCCTTTCCTCATCCATGGGATCACGAATGGTGACCAATGACCAGAACTTGAGCTCTAAGAAGCGCTAGAAAAGCCCCATTATAATCGAGCTGCGCCCGAGTAGACCCCGCGTCACCTTCCAACAAAAACATCCTCCCCTACTGCACCAAGGTACTTTGGTGCAGCAGAAGGGGCCAGAGACACGAGGACATTAATGGTGAGGGTGGAGTATCAGAAGCTGAGGTGTATGTACGCACAGTTGGGGAGTATTCTATGGTGCTGGCGATTTGCACACACAAGATGAAGACCCACACAACCAGCAAATACACCAAAAAAGGCACAATTCATGACTTTTTGCAGCAAGCTGAGTAGAACTGGGTTTGCATTCATGTGAACAGATTATTAAAGCACATCAGCCCTGTAAAAATGAACACCTACACAATGCACTTAGGCCCTGATTCATGGAATTCATTGCGTGGCAAATAGGGACTTTGCACACCAAATCGCACGTGAAACCCCTTTTGTTGACTGGACTGCACAGGACTTTCAAGGGATTTGCGTGGACTTTGTGCAGGCCGGCAAGACTCTGCAAGAGGACCATCTCCTTGCGTGAGACTCCTTGCAGAGGCGCAATAGGTGGGTGGAACATGCAGAATGAGGAAGAACACGGCAAAAGGTGGGCGTGTTGAGGGACGGTCCACGGCTAAGCAAGCGTATGCCCATTCCAATGCAAACTCTTCATGGATGTCAACGCGCAACCTTGCATTGGGAAAACTTAAGGGCAGACGCTGTGATCCATCCGCCACATGATAGCAGGCATAAACTTCAACGCGCATAGGAACCAATGCGTATAAAGCAAGCAATTCACACTAAGCTAACGTCTACAGCCATGATAAACCCAGCAATATTAGGAGGTATTGTGCACGGATACCACAGAAAGAGGATGCCCAGGGCCCGGATCTTCACAACACAAACCACGCTGTTAGGGATGCCGGATGACCATTTATATGCTAGGTACAGGCCCCCCCATGTAATCCTAGACCTTGTCATGGAGTGGGAAGATGGCTTAGCATCACCCACCATCTGCTCCAGTCCTTTAATCCCCTAGAAATGTTCTGATTACACTCTATGTCATAGCAACTGGATCCTTCCAGCGAAACACTTCAATAGTTGGTGGGATATCGCAGGCCACCCAATCTTGCTGTCTGCACGAGGTATTGTCATGCATAACAGCATGTGCATGCGTGCACAAGCAGATATATATGTCCTGAACACTGGCAGAGGGGCAGACAGTGATCCTGGAATTCTATGCAAGCACACTTTCCCTGTGTAGTAGGTGCAATTGACTGCACACATGTTGCGCTATGGCCCCCCAGATTGACAGAGCACATCTACCTTAATCGAAAGTACTGGCACTCTATTAATGTGCACGTAGTGTGTGATGCCAATGGAATCATGGAAGTGTATGCCAATTTTCCGGGTAGCACACATGATATCTACATCTTCTGCCAGTCACCACTGTACCAGGCCCTGGCATCTGGAAAACATGGCAACACATGGCTCATCGGTGAATATGAATGGTCATGGACATGCATGCACGTGACACACTGAACAACAGACACTGACAATAAATGACAATGACAACCATGTACACATTTACAGGAGACTGTGCCTACCCGCTGTCAACATTCATGATGACACCAATCCGGAATCCCACAACACCATCTGAAGTGAGATACAATACAGCACATGTAGCCACTAGGGGCATAGTGGAGTGTACATTCGGAGTGCTGAAGTCACAGTTCCATTCCCTTGACCGCTCTGGTGGGGTGTTGCTATATGGACCACCAGTAGTATGTACAATCATAGTGGCTGCAGATGTACTGCACAAAGTTGCCACACAGCGTGGCGTACCAGTGGAATTGCAGGTGGGACACCTCCTGCAACCCACAGGCACCACCCTTGCCCTTGGTTGGCCAAAGGGCACGTGAAAGGCTGCACGCACCCAGCTGGTGCAATCATACTTCACATAAAAACCTCTGTCTGTGGAGCACACACATAGCAGTGTTTACCTGGTTGGCCTGAGAGCCATGCGAGACACGACAACATGTGCATTGCATGGCCAATTGATCAGGTTGCTGGAAATGTGAAAGAGAGTAGTCACATGCTAAAGTCAGCTGAAAACTGCAGAGGCATGTGGCCACTCATATTAAAAGAAATGTTTTCTTTCTTATTTTTTCTTGACTGACAAATCCTGAGAAGCCTGTGAGACTAACCCATAAACCAAAAAGGGACTGCTCAATGTGCCTTTTAATCCAACATGCACAAGACGTGGAGTAATATAATGAGGTAACCAATTGTGCTGACCATATATGTTATCCTTGGTTTGTTGCAGGCATGACTCTGAGAGTCTTATTACACATTTAGCTCTCTAACGAGAATGTAAAATTAGATATGTGCATGATTATAGAAGTAGGGACCTCCTCTACCAAAAAGAAGGGGGATAGGGCTGGGGTGTGCCCAGCAAAGGAAATAGGGCATAGCCATAGAGTGTGACAATTGTCTTTGAACATACCCATCAGCATTCATTGTTTAAAAAAACAATACCCATAACGCTACATCTGGGTGAATCTCTTTTTAATTCTCTCCTTAGGCGTGGACTGGATGCCCCATACTGTCTGATGGACACCGTGGCTGAAAGCACTTTCCCAAATAATTGGTCCTGAAGAAGATGACCACAGTAATAGTGTAATCGAAACCAGTCGACCTTTTGATGCTGCCGATATCCCCAAAAGGTTTGGTGAATACGATGTATAAGTATTAAGCATCAGTGCCGTTTGTCTGTATGACTCAGTGGGCCTCATTACGACCCAGGCGGTAAGTTACCGCCTGGGCCGTGACTTTACCACCATGGCGTAAACTACGTTTACGCCATGGTGGTTGGCGGACTTACCGCCCCATTCCGAGGTCGGCGGGGCGGTAAGTCCCCAATCCCCATTTACCCTTCCCCATTCCCATTTTTGCCCCATAGGGCATAATGGGAGTGGGGAAGGCGTTAATTACGCCACCGTAAATTACGGTGGCGTAATTAACTCCATGGTCCCTTAGCGCCATGGATTTTAACACCTGCTAAAAGCAGGTGTTAAAAGCGCCATGGCGCTAAGGGACCTCGTAGTTGGCGGTAAGGGGTCGGCGCAGCTAACGCTGGCGTTAACCCCTTACCGCCAGGGTCGTAATGAGGCCCAGTATCACCTAACTTCCACTTGAGGAATGTGTTCCATTTTAAGAGATAGGCAAATAGCTTAAGTTCTGAACAGCTAAGGTGGTTAACATACTGCCGTCTAATCGCACTTCTTTGAAAGAGAACTTTTCTGTTTTATATATATATATATAAAAAATATTGGGGGACATACAATACTCTCCTTTATATTGCACCTTATGTATACATTTCAATGAGGGTGAATAAAGTAATGGCTATGTGCCAAAAAGGAAATATTCCCTTGTGAAATGTACAATGTGTGAATGATGCTGGTACTGGATCCCGGCCTTTTTTTAGATCACTCAACCATTCATTGTAGAACTAGGGATAGTTCTTCATGTTATCTGTTCAATTAGATAGGCGGTGCACCACCTCTCGTCTAGGGATAGCACACCCCATAGGGATAGGGTGTGCTTGCGTTTAGGGATAGTGTTTAGTGGACACATTGATTGTATAAAATGAAATAATTATACGCTCAAAAAGCAATACTTACCCGATTCTTGTTCTTTTGTGATACCGCACACACAGTGAGGCCACATCCCAGGTACCATTCATTGATATGTTGGGGCCTATCCTCAGTGGCCGTAACAACACCCTGAGAATGTGTCTCTGGGAGAGCCAAATTGTGTGCATCCATTAGACATATAACTACATGCACAAACAGAGCCCCAGATAAGACTTGTAAGTGGGAGTATCCCACTACCACTTTGCAAAGTTGGGAGTAAAATGATTTTGGAGGCATAAAAAATTTAAGTACACAACACAAATGTGAAAAATACATTAAAAAGTAAAATTATATTGGAACAGAAAAACGCAACAACTTAGCAACATTAAACCCATAGCACCTGGTCATTCATAGCCATCAAAAGCAACATGTTTACTTATTCCAATCAGCCAGTCAAAATACTATAGTACACCTATAGGACTAAATGCACTACAGGCCGAAAACCTATCCATGTAGCTGTGAGTGTGAAAGCAGGGGTGCAAGATTCCACATGTCTCATACATACTGTGAATAGGGAGCATTTGAACTCCATATTTAAATTTCAACAGAGTATAAGCCAATTTGTAAGTGAGCAAAATTGGCGGGTACACCCCTAATCTGTATGGCTGTGCACAAATCACAAACACAGTCATAGCAACTTGAACCAACAGCGTCCATGTAGAACACCCAAAGGCACACAGCACAAACAACAAAGTCCCCCACCACCGTCACATGGACAACAACTACTGTTCTGCACGTAGACACCAAACTACACATCCATGCACCCAATAACACAGCAACATGTGCTCTCCTGAGTGACATGCAACAAATGCAAACACAAAATCACCATCCACCCATCACCATGTGTCCCTGCAACCATGCAGCCAGATCTGCCCACCTCACAGCAATGCAATATGAACACCTTACACAGTGACACCTTACCCACCCACACCACCTATACTGCCTGTCCCTCCTGACTGCCATAATAATAATTAAGAATAAGGAACGCGTAACAGTTACCTATTATCATGGTGATGGGACATTGTGAACACTGTGATCCGGCGAGTCAGTATGACACTGAGAGGACTCCCAAAAAGAGACCACTGTGAGGTTAGAAACCCAGGATCACCTTGGAAGTACTCCCAATGCCAGGATATGGCATCCCCTGATTAACGTGGCAATGGGACAGTGCAGTAAACACTGGCAGGGGAGCCAGTGATATAAAGTCCAAGACGATGTGATGGAAAAATATCACCAATTGCACAGAAGACAGATCCGGCAGAAGGCAGCACTTCACAGGGGCAACTGTCATACTGGAAGGCAGGGAGCAGAGGCAACTGGCATGAAAGAGACAAGCAGACATGAGAAAGGAATGAGAAACAGAGGCCACAGACATTACAACACAAAAGGGAGCAAGCTACAGGAAAGAAGAAGGGAAGGCAGACTTCACTGGTACTGGATTGAATTGGGTCTGATGTGCTTTGAACTGAAGGAAGCATTGAGGTGCACTCAGCAGCTGTCAACAGGCCCCAATAAATCTCCTGGTGTACCGTGCACGGTTCATGTTTACCATGGAAACCAACCCCTGGCCAATGGTGTTTGCCTGGTGTCTGTGGTGAACATGGCATCCCACAAATGGTCAGCAATGTTGTTTTGTGTGTGGAATTGTCTTGGAACAGCACCCCAGAAGGGGATGAAGGACCAAGATTGGACTGTCTGCGTGGGTAAGCATGACTATAAAAAAAACATTCAATGGAATGCCACGTGGTAGGAAAGACACATGTGAAAAAAGTGCAAGGAAACACTCCCCATCACTACCATCACCATGTGTCACAGCACACAAAATGCAGGACCTGCCACCCTCATGACAACTCACCAACAGAGGCCCTACAGTTACAGCCTCCCTCACAACTATGATCCCGCAACCAGTGCCACCCTGATTGTCTTGACAAAACAGCATGCATAGACACACCAGCGTAGTCAGCATGTGTCACATGCACCCATGAATCTGGACCTGCTCACCTCAATACAAGTTAAAAAAAAACAGACTCACAAAGTGCCAGACTCCCTGCCACTAAGCACAGCACAAGTGCCACCCTGAGTGCCCTTCACTTACCTGCACAGAGTACCCACCTGGCTGGCATTCATGGCATCACACCTGAAAAAACATTTTGAAATTGCAAAGACATGCATTGCATCAACATGAAGATACTGGACATCCATGACAACTCCTGTATGGAACAAGAAAATAGGCATGGACCATCCACTGTTGAAGGACTACAGAGTGCAAGGGGGAGACAGGACACAGAGTGATGATTGCCTAGCCGTGGAGTAGAGAGAGTGAGAGGGATAGGTGAAAAGCATTGCAAGGAGGAGACTGACTGGAGGGGAGATGAGGATGGAAATATCTGACATCACAGTGGGTGAGAGCAGAGAGAAGTTGTGCAAGAGAGGTAGACAGAGAAATGAACACTTTTGCAAGAAGCAGCCTGGTCAGAGAGCCTGGAAGGAACATAGATGCAAAAGTACCACATGTAGTGGGCAATGACGGTCAAAAGTGGGTGATGGTAAGGGCAAAGTGGCAAGAAATGGGCACTTGTGAACGGCCAATCAGCAGCAGAGAAACTACAGGCAACACCCACCATGGCATGCAAATCAGAAAAAGACCCATGTACACTGCATCCCGCAAAGAAGGGCCTACAACCACATACCCATACCCTACACCAACCAACATACCCCACCTCAGCACAACATGCAGCTGTTCACTCACCACCAACAGACCACACACCCTGTGTTTGACCGTCCCAGTAAGTGTGCATGTATCCCAGGGTGCACTCGCAAGTCACACAGGGAGAACAGTTGAAGACAAGCTGTGCGGAGTGGACGATGTAACACATGCACAAGCCTACAATTTGCACACACACTGTACACTCAGTCACAGTGCTGGCTGAGATGAAGAAGTAATGCAAACAAAAAAAATCATGCAACACATCCTATTGTAGATAACACACAGAAACAAACAATGTGACCTGATTCCTCATTAGTTAATCCAGAAGCAGTCTGTTAGTGGTACACATGCGCATATCTGTACAACCCTACATGCAGCAAGTGTGAAAAACTTCTACTGTGGAGTCAGTGTACACAAAAGCCCAGAACTGTGTCACAAGAGGCTACGCTATGAAGCGGGGCAGCTGAGGATAAGTAGACCAATAGACGTGTGTGGTACATGTGGAACAAGGGCAGAGCAGTCATGTAAGTGGATAAGGGAGTGGAGTGGGAAGTGGCACAGGTCAAAGAGTGGTGTGGTCAGGGAGTACACCTGCAGGTCCTGGTATGTAATATGTGGCCAGGGGGAGTAGAAGGTGACCAGTAAGGAGACATCAAAATGGTCAGTGAGGCAAATGTTGGAGAACCAAATACACAGAGTACAGATGCACAGAGAATGTATGCCGTCAATTTGTATGAACATCCAGAATGTTGGAAATACTGACAATGGCTAAAGTGTGACACGTGCTAGTAAATCACTTCCATTAATTGCATCAATTGTGAAAGTGCATCCACAAAAACAATGCACCCGCATAGAAGTGTAACTGCAAATGCACACACATGCATGTGAAAAGACACACATCTGCATAGACGTTTTTAGTGGCTCAAGGATACCACACACAGCTAGCACAAATATGTCATGCATGCAAAGACCACGGTGACCAATAATACAGACACAGCACAAGAGACAGTGCACATGCTTTAGCTGGCATGATGTGATTCCCTCATCACCTCCACCGGAAACTGTACCTCCAAATTTGTGAAAGGAGGGCAGTGCCTGGCAGAGGGCATGGGGAATAGGGACGTAAAAGGGTGCAGGGTGGACCTCACATGGAGTGCAGTCACCGGATGACTCAGGATCACTAAAACAACATGGGACATTACATATCACCAGCCAGAGTTTACAATCATGCATACAGCGCATATGTGTCACGTTACCCTCAACCCATTGTTACCTGCGCATGCCATCCTGTCGACCACAATGCAGCCATGGCAGTTGACACCACTGTGCATGGCTGCAAGTCCACAAATGCATTCATCATGCCTTTGAAAGGGCAACAACACATCTCATGGAAAAAAGAAACGAAATTCCACCTCGGAAAGGGCGGAAAAAAACACATGCCACCATCCTGGTCAGGGGTATTGAAAAGCAAGAAAAAAGTGTCCATGCTTAATTAAGGGGTTCACAAAAACAAAATGCAACAACACCGGTCATGTCCAAAAGAAAAACAAAGTCCATCCAGGACTGGAGATGGGGTCCACCCTGCAGGGGGAGGGCGCATGTCAATATCCCCTCCATGGGTCCATGGTCCACACGGCAACGGTGGACCAGGAGGGTGGTCTGTGCTGGGACCCCCATTCTGCGGTTGACATGCAGGTGGTCATTGTGTTGGACCTATACCACACAGCGTGAAGACCTGGTCTTCAGTAGCTCCGGCCAGACATGACACGGTCGAATGCACCAGCACAGTAAGGGTGGTGAGGTCCCCATGCACTTCCTCACGGATGGCCACAGAGTCTGTAATCGCACTCACCCGTGATGCATTGAGTTTCTCAGACAGTGTCTGCCTGCAGGCATCCATCTCCTCATGGAGCACTGTCCTTCTGGCTGAGAGTTTGTCATGGATTGCAGTCCTCATGGCCTGCATCTCACACCTCAGGACCTCTCTGTCTGTATGAGCATCTGTATGCAGGAACTCCTGCAGACACCTCAGATCACCCTTTCGGCACTTGATGTTGGCCTCCATGCGCAGTCCGTGGGAGCAGCATGAGGAACCCAGCTGTTGCTCCACCGTGGCCACTGGGGGGTCATGGTCTTGGCCATCTTATCCATGCCCTCTGGAATTTTGTCGAACATATTACCTTGTCAGATTGCGGCACGCAACATCTGCGACCCACAGCAGCCTAATGCAAGGGATCGTCCCCGTTGCTGTGGTGCTTTATTCGTTGGCTGCAGATCTGCAACCCTCCCTCAGGCATCAGCCCCAGAACCTGATGCCAATTCATGGGAGGGTGGCTTTGCAGCTGTAACCACTGCAGACGTGGGTCCCACCACTGACTGGATTTGTTAAGCCAGCTGCCCTGCTGCAGACTCATGGGCTCCATCTGATCTGCCCTTTGGGCCACTCACCTTCGCCCTCTTTGAGGCATACACATGTGGTTCAGCATCAAACTCAGTTGAGTCAGAAGAGTCCGAAGAGTCCACAGCACAACTGAGGATGGTCTCATGGCGTACAACACCACGTCTTTCACTGGTGGTCTGACGCACCACTAACTCTTCTTCCTCTGCATCTGGTGCATCCTCAACTGCACATGGACAGCTTAAGACATTTTGAGTCTTGTGACTTGAGACACAAATGCACATTAGCATCAAAGTGCACTCAAACACTAAATGACAGGACAGGGACGCATCAGACATTGTGCTTTCCCACACTATGAGCTGTAAGCTATGGAAGTATGGCATTTACCGACTAGTGTCCCCACTCCCAGTCCTGTCCATGCCGTTAGTGGACATTTTACGTACAAAACTGGAGCCAACATACAGTGATGGACCATGCAACTGTCATGTCAGCACACATACCAGCGGAAAGTACTGCACATGTGTCATTGTAATGCAGAAGGACTTCACATGGCATCAGTCAGCCACCCATATCCACATACACCACCACGGGCAACGCATGACTACAAATCAGGATTGGAACAGAGAAATGGAGCCATTTAGGTCTTTGGGGAAGGTGAGGAAAGGGAAAATACCTCTGAGAAGTTGCAGCTGAAAGTGGACCTTCTAGGCAATGTCTGTGATGTGAAGATAGAAGGAGAGAGGACTTGAAGATGACAACAAGGTCCATTGATCCACAAGAGAGTGAGGGGTGTGGGCCCATGGAGTGCAGCCAGAGCAGGTGGGGGAAAGAGTGAGCATGGGTCCCAATGAGTAGGCTCTCTGTGTGTCACTGGCATTGAGTCAGATATTGGTAGCAGTACACCATGCCTGTATAGCAAACTGGCAGTTATGAATGAGAGAGGATGAGGGGGAGGCATAGGAGTGAGGCTTGTTTGAGGACTGTGTGTCGTCTGCATTAGTGGCATGGCCCTGCCCTTTTGCTCCTGCTCCAACCATGCTGCTGGTGAGGCTGTGTATGTGCAAATGTGGAGCACATACAACATATCTTGAGACAGTATTTGGTCATACTGATGAAGGTCATACACGGGCTATAAATTGCATGTATGGGCAACAATCAATCCATACGGCAATGCCTCTGGTATAAGTGTTCACAATTTCAATGCAGTCTGTGCATATGAACATCATCCAACAATGATGGGTCAAAGGTTCATGGCCCTGCATGCTCAGACTGTGAACCAGCACCACCTCTAATACCTATCACATTACACATGTTGCAACAGAGCCATTATGCCACATCTGATTGGGTGATGTAGCTGACATGTCTGACCTTATCAGACAGATCACAAAAGTATGGGGAAGTGCGCAAGCATCCAGTTCACAGACAGGCCAATGTCTGTGCAACTGCACAGCTGTCATGGGTATTAGCATTTGGACCCACACCTCAGTAGCACAAACACCTGGGGAAAAGCTGAAGTCACAATTAGGGGCTAGATGGGTAAAGGCTTGGCAAGCAAACATACATTGAGGAATTCTTAACATATACATAATTCACATAAGCTTGTTCTGGCATAGCCTTTATTTTCTAGTCACTTCCTGTACTCCCAACATGGATGCCAGTGTGACTTTCAGGAAATGCAGGGAACTGTGTAGCACACTCTAGTGTTTGGGCGTGGCTGCCTATATAATCTACACCCAATAACTGGCCCATGCTTTGTGTGCTTTCTGTAGCTTCGAGCACACGTTCACCGCAGCCCAGATCTCCAGTGGATACTTACCTGTTTCTGCTTCCTCACAACCCAAACATCCAGTACATCCTTACCTGTTTTCAAATCATCGTGATCCAGACATCCAGTGGATCTCTCACCTGCTTCTTCTTCTTGATCGAGGCAAGTTTCTTCTTGCTCTTCTCTCCAGCGCTTCGGACCCAATCGAGGCAAGTTTCTTCCCTGCTCTTCACACCAGCGCTTCAGACCCGATCTATGAAAGAAGAGAAAACAAGCCCGAATTAGTAAGTGCACGCATTCAATTAACCCTTCAGTCTCCTGCGCAACCAAAGGAACTTACCTCCGTAAGCGAGTCTGTTGGAACTCTTCTCGCTGCTCCAGCATCCAGCTCGCAGTTCCATGCCCGAAACCTGCAACAACAAAGAACACAAGATTACGCTCAGCATTTCCACAGGCAACAACTCACCTATTTTGTAACTCGAGCGCAAGGCCAGTGAAGGAACTGGCCCCATTGGACTTACCTTCCGCTTGTGGTTGAACTAACCAGCAGCTTCTTCTTCGTGGGCTCCTGGAATCAAGCCTGTGTATAACCTCACAAACAATTCCCAGTGCTGTAACTGGGTACATACCACAGACTGCATATTCATCAGAACCTACCTGAACCTAGTGAAGCAACTAGTTCCGGATGCTAGACTACCGCGCCCCTGCAGATGCAGGATGTAGAGCGTGCCACACTAAACCAAAAGGTGAGCCACACCCTAAGCAAGGGAATACACTACACTAGGGATACTGGGAGGGTGGAGGGAGGTTAGAAAGGCCTAATTACGGAAAACCCTCTAAACACCCAATCTTTTTGGCAGGTCAGCTTCCAAGTCCAGGGGTAACGAGAGGAAGAGACCAGATGAATCCATTGCTCCTGCAGAGACCCAGGTAAGCGTGACAGAACACAAAGCCTACCGTAAACCACTCTGCCTGAGAAATGCAAACTTTGGAAGTAGATCAGTTGTCCCAGCTTCTGGGGGGGTTGCAGGCAGAAGTACATGCAGCCCGCGCAGACACAAAGGCTGTGAGGCGCAAGTTGGTGGTCAATAGAGACAAAACTGACGAGATAACCCAGCAGCTACTCCAAACCCAGGCAGGTCAGTCACCACTGCCAGGGGCAACTGTTGCAGTCTCAATGCCACGGTCCCAATCCGTAACCCCGTACAGGTGGTACTCCCTAGTAACATTTCACTAGCACCACCTGATAGATACTTGGGAGACCTGAAGAAATTCGGAATCTTTATGAACCAGTGTCGTTTACATTTCTTGTGTAAACCAGGATTGTTCCCTACCGAACAGTCTAAGGTGGCTTTTGTGCTATCGTATCTAGGAGGCAATGCAGCAGACTGGTCTGTCCCATTAGTGAATAGGGATGGCCCCTTACTACGTGATTATGCCAGTTTCCATTGTGAGTTAGAGAAGCTCTTCGCTCGTCGCACACAAAGACAGGCCTTAGATGATGAGGTGTTATCTCTCCATCAGGGTAGTCAGGACCTCCTGGTTTATGTGGCCACATTTAATCGGCTACTGGACGAGATGAATTGGCCAGAAGAAAAGCGAGTTACCTTGTTTTACTGAGGCTTACCCGGAGAACTAAAAGATGTATTGGCGCAAGTAGTGAACCCTTTGGATGGTTGTGCTGAGTACATCGACCTAGCACTCCTGCTCGATCATCGGTTACAAAGCCGGAAAACGGATCATGCCTGTTCGGAAACCAGGACAATCTATGTGCGGCCCAAAGAGCCAGTCCGGACCTCAGCAGAAGCGCACCCTGAGCCTATGCAATTAGGTGCAGTACGGGGCCCTCTCACTAAATCAGAGCGGGACAGGCAGCAGCAAGAACAGTTATGCCTGTATTGTGGCAAATCAGGTAATTTCCTTCGCAATTGCCCAGCAAAACCCCCAGAAAAGACAGTAGGGGCAATGGATGGGAACAAAAGTACAGAGGAGACGGAAAACTCCACGCCCGACAGACATAGAGGTTGGTCTGTCGAGTGAGGTAAAGACCCCACAGACCTCCCACTTTGCCATTCCAGTTATCATTGTAAATCCGCAACACTCACCCAAGATGCATGAAATCGAGGCCTTTATTGATAGTAGGGCAGTTGGCAATTACATGGACTTAGAAACTGTTGGCCGGATAGGGTTACCGGTTTTCCCAAAGACAATAGCTGACAATGTGACCGCGGTAGATGGCTCCCAATTACTTTCCAGCCCCGTTACTCACTGTACTGCCGATGTCACACTTCTCTGTCAAGATGGTCATAAAGAAACAATCTCCTTTGATCTTATCGCAACCCTACAATTTCAGGTGATTCTCGCCATGCCCTGGCTAGAGGCTCATAACCCTTAAATAGCCTGGTGAGCTAGAACACTAGTCTTCCTGAAGGACTGCAAACGCTATTACGAGAAGCATTGCTCCTTTGAACACCCGCTACTCGCATCCCCCAAGTCGGTGCCGGTGCTAGGCATAATAGGAGCCCTGCCCACCGAATACCAGGAATATCAAGACGTATTTGCTAAAGAACAGGCTAATACTCTTCCTCCTCATTGTTCTTACGACTGCCAAATTGATTTAGTACCCGGGGCCCAAGTACCATCCAGTCGAATCTACGCCTTGACAGAAGGAGAAAACACCCACTTAAGGAAGTATCTGGACCAATACCTAGCAAATGGATTCATCCGTCCCTCAAAATCACCTGCAGCTTCACCCTTATTCTTCGTGCCCAAGAAGTAGGGTGATCTCCGAACATGTATTGACTACTGGGCATTGAATCAGGTCACCATAAAAAATAGATACCCGCTGCCATTAATCCCAGTTCTGTTAGACCAAGTACAACAAGTGCAAGTCTTCACAAAATTAGACCTCCGAGGAGCCTAGCACCTCGTGCGCGTAAAAAAGGGGATGAATGGAAGACCGCGTTTCGCACCAGGTATGGCCTATACGAGTACCAAGTGATGCCGTTCGGGCTTTGTAATGCCCCAGCGGCATTTCAACACTTCATGAATGATGTTCTGCGGGAGTTACTCGATGTGTGTGCAGTAGTGTACATCGACGATATCCTCATCTATTCATTTACCCTGCAAGAACACATACACATGTGCGAGCTGTTCTTCGCAAGCTGCGCGAAAACCATCTATACGCCAAGCTTGAAAAATGCATGTTCCACGTCACAGAGGTGGAATTTTTGGGGTTTGTGCTTTCTCCGCAAGGCATCAGGATGGACAACAGAAAGGTAGAAGCTATTCTCACTTGGCCTTCGCCCACATCTCTAAAAGAGGTACAAAGCTTTTTAGGCTTTGCAAATTTTTACTGACGCTTCATACCCTGCTTTTCACACCTGGTACACCCGATTACCTCACTACTCCGGAAACATCGAAAGTTCAAGTGGACGCCTGCTGCAGAAGAAGACTTCCATGCACTGAAAGACAGGTTTACATCAGCCCCCGTTTTACAGCATCCACAACCCGATCTTCCTTACATTGTGGAAACCGATGCTTCCAGTGTAGCCATGGGGGGCGTTCTATCCCAATGGAATCCTGCAACTAGCCACTTAGATCTTGTGGCGTTCTGGTCAAGAACATTTTCTCCAGCAGAACTAAACTACGCCATTACAGATAAAGAGCTCCTGGCAATCAGAAATGCTCTCAAAGAATGTAGACACTATTTACTCGGCGCCAAACACACCATCACGATCATAACCGATCATCAGAACTTACAATATTTGCACTCCGCTAAGGCTCAATCATCGCGACAGCTTTAATGGACGTTGTTCTTAACTCAGCATGACTTTGTAATCACTTATCGGCCTGGAGTCAAGAACGGCAAGGCAGACGCGTTATCGCGCATTGGCAAAGGAGAAGAGGCCTATAACAATCCAGATCCAGTAGACATAATCCCTAGCAATACAATCCTAGGCTTTTGCGACAGTACTCTCTCGCTGCTGGATACACTCAGGAAGAAGTTAAGAGCAGCATTTCCGCTGAGGAGTTGAGGACTTGGAACCAGAAAGGAGCTCACCTTTCTGTACAAGACGACCTCCCCTATTTCCAGGGACGCCTGTACCTACCCCTGCATGCTCTTAGGGAGGAAGTCCTAACCAGTTATCACAATTCACCCCTAGAAGGTCCCCGAGGAGGGGATAAAACACTTGCCAAGGTACAGAGATATTATTGGTGGCCAACCTGGCGGAGCAATACTATTGATTTTGTGAACTCATGTGGGATTTGCGCTCAGAACAAAGCATCAAGGCAAAGACCAGCTGGCCTGTTACAACCTTTGACTATACCTCCTGCTCCCTGGCACACAGTGTCGATGGATTTTGTCATGGACCTGCCCTCCTGTTCTGGGTACATCACCATCTTGGTCGTGGTTGACCTCTTTTCTAAAATGGCCCACTTCATACCATTGAAAGGGCTACCTTCGGCTCAGGCTTTAGCCCAGACCTTCCTAGACCACATAGTGAAATTACACGGGTTTCCATCTGTAGTGATATCTGACAGAGGAGGTCAGTTCGTATCGCAGTTCTGGAAGAAATGCTGTGTTCTAGCAAGTCTAGAAGTCTGTTTGTCCACCAGCCACCACCCGCAAACCGACGGGCAGACTGAATGCACAAAACAAACCCTGGAGCAATATCTCCACTGTCTGCTGCACCAAACAAACCATGCCTGGTTGGAAATCTTGTGGATGGCAGAATATGCATACAACTACTCGACACATGCTTCTACTCAATTGACTCCGTACTATACCCTATATGGACAAAATCCACATACTTCCAAATACGACCCACCGGAAGTAATTGACATGCCCGCAGTCAAGACCTTGCATGAACGTATCACCCGGGCAGCCAAGGAGGCAATGACACATTTACGAGCCGCTAAAGAAACACAGAAAAAGTATGCTGATCAACACTGAAAGAAGACCCCAAGCTACCAGAATGGGGACTCTGTTTGGCTGGCATCAAAACATATTGCACTTAAAGGACAGAGAAAATTCCAACCTAAATTCTTAGGCCCTTTTACCATCGATAAACCAAGAGCTGTTACCAGGATGCAGCTGGTTCCTACCGGGCCATCCCCGCTCCCTGATCCTGCTAATCCTGCCTCCCCCCGGCCCTGATTGGTCTCTGAATCCACTTCCATCACAGGCCAGCAACCTGCAAGCAGCGTGGCATCGGCGCCATTCGCACCAATTCCCCGGGCAAGGTGAGTTCTCTCTAACCCCCATGCTCCCTGCCAGGCCAATAACATTATTGCTAGTGCTTTTAAAAGCACGTAGTGCTAGGATGCAGCGTGGTTCCTACCGGGCCATCCCCGCTTCCTGATCCTGCTAATCCCGTCTCCCCCCGGCCCTTATTGGCCTCTGAATCCACTTCCAACACAGGCCAGCAACCTGCAAGCAGCGTGGCATCGGCGCCATTCGCCACAATTCCCCAGGCAAGATCAGTTCTCTCTAACCCCCATGCTCCCTGCCAGGCCCATAACATTATTGCTAGTGCTTTTAAAAGCATGTAGTGCTAGGATGCAGCGTGGTTCCTACCGGGCCACCCCCGCTTCCTGATCCTGATAATCCCGCCTCCCCCGGCTCTGATTGGCCCTTCCTTGGCCATAACTCACCCTCCCAGGGCAGCTCTTTGCCTGGCAGCCCCTGCAGCTAAGGGCCCCAAGGCAAAGGGCAGCTCCTACACTGGAGGCTCCAAGACATGTCTGCAGGTGTCCGGAGGGGAAGCCAATGAAACCAGCAGTCAACAGACACCAACAAAAACTGTAAGTGTGGCATGGGTGGGGTGTAGAGCAATTACTCTACTCCAGAAAGCCCCCGCCACTCTACCTTATCTTTCCATAACGTAGACTGCCATAGACTTACACTATGCATACTTAGAGAGATTTGTGACCACAAGCCTAAATCTATTCATGGCTGGAGTGTACATGTGGCCTTACAATACATACTAACATACTTGTCAAGGTTGACTAGTGCCACACGCAGAAAGTACTGCGAAGATTAACATGCTTCAAATCCAGATAGGACCCTGAATGTTAACTTTAGCCTGCATCCCATCTAGATAGAAACGTGGATGTTAGCATGTGCCAGACTTAGATGGAATTCTTACCTTTAGCCTGCATCCCATCTAGATAGAAACGTGAATGTTAGCATGTGCCACACTCTGATGTAATTCTTACCTTTAGCCTGCGTCCCATCTAGATAGAAAAGTGAATGTTAGCATGTGCCAAACTCAGATGGAATTTTTACCTTTAGCCCGCGTCCCATCTAGATAGAAACGTGAATGTTAGCATGTGCCAAACTCAGATGGAATTCTTACCTTTAGCCCGCGTCCCATCTAGATAGAAACGTAAATGTTAGCATGTGCCACACTCAGATGGAATTCTTACCTTTAGCCTGCGTCCCATCTAGATAGAAAAGTGAATGTTAGCATGTGTCACACTTAGATGGAATTCTTAACTTTAGCCTGCGTCGCATCGAGATAGGACTATGAACGTTAGCATGTGCCACACTTAGATGGAATTCTTAACTTTAGCCTGCGTTGCATCTGGATAGGATTATGAATGTTGGCATGTGCCACACTTAAATGAAACTGTGAATGTTACCAAGTGCCACACTTAGTTGAAATCTTAATCACTAGCCTGCCTCACATCCAGATAGGATATTGAAGATTAGCAAGTGCCACACTCAGATCGAATAGTGAAGGATACCAAGCATCACACCTAGACGTAATTGCAAGGACAGCAATGCCAATTAACACGTCCACTAACAATTGCACCCTCTGCATACACCTCTCAAAATCTAACCAAACACAACCACAAGCCTACAACACAGCAATCCGCACAAACTTCACTACACTGCAACAACAAAACAAACCACACATAGACTCGCACAACAGTACACAATGACTACCAACCGCAAAACACCCCAAGCCCAGCCAACGGACCCACCGGGCTGAGGCTGCCAACAGCACATCATTGTTATCTTGCACTTTTCCAGCTTATTCACACTAACTCACCCTCCTTCCCTTTTTCAGAGCCGCCAGAGCGCCAGGTTACCACTCCGGTGGTGATAGTGCACGGTACAAATATCCTTTAACATTAACGGTAACATCGAAACTGTGATTTCCCCAGTAGCCATGAATCTAGCCTTTACCATCTCACATGCACATACATCCGGTGTTCCACGTTTCGCTGTTACAACCTGTGCACCCTGAGACACGAGTATCAATAACCCGGGCTCCAATAGTTGTAGAGTAGTCTAGACTCTAAGAGAACAAGTAAAACCTTATATTATCTAGTGGACTGGAAAGGGTATGGGCCGCAGGATAGGTCATGGGAACCAAGCGAGAACATCCACGCTCCCAGGTTGCTATGTAAATTCCATCGGGATAACCCCACCAAACCCGGTCCAGAGAGAACACGTTGAGTGGGGCCTTGAGGGGGAGGATTGTCATGGGTACTAGCATTTGGACCCACACCTCAGTAGCACAAACACCTGGGGAAAAGCTGAAGACACAATTAAGGGCTAGATGGGTAAAGGCTGGGCAAGCAAAACATACATTGAGGAATTCTTAACATATACATCATTCACATAAGCTTGTTCTGGCATAGCCTTTATTTTCTAGTCACTTCCTGTACTCCCAACATGGATGCCAGTGTGACTTTCAGGAAATGCTAGGAACTGTGTAGCACACTCTAGTGTTTGGGCGTGGCTGCCTATATAAGCCACACCCAAGAACTGGCCCATGCTTCGTGTGCTTTCTGTAGCTTCGAGCACACATTCACAGCAGCCCGGATCTCCAGTGGATATTTACCTCTTTCTGCTTGCTCGCAACCCAAACATCCAGTACATCCTTACCTGTTTCCGCATTATCGCGATCCAGACATCCAGTGGCTCTCTCACCTGCTTCTTCTTCTTGATCGAGGCAAGTTTCTTCTTGCTCTTCTCTCCAGCGCTTCGGACGCGATCGAGGCAACTTTCTTCCCTGCTTTTCACACCAGCGCTTCGGACCCGATCTATGAAAGAAGAGAAAACAAGCCCGAATTAGTAAGCACACACATTCAATTAACCCTTCAGTCTCCCGCGCGACTAAAGGAACTTACCTCCGTAAGCGAGTCTGTTGGAACTCTTCTCGCTGCGCCAGCATCCAGCTCGCAGCTCCATGCCCAAAACCTGCAACAACAAAGAACACAAGATTACGCTCAGCATTTCCACAGGCAACAACTCACCTATTTTGTAACTCGCACGCAAGGCCAGTGAAGTAACTGGCCCCATTGGACTTACCTTCCGCTTGTGGTTGAACTAACCAGCAGCTTCTTCTTCGTGGGCTCCTGGAATCAAGCCCGTGTATAAACGTACAAACAATTCCCAGTGCTGTAACTTGGTGCATACCACAGAGTGCATTTTCATCAGAACCTACCTGAACCTAGTGAAGCAACTAGTTCCGGACTCTAGACTACTGCGCCCTTGCAGATGCAGGATGGAGAGTGCGCCACACTAAACCAAAAGGTGAGCCACGCCCTAAGCAAGGGAATACACTACACTAGGGACACTGGGAGGGCGGAGGGAGGTTAGAAAGGCCTCTTTACGGAAAACCCTCTAAACACCCATTCTTTTGGCAGGTCAGCTTCCCAGTCCAGGGGTAACGAGATGAAGAGACTGGAGGAATCCATTGCTCCTGCCGAGACCCAGGTGAGCGTGACAACAGCACAATGATGGAAGTGACAAGGCATGTGCCTGTCAAGTGATGGACACATACAGGCCTTTAACGTCAGACAGGTGCTTGCAATTTGAAGTTGGTTGATATGTTTGAACAACTACCATGCACATACATAGAATGGAATGCAGCCAGGCACACTCGTTGCCATTCAAGCTGCCCATGACCTTCCACATGTGTTGGTTCAAATAAGTTTATTTCAGTAGGACATAGCATACCATAAAAACCCAACAAGTTACATCATAATATCCATAAAACATTAAACAAACAAAATCATTCTAAAAGCTTCCAAATAAAACTGTGAAATCATGAATAGTCACAATTCAATGGGAGTTCGCTTAATGATAAGGTACGCTTTAGAAACATCAAAACAGCCCATCTGACCTGAACCGAATCTTCCCGTAGCAGATAACACAGAGCGGTTTGATAACATCGGAATCCCCATCCCTGCAAAATGGCTTCAGTGTTTGATCCCTGATCAGTGATACCCACAGAAGGGACAACACTGTTCCACCCTCCCTTTAAACCAAACCAATATCACGGCTCTCAGATGTATACAGTTAAAACAGGCCCTTGAGACAGGAAAGCTCTGGGACGGGTGATTAGCCCCCTTCAGATATTTTTGAAGGCCGGGGGACGTGATTATCAGATGAGTCCTGTTAGCTGGCTACATGAGCTCCAAAGACTCTTTACTGGCCAGGAGAGACTGGAGCAATCTTGTTCTCGCAGACTTTGAAGCAATGAGAGACAGCAAAATTGCCTTTGGCCAACCTCGTTTTCACATATCTAAGCCATGGGATTTTTGAATGCAGGTCTCTGGACACCAAGTAGCTCATTAATTCCTGGGACAAAAAAGGGTTTAGTGTTCCCCCAAATCCTGAGCCAATGGCTGACCGGTAAGGATGCGGCCAGATCACCCAAACAACGGCAGCAAAGCTCTTTATGAATTGGCCAATTGGGGGTAGACCCAGGCAGCCCCAAAATGCTCTTTAAAAAATTGTTCTCTGCTACTTGATTGGGCTCAGGTTTACCATAGCTCCATACCATATCTTGTCGTTACAACGTTAATTCATCGCCTGTTTCTTTTTTTCGCAGCCCTTTTAGCCAAAAAAATGTTGCCGAAAAAATCCATTGAAAAATATGGGGGACCTATAATGGTTAGGGTGGGGTGGTGTATAGGCAATAAATAATAGGGGGCAGGCTCGGGGACCCCCCAAAATAAAAATACAAATTTGATGATTTTTTGGCGCAAAAGATTTTTGACAAAAAGTTCAGCAAACGAAAACGGGCGATGAATGAACATAGAACCATCTTGCCACAGAAGTGGCTTTGCCATAGTAAAGTTTCAGCCCAGAGCTCTGGTTACCCCCACCCGCCAATGGCCTGCTTAAATCTTTGTGATTGCTTCTCGACATGTGCCTCTGCCCCAACATTTGCAGAAAATCTCACCCCCAGATAATCAAAATGATTCACTCTTGGGACTGACTCTCCTTTACAGGTGATATTGAAAACCTTGGGGGACGTTTCCTCCCACAAGAAGCGATGACGCCAATTTCTGGGCATTTATCATGAGCCCTAGACTGTTCATAAAGTAAGTGTAGTTATCAACCAAGCGTTGTAATGATCTGGGGGTGCAGGATAGTAAGACTGTGTCGTCAGCATAGGCAAATAAAGGCACACACCTACTGCCCAACCTTGGGAAGTCAGAGGAGGATTTCATTAGATGTTCATGTAGGCTATTAGAATAAAGACAGAAAAGCACGGGAAGCCAGGACGAAGCCTTAGCGTGCCCCACATTCCACCTGGAAAATCGGGGTGTGTTGTCCACTACCTCCACTCCTAACTTGGGCCACTGTAGAGTGGTGCAATCTCTCCATTATATCCACCAACGCATCTGGGCAATTCTTGGCTTTTAGTACACTCCACAATCTAGCATGGTTGACCTTATCAAACGCCGTACTCAGATCCATGAAGGACAAAAAGATAGGCACCTCCTTGATGAGCGAGTATGCTATTACCAAATAAAGGTTCAGGACCTGCTCTTCTGTTCCCATGCCTGGCCTGAAGCCCAGCTGAATAGGGGAAAATATGTTTGAACTCTCGACTCAAGACTCTAGTCTTCCTAGAATTGCACGTCCCAAGATCTAAAACTCTGTTCCTACCTTGTTTGTTAATAGCCAGCAGAACTTCGTCCACTGTGAAGACAATATTATCCTCTATGTCACACTGGGTCCCAAACTTTTTTGGACATCGTTCTACCTATTCCCAGAGTTATTACTAAATAGGGAGGAAAAGTGAGCTATCCATGACATTTCCGAAACCATCAGAGATTACTCACAAGACATGCACTTGTAAAAAGGACCCTTGCTTATAAGTTCCCAGAAACTTTTTGCATTGTTAGTGACAGGAGTTGATCAATTCCTTCCACGTCTCTCCTTCAATTTCAAGCTTTCTGTGGGTAATGGCCTTCTTATAAGCTGCATGTACCCTGATTACATTAAGCTTTGTGGACAAAAGGTTCTTCAGGATTCTTAGCAGGGCAGACTTCAGTTTTGCATAACCTGAATTAAATCACCTAGAATCGGCACTACCCCACCTTCTGCCCACCCCCAACGTAAATGTGACTGAGAGATTCGACAGGAGTGAAAAATCTGACCAGGTAACCTCTCAATCCGCACTGCCACAAAGGAGCCTTTCCAAAATCTGTTGATTGTCTCTTACAATATCCCTCAGCAGACTCTGACAATCCACTGATTGCCATTTCAGCCGGTGGTACAGGGCAGGTGGAGGCATCCTCTGAGGTCTGGACGGAACTACCAGAAGCAAATTGCCTGGGAGTCTAAACTCTAACCGGGAGGCAAAGTAAAGTTCCCCGGGGCATCCTCGAGGAACCGACCATTGACTGAGCGCAATCCCCACTCATATAGACATTTCCAGAGCCTATCTCCCTCCCCAAAGGTTTTAGCCTCTTTCGTAATGGGAGGCAGAATACCTGCCATGTCATCTTCCAGCGGGTCAAACGATGTATCGCTAGGTTTGCTGCGCATATTTGCATTGAAAGCCCTCCCAAACAAAAAATATGTCATTTGTAGCCACCCAGCTCACCAAGATCTCCATCACAGATGCTAAGGTTGATATAAAGTTCTTGCCAAATGGGCATGTGGGCTATTATAAAAATGAAACCACCAGCACAACTCGGCTACCCGTCCCTCAAATTTTCTAATCTATGTAATCTCTGCGCCGCCCTTAATTCCCCTGACAAAAATGTTCACTTTTATTTATTAAATATTCACTACAATATTGCGTGGCACACTGATTAGATAGATCACTTTTGCCCACCTGCCCCCGCCCGCAATTCTCAAAACTCCCCATGCCACCCCCCCTGCAATCTCCGAATCATGCTTCTGCGTCTAAGGATAGCGGGGGACACCACCACAATCCCTGTTCTGCTTGGGAACAGTAATGGGGGTCGAGATTATTGTACTGCGCTCAGGTGCAGTGTTAGTAATGTCGACACAATCGTGGCAACATTTTGGTATGATCCCAAATGTTCATCACTTGCAAAAAGGGGGAAGAGGACTCCAGATGGAAGGCTTTACTCACAAGGGGGAGTTTAACCAGTATGCATAACCCTCCATGGCAACTCCCCCTCAAGCTTTTCAGTCTTGGTACAGAATAGGACATACATTCCTCACCAACTACATCCTCCATGGCTGAGGTTTCCTGTATGAAAGCAATATCAATTTGTTCAAGAAGTAACATAGATTCCAGATGACCTGATCTATCATTAATGCCCGTCACATTCCAGGACACACATACCAGGGATTCAGTTGGTCTATGGCATGACATTGACACAGACAATTCATCAGAAAATTCATCAGCAATATGGAGGCCCCTACTGGGCGTACCATCACCAGGACAATACTGAAGCTCTCTCTCAGCTAAGACCCTAATGTCCCTGCAATTGCTTAGTTGGGGGTGCCATGATGGCTGCAGTGTAGACCCTGTCCAGAGCCTGCTGCAAAATTTGGAAGGATGCTGGAGGGGACCGCCTCAGCCTCACCTCCAGTTCCAATCTAGTCAGATCGATGATGGGGCGAGTGTGATAAAAAAGAGGCTTAGCATGGTTAGAGAACTTGGGGCATTGGTTGTCCACAGCTGTGAGCCCAAAGGGAGGAACATATTCATCAGCTCCCCCACACCCTGCCAATGATACCAAGAATCATGAATATGACATAGCTCTGCTTTAGTATCTTAAAAGACTTAAAAGATACAGCTGCGAAAATTGGAATTAAGAGAAATGAACATTGCACCCCTTGCAAAACATGCAATCAGATAAAATGTGGACAACAGGGAACAGTTTGACAGAAAAGTCATTCACCCCCAGCACATCCGGCAGACCCTGTAATAAAGTTATTTTATTCCCATTTTTTGTTGCAATGCTTTAATCCCTTAAAACAGCAAATCAGATTTTGGTACCCCCGCCAGCTTCTAGGGCAGTGGTCTTCAAACTATTTTGGCCTGGGCCCCCCTGAGCAAAGTTTGGGCAGGACGGGCCCCCCCAAAAGTGCCAGATGGACAGTATGTAGAAATCGCTATGAACTTTTGCGTGCCGTCACCTCACCCTACTCCCAGTACAGACCCTGGGGTCTCCCTACCCTACTCCCACCACTATCCCAGTGCTGCCGCCCATCCTGCTCCCACCACAGTCCCATAACACAAGCATACACACATCCATACACATTTAAATAAAAAATAAATCGCCATAAACGTACCTCGCGTGGTTGCTAAAATGCCCTACTCTAGGTTGCTCTGCCTGTATGTGCGAAGGAGGCGCAGGAGCACCCACTTGCACATGCATACATGCAGTGCCCCAGCCAGCATTTCCAATGAGCTATGCAAGGCTGGCGAAGCAAAACACCCCCAGCGTTCATGTCCAGTGATCATGTGCAGCTGGGGAAATGAACTGTCAAAGGCAAACAGAGTTTCCCTTTGACAGTTCAGCCAGCCCAGGAGCACTCCCTCAGCTGGAAAAACCAGCTGAGTGAGTGCTCAGTGTTTCACTGGGCTGGCTCCTCGGCTCCTCCATAATGGGTGAGGTGGCCAGTGGTTGGACGCCCCCTCACCAATAATCGATGAGCCGGCAGGCTTGGACTGGCCTATAGGGCAATAGGGCGATGGCCATACCAAAAATGCAAAATGCTAGTGTAGGCCAGTAAAAATGGGCCACTTTTTTGGCCAATGTGGGCCAGTTTGAGGAGTTACTTCAATATGGAGCTGGTAGTTTTGACCATTGTTGCTGAATAAATATTCTTTAAATATCACCATTTGTTTACATTTGAATAAAAAACAACCCATTGGGTACTATTCAAACAGTCTGTGACTAAACACTGAATATCAATTTGCAACTGCTGGCCATTTTTCCATTGGTGCCTAAGACCGTTTTATGGACCAGTCTGACCAGGTGAGCTGTCCCTTCCCATTTCCTCCAATCTATTTTTTTTTTTGTTTTACATTTCATGCTGGGCTCTGGTGCCCCCCCCTCCCCCTGGGATGCAGCCGCGCCCCCCTGTACAAAAATAGCCTGGGAGACTTGGGGGACCTCAGCGATCTGAAGTTTAGAGCCTCCAGGGCTCTGTGGAACTCTCTTGGACTTATCCGGATTCTGGGTGGCAGGTTGGGTGGCCACCACATCAGAGTGCGGAGTGCGAGAGAAGCCAGCTAGTCTCTCACTGTACCAACAACCTGCATCGAGATTGGCCCTTTTCCTTTTTGAGGACTCGAAGCTGCAAAAGTCATTCTCCAACCATACCAGCCCTACAGGTCGACGCTGCTTCCGTGGCCAGATGCAGGTTTCGTAGTTGGCTTACACACATGAAGATTATCAACAGCTTTGGAAGCTCTGGGCGATGCAGTACAGTCAGCCAGCAACTTCGTCAGCACATTAATCACCTTGACTCCAGTCTCCCTGCATCTTTGACACTTCGATTTTTGAAAGACCTAAATTCCTCCTTCAGATCTAGGAAAACTGCAATAAGTCTATTGAATTTTATGAGAAAAAGTGCCTGAGCTGCGTTTGAGCCTGACATGGGTTTGGCTACTTCAGGGTTCATAGAAGGAACAAGTACTGTCTGTTGACAAGTCAAATGGCACTCCTGAGACTCGGGCTGCAGGAGTAGAGGTCCAGGCATTAGGGATGGTCCTTCAATCACCCAGATCCTCTCCCAGGCTGCTCTGAGCCTCCAAGCCACTAAAAACATCTGGGTTCAGCAATGCAACTTCGCCTCCTTGGGGAACTGTAGGCGCAGTCAACAAGGTTTCACCTACTTCCACTTCCAGGCCAGCCACTCCAGCCCTAATGACACCGATGGCTAAGGTACTCCCAGTCATTGATGGACTGCCTAGCCTGCCTACCTGGCCCCGAGTCCTTGTTGGCTTTTGGCTTGTTGGCCTTTGGCGCATCTTTCGTCGGGGCCTTGCGGGTACAAAGTCTGGCCACCATGAATACTCTGTGGATACTCTGTGGACTGCTAGAACGCGGTCAGTCGGGCTATCGGCTCCTTGACGTACTCCTGATGTAATCGACTTAGCTGGACAGAATGTGTGAGGATGAGATGGTGCTGCCAATAGACTCCCTCCTCTCAACACACTCTGCTTCGTCTCCAATGAGCTGAAGACAGCTATCAGCTCTCCCTAGTATTCCTCAAAAGACGGAGGAGGAGGAAGAGAGGAAGGGAGGCAAAGGGAGACAAGAGACGGGGAGGCAAGAGATGGAGAAGAGGATAAAAAGCAAAATAGTGAGAGGAATGGGGCAGGATAACCTCAAAATAGCGCAGTGCAATAAATTTGTGCAAGGCACTCTGCTGGGATCGCCCAGATTAGAGTGCAGTGTGGGGGGAGGGTTGCATAAAATATTGCGTTATTGGCAAGCTCTATTTCGCTCGCTCACACACCAGGTAGATTCTCTCTCCCACATAGCTCTGTTTATCCACCAACAGCAGGGCTGGTCAGATCAGTTTAGAGTAGAGCTCTCAGATCCTACCTCCCGGAAACCGGTAGCGATGTCAAATGAGTACGCCCATACTCAGCAGCAGATTTGCAGCACACAACAGAGACGCTGTGAACTGCTCTGTACCAACAATATCTGCACCAGTTAGGTCATGGGAAGGCAGTACAACAGCTAGCCAGCTTAGGACTCCACAGTCGGCGGTCAGCAGTCTGCAGTTTTGTATTTCAACTGCTCACCCTCCTCAGCACCAGTGCCATGCCCGCTGCACCCTCTTGCCCAACACTCCTTGCTCCTGTAGTGGAGAAAGCGAAAGCGCAGCTAGAGGAACAGACCCAGCAATGCCCGACAAATTGTCAAGCCGCACTGAGTGAGAATGAGAATGGTCAGCCGTTTCTGACACTAGGAACTTCTCTTTTCTTCTACCTGGGACACCACAGGAGGCTCTAACAATGAGTACCCCACATGAGATTGTCATATTACAAGGATGGCAACCTATGCATGACAATCCACCTTCAGCTATTATTCACCATGTAGTGAATGATGTAACTCCTTATTACTTTCATTTGTTATAGCACCAACATCTTGCTGGCAACTCGGGGTTGTGGTATGTGGGCACTTATGCACCTCAACTCTGGACACACCACAAGGCGTGGTGACAGACAGCTCAGATATGCATCATGACAAGGCATCCCATATGGGCAATTGACAAATGGAAAATGCAATTCTGCATGACATTATGTGATTGATCAACATGTATGGCATGTACCTGTCTAGCAGTGCAGAGTGACATGCTACAAGAATGTATCAGACAACAATACATGTAGGTGCCTCATTTTCTGTTCATGCAACAAGGAAGTATCCTGTGGGGGTGATCTGTACTGTCATACGGACATGTCCTCCACACGGGATACATTCAGAATGATGGCCATGTGGCATGAGACCAAACATCGGTAAACATGCATTACCCAGGGATGTCATACAACTGCAGCCATATGTACCACTAGACAGATATGGTGGGTCATGCATGATTGGCAAAACAAATGATGCATAATGACGGCCACTCACGAGATGTGTCCTCATAGTTCTCCATACCTCCCATGCCTTGCACCTGCTCAAGGAGGATTCATTTGCTTGTGGCCTCTTCATGCGGTGTCAGCTACTCCTCCTCTGGTGGCCCCCCTCCAGTTTCCAGTGACCAGATTGTCACTGAGCTTGTGCTTCATGTGATGTGCGAGATCATTCCAGCGCTTCTGAACCTGTTCAGCATTGTGCATCCCCACACTTAAGGCGTTGATCTGGTCTGTGACCCGATGCCAATGCACCATCCTTATGCAGGTGTATGGGTGCTCCCCAGATATAGGTACATGTCACAATGGTGATTGGTGATGTAGTCATTGAGGATCTGGAGCTCCTCATCAGTGAAGCGCTTCTTCCTCTGCGGGGCAGTGTCCTGTGCCGTGTCTTCAGGTGGAGCCTCTTCAACTGTGCAGGGCATCCCGTCTTGGTCCGAGTGGCACGAGGTGTTGGTGCTGCCCCTGTCTGGCTAGGACCAGGTTTTTGTCCAAGTGCCAGGCCACTTGCTCCTGGGGCTGGGCCAGATGTCTCCACACCACGTACCTGGCCCACTGGGGCAGGTGCAGATGTCTCCACACTACATCTCCCACCCCCTGGAGCTGGGGCAGATGTGTCCTCACCACATCCCCCACCGGCCAAGTCTGCTCCCTTTCCCTCTTGGGGCCTTTCCATGCATTTCACCGTTGTAAGGGATGAATGGAAGGCACACCAAGTTATTGTCCTGGGCAATATGAGTAAGGGAACAGTGTACGTGCTGTGCGAAGTAAATGTGTGGTCTAGCAAGGCTCCAATGTACCCCAAAAGCACACAATACAGTGCACAATGCCAGATGCACCCAGGCACTCAAAAAGTGCATACTCGATGCCCGGAAACCCTCCAAAAAGTCACAAAAGTGGCACATGGCATGCAGAGGCACCCAGGCACTCAAAAAGTGCATACACCATACCCGGAAAGCTTCCTAAGAGTCACAAAAGCAGTATGCGATACACAGATATGGAGGAGGAGGTGTAGAGATTGAGGGAGAGCCTGCACGCCATCCAGGACCGGACGGCGGCCCGCCTCCAAGTGGACGGTGATGATTGTGACTCTGCCATGGAGGATGTCATGAGAGACTATTGAGCCCACTGACTATGTACATAGTTCATTGTGTTGTTTTGATTATTGGACTTTTTTTGCATTTTCACCCTTGGACATTTCCCACTTCCACATAGCTTGTTATCATAGTGTACATATTGCTAGTAGAGTTTTCTCTTTGTTCATCATACAGCCGCTGTCTCTTGGTTCATGTGCTGCATTTGGTTTAGTTTTATTTCATTATGCATTTGTTCTGTGACTGTCATGTGGGTTGGGGGCCTAACTGTGACTGTGTGTCATGCACTCAACAGTTGTGCAGTTGGGGGCAGGGGGTTGCCTCCCAATGCATGGCCACCCAGCTACACTCATCAGGTACCATCCAGTGGGTGCTCTCATATCATGCTGCACATCTGCCACTGGAATGGTTCATTATCACATGTGAGTTTGTTTATATCTGGCTGTACACATCATCCATCTGCTTGGCTCACACACTCTCAGACTCCATTCGCATCACCACAACACATGCCTGTTGAACTTGTGTTGGTTGCAGGCCTTGGAATTCTATGCGTTCCTACCTGAGTCCCTTCATTTGTTGATTGTTGCTTGCTACTATGTACTCACATTGCATGTGATTCTGTCCCATCAGTGATATCTTGGACTTGTGTCTTCCTCGTTCATTCACCTTTGGGCCATTGCAATGGCACATGAGCCCAATGATACGTCACGTTGCATTCCATTGCTTTACTGTGTCACATGTACATGCTGCTTTCACTGTGTAGCTGGTGCTACATTCTGCTGTCCTGTCGATGTGCCACTGGTTGTGTTGCACCAGGGAGTCCTGTGTGAGCTACAGACATGAATTCTTCATTAGTGCCCCCAGTTGCTATGTCTATGGGTGGGCATGTGACCAGTGCGCTTCATGTTTATGGCAGGCCAGTGGAGTTGAGGTAAGTTTTTGGTCAACATTGGACTGGTAGGGGGTTATGTGGCAGAGCCAGACTGGGGTGTTGTCAGAGGTGAGGGGGGCTGGTGAGTGGTGTATGGACATGCAGGGGGCTGTTCTGGGGTGGTGTCAGAGGTGAGGGGGCTGGAGGGTGATGTGAGGACCTGTGGGTCTGCCTGGGGGTGGTGTCGGAGGTGAGGGGACTGGTGGCTGTTGTGAGGACCTGTGGGGCTGAATGGGGATGGTGTCGAAGTTCAGGATGACTACCAGGGGGTGGTGTCGGAGGTGAGGGGGTTGGTGGGTGGTGTGAGGACCTGTGGGGCTGCCTGGGGGTGGTGTTGGAGGTGGGTGGTGAGAGGACTGTGGGGCTGCCTAGGGTGGTGGCGGAGGTCAGGGGGGCTTGTCGTGGTGTCTGGATCAGTGGGCCTGCCTGGGGGTGGTATCAGAGCTGAAGGGGGCTGATGGGTGGTGTGTGGTTCTGTGGGGCTGCCTGGGGGTGGTGTCGGAGGTGAGGGGGACTGGTGGCTGTTGTGAGGACCTGTGGGATTGCCTGGGGGTGGTGTCGGAGTTCAGGATGACTACCTGGGGGTGGTGTCGGAGATGAGGGGGATTGGTGGGTGGTGTGAGGACCTGTGGGGCTGCCTGGGGGTGGTGTTGGAGGTGGGTGGAGAGAGGACATGTGGGGCTGCCTGGGGTGGTGTCAGAGGTCGGGGGGCTTGTCGGTGGTGTCAGGACCTGTGGGCCTGGCTGGGGTGGTGTCAGAGGTCAGGGGGCTGGTGGACGGTATCTAGGCTTGAGGTTGCTGCTGTACAGTCTGGGTATTTGGCAGCTGTTTTGGTGCGTAAGGAGTAGGGTGGAGGGTTAGCAGGATCGCAAAGGTGCAGCCGTTACTTCCATGGGCCCTCGCGTAGATTGGCTGGGTTGCTGCTGTTACTTATGGGGGTGCTTGCGCATGTTCTCAGGCGTGCAGTCGTTACATATGAGGGAGCTTGCGCAGGTCCGCAAGGGTGCTGGGTGTTGAGTCAATAGTGGACGCAGAGGTTTGCAGAATGGTTGGTCTGTGGCTTGTGGGAAATCAAAGGGTGTCTCACTTACTAGCCCCTGGGTATCTCTCTCTCAGGTGACCATGGCACGGCTATCACCTTTGGATCCAGACCCTGGGGGTGGACTTGTGCGGGAGGATCACCTGGGTGGGGGGTCTCCAGGGAGTGGGGGTGACGCAACTGATGGTGAGACAGGGAATTCCCCCTTTCTTGTACCCATACCCCATCCTCTTTCATAGGATTCTCCAACGTGCCAATACCCCCCTTTCTGCAAAACCACTGGGCCAAGGGAGAGATGACTAAGGGTAGATAGGCTAACACTTGCAAATCTCGTTGGACATGTCCCGCTAATCAGGTCGGGAAAAGTCAGACACTTGACTTTTATCACATACATTTGATACCAATTAGCTCTTCCCATACGGATAAAAGGCGTAACATAGAGACACACTCTGAGCAAGGAGGAACATGAGATGGAGCAGAATTTCCGGGGTGAACGCGAACACACTGGAACAGGACAACCGACAGAGGGACCAGAGCAAAGGGTAGAGAAGCCCTGAAGTTCCCTGAAGGAGGTTGTTTCCCCTGAGAAGCCGTGAATGAGGCGCAGAGAAAGCTAAATCACATACAAGAAGAAACCTGCATTGTGCTTCAAGGATGTCAACGACCCTCCCAGGTGAACGAAAGAGTTGGTATTAACCTTGACTCATGAATCAAAGCCGCAGACACAAGAAAGGAACATGCACAACCGGTGAGTTAGTGAAAGGCATGAAAGGCGGTTTGTGTCAAGGAAACATTGAAGCCACAACAGTGTATCTCACAATTGAAGGTTGCGCACATGCTGATGGGACGCGAAAGGAAGCAAACCAATGATTAACTTTTAAGTTGCCAATAACTGTGGAGCCAGTGATACAAAGTAGCGGAGTGGTCCGGCAAAATGAAGTAGCCCACTCGAAAATCTACATGAAATGTTATAAAGCGGCAACGTAAACAAACTCTGAAATGCGTAATGGTCAAGATTAACTCTGGCAAAAGGGGAAGTGACAAGGTGAATGCTTGAAGAGAAAGATTTCTTTTAACTTTTGTGCTTGGGGTATGGAACTCCCAAGAGCAAGAGACACTGGGGCAAATAACATAAAGGGAGAGCTGAAGTGAAAGTTGAAGTGGTCCTGCAGAGCTCTAAAGATCCTAGCCTCACTGAGGGAGACCTGGAGTATGAAATAAGTTAGGGGAAGGGAACCCCTAACGACTGTGAATAAAGCTTGTGGAAGGGAACCCCTGCAAGTGCTGTGATTGTGAGGTCTGAGCCCGGCTGAGGGAAATCTATGTTGAATCAGGTACTTTTTGGTTGAAAGGTCTGAACACAGCTGTGGGAGACCTACGTAAACGTTTGGTGAACTGTGAAAGAACTTTTGAATGCCAGAATCAGTGACGTTAAGGTGGAAGGCCAAGCAGGCATCGACCCACATTTTGAACAGCCTTTTTTTGATAACCTGAGCCGGAGCATGTCATCCTGTTTTCGGGGACCGCCTTACTCCATGCTGTCCAACATGGGGAAGTGAGCTAACTCGGCCACCTTGATCTTTGATGGTGTAACACTGACTTTCCTTTGCATACACATTCCCCTTTTCACACTTTTTGTATAAAAGATACGGCCGGTATCAGGTTTTGTTAGTATAGGCCATTTTGATTTGAGAAAGACTGACTAGGAATGTGTTTTCTTTAATAAATGATGGTAGAGACTACTCCCATCTTAGCTATAGGGCAGAGTAGGAGTTTTTCCAAACCCCAAGAAGTTAATAAAGGTTTTGACACATGTAATCCTTGTGACAGTGTCATACTTGTGATATGCCTCCCTTACAGGCTCTGTTTTGGTTTGTGTAGGGGCGTGTCATGGGTGTTCCTCGTGCAGCTCAGTTTTCTTTGCAGGTCGGGTTGGAATGCACGCTTCAATCCATGAATACTCGAAGCATGCATCGGAACCTTTGCGTGTAGGGCCGCTGAAGAGGGAAAATCGAGACCAAACCCATGCCCCCTCACCCCAAGCGCATACATAGAAGAACAGCAGGAAGAACAAGGAGCGCACTTATCATTTGAACCAGGCCCCAGCGCACCCATGGGTGACAAATATGCTGAAACACACCCACTTCACCAACAGTGCAACTTCCATGCTACATTAGAATCAATGCTGCAATATCAGAATCTACAAACAGAAAAATCCCTGTTTAAAGGCTTGCAAATGCCTATATGAATTAACATGGTCTAAATGCACAGTGTAAAGCCATGTTTCAGGAAAATTACAGCTAAGTTCATTTCACTCACTGAACACTGGCTGCAGGAGCCTCATCAATGTTCCTCGCAAAACATCCGACCTGCCAAGGCCGCAAATTCAAGATAAAATTGCTTTCTGCAGACAAACATTCCTCGCAAAAACCCCCCCGAACTGCCAAGACCGCACATTCAAGATAAGACTGCCACAAATGCGAATAAATCACGGCAACCCAGTGTGCTTTTTTTTTTTTCTTTCCGGGAAAGAAAGACATTTTCTCAAGGACTCGCACAACATGTAAAACATAACTTGTAACAAGAATGGCGCAGCCCAGCCAATCTGCGCCCAGAGCCCAGGTGCGAACTGCTTGTTCAGCTAAAAAGTTATGGGAACAAAGTCATAATGTAACAAGATAGAATTAGGTAATGGGGCTGGCACAGCTAAATCAACCCACTGACGCAAGAGGTTAATATCCAATTATCAGGCTCTCTATAAGGGCTACATAGGTAACCTACCACTTTGCAGCCAATAGCAGGAGGAGATAGGTTTCTGGGAGCTGATCCAATTCTGTGAGGTCAGCCTGCAGTGTGATTATAAAGCTGACTTGCAAGCCAGCCCCGGGGGAGACGGCGCCTGAACTCGCGATGCACGATGCTCTGTGCTTTTCTTTTGTTTTTTTCTTTTTTCTTTGCCTAGAAATAAATGCAGTTTGAAACATGCTGCTGCCTGCTTGGGACTCTGTTTCATTTCTGGGGGCCATATGGAAGGTGTTGGGGCCTCCCATAGCTGGTGAGGGTATGGCTGCTGGCCCCCCACTGCCCTGGGGGGGTGGGATCCAGCTTCTCCCCAACAAGTTGGTGCCCTCTGTGAGGCTCATTGCTCATTGTAACATGGGTGAATGAGCACTGCCTGCGCAAGCCCTGCGGTGGACTGAGCTCCCTGCCGCCGACTCAAGGAAGCTGTGGGACCCTCGCCTGCACCTGAAGACCACCGGAAAACGTGTAACCGGCTAAAGGCTTCGGGGGCCACTTGGAAATACCCCGCTTGAGGACAGGTGAGAGCCCTGCAGGAGAAGGGGTCCGGTGAAGCGCATTGAGGGGGTGTCCAGCAGCGGTGCAACTGCCAGTGCAGCATAGGAAAATATAAGTCAACCTTCAACATGGGCTTTGAGGGGGGGAAATGTTTAAAGTATTATGATGCATTGTTGATCAGTATGTTGCAGAAATGTTAAGTTTTTTTGTTTGGGTAGAAACTGAGGGAGGGATCGTAAATTGGGTGGTGGGTGATTGTACATTGTCGCAAAATTCAGCGCATTGGTGGTGATCGGCACGTGAATTGTAGTTGGGACTGGGGTGGTGGCAGTGGTCCCTTCTTGTGTTTTTGAGCATATTGGGTGGGGTAGTGACTCCCTACATATAGAACAGGAGTGCCGTGCTGATTGGTCTGGATGGTGATTTCATGTACGGGGGTCTGGATTTCCTATGAATTGACGTTATAGATCAATGAGTAGATGAGGTTCCCTGCTAATTGAGCGTTTAGTTCAGTGAGTGGAAGATAGTTGGCTGGTTAAGGTCCCCTGGTGAGGAGCGTATCACACGCTAGGCGACGCAGCGTGTGCAGTCCAATTATAAGAGTTTTATTGTGGTTTACCTTGTTCCAGTTGAGACAGGAAGACAGCTGTGGGGATTGTGGGGTTTTATTTTGGGATTTTTGTGGGGTTGGGAGAAATGGGTTATTGTTCTGTGTATGCACATTTGTCTGTTCATTTGCATTGTGTTTTTAGTTTGGTGACGTCACCTTCAGATTGATGCATAAGGACACAAAGTTTTGATGGTGAGGAGATAGTGGTGTGGTTTTGGATTTGGAGAATAGGTGACCCAGAGGCGATGTGTGGAAGACACATGCGCAAGATTGTGGGGGGGTGCCGGAGAAGGCAATGGTTTGGTGGAGATGGGCTGCACGTGGAGTGCACTGGCTAAGGTGCAGAGCCAAGAAGGCTCACAGAAGTTGAAAAATGTTCAATTATCTTCTAACTTTTGCTCCCTGAACAGCGGACTATCGAAATTTTCGAATTGAATAGAGGTAAAATGTATCACACAATACAGAAATGACTCCCCTTCACCTGTTGTGTAGCACACAGCTTCCATGCCGAAATAAGTCAGTAAAACATAGTGTGCAAAGATTCAAAAGTACTGAAGGTAAATTAAAAAGACCATGGCTGCTCATAGGCGGCTTCTCCAGAAGCGTGCAGCAATCGCTAAGGACACACATACACAGCACTTACACGGGAATAGCTTTAAAAGCACACGGCTACAGTTGAACTGTGTGCACGAAGGAAAGGGAAGATGCGAGGGGTCAGCTGATGTTGAACAAACACGAGCAGAGGGAAGAGGGGACTCACCCTTCTGAACCTCCGGGAGTGTAATATTTGATGACACAGGGGCAGAGAAAGGGAGATGAGGACAAGTAGGCACAAAATAAATCATTAAAGCATGCGATGGGAGGGGCAGTTAAAAACAGCTTCAACACACACGCACAAGAATAACAATAGCAGTGTCAACAATCACCACAATATGCACCGCCCATGTGGGGAGGATACATGGGGCAGGATGGGATCATTTCAGCAGACACCACAAGCACCAACGCAGGTACTGTTACCACTACATGTACAGACACAACAAATGACAGCACCACTACCCCAGGACTGACTAGAATGACAACACAGGGGCACTGCACAGCAGCCAGCACCCATACAGAACACTGACACAATAGCAATGGTACCGGTTGCATGACTGGGAGGGGTCTTCCTGATGGGGAACAAACCTTTCAAAGGACATAGATTGACATTATACCGCTAATAGGACAGCCCAAGACAAACTTGATTTGACTCACTCTGCCACACACACTCATGCTCCACCTCCCCGACAGAGCGGGCGAGACGCGCGCCGACACACACACTCACGCACACTCAATAATGCAGAGGACAATTGCATAGGGGTGGTGATAGGTATCAAAACATTTTCTTTTCTGGGTGACAGTGGGGCGAATAGGCCATGCATTAGGGAAGAGAGATTTGTGACATCATGAGCGATGTGGATATGACCACCTTATTAACAGAGAAATGCATAACTTGTTAAACACCAGGCATACACATGTTGAAAGTAAGGAAGATTGTTTAAGAATAATGGGGGTGCACGGTACAGAGGGGGGTGCATAATGATAGCGCATCACAAGAGAGTACATTTAGCTACATTTTGAGCACACATCTTTCAGTGAGGAGACTGGGCTCATGAATACACGATTAACACAGAACAATTAAATGAGACACACAAGGTGGAAGAAGGTGCACTTGAGGGGGGAGGCCTACATTTCATTGACAGCTCACCACAGGAGGAGAGAAATAGGGGTAAAGGGTGGATGATCCATGTTCCCAACAGAATTAATTTGGCGACAAAATGACAGTGCAAGTGGTAATGCCACTAGCGCTTTTGAAAATAGCACTGGCACAAATGCATTAGCCAACACACATAGGGAAAGAGGTCATTGCTGCACGAACTGGAGAATAATGGTTGTATTAAAATTTGAGAGCAGATGTTGGGGGGAGAAATATATATTGTTTAAATGTAACAGTAATTACAGTAGTGGAGTAATAAAATACTAGACTAAATGAGTAATTAACAGAGTAGGTAGGCTTTAAAAAGTGGACATGGGGTGGGATAGAGAGAATGGGAGTAAATTGGTAGCGGATTTCATTAGTACCAGCTTAAAGTGCCTGCAGTTCACTGTGAGGCACGCCTTGAGAAGTGTGAGAGGAGCCATAGAAAAAAAAAAAAAAAAAGATTTAAAAACCCTGCGATTATCTTAACTAAGTAACATGGTGCACTTAATTTAGAAACACAGCCACCCTATATGACAAATTTACCACCCTGATGTTTCCCTATTTAGCTTGTCAGTGCCTGATGCCCCACGGGACAAAGGCACGCACTATAAATAGCTTACAACAAAAGCACAGTAAATATAAAGATCCAAAGGCCCATTTGTACACTAGCACCCAAATTGCATATATATGATCCAAGTGTGTAATGAGTATCTTCACATAAATTAAGTGCCTACCCATTTTCTGGGTACATTCCGAATTGTGTAATAATTTACAGTCAGACCGCCATTGAACGCCACCAGGTGGTGACAGGATGGTGCATAGGTGTACCATTGGCTCCTCCCACTAGGACACTGAATAGTGTGAGAGTAGTGCAGAGAGGTTAGGTCAAGAAATTGAAGAATATGTAAATTCTCAGGTCTCAAGCGCTTCCATTTCATTTCTCGCCAGATATAAAGGACCCAGGGCAGGCCTGAAGACAACGGACAACCAACACCCAATGGCTATGGACTACAGTGGGACATTTTCCCCTCCTGACAGACTTTGTTAGAAGTGTAAGGCGTCAAGCCCTACAAAGCGGTGGCCACCCTGGCAACGAGGGAGCAACGATCAACAGGGCCAACGCAAGAGATTTTCATGAACTGCAAAATAGCACGAACTCTCCCGAGTTAGGGAAACATGGCCATCCCATGGTCCAACGCACACTAGCAACTAGAATAGGGACCGACACACGCATTTCCAAAGTTTAATTGAGTTTCATATTACATTTTGTGCACCTACAGCTGTAACACTGTTTTGTTTCTTCTCTTTTCCCCGCACATGCAGGTTGTTGCGTATGTATGCTGTTAGAAATGTGTAGGAAATTTCCTTAATGTTATCTTCCATTAGAAACTGTGAGGCCTACTGATTAAAACATTGTGTAGCATTCCCCACTCAATTGCCCACCCTATCAAGAACCTCAGACCCCTTAGAGCTTGTTTCCCTGAAGTATATTTCCTTGCTTCCATTGAATAAACAACCCAAGATTTTCCCTACCCATATTGAGAAATTTTGAAAACACGAAATGTCCAGGGGGAGGTTTGATTTTTGCCCTTAGTGATTGTTTAGTTCCCGGAGCTTGAGGTTACTAACAAGTACTAACGTATTAACGCCTTTCTTGCGATTTTCAGGCGGGCAACTTTATCATCTCATCAGCTGCAAGGACCCAGCAGCGTAAGTGGTTATGGGCACGCAAATAAGGACTTTTACCTTCACGATGGGACTATTGATGATGAACGAAATTATGGGGGTGGTACTTTGAAAATTATATGTAATAGTGAGCATTACCGCTGTATCCCCTGCTAACATTCCCTAACCTAAGCAGGAAGAGTTACGGCGTCAGTGGGTGAGGAAAAGCTGCTGCTAAAGTAAGGAGAGTTAAAGGCAGACACAAGGGGAGTAAAACATACACATAACACACATATCAGAAGTGACCAACAACATGCCCACATGTACAAAATTGGTAGGGACACCACTGGAGAGAGCTGTCCTGACTGTTCTTTAACATATGCCGGAAGAGAATTGATTACAACAGAAATTACTACAGCAGAGCACGACGCCCATGTATGACAAGGTGCGAAGAAGATTGCAAGGGAAGACAGCAACATTGAGATTGAAAAAAAAAAAAATAAATAAATAAATAAATAAATAATAAAAGAAGAAAGAAAAACAAAAAGAGAGAAGAAAAAATAAAATGAAAAAGACAAAAATATGATAAGTGCCTAACAGAGTGGGAGAAAAGAGCAAAGATGGTCACTGAAGAAGGACGTATACTGTTAAGGTACCAACGTTATGTTACCAGCACAACAGTGACAAGAAGTGGACAATCATGCTGGATGCGAGAAGGTTGAGAGAAGTTGCGAGATGAGAGCAGGAACATCACTGCTTATGGACTACTATTGAGCACATGCATCCAAAGATCAAGAGAAACTACCACTGAATTGGGGAGGAGAGTGTTCATTGGTGCGCATCAGCATGCCCTTGTTGGTGATGACCAAGGAAGATGTGAAGAGTGACACATTAACAAAGATGGAAAACAACAGAAGAAGAGAAACAGACAGAGGAGTAAAAAGAGGGGGGAATTACTTCTCGAGCGAGACAGAAGAATGATTGGGTGCAGTACCAGCATACTAAAGAATGATCAGCAAAAAAAATGCATCTGAAAAGAGCAAGCAAAGAACTAGCTAGTGCTTGCATGGTAATGGATGACATCATGACTGCCTGGTTGATTGAAGGTGATAACGGAAGGACTAGTACCGAGCACAGCACCATTGTGCAAGATAGAGATACATTGCAAGAGAACAACAGAAGAAGTTATCGGAATGCAAATAAGAGACATGGTGAAAGGAAGAGCCGGACTAAGATAGCGGTGTGCAACATGGTTCCAGCAGTAATAAAGGTGGCCACTCCCTGTGATCAGAGGAAGTACGAAGGGAAGTGAGTGTGGTGGAACACAGAAGGAGAACACTCCTATATGTACTGTTCATCAACAACAATGCAGAAAATTATGGACACTTCAAGGAATTGACAAAGATATGCAGAACGGAAGGAGGTGAATGTTGCTTGGTGGTGTGGTCGACAAAGTCGACCAGAGGGGGGACTGAAGAGGGAAAATCGAGACCAAACCCATGCCCCCTCACCCCAAGCGCATACATAGAAGAACAGCAGGAAGAACAAGGAGCGCACTTATCATTTGAACCAGGCCCCAGCGCACCCATGGGTGACAAATATGCTGAAACACACCCACTTCACCAACAGTGCAACTTCCATGCTACATTAGAATCAATGCTGCAATATCAGAATCTACAAACACAAAAATCCCTGTTTAAAGGCTTGCAAATGCCTATATGAATTAACATGGTCTAAAAGCACAGTGTAAAGCCATGTTTCAGGAAAATTACAGCTAAGTTCATTTCATTCACTGAACACTGGCTGCAGGAGCCTCATCAATGTTCCTCGCAAAACATCCGACCTGCCAAGGCCGCAAATTCAAGATAAAATTGCTTTCTGCAGACAAACATTCCTCGCAAAAACCCCCCGAACTGCCAAGACCGCACATTCAAGATAAGACTGCCACAAATGCGAATAAATCACGGCAAAACAGTGTGCTTTTTTTTTTTTCTTTCCGGGAAAGAAAGACATTTTCTCAAGGACTCGCACAACATGTAAAACATAACTTGTAACAAGAATGGCGCAGCCCAGCCAATCTGCGCCCAGAGCCCAGGTGCGAACTGCTTGTTCAGCTAAAAAGTTATGGGAACAAAGTCATAATGTAACAAGATAGAATTAGGTAATGGGGCTGGCACAGCTAAATCAACCCACTGACGCAAGAGGTTAATATCCAATTATCAGGTTCTCTATAAGGGCTACATAGGTAACCTACCACTTTGCAGCCAATAGCAGGAGGAGATAGGTTTCTGGGAGCTGATCCAATTCTGTGAGGTCAGCCTGCAGTGTGATTATAAAGCTGACTTGCAAGCCAGCCCCGGGGGAGACGGCGCCTGAACTCGCGATGCACGATGCTCTGTGCTTTTCTTTTGTTTTTTTCTTTTTTCTTTGCCTAGAAATAAATGCAGTTTGAAACATGCTGCTGCCTGCTTGGGACTCTGTTGCATTTCTGGGGGCCATATGGGAGGTGTTGGGGCCTCCCATAGCTGGTGAGGGTATGGCTGCTGGCCCCCCACTGCCCTGGAGGGGGGGTTCCAGCTTCTCCCCAACACCGCGCAGAGATGTTCTGCGCCCGCAGGCCCTTTTCCATGAATCAGCACCTAAGTCATTAAGCTGGCCCACAAAACGAGTAAGTGTGGACTAGCAAATCAAGCCTACCCTTCAAGCGTGTCCTGTTGGCACATGAGTCATTCCAATCCTGAGACACACTACCTGTACCTTACAAAGTTCTCTCTGCATGGTTTGCAGGTGGTATAAATAATAGCAGGGCCATCTGTGTCTCGACTCATGGAGACTCATTTTTATAGGATTGGGGCTCCCGTTGCATAGAGTGAAGAATAATAGCCTGAGGCACCTGTCGGTGCATACATTATAATGAATAGAAAGAAATACAGCCAGAGGGTTAGGGGCTAATGTAGAGAAACATGGATAAAAAGGTCTGAAGGAGGTGACGCCCTAGAGTCTCCAGAAAAAGCAGCTTGTAATGTGCACATTGCAACTCACACCATATATTGCTGTGTTATAAAAGGGTTGGCTGCCAAAATGGGGTCAGTTATTGGGGTGCTTCCCTGAGGTTTGGGGGCCCCTTTCCACTGAAAAGGTTGAAAGGCCTTGATGCCATTCCCTGAATCAGGCACCAGAACAGCTTGGCAAGGGGCTTCACGCTAGATTGGCAAGGAATTAACGACTAAGGATATATCTGCATTTAAGCCTAAAACGAGGCTCTGTGCATGGTGTACCTGCAGAATGTATGTGCTTGACAGAGCCCTGCATGGCACCTAGTACTGGAGTAGTGGGAAGAGAAAATGTGGGACAGAGGCATGACTAGGCAGAGCTGTGTGATATCCTATCATTAGACAGAAGTGCCTCATGTCAGGCAGGAAAACTGGAAGAGGGTGGTTCATGTCAGAAGAGTATTGTATTGACGCATCTGTGTGCTGGTCTGCAAGTAATGCAAGAGCAGGTGGTGACTGGGGAAAGGATGCAAGGGCAGTGTCCGAGCTCTGAGTGAGCATCAGTGCTATGAAAAGCCGGTGGGGTTGCGTATCTGGCCAGAATGTATGTTAATGTTAAAGGGTACTTGTACTGTGCACTATCACCACTGGAGGGTCCCCAGGTGCTTTGGCGGATCTGAAAATGAGGGTGTGAAACAACAGGGGGTTGTGGTGAGGTTTAGTAGGGTATAGAGGGAATGGGAAAGTGAGAGTTGTGATATCCTGTTGGCAGCTTCAGTTCGGTTTGCACCGTTCGCTGAGCTTAGGTGCGGTTTTTGGGTTGGTGCGATTCCCATGTTCTGTTGTGCCGGGTTATGTGCTGTTTGCATGTTGTTGCAGTGTGGTGAAGTACATGCATATTGCTGTGCAGAGAGGTAGTTGTGTGAGTTTCTGTAGGAGAAGTGTGTGCAGAAGATTGAGGTTTTAGATTTGGGTTAGCAGGGTATTGTCTTACCTCTTTTCTTTGGCTTTCTGCGCTCTCCTTCCCCTGGTTTTTCTTACCTCTTTGCTTTGGGCTTCTGCGCTCAATGTCTATAACCATCCTGTGTGTTTTGATATTGTTTGGCAGCCTAGTTGGCAGGCCCGTTACGGAGTGGCAGTTTTGCTCTGTAGGATTCTAGTGGTATGTGGACATGGTTGACAGTGACATGTTCCCCTCTCCCTAGGGTTAGGGAACGGTTGGGGTAGGGGGATTGTGGCCTCTCCCTGGCTGTCTGGTGGGGGGGTCCTTATTTACCATGGTTTTCACTGTAATCTAGCTGTGTGTGGGCATATGTGATCGAGGCGACCCCCTCCCCCCCCGGCCTCCGGTTATGGAAGATTAAGTTAGGGATTATCTGGATCTATATTTCATAGGTGTTTCCTTGTGGTCCAGGATTGAAGAGACAAGTTTTGAGTAGTTTTCTGAATTCCAGGTTATCCCTTGTATTGCGTTTCTTTTTTGGTAGGCCATTCCAAGTTTTTGCTCCCTGGTGAGAAAGGATGATCCTCAGAATTGTCTTTCATTGTATGGTTTTCGTTCTAGGCGAATATTGTTGCTTGATCTCAGTGTTCTTGTCAGATGGTAGATGGTTATTCTCTCATTTAGATACTTTGCTCCTTGGCCGTGGATGGCTCTGTGCATTATGCACTGGGGTAATGTGTTCTCTTCGAGGTAGTTTGAGCAGGAGTCTGACACAGCATTTAGGATGCGCTGAAGTTTCTTTAATAGGTGTTCCAGCATGCCTAGGTATAGGCTGTTGGGATAGTCTACTCTGGACATGATGAGTACGATAATGGTGAGTGTTTTTTGGGTGAAGGAGAGGAATAGTAGGATCCTTTTTACTGTGTGCAGGAGGAAGAAACATTTCTTGATTATAGCGTTTACTTGAGGCTCAAGTGTTAGTTTATTGTCCATCAATACTCCAAGGTTATTTACTATTGTTGATGGTGCCAGTGCTGTTTCTAGTTCTGTTGGCCATGGGATGTATGGTTGTTTCCCCGTTTTTGGATATGACCATTATTTCTGTTTTGCCTGGGTTAAGTTTGACGATGTTAGTGTTCATCCAACGGTAGAGTTGTTGTAGGCAGCCTTCCATGGTTGTGTTTTCTTCATGTGTGTCTTGTATTTTGTATATGATCTGTGTGTCGTTGGCGTAGTTGTAGCGCGTGAGACCAGGTCTTTTAATGAGCTGGATTAGTGTAGCCAGGTATATGTTGAAGAGCAGTGGAGATAGGGAAGATCCTTGTGGTAATCCACAGATGGATTCCTTGGAGTGGAATTGGAAGGTTTGATCCAGACGGTTTCTATTCTATCTGTTAGGAAAGATTTAATCCAGAGTAAGGCTAGGTTCGTGATTCCTATTTCTTCCAATCTGCTTATGAGAATGTCATGATTGACTGTGCCAAATGCTGCGGAGCGATCCAGAAGTATTAGTGCTGCGCTTATGTCTGAGTCTGCATTAGCCTTTACATCATCCTAGATTGAGAGCAGTGCCATTACGTTCCTCTCATTGGTCTGCAGCCTACTTGTGCTTTGTCCTACTTGTGCCTACTTGTGCAGGTACATTGACAGAACTCTGGACCTCAGTGCTGGAATAGCTAATGATGTTCATGTCAGAATGCAAGCACATTGACATTTTTCTGTGTAGAACCTTGGACTAGAACTGCAGGAAATGCTTTGGGTCAAAATGGCCGTGCACTCACAGAGCTGGTTATTGGGTGAGCACTCAATAAGAGCCTGTTCTAGCAATACATATGGGTGCATTGCCAGAGCCCTTATGAATGTCTCACAGTACTAAAAATGTAGCAGAACGATGTATAGCAACAGCTTTCAGAAAGAGCTTTTTTAATCAGTGCTCACTTTGATGACGTCACAGCTGAATTACGTAAACAGTGTATAGTTGGGTCTCCCAAGGAACGTATTGCAACAGTTTCAGAATGCAGCAGCCCGGGTATTGCTGCGACTAACGCACTGTGGCTACATTGCGCCGGCCTGTATTCACTACCTAGGGTGCCAGTGGAATATTGTGCTTGGTTTGTTGAACTATGCACGTCACATAAAGGGTACCACAAGTATGTATGATCACTTTATGACATATGAGATACATGCCTCACCTATAGTTTAAGTAGGTGGTCTTGTATGGGGCCCTACTGTTAACAATGTTCTCTTCGCTGCGCATCGTGCTGGTTCTCTTCGCTGCGCATCGTGCTGTAGAAAGGTGGGTGATGGGGTGGTATAAACATGTAGTGCTGATGGGTGCAGGGCAGAAGTACCCATTACCTGTATGCTTATATGAAAACTCTGTGCTTTGTGATGGGTATAGATGGGCGCAGGTTAGCCGTAAGGGCGACCGTGTTTTTGCGAAGCATCGATTGAGAGTAACCAAAATAGGTGTAGTCTGCCATTTGAGAGAAAAATGTATGCACGATACCCTCAAAAAAAGCTAAAAAAATATATAATGTTGCTTTTTATTTACCCATCTGAGTTAGTCTGTGATAAATCCCACAGGGGGCCCCAAGCCAGCATAATCAACGGTGTGAGGGATCATGGGAGTTGCAGTCCAAAACATCTGGCGAGCCACAGGTTACATATTCCTGACAAATAACATAATGTATCACACGTCAGCATGGAGTTGCATTGGCAAAGCTCTATGTGGTTTACGCCTCTGAAATAATTAGAGGGGTCCACGAGACGAAATGGAGGTGTCGTACCAGAGGCGTAAGTGGGCCTCGGTTCTGAAATAGCAGAGAGTGCTCGGTTTCGGAACAGAGACGCACTGACAGAGCTTAATTAGGAAGGCTAGGAGAGATGGCAGGGGAAAGCTGGAAGGAAGAATGATGCCTAAGCGTTGCCCACAATATCTCAGGCGCCTTCCAAATCTTCCAATCTTGTGAGCTCCGCCTCAGGCTCAACAGCCTGTCAGCCCCTGACTGGAGATGAGGAGCGCGCATTCCGTCCTGGCTGCCGGGGATCAGGCATGCATCCTCCACGGTATTGGAACTGACAGCCCTGGTCTTACCCAACCGGCAGATCATGTACATGGACGGTAACCAAAGCGACTGTAACAAGCTTACCGGCTCCCACCTCTGGAGGAGTTCAGGTGCCACTTCAGATTCTTGCCACGCTCGCTTGATTGCTGCTTCAGCGAGGAGATCAGAAGCAAACATTCAGAGATAATAAAAATGCATTATGAAAGGAAACTGGCTTGGGAAGTGTGTGACATCAGCATCTCACCTGGCACATTAAAACCACCGCTCTGTGCCTGAGGGATACGCCTGGGCACACGTATTCGGTCACATTCCGACAACACCAGAATATTGAGTGTTTCTGAAAAATCGTGTCCGTGGTTCGGACAAAAAGTTTCAGGTGGTTTGGGCTAAAATAGTGTAAACAGGACATGCTTGGTTTCATTTCCGGATCAGTCTTGTTTGGGAGAGGCAGGAAGTAGCTCGAGCAGCTGAAGGAGTAGGGTTTGACTGAGCCACAATGTGAACGTGTAAAATGAGTGCTGGAACAAGTAAAACATTAAAACCACGCAACAATGCAAATGGGTAAAATGCTTTTATTTTGTTGCTTTTGTGAACATTTTTGTGTTGACAAAATGGGCAAAATTAACCGGAAAGGACCACAAAAATATTGTTTGATGCATTTTCCTTGAAGTTAAGCAAGGGAAAAAAAGGAAAGACGACAAAGGGGGCCTGATAAAAACGTACAGACAATATGGGGCAAACAGATATCAACAATCACTACAAACAAAAGCAGTGGCAAGAGACCACCAGCTCCTCCAAAGTCCACTAAAACACAAGTTGCTATACTGCCATGTCCTGCTATTACAGCCAATAAAAATCAACAAAGATAAAGTGAAAGTGAGATGGCCCTGTTTTTGGGCCACTGAAACTGAAGACAACCACATTTTGCCAGAGATTCAGCAGTTCTGATTGGCCTTCCAAACCCAGAAATCTACATGCAGTCTTGGGCACTTGTTTGGATTGCTGTTGAGTCGCGTGAGATCTCGCGGATCCATCGGTTCATCCTACCATTAGGGCGGGGCAGAAATAACTCATAAACAAACTAGCTTTTCGGGAGTTCAGTCATACTTAATGTGTGTGCCTATGAGATCACGTCCCCATTACGAATAGCTCAGAAAAATAAAGCATGTTTAAACCCCATTTCATGTGGGGTTTCAGTATGAAAAGGGATAAATGTCCCATTCTGGAGACAGGCTAGTTGGGTTTACAGTCCTTCCTTTATGTCCGCACCCCTCTACACAGTGTCTGGTTTGGGCGCACAAATTCTGGGACACTGTTATAGCATCTATGACCATCCTTGTGTTTTGATATTGTTTGGCGGCCTAGTTGGCAGGCCCGTTATGGAGTGTCAGATTTTCTCTGTAGGATTCTAGTGGTATGTGTACATGGTTGACAGTGACATGTTCCCCTCACCCTAGGTTAGGGAACGGTTGGGTTAGGGGGATTGTGGTCTCTCCCTGGCTGTCTGGTGGGGGGTCCTTATCTACTGTGGTTTCCACTGTAAGCTAGCCATGTGTGGACATGCATGATCAAGGCGACCTCCCCCGGCCTCTGGTTAAGGAAGGTTAAGTTAGGAGATATGGCGTTGTCCCTCGGCTTCTTGTTTACTGCTGGATCTATTCACCTTTGATGAATAAATAACATTTACTATCACTAGTATTTCCTGAGAATTAATGCTTCCCAATGAAGACACTGGGCCCGTGTCCTCCTCCACCCTGGCATAAATTTGCACTACCTCCCGGAGAAGGCAGTATTGTTTTTTATTTATCAAAGGGGAAAACATACATTCTTAAGAGAAACTGGTGACAGGAAAAGTTATTTATTTATTAAATGAGAAAGCGTTCATTCTCAGGGAATACCTGTGACAGGAGAATGTTATTTATTTATTATGTATTACATGAAAAACGATCATTCTAAGGGAATACCTGTGACAGGAAATGTTATTTATTTATTAAAGTTGAAAGCGTCCGTTCTCCAGAGAAACTGGTGACAGGAAAGTTATGTATTTATCAAATGAGAAAGCTTTCCTTCTCAGAGAATACCTCTGACAGAAAATGTTATTTATTTATCAAAGGTAAAAGCATTAATTCTTCAGAGAAACTTGTGACAGGAAAAGTTATTCATTTAGCAAATGAGAAAGCGTTCATTCTCAGGGAGTACCTGTGACAGGAGAAGGTTATTTATTTATCAGAGTTGAAAATGTATATTCTTCAGAGAAACTTGTGACAGGAAAAGTTATTTATTTATCAACAGTGAAAACGTACATTCTTATGAGACACTAGTGATAGGAAAAGTTATTTATTTATTGAATGAGAAAGCGTTCATTCCCAGGGATTACCTGTGACAGGAGAAGGTTATTTATTTATCAGAGGTCAAAACGTACCTTCTTCAGAGAAACTTGTGACAGAAAAAGTTATTTATTTATTAAATGAGAAAGCATTAATTCTCGGGGCATACCTGTGACAGGAAATGTTATTTATTCATCAAAGGTGAAAGCGTTCATTCTCCAGAGAAACTGGTGACAGGAAAAATTATTTATCAAATGAGAAAGCATTCCTTCTCAGAGAATACCTGTGACAGAAAATGTTATTTATTTATCAAAGGTAAACACGTTCATTCTTCAGAGAAACTTGTGACCGGAAAAGTTATTTATTTAGCAAATGAGGAAGCGTTTATTCTCAGGGAATACCTGTGACAGGAAATGTTATTTATTTATCAGAGGTGAAAAAGTACATTCTTCAGAGAAACTTGTGACAGGTAAGGTTGTTTATGTATTAAATGAGAAAACGATCGTTCTAAGGGAATACCTGTGACAGGAAATGTTATTTATTTATCAACAGTGAAAACGTACATTCTTATGAGACACTAGTGATAGGAAAAGTTATTTATTTATTGAATGAGAAAGCGTTCATTCCCAGGGATTACCTGTGACAGGAGAAGGTTATTTATTTATCAGAGGTCAAAACGTACCTTCTTCAGAGAAACTTGTGACAGAAAAAGTTATTTATTTATTAAATGAGAAAGCATTAATTCTCGGGGCATACCTGTGACTGTAAATGTTATTTTTTCATCAAAGGTGAAAGCGTTCATTCTCCAGAGAAACTGGTGACAGGAAAAATTATTTATCAAATGAGAAAGCATTCCTTCTCAGAGAATACCTGTGACAGAAAATGTTATTTATTTATCAAAGGTAAACACGTTCATTCTTCAGAGAAACTTGTGACCAGAAAAGTTATTTATTTAGCAAATGAGGAAGCGTTTATTCTCAGGGAATACCTGTGACAGGAAATGTTATTTATTTATCGGAGGTGAAAAAGTACATTCTTCAGAGAAACTTGTGACAGGTAAGGTTGTTTATGTATTAAATGAGAAAACGATCGTTCTAAGGGAATACCTGTGACAGGAAATGTTATTTATTTATTAAAGTTGAAAGCGTCCGTTCTCCAGAGAAACTGGTGACAGGAAAGTTATGTATTTATCAAATGAGAAAGCTTTCCTTCTCAGAGAATACCTCTGACAGAAAATGTTATTTATTTATCAAAGGTAAAAGCATTAATTCTTCAGAGAAACTTGTGACAGGAAAAGTTATTCATTTAGCAAATGAGAAAGCGTTCATTCTCAGGGAGTACCTGTGACAGGAGAAGGTTATTTATCAGAGTTGAAAATGTATATTCTTCAGAGATACTTGTGATAGGAAAAGTTATTTATTTATCAACAGTGAAAACGTACATTCTTATGAGACACTAGTGATAGGAAAAGTTATTTATTTATTGAATGAGAAAGCGTTCAGTCCCAGGAATTACCTGTGACAGGAGAAGGTTATTTATTTATCAGAGGTCAAAACGTACCTTCTTCAGAGAAATTTGTGACAGAAAAAGTTATTTATTTATTAAATGAGAAAGCATTAATTCTCTGGGAATACCTGTGACAGGAAATGTTATTTATTTATCAAAGGTGAAAGCGTTTATTCTCCAGAGAAACTGGTGACAGGAAAAATTATTTATCAAATGAGAAAGCATTCCTTCTCAGAGAATACCTGTGACAGAAAATGTTATTTATTTATCAAAGGTAAACACGTTCATTCTTCAGAGAAACTTGTGACCGGAAAAGTTATTTATTTAGCAAATGAGGAAGCGTTTATTCTCAGGGAATACCTGTGACAGGAAATGTTATTTATTTATCAAAGGTGAAAACCCACATTCTCAGGAGAAACTTGTAACAGGAAAAGTTTTTATTTATCAAAAGAGAAAGCGTTCATTCTCAGGGGACACCTGTGACAGAGAGGTTATTTATTTATCAAATATGGAACCGTTCATTTTCAGGGGCTGCCTAATGTATTGAGTGTTTAAGTATTTACCACATGTAATTTATAAATCCCGAAGGGGAACCTTATGGATTCATATTATGAATTATTCTACAAATGGTCCTCCAATGTTATGTGATGGGAGCAACTCTGTCAGGTTACCTAATGGTGTTATTGAGATTCAGTGTATGTATTTTTGTATTGACCACTCTTTCCTTATATAAAACAAAAGCGGGCCACGTAAACAAAGCGAAGAAGTCTGTGCATGGTTATTTTGGCCTAAGTTACCCTAGCTGCTGCTGGTTGGCAAGGCAAACCACCCCCCTTGGGCTATCCAATGCTCATGCACATGTGTGCAGTAAGATGTTACACTCCTATACTCCGGTCTCCTACAGGTAGCTACTCACTCACTCCTATAGAAAAAAATTAAGAAGAAACTACAGGCAGAAACACCTTACACTTTTGGAAGCACTGCTGAGATCACCCTGGGGGGGGCAGGATCGCACAACCAGGTATTGAACCCCCCCCCTCATTAACTATTGTCACACATAGTCAAGATGGCACAAGAATAAATGTTACAGTGGATTCGGGCTGAGAGAATTAGCCAAGAGGCCTGTTTTAGCATAGGTGAGGTTCCCTTACACATAACCACAGATGAAATTTTAGCCATGACTTTTCCTTTAAAATCTGTCACTGGTGAAGTGAAAAGTGTGGGCTGCATACCAGGGCATGATACCAAATGTTATGTTATGGTGGAGTTTCTCTTACAGGAAAGACTCTGCCTACCGAAATTCAAGTCCGAGAACCTGTGTTTACCTGCCCGGTGTGGCAGCTAGACACATGGCCTGGAATACCTTCACGTCCTGAAGCAGCAAACCCCACTAAGGATGCCATTGTCATCGCTGCTGTGGTGGCTGAAGCAGTCTAGGTAACTGTGGACAGACAATCCTCATTAATGAACATGGACCCGACACCTGGTTGCAACCTTTTTCAGGCGACAAACCGAATCACAAAGGAGAATAAGGGTATGAAGTATGGGTCAACCTGGCTCAGCTTATGCTTCATGATTGGAAAGTGTCAGATAAAGAGAAACTGAGGCGTGTGATAGAGGCCTTGCGAGGTTCGGCGCTACAGCCGGCACAGTCCCTGCGCTCACTGTATCCAGATCCAACTACACTACAAGTGATGGCTGCGCTGGAAGGAGCGTTTGGCACTACTGAGCCTGGGGAAGATTTGATGATGAGGTTCCATGCCACCTCACTGAATCCGGGAGAGAAGTTATCTGAGTTCCTCTTGAGGATTGAATGAATTTTGCGTTTAGCACATTATAGGGGAGGACTAGAGACTTCCCTACTGAACTGGTGTCGCTTGAAACAGATCCTTAGAGGGGCCAAAGATGCTGCCATACCCATCCTCCAACTGAGGCTGCGAGAAAAGCTGGACTCATCCCCTCCGTATGAAGAGCTGCTAAGGTCAATAAGAGCTTTGGAAGAAGAAACCGGCGATGTCGATGCTCAAAGTTACCCAATCCAACACAAGCTCCAGACTATGCCCTCTCTCAACAGAAACAGATTGAGGACCTGCAACAGTTAGTGAAGAGATTACAGACACAATTTCTACCCAGGGAAAATCTGAATGGAACCCCCAATGGGGCAGAGACTATTTCCCCTCATCACGTGACAGAGAACATCAAGTATTTAGACGAGCCGAAGAGCCCTGAGAATATGTTACCTCGTCACCTGCTCCTTTACCGCCCTGGAGATTTTGTCACCGATGTGGGGATGACCACCACTCAATTCGCCTGTACAACCAAGACCAAGACTATGCTTGAGTAGCTGCTCAATTTACTGCTCTTAAACCAAGTCCAGCCGGAGCAATGTCGGGAAACGGCCAGGAGGTTGTAGCGGAGGAGCAGCTGGATCCTCGAGTACAGGAGTAAGCTCTGCTGACCATATTTCCAGTATATCTGTAGGAATACAAAATTCTGACATGCCGACTACCAAACACGCAGCCAAGGCTCAGGAAGATCCCACAGCTGACCACCTCAGGTTAATCTGTGAGCTCTGCAACACCCAGAAAATGTCACCAGCATCATGCAACCGACTACGAACTCAGACAAGTTTTCCCAGGGGCATCCGAGAGGGTTTCATTGGACCACCCTTAACAATCCCAGTTGAGCTTGAAGGGGGGCGGACTACAGCCCTATTAGACAGTGGCACCCAGGTCACTATTGTCTATGAGCCCTACTATCCGAAACATATGTCACATCTGCCCTTGGAACCGCTGGAGCGGTTAAACCAGATGGAAGTCGGCGATGCCACTTTCCATTATATGGGGTACGTCTGCGTGAAGATTCGTCTAGACCAAGAAGTGGCTGCAGTAAGAACCACATTGACCGCACTGGCATTACTATGAACCACAAAAAAACGGTATCCCGAGCACCCCGAGTCATGGGCACCAACTCCACCATGTTAGGTACCTTAGCCCGGATGTGTATGGAGATGGCCGGCCCGCAGTTTGCACATTCCCTGTCAATGCACCCAGCCTGCAGACAAGTCTACGTTAAGAACAGTATGGAGAAGGTGGTGCACTCCGATGGTCCCGTAGGAGAAGTGAACACCACTAACCACAGTAAACTTGACATACCACCCTGTCAGACCATCATGGTGCCTGGTTGTGTACGACTCCAAGGTTCCAACCACTACCGAAGATTAGTGATGGAGGCTCCTCAGAGTGAAGAACTGATGGAAGGTTTGATGGTCCAGCGCACATTGATAATTGATACTGGTGCAGCAGTGACTCACACACGAGTCCCCATTACTAATGTCACAGATAAAACCGTGCAAGCTGCCCAGAGGTCGAACAATAGCGCAGTTGTACATTGCTGAATCGGTGGCCCAGACGGCTGGAACCAGAAACTCATGTCCTACCTTGGATGTGGGAAAGATAAACTTTGGGGATTCTCCATTGTCAGAACGTGAAAAAAATCATCTACAAGACTAATTGGCCATAAGGGTGGATGTGTTTTCAATCAGTACCTGGGACCTGGGTGAAGCTAAAGGGACCTGGGTGAAGCTAAAGGAGTGCAACACAGTCAAGGCCTATGTATGTGTCCTAGCTCAAAACCCTAACATAAAATTAAAGCAAGAGATGACCAATCCATAGATCCTGTGTCACAGAAGTATAGAATCAGAGCAAAACTAAGTAGCTTTGGCGAATTCCTGTTTTCAAGTGCTACATTTTTTTTTATATTTGACCATTTGTAACTTGTTTTGATGGTCCCAGCACTTGATATGTTATTGTCTGTCTTACACTTCACACCTGCTTGTTTATATGTATTTATGTATCAATAAATATGTTAGTTTGTACCTTGTTTGCATTGTATTTACATACAAAAAAGACAAAGTTGAAACAAAGTTTTAAAAAAATGAAACAGTAACAAAAAAGTCAATTAACAACCAATACAATAAAGCTGCTTAGACAGAAACAAAATGTTTCCTTTTACTTTTGCAGACTGACCATGCAAATCCAAAACATTTCAGCGATTGGGTGCTAAGAGCACATTTCTTAAAGCTATTAGACCCTTCAAATAATGTTTTACATCTTTTGAACAATTAAATGTGGTAGGATACCCCCTTGTTGCATGTACCTTGAGCCCTAAATCCTTCCACTAAGAGAGCAGTCCCTTCTGTTAGCTTATATTAAATATATGAAATATAAAGCACAAGTGTTCTTCTGCTTATCACCCACAAGCGAACGGAATATGTGAGAGACTCAACAGCCTCCTCAAAGAAAGCATAGCCAAGATCAAATTGACTTTGAAAAAGTGATGGCCTTATTTTCTACCCCAAGACTTATATGCCCTTCATAATCAGCCAGGATCGGACCACCACATTACCCTGCATGAGTTAGTTACAGGGCGTTGTATAAGAATGCCTCGTACAGGAGTAGAAGTGATGCCCAGAGTGTAGCTAAAACTTTAGGTGATGAGATGCATGATTATTTGACATGTATGACCTGTAGCATTTCTTTCATTTCAGATCAAGTCAGGTGCCAGCGGGGTCAATCTAAGAACGCAAAAGAAGATAATTCAACAACTAATCCAACTGAACTTTTACCATCACCTAAGTTATATGTTGGGGACCTAGTCCTAATTAAATGTTTCACCAGAAAGTGGCATGAGCTACATTTTCATGGCCCTTGTATCACAGAAGAAGTATCCCCTTCTGCAATTAGAGTACAGGGAAGAAGAGCTTGGCTACACATGGGATTTGCAAAGATCTATAAAGGAAAGACCTGCCCTCCCACTGTTGCCGATCCAGAAGAAAAACAAGAAAAAGAATTTCAGCATGTGCAGACCTGATCGATGACAAAGAAGGATGACAAAACAACGAGTGATTAATTCAGATTTTATATTCAACTGGAATTCAATGGACACTCCTTATGGATATTTTAGCAGAGAGTGCAAAGACTTGCAGAGAATTCCATGCATTTTGAAATTAACTTTTTGAAATACATTTTGAAGCATTAGAGTAAGCCTAAATGTCAGTTCTTGATCAGAAATTGGAAACAAGATCAGTATCCGGATTCATTTCATGGAGAATATTTGTTTTAACTGATTAAAGATATAGTACCTTCCAATAGTGACGTTAATCGGCTTGTGCAAGCTGTCTTTGTGTTCATACTTCAAACTTACCCTTTTCTTGTTAGAAGAGACCTAAATATTCACACTTTCTTGCAGGATCCTAAAAATGGCCCAGTGATAAGAAGACATCTCATTGCTATAATTGAACAGATTTTACAGTTACATACATAAAGAAATTTGATGACTGTATTAAAAATGATTAATGAAGAGAGTGGTACGGTTCTAGAAGGTAAACAAGTGCAACAAGTAGTAGGGTGGTGTGAGAGATGGATGCCTATGTTCTTATACATAATATATGCTTGCATGATTGTTATTTTGTCTTTTTCTCATCTTTCACAGTCTCTATCATGTTAATACTTCCGCTGAAGGATAAGTCCCTATGGTTCTCCCTACTATGAAAACTTTTTTTGATTTACTCCATGATTACTATACAGATTTTGGGAGACACAAGAGAGATGCAGAGGAAGATAGCGAAGCAATAAATACCTATTTAGATAACACAGCACACTTGGGAAATACCATGTGGTACCAGCATATGAGAAAAGTGGGGGAGAAGACATCTAAGGAGGGTTGCGGCGTCTGCTCTCTCATCCCCTATGCCATGAATACAGTACAAACGTTCATTGCCAGAGAAGTTCCAGAACATGATGCAAGGTGCCTCAGTCATCTTGCAACATGTACAACTCGAGGACAATCCCAAGGAAGCTGGGAAACTTTGCAATGGAGATCGAAATGGTTGTTTCCATACCAGGATGACTACATCAAGATCTTACAAATAGAAAAGGAACCTGGATGGAAGAGCAATATGCTTGTGTATCTTGCTGCAGGACAGGATGAGGTGATCATTGAAGAGATGACGAGCATGAACTGCCCTGATGTGACAGAAATAGCTGGTCACTTGGATGTTGGGAACAAAATCACTTTTTGATCTATGGACGAGTTAAATCCAAGATGGGATGAGAAGAAGGAATGATGTCCTGTGCAACTCACCTGCTGAAGACAGAATATGTACAAGAAGTGCAAAGTGTGAATGATGGGTGTTTGATGTCATGGGCTAAACACACCAAACTACTGACATGGGTAGAAGATGAATCAGGCCCAGTAGTTGTAATTCTGTTGGTTAATGCAGCACTGTGCTTCAAAAAGGCATGGGAAGAATCATGTGGAATAGAACAAAGTATGAAAAACTACAATTGACATTCCTAGGATGGGAGAAGGGACAGCCATCCTCATGGACTGGTATTGGGCTTGTGGATCTCAAGCATATATAGTTTGCCCAAGGATTGGGGAGGAGTATGTTTGTTGGTGCTCATCCCTGTTCCTGCATTAGAGATTCCATAAAGCGACCTGAACATTGGTGAATTTCCAAATGTAGATGCCCATTTCAGAAAATGAAAATCGCTTGAACTTCTCTGTTGGACAAGAAGAGAGAATTATTTTTCAGCCAAATCAATAACAGCATATGACTCCATTCCTGAGGAACACAGGTTGTTCAGTAAGACTGCCGCAATATTTATGACTGTATTCATACCTGGGATCCAAACAGTAGCAAATGCCAAGTGGCTACAGATCACAATATGGGAACTTCTGCAGACAATCAATGCTACCATAAAGGGATTCAACGCTATCAAGGAAGAGCTGAGAGCCATACGACTGATGACACTCCAGAACAGGTATATCCTTGATATGATCACAGCGATGGAAGGAGGAGTTTATGCCAAAATCAGGCCATCATGTTGTACGTTCATACCTTCTCATGATGAAGAAAATGGCACCTTGACAGAGGCCATAACGTTGTTGACAGACCTGCATAACAAGATGGAGGATGAGACAGATGACATTGAATATGAAAGTTGGTTTGCCTCCCTGTTCCCGTGGATTCTGCAGTGGTTGGCAAATATATTCAAGATTCTTGGAGTAATATTAGTGCTGGTGATGTTTAGATTCCGTGTAATCAGAATAGCGAATGCCCGATGTAAGAAAACGGCAAAGAAGGTGGTGGGGATGAAGATTAAGATCGATGTCGAACCTGGACCTAAACCCCAAGAGCTGACGGATGAAGCTGTCAAAAAATATATACAGGCCATCATCGTAGCAGCTGAAGTAACAAAGTTCCTGTTTCCGAAGAATCATAAAAAGTATGTGGGACGATGGGTCTATTGCAATCAGAATGGACAATGCAACTACATTACCTGGAGTGTAGATGAACATGTTAAATCAGCTGGCACTCTGAGGTGGGTGGTGAAGATATGGATGCCAAAGAAACACATATTCAGGAGAAAATATCAGGATGTGGAAACAATTGAAGAGGTGGTCTAAGATTCGACCAGAGTGGGAAATTCAGACGAGCAGTAACATGCCTCTGCAGGGAATCCCGCCCCCCTACCTCCTTTATGTTGGAAATGTGAGACTGTGCCGTGTTTGACACCAGCAGTTGTGCCAATACTGCAGCGTATATTCAAAAGAAGATACCCATTAAGACAACCCTATTGAATGTATCCCCGAAATGACAACAATCTGAGGGAAAAACTTCCTGAATGAATATGAAAAAGAACAAAAAGAGAAGCTAGTGACGTCACATGAGACATGTGCAACGTCCCACGATATTGGCTGAAGAGGATGCATAGATCCTACAGAAACTAATGGCGTAGTAAAGAGTCAAGTAAACTTTTAAATACAAAAAAGAAGATACACGTGCAGAGAATCAACCATTCAATAATTGTACAGATGTTGAAACGCAAGGTAGGCTAAGCTATCATAGAAGCTGGCTGTATGTAGTGAATAGAATGCAGGCAAAGCCGCCACTGTATAGAAGCTGGACATCGGTATCATGAATTTTAGTAAGCTAGGATCCATGAAGAAGAAATGGAGAATTGTGTCACAGCAAGAATAAGCTGAAACCGTGGAGCTGCATGGCGAGGCTGTCTGTCCTTGTATCAAAACTGAAGCAGCCAAGGTCAGCTATCTATTCTTGAAAGGAGCAAAGGATGAATCATCTCTTGTTAAGGTGCACAGAAATAGCACCAAGAGTGTCAAGTTTTATTCATTTAAGACATTTATAAAATTGCAAAATGGACCAAATTGCGGTCTCCTATCATGTGAGCCAAGGATGAAAATAGAGTCGAACTTGGAGTCCTCAAACAAGTGCGTGCCTGCACTTCCATATATTCATAAAGAAAAGGATACTTAGCAAGGCCGAGTTCAAAGACAATCTTCATAGCCGAGGGCATGGGCAATGAGAGATGTTGGGCTAATTGAGTGGGGAAGTAGTTAGGCCCACCCCTTTGCACCTAGCTCAGGGCTTAGGTGCTGCTAAGTGAACCGAATGTTCCAGGCATGGCACAAGCGTGCCAACCAATTGTAGAGGTCCCTATAATGAAGAACTTTATACTTTGAAGACCACTTGAAAACCATGTACTTGATGGTCTTGAAGATTACATGTTTTAGAGGTAGGCATATATTGTCCATCTGACAGTGGGCAGCCAATCGCAATTCTAGGTCCTATGTAATGTATACTTAGATGTTCCCCTTAAGCCTATCTCAATTCCTAGTAGGTTTTTCATTATTTGCTACATGGTATGATGTCACCTCTGACGTATTTTTAGTATAAAGTCTATGTTTTGTGAAAACATCGCTGAGAGAAATCGAGCGAGCGTCCGTTGATGTCCGTTGTAACTCCCCGTTTTAGATAATTGATAATAAAACAGTACTTTGCCATCTTCCTGAGTTGGTTTGGTTATTTGGACTCAGAATTATTCTGTCAACTCATTCATTCCATGCACGTTACTAAAGGGCCCTAAGTCAAAGCTCCCTGTGTTATTCAGGCATACTCTTGCAAGCACTGGACCCTACCCCTCATTTAACTGAATGGGGAAAAACAACTGTTCTCCCTTTTTCTGAATTTCCATCAGACTTTGAGTGGGTTCTTCCTTATCTGTTTTCACGGGACTCAAGGTTACTTCAGATTCTGGACTCGTGTACAGTTTTAGGGTGTTCCCTTACAGTGTGGATTGCCACTTACAACTGGGAGGAAAGTTGATTTTCAAGAATACAGAAGGGTTCCCATCACGAGTTTGTTCTCCTACAGAGATGACGGTGATGCCTGCGACTTGGTTATTCTTGAAATTGAATTTTACATTCTCAGAACGTTGATCAATGAAATGACAGGTGCCATTCATGCTTACATAATTGGTACTCATTTTCAATTTCTTTCGCCAGTTAGTCTGGTTGATCAGAGGTGATAACCTCCTCAGGAGGTCGTTCCCCAGTAAACAAGGTGTGCCCTCTGGAGTCACGACTATCACTGGATGTTTATTAGGTGGCTGTCATCCTGTCCTGAGTTTAGTTGCTCAGAGGCCTTTTTGGACAGGAGGGTGGCTTGGGATCCAGTATCCATGAGAGTTCTAAATTCATACTGACCCTGCACCTTCACTTGTGCATATAATTGCCTTATTTCTCCTCCAAGGTGCAAAGAAAGGTTGAGTTATTTGACAGCCCAGTGGTCATGTTCTTAATATTGAACTCTGACACCGTGGGATCTTGCACAATTTTCTGTGTCGGAGTTTGGGAATCTGTGAAGAATATTTTACAACTAGCAATGGGCCGATTAGGGGAGTCCTCTTTCTCCTCCAATTCTTTGCTGCCCTTGTTTTGTGGGGGGTAATTTTCAGAACCTGTTTGGGGGGAGGACACCTCAGTTTCAATTCTAGCTGGCTCACATTTTGGGGGATGAATAGTTTCTTGTTCTGGGTCAGTCTCCATACTTACAATGTCCCACCCAGGGTCTTTTGGGACCAATTTTTCTTTGGGAGGGATCCCCCCATTTTTGAAAGCAAAGGTGTGCTCACCTGAATCCTCTGGGGACTCTTCTCTTTCAAAGTGGATAATCTTGATCTCCTTCACAAAGTGGGTTCTTCTTTGGCCTCTCCTACTTACTGTTTGCTCTTTGGATTCTAACATTTCAGGGGTAGAAGAGCCACTTTCAGGCTCAGAGGTTTTAGGGGTTCTTTATGGGTGAGAAACAAAGCTTCCTCTAGGGCGTGGCATTCCCCCTCAACCCTGGCTCCCTCTTCAGGAACCTCTGGTTTGTCAGATGTTTCCTCCCGTCATTTCCCCCCTGGGGCATCAGACCTGGGTGTTGGGGAATGCTGGAAGTACAGTTAGTTTGAGGGTTGGACTGAGCCCTCAGCATGTGCCCCAGATTATTGGTCAGTTTCTGGACCTGACGCTCCAGCTGCAAGACCTTTTCCGGGTGGTAGGGAGGTCTAGAGTCATACTTCTGCTACTCCCGAAGAGGGTAACTCTCCATTCTCCCATAGTTGCTTGTGTACTGGACATTTCCCCTATAATTCTCCATCCTGAATCTCGTTTCTCCCGGGTTCAGGGATCTATTGTCCTGGAACCTGGAAAAGAGAGGAGGATTAGTTTGGAAATTCTGGTTCAGTTGATATCTGTGGAAAAGGTTCAAATTGGGAGGTGGAGTGATACTTCTCTCCTGATGGAAGTTTGGAGGGAAGTTTCCTGGGGTAGTACTTATCTGATTGTCCCTCCCCTTTGGTTCGGGGGAGTGTATACATACCCCCTGATTGGTTTGGTACCCTTGTACCTAGGGTTTATATAGGTGGCACGGTCTGAGGGATCATTGCTTTGGGTCCCTGCCGGATTACCATTCGACTGGGCCTGGTTGGGGGGTCCCTTCTGCCTTCCATTTTGCTTGTTAGTAGGAGGGTTACTTTTATGCCCCCCCATCTCCAAATCCAATACAGGGGTAGTGTTGACCTTCACCACCTTTGCAGTAGAAGCAGTGTTAGATGGTTTGGGTGTTTTGGGGGTGTTTTCACTCTCAGTGGGCTTATGGACCTCATAGATCCTGGTGGCCTGTTCAATCACCAAAGCCAGGGTCCTGTGCTTGTGAAAATCATGCACCAACTGAGTCATTATGTATTTGGGAAGCACATGAAATTATGTATTTATAATCTCCCTTCTATTTGTGTTCACCAGCTAGGAAATCTGAGCAAATGCCCACTTAAACTCTTGCACAAACTCTGTAGGCACCTGATCCCCCCCACATTGCAAATTATATGCAGCCTTAAAGGCCTCCTGTGGGTTCTTATGTGTGGAAAAATGTTTCCAAATGGCTGCTTTATAGGTGCACCATTTATAATAATTCTGGTCCTCCACTCCCGAAAAGAAACAAATACTCGAGAAAGAACATACATTTCACAAATGCCATACAATTTACATCATTTTTAATTCCAAATGTACAAATGAGGATATCATTTGTTCATACAATTCTAGATGTTCCCACACCGACTACTTTGCGTTTTTATGATATGGGGTCATGAAGCTCTTTAGGGCCCTGATCTGTCTAATTGGGTATTTGACAAAACCCTCTCTTTGTTTCCCTGTCTTCTTTCTTCTCTGCACCTTAGTCCATTCACCTTCTGACTCAATGCTGCTCTTGGTACTCCATTCCCTATCTTCTAGGTGCTCCCTCTCTATGAGACTGGGAAAACCTTCCAGAACCACAGGGTCTGGACTTCTCTTGCCTGTGCTGCCATCAATTCTCAGGTTCATTTCCCCTGTTGTCACTTGTTGGTCAGGATAATATTCAGTCTCTTCCTCAGACTGACTCAACTGTGTAGTCTCCCCCTTTCAGATAGTCTGAGGATATTCACCCCATTCCCCAAATGTAAGGAAGTTTTTAATATTCCCCTCCTGGGCTGAAGCTTGGAATGCTCTTTTTCAGCAAAGCGAGCTAGATGGACTGTCTGCAGCCTTGTTTTTGTAAGTCCAGCTCCCACATTTTCTCATCAAGGGAGTTTTCAAGGTCTGAAGTACTCAATGGATTATTCAGAACTTCCCAGCACACACTGGTCTGGCCACCTTCCCTTCTGTGTGATAGAGGTGAGTACTCCTCAATCTCAGATAATGACTGGCCTTCTGGATCAGTTTGGCTAGTCTTGGGTAAGTCTGGGTGACTCATGTTTTCTTGGGCTTTGTAGGTGGAAAGCATGAGGTCAGTCCCAGTCAGACCATAGGAATTTGTGATTAACTGGTGTGAGGTTCCTGATGGGGGTGGGGCATCACCCCAGAATCAGATAGCCCTTTCCCATACCCTGGTTGGTCAGGGTGACTTAATGCCTGTTTGTAATTTTCAATTTCATTTGCCAAACTCTCACACCTGCTTCTCTCAGTCCTTATTTCTTTATGGTGTTCAGAGAACTGGCTTTTTAAAAAACTTTATATAGTACTGGTATGTTAGCAATACAGGAACTTTTGGGGTGTGGGGGGTAGGGGAGGGGAAGAGAGGGAACAGGATATATAGGGTCATAATGGGGATATTCCAGTTGTTGTGGGCTTTGTCTTGTCTTTCTCTGCCTCCAGGTCTGTTCTGAGGGGAGCACATATGTCTTTTGGTCTTGAGGTAGCCTGGACCCCTCGGACATAAGTTTCTTCGCATTCTTGTGTGTTAATCAATTCCCTTAACCAGCCTTGGTGTGTCGGGGGATCTTTTGACTTCCATTTCTTGAGGATATTCCTTTTGGCTACTGCTCCTCCTACCGCAAACAGCCTGCAGATTTTCACTGATGCCCTCCCTATGTCTCCCAGTAGGTATTTCAGCGGTGTGACAGTGATGTTTGTATTTAACATATTGTTCATTGTCTTTGCTACTTCGTTCCAGAATTGATTTATAGGTGGGCAATCCCAGTGCATGTGTATGGCTGTTGCGTTGAGGCTGCCACATTTGGGGCATGATTGTGGTTTAGAGGGGTCAAATTTGGAGATTTGTTTGGGTGTAATGTGCAGCTGGTTCAGGATTTTGAATTGGATAAGTCGAAAGTTTGCACATAGGGAGATGGTCTTCGTGTATCTGAAATTGTTTGTTCATTTTTGTTCGTCTATTTGGGTGTTCAGGTCTTTTTCCTATTTGATTTTACTGTTGTTCTTGGATGGCGTGTTGGACTGAGTTATTCTGTATAGCATCGAGGCGTTGCCCACAAAGCCATCTTCTGTAAGAATTTCGGTTAGAAATTTGTGGGTTGGAGGAGCACTCGGGAAAGTTGGCCACTTTTTCTTGCAGGAAGCTTTTAACCTTTGGTAATATAGTATTGTGGATAGCCCCTTCCCTGCACTGTTTTGGATCACTGATGCCTTGAGGAACCGCCCTTCTGGAAAAAGGGCTCTGACCTTGGCCTGTTTTTCCAGGGTCCCATAATGTTTGTATCGTACGGTCCATTGTGGGTTCTAGGCCTGGGTAGTGCCATAGAGGTAGGTGAGGCCAGTATGCTATTTCACATCCAACTCTTTTGAGGATCTGTGACCATGCGCACACAGTCGATTCCATCTGGTCACCAGTGTTTTTTCCCTTGGTATCTTGGCGAATATCATGCTTTTGAGTTCCACAGGGGACGCTGCAAAGTTTTCTGCATGGATGTGCGCAAATTATTCTGCAGTGTTGGACCAGTACTTTGCAAAGTGAGCCTGTGCTGCATAGTAGTATAGCTGGAAGCCAGGGAAGCCAGGCCACCTGTGTCGTAACTCTCGCATAGTTTGGACCAGCTTAACCTGGGCGTTTGTCCTCCCAGATGAATCGTGTGGCAAGTTTTTGTAGTGTATCAAAGAATTTCCTGCCCGGCCAGATCGGAATGCCGTTGAATAGGTATAGTAGCTTTGGTACAACCAGCATCTTCAGTAGGCAGATGCCCCATACAGGGACAGTGGCAGTTTGATCTATGCGTTGAGTTTGCATTACAGTAGTGCCAAGTATGGGGTATAGTTGTTGGCAAGCAAAGTTCATTTTTCTGGCACCATTGTAATGCCCAGATACCTTGCCGTGGTAGGGGACCAACGTAGTTCATTCATACTCGCCGTCTGGGTAGTGGACTCAGTCAGTGGGATTATTTCTGACTTGGTTCGATTAACTTTGTATCCGGAATGCCTGGTGAAGTCGGCTATGTCACATAGAACTGGTGCAAGATGAATGTCGGGGTTCCTTATGTACAGCATCGTATCATCTGCGTATAGGGAGATGAATTGTGGGGATCCAATTATGCGGATCCCCCTCCAGGCGTGGTTGTGGCGTAGACTTGCAGCCATTCCTTCAATGGTTAGTGCAAATATTAGCGGGGAGAGTGGGCAGGCTTGCCTGGTGCCTCTCTGTGTGTAAAGGCAGACGATGTTTTGTTGGTGTGTGCCTTGGCCGTGGGGGCGTGCTTTAGTATGTTTATGAATCGTTGGAATCTGGCACCGAACCCCATTTTGCTCAGGATTCCGTACATGAATTTCCAAGAAATGGAGTCAAACGCTTTTTCTGCGTCTAGTGTAACTACCACCGTCTGTGTCCGGTGGTCTAGTTGGGATGTGATGGCGAAGAAGCGTCTGAGGTTCAGGGCAGTGGAATGCCCCAGTATAAACCCTGATTGGTCCGGGTGCACTAGTTTGGACATGTATGGGTTTAGCTTGTTGGTTATGGCCTTGGCAAAGATTGTTGTGTCAACATTGATGAGGGACAGCGGTCTGTACGAGGAAGGCGAATGTCCTGGCTTATGTGGTTTAAATAGAACCGTAATGATAGCTTCTCTTATTGTCGGAGGGAGTGTGCTACTCTCCAACGACTCTTCCCACACTTCTAGGAGTCGCAGGGCCAGCCCGTCTCCAAATATCTTGTAAAGGTCCGCAGGTAGGCCATCCGACCCTGGTGCTCTGCCCACCTTGAGTTCTTTGATTGCCTGTAGTAGGTCTTCTAGGGATAAAGGTAGGTCAATAGTGGCGCTTTCTTCTCGGGTGAGTTTGGGGAGTGGGAAGGAGTCCAGGTACTCCTGAAGTTCGTCCGCTGATATATGGTCCACATTCATATATAGCTTGCTGTAGAAGTCTCGGAACACCTCATTTACCTCCAGATGGTCCACGTGTGTCAAACCCTTGTCGTCTGTGATGCTGGTGATTTGTCTGTGTCCCTGTTCTGTCTTCAACAACTTGCCAGATTTATTTCCCTCTCCGTATCTCCTGGCTCTTATTGGTTACGATGTATACCACACCTCCTGTTCTGCTAATGTCATGAATTTAGCGTGGGCTTCTTGCAGCCCGGTAAGTGTTGCAGGCTCTGGATCTCTTGTATATGCTGTCTCAGATTCTTTGATGCAGTCTTCGGCAAGGGTTAGCTGGGTGCGTATGCTTTTCAGTGTGCCGTGGACCTTGGAGACCAAATGTCCCCTTAGCCATACTTTTGAAGGATTCCCAGATCATGTGGGGTGATTTCACCGAGCCTTGGTTCCTGTCAAAGAATTCCTGTATCTCGATTTGGAGTGGTTCATGGAGTGAGACGTTGCGTAGGAGATCCGGGGGCATTCTCCATTGGTGTTGTTCTTGATTGGGTGTCCCGATCTGGATTTCTAGTGCCACTGGTGAGTGGCCCGAGATTGTTCTAAGTAGTATAGTGCATTCCCTCAAGCCGGTGGTGCTGTTTGTGGAGCGGAGCCAATAGTCAATTCTAGAGTTAGACCCATGGACATATGAGTGGAATGTGTAGTCTCTAGTATTGGGGTGTAGTTCTCTCCAGGCTTGTGCTAGCGGTATAGTAGACAGGGCCTGTTTAATGGTCAGTGCTGCTTTGGAGTTCGGATGTTGCGTCGTGGATGTTCTGTCTAGTTGGGGGTCCAATATGGTATTGAAATCTCCGCCCCATAACACTTTTTAATCTTCTGTTGGGGATATTAGGGTCACTATATGCTGATAGAACTCTGGTGTGTCGACATTGGGGCAATAGGTGTTTATGATTATTAGTTCCTGGCCATATAGTAGGCCCCATATTATTACGAATCTTCTGTTTGTATCCAGTTTGGTTCTTTGCACCTGGAATCCTAATCTTCGATGGATTAGTGTCAGGAATCCCCGTGACTGGGACGAATAATTTGTCGTGAACACCTGTGGGCCCCATGCTCGGCCTAATGATTTAGCCATTTGCTCCGTGGTGTGCGTTTCTTGCAGCAGGAGGATATTGATTCTGTGTCTATCAGCATATGCGACTATTTTCCTTGCCTTGATTGGGTTTAGGAGCCCCCTCACGTTCCATGATAGGAGTTCCATGATAGGAGTCTGGTGCTACGTATTATTTGTTGAGTAGCCATCCGCGAGTATTCAGTGATATGTGCATTGTTACCTTGATGTTGTGATAGTCTCCTTCCGTTTGCAACCATGCCAGGTTTTTCTTGTTTTCATACCAACCAGCTTTAACTGTGCTTTAACCTTTTGGCAATGAGCCATTGTCCTGTACTGGCAACTGGCCAGTTTCACTATCTCCCCCCCTCCCTCACCATCCCCCCAATCGGGCGGTGTAACCCTCGGAACAGTGTGCAACATTGCTAGTGAAAATTTCAACTGGGGTAGCAGGGGGGAAGTCAAGAGGCCCCGACCTGTTGGAGAGTCGCAGGTTTCATTGAATTGTGGTTCGGCATGCTGCTTTTCTGTGTTTTGGGTATGTTTCAGGACTCCATGGGTGTTTCCGGAATGTGGCGCTCGACATATGCCATGGCGTCTTCTGGTGATTCAAAGAACTGTGTCTTGCCCGCATGTTGGATACATAGCTTGGCAGGGAACAGCATTGCATATATTATTTTTCGGTCTCTGAGTGTTCTTTTAACGGGGTCAATGGATCTTCACACAGATTGTACCCCTATCGAGAAATCCGGGTATATGTTGATGCGGTTAGAATCAAAGGTTAGGGGTCCCTGTTCTCTTGCCAGGCCGAGGATGAGGTCGCGATCTCTATAGCTGAGCAGCCTGACTATGATCGTTCTGGGCGGTGCTCTGGGTTTGGGTGGGGGAACTGGTGCCCAGTGTGCTCTTTCTATCAGGAATTGCTTCGAGAACTGTGCGTCTGGAAAAAGCGAGTGGAGTAAGTCTTCAAGGAAGTGTTCCATGTGTACATTGGTCTTGTGTTCTGCCACCCAAACCCCTTGTATATTGTTCCTCCTAGATCTGGATTCTAAGTCTTCACATTTATTTTGGAGGGCGTTGATTTCTTTCTGGATCCTGTCTGTGGTTTTATTTTGGGTGGTAGTCGTGTCTTCTAGGCTAACTATCCTGTCTTCCGCTTCCGAGACCCTGGTATTGAGTTTTTTTATGTCTGTGCGGATAGAGGCGATGTTGTTTCCAATATCGTCTAGTTTGGCGTTGATGGCTGTGAATCCTTTTTCCATGGCTGCCATGTATGGGGCCATGTTATGTGGTGAGGGGTCGGGGGTAGGGTTGTCGGGTGATTCGGCGGTTTCTGTATTGTAGTCTTGATTGGGGAGGTTGGCAAAAGCATCCATTGGGCCCTTCTTCTTTTCTTTGTTCTTGGCACCCTATGCCATGTTCTTATGTTGGTGGGCATAGCTGGTAGTCGTAGGGAGAGGATGTGTAACAGTCCCCCTATTACAGGTGTTAGTGCTTTTGGCCTGGGGGCTGTGGAGGTGCTTGTTCGGCAGAGTTGACGGTCGTTTTGCACCCTTCCTGTTGATACACTTGCCGGTTCGAGAGGGTTGGGCAGTTGAAGGTGGCTGCATGTATGTTGCAGCAGAATATTGGTGGCTGGTGCCCCGTTCTGTATTGCTGCCCCAAACGGTGGGCTGTAGGTCGTGGTGGCTGCCCGTGACAGGAGGTACTTGTGTGTCTGGTGGCACACCTAGTTCGTGTGTGCTTGGTATAACCTGGCTGTTGATAGGCAGGGGGGGAGGGGAGCCGCAGTCCAGGCTCACTGTTGGGCATGCAGCATTGGCGTCTCACCCCCCACCTACCTTGATGGCAGAATCTGCGCCTGGATTGAGGTCCGGTCTGGAGAAGGGCTAGTCCGCAACTGGGGAGCGGTATGACCTGGGTGTGAGTAACGCGCCCAGTCCTGCCCTTAAGGCCCGCTTCTACCCAGAGCGGCAGTCTATGAGGCAATGCTGTAGTGGTCCACTTCAGCCGTAGGGGTTGCCGTTGCCCAGTCCTCCGGAGCAGCCAACTGTGTAGGTCCCACCCTCCGCCCGGGCCCCCCAGGGGATTACCGCAGCATTCGCATTGTTCTCTGAGGTGCGATCAGGCCCCAGCGGGAGGAGGGAGAATCCGTGTGCGGCTGTTGGGCTCCCAGCGGGGCTCTGGGCACAGTAGGATTTTGGCGCGAAGAGCCGCGGCTGTTTGGCGAACCACTCGGATTTTGCAGGCGGTGTAGCTCGGTTACGGAGGGTCGGGCCAGTCTCAAAGTTGCTCAGCGCCTGCTGGGGATGTTAATGCATCTTCTAGCTTGCATCTATTTGTCAGCAGCGATGCCGTAATGCAGGATTTTTAGGACAGGATATTTACAGCCGGGGAGCTTTGTAGTCAGGCGGCCATCTTGCTCGGTGCATCACAGCGCCCCCGCAGAGAACTGGCTTTTTAACTGTGACAACAGGAACTGATTGGCCTTGAGCACTTTACTCTGGGCCATTAAACATTCTTTCAATTCCCTGATTTCATTCTGACTTAACTCATTTTTGTTTTGTGCAGCCTGCATTGCGTGTGTGTAATGCTTACCTTGTCCCCGCAGGAGCGTAAATGGTCCGGGACCCTGGTGATCTGGCAATACTGGTTAAATAGGATTTTCCCCTGTCATAAAGGAGAGAAAAAATAGGAGGGGGAAACTGGGATCAATATAATGTGGTCAATATACTGCGGCTCTCCCCTCTTCCCACCCTGACTGGCTCCCCAATAGTTCTTAAGGCCCACACTCTCCTCACCTCTCTTTTGATGTTAGGGAGCTCTCTGTCCTGCTTTTAAGCAGGGGTGCGTTGGTGGTGAGGCTCAGAAGATACTTATGCTGTTAAACAGGAAAAGCCTCTGAAGGTAAGTGTCTAAATTCGTGGAGGGATCTTTAGTTTTAGTCAGGAGAGCTTTGAAGTCTCTGAGAGAAAAAAGGTTCTGAGGTTGGAGAGATCTCTCTTGATGATTTAACAACTCTCTCTATTGCAGGTTCTCTGAAGAAAGAAGTTTCTCTTGAGGAGCTTGGGCTTTGTCGAAGCAAAAACATGAAGTCTTCCGTTGAGTTAAATATGCACACGTAGTTAGGAATAGGCACGTGGCACAGCGTGCCTTTGTTACTCAGCTATGGGTTTTCCCTTGAGGTAAGTGTGTGCGCATCGTTTGGTTAAGGCAAGCAGCATATCATGCCTTTGTATAAAGCTATGGTTCTTTTTTTGTGAGGCAAGGCGTTGGAATGCTTGGAAAAGGTCGTCAGAGCTTCAGGTACGTATGCGCGTATGGTTATTTTCATTAGCTACTATGGGCCTCATTACATGGTAGGCGATAAGGGTTAACGGTCACTGGTAAGGGTACCGGTGACCGTTAACCCTTACCGCCTTATTACGCGGTCCCTTTGCGGGTTGGTACTTTAACGTCTGCTTTCAGCAGGCGTTAAAAAACAAACCCGCAAAGGGGCCTTGGTGCTAATTACGGTACCGCAATTTGCGGTACCGTAATTAGCGCCTTCCCCATTCCCATTATGCTCTCTGGGGGCAAAAATGGGAATGGGGAAGGGCCTTGGTGAATGGGGAATTACCGCCCCCGCTCACCTTGGAGTAGGCCGGTAATTCCGCCATCCACCAAGGCGGACACGGTAAAATACCGGCGGCAACCATGGCGCTGATAGCGCCATGCTTACCGCCTACTGTGTAATGAGGCCCATGTCTTTAATGTTCTTTCAATAACGATGGTACCTTAATCTTTGTAGGTTTTCAGAGATCGGAAGATTTCCAGATGAAGCTGCGGCCATGGACGAAGACTGCTGACTGAACTGCAGAACTACGGAGAATTGAAGTCACTGTCAGAGGACTGCTGCTGTGGTAAACTCAGTTCAGGTACGTTGAAGACTATGGTCTGCGGATCTTCTGTTAACCATTTGAGTTCATAACAAGACTTTTTCTACTATCTTACAGATCTGTGAGCCGACCACCAGTAGCGTTTCACCACTGTCAGCGGAACTAATGCAAAACGCATGTTACTGCGGGGGCGGGGCTATTATAGTCCTCTACGCCCAACGACTAGTTCTCAATGATTACTTAGACAGTGACCCAAAGGGTGGCCACCTTAAGGGGATTGGTACACCACTGGATCTCTATGGAAGCCCATCATCACCTTGGTACAGGGGAATGTGAGAATGCCATGTTTGCCATGCTAAAACCCATCTTGCCCCTACAGATCTGTACCAAGACTCCTTCCTAGCCCAGACACCAGAACCCACCTCAGAAACCCTGAAAGTGATCGTGGCCCCAAGGCCCCTCATAAGGGTTGTCCTGCCGGCCCTGGCTTGGTTGGATGATTCTGATTCAATCTTTTATGTAGCTGGGGAGTGAGTCATGATCCCTGTCCTAGCCCGCTTAGGCAAAACACTGGAGCCAGGCCACAATCCCCTACATAGTCCTTAAAGGCCTCCCCATCTCATCCGAGACCCACTTGGAGTCAGACCTGGCTCCTGTGGCGCCAGGCTCATACATGACTCAGAGGATAGACTTGGCACTGGACTTTGTAATGCACTTTGGGCAATATGGATGCCCCCACATAACTCAGTTCCATGACCTGAGCTATGCGGTCTAGGTTTTTGGGTGTGGTTCGACCTAGGGATACCTGGGATACCTGGAGGCTATATAAACCACGCCCGGGCAGAGAAACACGCTTTGTGTTATTCTGCGCCTGCAGCGTGACACTCACTGTGTTCGGATCGGTCTCCTGAAGGCCTTCGCCTTTCCTCCACATCCCACGCACCTGAAAAAACAAGAACAGCATTAACATCACACTTACCTCGAGGAGAATCCTGCTTCCATCCATTGCTCCTCCAGTCCTGTGGACAGCATTTCGGCGGTGTCTTCTCCATCTCGGAACGCCGCACACTGGGAAGAAAAGAATGAAGGGAGAAGACATTAGTAAACATGCTTGTATCCCGGATTCTTCTAAAACAGCAAGAAGAGTCAAACGCTTACCTGAACTCGAGCCGCTCATGGTAACTTCAGCTCCGGAGCACGCCATCGACATACAAAGGGAAAAGACAACACAAGTTAGCACATAAAGGACAAGAAGACGCCACACATTGCGCTTTACCCACCGCATCATATCTCTCAGCCGGCGGCCATACTGGGCCATTGAAGGGCCTGCAAGGGACAAAGAGAGACATAGGTCAGCACAAGAAAAAGCGAACAGCGCAGCGCATCGTGCTTTCACTCACTGCTAGCGCTCGGCTTCCCTAAGCCACACGACACCATCACCGACCCCCTCCAACACCTACGGGAGAAGAGCAGACATTATTAAGGGGCAAGAGACAAGAAAAGGACAGTTCACCAAGAATCAACAAACCTACCTTGTCAGGCTGGAGTCACAAGCCCAGATGCATTGGGCCCGCACCAGTGAAGCAACTCGGTCGCGCAACGCCCACATCTACCGACGCACCCCTGCACTGAAGAGCAGGACGGAGAGCACACACCACAAGAAAATAAGGCGAGGAGAGGACATAGGGGAATGTTTGGTCCTCAAGGGAAGTGGGGGTCAAGCAACCAGAGACAATAAAGTTAAAATCTGGAAATCCTGTATTTCAGGCCCAATCCCCAGTCGAACAGATTCCAGGGAAGGGTTCGAGATCATGAGTGGTCCAGACAGGCTGAGTGGCGTCCCCGTGGATATCAGGTGAGCGTTACAGAGTGTGAATGTGAGCATTAGGTTCCCAAGTTCTGTACTGCAGCCCGAAACCCTTCCAATCCACCAAGTGAAACAATTTATTTCTGTCTACTTTGAAATCTAAAATCTTTCACTTTGAACTTGGGTTCACCCTCTACTATCACTGGTTTTGGAGATTTTAGGATTCTGGATCCTGGATTCACTGGCTTCAATGGGGAAATCAGAAACACAGGGTGTATTCCCATATGAGATTGAAGGGTCAACTTCAGAACTACAGTATTGATGACTGCTTCCACTGGAAACGGCCCAGAAATCTAGGTTGGAATTTGCACAGCCCTTTAAGAGGAATGTGTTTGGAAGCTAGCCACACCTTCTCTCCCACTTGATAATCCTGTCATGATCCCAGTCAGTGAGCATAGTCCTCATTCAGGTTTTCAGGCTAGGCAGGGAACATTATGCCAGTCAGCAGGTCAAAGGTGGGTGTTAGCCTGGCACATATGGCATTTACACCATTCACAGCATATGCTTTCATAGAGTCTTGTGATGTTTTACAGTAATTTCATACACCAAACATGGCCGCCGCAAGATCCATTTACAAATTGCTGCACGTTCTATTCATTTCGCAGAGGGAGCTACTTAAGCCACTACTCCGCTGAAATGCGCGCTTCGCGTCTGCTCTGCTGACAGCGGGTAACGCCACCAGCGTTTCTCCTTACAGAACCTCTAAAAGGAGAAAATAGAGACATTAGCTTTACAGAAAACTACAGAATACTATAGTTAATAGAAAAGACTTACCTGTCCGAAGTTACCATCCAAATCAGTTATTTTCAGTCAGAAGTTTCACTTACTGCCGCAGTATCTTCAGTCAGCAGTTTTCACTCGTAGCCACAGCATCTACAGTCAGAAGTTTCACTCACAGCCACAGTATCTTCAGTCAGCAGTTTTCGCTTACAGCCACAGCATCTTCAGTCAGAAGTTTCACTCACAGCCGCAACATCTTCAGTTAGCGGTTTTCGGTCGTAGCCGCAGCATCTTCAGTTAGAAGTTTCTTCTGCAGCCACTGCATCTTCCAAAGGTACGTTTCCTCAGCTTTCTGAAAACCTGCAGACAGCACAAGAGGTATTTAATTTACAAACAAACTTAACAGTTAAAAAGAAAAGACATTTTATAAACATTTACGTTCCTAAAGGTTCTACAAGTTTTCACCTCACCGTTGTTTCCATGCTTTTCCTTGAAGGCTGCAGTTACTCCGTATTGGCGAACTTGTTTGTTTGTTTGTTTGTTTGGTTGTTTATTTGATAATGCGCACCAAACCCTCAGGTAGCTGGGCGCAGCAGTACAAGAATATTCAAAGCTTAGTTACAGCATGAAAAGTACAGGCAATGGGCATGGCACACAGGATACATAATTTGAGTATGCAGTCAGGCAAAAATTACAGTCAGGCAAAAAGTATGGTACAGAAGAAGCAGATAGACCTAGGGTCAGTAAAGGTGGGAGGAACGGTGGAGTCATTTCTCAGATGTCCTTGGTACGGAGCCAGCTCAACAAGGTACGTCTTAATCTAGAGTATGGCTGTTCCGTTCTGAATGCAGTCGGGAGTGCATTCCAGGAGAGGGTAACTTTGACTGGAAAGCTTCCTCCGCCAGCTTTGGATAGTCTGATTTTAGGAATTTCTAAGCAGATGTGGTTAGATGATTTAGAGTGGTGGGTGGAGGGTTTTCTGGTCAGTCTGGCAGATAAATAGGGAGATGCAGCATTGTTAAGGCATTTGAACGTGAGGGATAACATTTTTAGCAGTGTTCTATCGCAAATTTTTAGCCAACTCTGGTCTCTTCTAGTGTTGGAGATGTGCTCTCTGCGGGGTATGTTAAGAGCTGCTCTCAGGGCATTATTTTTTAGTATTTGCATTTTGTTCAGAATATTTTTGTTAGCCCCTACGTAGAAGGCATTACAATAATCTAGCTTGGATAATATTAATGCATTGGCGAGCGTAATGCAGCTAGCTTTAGATAAGAAGGGTCTACAATCTCTAATCAGTTTACAGGTGTAATCTGCAGATGAAGCCATGGAACTGACTTGTCTTTTTAGTAATAGTGTAGAATCGAGGTAAAAGCCTAATGTTTTTACCTCGGTTACTACGTTGAATAGGTTCCCATCGATGTTGAACGCATTGTAGCTGGGGCTGAGTTTTTTAAGGTTAGAGTCAGAACCCAGAATCAATACCTCAGTTTAGTCCTCATTCAGGCAGAGGCCATGTGAGGCCATCCATGCCTAAATGAGGAGGTATATCATGTTTACCGAAGCTGTGTCTTTGGCGAAGTTGCCTGACAGGGGTATGAGGATCTGGGTGTCATCAGCATAATTCATGTATGTGACACCCAGCCTGTCAAGTTTGTCTCAAAGAGTGGCTTGGTAAAGATGATATACATTGTCAGTGAGACGCATGAACCTTGTGGGACTCCACAGGTAATTTGGATTGGGTCTGCAGAGGCTGAGGGGGAAAACACTCTCATTGTACGGTTAGCTAGGAAGGATTGCACCCAGGCTATTGCATCACTAGAGAAATGTGCAGCTGACGCTAGGTGGTCACATAACACTACGTGATCCACCAGGTCGGATGCTGGCGGAGTAGCATAGCTGTTTTACCTTTTTCCTTCAACTCGTAGATTTGTGTCTTTAAGTTATTAGAGCAGTTTCAGTCCCGTGTTGTGGTCTGAATCTGGATTGGCGCAATCCTAGTAGAAGGTTGGCCTTGAGGTACTTTTGGATTTGGAGGTAGGCTACCTTATCAATGATCTTGAGGAGGAATGGTACTGTTGTGATGGGTCGGTAATTGGTGGGGATGGCCAGATCTAGGGTCTGTTTCTTAAGGAGGGGTAGTACCCATGATTCTTTGAGGTTGATCGGGACAGTATGTGACTTATATGAGGCGTTGATTAGTTTGGATATGAAGGGTGCTAAGTCTCTAGCTGCGTCTCTGATTATTTGTGCTGGGCAGCTATCACCCTGACAATTGGAGGGTTTTAGTATTAGAATAATCTTTTCTGTTTCCAAAATGGAAATATTGGTGAAACTGAATGGGGTAGCAATGTTGGTGGTAACCGAGGGTGGGCTGGGGTGTGACTCAGTGGAGTGCAAGGATGTTCTTTTATTAGCTATTTTAGTCTGCAATGTGGCTATTTTGTTGGCTAAAGCATTTTGGACACTGGTACACCTTTGTTTATCTTTTGGGGTATTATCCGTGGGTGGAATGGGGTTTTCCCTTTCACGCAAGATGGTAACAAGCTCCTTGGTGTTGGAGTTTGCCTTAGCGATTCTTTCATTGAATGTGTTCTTTTTGCTGAAGATTATTTCTTTCTTATACATAGTTGCGAAATTGGTAAGAAAGGTTTTGTTCTCGACCATGGGAGAGTGTCACCAGATAGCTTGGAGTTTCCTTTTTTGTAATCGTAGTTCTTTAAGCTCGGGGGTGAACCAAGTATTAAGATGAGATTTTTGTTTGCCTTTGTGTAATTTGATAGGTGCAATCATGTCAAGGGCCTTGGTCATAGTGTCATTAAAGGTCTGTACTCATGCATTTGGGTCGCAGTTGTTGGTGATTGAAGAGAGGGTCGGTAGGCGGAGGGGAAGTAGCTTTTCAATAGTAATGTCTTTTTTGCTTCTGGTCGGGAGTGGTGGTGCTATTTCGATGTTCCTCTGCTTTAGGTGTTCCATAGAGGAAGAGAAGCTGATAAGGTGGTGGTCAAGCTAATGTTGAGGGGTTATTTTGGTGATTGTGATAGAACAGTTCAGGTTGGCTACCCAGTCTAGTATTTGCCCTTTTGTGTGAGTAGGAGCAAGGACTTTTTGGGTCAAACCGTGTTCGGTCAGGATGGTTTCAATCGATTGAGCATATTTTGTCCTCAGGATCGTTAAATCCCAGTTTGAAGTCTCCTAGCAAGAGGAGTTGTGAGGTGTCTTTTATGTTGTTGGTGAGGAGGCTGGAAAGGTCTTCCTCAAAGGTGCCTATGGGACCAGGAGGTCTATTTGCTAGAAGGATGGTTAATGTGCTATTATTAGAGATTGGGAGTTTAGCTGAGAGATGTTCACAGGATTTGATTTCGGGGGGTGTGGTTAGTCTTAGTGCTAGTTTGGTTTTAGCTATGACAGCGAGGCCGCCCCCTCTGGTGTTGGGCCTATCTGTCATGGAGCAAAGCCATCGACCTGACTTACCAGCTGCTGGAGGGGGTCATAGATTAATGGCAACTAGTACATTAAAGAAATGCATGTTTGCAGGAAGAATCCTGCCTTACAGAAGGCTCCTATGTCCTTTTTGCAGGCGAAGTAGCCTGCAAACTACAGTTCTCAGGCACCCCCGGACCCAGAACACCTTCGTGAAGCCCACATCGGGCGGGGCAGACGCGCGCAAGGACACAACAGCACAGGGCTTGTGCTCTGAAGCTCAACAAGAGAAGACGTGTTCTCCAGAGCTCCGAGCAAGGGAAGGCGCACGAGGGGCCACGCCCCAAACATCATCAACCCTGGCCCCTCGGCACATACAGATAAGTACCGCTTGTACTAGGGAACCAAGGCTGACTCGGGGGAAGGCGCGCACCGCTGTAGAAGCGATTGAACTCCCTAACAGCTGTGACGAGGGGCACGCGCAGGGGGCTCTGCCCCAAGTTCCAAGGTCCCCCTGCTCCAGCAAAAGCTAAGTTCGACTCCTTTGACCACCAGTGCCATAGTTATTTGAACCGCGCGCAGAGTCCAGAGGTCCCCCCCCGCCACGGCAGTGCATGGCATTAACACACTAATTCCGTAACCCACTCTACAGGAAGAGAACGAGTTAGACAATAGGGGTTTTGCTAAAAAGCCACTACGCGACACATGTGATTAATAACATGGGTCATAACATATTTCAGCTCATATTCCAGACCTATTTTGGACCGCCTTTATAGCGGAGCCATGCGTGCCGTAAATCCGCATGTGCAGGAGATAACCAGAGCAAAACTGTGCGCCTAACATATTGAGCATGCTGTACCTTGAGTATCCAAAAGGGTGCAATTAACCTTTGTGAGTGAGCATGAATGTTAAGAGTTTGATGTGTGAAGTAACACGCGAACGGTAATTCCCACTCTCTTTTCAGCACTAAACTGCTCCAGAGTCAGGACCTGAGAGTGCGCAGGCAGGAGGCCAGCACTCACCCCTTGAGATAAGTCTCTTTCTGGCTTCTAACCTTGTTGTGGGGTGTGGTGGGGAAAAGTGCATGTAGTGAATGAGAAAATGTTTTATTGTGTTACCCTATGTCCCCCTACCCATCCACCTCGCTTACCCTAGTCCTTTTACTGGTTACCCATCCAACCAACGAGACCCTAACCCTCTTTCCCCGCCAGGGTCTCTGAGGCTTGTGTGAGTTTCAACTTGCAGGCACCTAGACCGTGGAGGTGTTGGTTGGTTCGTGCCACTCCTGGCCTGGAAACTGAAGCCGTGACAGAAGCACAAGCCCAAGTGTCGCAGGCCCCCGAGTGGTACGATCCAGCCAGTCATGGAGGAACTCACAAAGGTGCTGCATGACCTACAGGCTGAGCTATCTGCCACTAGGCAAGATTATGCAGTGTTGGCCACCCAGGTGCGCACTCTGTCCGCCCAAACCTCCCCTCTTCCCGGTGGGGCAACAACACCCAGTCCAGTCCAAGTTCATGTAACTCTTGAACATATGGTTCCTTTGGCCCCCCCGGAAAGGTATGGGAGGACCCACAAAAATACCAAACCTTCATCACGCAGTGTAAACTCCATTTCTTGACCAAACCTGTGGCATTCAGATCATCCCAGGCAAGAACGGCTTTCGTTATATCATACTTAACGGGGGATGCAGCAGCCTGGGCAAATCCTCTGATACAAAGGGATGACACAGTCCTGTATGATTGGGATGAGTTCCAGACTGAGTTTGGAAAGATCTTCAATCGCCGGGCGGCAGCAATGTGCATGGATCGGGAATTGCTAAACCTACGCTAGGGGAGTAAAGAGTTGGTGACTTATGTCACTCAATTTAACCGGCTGGTTGCTGAGGCTGAATGGCCTCGAGAAAAGCAAATATCCTTCTTTTATCAAGAATTGAGAGACGAGCTAAAAGACCTTATAGCTCAAGTAGATCCTCAGCCCCTTGATTGTCCAGCTATGATTGATTTGGCCTTGCGGTTAGATCACCGGCAGGCTGAGCGCCGTGGGGACAAGGAGCGTGGAGAATCACGGCCAATAGCTCGGTTAGATCAGTTCCGTAGTTCACGCCCTGCTGGTCCTGTAGAAAGAACACCTGGTTATGAACCTATGCAAATAGGCTCGATTAAAGGTCCTCTCACTAAGGAGGAAAAGGAGCGTCGACGTAAGGAAGGGCTCTGTTTGTATTGTGGCTCAGCAGGACATTTCGTTAAGGAATGCTCCACGAAACCCAAGCCTCAGGGAAATGTTTCGGCTCCGCAGTAGTAGGGGTGGTACAGTCGAGCCAGGTGGCAGAAGTTACCCCGGCAGTGAAGTTTGCTAATTTTGCCTCACACATTACCTTGACAGGTACCCTATATTTTCCTGGTCAAAAGATTTCAGTTGCCCTTCTTTTGGATTCAGGGGCCACGGGCAATTTTATCGATATTGCGTTTGCACATAAACTGGGAATACCCTTATGTCAGAAAGTCTCTCCCGAGGTGGTAAGGGCGGTAAATGGCACTGCATTGAGTTCTGGGCTCATCACGCATTGAACCCGAGTGCTGTCATTGTGTCGTCAACAAAATCATGTCGAGGACATACAATTCGATCTGATTGCAGCACCGCAAGTTGGGATCATTCTAGGTTTACCCTGGGTATTTAAACATGACCCACAGGTGCATTGGTCTAAAGGGCAAGTCTCCTTGACCCTTTCGTATTGCTTAGCACATTGTATTGATCCGGGTGAGTACAAAGTGCCCACTCAGAACCCTGTGCCTAGTCTTTGTACTGCAACCATCGGGGAAACAGATCTCAGTACACTACCCTCGGAGTATCATGAATACTGAGACGTGTTTAGCAAACAAGCTGCGGAAACTCTGTCACCTCATATGCCATTTGACTGCCAAATTGATCTAGAACCCGGGGCAGTTCTACCGTGCAGCCGAGTATATGCCCTCACAGAAGCCGAAACCATTAATCAAAAAAATCATATTGAGGCTAATTTAAAAAACGGATTTATTAGGCCCTCTAATTCACCTGTCTCGTCCCCAATCTTCTTCATACCTAAGAAGACCGGGGACTTGAGAACATTTATAGATTATCGCGGGGTAAACCGCATTACCATCAAGAACCGATACCCTTTACCTTTGATACCTGTTTTGTTAGACCAATTGCGCAACGCTACAGTATATACCAAGCTGGACCTCCGAGGGGCATATCACCTGGTACGAGTGCGGGCTGGTGATGAATGGAAGACAGCATTCAGAACCAAATTTGGCCTGTACGAGTACCAGGTAATGCCATTTGGATTGTGCAATGCTCCCGCAGCTTTTCAGCACTTTCTTGGCGAGGTGTTGCGAGGATTCTTAGATGTCTTCGCGGTAGTCTATATAGACAATATCCTAATATATTCCAACAATATGCAGGAACATGTGAAGCATGTTAAAGCAGTGCTTCAGCGATTATGAGAACACCGATTATTTGCAAAAATAGAAAAGTGTGAATTTCATCGCACCACGGTGGAATTCCTGGGTTATTTCCTGACGCCCTCTGGTGTCCAAATGGACCAACGAAAAGTCCAGGCAGTTTTGGATTGGCCTGCTCCTACCACTGTAAAAGAGGTACAGGCATTTTTAGGCTTTGCGAACTTTTATCGCCGGTTTATAAAAAACTTTTCGGAATTGGTTACGCCCATCACTACGTTGCTGAAAAAGGGTAAGACATTCCAGTGGGACGCGGCTGCAGAACAAGGGTTTCAACAGTTAAAGCAGGCCTTCACCACGGCTCCAGTCTTAAGACATCTGGATTTAGCGCAACCGTTCGTGATTGAAACTGATGCGGTCCTATCTCAACGGGATGTACAAACTGGGTTATTACACCCAGTTGCGTACTATTCCCGAAAGTTACTTCCAGCTGAGACTAATTACACTATAGCAGATCGGGAGTTGTTGGCGGTGAAGGCGGCATTTGAGGAATGGCGGCATTACCTTCTGGGGGCCCACCACACAATAACCGTAATAAAAGATCATCGGAACCTGCAGTTTATTAAAACCGCGAAAACTCTTAGTCCTCGACAATTGCGTTGGGCACTCTATTTTGCCGACTTTGACTTCCTCATAACCTATCGTCCCGGCTCAGATAACAGAAAGGCTGACCTTTTGTCTCGATACCCTGAAAATGAGACTAAAGAAGCCAAGGAGACATGTCCGATAATACCCACTGCTCGTATTATTGGAATTGTAGGCCGACCCAACATCTTTGATGATGTACATCGAGCTATGTCTTCCCAGGAACTACGTGACTGGTGCTCTCGAGGTTCACAACACGCCTTAGTAAACGGTCTCCCATATCATGCTGCTGCCTTGTATTTACCCACAGTGGCCCTCAGGGAAGAGGTTATGCAATGGTGCCATGACGCCCCCACAGCAGGGCACCCTGGAATAGCCAAGACCCAGCAGAATGTGGCACGTCATTATTGGTGGCCCACCTTACACCGTGACGTATGGATCTACGTAACCAAGTGTGGCACGTGTAGTAGTCAAAAGGCTAGTCATCAAAAGCCTGTTGGCTTACTGCAACCCTTGCCCACGCCGCCAACTCCTTGGCATACAGTTAAAATGGATCTAATTGTAGATCTACCGGCCATTCAAAAATACACCTCGATTTTAGTGGTGGTCGATTCATTAACCAAAATGGGTCATTTCATTCCCTGTAAGGGCGTCCCCACCGCCGGAGAACTGGCGGAGTTATTCCTGCAAAACATTGTACGACTACATGGATTACCTGTCCGGGTCATTACAGACTGTGGGCCACAATTTATGTCACGCTTTTGGCGAGCCTTCTGCCAATTAATCGGCATGGAAGAGAATTTATCATCAGGGTACCACCCTAAAACTGATGGGCAGACGGAGAAAGTGAACCAAGGTCTAGAACACTATCTCCGTTGTTATACCACCACGTCTGAAACATCTTGGGTGGAATACGTCTGGTTGGCTGAAATCGCCTACAACAACGCGGTACACTGCTCCACCGGGTGCACTCCGTATTATGGAGTATACGGCTATCATCCAAGGGTCCTGCCCACCATTACTGATCCACCCCAAATAAATCAGCCTACTTTATTAGGGTTGCATTCGCGCCAGGTTTGGTCACAGATACGACAAAATCTAAAAATAGCCAAACAAACTTATAAGGCCTACACTGATAAAAAGAGATGTGATAGCCCCCAGTATAAACCTGGGGATCGAGTTTGATGATCAACACACAATATTCAGATGCCTGGGCCTCGAAAGTTACAACCCCGGTTTCTTGGTCCATTCACCATATCCACCGTTATCAATCCGGTGGCAGTGAGGCTCAGTCTGCCTAGTCGAATGAAAATCCACCCTACTTTTCATGTTTCATTGTTAAAACCTGCCCTCCCAAATATCTGTATTGAAAGGCCACCGCACATCGTGGTGCAGGGGCATCCTGAGTATGAGGTACAAGCTATTTTAAATTTGCAGCGCCGAAAGGATGGGCTTTATTACCTCATAGACTGGATAGGATATGGCCCTGAAGACCGTTCCTGGGAACCTGCTTGGAATGTTCACGCACCTAGATTGGTTAAAGCCTTTCATCGCAACTACCTTGCCAAACCTAAGCCCAGATCCTTCTGTGCGGGGGGGGAGTACTGTCATGGAGCAAGGCCATCAACCTGGCTTACCAGCTGCTGGAGGGGGTCATTAATTAATGGCAACCAGTACATTAAAGAAATGCATGTTTGCAGGAAGAATCCTGCCTTACAGAAGGCTCCTATGTCGTTTTAGCAGGCGAAATAGCCCGCAAACTGCAGTTCCCAGGCACCCCCGGGCCCTGAACACCTTCGTGAAGCCCACGTTGGGCAGGGCACACGCGCGCATGCACTCAAGGACAACAAAGGCATGGGGCTTGTGCTCTGAAGCTCAACAAGAGAAGACGTGTTCTCCGGAGCTCTGAGCAAGGGGAAGCGCACGAGGGGCCACGCCCCAAACATCATCAACCCAGGCCCCTCGGCACATACAGATAAGTACCGCTTGTACTGGGGAACCAAGGCTGACTCGGGGCAAGGCGCGCACCGCTGTAGAAGCGATTGAACTCCCTAACAGCTGTGACGAGGGGCACGCGCAGGGGGCTCCGCCCGTAGTTCCAAGGTCCCGCTGCTCCAGCAAAAGCTAAGTTCGACTCCTTTATTGTGTTACCCTATGTCCCCCTACCCGTCCACCTCCCTTGCCCTAGTCCTTTTACCGGTTTTCCTTGCTACGGAACGCATCCAAACAACGAGACCCTAACCCTCTTTTCCCGCCAGGGTCTCGGAGGCTTGTGTGAGTTTCAACTTGCAGGCACCTAGACCGTGGAGGGGTTGGTTGGTTTGTGCCACTCCTGAGCCTGGAAACTGAAGCCGTGACACTATCAACCCTGAGTATTTGATAGTCATCTGGTATGGTTAACATGATGGCTGGGCCTTCTGCGTCGTGTAACCAGGATTCAGTGATGGCCAAGATGTCTAAGTTGTCAGAGGCGAGCAGGTCAGCGATTTCAGCGGTGTGCGCCATAAGTGATCTTGTGTTGATGAGGGATCCTGATAGAGTAGTAATTTTATTCTGCTTTTGGAGAGGTAGTGGTCGTTGTTTGATGTGTTTAATTCTAGTGTGACTCCAGGGAGAGTGGGCAGTGATGTGGGTTTGAGTTTCTACGGTGGTCATTGGCAAGGGTATTAAGGCTGAGGCGGGGGTCTGTGGGCCTAATTATATTAGTTTTAGGTTTGTAGATCCGGGGAGGTCTTGCATGGAGCCTTGAGTTTCTCTCCTGAGGGGTACAAGGTCTGAGATTGATGCAGGCCATTACATTAAGGTCACAGAGAAGTACCAGTTGTATGTTGGGCAGTTGAATCTTTATGATGTGCATAATTCTGTTTGAATGAAACCAGTTAGTCTCAAGGCTCTAGGCGGCAGGTGGTATCTTGACGGTAGAAGTACCTACAAGTCTGGTGGGCTCATTCCAGGTTTAGCGTAGTAATGTATGGGCACATAGGTACATTTAGAGTAGGTAGCTGAATCACGCATTAGCCAGATAGTAGTGTGGTCTAGAATTGGCCAGTTGCAGTGGCACAATATTCATGCAAGTAGGCTAGTCCCAATTATAGCAAGGTACTTAGCAGGGCTAGTGGGCAAGTATCACAATGGCACAATATTCATGCGAGTAGGCTAGTCCCAATGATAGCAAGGAACTTAGCAGGGCTAGTGGGCAAGTGTCACAGTGGCACCATATTCATGCAAGCAGGCTATTCCCAGTTATAGCGAGGTACTTAGCAGGGCTGATCCATGCTTATAGCAATAGTGCATTGTTTAGAACACATGGCACAAGGTAAGATACTGATGGAAAGTTCGGACAGTTGATGATATTAATGATGGTAGGCTCGGTCATGCGTTCTGAGGTTTATATCGTGCAAATGTTACTGGTGATCAGACGTGAGGTAGCAGGGATCAATAATACTGAACAAGGGCTGGATGACATGTACCTTTTGTACTGTAGGGGAAGCTCATCAAAGGCGCAACCATGCGAACAACAGGGGCACAACAGGGCCTTTTTTGGCCTTCGTTGGCCGCCAGCTGATAATAGTAGGTTGATAATAAGGTTAAGCGTTGCTTAGCAATGAGGAGGCATCCAAGCCTCGCTTTCATGCCGAGCAGCGCCCAACATTTTGTTTAGTTCCGGATGTGCGCGGCCAGCTGATTTCTTCTTTGAAATAGCTGCCGCTCTTTCCTGCAGTAGTAATGGGCACAGGATTATAATGATCTACTGGTATGGATGAAGCAATGGCCCATGCAGTCCTGGATGGCTGCTGGGATCAGGTGATTCGATCAATGGGTTTGGCGGCAGGATCACGCTGCAAGCTGCATCTTCGTAGTGCAGCAGGAGGTGATTGGGGGCTCCTGCCCTCTCCACCTGGGTGATGGAAGTGATTTGGTCAGGGGCACAACAGGGCCTTTTTTGGCCTTCATTGGCTGCCGGCTTTCGGCCTGCCGACGGAAGTAGGTTGAGAATAAGGGTAAGCGTTGCTTAGCAATGAGGGGGCATCCAAGCCTCGCTTTCATGCCGAGCTGCGCCTGACATTTTTTTTCGTTCCGGATGTGTGCGGCCAGCTGATTTCTTCTTTGAAATAGCTGCTGCTCGTTCCTACAGTAGTAATGGGCACAGGATTATAATGATCTACTGGTATGCATGAAGCAATGGCCCATGTGGTCCTGTATGACTGCTGGAATCAGGTGATTCGATTGATGGGTTCGACGGCAGGATTACGCTTCAAGCTGCGTCTTCGTAGTGCAGCAGGAGGTGGGTGGGGGCTCCTACCCTCTCCACCTGGGTGATGGAAGTGATAACGTTTTCTCATCCTGAGTAACTCCGCAGCCATCCACAGCCATAATCCTTTTCCCAAATTCCAAGAACCTGCAAAAAAGAGAGAAGAAAGCAAATTATTAGAAAGAGAGAGATCTCTCCAACGTAGGAATCAATTCAAGACCTAAATGATTAGAGTATTTTCACTAGCTTACTTACCCAAAGACTCATTCCTCAAGTAAAGACATTTCATGGCATGATGCTAGAGTACACCAGCTATTTAAGTTACAATTGTTCCTTCATCTCAACACGCCCCTGTAGAAAAGCAGGATGGTGAGGTCCACAATAAATAAACACAGGTGAGAAGGGAGGGATTACAGGAGTATACATCTCATGCAGTACTATGTCAGTTAACAGATGTTATAGCATTTCTACTGTTGTCATTGTCTGTTTAAACAGAAAGAGAATCCTAAAAGTGCCAAGGCACCAGGTCCACAGGTTGAGAAGACATTACGTTCCCGAGGAGTCCAGGTAAGCATTACAAATCGAGAGTATCTCTTTGATGCTTGTCAGCAAATTTATTTTGGGTCTCCTTTGCAGCAATCAGATGTACTAAGGCTTTCTGCTTAGATTGGGAAATGTTCTTGTGTAAACTCTGCACTGCTGGCCTCTCTAATTGCTCTGGTGGCTCAAAGGTGGAGGTTGGTGGGTGACAACCACTTAGAATGTAAAAAGGAGTATGCACTGTAGAACTGTGCTCAGAATTGTTGTAAGCGTACTCTACAATCCAGAGCAAATCCACCGAAGTGTGATCTGTTTAATGGAGGAGACGTAAGAGGTATGATATGATATGATATGGCATGTATAAGACACCTATACCCAGGTATTTCAAGATACTGCTCTAAGGTTTGATTTGTTCGCTCTGTATGTCCATCGGTTTGTGGATGGTGACTAGTAGACAAACACACTTCTATCCTAGCCATCTCGCAACACCTCTTGCAGAATTGGGATACACATTGGCTTCCTCTATCGGAGACCACAACTGACAGAAAACCATGTAGATGTACAATGTGTTCCAAGAAAACCTTAGCCAAGTCTGGTGCTAATGGAATTCCTTTTAGTGCCACAAAATGGGCCATTTTGGAAGAAAAAAAAAACACCACCACCAAAATTGTGCTATAACCCGAACAGGGTGGTAACTCTGAAATGAAATTCATTGAGATGGTGTGCCATGGTGTAGGTGTAAAAGCTAACGGTTGAAGAAGTCCTGCAGGTTTTAGTTTTGAACTTTTATTTTGGGCGCATATTCCACATGTTTGGACAAAATCAATTGTTTCTTTGCACCAAGTGGGCCACTAGAAATGTCATTTAACCTTAGCTGTTATTTTAGCAATTGCTGGGTGGCCCTCTACTAGAGCTCCATGATAATCTGCCAGGACGTGCTCTTGCAGGACCCAAGTGGGCAGGTAAAGACGTCCCTGAAAGTACGGTAGATTCTCTTGAATTGATTACTGAGGCCCTTTAGACTCCCAAGCCTTTAACTCAGAGGTTGTCATACTATGCCAGATCTTTGTCTTCAAATCTTCTACGGAACATCCAGTAACTCCCAACATCTTTTCATCCAGAATAATACTCACAGGATTTTGAGTTACATGAACATCTTCACTCTCCCCGATGCGTGACAAAGCGTCCCCCTTGCCATTGCGCACTCCAGGGTGGTATGTGATAAAATCATATTCAGTAAAAAACAGAGCTCAGCAGAGCTGTCGTGAGGACTGAGCTTTTGCAGAGCGCAAGTATTGCAGGTTTCTAAGGTCTGTAAAAACAGTGATGGTGTGTCAGGCTCCTAATAAATGATGTCTCCATTCCTTGAATGCATTTTCAATTGCCAATAGTTCCTTGTCTGTGATAGCGTCATTTAATTTTGCCACTGAAAATTTCTTAGACCAAAAGGCCATTGGGTGCAGCTGTCTGGTTTCCAAGGTCTATTGGGACACTACCACTCCCAATGCAGCACTAGAAGCGTCAGTCTCCACCACAAACTGCAAATCAGGCTGAGGATGTTCTAACACTGGGGCAGTTGTGAATTTATTCTTCAGGGTCTGGAATGCCTCTTCAGATTCAGCGGTCCAATCAAATGTTGTATGTTTTCGTAGTAACAATGTTATTGTGTGGACAAGCTGAGAAAAACCAGATGCAAAGCGGCATTAAAAATTGGTGAATCCCAGGAAACCTTGGACTCCTTTCACCAATGTGGAAGATGGGCAGGTTAAAACTGCTTTGACGTTTCTGTTGTCCATCTGAATGCCATGTGATGACAAGACGAATCGCAAAAACTCCATAGAAGTCACATCAAAGGAGCATTTTTCCAATTTGACGTACAACAAAAGTTGCTGTAACTTCATAAGTACTGCTCGAACATGGGCAATGTGTTCCTGGGCGGAGGCTGAGTAGATCAAGATGTCACCAATGTACACCACTGCGCACACATCTAACAACTCACATAACACATCATTCATGAAATTCTGAAAAGCGACTGTGGCATTGCATAAGCCAAAAGTCATCACTTGGTGCTCAAATAATCCAGTGCAGAAAGCAGTCTTCCATTCATCACCTTCCTCAATTCACACCAGTTGATAAGCTCCCCGAAGTTCTAACTTCGTAAAGATGTTTGCATTTTTGACTTGGTGCAATAACACTGGAATGAGTGTAAGCGGGTACCTGTTCTTTACTGTGATCTGATTTAGTGCATGATAATCTATTTCCTGGGGGGAAGGTCTCCCTCCTTCTTTGGCACGAAGAATAGAGGAGAAGCTTCAGGGGACTTTGACCGGTTTAATGGCAGTTCTTTATTCAGCCCTGTTTCTGATGCATATCATACCCCTTGGATCCGTCCCCCTCAGCTACCAATGAGTCAAGAATCAGGCCGGTGTACAGGAAATATATTTGTATTTATTTGGATGAAAGGTAAGAGAAAATTGCACTAAAATGTCTCACACCACTTTGTCCGTGGTACAACACAATAAACTTCCCTCTACATAAATACCTCACGCAACTTGGTTGGGAAAACTCAAATCACAATATTTTACTTTATACAAATTTCAAAACAAATGATCATCAACACAGGTCGCTGAATAAAATCACTTTATATTTGCAATGCTGTACATTTTTGGTGTTCCGGTCTGCTTAAACGGCTAGCAGTAAATAAACACAGGGTGATTTAGCAGTGTTTTTTTCACCCCCCCCCCCAACTTTGGTCTGTGGTGGGGAAGTCAGACAGAAAATTTGAGATGATTTGAGAATTTGGGATTTCAGACCCCCTTCACTTAAAGTCCTGTGTTGGGGAAGCTGGGAGGTAGAAATTGGGATCATTTGAGTATTTTGGATTCCAGACCCCCTCCACTTAAAGACCTGTGTTGGGGAAGCTGGATGGTAAACATTGGAATGATTTCAGAATTTTGGATTTCAAACCCCCTTCACTTCAAGGCCAGTGTTGGGGAAACTGGACACATAGGAGTACCCAATGAAATTACAGTCTATAGTTTTCAACGCACACTGGGAATGAGCTTTAATATCAAATGTTAACAAAAATCACCATGTGGTGTTCTGCCAAAGGGGAGTTTTTTTTCCTGGAGACAGACTGGAGAGATCCTGTAACTGTGAGCGTATATCGCCTTAAGAAATTACTTAAACCACAATGAGGCATGGAGCGCCAGTGCTGGAGTCCAGTGGAGAGTCCAGTCACTCACCAGTCAGCTGATAGTCTGATGGACTGACGAACGTGGCTGGTGGACTCCGGGCCTCCTGGTATGCGGCGCTTCGTTCAGGTGGGCCCAGTGGAACTGGGCTTGGATTACTGTCTGATGAAACCATGCCGTGGTCGGAGCTTGAGGAGCAGCAGGGGGAAGTGAGGTAGTGCCAGCGGATCCTCAGCATTGGCCATAGACCATTCAGCGATGAAGAGGAAGGGGAGCGGAGGTAATCCCTTCTCGCTCTACTTCTCAACTTCTCTTAATTTAACTGAAAAAATGTCCCAATTACCACCGTGAGCCAACAAACATTTTTATTTAAAGTCCTTAGGGAGCTGTCAACGGTGCCCCAGGTTCTGTGAAGGCCAACACTAACACTAACAGCTTGATGGGACCCGACCTCGCCAGAATGGGAGAGCGGGTTGTCTTGCTGTGTGTGACGAGGGCTGATATTTAATCCATGCTAAAAGTGCCTCATGCAGTAAATTTGCCTTTAAATTCTGGACTCGGGCTTGTTGAGCCGCATGGGACGACAATGAATATAAATGCAAATACAACTGCAAACAACAATGCAAATATAAGTGGAGGCCTAACATTGAATTTAGATTTACCGGTTGTGCGCAGCACTGGCCCTCCTGCCCCTGCTGTTGGTTAGATGGACGGATTCTGTAGCCTGGACTTGAGTGCTGGCGTGGATGGGGCATTTGGCACATCTGGTGCTATTGCGGAAGGATCAACAGTGGATCACAGGGATAGCTCTCTCATGGTGGGTAGCGCAGAGCAGCCAGTCTCTTTTGTGAAGCTTGCTCCCAACCCTGCCTTGGGTGTGATGTATGTGTGCAGGAGGCCCACCCTAAACTTATACTTGAACCCAGGATCCATCGATAAGGGGTTAGTTGTTATAGGGGGCTGGGTGGTCAAGGATGGGGCTATGAGCCAGGGGGTCTACCCCCCAGCAGCCTGTGGGAAAGATGGTGGCTGCATATGGGCCCCCATGACAATTACAACTACAAAGGTGCTGATCCATGGAAACTGGCAACAGACACCAAACCCTCTATTATCTTCCATTTTGAAGTTCAGCTCTGGATCTAGCAACATAATAGAGAGGTTGATACAAAATAATTTGGCCACCAATGGACGAGAACCATCAGCACCAGCGAATAGCTTTGAAGTTGAGACCTCCCAAACCCAACAAGAGCTGAGTAAACCCAACATGAGGTGAGTGGACCCAGCACCCTGGAGCCAATGGGGAAAGTTTTAAACTTACCATGAAAATCCGCTAGGGTGGTGGGTGTAAACCCAATCAGATGCCAACTAAGGAGGGGGGGGTAAACCACTGTAGTGGATTGATAACATCTTTTTTCCCTCAAAAGTCTTGAGCCCAGCAGGAGTTGCATTCTGCCCCCAGAGATGTCACTGATGTGGAAATACTGGAGGGGTGTCTGAGTGTGTGGCACTGGCCCCAGTTGCATTTTTAACACTGTCTTGCCCTTAAAATAAGTGGGTGTATACAGGGTCACCTCCTGTATTCTCAGCAAAGCCTACAATTGACATGACTACGAACTTTGCTAATAAATCTTTATCTAATGGATTAAATCACCTGGAGAGAGGTTTTGGGCCCCTCTTAGAACAATAATCTAGTACAAATGGACAAATTGTGTCTGCTGAGGCTAAGGCTGGTGACAAGGCAATGGAACACTCATTGAGGCGTGACATTGCCAGAATTGAGAAGTTAATAGAACTGGTGGATGTAGTTAGGCCATTGGCTTCGGCAACCCTTGCAAGCCAAACTAAGTGCCTGGATGGGAGTGCTGGTCCTCAACACTCCACAGAAAGAACTTGTATTGAGGCGGCACCGGAATTATTTGACAAAACTCTTGGAGACTTAGGGAAAGACGTATTCCCTACTAGGGAAATGGATAGCACAGGGATAGATGGGGACAACCCGTATTCGCCTTGGCAAATTCTTCCCCTTCAGCGGAATCTTCTAAATCCTCTTATTCAATCTGGGAGGTGACGAGGAGAAACCGTCATAAGAATGCTCAAAACATGGATAAAGGCTGATTATGCCTGACCTCTGCAGCAGCATGTCAATGTTGACTATTGCATTGGCTCCGTTTTTAAAACTTTATGGGTCAATTAATGACAACATCAAGGACCAAGCTATTCTGCTTGCCATGATGCCTAGTAAAGTTCTCTTTATAGAGGGGTACATTACAGCTAACAAGGAAAATGGCCAGGCCGCTCTTCTCGAAGTCATGCAGGGGCCGCCTCTCTTGGAAGTGTTGGGCTCTATATCCCTCATTGTGCTATTAACTCTACTTTGTCTAACCAAGTTGTGGATCTTGAACTCGCTAAACCTGATGGCATGGTCTGGGATGCCTCTAAAGGATTTTGCGTGAGTATTGATGTGCGGAGGGACGAGAAACAACCTTCAGTGAGCTCCCAGCAGGTGGACCGTGATTTATTAACAGTCATACATAAGGCAACCATTCGCAAAATTGAGGCAGAAGAGGTGGAGGAGTCCCATTAAGTCTCAAGAGCCTACCTGGTATTTGGCAGAAGATGTAGAAGAAAGATGGGCAGGGTTAGAAACCTCTCAAATCCATCTGTAAAATCTGGTCATGTAGGGAAAAGTCAGAGACACCTAAATAATGGGGTTGGGGTCTCTCCATAAGAGAGCCCGAGGCTTCAGACTTAGAGTTGATAAAGGCTGAAGCTGTGGAAGCCACTGCCCAGAATTTGATTTTAAATTGGTCAGTTTATTCAACGGATCTGAGACGCTAGCTGAAAGCAACAACTAAAGGAATGGGGCGGATTCTGTGTCCCCGGAGTCGCTTATGTTGCTTGACTCAACCAAAGTCATGGAAGTAATGTTTCAAACCCTTGCTGAAAAAGGCGTGGCAGCCGACGTAAGAGTCTGTGCAACGCAAAATCTTGATGCAGCCAATACTGCTCTCGCACCTGGAAGTGGGCTCCCTTTGGTTCTCTGTCCTTTGATAGCTTTAACTGGACAGGAAGGTAAGCAAGTTGCATTCTTTGGTGAGGTACATGGTGCGTCTAACAAAGTTCTAAACCATAATTTGCTCCTCATACAAGTCCAAAGGAGGACTGTAGAGGAAATGTTCTTAGAAGAAAATAAGTTGATATAGAAAGAGGGTATGACACTGATAAGTGGGGTCAAAGAGGGAAAGTGTTGCATAACCCAAAAGACGAGTTTCACTGTTTCCGTTTGGAAAGACTGGTAGACATGGACGAAAGTTTAATTTTGAACAGAAGAAATGTCCTGGTACTATTTAACTGTGTCCCGAGCATCCGTCAAATTCATTCAAAGGACTTGCTAGTGATAGAATTTATCGATGAGGTTTGTATGGATGCCGTCTTCTTGCACATTCCGTCATCTGAAGTCATGCATACTTTGCTTAACGCAAGCTGGAGCTATTGTCTGTTGGGCTATGACTTGACCTCTCTAACAGAATTTGTTCTGGAACCCAGGAGGCCTTGAGTGATAATATCTTTTTAGTGCCAAAACAGTTTACTGGCACTGAAGCCTCAACAGAGGATGGTTGGGCCACCATTAACATCAGAGGTGGAGGAGCCAAGTTTTGGGGGTAGGGCCACCTAAAGTGGCAATTTCCCATAGATTAACCTTCTATCAACCTGAAACAGGTCTTGAGAATGACAGTTACGACTAATGGTGGCCCCACATCTATAAGAACGGTGGGAATCCCTGCAACCCCATAGAAGATCTTTTCGGATGTCCCTTCGAAAGCACAAGCGTTTTGGCCTCACAGGGTGCAACTGAGACCAAGTATGCAATAGCTAACTAAGGAGGGTCACCCAAGGCTCTTGTCTATGGCATCTTGGAACGCAAGGGGTTTTTCCCATTTGTTTAAAAAGGGTGCTCTTCATCTGGGCGATTTCAATCTTATTTGCCTCCAAGAGACCTGGCTTTGTTGTAAGCCGAACTTGGATGGCTTTACCGTGACTAATATCAGTGTGTTCAGGCCCATATTACCAAATGACTGTGAATGCAAGCAGACGTCCAAGGCCAAATAATTAGGATGTGTTATTATATAGCACTTTTATATAGAACAAATATACATACAACATCACCCAAACCGTGTTGGTACTCATTTATCAAACTCAGAAGCATGAAAGTCTGAGTTGGCCTTGCTGATTTGAACCTGCAACCTGCAGATCACAGCAGCAAGTGCTTAACCCACTGACCTACCTTACCGACTGTAGCAATTTTACTGGCTATAGTAAAATGAGCAATTACATGTCTGAATGGTCTCAAAGTCAGAAAGCAAATTACCCTCTTTAGTGGATATCATTAAACTGGTAACTGAGATTTAACAGCGGGTCAGTTCATATGCACGTCTGGTGCAAAGTGGGCCACGTGTCAAGCTTGTGTGGATCTAATTTTCAGACTTCAGAGGTTGGTAAAATACATACCATTTTTAGGAATCATAACTGTGTATTAAAGAATTTAGAGTAGCGCAGGGGAAGCAGCGTACTGACATGGAATCCAGTACTCGTTACCTCATGCATGCAAACAAACATCCTGAACAGCATGCCATAGAGATAGAAAAGATAGACATATTACAACCAAGCATACAAGGTGGCCCAATGAAATCAAGGGCAACTTTATGTGCTATGGTCAAACATTTCTACACTGTACACAAGCTTTTAGGCACAAGGATTTTGTTAAGTGACCAAGGACACCGAGAAGGGATGTCTTGTGATGATTGTAACAGACAACGGCAGAAAAAACATGCAACTTGCGAAAAGCAAAATACATAGTCCGAAATGGATGCTTATTGTACTCTAAATGCTTTTTGGAAGTTTTTTCTGCATTGTGAATTTGATGTTTTTAAACAGACTAAATACGTGACTCACCCCGTGAAGTGTGCCTAAAATAAACCTTTAATGAGTTTAGCAATTAGTGTATAGAATTCCAGAAAGACAAATTATTTGTTATTCCTATTCTTTCTTATTTAGGGTCACTGTTCAAAGTGTTACACTTGTGGAACCCCCTGTTTTTTAAGAGGCCTGAACAAGAAATCCAGCCACTCCAGAAACAAAGAGCCACAGGAATCTGTATAAAAATTTGAAAAACAAAAACCTAATGAGAGATTTGTTCGAAAATCAGCTGAATGAATATTATGTACAGCCCAAAACTTCGAATAAATCTCCTATTCAGAGTCATTATTGTGAACAAGGGGAGCGGGGGCTGCGGGGGTGTCCTCCGCACCCTTGTTCACTATATTGCCATCAGTGTTTCTGAGGGGGTCCCCTGATTAAAAAAATAAAAGAGGACCCTGCGGTGCTGTACCAATGCATGGAAGTGAAGGGAACTGGCGTTGCAGAGGAATGCAGGAGACGAGGGCACACAGTGAAGTGTGCTGCCAAAAGGTAAGTAAGGGAGTGGGGGCTGCAGGTTATCAGAAATGTTTGGGGGAGTGAAAACCAAAAGTAATTTTTGTTCAAATGACTTTCGTTCTTTTCTCCCTCGAACATTTCTAATTTGGTTAATTCATGGTAATCCAGAGCCACATGATGCTGTGCACAACCAAGGAGCTTCAATTAAAAGAATATATGTATTTTTTTTAGGGGTAGCAAGGGAGACCACAGGGGTAGCAAGGGAGACCACAGGGGTCACAGGTGCAACCCCTGACAACACCCAAATGACGTCCCTGATAGGCGATTTTGCCATTTTTCAATCATACTGCTCGTTGACTTTTATAAATGAAAGTTAACGGCAGTCTTCACTTACGGTTCAGAATCACTATTTTATATCTGCCAATCAATATGGCCAATAGCCAAAGCTTCTTTTGGAAGAAAGTGTTAGGCCTGCCGAGATCAACCCCTATCCAGGTGATTAGATGGGAATTGGGGTTGATCTTGTTAAAGGGAGTGTCTGAGTGGAAGAAGGGGGTCATTACGAGTATGGAGGTAGCCATGGTGCTATTAGCACCATGGCTACCCCCATACCGCATACCGGGTCCGGGTTAATTGAATGAGGAATTACCGGGCCATTCCAACCTTGGAGGACCCGGTAATTCCTCATTCAAAATACCCATCCCCATTCGAGCCCCCATAGGGCTCAATGGGAATGGGGAGGGAGCTAATAACGAGCTCGTTCATAACGGGCCCATTATTAGGTCCTTGGTCCTTTAGCGGCTCCCACTAAGGGCGCCTGGTAAAACCAGCCGCCATTAGTGGGTCCCGCTAAAGGACATCGTAATGCGGTGGTAAGGGGTTAGCGGCACCGGCACCCTTACCGGCACCATTAACCCCTTAACGCCAGGGTCGGAATGAGGCCTTTTGTCTCTGTTCAGGAAGTGTATATTGGAGACACCCTCCTCAATTTTTCGGTTTTTAAAAGGTGAAATGTCATTGGGCAGGGAAAAAGCTCTCTCGAAATGGGAACTTTACTGTGGGGAATTACAGGAAAAGGCCTCTGCCAGTGTGGAAGACCTGAGATTAAACCCAACTAAAGTAAAAACGAATCTGTGGAGAGCAGATTGGATAGAGACTTTGGAATAGGCAAATGATTTTAAACTTTTTTACAACTTAAAATATGAAGCAAAGGCAGCTGGTACTCTTCCTAGGTATCTCATCAAAATAGCTGGTAGTCGTAGGGAGAGGATGTGTAACAGTCCCCCTACTCCAGGTGTTAGTGCTTTTGGCCTGGGGGCTGTGGAGGTGCTTGTTCGGCAGAGTTGAGGGTCGTTTTGCACCCTTCCTGTTGATACACTTGCCGGTTCGTGAGGGTTGGGCAGTTGAAAGTGGCTGCATGTATGTTGCAGCAGAATATTGGTGGCTGGTGCCCCGTTCTGTATTGCTGCCCCAAACGGTGGGCTGTAGGTCGTGGTGGCTGCCCGTGACAGGAGGTACTTGTGTGTCTGGTGGCACACCTAGTTCGTGTGTGCTTGGTATAACCTGGCTGTTGATAGGCAGGGGGGGAGGGGAGCCGCAGTCCAGGCTCACTGTTGGGCGTGCGGCATTGGTGTCTCACCCCCCACCTACCTTGATGGCAGAATCTGCGCCTGGATTGAGGTCCGGTCTGGAGAAGGGCTAGTCCGCAACTGGGGAGCGGTATGACCTGGGTGTGAGTAACGCGCCCAGTCCTGCCCTTAAGGCCCGCTTCTACACAGAGCGGCAGTCTATGAGGCAATGCTGTAGTGGTCCACTTCAGCCGTAGGGGTTGCCGTTGCCCAGTCCTCCGGAGCAGCCAACTGTGTAGGTCCCACCCTCCGCCCGGGCCCCCCAGGGGATTACCGCAGCATTCGCATTGTTCTCTGAGGTGCGATCAGGCCCCAGCGGGAGGAGGGAGAATCCGTGTGCGGCTGTTGGGCTCCCAGCGGGGCTCTGGGCACAGTAGGATTTTGGCGCAAAGAGCCGCTGCCGTTTGGCGAACCACTCGGATTTTGCAGGCGGTGTAGCTCGGTTACGGAGGGTCGGGCCAGTCTCAAAGTTGCTCAGCGCCTGCTGGGGATGTTAATGCATCTTCTAGCTTGCATCTATTTGTCAGCAGCGATGCCATAATGCAGGATTTTTAGGACAGGATATTTACAGCCGGGGAGCTTTGTAGTCAGGCGGCCATCTTGCTCGGTGCATCACAGCGCCCCCGCAGAGAACTGGCTTTTTAACTGTGACAACAGGAACTGATTGGCCTTGAGCACTTTACTCTGGGCCATTAAACATTCTTTCAATTCCCTGATTTCATTCTGACTTAACTCATTTTTGTTTTGCGCAGCCTGCATTGCGTGTGTGTAATGCTTACCTTGTCCCCGCAGGAGCGTAAATGGTCCGGGACCCTGGTGATCTGGCAATACTGGTTAAATAGGATTTTCCCCTGTCATAAAGGAGAGAAAAAATAGGAGGGGGAAACTGGGATCAATATAATGTGGTAAATATACTGCGGCTCTCCCCTCTTCCCACCCTGACTGGCTCCCCAATAGTTCTTAAGGCCCACACTCTCCTCACCTCTCTTTTGATGTTAGGGAGCTCTCTGCCCGGCTTTTAAGCAGGGGTGCGTTGGTGGTGAGGCTCAGAAGATACTTATGCTGTTAAACAGGAAAAGCCTCTGAAGGTAAGTGTCTAAATTCGTGGAGGGATCTTTAGTTTTAGTCAGGAGAGCTTTGAAGTCTCTGAGAGAAAAAAGGTTCTGAGGTTGGAGAGATCTCTCTTGATGATTTAACAACTCTCTCTATTGCAGGTTCTCTGAAGAAAGAAGTTTCGCTTGAGGAGCTTGGGCTTTGTCGAAGCAAAAACATTAAGTCTTCCGTTGAGTTAAATATGCACACGTAGTTAGGAATAGGCACGTGGCACAGCGTGCCTTTGTTACCCAGCTATGGGTTTTCCCTTGAGGTAAGTATGTGCGCATCGTTTGGTTAAGGCAGGCAGCATATCATGCCTTTGCATAAAACTATGGTTCTTTTTTTGTGAGGCAAGGCGTTGGAATGCGTGGAAAAGGTCGTCAGAGCTTCAGGTACGTATGCGCGTATGGTTATTTTCATTAGCTACTATGGGCCTCATTACATGGTAGGCGATAAGGGTTAACGGTCACTGGTTGTCAGGATTAGTCAGGCGAGTACAAAGGCAGCGAATATGGCAAGGGAAATGTGCACCAAGGAGCTACGACTCAGGTATGCTAGAACCCAGGAATGCAAATAGAGTGTGACATCAAAACCAATATATGAAAAGGGATGTGGGGTAAGCACCTGACCGCGAGGAAAGTCGGCAAGCGCCTTACCCCCAATTGCTGTTACAGGTACTGACAGCGCTAAACCCACGTGGAGGGCAAGCAATGACAGGATCTGTGTACTAACACTCTTGATGGTATTACAGAAGGGAACTTAAGAACTGTACTCACGAGGACGAGATAAAACTCTTGAATGTCAGCTAGCCCACGAATCCTGTTGAAGAAACTGGGACCCCGAAAGGCTAGAACAGCAATGGAAGGAAAACTAAATACCTAAGTGGGAATAGTGTCTACAAAATAGTGAGGAAAACATAAGCATTCACACAGGAGCTAGCTACTACCGCACACCACACCTAATAATCAAAGGGAAAATAAATGCAGAAGTGCAGTGGAAAACATGGAATGGATCCTCTAGAAAGTAAGGATCAGGAGCAGGGAAAAAACGAAATAACCTATGCAAACTTCTCCCTACTCCTCCAAGGAAAAGACAGGAAACTAAACTAAGAGGAAGGCTAAGGCAAATGGGTAACTGCAGCAAAAGACAGAGTCAAAGAAATATAGAACACAGACAAACTGGGCTGCATCTAAAAAGGGAAAACACTGAGAATTGCTGTCTGCAAACAGAGGAAGACAAAAAGGGAAATCAAGGGAGCAGAAATCAATTAGCTCATGAATCCGAAATTCAGGGCGGAGGAAACAAGGAAACAGGAACAAGGAAGAAGGTACAAAGGCAAGGAACCAGGAACCAGGGACTAGTCAAAAACAGGAACACTGCAATCGATGACCAGCGCTGGACTGAAGTGAGACTGAGGCTTTTAAAGCTGTTTAACGAGCACACGCCTCGGGTGTGCTGACTGCTGCACCTGCAGCCACAGGTGTTGCCTATCCTCCACCCAACCTTGTCCTGCAAGGGTGGAGGTGGAGCAGTGGGCCAGGCATTCTGGGAAACACAGTCATTTGGTTAAAGAAGCATGCTGGCTGCCAAAAACCTGGAATGGATCCGGAAGGGAAGTAGTTTGGAAAATAGGGATTTAGCGCTCCCAATTCATTACAGCACTGTGGCATTAGGTTCGGAGGAAATGTCCAGCAAGGAATAAGCCCCAAAACATGCCCCCAAGTGGCGGGAACGGGAGCGAAGGGAGCGAGTCGTGACAGTATACCCCCTCCTACGGCCCTCTTCGGGTGCCCGCCACCCGTACGAGACTTCTTCTTTCCATGATGGGAGTGCTTTTTCTTTGGAGGTGGCACTGATGGAAATGGTGGCTTGTGGGCAAAGGCAGATGGGCTTCCATGATAGGAGTGTGTTGTCTTTGGAGGTGATACTGATGGAAACGGTGACTTCTGGTGAGGAAGAAACTCATGGTTCGAAGAAAGGCATGAAGAACTTGCAGGACCTGGAGCAGAGTTGGAAGGTCCAGGAAGCTCAGTCACTGGAAGTGGACCCTTGTAAGTCTTTGAGGAGGGAGGCAGGCTGGTGCAACTTGCCTTAGACGATGGTAGAAGTTCTGTTAGCCTTTCTGCCGAGAGCGGACCTGCGGGAGGTGAGGAAGTTGCAGGCTTCAGGAAATGTTCATGTTCAGACATTAGAGAAAGTGGCGGCTGAGGTAGAGGTTCAGATCTTTTTCTGTCATCCATCTGGGAAAAGGCTTGTGGTTGAAAATGATTAAGGTTTGACTGCACATATTCTACGCCTTGGATGCCTGGAAGTCCCATGGGTTGTACGAGGCTGGTACTCCTGGTGACAGTCGTGTAGCCACTTTGTTGCACGTTGGATACAACAGCAGGGACGTTTGGCCTACCGATAGGAGTGATAGACACAGTACTTGGTATTTCAGGCACACTCGCAGAAGGAGCAATAACAGACACATCTTGAACTGCAGCAGTCATTCCCTTCCTTTGGCTGCTAGCACCCAACTGGTGCTTCTTGGCGGAATTCTGTTGCACCAGTTCTGTAGGTAATACGCCGGTCTGCACCACCCCCTGTGCACACCCAGGTGAGTGGTTCTGACTCACCACTTGGTCCAGCTTGATGACTCTGAAGCGGGAGCTGGCAAAAGTCTCAAACTCTGATGCTGCATTTTTAGGAGGTTCTGATGCTAAAGTGAAGCAGTTGGGAGAATCGTCTTGTGGAAAAGGCAGGCATTCTGGTGCTCCTCCTGAAGCAAAAGAAAGGCAATCTAAACGTTCATCGACAGTAAATGTTTGGGATTCAGGAGGACTGTCTGGGGCAGTAGAAAATATAGCAGGATCTGATGGTGTAGACAGGTATACCTCTGATGTTGGAAGCGAAGCTAAGCAGGATACCGGTGTATCATGAACTGAAGGCAAACAAGCAATAAACTCTGGAACTGAAGACATGCACATATGATAGACTACCGGAGGCTCTCTGGCTGAAGGATGATCTTCTGGATGAGTCACTGTAGCTGAAGACAGGCAGGCCAGAGGAAACTTTGAAGCTGAAGGCATGCGAGTTGGAGCCATCTCGGTAGCTGAATCCAAACATGTCAGGGTCTTTGGGACTAACCCCGTGCATGGTGGAGGCTCTTGATTAAATGGCAGACATGACAGCGGTTCATTGATTGAAGACACGTGTACCAAAGATGACTGCAGGGCTGTGGATTGGATCATAGAAGAGTCAATGGTTGTAGGAGGACACACAGAAGTCTCAGAAGTTGATAGACACATTAGTGGCTCAGGAATGGAGGGCACCTTTAGGGCATTAGACTCCTTGGCTCCAGTAACCAAGGACTGAACTGTACCCTTGCAGTCCTTTTCTTTAGTGGGTGACACAGAGTCTCTTTCTTTGTGGAAGTCAAAATCAACCAGTGGAATCACCATAGTAAAGTCTCTGTTAATCAGGATTTCGTCAATTGTCCATTCCTCTGTCTTAGCTTCTGAAAGAGGCAGATTAACAATCAACAGTTCAGGAATCGCCTGCTGGTCTTTTGGTTCTGTATACTGTGGAATGAGTTCATCAGAACATGAAATCTGTACTGTCTCTGACTGTTCGTATTGATCAGAATTGGCAGAAGGAAGAGTGAACCCAGAGGTAAGATCGTCTTCCACATCAGCTTTAACATCTACTTCAGTCTCAGCAGCTGTATCAAGAGCAGGACCTAAGCCTACTGTAGTGACTGAATCTGTGTATGCCACCTTTGTGTATTGTGTTTGGAGATCAGAAACTTGTATGTGTGCTAGCTCAGAATTATGACAGACTGCTACACAGGAAACTTTAGGTAAAGGAGTGGCTTGTAAATCTTCAGCTAACTGCAATCCCTGACAATCAGCAGAACAATTGTTAGAAACTGTGCCCAGATTGAGCGCTTTGCTAGAAGAAAGACTTTCACTTCCAATCGATCTAACATATTGGCAATTATCATGGTTTACCAAAGTCTCTGCACTCAGGGGCTGAACTGTTTTTACTTCATCAACATCAATGGATAAAGTCTGAGGTGTATTCAGGTATGCGTGCAAGATCTTATTCTCCTCTTGTAAAGAAATGAATTCTTGTGTTAGCTCCTCAAGCTTAGCTCTTAGCATGCCCTGCATTAACTGTACATCACTATCAGTAGGCACAGGGGGAGGCATAGTGGCATCAGGGCTGGATCCTGCACTAGCAATCTGGATGTGCACCGATTGTGCATTGTCCTCAACTGCTTTCAGGTTCTGAGATTTATACTTTCTCATACTAATTTGGTCTGTGTTACCCTTAAGCAATCTATTGACCTTAGACCTCTTGACATTAGGGACTACCGTATGTACTTGTGCAAAGAAGTATTTGGACTGAGGGTAGAAAACTGAAGTTATGCAAGGAACCCCTCCATTCGTTATGTTTGTACCATGAAACTGTTCTATCTGAGGTGAAGCACAACTGGAATCATGGGGTTCAACAACAGAGGTACTCTTGTATAATAAGTCTAACAGTGTGTTGTTTTCTGCGGCTAAGGCTTGCGCTGACATAGAATCGGGATCAGAACAAAAGATCGAACTAGGATCAGGCAATGTAGGATGTGCCATCCTATGGGAAAAATACTTTGCTCGTAAATGCCCATTCGTGACAAGGAGTTCATTTAAGCCAAGACTAGTGATTTGATTGTCACAGGTAAATGTAGGGGAAGCTTTCTGTACTAACTTGTTAGAGGCCTTGCTGCCTTTCTTCTTTAAACTTGCCATATTCAATGGGAATTTTGGGCTGGTCATACTGTCAGGATTAGTCAGGCGAGTACAAAGGCAGCGAATATGGCAAGGGAAATGTGCACCAAGGAGCTACGACTCAGGTATGCTAGAACCCAGGAATGCAAATAGAGTGTGACATCAAAACCAATATATGAAAAGGGATGTGGGGTAAGCACCTGACCGCGAGGAAAGTCGGCAAGCGCCTTACCCCCAATTGCTGTTACAGGTACTGACAGCGCTAAACCCACGTGGAGGGCAAGCAATGACAGGATCTGTGTACTAACACTCTTGATGGTATTACAGAAGGGAACTTAAGAACTGTACTCACGAGGACGAGATAAAACTCTTGAATGTCAGCTAGCCCACGAATCCTGTTGAAGAAACTGGGACCCCGAAAGGCTAGAACAGCAATGGAAGGAAAACTAAATACCTAAGTGGGAATAGTGTCTACAAAATAGTGAGGAAAACATAAGCATTCACACAGGAGCTAGCTACTACCGCACACCACACCTAATAATCAAAGGGAAAATAAATGCAGAAGTGCAGTGGAAAACATGGAATGGATCCTCTAGAAAGTAAGGATCAGGAGCAGGGAAAAAACGAAATAACCTATGCAAACTTCTCCCTACTCCTCCAAGGAAAAGACAGGAAACTAAACTAAGAGGAAGGCTAAGGCAAATGGGTAACTGCAGCAAAAGACAGAGTCAAAGAAATATAGAACACAGACAAACTGGGCTGCATCTAAAAAGGGAAAACACTGAGAATTGCTGTCTGCAAACAGAGGAAGACAAAAAGGGAAATCAAGGGAGCAGAAATCAATTAGCTCATGAATCCGAAATTCAGGGCGGAGGAAACAAGGAAACAGGAACAAGGAAGAAGGTACAAAGGCAAGGAACCAGGAACCAGGGACTAGTCAAAAACAGGAACACTGCAATCGATGACCAGCGCTGGACTGAAGTGAGACTGAGGCTTTTAAAGCTGTTTAACGAGCACACGCCTCGGGTGTGCTGACTGCTGCACCTGCAGCCACAGGTGTTGCCTATCCTCCACCCAACCTTGTCCTGCAAGGGTGGAGGTGGAGCAGTGGGCCAGGCATTCTGGGAAACACAGTCATTTGGTTAAAGAAGCATGCTGGCTGCCAAAAACCTGGAATGGATCCGGAAGGGAAGTAGTTTGGAAAATAGGGATTTAGCGCTCCCAATTCATTACAGCACTGTGGCATTAGGTTCGGAGGAAATGTCCAGCAAGGAATAAGCCCCAAAACATGCCCCCAAGTGGCGGGAACGGGAGCGAAGGGAGCGAGTCGTGACACTGGTAAGGGTACCGGTGACCGTTAACCCTTACCGCCTTATTACGCGGTCCCTTTGTGGGTTGGTACTTTAACGCCTGCTTTGAGCAGGCGTTAAAAAACAAACCCGCAAAGGGACCTTGGTGCTAATTACGGTACAGCAATTTGCGGTACCGTAATTAGCGCCTTCCCCATTCCCATTATGCCCTATGGGGGCAAAAATGGGAATGGGGAAGGGCCTTGGTGAATGGGGAATTACCGCCCCCGCTCACCTTGGAGTAGGCCGGTAATTCCGCCATCCACCAAGGCGGACACAGTAAAATACCGGCGGCAACCATGGCGCTGATAGCGCCATGGTTACCGCCTACAGTGTAATGAGGCCCATGTCTTTAATGTTCTTTCAATAACGATGGTACCTTAATCTTTGTAGGTTTTCAGAGATCGGAAGATTTCCAGATGAAACTGCGGCCATGGATGAAGACTGCTGACTGAACTGCAGAACTACGGAGAATTGAAGTCACTGTCAGAGGACTGCTGCTGTGGTAAACTCAGTTCAGGTACGTTGAAGACTAGGGTCTGCGGATCTTCTGTTAACTATTTGAGTTCATAACAAGACTTTTTCTACTATCTTACAGATCTGTGAGCCGACCGCCAGTAGCGTTTCACCACTGTCAGCGGAACTAATGCAAAACGCATGTTACTGCGGGGGCGGGGCTATTATAGTCCTCTACGCCCAACGACTAGTTCTCAATGATTACCTAGACAGTGACCCAAAGGGTGGCCACCTTAAGGGGATTGGTACACCACTGGATCTCTATGGAAGCCCATCATCACCTTGGTACAGGGGAATGTGAGAATGCCATGTTTGCCATGCTAAAACCCATCTTGCCCCTACAGATCTGTACCAAGACTCCTTCCTAGCCCAGACACCAGAACCCACCTCAGAAACCCTGAAAGTGATCGTGGCCCCAAGGCCCCTCATAAGGGTGGTCCTGCCGGCCCTGGCTTGGTTGGATGATTCTGATTAAATCTTTTAAGTAGCTGGGGAGTGAGTCATGATCCCTGTCCTAGCCCTCTTAGGCAAAACACTGGAGCCAGGCACGATCCCCTACATAGTCCTTAAAGGCCTCCCCATCTCATCCGAGACCCACTTGGAGTCAGACCTGGCTCCTGTGGCGCCAGGCTCATACATGACTCAGAGGATAGACTTGGCACTGGACTTTGTAATGCACTTTGGGCAATATGGATGCCCCCACATAACTCAGTTCCATGACCTGAGCTATTCGGTCTAGGTTTTTGGGTGTGGTTCGACCTAGGGATACCTGGGATACCTGGAGGCTATATAAACCACGCCCGGGCAGAGAAACACGCTTTGTGTTATTCTGCGCCTGCAGAGTGACACTCACTGTGTTCGGATCGGTCTCCTAAAGGCCTTCGCCTTTCCTCCACATCCTGCGCACCTGAAAAAACAAGAACAGCATTAACATCACACTTACCTCGAGGAGAATCCTGCTTCCATCCATCGCTCCTCCAGTCCTGTGGACAGCATTTCGGCGGTGTCTTCTCCATCTCGGAATGCCGCACACTGGGAAGAAAAGAATGAAGGGAGAAGACATTAGTAAACATGCTTGTATCCCGGATTCTTCTAAAACAGCAAGAAGAGTCAAACGCTTACCTGAACTCGAGCCGCTCATGGTAACTTCAGCTCCGGAGCACGCCATCGACATACAAAGGGAAAAGACAACACAGGTTAGCACATAAAGGACAAGAAGACGCCACACATTGCGCTTTACCCACCGCATCATATCTCTCAGCCGGCGGCCATACTGGGACATTGCAGGGCCTGCAAGGGACAAAGAGAGACATAGGTCAGCACAAGAAAAAGCGAACAGCGCAGTGCATCGTGCTTTCACTCACCGCTAGCGCTCGGCTTCCCTAAGCCACACGACACCATCACTGACCCCCTCCAACACCTACGGGAGAAGAGCAGACATTATTAAGGGGCAAGAGACAAGAAAAGGACAGTTCACCAAGAATCAACAAACCTACCTTGTCAGGCTGGAGTCACAAGCCCAGATGCATTGGGCCCGCACCAGTGAAGCAACTAGGTTGCGCAACGCCCACATCTACCGACGCACCCCTGCACTGAAGAGCGGGACGGAGAGCACACACCACAAGAAAATAAGACGAGGAGAGGACATAGGGGAAAGTTTGGTCCTCAAGGGAAGTGGGGGTCAAGCAACCAGAGACAATAAAGTTAAAATCTGGAAATCCTGTATTTCAGGCCCAATCCCCAGTCGAACAGATTCCAGGGAAGGGTTCGAGATCATGAGTGGTCCAGACAGGCTGAGTGGCGTCCCCGTGGATATCAGGTGAGCGTTACAGAGTGTGAGTGTGAGCATTAGGTTCCCAAGTTCTGTACTGCAGCCCGAAACCCTTCCAATCCACCAAGTGAAACAATTTATTTCTGACTACTTTGAAATCTAAAATCTTTCACTTTGAACTTGGGTTCACCCTCTACTATCACTGGTTTTGGAGGTTTTAGGATTCTGGACCTGGATTCACTGGCTTCAATGGGGAAATCAGAAACACAGGGTGTATTCCCATATGAGATTGAAGGGTCAACTTCAGAACTAGAGTATTGATGACTGCTTCCACTGGAAACGGCCCAGAAATCTAGGTTGGAATTTGCACAGCCCTTTAAGAGGAATGTGTTTGGAAGCTAGCCACACCTTCTCTCCCACTTGATAATCCTGTCATGATCCCAGTCAGTGAGCATAGTCCTCATTCAGGTTTTCAGGCTAGGCAGGGAACATTATGCCAGTCAGCAGGTCAAAGGTGGGTGTTAGCCTGGCGCATATGGCATTTACACCATTCACAGCATATGCTTTCATAGAGTCTTGTGATGTTTTACAGTAATTTCATACACCAAACATGGCCGCCGCAAGATCCATTTACAAATTGTTGCACGTTCTATTCATTTTGCAGAGGGAGCTACTTAAGCCACTACTCCGCTGAAATGCGCGCTTCGCGTCTGCTCTGCTGACAGCGGGTAACGCCACCAGCGTTTCTCCTTACAGAACCTCTAAAAGGAGAAAATAGAGACATTAGCTTTACAGAAAACTACAGAATACTATAGTTAATAGAAAAGACTTACCTGTCCGAAGTTACCATCCAAATCAGTTATTTTCAGTCAGAAGTTTCACTCACTGCCGCAGTATCTTCAGTCAGCAGTTTTCGCTCGTAGCCACAGCATCTACAGTCAGAAGTTTCACTCACAGCCACAGTATCTTCAGTCAGCAGTTTTCGCTTGCAGCTACAGCATCTTCAGTCAGAAGTTTCACTCACAGCCGCAACATCTTCAGTTAGCAGTTTTCGGTCGTAGCCGCAGCATCTTCAGTTAGAAGTTTCTTCTGCAGCCACTGCATCTTCCAAAGGTACGTTTCCTCAGCTTTCTGAAAACCTGCAGACAGCACAAGAGGTATTTAATTTACAAACAAACTTAACAGTTAAAAAGAAAAGACATTTTATAAACATTTACGTTCCTAAAGGTTTTTCAAGTTTTCACCTCACCGTTGTTTCCATGCTTTTCCTTGAAGGCTGCAGTTACTCCGTATTGGCGAACTTGTTTGTTTGTTTGTTTTTTTGGTTGTTTATTTGATAATGCGCACCAAACCCTCAGGTAGCTGGGCGCAGCAGTACAAGAATATTCAAAGCTTAGTTACAGCATGAAAAGTACAGGCAATGGGCATGACACACAGGATACATAATATGAGTATGTAGTCAGGCAAAAATTACAGTCAGGCAAAAAGTATGGTACAGAAGAAGCAGATAGACCAAGGGTCAGTAAAGGTGGGAGGAGCGGTGGAGTCATTTCTCAGATTTCCTTGGTACGGAGCCAGCTCAACAAGGTTCGTCTTAATCTAGAGTATGGCTGTTCCGTTCTGAATGCAGTCGGGAGTGCATTCCAGGAGAGGGTAACTTTGACTAGAAAGCTTCCTCCGCCAGCTTTGGATAGTCTGATTTTAGGAATTTCTAAGCAGATGTGGTTAGATGATCTAGAGTGGTGGGTGGAGGGTTTTCTGGTCAGTCGGGCAGATAAATAGGGAGATGCAGCGTTGTTAAGGCATTTGAAAGTGAGGGATAACATTTTTAGCAGTATTCTATCGCAAATTTTTAGCCAACTCTGGTCTCTTCTGGTGTTGGAGATGTGCTCTCTGCGGGGTATGTTAAGAGCTGCTCTCAGGGCATTATTTTTTAGTATTTGCATTTTGTTCAGAATATTTTTGTTAGCCCCTACGTAGAAGGCATTACAATAATCTAGCTTGGATAATATTAATGCATTGGCGAGCGTAATGCAGCTAGCTTTAGATAAGAAGGGTCTACAATCTCTAATGAGTTTACAGGTGTAATCTGCAGATGAGGCCATGGAACTGACTTGTCTTTTTAGTGATAGTGTAGAATCGAGGTAAAAGCCTAATGTTTTTACCTCGGTTACTACATTGAATAAGTTCCCATCGATGTTGAACGCATTGTAGCTGGGGTTGAGTTTTTTAAGGTTAGAGTCAGAACCCAGAATCAATACCTCAGTTTAGTCCTCATTCAGGCAGAGGCCATGTGAGGCCATCCATGCCTAAATGAGGAGGTATATCCTGTTTACCGAAGCTGTGTTTTTGGCGAAGTTGCCTGACAGGGGTATGAGGATCTGGGTGTCATCAGCATAATTCATGTATGTGACACCCAGCCTGTCAAGTTTGTCTCAAAGAGTGGCTTGGTAAAGATGTTATACATTGTCAGTGAGACGCATGAACCTTGTGGGACTCCACAGGTAATTTGGATTGGGTCTGCAGAGGCTGAGGGGGAAAACACTCTCATTGTACAGTTAGCTAGGAAGGATTGCACCCAGGCTATTGCATCACTAGAGAAATGTGCAGCTGACGCTAGGTGGTCACATAACACTACGTGATCCACCAGGTCGGATGCTGGCAGAATAGCATAGCTGTTTTACCTTTTTCCTTCAACTCGTCGATTTGTGTCTTTAAGTTAATTAGAGCAGTTTCAGTCTTGTGTTGTGGTCTGAATCTGGATTGGCGCGATCCTAGTAGAAGGTTGGCCTTGAGGTAGTTTTGGATTTGGAGGTAGGCTACTTTATCAATGATCTTGAGGAGGAATGGTACTGTTGTGATGGGTCGGTAATTGGTGGGGATGGCCAGATCTAGGGTCTGTTTCTTAAGGGGGGGTAGTACCCATGATTCTTTGAGGTTGATCGGGACAGTATGTGACTTATATGAGGCGTTGATTAGTTTGGATATGAAGGGTGCTAAGTCTCTAGCTGCGTCTCTGATTATTTGTGCTGGGCAGCTATCACCCTGACAATTGGAGGGTTTTAGTATTAGAATAACCTTTTCTGTTTCCAAAATGGAAATATTGGTGAAACTGAATGGGGTAGCAATGTTGGTGGTAACCGAGGGTGGGCTGGGGTGTGACTCAGTGGAGTGCAAGGATGTTCTTTTATTAGCTATTTTAGTCTGCAATGTGGCTATTTTGTTGGCTAAAGCATTTTGGACACTGGTACACCTTTGTTTATCTTTTGGGGTATTATCCGTGGGTGGAATGGGGTTTTCCCTTTCACGCAAGATGGTAACAAGCTCCTTGGTGTTGGAGTTAGCCTTAGCGATTCTTTCATTGAATGTGTTCTTTTTGCTGAAGATTATTTCTTTCTTATACATAGTTGCGAAATTGGTAAGAAAGGTTTTGTTCTCGACCATGGGAGAGTGTCACCAGATAGCTTGGAGTTTCCTTTTTTGTAATCGTAGTTCTTTAAGCTCGGGGGTGAACCAAGTATTAAGATGAGATTTTTGTTTGCCTTTGTGTAATTTGATAGGTGCAATCATGTCAAGGGCCTTGGTCATAGTGTCATTAAAGGTCTGTACTCATGCATTTGGGTCGCAGTTGTTGGTGATTGAAGAGAGGGTCGGTAGGCGGAGGGGAAGTAGCTTTTCAATAGTAATGTCTTTTTTGCTTCTGGTCGGGAGTGGTGGTGCTATTTCGATTTTCCTCTGCTTTAGGTGTTCCATAGAGGAAGAGAAGCTGATAAGGTGGTGGTCAATCTAATGTTGAGGGGTTATTTTGGTGATTGTGATAGAACAGTTCAGGTTGGCTACCCAGTCTAGTATTTGCCCTTTTGTGTGAGTAGGAGCAAGGACTTTTTGGGTCAAACCGTGTTCGGTCAGGATGGTTTCAATCGATTGAGCATATTTTGTCCCCAGGATCGTTAAATCCCAGGTTGAAGTCTCCTAGCAGGAGGAGTTGTGAGGTGTCTTTTATGTTGTTGGTGAGGAGGCTGGAAAGGTCTTCCTCAAAGGTGCCTATGGGACCAGGAGGTCTATTTGCTAGAAGGATGGTTAATGTGCTATTATTAGAGATTGGGAGTTTAGCTGAGAGATGTTCCCAGGATTTGATTTCGGGGGGTGTGGTTAGTCTTAGTGCTAGTTTGGTTTTAGCTATGACAGCGAGGCCGCCCCCTCTGGTGTTGGGCCTATCTGTCATGGAGCAAAGCCATCAACCTGTCTTACCAGCTGCTGGAGGGGGTCATAGATTAATGGCAACTAGTACATTAAAGAAATGCATGTTTGCAGGAAGAATCCTGCCTTACAGAAGGCTCCTATGTCCTTTTTGCAGGCGAAGTAGCCTGCAAACTACAGTTCTCAGGCACCCCCAGGCCCAGAACACCTTCGTGAAGCCCACATCGGGCGGGGCAGACGCGCGCATGCACTCAAGGACAACAAAGGCACAGGGCTTGTGCTCTGAAGCTCAACAAGAGAAGACGTGTTCTCCGGAGCTCCGAGCAAGGGGAAGCGCACGAGGGGCCACGCCCCAAACATCATCAACCCAGGCCCCTCGGCACATACAGATAAGTACCGCTTGTACTGGGGAACCAAGGCTGACTCGGGGCAAGGCGCGCACCGCTGTAGAAGCGATTGAACTCCCTAACAGCTGTGACGAGGGGCACGCGCAGGGGGCTCCGCCCGAAGTTCCAAGGTCCCGCTGCTCCAGCAAAAGCTAAGTTCGACTCCTTTTTTGTGTTACCCTATGTCCCCCTACCCGTCCACCTCGCTTGCCCTAGTCCTTTTACTGGTTACCCTTGCTACGGAACCCATCCAACCAACGAGACCCTAACCCTCTTTCCCCGCCAGGGTCTCTGAGGCTTGTGTGAGTTTCAACTTGCAGGCACCTAGACCGTGGAGGGGTTGGTTGGTTTGTGCCACTCCTGAGCCTGGAAACTGAAGCCGTGACACTATCAACCCTGAGTATTTGATAGTCATCTGGTATGGTTAACATGATGGCTGGGCCTTCTGCGTCGTGTAACCAGGATTCAGTGATGGCCAAGATGTCTAAGTTGTCAGAGGCGAGCAGGTCAGCGATTTCAGCGGTGTGCGCCATAAGTGATCTTGTGTTGATGAGGGATCCTGATAGAGTAGTAATTTTATTCTGCTTTTGGAGAGGTAGTGGTCGTTGTTTGATGTGTTTAATTCTAGTGTGACTCCAGGGAGAGTGGGCAGTGATGTGGGTTTGAGTTTCTACGGTGGGTGTGGGTGGAATGTAGTCATTGGCAAGGGTATTAAGGCTGAGGCGGGGGTCTGTGGGCCTAATTATATTAGTTTTAGGTTTGTAGATCCGGGGAGGTCTTGCATGGAGTCTTGAGTTTCTCTCCTGAGGGGTACAAGGTCTGAGATTGATGCAGGCCATTACATTAAGGTCACAGAGAAGTACCAGTTGTATGTTGGGCAGTTGAATCTTTATGGTGTGCATAATTCTGTTTGAATGAAACCAGTTAGTCTCAAGGCTCTAGGCGGAAGGTGGTATCTTGACGGTAGAAGTACCTACAAGTCTGGTGGGCTCATTCCAGGTTTAGCGTAATAATGTATGGGCACATAGGTACATTTAGAGTAGGTAGCTGAATCACGCATTAGCCAGATAGTAGTGTGGTCTGGAATTGGCTAGTTGCAGTGGCACAATATTCATGCGAGTAGGCTAGTCCCAATTATAGCAAGGTACTTAGTAGGGCTAGTGGGCAAGTATCACAGTGGCACAATATTCATGCGAGTAGGCTAGTCCCAATGATAGCAAGGTACTTAGCAGGGCTAGTGGGCAAGTATCACAGTGGCACCATATTCATGCGAGTAGGCTAACCCCAATTATAGCAAGGTACTTAGCAGGGGTAGTGGGCAAGTATCACAGTGGCACAATATTAATCCGCGTAGGCTAGTCCCAGTTATAGCGAGGTACTTAGCAGGGCTAGTGGGCAAGTATCACAGTGGCACCATATTCATGCGAGTAGGCTAGTCCCAATTATAGCAAGGTACTTAGCAGGGCTAGTGGGCAAGTATCACAGTGGCACACTATTCATGCGATTAGGCTAGTCTCAGTTATAGCAAGGTACTTAGCAGGGCTAGTGGGCAAGTATCACAGTGGCACAATATTCCTGCGAGTAGGCTACTCCCAGTTATAGCAAGGTACTAAGCAGGGCTAGTGGGCAAGTATCACAGTGGCACAATATTCATGCGAGTAGGCTAGTCCCAATTATAGCAAGGTACTTAGCAGGGCTAGTGGGCAAGTATCACAGTGGCACAATATTCATGCAAGCAGGCTATTCCCAGTTATAGCGAGGTACTTAGCAGGGCTGATCCATGCTTATAGCAATAGTGCATTGTTTAGAACACATGGCACAAGGTAAGATACTGATGGAAAGTTCGGACAGTTGATGATATGAATGATGGTAGGCTTGGTCATGCGTTCTGAGGTTTATATCGTGCAAATGTTACTGGTGATCAGACGTGAGGTGGCAGGGATCAATAATACTGAACAAGGGCTGGATGACATGTACCTTTTGTACTGTAGGGGAAGCTCATCAAAGGCGCAACCATGCGAACAACAGGGCCTTTTTTGGCCTTCGTTGGCCGCCAGCTGATAATAGTAGGTTGATAATAAGGTTAAGCGTTGCTTAGCAATGAGGAGGCATCCAAGCCTCGCTTTCATGCCGAGCAGCGCCCAACATTTTGTTTAGTTCCGGATGTGTGCGGCCAGCTGATTTCTTCTTTGAAATAGCTGCCGCTCTTTCCTGCAGTAGTAATGGGCACAGGATTATAATGATCTACTGGTATGGATGAAGCAATGGCCCATGCAGTCCTGGATGGCTGCTGGGATCAGGTGATTCGATCGATGGGTTTGGCGGCAGGATCACGCTGCAAGCTGCATATTCGTAGTGCAGCAGGAGGTGATTGGGGGCTCCTGCCCTCTCCACCTAGGTGATGGAAGTGATTTGGTCAGGGGCACAACAGGCCTTTTTTGGCCTTCATTGGCTGCCGGCTTTCGGCCTGCCGACGGAAGTAGGTTGAGAATAAGGGTAAGCGTTGCTTAGCAATGAGGGGGCATCCAAGCCTCGCTTTCATGCCGAGCTGCGCCTGACATTTTGTTTCGTTCCGGATATGTGCGGCCAGCTGATTTCTTCTTTGAAATAGCTGCTGCTCGTTCCTACAGTAGTAATGGGCACAGGATTATAATGATCTACTGGTATGCATGAAGCAATGGCCCATGTGGTCCTGTATGACTGCTGGAATCAGGTTATACGATTGATGGGTTCGACGGCGGGATTACGCTTCAAGCTGCGTCTTCGTAGTGCAGCAGGAGGTGGGTGGGGGCTCCTACCCTCTCCACCTGGGTGATGGAAGTGATAACGTTTTCTCATCCTGAGTAACTCCGCAGCCATCCACAGCCATAATTCTTTTCCCAAATTCCAAGAACCTGAAAAAAGAGAGAAGAAAGCAAATTATTAGAAAGAGAGAGATCTCTCCAACGTAGGAATCAGTTCAAGACCTAAATGATTAGAGTATTTTCACTAGCTTACTTACCCAAAGACTCATTCCTCAAGTAAAGACATTTCAAGGCAAGATGCTATAGAGTACACCAGCTATTTAAGTTACAATTGTTCCTTCATCTCAACACACCCCTGTAGAAAAACAGGATGGAGAGGTCCACAATAAAAAAACACAGGTGAGGAGGGAGGGATTACAGAGTATACATGCAGTACTATGTCAGTTAACAGATGTTATAGCATTTCTACTGTTGTCATTGTCTGTTTAAACAGAAAGAGAATCCTAAAAGTGCCAAGGTACCAGGTCCACAGATTGAGAAGACATTACGTTCCCGAGGAGTCCAGGTAAGCATTACAAATCCAGAGTATCTCTTTGGTGCTTGTCAGCAAATTTATTTTGGGTCTCCTTTGCAGCAATCAGATGTACCAAGGCTTCCTGCTTAGATTGGGAAATGTTCTTGTGTAAACTCTGCACTGCTGGCCTCTCTAATGGCTCTGGTGGCTCAAAGGTGGAGGTTGGTGGGTGACAACCATTTAGAATGTAAAAAGGAGTATGCACTGTAGAACTGTGCTCAGAATTGTTGTAAGCGTACTCTACAATCCAGAGCAAATCTACCGAAGTGTGATCCGTTTAATGGAGCAGACGTAAGAGGTATGATATGATATGATATGGCATGTATAAGACACCTATACCCAGGTGTTTCAAGATACTGCTCTAAGGTTTGATTTGTTCGCTCTGTATGTCCATCGGTTTGTGGATGGTGACTAGTAGACAAACACACTTCTATCCTAGCCATCTCGCAACACCTCTTGCAGAATTGGGATACACATTGGCTTCCTCTATCGGAGAACACAACTGACAGAAAACCATGTAGATGTACAATGTGTTCCAAGAAACCCTTAGCCAAGTCTGGTGCCAATGGAATTCCTTTTAGTGCCACAAAATGGGCCATTTTGGAAAAAAAATCCACCACCACCAAAATTGTGTTATAACCCGAACAGGGTGGTAACTCTGAAATGAAATTCATTGAGATGGTGTGCCATGGTGTAGGTGTAAAAGCTAACGGTTGAAGAAGTCCTGCAGGTTTTAGTTTTGAACTTTTATTTTGGGCGCATATTCCACATGTTTGGACAAAATCAATGGTTTCTTTGCACCAAGTGGGCCACTAGAAATGTCATTTAACCTTAGCTGTTATTTTAGCAATTGCCGGGTGGCCCTCTACTAGAGCTCCATGATAATCTGCCAGGACCTGCTCTTGCAGGACCCAAGTGGGCAGATAAAGACGTCCCTGAAAGTACGGTAGATTCTCTTGAATTGAATACTGAGGCCCTTTAGACTCCCAAGCCTTTAACTCAGAGGTTGTCATACTATGCCAGATCTTTGTCATCAAATCTTCTACGGGACATCCAGTAACTCCCAACATCTTTTCATCCAGAATAATACTCACAGGATTTTGAGTTACATTAACATCTTCACTCTCCCCGATGCGTGACAAAGCGTCCGCCTTGCCATTGCGCACTCCAGGGTGGTATGTGATAAAATCATATTCCGTAAAAAACAGAGCTCAGCAGAGCTGTCGTGAGGACTGAGCTTTTGCAGAGCGCAAGTATTGCAGGTTTCTAAGGTCTGTAAGAACAGTGATGGTGTGTCAGGCTCCTAAAAAATGATGTCTCCATTCCGTGAATGCATTTTCAATTGCCAATAGTTCCTTGTCTGTGATAGCGTCATTTAATTTTGCCACTGAAAATTTCTTAGACCAAAAGGCCATTGGGTGCAGCTGTCTGGTTTCCAAGGTCTTTTGGGACACTACCACTCCCAATGCAGCACTAGAAGCGTCAGTCTCCACCACAAACTGCAAATCAGGCTGAGGATGTTCTAACACTGGGGCAGTTGTGAATTTATTCTTCAAGGTCTGGAATGCCTCTTCAGATTCAGCGGTCCAATCAAATGTTGTATGTTTTCGTAGTAACAATGTTATTGTGTGGACAAGCTGAGAAAAACCAGATGCAAAGCGGCATTAAAAATTGGTGAATCCCAGGAAACTTTGGACTCCTTTCACCAATGTGGAAGATGGGCAGGTTAAAACTGCTTCGACGTTTCTGTTGTCCATCTGAATGCCATGTGATGACAAGACGAATCGCAAAAACTCCATAAAAGTCACATCAAAGGAGCATTTTTCCAATTTGACGTACAACTAATGTTGCTGTAACTTCATAAGTACTGCTCGAACATGGGCAATGTGTTCCTGGGCGGAGGCTGAGTAGATCAAGATGTCACCAATGTACACCACTGCGCACACATCTAACAACTCACATAACACATCATTCATGAAATTCTGAAAAGCGACTGTGGCATTGCATAAGCCAAAAGTCATCACTTGGTGCTCAAATAATCCAGTGCAGAAAGCAGTCTTCCATTCATCACCCTCCTCAATTCACACCAGCTGATAAGCTCCCCGAAGTTCTAACTTCGTAAAGATTTTTGCATTTTTGACTTGGTGCAATAACACTGGAATGAGTGTAAGCGGGTACCTCTTCTTTACTGTGATCTGATTTAGTGCATGATAATCTATTTCCTGGGGGGAAGGTCTCCCTCCTTCTTTGGCACGAAGAATAGAGGAGAAGCTTCAGGCGACTTTGACCGGTTTAATGGCAGTTCTTTATTCAGCCCTGTTTCTGATACATATCATACCCCTTGGATCCGTCCCCCTCAGCTACCAATGAGTCAAGAATCAGGCCGGTGTACAGGAAATATATTTGTATTTATTTGGATGAAAGGTAAGAGAAAATTGCACTAAAATGTCTCACACCACTTTGTCCGTGGTACAACACAATAAACTTCCCTCTACATAAATACCTCACGCAACTTGGTTGGGAAAACTCAAATCACAATATTTTACTTTATACAAATTTCAAAACAAATGATCATCAACACAGGTCGCTGAATAAAAACACTTTATATTTGCAATGCTGTACATTTTTGGTGTTCCGGTCTGCTTAAACGGCTAGCAGTAAATAAACACAGGGTGATTTAGCAGTGTTTTTTTCAGCCCCCCCCCCCAACTTTGGTCTGTGGTGGGGAAGTCAGACAGAAAATTTGAGATGATTTGAGAATTTGGGATTTCAGACCCCCTCCACTTAAAGTCCTGTGTTGGGGAAGCTGGGTGGTAGAAATTGAGATCATTTGAGTATTTTGGATTCCAGACCCCCTCCACTTAAAGACCTGTGTTGGGGAAGCTGGATGGTAAACATTGGAATGATTTGAGAATTTTGGATTTCAAACCCCCTTCACTTCAAGGCCAGTGTTGGGGAAACTGGACACATAGGAGTACCCAATGAAATTACAGTCTATAGTTTTCAACGCACACTGGGAATGAGCTTTAATATCAAATGTTAACAAAAATCACCCTGTGGTGTTCTGCCAAAGGGGAGTTTTTTTTCCTGGAGACAGACTGGAGAGATCCTATAACTGTGAGCGTATATCGCCTTAAGAAATTACTTAAACCACAATGAGGCATGGAGCGCCAGTGCTGGAGTCCAGTGGAGAGTCAAGTCACTCACCAGTCAGCTGATAGTCTGATGGACTGACGAACGTGGCTGGTGGACTCCGGGCCTCCTGGTATGCGGCGCTTCGTTCAGGTGGGCCCAGTGGAACTGGGTTTGGATTACTGTCTGATGAAACCATGCCGTGGTCGGAGCTTGAGGAGCAGCAGGGGGAAGTGAGGTAGTGCCAGCGGATCCTCAGCATTGGCCATAGACCATTCAGCGATGAAGAGGAAGGGGAGCGGAGGTAATCCCTTCTCGCCCTACTTCTCAACTTCTCTTAATTTAACTGAAAACATGTCCCAATTATCACCGTGAGCCCACAAACATTGTTATTTAAAGTCCTTAGGGAGCTGTCAACGGTGCCCCAGGTTCTGTGAAGGCCAACACTAACACTAACAGCTTGATGGGACCCGACCTCGCCAGAATGGGAGAGCGGGTTATCTTGCTGTGTGTGACGAGGGCTGATATTTAATCCATGCTAAAAGTGCCTCATGCAGTAAATTTGCCTTTAAATTCTGGACTTGGGCTTGTTGAGCCGCATGGGACGACAATGAATATAAATGCAAATACAACTGCAAACAACAATGCAAATATAAGTGGAGGCCTAACATTGAATTTAGATTTACCGGTTGTGCGCAGCACTGGTCCTCCTGCCCCTGCTGTTGGTTAGATGGACGGATTCTGTAGCCTGGACTTGAGTGCTGGCGTGGATGGGGCATTTGGCACATCTGGTGCTATTGCGGAAGGATCAGCAGTGGATCACAGGGATAGCTCTCTCATGGTGGGTAGCGCAGAGCAGCCAGTCTCTTTTGTGAAGCTTGCTCCCAACCCTGCCTTGGGTGTGATGTATGTGTGCAGGAGGCCCACACTAAACTTATACTTGAACCCAGGATCCATCGATAAGGGGTTAGTTGTTATAGGGGGCTGGGCGGTCAAGGATGGGGCTATGAGCTAGGGGGTCTACTCCCCAGCAGCCTATGGGAAAGATGGTGGCTGCATATGGGCCCCCATGACAATTACAACTACAAAGGTGCTGATCCATGGAAACTGGCAACAGACACCAAACCCTCTATTATCTTCCATTTTGAAGTTCAGCTCTGGATCTAGCAACATAATAGAGAGGTTGATACAAAATAATTTGGCCACCAATGGACGAGAACCATCAGCACCAGCGAATAGCTTTGAAGTTGAGACCTCCCAAACCCAACAAGAGCTGAGTAAACCCAACATGAGGTGAGTGGACCCAACACCCTGGAGCCAATGGGGAAAGTTTTAAACTTACCATGAAAATCCGCTAGGGTGGTGGATGTAAACCCCAATCAGATGCCAACTAAGGAGGGGGGGGTAAACCACTGTAGTGGATTGATAACATCTTTTTTCCTTCAAAAGTCTTGAGCCCAGCAGGAGTTGCATTCTGCCCCCAGAGATGTCACTGACGTGGAAATACTGGAGGGGTGTCTGAGTGTGTGGCACTGGCCCCAGTTGCATTTTTAACACTGTCTTGCCCTCAAAATAAGTGGGTGTATACAGGGTCACCTCCTGTATTCTCAGCAAAGCCTACAATTGACATGACTACGAACTTTGCTAATAAATCTTTAACTGATGGATTAAATCACCTGGAGAGAGGTTTTGGGCCTCTCTTAGAACAATAATCTAGTACAAATGGACAAATTGTGTTTGCTGAGGCTAAGGCTGGTGACAAGGCAATGGAACACTCATTGAGGCGTGACATTGCCAGAATTGAGAAGTTAATAGAACTGGTGGATGTAGTTAGGCCATTGGCTTCGGCAACCCTGGCAAGCCAAACTAAGTGCCTGAATGGGAGTGCTGGTCCTCAACACTCCACAGAAAGAACTTGTATTGAGGCGGCACAGGAATTATTTGACAAAACTCTTGGAGACTTACGGAAAGACGTATTCCCTACTAGGGAAATGGATAGCACAGGGATAGATGGGGACAACCTGTATTCGCCTTGGCAAATTCTTCCCCTTCAGCGGAATCTTCGAAATCTTCTTATTCAATCTGGGAGGTGACGAGGAGAAACCGTCATAAGAATGCTCAAAACATGGATAAAGGCTGATTATGCCTGACCTCTGCAGCAGCATGTCAATGTTGACTATTGCATTGGCTCCGTTTTTAAAACTTTATGGGTCAATTAATGACAACATCAAGGACCAAGCTATTCTGCTTGCCATGCTGCCTAGTAAAGTTCTCTTTATAGAGGGGTACATTACAGCTAACAAGGAAAATGGCCAGGCCGCTCTTCTCGAAGTCATGCAGGGGCCGCCTCTCTTGGAAGTGTTGGGCTCTATATCCCTCATTGTGCTATTAACTCTACTTTGTCTAACCAAGTTGTGGATCTTGAACTCGCTAAACCTGATGGCATGGTCTGGGATGCCTCTAAAGGATTTTGCGTGAGTATTGATGTGCGGAGGGACGAGAAACAACCTTCAGTGAGCTCCCAGCAGGTGGACCGTGATTTATTAACAGTCATACATAAGGCAACCATTCGCAAAATTGAGGCAGAAGAGGTGGAGGAGTCCCATTAAGTCTCAAGAGCCTACCTGGTATTTGGCAGAAGATGTAGAAGAAAGATGGGCAGGGTTAGAAACCTCTCAAATCCATCTGTAAAATCTGGTCATGTAGGGAAAAGTCAGAGACACCTAAATAATGGGGTTGGGGTCTCTCCATAAGAGAGCCCGAGGCTTCAGACTTAGAGTTGATGAAGGCTGAAGCTGTGGAAGCCACTGCCCAGAATTTGATTTTAAATTGGTCAGTTTATTCAACGGATCTGAGACGCTAGCTGAAAGCAACAACTAAAGGAATGGGGCGGATTCTGTGTCCCCGGAGTCGCTTATGTTGCTTGACTCAACCAAAGTCATGGAAGTAATGTTTCAAACCCTTGCTGAAAAAGGCGTGGCAGCCGACGTAAGAGTCTGTGCAACGCAAAATCTTGATGCAGCCAATACTGCTCTCGCACCTGGAAGTGGGCTCCCTTTGGTTCTCTGTCCTTTGATAGCTTTAACTGGACAGGAAGGTAAGCAAGTTGCATTCTTTGGTGAGGTACATGGTGCGTCTAACAAAGTTCTAAACCATAATTTGCTCCTCATACAAGTCCAAAGGAGGACTGTAGAGGAAATGTTCTTAGAAGAAAATAAGTTGATATAGAAAGAGGGTATGACACTGATAAGTGGGGTCAAAGAGGGAAAGTGTTGCATAACCCAAAAGACGAGTTTCACTGTTTCCGTTTGGAAAGACTGGTAGACATGGACGAAAGTTTAATTTTGAACAGAAGAAATGTCCTGGTACTATTTAACTGTGTCCCGAGCATCCGTCAAATTCATTCAAAGGACTTGCTAGTGATAGAATTTATCGATGAGGTTTGTATGGATGCCGTCTTCTTGCACATTCCGTCATCTGAAGTCATGCATACTTTGCTTAACGCAAGCTGGAGCTATTGTCTGTTGGGCTATGACTTGACCTCTCTAACAGAATTTGTTCTGGAACCCAGGAGGCCTTGAGTGATAATATCTTTTTAGTGCCAAAACAGTTTACTGGCACTGAAGCCTCAACAGAGGATGGTTGGGCCACCATTAACATCAGAGGTGGAGGAGCCAAGTTTTGGGGGTAGGGCCACCTAAAGTGGCAATTTCCCATAGATTAACCTTCTATCAACCTGAAACAGGTCTTGAGAATGACAGTTACGACTAATGGTGGCCCCACATCTATAAGAACGGTGGGAATCCCTGCAACCCCATAGAAGATCTTTTCGGATGTCCCTTCGAAAGCACAAGCGTTTTGGCCTCACAGGGTGCAACTGAGACCAAGTATGCAATAGCTAACTAAGGAGGGTCACCCAAGGCTCTTGTCTATGGCATCTTGGAACGCAAGGGGTTTTTCCCATTTGTTTAAAAAGGGTGCTCTTCATCTGGGCGATTTCAATCTTATTTGCCTCCAAGAGACCTGGCTTTGTTGTAAGCCGAACTTGGATGGCTTTACCGTGACTAATATCAGTGTGTTCAGGCCCATATTACCAAATGACTGTGAATGCAAGCAGACGTCCAAGGCCAAATAATTAGGATGTGTTATTATATAGCACTTTTATATAGAACAAATATACATACAACATCACCCAAACCGTGTTGGTACTCATTTATCAAACTCAGAAGCATGAAAGTCTGAGTTGGCCTTGCTGATTTGAACCTGCAACCTGCAGATCACAGCAGCAAGTGCTTAACCCACTGACCTACCTTACCGACTGTAGCAATTTTACTGGCTATAGTAAAATGAGCAATTACATGTCTGAATGGTCTCAAAGTCAGAAAGCAAATTACCCTCTTTAGTGGATATCATTAAACTGGTAACTGAGATTTAACAGCGGGTCAGTTCATATGCACGTCTGGTGCAAAGTGGGCCACGTGTCAAGCTTGTGTGGATCTAATTTTCAGACTTCAGAGGTTGGTAAAATACATACCATTTTTAGGAATCATAACTGTGTATTAAAGAATTTAGAGTAGCGCAGGGGAAGCAGCGTACTGACATGGAATCCAGTACTCGTTACCTCATGCATGCAAACAAACATCCTGAACAGCATGCCATAGAGATAGAAAAGATAGACATATTACAACCAAGCATACAAGGTGGCCCAATGAAATCAAGGGCAACTTTATGTGCTATGGTCAAACATTTCTACACTGTACACAAGCTTTTAGGCACAAGGATTTTGTTAAGTGACCAAGGACACCGAGAAGGGATGTCTTGTGATGATTGTAACAGACAACGGCAGAAAAAACATGCAACTTGCGAAAAGCAAAATACATAGTCCGAAATGGATGCTTATTGTACTCTAAATGCTTTTTGGAAGTTTTTTCTGCATTGTGAATTTGATGTTTTTAAACAGACTAAATACGTGACTCACCCCGTGAAGTGTGCCTAAAATAAACCTTTAATGAGTTTAGCAATTAGTGTATAGAATTCCAGAAAGACAAATTATTTGTTATTCCTATTCTTTCTTATTTAGGGTCACTGTTCAAAGTGTTACACTTGTGGAACCCCCTGTTTTTTAAGAGGCCTGAACAAGAAATCCAGCCACTCCAGAAACAAAGAGCCACAGGAATCTGTATAAAAATTTGAAAAACAAAAACCTAATGAGAGATTTGTTCGAAAATCAGCTGAATGAATATTATGTACAGCCCAAAACTTCGAATAAATCTCCTATTCAGAGTCATTATTGTGAACAAGGGGAGCGGGGGCTGCGGGGGTGTCCTCCGCACCCTTGTTCACTATATTGCCATCAGTGTTTCTGAGGGGGTCCCCTGATTAAAAAAATAAAAGAGGACCCTGCGGTGCTGTACCAATGCATGGAAGTGAAGGGAACTGGCGTTGCAGAGGAATGCAGGAGACGAGGGCACACAGTGAAGTGTGCTGCCAAAAGGTAAGTAAGGGAGTGGGGGCTGCAGGTTATCAGAAATGTTTGGGGGAGTGAAAACCAAAAGTAATTTTTGTTCAAATGACTTTCGTTCTTTTCTCCCTCGAACATTTCTAATTTGGTTAATTCATGGTAATCCAGAGCCACATGATGCTGTGCACAACCAAGGAGCTTCAATTAAAAGAATATATGTATTTTTTTTAGGGGTAGCAAGGGAGACCACAGGGGTAGCAAGGGAGACCACAGGGGTCACAGGTGCAACCCCTGACAACACCCAAATGACGTCCCTGATAGGCGATTTTGCCATTTTTCAATCATACTGCTCGTTGACTTTTATAAATGAAAGTTAACGGCAGTCTTCACTTACGGTTCAGAATCACTATTTTATATCTGCCAATCAATATGGCCAATAGCCAAAGCTTCTTTTGGAAGAAAGTGTTAGGCCTGCCGAGATCAACCCCTATCCAGGTGATTAGATGGGAATTGGGGTTGATCTTGTTAAAGGGAGTGTCTGAGTGGAAGAAGGGGGTCATTACGAGTATGGAGGTAGCCATGGTGCTATTAGCACCATGGCTACCCCCATACCGCATACCGGGTCCGGGTTAATTGAATGAGGAATTACCGGGCCATTCCAACCTTGGAGGACCCGGTAATTCCTCATTCAAAATACCCATCCCCATTCGAGCCCCCATAGGGCTCAATGGGAATGGGGAGGGAGCTAATAACGAGCTCGTTCATAACGGGCCCATTATTAGGTCCTTGGTCCTTTAGCGGCTCCCACTAAGGGCGCCTGGTAAAACCAGCCGCCATTAGTGGGTCCCGCTAAAGGACATCGTAATGCGGTGGTAAGGGGTTAGCGGCACCGGCACCCTTACCGGCACCATTAACCCCTTAACGCCAGGGTCGGAATGAGGCCTTTTGTCTCTGTTCAGGAAGTGTATATTGGAGACACCCTCCTCAATTTTTCGGTTTTTAAAAGGTGAAATGTCATTGGGCAGGGAAAAAGCTCTCTCGAAATGGGAACTTTACTGTGGGGAATTACAGGAAAAGGCCTCTGCCAGTGTGGAAGACCTGAGATTAAACCCAACTAAAGTAAAAACGAATCTGTGGAGAGCAGATTGGATAGAGACTTTGGAATAGGCAAATGATTTTAAACTTTTTTACAACTTAAAATATGAAGCAAAGGCAGCTGGTACTCTTCCTAGGTATCTCATCAAAATAGCTGGTAGTCGTAGGGAGAGGATGTGTAACAGTCCCCCTACTCCAGGTGTTAGTGCTTTTGGCCTGGGGGCTGTGGAGGTGCTTGTTCGGCAGAGTTGAGGGTCGTTTTGCACCCTTCCTGTTGATACACTTGCCGGTTCGTGAGGGTTGGGCAGTTGAAAGTGGCTGCATGTATGTTGCAGCAGAATATTGGTGGCTGGTGCCCCGTTCTGTATTGCTGCCCCAAACGGTGGGCTGTAGGTCGTGGTGGCTGCCCGTGACAGGAGGTACTTGTGTGTCTGGTGGCACACCTAGTTCGTGTGTGCTTGGTATAACCTGGCTGTTGATAGGCAGGGGGGGAGGGGAGCCGCAGTCCAGGCTCACTGTTGGGCGTGCGGCATTGGTGTCTCACCCCCCACCTACCTTGATGGCAGAATCTGCGCCTGGATTGAGGTCCGGTCTGGAGAAGGGCTAGTCCGCAACTGGGGAGCGGTATGACCTGGGTGTGAGTAACGCGCCCAGTCCTGCCCTTAAGGCCCGCTTCTACACAGAGCGGCAGTCTATGAGGCAATGCTGTAGTGGTCCACTTCAGCCGTAGGGGTTGCCGTTGCCCAGTCCTCCGGAGCAGCCAACTGTGTAGGTCCCACCCTCCGCCCGGGCCCCCCAGGGGATTACCGCAGCATTCGCATTGTTCTCTGAGGTGCGATCAGGCCCCAGCGGGAGGAGGGAGAATCCGTGTGCGGCTGTTGGGCTCCCAGCGGGGCTCTGGGCACAGTAGGATTTTGGCGCAAAGAGCCGCTGCCGTTTGGCGAACCACTCGGATTTTGCAGGCGGTGTAGCTCGGTTACGGAGGGTCGGGCCAGTCTCAAAGTTGCTCAGCGCCTGCTGGGGATGTTAATGCATCTTCTAGCTTGCATCTATTTGTCAGCAGCGATGCCATAATGCAGGATTTTTAGGACAGGATATTTACAGCCGGGGAGCTTTGTAGTCAGGCGGCCATCTTGCTCGGTGCATCACAGCGCCCCCGCAGAGAACTGGCTTTTTAACTGTGACAACAGGAACTGATTGGCCTTGAGCACTTTACTCTGGGCCATTAAACATTCTTTCAATTCCCTGATTTCATTCTGACTTAACTCATTTTTGTTTTGCGCAGCCTGCATTGCGTGTGTGTAATGCTTACCTTGTCCCCGCAGGAGCGTAAATGGTCCGGGACCCTGGTGATCTGGCAATACTGGTTAAATAGGATTTTCCCCTGTCATAAAGGAGAGAAAAAATAGGAGGGGGAAACTGGGATCAATATAATGTGGTAAATATACTGCGGCTCTCCCCTCTTCCCACCCTGACTGGCTCCCCAATAGTTCTTAAGGCCCACACTCTCCTCACCTCTCTTTTGATGTTAGGGAGCTCTCTGCCCGGCTTTTAAGCAGGGGTGCGTTGGTGGTGAGGCTCAGAAGATACTTATGCTGTTAAACAGGAAAAGCCTCTGAAGGTAAGTGTCTAAATTCGTGGAGGGATCTTTAGTTTTAGTCAGGAGAGCTTTGAAGTCTCTGAGAGAAAAAAGGTTCTGAGGTTGGAGAGATCTCTCTTGATGATTTAACAACTCTCTCTATTGCAGGTTCTCTGAAGAAAGAAGTTTCGCTTGAGGAGCTTGGGCTTTGTCGAAGCAAAAACATTAAGTCTTCCGTTGAGTTAAATATGCACACGTAGTTAGGAATAGGCACGTGGCACAGCGTGCCTTTGTTACCCAGCTATGGGTTTTCCCTTGAGGTAAGTATGTGCGCATCGTTTGGTTAAGGCAGGCAGCATATCATGCCTTTGCATAAAACTATGGTTCTTTTTTTGTGAGGCAAGGCGTTGGAATGCGTGGAAAAGGTCGTCAGAGCTTCAGGTACGTATGCGCGTATGGTTATTTTCATTAGCTACTATGGGCCTCATTACATGGTAGGCGATAAGGGTTAACGGTCACTGGTAAGGGTACCGGTGACCGTTAACCCTTACCGCCTTATTACGCGGTCCCTTTGTGGGTTGGTACTTTAACGCCTGCTTTGAGCAGGCGTTAAAAAACAAACCCGCAAAGGGACCTTGGTGCTAATTACGGTACAGCAATTTGCGGTACCGTAATTAGCGCCTTCCCCATTCCCATTATGCCCTATGGGGGCAAAAATGGGAATGGGGAAGGGCCTTGGTGAATGGGGAATTACCGCCCCCGCTCACCTTGGAGTAGGCCGGTAATTCCGCCATCCACCAAGGCGGACACAGTAAAATACCGGCGGCAACCATGGCGCTGATAGCGCCATGGTTACCGCCTACAGTGTAATGAGGCCCATGTCTTTAATGTTCTTTCAATAACGATGGTACCTTAATCTTTGTAGGTTTTCAGAGATCGGAAGATTTCCAGATGAAACTGCGGCCATGGATGAAGACTGCTGACTGAACTGCAGAACTACGGAGAATTGAAGTCACTGTCAGAGGACTGCTGCTGTGGTAAACTCAGTTCAGGTACGTTGAAGACTAGGGTCTGCGGATCTTCTGTTAACTATTTGAGTTCATAACAAGACTTTTTCTACTATCTTACAGATCTGTGAGCCGACCGCCAGTAGCGTTTCACCACTGTCAGCGGAACTAATGCAAAACGCATGTTACTGCGGGGGCGGGGCTATTATAGTCCTCTACGCCCAACGACTAGTTCTCAATGATTACCTAGACAGTGACCCAAAGGGTGGCCACCTTAAGGGGATTGGTACACCACTGGATCTCTATGGAAGCCCATCATCACCTTGGTACAGGGGAATGTGAGAATGCCATGTTTGCCATGCTAAAACCCATCTTGCCCCTACAGATCTGTACCAAGACTCCTTCCTAGCCCAGACACCAGAACCCACCTCAGAAACCCTGAAAGTGATCGTGGCCCCAAGGCCCCTCATAAGGGTGGTCCTGCCGGCCCTGGCTTGGTTGGATGATTCTGATTAAATCTTTTAAGTAGCTGGGGAGTGAGTCATGATCCCTGTCCTAGCCCTCTTAGGCAAAACACTGGAGCCAGGCACGATCCCCTACATAGTCCTTAAAGGCCTCCCCATCTCATCCGAGACCCACTTGGAGTCAGACCTGGCTCCTGTGGCGCCAGGCTCATACATGACTCAGAGGATAGACTTGGCACTGGACTTTGTAATGCACTTTGGGCAATATGGATGCCCCCACATAACTCAGTTCCATGACCTGAGCTATTCGGTCTAGGTTTTTGGGTGTGGTTCGACCTAGGGATACCTGGGATACCTGGAGGCTATATAAACCACGCCCGGGCAGAGAAACACGCTTTGTGTTATTCTGCGCCTGCAGAGTGACACTCACTGTGTTCGGATCGGTCTCCTAAAGGCCTTCGCCTTTCCTCCACATCCTGCGCACCTGAAAAAACAAGAACAGCATTAACATCACACTTACCTCGAGGAGAATCCTGCTTCCATCCATCGCTCCTCCAGTCCTGTGGACAGCATTTCGGCGGTGTCTTCTCCATCTCGGAATGCCGCACACTGGGAAGAAAAGAATGAAGGGAGAAGACATTAGTAAACATGCTTGTATCCCGGATTCTTCTAAAACAGCAAGAAGAGTCAAACGCTTACCTGAACTCGAGCCGCTCATGGTAACTTCAGCTCCGGAGCACGCCATCGACATACAAAGGGAAAAGACAACACAGGTTAGCACATAAAGGACAAGAAGACGCCACACATTGCGCTTTACCCACCGCATCATATCTCTCAGCCGGCGGCCATACTGGGACATTGCAGGGCCTGCAAGGGACAAAGAGAGACATAGGTCAGCACAAGAAAAAGCGAACAGCGCAGTGCATCGTGCTTTCACTCACCGCTAGCGCTCGGCTTCCCTAAGCCACACGACACCATCACTGACCCCCTCCAACACCTACGGGAGAAGAGCAGACATTATTAAGGGGCAAGAGACAAGAAAAGGACAGTTCACCAAGAATCAACAAACCTACCTTGTCAGGCTGGAGTCACAAGCCCAGATGCATTGGGCCCGCACCAGTGAAGCAACTAGGTTGCGCAACGCCCACATCTACCGACGCACCCCTGCACTGAAGAGCGGGACGGAGAGCACACACCACAAGAAAATAAGACGAGGAGAGGACATAGGGGAAAGTTTGGTCCTCAAGGGAAGTGGGGGTCAAGCAACCAGAGACAATAAAGTTAAAATCTGGAAATCCTGTATTTCAGGCCCAATCCCCAGTCGAACAGATTCCAGGGAAGGGTTCGAGATCATGAGTGGTCCAGACAGGCTGAGTGGCGTCCCCGTGGATATCAGGTGAGCGTTACAGAGTGTGAGTGTGAGCATTAGGTTCCCAAGTTCTGTACTGCAGCCCGAAACCCTTCCAATCCACCAAGTGAAACAATTTATTTCTGACTACTTTGAAATCTAAAATCTTTCACTTTGAACTTGGGTTCACCCTCTACTATCACTGGTTTTGGAGGTTTTAGGATTCTGGACCTGGATTCACTGGCTTCAATGGGGAAATCAGAAACACAGGGTGTATTCCCATATGAGATTGAAGGGTCAACTTCAGAACTAGAGTATTGATGACTGCTTCCACTGGAAACGGCCCAGAAATCTAGGTTGGAATTTGCACAGCCCTTTAAGAGGAATGTGTTTGGAAGCTAGCCACACCTTCTCTCCCACTTGATAATCCTGTCATGATCCCAGTCAGTGAGCATAGTCCTCATTCAGGTTTTCAGGCTAGGCAGGGAACATTATGCCAGTCAGCAGGTCAAAGGTGGGTGTTAGCCTGGCGCATATGGCATTTACACCATTCACAGCATATGCTTTCATAGAGTCTTGTGATGTTTTACAGTAATTTCATACACCAAACATGGCCGCCGCAAGATCCATTTACAAATTGTTGCACGTTCTATTCATTTTGCAGAGGGAGCTACTTAAGCCACTACTCCGCTGAAATGCGCGCTTCGCGTCTGCTCTGCTGACAGCGGGTAACGCCACCAGCGTTTCTCCTTACAGAACCTCTAAAAGGAGAAAATAGAGACATTAGCTTTACAGAAAACTACAGAATACTATAGTTAATAGAAAAGACTTACCTGTCCGAAGTTACCATCCAAATCAGTTATTTTCAGTCAGAAGTTTCACTCACTGCCGCAGTATCTTCAGTCAGCAGTTTTCGCTCGTAGCCACAGCATCTACAGTCAGAAGTTTCACTCACAGCCACAGTATCTTCAGTCAGCAGTTTTCGCTTGCAGCTACAGCATCTTCAGTCAGAAGTTTCACTCACAGCCGCAACATCTTCAGTTAGCAGTTTTCGGTCGTAGCCGCAGCATCTTCAGTTAGAAGTTTCTTCTGCAGCCACTGCATCTTCCAAAGGTACGTTTCCTCAGCTTTCTGAAAACCTGCAGACAGCACAAGAGGTATTTAATTTACAAACAAACTTAACAGTTAAAAAGAAAAGACATTTTATAAACATTTACGTTCCTAAAGGTTTTTCAAGTTTTCACCTCACCGTTGTTTCCATGCTTTTCCTTGAAGGCTGCAGTTACTCCGTATTGGCGAACTTGTTTGTTTGTTTGTTTTTTTGGTTGTTTATTTGATAATGCGCACCAAACCCTCAGGTAGCTGGGCGCAGCAGTACAAGAATATTCAAAGCTTAGTTACAGCATGAAAAGTACAGGCAATGGGCATGACACACAGGATACATAATATGAGTATGTAGTCAGGCAAAAATTACAGTCAGGCAAAAAGTATGGTACAGAAGAAGCAGATAGACCAAGGGTCAGTAAAGGTGGGAGGAGCGGTGGAGTCATTTCTCAGATTTCCTTGGTACGGAGCCAGCTCAACAAGGTTCGTCTTAATCTAGAGTATGGCTGTTCCGTTCTGAATGCAGTCGGGAGTGCATTCCAGGAGAGGGTAACTTTGACTAGAAAGCTTCCTCCGCCAGCTTTGGATAGTCTGATTTTAGGAATTTCTAAGCAGATGTGGTTAGATGATCTAGAGTGGTGGGTGGAGGGTTTTCTGGTCAGTCGGGCAGATAAATAGGGAGATGCAGCGTTGTTAAGGCATTTGAAAGTGAGGGATAACATTTTTAGCAGTATTCTATCGCAAATTTTTAGCCAACTCTGGTCTCTTCTGGTGTTGGAGATGTGCTCTCTGCGGGGTATGTTAAGAGCTGCTCTCAGGGCATTATTTTTTAGTATTTGCATTTTGTTCAGAATATTTTTGTTAGCCCCTACGTAGAAGGCATTACAATAATCTAGCTTGGATAATATTAATGCATTGGCGAGCGTAATGCAGCTAGCTTTAGATAAGAAGGGTCTACAATCTCTAATGAGTTTACAGGTGTAATCTGCAGATGAGGCCATGGAACTGACTTGTCTTTTTAGTGATAGTGTAGAATCGAGGTAAAAGCCTAATGTTTTTACCTCGGTTACTACATTGAATAAGTTCCCATCGATGTTGAACGCATTGTAGCTGGGGTTGAGTTTTTTAAGGTTAGAGTCAGAACCCAGAATCAATACCTCAGTTTAGTCCTCATTCAGGCAGAGGCCATGTGAGGCCATCCATGCCTAAATGAGGAGGTATATCCTGTTTACCGAAGCTGTGTTTTTGGCGAAGTTGCCTGACAGGGGTATGAGGATCTGGGTGTCATCAGCATAATTCATGTATGTGACACCCAGCCTGTCAAGTTTGTCTCAAAGAGTGGCTTGGTAAAGATGTTATACATTGTCAGTGAGACGCATGAACCTTGTGGGACTCCACAGGTAATTTGGATTGGGTCTGCAGAGGCTGAGGGGGAAAACACTCTCATTGTACAGTTAGCTAGGAAGGATTGCACCCAGGCTATTGCATCACTAGAGAAATGTGCAGCTGACGCTAGGTGGTCACATAACACTACGTGATCCACCAGGTCGGATGCTGGCAGAATAGCATAGCTGTTTTACCTTTTTCCTTCAACTCGTCGATTTGTGTCTTTAAGTTAATTAGAGCAGTTTCAGTCCTGTGTTGTGGTCTGAATCTGGATTGGCGCGATCCTAGTAGAAGGTTGGCCTTGAGGTAGTTTTGGATTTGGAGGTAGGCTACTTTATCAATGATCTTGAGGAGGAATGGTACTGTTGTGATGGGTCGGTAATTGGTGGGGATGGCCAGATCTAGGGTCTGTTTCTTAAGGGGGGGTAGTACCCATGATTCTTTGAGGTTGATCGGGACAGTATGTGACTTATATGAGGCGTTGATTAGTTTGGATATGAAGGGTGCTAAGTCTCTAGCTGCGTCTCTGATTATTTGTGCTGGGCAGCTATCACCCTGACAATTGGAGGGTTTTAGTATTAGAATAACCTTTTCTGTTTCCAAAATGGAAATATTGGTGAAACTGAATGGGGTAGCAATGTTGGTGGTAACCGAGGGTGGGCTGGGGTGTGACTCAGTGGAGTGCAAGGATGTTCTTTTATTAGCTATTTTAGTCTGCAATGTGGCTATTTTGTTGGCTAAAGCATTTTGGACACTGGTACACCTTTGTTTATCTTTTGGGGTATTATCCGTGGGTGGAATGGGGTTTTCCCTTTCACGCAAGATGGTAACAAGCTCCTTGGTGTTGGAGTTAGCCTTAGCGATTCTTTCATTGAATGTGTTCTTTTTGCTGAAGATTATTTCTTTCTTATACATAGTTGCGAAATTGGTAAGAAAGGTTTTGTTCTCGACCATGGGAGAGTGTCACCAGATAGCTTGGAGTTTCCTTTTTTGTAATCGTAGTTCTTTAAGCTCGGGGGTGAACCAAGTATTAAGATGAGATTTTTGTTTGCCTTTGTGTAATTTGATAGGTGCAATCATGTCAAGGGCCTTGGTCATAGTGTCATTAAAGGTCTGTACTCATGCATTTGGGTCGCAGTTGTTGGTGATTGAAGAGAGGGTCGGTAGGCGGAGGGGAAGTAGCTTTTCAATAGTAATGTCTTTTTTGCTTCTGGTCGGGAGTGGTGGTGCTATTTCGATTTTCCTCTGCTTTAGGTGTTCCATAGAGGAAGAGAAGCTGATAAGGTGGTGGTCAATCTAATGTTGAGGGGTTATTTTGGTGATTGTGATAGAACAGTTCAGGTTGGCTACCCAGTCTAGTATTTGCCCTTTTGTGTGAGTAGGAGCAAGGACTTTTTGGGTCAAACCGTGTTCGGTCAGGATGGTTTCAATCGATTGAGCATATTTTGTCCCCAGGATCGTTAAATCCCAGGTTGAAGTCTCCTAGCAGGAGGAGTTGTGAGGTGTCTTTTATGTTGTTGGTGAGGAGGCTGGAAAGGTCTTCCTCAAAGGTGCCTATGGGACCAGGAGGTCTATTTGCTAGAAGGATGGTTAATGTGCTATTATTAGAGATTGGGAGTTTAGCTGAGAGATGTTCCCAGGATTTGATTTCGGGGGGTGTGGTTAGTCTTAGTGCTAGTTTGGTTTTAGCTATGACAGCGAGGCCGCCCCCTCTGGTGTTGGGCCTATCTGTCATGGAGCAAAGCCATCAACCTGTCTTACCAGCTGCTGGAGGGGGTCATAGATTAATGGCAACTAGTACATTAAAGAAATGCATGTTTGCAGGAAGAATCCTGCCTTACAGAAGGCTCCTATGTCCTTTTTGCAGGCGAAGTAGCCTGCAAACTACAGTTCTCAGGCACCCCCAGGCCCAGAACACCTTCGTGAAGCCCACATCGGGCGGGGCAGACGCGCGCATGCACTCAAGGACAACAAAGGCACAGGGCTTGTGCTCTGAAGCTCAACAAGAGAAGACGTGTTCTCCGGAGCTCCGAGCAAGGGGAAGCGCACGAGGGGCCACGCCCCAAACATCATCAACCCAGGCCCCTCGGCACATACAGATAAGTACCGCTTGTACTGGGGAACCAAGGCTGACTCGGGGCAAGGCGCGCACCGCTGTAGAAGCGATTGAACTCCCTAACAGCTGTGACGAGGGGCACGCGCAGGGGGCTCCGCCCGAAGTTCCAAGGTCCCGCTGCTCCAGCAAAAGCTAAGTTCGACTCCTTTTTTGTGTTACCCTATGTCCCCCTACCCGTCCACCTCGCTTGCCCTAGTCCTTTTACTGGTTACCCTTGCTACGGAACCCATCCAACCAACGAGACCCTAACCCTCTTTCCCCGCCAGGGTCTCTGAGGCTTGTGTGAGTTTCAACTTGCAGGCACCTAGACCGTGGAGGGGTTGGTTGGTTTGTGCCACTCCTGAGCCTGGAAACTGAAGCCGTGACACTATCAACCCTGAGTATTTGATAGTCATCTGGTATGGTTAACATGATGGCTGGGCCTTCTGCGTCGTGTAACCAGGATTCAGTGATGGCCAAGATGTCTAAGTTGTCAGAGGCGAGCAGGTCAGCGATTTCAGCGGTGTGCGCCATAAGTGATCTTGTGTTGATGAGGGATCCTGATAGAGTAGTAATTTTATTCTGCTTTTGGAGAGGTAGTGGTCGTTGTTTGATGTGTTTAATTCTAGTGTGACTCCAGGGAGAGTGGGCAGTGATGTGGGTTTGAGTTTCTACGGTGGGTGTGGGTGGAATGTAGTCATTGGCAAGGGTATTAAGGCTGAGGCGGGGGTCTGTGGGCCTAATTATATTAGTTTTAGGTTTGTAGATCCGGGGAGGTCTTGCATGGAGTCTTGAGTTTCTCTCCTGAGGGGTACAAGGTCTGAGATTGATGCAGGCCATTACATTAAGGTCACAGAGAAGTACCAGTTGTATGTTGGGCAGTTGAATCTTTATGGTGTGCATAATTCTGTTTGAATGAAACCAGTTAGTCTCAAGGCTCTAGGCGGAAGGTGGTATCTTGACGGTAGAAGTACCTACAAGTCTGGTGGGCTCATTCCAGGTTTAGCGTAATAATGTATGGGCACATAGGTACATTTAGAGTAGGTAGCTGAATCACGCATTAGCCAGATAGTAGTGTGGTCTGGAATTGGCTAGTTGCAGTGGCACAATATTCATGCGAGTAGGCTAGTCCCAATTATAGCAAGGTACTTAGTAGGGCTAGTGGGCAAGTATCACAGTGGCACAATATTCATGCGAGTAGGCTAGTCCCAATGATAGCAAGGTACTTAGCAGGGCTAGTGGGCAAGTATCACAGTGGCACCATATTCATGCGAGTAGGCTAACCCCAATTATAGCAAGGTACTTAGCAGGGGTAGTGGGCAAGTATCACAGTGGCACAATATTAATCCGCGTAGGCTAGTCCCAGTTATAGCGAGGTACTTAGCAGGGCTAGTGGGCAAGTATCACAGTGGCACCATATTCATGCGAGTAGGCTAGTCCCAATTATAGCAAGGTACTTAGCAGGGCTAGTGGGCAAGTATCACAGTGGCACACTATTCATGCGATTAGGCTAGTCTCAGTTATAGCAAGGTACTTAGCAGGGCTAGTGGGCAAGTATCACAGTGGCACAATATTCCTGCGAGTAGGCTACTCCCAGTTATAGCAAGGTACTAAGCAGGGCTAGTGGGCAAGTATCACAGTGGCACAATATTCATGCGAGTAGGCTAGTCCCAATTATAGCAAGGTACTTAGCAGGGCTAGTGGGCAAGTATCACAGTGGCACAATATTCATGCAAGCAGGCTATTCCCAGTTATAGCGAGGTACTTAGCAGGGCTGATCCATGCTTATAGCAATAGTGCATTGTTTAGAACACATGGCACAAGGTAAGATACTGATGGAAAGTTCGGACAGTTGATGATATGAATGATGGTAGGCTTGGTCATGCGTTCTGAGGTTTATATCGTGCAAATGTTACTGGTGATCAGACGTGAGGTGGCAGGGATCAATAATACTGAACAAGGGCTGGATGACATGTACCTTTTGTACTGTAGGGGAAGCTCATCAAAGGCGCAACCATGCGAACAACAGGGCCTTTTTTGGCCTTCGTTGGCCGCCAGCTGATAATAGTAGGTTGATAATAAGGTTAAGCGTTGCTTAGCAATGAGGAGGCATCCAAGCCTCGCTTTCATGCCGAGCAGCGCCCAACATTTTGTTTAGTTCCGGATGTGTGCGGCCAGCTGATTTCTTCTTTGAAATAGCTGCCGCTCTTTCCTGCAGTAGTAATGGGCACAGGATTATAATGATCTACTGGTATGGATGAAGCAATGGCCCATGCAGTCCTGGATGGCTGCTGGGATCAGGTGATTCGATCGATGGGTTTGGCGGCAGGATCACGCTGCAAGCTGCATATTCGTAGTGCAGCAGGAGGTGATTGGGGGCTCCTGCCCTCTCCACCTAGGTGATGGAAGTGATTTGGTCAGGGGCACAACAGGCCTTTTTTGGCCTTCATTGGCTGCCGGCTTTCGGCCTGCCGACGGAAGTAGGTTGAGAATAAGGGTAAGCGTTGCTTAGCAATGAGGGGGCATCCAAGCCTCGCTTTCATGCCGAGCTGCGCCTGACATTTTGTTTCGTTCCGGATATGTGCGGCCAGCTGATTTCTTCTTTGAAATAGCTGCTGCTCGTTCCTACAGTAGTAATGGGCACAGGATTATAATGATCTACTGGTATGCATGAAGCAATGGCCCATGTGGTCCTGTATGACTGCTGGAATCAGGTTATACGATTGATGGGTTCGACGGCGGGATTACGCTTCAAGCTGCGTCTTCGTAGTGCAGCAGGAGGTGGGTGGGGGCTCCTACCCTCTCCACCTGGGTGATGGAAGTGATAACGTTTTCTCATCCTGAGTAACTCCGCAGCCATCCACAGCCATAATTCTTTTCCCAAATTCCAAGAACCTGAAAAAAGAGAGAAGAAAGCAAATTATTAGAAAGAGAGAGATCTCTCCAACGTAGGAATCAGTTCAAGACCTAAATGATTAGAGTATTTTCACTAGCTTACTTACCCAAAGACTCATTCCTCAAGTAAAGACATTTCAAGGCAAGATGCTATAGAGTACACCAGCTATTTAAGTTACAATTGTTCCTTCATCTCAACACACCCCTGTAGAAAAACAGGATGGAGAGGTCCACAATAAAAAAACACAGGTGAGGAGGGAGGGATTACAGAGTATACATGCAGTACTATGTCAGTTAACAGATGTTATAGCATTTCTACTGTTGTCATTGTCTGTTTAAACAGAAAGAGAATCCTAAAAGTGCCAAGGTACCAGGTCCACAGATTGAGAAGACATTACGTTCCCGAGGAGTCCAGGTAAGCATTACAAATCCAGAGTATCTCTTTGGTGCTTGTCAGCAAATTTATTTTGGGTCTCCTTTGCAGCAATCAGATGTACCAAGGCTTCCTGCTTAGATTGGGAAATGTTCTTGTGTAAACTCTGCACTGCTGGCCTCTCTAATGGCTCTGGTGGCTCAAAGGTGGAGGTTGGTGGGTGACAACCATTTAGAATGTAAAAAGGAGTATGCACTGTAGAACTGTGCTCAGAATTGTTGTAAGCGTACTCTACAATCCAGAGCAAATCTACCGAAGTGTGATCCGTTTAATGGAGCAGACGTAAGAGGTATGATATGATATGATATGGCATGTATAAGACACCTATACCCAGGTGTTTCAAGATACTGCTCTAAGGTTTGATTTGTTCGCTCTGTATGTCCATCGGTTTGTGGATGGTGACTAGTAGACAAACACACTTCTATCCTAGCCATCTCGCAACACCTCTTGCAGAATTGGGATACACATTGGCTTCCTCTATCGGAGAACACAACTGACAGAAAACCATGTAGATGTACAATGTGTTCCAAGAAACCCTTAGCCAAGTCTGGTGCCAATGGAATTCCTTTTAGTGCCACAAAATGGGCCATTTTGGAAAAAAAATCCACCACCACCAAAATTGTGTTATAACCCGAACAGGGTGGTAACTCTGAAATGAAATTCATTGAGATGGTGTGCCATGGTGTAGGTGTAAAAGCTAACGGTTGAAGAAGTCCTGCAGGTTTTAGTTTTGAACTTTTATTTTGGGCGCATATTCCACATGTTTGGACAAAATCAATGGTTTCTTTGCACCAAGTGGGCCACTAGAAATGTCATTTAACCTTAGCTGTTATTTTAGCAATTGCCGGGTGGCCCTCTACTAGAGCTCCATGATAATCTGCCAGGACCTGCTCTTGCAGGACCCAAGTGGGCAGATAAAGACGTCCCTGAAAGTACGGTAGATTCTCTTGAATTGAATACTGAGGCCCTTTAGACTCCCAAGCCTTTAACTCAGAGGTTGTCATACTATGCCAGATCTTTGTCATCAAATCTTCTACGGGACATCCAGTAACTCCCAACATCTTTTCATCCAGAATAATACTCACAGGATTTTGAGTTACATTAACATCTTCACTCTCCCCGATGCGTGACAAAGCGTCCGCCTTGCCATTGCGCACTCCAGGGTGGTATGTGATAAAATCATATTCCGTAAAAAACAGAGCTCAGCAGAGCTGTCGTGAGGACTGAGCTTTTGCAGAGCGCAAGTATTGCAGGTTTCTAAGGTCTGTAAGAACAGTGATGGTGTGTCAGGCTCCTAAAAAATGATGTCTCCATTCCGTGAATGCATTTTCAATTGCCAATAGTTCCTTGTCTGTGATAGCGTCATTTAATTTTGCCACTGAAAATTTCTTAGACCAAAAGGCCATTGGGTGCAGCTGTCTGGTTTCCAAGGTCTTTTGGGACACTACCACTCCCAATGCAGCACTAGAAGCGTCAGTCTCCACCACAAACTGCAAATCAGGCTGAGGATGTTCTAACACTGGGGCAGTTGTGAATTTATTCTTCAAGGTCTGGAATGCCTCTTCAGATTCAGCGGTCCAATCAAATGTTGTATGTTTTCGTAGTAACAATGTTATTGTGTGGACAAGCTGAGAAAAACCAGATGCAAAGCGGCATTAAAAATTGGTGAATCCCAGGAAACTTTGGACTCCTTTCACCAATGTGGAAGATGGGCAGGTTAAAACTGCTTCGACGTTTCTGTTGTCCATCTGAATGCCATGTGATGACAAGACGAATCGCAAAAACTCCATAAAAGTCACATCAAAGGAGCATTTTTCCAATTTGACGTACAACTAATGTTGCTGTAACTTCATAAGTACTGCTCGAACATGGGCAATGTGTTCCTGGGCGGAGGCTGAGTAGATCAAGATGTCACCAATGTACACCACTGCGCACACATCTAACAACTCACATAACACATCATTCATGAAATTCTGAAAAGCGACTGTGGCATTGCATAAGCCAAAAGTCATCACTTGGTGCTCAAATAATCCAGTGCAGAAAGCAGTCTTCCATTCATCACCCTCCTCAATTCACACCAGCTGATAAGCTCCCCGAAGTTCTAACTTCGTAAAGATTTTTGCATTTTTGACTTGGTGCAATAACACTGGAATGAGTGTAAGCGGGTACCTCTTCTTTACTGTGATCTGATTTAGTGCATGATAATCTATTTCCTGGGGGGAAGGTCTCCCTCCTTCTTTGGCACGAAGAATAGAGGAGAAGCTTCAGGCGACTTTGACCGGTTTAATGGCAGTTCTTTATTCAGCCCTGTTTCTGATACATATCATACCCCTTGGATCCGTCCCCCTCAGCTACCAATGAGTCAAGAATCAGGCCGGTGTACAGGAAATATATTTGTATTTATTTGGATGAAAGGTAAGAGAAAATTGCACTAAAATGTCTCACACCACTTTGTCCGTGGTACAACACAATAAACTTCCCTCTACATAAATACCTCACGCAACTTGGTTGGGAAAACTCAAATCACAATATTTTACTTTATACAAATTTCAAAACAAATGATCATCAACACAGGTCGCTGAATAAAAACACTTTATATTTGCAATGCTGTACATTTTTGGTGTTCCGGTCTGCTTAAACGGCTAGCAGTAAATAAACACAGGGTGATTTAGCAGTGTTTTTTTCAGCCCCCCCCCCCAACTTTGGTCTGTGGTGGGGAAGTCAGACAGAAAATTTGAGATGATTTGAGAATTTGGGATTTCAGACCCCCTCCACTTAAAGTCCTGTGTTGGGGAAGCTGGGTGGTAGAAATTGAGATCATTTGAGTATTTTGGATTCCAGACCCCCTCCACTTAAAGACCTGTGTTGGGGAAGCTGGATGGTAAACATTGGAATGATTTGAGAATTTTGGATTTCAAACCCCCTTCACTTCAAGGCCAGTGTTGGGGAAACTGGACACATAGGAGTACCCAATGAAATTACAGTCTATAGTTTTCAACGCACACTGGGAATGAGCTTTAATATCAAATGTTAACAAAAATCACCCTGTGGTGTTCTGCCAAAGGGGAGTTTTTTTTCCTGGAGACAGACTGGAGAGATCCTATAACTGTGAGCGTATATCGCCTTAAGAAATTACTTAAACCACAATGAGGCATGGAGCGCCAGTGCTGGAGTCCAGTGGAGAGTCAAGTCACTCACCAGTCAGCTGATAGTCTGATGGACTGACGAACGTGGCTGGTGGACTCCGGGCCTCCTGGTATGCGGCGCTTCGTTCAGGTGGGCCCAGTGGAACTGGGCTTGGATTACTGTCTGATGAAACCATGCCGTGGTCGGAGCTTGAGGAGCAGCAGGGGGAAGTGAGGTAGTGCCAGCGGATCCTCAGCATTGGCCATAGACCATTCAGCGATGAAGAGGAAGGGGAGCGGAGGTAATCCCTTCTCGCCCTACTTCTCAACTTCTCTTAATTTAACTGAAAACATGTCCCAATTATCACCGTGAGCCCACAAACATTGTTATTTAAAGTCCTTAGGGAGCTGTCAACGGTGCCCCAGGTTCTGTGAAGGCCAACACTAACACTAACAGCTTGATGGGACCCGACCTCGCCAGAATGGGAGAGCGGGTTATCTTGCTGTGTGTGACGAGGGCTGATATTTAATCCATGCTAAAAGTGCCTCATGCAGTAAATTTGCCTTTAAATTCTGGACTTGGGCTTGTTGAGCCGCATGGGACGACAATGAATATAAATGCAAATACAACTGCAAACAACAATGCAAATATAAGTGGAGGCCTAACATTGAATTTAGATTTACCGGTTGTGCGCAGCACTGGTCCTCCTGCCCCTGCTGTTGGTTAGATGGACGGATTCTGTAGCCTGGACTTGAGTGCTGGCGTGGATGGGGCATTTGGCACATCTGGTGCTATTGCGGAAGGATCAGCAGTGGATCACAGGGATAGCTCTCTCATGGTGGGTAGCGCAGAGCAGCCAGTCTCTTTTGTGAAGCTTGCTCCCAACCCTGCCTTGGGTGTGATGTATGTGTGCAGGAGGCCCACACTAAACTTATACTTGAACCCAGGATCCATCGATAAGGGGTTAGTTGTTATAGGGGGCTGGGCGGTCAAGGATGGGGCTATGAGCCAGGGGGTCTACTCCCCAGCAGCCTATGGGAAAGATGGTGGCTGCATATGGGCCCCCATGACAATTACAACTACAAAGGTGCTGATCCATGGAAACTGGCAACAGACACCAAACCCTCTATTATCTTCCATTTTGAAGTTCAGCTCTGGATCTAGCAACATAATAGAGAGGTTGATACAAAATAATTTGGCCACCAATGGACGAGAACCATCAGCACCAGCGAATAGCTTTGAAGTTGAGACCTCCCAAACCCAACAAGAGCTGAGTAAACCCAACATGAGGTGAGTGGACCCAACACCCTGGAGCCAATGGGGAAAGTTTTAAACTTACCATGAAAATCCGCTAGGGTGGTGGATGTAAACCCCAATCAGATGCCAACTAAGGAGGGGGGGGTAAACCACTGTAGTGGATTGATAACATCTTTTTTCCTTCAAAAGTCTTGAGCCCAGCAGGAGTTGCATTCTGCCCCCAGAGATGTCACTGACGTGGAAATACTGGAGGGGTGTCTGAGTGTGTGGCACTGGCCCCAGTTGCATTTTTAACACTGTCTTGCCCTCAAAATAAGTGGGTGTATACAGGGTCACCTCCTGTATTCTCAGCAAAGCCTACAATTGACATGACTACGAACTTTGCTAATAAATCTTTAACTGATGGATTAAATCACCTGGAGAGAGGTTTTGGGCCTCTCTTAGAACAATAATCTAGTACAAATGGACAAATTGTGTTTGCTGAGGCTAAGGCTGGTGACAAGGCAATGGAACACTCATTGAGGCGTGACATTGCCAGAATTGAGAAGTTAATAGAACTGGTGGATGTAGTTAGGCCATTGGCTTCGGCAACCCTGGCAAGCCAAACTAAGTGCCTGAATGGGAGTGCTGGTCCTCAACACTCCACAGAAAGAACTTGTATTGAGGCGGCACAGGAATTATTTGACAAAACTCTTGGAGACTTACGGAAAGACGTATTCCCTACTAGGGAAATGGATAGCACAGGGATAGATGGGGACAACCTGTATTCGCCTTGGCAAATTCTTCCCCTTCAGCGGAATCTTCGAAATCTTCTTATTCAATCTGGGAGGTGACGAGGAGAAACCGTCATAAGAATGCTCAAAACATGGATAAAGGCTGATTATGCCTGACCTCTGCAGCAGCATGTCAATGTTGACTATTGCATTGGCTCCGTTTTTAAAACTTTATGGGTCAATTAATGACAACATCAAGGACCAAGCTATTCTGCTTGCCATGCTGCCTAGTAAAGTTCTCTTTATAGAGGGGTACATTACAGCTAACAAGGAAAATGGCCAGGCCGCTCTTCTCGAAGTCATGCAGGGGCCGCCTCTCTTGGAAGTGTTGGGCTCTATATCCCTCATTGTGCTATTAACTCTACTTTGTCTAACCAAGTTGTGGATCTTGAACTCGCTAAACCTGATGGCATGGTCTGGGATGCCTCTAAAGGATTTTGCGTGAGTATTGATGTGCGGAGGGACGAGAAACAACCTTCAGTGAGCTCCCAGCAGGTGGACCGTGATTTATTAACAGTCATACATAAGGCAACCATTCGCAAAATTGAGGCAGAAGAGGTGGAGGAGTCCCATTAAGTCTCAAGAGCCTACCTGGTATTTGGCAGAAGATGTAGAAGAAAGATGGGCAGGGTTAGAAACCTCTCAAATCCATCTGTAAAATCTGGTCATGTAGGGAAAAGTCAGAGACACCTAAATAATGGGGTTGGGGTCTCTCCATAAGAGAGCCCGAGGCTTCAGACTTAGAGTTGATGAAGGCTGAAGCTGTGGAAGCCACTGCCCAGAATTTGATTTTAAATTGGTCAGTTTATTCAACGGATCTGAGACGCTAGCTGAAAGCAACAACTAAAGGAATGGGGCGGATTCTGTGTCCCCGGAGTCGCTTATGTTGCTTGACTCAACCAAAGTCATGGAAGTAATGTTTCAAACCCTTGCTGAAAAAGGCGTGGCAGCCGACGTAAGAGTCTGTGCAACGCAAAATCTTGATGCAGCCAATACTGCTCTCGCACCTGGAAGTGGGCTCCCTTTGGTTCTCTGTCCTTTGATAGCTTTAACTGGACAGGAAGGTAAGCAAGTTGCATTCTTTGGTGAGGTACATGGTGCGTCTAACAAAGTTCTAAACCATAATTTGCTCCTCATACAAGTCCAAAGGAGGACTGTAGAGGAAATGTTCTTAGAAGAAAATAAGTTGATATAGAAAGAGGGTATGACACTGATAAGTGGGGTCAAAGAGGGAAAGTGTTGCATAACCCAAAAGACGAGTTTCACTGTTTCCGTTTGGAAAGACTGGTAGACATGGACGAAAGTTTAATTTTGAACAGAAGAAATGTCCTGGTACTATTTAACTGTGTCCCGAGCATCCGTCAAATTCATTCAAAGGACTTGCTAGTGATAGAATTTATCGATGAGGTTTGTATGGATGCCGTCTTCTTGCACATTCCGTCATCTGAAGTCATGCATACTTTGCTTAACGCAAGCTGGAGCTATTGTCTGTTGGGCTATGACTTGACCTCTCTAACAGAATTTGTTCTGGAACCCAGGAGGCCTTGAGTGATAATATCTTTTTAGTGCCAAAACAGTTTACTGGCACTGAAGCCTCAACAGAGGATGGTTGGGCCACCATTAACATCAGAGGTGGAGGAGCCAAGTTTTGGGGGTAGGGCCACCTAAAGTGGCAATTTCCCATAGATTAACCTTCTATCAACCTGAAACAGGTCTTGAGAATGACAGTTACGACTAATGGTGGCCCCACATCTATAAGAACGGTGGGAATCCCTGCAATCCCATAGAAGATCTTTTCGGATGTCCCTTCGAAAGCACAAGCGTTTTGGCCTCCCAGGGTGCAACTGAGACCAAGTATGCAATAGCTAACTAAGGAGGGTCACCCAAGGCTCTTGTCTATGGCATCTTGGAACGCAATGGGTTTTTCCCATTTGTTTACAAAGGGTGCTCTTCATCTGGGCGATTTCAATCTTATTTGCCTCCAAGAGACCTGGCTTTGTTGTAAGCCGAACTTGGATGGCTTTACCGTGACTAATATCAGTGTGTTCAGGCCCATATTACCAAATGACTGTGAATGCAAGCAGACGTCCAAGGCCAAATAATTATGATGTGTTATTATATAGCACTTTTATATAGAACAAATATACATACAACATCACCCAAACCGTGTTGGTACTCATTTATCAAACTCAGAAGCATGAAAGTCTGAGTTGGCCTTGTTGATTTGAACCTGCAACCTGCAGATCACAGCAGCAAGTGCTTAACCCACTGACCTACCTTACCGACTGTAGCAATTTTACTGGCTATAGTAAAATGAGCAATTACATGTCTGAATGGTCTCAAAGTCAGAAAGCAAATTACCCTCTTTAGTGGATATCATTAAACTGGTAACTGAGATTTAACAGCGGGTCAGTTCATATGCACGTCTGGTGCAAAGTGGGCCACGTGTCAAGCTTGTGTGGATCTAATTTTCAGACTTCAGAGGTTGGTAAAATACATACCATTTTTAGGAATCATAACTGTGTATTAAAGAATTTAGAGTAGCGCAGGGGAAGCAGCGTACTGACATGGAATCCAGTACTCGTTACCTCATGCATGCAAACAAACATCCTGAACAGCATGCCATAGAGATAGAAAAGATAGACATATTACAACCAAGCATACAAGGTGGCCCAATGAAATCAAGGGCAACTTTATGTGCTATGGTCAAACATTTCTACACTGTACACAAGCTTTTAGGCACAAGGATTTTGTTAAGTGACCAAGGACACCGAGAAGGGATGTCTTGTGATGATTGTAACAGACAACGGCAGAAAAAACATGCAACTTGCGAAAAGCAAAATACATAGTCCGAAATGGATGCTTATTGTACTCTAAATGCTTTTTGGAAGTTTTTTCTGCATTGTGAATTTGATGTTTTTAAACAGACTAAATACGTGACTCACCCCGTGAAGTGTGCCTAAAATAAACCTTTAATGAGTTTAGCAATTAGTGTATAGAATTCCAGAAAGACAAATTATTTGTTATTCCTATTCTTTCTTATTTAGGGTCACTGTTCAAAGTGTTACACTTGTGGAACCCCCTGTTTTTTAAGAGGCCTGAACAAGAAATCCAGCCACTCCAGAAACAAAGAGCCACAGGAATCTGTATACAAATTTGAAAAACAAAAACCTAATGAGAGATTTGTTCGAAAATCAGCTGAATGAATATTATGTACAGCCCAAAACTTCGAATAAATCTCCTATTCAGAGTCATTATTGTGAACAAGGGGAGCGGGGGCTGCGGGGGTGTCCTCCGCACCCTTGTTCACTATATTGCCATCAGTGTTTCTGAGGGGGTCCCCTGATTAAAAAAATAAAAGAGGACCCTGCGGTGCTGTACCAATGCATGGAAGTGAGGGGAACTGGCGTTGCAGAGGAATGCAGGAGACGAGGGCACACAGTGAAGTGTGCTGCCAAAAGGTAAGTAAGAGAGTGGGGGCTGCAGGTTATCAGAAATGTTTGGGGGAGTGAAAACCAAAAGTAATTTTTGTTCAAATGACTTTCGTTCTTTTCTCCCTCGAACATTTCTAATTTGGTTAATTCATGGTAATCCAGAGCCACATGATGCTGTGCACAACCAAGGAGCTTCAATTAAAAGAATATATGTATTTTTTTTAGGGGTAGCAAGGGAGACCACAGGGGTAGCAAGGGAGACCACAGGGGTCACAGGTGCAACCCCTGACAACACCCAAATGACGTCCCTGATAGGCGATTTTGCCATTTTTCAATCATACTGCTCGTTGACTTTTATAAATGAAAGTTAACGGCAGTCTTCACTTACGGTTCAGAATCACTATTTTATATCTGCCAATCAATATGGCCAATAGCCAAAGCTTCTTTTGGAAGAAAGTGTTAGGCCTGCCGAGATCAACCCCTATCCAGGTGATTAGATGGGAATTGGGGTTGATCTTGTTAAAGGGAGTGTCTGAGTGGAAGAAGGGGGTCATTACGAGTATGGAGGTAGCCATGGTGCTATTAGCACCATGGCTACCCCCATACCGCATACCGGGTCCGGGTTAATTGAATGAGGAATTACCGGGCCATTCCAACCTTGGAGGACCCGGTAATTCCTCATTCAAAATACCCATCCCCATTCGAGCCCCCATAGGGCTCAATGGGAATGGGGAGGGAGCTAATAACGAGCTCGTTCATAACGGGCCCATTATTAGGTCCTTGGTCCTTTAGCGGCTCCCACTTAGGGCGCCTGGTAAAACCAGCCGCCATTAGTGGGTCCCGCTAAAGGACATCGTAATGCGGTGGTAAGGGGTTAGCGGCACCGGCACCCTTACCGGCACCATTAACCCCTTAACGCCAGGGTCGGAATGAGGCCTTTTGTCTCTGTTCAGGAAGTGTATATTGGAGACACCCTCCTCAATTTTTCGGTTTTTAAAAGGTGAAATGTCATTGGGCAGGGATAAAGCTCTCTCGAAATGGGAACTTTACTGTGGGGAATTACAGGAAAAGGCCTCTGCCAGTGTGGAAGACCTGAGATTAAACCCAACTAAAGTAAAAACGAATCTGTGGAGAGCAGATTGGATAGAGACTTTGGAATAGGCAAATGATTTTAAACTTTTTTACAACTTAAAATATGAAGCAAAGGCAGCTGGTACTCTTCCTAGGTATCTCATCAAAATAGCTGGTAGTCGTAGGGAGAGGATGTGTAACAGTCCCCCTACTCCAGGTGTTAGTGCTTTTGGCCTGGGGGCTGTGGAGGTGCTTGTTCGGCAGAGTTGAGGGTCGTTTTGCACCCTTCCTGTTGATACACTTGCCGGTTCGTGAGGGTTGGGCAGTTGAAAGTGGCTGCATGTATGTTGCAGCAGAATATTGGTGGCTGGTTCCCCGTTCTGTATTGCTGCCCCAAACGGTGGGCTGTAGGTCGTGGTGGCTGCCCGTGACAGGAGGTACTTGTGTGTCTGGTGGCACACCTAGTTCGTGTGTGCTTGGTATAACCTGGCTGTTGATAGGCAGGGGGGGAGGGGAGCCGCAGTCCAGGCTCACTGTTGGGCGTGCGGCATTGGTGTCTCACCCCCCACCTACCTTGATGGCAGAATCTGCGCCTGGATTGAGGTCCGGTCTGGAGAAGGGCTAGTCCGCAACTGGGGAGCGGTATGACCTGGGTGTGAGTAACGCGCCCAGTCCTGCCCTTAAGGCCCGCTTCTACACAGAGCGGCAGTCTATGAGGCAATGCTGTAGTGGTCCACTTCAGCCGTAGGGGTTGCCGTTGCCCAGTCCTCCGGAGCAGCCAACTGTGTAGGTCCCACCCTCCGCCCGGGCCCCCCAGGGGATTACCGCAGCATTCGCATTGTTCTCTGAGGTGCGATCAGGCCCCAGCGGGAGGAGGGAGAATCCGTGTGCGGCTGTTGGGCTCCCAGCGGGGCTCTGGGCACAGTAGGATTTTGGCGCGAAGAGCCGCTGCCGTTTGGCGAACCACTCGGATTTTGCAGGCGGTGTAGCTCGGTTACGGAGGGTCGGGCCAGTCTCAAAGTTGCTCAGCGCCTGCTGGGGATGTTAATGCATCTTCTAGCTTGCATCTATTTGTCAGCAGCGATGCCATAATGCAGGATTTTTAGGACAGGATATTTACAGCCGGGGAGCTTTGTAGTCAGGCGGCCATCTTGCTCGGTGCATCACAGCGCCCCCGCAGAGAACTGGCTTTTTAACTGTGACAACAGGAACTGATTGGCCTTGAGCACTTTACTCTGGGCCATTAAACATTCTTTCAATTCCCTGATTTCATTCTGACTTAACTCATTTTTGTTTTGCGCAGCCTGCATTGCGTGTGTGTAATGCTTACCTTGTCCCCGCAGGAGCGTAAATGGTCCGGGACCCTGGTGATCTGGCAATACTGGTTAAATAGGATTTTCCCCTGTCATAAAGGAGAGAAAAAATAGGAGGGGGAAACTGGGATCAATATAATGTGGTAAATATACTGCGGCTCTCCCTTCTTCCCACCCTGACTGGCTCCCCAATAGTTCTTAAGGCCCACACTCTCCTCACCTCTCTTTTGATGTTAGGGAGCTCTCTGCCCGGCTTTTAAGCAGGGGTGCGTTGGTGGTGAGGCTCAGAAGATACTTATGCTGTTAAACAGGAAAAGCCTCTGAAGGTAAGTGTCTAAATTCGTGGAGGGATCTTTAGTTTTAGTCAGGAGAGCTTTGAAGTCTCTGAGAGAAAAAAGGTTCTGAGGTTGGAGAGATCTCTCTTGATGATTTAACAACTCTCTCTATTGCAGGTTCTCTGAAGAAAGAAGTTTCTCTTGAGGAGCTTGGGCTTTGTCGAAGCAAAAACATTAAGTCTTCCGTTGAGTTAAATATGCACACGTAGTTAGGAATAGGCACGTGGCACAGCGTGCCTTTGTTACCCAGCTATGGGTTTTCCCTTGAGGTAAGTATGTGCGCATCGTTTGGTTAAGGCAGGCAGCATATCATGCCTTTGCATAAAACTATGGTTCTTTTTTTGTGAGGCAAGGCGTTGGAATGCTTGGAAAAGGTCGTCAGAGCTTCAGGTACGTATGCGCGTATGGTTATTTTCATTAGCTACTATGGGCCTCATTACATGGTAGGCGATAAGGGTTAACGGTCACTGGTAAGGGTACCGGTGACCGTTAACCCTTACCGCCTTATTACGCGGTCCCTTTGTGGGTTGGTACTTTAACGCCTGCTTTGAGCAGGCGTTAAAAAACAAACCCGCAAAGGGACCTTGGTGCTAATTACGGTACAGCAATTTGCGGTACCGTAATTAGCGCCTTCCCCATTCCCATTATGCCCTATGGGGCAAAAATGGGAATGGGGAAGGGCCTTGGTGAATGGGGAATTACCGCCCCCGCTCACCTTGGAGTAGGCCGGTAATTCCGCCATCCACCAAGGCGGACACAGTAAAATACCGGCGGCAACCATGGCGCTGATAGCGCCATGGTTACCGCCTACAGTGTAATGAGGCCCATGTCTTTAATGTTCTTTCAATAACGATGGTACCTTAATCTTTGTAGGTTTTCAGAGATCGGAAGATTTCCAGATGAAACTGCGGCCATGGATGAAGACTGCTGACTGAACTGCAGAACTACGGAGAATTGAAGTCACTGTCAGAGGACTGCTGCTGTGGTAAACTCAGTTCAGGTACGTTGAAGACTATGGTCTGCGGATCTTCTGTTAACTATTTGAGTTCATAACAAGACTTTTTCTACTATCTTACAGATCTGTGAGCCGACCGCCAGTAGCGTTTCACCACTGTCAGCGGAACTAATGCAAAACGCATGTTACTGCGGGGGCGGGGCTATTATAGTCCTCTACGCCCAACGACTAGTTCTCAATGATTACCTAGACAGTGACCCAAAGGGTGGCCACCTTAAGGGGATTGGTACACCACTGGATCTCTATGGAAGCCCATCATCACCTTGGTACAGGGGAATGTGAGAATGCCATGTTTGCCATGCTAAAACCCATCTTGCCCCTACAGATCTGTACCAAGACTCCTTCCTAGCCCAGACACCAGAACCCACCTCAGAAACCCTGAAAGTGATCGTGGCCCCAAGGCCCCTCATAAGGGTGGTCCTGCCGGCCCTGGCTTGGTTGGATGATTCTGATTAAATCTTTTAAGTAGCTGGGGAGTGAGTCATGATCCCTGTCCTAGCCCTCTTAGGCAAAACACTGGAGCCAGGCACGATCCCCTACATAGTCCTTAAAGGCCTCCCCATCTCATCCGAGACCCACTTGGAGTCAGACCTGGCTCCTGTGGCGCCAGGCTCATACATGACTCATACATGACTCAGAGGATAGACTTGGCACTGGACTTTGTAATGCACTTTGGGCAATATGGATGCCCCCACATAACTCAGTTCCATGACCTGAGCTATTCGGTCTAGGTTTTTGGGTGTGGTTCGACCTAGGGATACCTGGGATACCTGGAGGCTATATAAACCACGCCCGGGCAGAGAAACACGCTTTGTGTTATTCTGCGCCTGCAGAGTGACACTCACTGTGTTCGGATCGGTCTCCTGAAGGCCTTCGCCTTTCCTCCACATCCTGCGCACCTGAAAAAACAAGAACAGCATTAACATCACACTTACAGAATCCTGCTTCCATCCATCGCTCCTCCAGTCCTGTGGACAGCATTTCGGCGGTGTCTTCTCCATCTCGGAATGCCGCACACTGGGAAGAAAAGAATGAAGGGAGAAGACATTAGTAAACATGCTTGTATCCCGGATTCTTCTAAAACAGCAAGAAGAGTCAAACGCTTACCTGAACTCGAGCCGATGGTAACTTCAGCTCCGGAGCACGCCATCGACATACAAAGGGAAAAGACAACACAGGTTAGCACATAAAGGACAAGAAGACGCCACACATTGCGCTTTACCCACCGCATCATATCTCTCAGCCGGCGGCCATACTGGGACATTGCAGGGCCTGCAAGGGACAAAGAGAGACATAGGTCAGCACAAGAAAAAGCGAACAGCGCAGTGCATCGTGCTTTCACTCACCGCTAGCGCTCGGCTTCCCTAAGCCACACGACACCATCACCGACCCCCTCCAACACCTACGGGAGAAGAGCAGACATTATTAAGGGGCAAGAGACAAGAAAAGGACAGTTCACCAAGAATCAACAAACCTACCTTGTCAGGCTGGAGTCACAAGCCCAGATGCATTGGGCCCGCACCAGTGAAGCAACTAGGTCGCGCAACGCCCACATCTACCGACGCACCCCTGCACTGAAGAGCGGGACGGAGAGCACACACCACAAGAAAATAAGACGAGGAGAGGACATAGGGGAAAGTTTGGTCCTCAAGGGAAGTGGGGGTCAAGCAACCAGAGACAATAAAGTTAAAATCTGGAAATCCTGTATTTCAGGCCCAATCCCCAGTCGAACAGATTCCAGGGAAGGGTTCGAGATCATGAGTGGTCCAGACAGGCTGAGTGGCGTCCCCGTGGATATCAGGTGAGCGTTACAGAGTGTGAGTGTGAGCATTAGGTTCCCAAGTTCTGTACTGCAGCCCGAAACCCTTCCAATCCACCAAGTGAAACAATTTATTTCTGACTACTTTGAAATCTAAAATCTTTCACTTTGAACTTGGGTTCACCCTCTACGATCACTGGTTTTGGAGGTTTTAGGATTCTGGACCTGGATTCACTGGCTTCAATGGGGAAATCAGAAACACAGGGTGTATTCCCATATGAGATTGAAGGGTCAACTTCAGAACTAGAGTATTGATGACTGCTTCCACTGGAAACGGCCCAGAAATCTAGGTTGGAATTTGCACAGCCCTTTAAGAGGAATGTGTTTGGAAGCTAGCCACACCTTCTCTCCCACTTGATAATCCTGTCATGATCCCAGTCAGTGAGCATAGTCCTCATTCAGGTTTTCAGGCTAGGCAGGGAACATTATGCCAGTCAGCAGGTCAAAGGTGGGTGTTAGCCTGGCGCATATGGCATTTACACCATTCACAGCATATGCTTTCATAGAGTCTTGTGATGTTTTACAGTAATTTCATACACCAAACATGGCCGCCGCAAGATCCATTTACAAATTGTTGCACGTTCTATTCATTTTGCAGAGGGAGCTACTTAAGCCACTACTCCGCTGAAATGCGCGCTTCGCGTCTGCTCTGCTGACAGCGGGTAACGCCACCAGCGTTTCTCCTTACAGAACCTCTAAAAGGAGAAAATAGAGACATTAGCTTTACAGAAAACTACATAATGGCCTGAAATCACCCTTAGAATACTGCGTAAAATTTCCAGACAAGAAGCTCAAAAAGACTTTCATGAGAGCACGTCTGAACCTTCTTATCACAAAAGAAATATTGGCAAAAAGAGCTCCCACGCAGGAGAACCATTGCAGACTATGCAAAGATCCAGACCAAGTCGAAACACCATACCACTTAATCATGAAATGTCCGGCTATGGCAAATGAAAGACACTCTTACCTGACACCACTGGCTTCTAATGAAATCATCTTAGACGACGAAACGCGCTGGTTCCGTCTATTTGCGGGAGACTCGGCAAGATGGTCTAGGATGACGGCGAAATTTCTTACTGAAGCCCTAAGAAGGGCTTCTGCTATTCCATCACATATTGGGGACTCTAGCATCCTAGAAATTGCCGAAGCCTAAGCCGAGACTCAACTACTGCTTGACAGATTCAGTGGTGTCTTAGGTAGGAAGCAGGAAGACGAAAGATAAAAGACTGAATGTCTTAATGTGTGAAGTTTTCTCTTTTTTTTTTTGTAAAAACCTAAACGGTTAAAACAAATAAAAAAAAAAAAAAAAAAAAAAAAAAAAAACTACAGAATACTATAGTTAATAGAAAAGACTTACCTGTCCGAAGTTACCATCCAAATCAGTTATTTTCAGTCAGAAGTTTCACTCACTGCCGCAGTATCTTCAGTCAGCAGTTTTCGCTCGTAGCCACAGCATCTACAGTCAGAAGTTTCACTCACAGCCACAGTATCTTCAGTCAGCAGTTTTCGCTTGCAGCTACAGCATCTTCAGTCAGAAGTTTCACTCACAGCCGCAACATCTTCAGTTAGCAGTTTTCGGTCGTAGCCGCAGCATCTTCAGTTAGAAGTTTCTTCTGCAGCCACTGCATCTTCCAAAGGTACGTTTCCTCAGCTTTCTGAAAACCTGCAGACAGCACAAGAGGTATTTAATTTACAAACAAACTTAACAGTTAAAAAGAAAAGACATTTTATAAACATTTACGTTCCTAAAGGTTTTTCAAGTTTTCACCTCACCGTTGTTTCCATGCTTTTCCTTGAAGGCTGCAGTTACTCCGTATTGGCGAACTTGTTTGTTTGTTTGTTTTTTTGATTGTTTATTTGATAATGCGCACCAAACCCTCAGGTAGCTGGGCGCAGCAGTACAAGAATATTCAAAGCTTAGTTACAGCATGAAAAGTACAGGCAATGGGCATGACACACAGGATACATAATATGAGTATGTAGTCAGGCAAAAATTACAGTCAGGCAAAAAGTATGGTACAGAAGAAGCAGATAGACCAAGGGTCAGTAAAGGTGGGAGGAGCGGTGGAGTCATTTCTCAGATGTCCTTGGTACGGAGCCAGCTCAACAAGGTTCGTCTTAATCTAGAGTATGGCTGTTCCGTTCTGAATGCAGTCGGGAGTGCATTCCAGGAGAGGGTAACTTTGACTAGAAAGCTTCCTCCGCCAGCTTTGGATAGTCTGATTTTAGGAATTTCTAAGCAGATGTGGTTAGCTTTAGATAAGAAGGGTCTACAATCTCTAATGAGTTTACAGGTGTAATCTGCAGATGAGGCCATGGAACTGACTTGTCTTTTTAGTGATAGTGTAGAATCGAGGTAAAAGCCTAATGTTTTTACCTCGGTTACTACATTGAATAAGTTCCCATCGATGTTGAACGCATTGTAGCTGGGGTTGAGTTTTTTAAGGTTAGAGTCAGAACCCAAAATCAATACCTCAGTTTAGTCCTCATTCAGGCAGAGGCCATGTGAGGCCATCCATGCCTAAATGAGGAGGTATATCCTGTTTACCGAAGCTGTGTTTTTGGCGAAGTTGCCTGACAGGGGTATGAGGATCTGGGTGTCATCAGCATAATTCATGTATGTGACACCCAGCCTGTCAAGTTTGTCTCAAAGAGTGGCTTGGTAAAGATGTTATACATTGTCAGTGAGACGCATGAACCTTGTGGGACTCCACAGGTAATTTGGATTGGGTCTGCAGAGGCTGAGGGGGAAAACACTCTCATTGTACAGTTAGCTAGGAAGGATTGCACCCAGGCTATTGCATCACTAGAGAAATGTGCAGCTGACGCTAGGTGGTCACATAACACTACGTGATCCACCAGGTCGGATGCTGGCAGAATAGCATAGCTGTTTTACCTTTTTCCTTCAACTCGTCGATTTGTGTCTTTAAGTTAATTAGAGCAGTTTCAGTCCTGTGTTGTGGTCTGAATCTGGATTGGCGCAATCCTAGTAGAAGGTTGGCCTTGAGGTAGTTTTGGATTTGGAGGTAGGCTACTTTATCAATGATCTTGAGGAGGAATGGTACTGTTGTGATGGGTCGGTAATTGGTGGGGATGGCCAGATCTAGGGTCTGTTTCTTAAGGGGGGGTAGTACCCATGATTCTTTGAGGTTGATCGGGACAGTATGTGACTTATATGAGGCGTTGATTAGTTTGGATATGAAGGGTGCTAAGTCTCTAGCTGCGTCTCTGATTATTTGTGCTGGGCAGCTATCACCCTGACAATTGGAGGGTTTTAGTATTAGAATAACCTTTTCTGTTTCCAAAATGGAAATATTGGTGAAACTGAATGGGGTAGCAATGTTGGTGGTAACCGAGGGTGGGCTGGGGTGTGACTCAGTGGAGTGCAAGGATGTTCTTTTATTAGCTATTTTAGTCTGCAATGTGGCTATTTTGTTGGCTAAAGCATTTTGGACACTGGTACACCTTTGTTTATCTTTTGGGGTATTATCCGTGGGTGGAATGGGGTTTTCCCTTTCACGCAAGATGGTAACAAGCTCCTTGGTGTTGGAGTTAGCCTTAGCGATTCTTTCATTGAATGTGTTCTTTTTGCTGAAGATTATTTCTTTCTTATACATAGTTGCGAAATTGGTAAGAAAGGTTTTGTTCTCGACCATGGGAGAGTGTCACCAGATAGCTTGGAGTTTCCTTTTTTGTAATCGTAGTTCTTTAAGCTCGGGGGTGAACCAAGTATTAAGATGAGATTTTTGTTTGCCTTTGTGTAATTTGATAGGTGCAATCATGTCAAGGGCCTTGGTCATAGTGTCATTAAAGGTCTGTACTCATGCATTTGGGTCGCAGTTGTTGGTGATTGAAGAGAGGGTCGGTAGGCGGAGGGGAAGTAGCTTTTCAATAGTAATGTCTTTTTTGCTTCTGGTCGGGAGTGGTGGTGCTATTTCGATTTTCCTCTGCTTTAGGTGTTCCATAGAGGAAGAGAAGCTGATAAGGTGGTGGTCAATCTAATGTTGAGGGGTTATTTTGGTGATTGTGATAGAACAGTTCAGGTTGGCTACCCAGTCTAGTATTTGCCCTTTTGTGTGAGTAGGAGCAAGGACTTTTTGGGTCAAACCGTGTTCGGTCAGGATGGTTTCAATCGATTGAGCATATTTTGTCCTCAGGATCGTTAAATCCCAGGTTGAAGTCTCCTAGCAGGAGGAGTTGTGAGGTGTCTTTTATGTTGTTGGTGAGGAGGCTGGAAAGGTCTTCCTCAAAGGTGCCTATGGGACCAGGAGGTCTATTTGCTAGAAGGATGGTTAATGTGCTATTATTAGAGATTGGGAGTTTAGCTGAGAGATGTTCCCAGGATTTGATTTCGGGGGGTGTGGTTAGTCTTAGTGCTAGTTTGGTTTTAGCTATGACAGCGAGGCCGCCCCCTCTGGTGTTGGGCCTATCTGTCATGGAGCAAAGCCATCAACCTGTCTTACCAGCTGCTGGAGGGGGTCATAGATTAATGGCAACTAGTACATTAAAGAAATGCATGTTTGCAGGAAGAATCCTGCCTTACAGAAGGCTCCTATGTCCTTTTTGCAGGCGAAGTAGCCTGCAAACTACAGTTCTCAGGCACCCCCAGGCCCAGAACACCTTCGTGAAGCCCACATCGGGCGGGGCAGACGCGCGCATGCACTCAAGGACAACAAAGGCACAGGGCTTGTGCTCTGAAGCTCAACAAGAGAAGACGTGTTCTCCGGAGCTCCGAGCAAGGGGAAGCGCACGAGGGGCCACGCCCCAAACATCATCAACCCAGGCCCCTCGGCACATACAGATAAGTACCGCTTGTACTGGGGAACCAAGGCTGACTCGGGGCAAGGCGCGCACCGCTGTAGAAGCGATTGAACTCCCTAACAGCTGTGACGAGGGGCACGCGCAGGGGGCTCTGCCCGAAGTTCCAAGGTCCCGCTGCTCCAGCAAAAGCTAAGTTCGACTCCTTTATTGTGTTACCCTATGTCCCCCTACCCGTCCACCTCGCTTGCCCTAGTCCTTTTACTGGTTACCCTTGCTACGGAACCCATCCAACCAACGAGACCCTAACCCTCTTTCCCCGCCAGGGTCTCTGAGGCTTGTGTGAGTTTCAACTTGCAGGCACCTAGACCGTGGAGGGGTTGGTTGGTTTGTGCCACTCCTGAGCCTGGAAACTGAAGCCGTGACACTATCAACCCTGAGTATTTGATAGTCATCTGGTATGGTTAACATGATGGCTGGGCCTTCTGCGTCGTGTAACCAGGATTCAGTGATGGCCAAGATGTCTAAGTTGTCAGAGGCGAGCAGGTCAGCGATTTCAGCGGTGTGCGCCATAAGTGATCTTGTGTTGATGAGGGATCCTGATAGAGTAGTAATTTTATTCTGCTTTTGGAGAGGTAGTGGTCGTTGTTTGATGTGTTTAATTCTAGTGTGACTCCAGGGAGAGTGGGCAGTGATGTGGGTTTGAGTTTCTACGGTGGGTGTGGGTGGAATGTAGTCATTGGCAAGGGTATTAAGGCTGAGGCGGGGGTCTGTGGGCCTAATTATATTAGTTTTAGGTTTGTAGATCCGGGGAGGTCTTGCATGGAGTCTTGAGTTTCTCTCCTGAGGGGTACAAGGTCTGAGATTGATGCAGGCCATTACATTAAGGTCACAGAGAAGTACCAGTTGTATGTTGGGCAGTTGAATCTTTATGGTGTGCATAATTCTGTTTGAATGAAACCAGTTAGTCTCAAGGCTCTAGGCGGAAGGTGGTATCTTGACGGTAGAAGTACCTACAAGTCTGGTGGGCTCATTCCAGGTTTAGCGTAATAATGTATGGGCACATAGGTACATTTAGAGTAGGTAGCTGAATCACGCATTAGCCAGATAGTAGTGTGGTCTGGAATTGGCTAGTTGCAGTGGCACAATATTCATGCGAGTAGGCTAGTCCCAATTATAGCAAGGTACTTAGTAGGGCTAGTGGGCAAGTATCACAGTGGCACAATATTCATGCGAGTAGGCTAGTCCCAATGATAGCAAGGTACTTAGCAGGGCTAGTGGGCAAGTATCACAGTGGCACCATATTCATGCGAGTAGGCTAGCCCCAATTATAGCAAGGTACTTAGCAGGGGTAGTGGGCAAGTATCACAGTGGCACAATATTAATCCGCGTAGGCTAGTCCCAGTTATAGCGAGGTACTTAGCAGGGCTAGTGGGCAAGTATCACAGTGGCACCATATTCATGCGAGTAGGCTAGTCCCAATTATAGCAAGGTACTTAGCAGGGCTAGTGGGCAAGTATCACAGTGGCACACTATTCATGCGAGTAGGCTAGTCTCAGTTATAGCAAGGTACTTAGCAGGGCTAGTGGGCAAGTATCACAGTGGCACAATATTCCTGCGAGTAGGCTACTCCCAGTTATAGCAAGGTACTAAGCAGGGCTAGTGGGCAAGTATCACAGTGGCACAATATTCATGCGAGTAGGCTAGTCCCAATTATAGCAAGGTACTTAGCAGGGCTAGTGGGCAAGTATCACAGTGGCACAATATTCATGCAAGCAGGCTATTCCCAGTTATAGCGAGGTACTTAGCAGGGCTGATCCATGCTTATAGCAATAGTGCATTGTTTAGAACACATGGCACAAGGTAAGATACTGATGGAAAGTTCGGACAGTTGATGATATGAATGATGGTAGGCTTGGTCATGCGTTCTGAGGTTTATATCGTGCAAATGTTACTGTTGATCAGACGTGAGGTGGCAGGGATCAATAATACTGAACAAGGGCTGGATGACATGTACCTTTTGTACTGTAGGGGAAGCTCATCAAAGGCGCAACCATGCGAACAACAGGGCCTTTTTTGGCCTTCGTTGGCCGCCAGCTGATAATAGTAGGTTGATAATAAGGTTAAGCGTTGCTTAGCAATGAGGAGGCATCCAAGCCTCGCTTTCATGCCGAGCAGCGCCCAACATTTTGTTTAGTTCCGGATGTGTGCGGCCAGCTGATTTCTTCTTTGAAATAGCTGCCGCTCTTTCCTGCAGTAGTAATGGGCACAGGATTATAATGATCTACTGGTATGGATGAAGCAATGGCCCATGCAGTCCTGGGTGGCTGCTGGGATCAGGTGATTCGATCGATGGGTTTGGCGGCAGGATCACGCTGCAAGCTGCATATTCGTAGTGCAGCAGGAGGTGATTGGGGGCTCCTGCCCTCTCCACCTAGGTGATGGAAGTGATTTGGTCAGGGGCACAACAGGCCTTTTTTGGCCTTCATTGGCTGCCGGCTTTCGGCCTGCCGACGGAAGTAGGTTGAGAATAAGGGTAAGCGTTGCTTAGCAATGAGGGGGCATCCAAGCCTCGCTTTCATGCCGAGCTGCGCCTGACATTTTGTTTCGTTCCGGATATGTGCGGCCAGCTGATTTCTTCTTTGAAATAGCTGCTGCTCGTTCCTACAGTAGTAATGGGCACAGGATTATAATGATCTACTGGTATGCATGAAGCAATGGCCCATGTGGTCCTGTATGACTGCTGGAATCAGGTTATTCGATTGATGGGTTCGACGGCAGGATTACGCTTCAAGCTGCGTCTTCGTAGTGCAGCAGGAGGTGGGTGGGGGCTCCTACCCTCTCCACCTGGGTGATGGAAGTGATAACGTTTTCTCATCCTGAGTAACTCCGCAGCCATCCACAGCCATAATTCTTTTCCCAAATTCCAAGAACCTGAAAAAAGAGAGAAGAAAGCAAATTATTAGAAAGAGAGAGATCTCTCCAACGTAGGAATCAGTTCAAGACCTAAATGATTAGAGTATTTTCACTAGCTTACTTACCCAAAGACTCATTCCTCAAGTAAAGACATTTCAAGGCAAGATGCTATAGAGTACACCAGCTATTTAAGTTACAATTGTTCCTTCATCTCAACACGCCCCTGTAGAAAAACAGGATGGAGAGGTCCACAATAAAAAAACACAGGTGAGGAGGGAGGGATTACAGAGTATACATGCAGTACTATGTCAGTTAACAGATGTTATAGCATTTCTACTGTTGTCATTGTCTGTTTAAACAGAAAGAGAATCCTAAAAGTGCCAAGGTACCAGGTCCACAGATTGAGAAGACATTACGTTCCCGAGGAGTCCAGGTAAGCATTACAAATCCAGAGTATCTCTTTGGTGCTTGTCAGCAAATTTATTTTGGGTCTCCTTTGCAGCAATCAGATGTACCAAGGCTTCCTGCTTAGATTGGGAAATGTTCTTGTGTAAACTCTGCACTGCTGGCCTCTCTAATGGCTCTGGTGGCTCAAAGGTGGAGGTTGGTGGGTGACCACCATTTAGAATGTAAAAAGGAGTATGCACTGTAGAACTGTGCTCAGAATTGTTGTAAGCGTACTCTACAATCCAGAGCAAATCTACCGAAGTGTGATCCGTTTAATGGAGCAGACGTAAGAGGTATGATATGATATGGCATGTATAAGACACCTATACCCAGGTGTTTCAAGATACTGCTCTAAGGTTTGATTTGTTCGCTCTGTATGTCCATCGGTTTGTGGATGGTGACTAGTAGACAAACACACTTCTATCCTAGCCATCTCGCAACACCTCTTGCAGAATTGGGATACACATTGGCTTCCTCTATCGGAGAACACAACTGACAGAAAACCATGTAGATGTACAATGTGTTCCAAGAAACCCTTAGCCAAGTCTGGTGCCAATGGAATTCCTTTTAGTGCCACAAAATGGGCCATTTTGGAAAAAAAATCCACCACCACCAAAATTGTGTTATAACCCGAACAGGGTGGTAACTCTGAAATGAAATTCATTGAGATGGTGTGCCATGGTGTAGGTGTAAAAGCTAACGGTTGAAGAAGTCCTGCAGGTTTTAGTTTTGAACTTTTATTTTGGGCGCATATTCCACATGTTTGGACAAAATCAATGGTTTCTTTGCACCAAGTGGGCCACTAGAAATGTCATTTAACCTTAGCTGTTATTTTAGCAATTGCCGGGTGGCCCTCTACTAGAGCTCCATGATAATCTGCCAGGACCTGCTCTTGCAGGACCCAAGTGGGCAGATAAAGACGTCCCTGAAAGTACGGTAGATTCTCTTGAATTGAATACTGAGGCCCTTTAGACTCCCAAGCCTTTAACTCAGAGGTTGTCATACTATGCCAGATCTTTGTCATCAAATCTTCTACGGGACATCCAGTAACTCCCAACATCTTTTCATCCAGAATAATACTCACAGGATTTTGAGTTACATTAACATCTTCACTCTCCCCGATGCGTGACAAAGCGTCCGCCTTGCCATTGCGCACTCCAGGGTGGTATGTGATAAAATCATATTCCGTAAAAAACAGAGCTCAGCAGAGCTGTCGTGAGGACTGAGCTTTTGCAGAGCGCAAGTATTGCAGGTTTCTAAGGTCTGTAAGAACAGTGATGGTGTGTCAGGCTCCTAAAAAATGATGTCTCCATTCCGTGAATGCATTTTCAATTGCCAATAGTTCCTTGTCTGTGATAGCGTCATTTAATTTTGCCACTGAAAATTTCTTAGACCAAAAGGCCATTGGGTGCAGCTGTCTGGTTTCCAAGGTCTTTTGGGACACTACCACTCCCAATGCAGCACTAGAAGCGTCAGTCTCCACCACAAACTGCAAATCAGGCTGAGGATGTTCTAACACTGGGGCAGTTGTGAATTTATTCTTCAAGGTCTGGAATGCCTCTTCAGATTCAGCGGTCCAATCAAATGTTGTATGTTTTCGTAGTAACAATGTTATTGTGTGGACAAGCTGAGAAAAACCAGATGCAAAGCGGCATTAAAAATTGGTGAATCCCAGGAAACTTTGGACTCCTTTCACCAATGTGGAAGATGGGCAGGTTAAAACTGCTTCGACGTTTCTGTTGTCCATCTGAATGCCATGTGATGACAAGACGAATCGCAAAAACTCCATAGAAGTCACATCAAAGGAGCATTTTTCCAATTTGACGTACAACTAATGTTGCTGTAACTTCATAAGTACTGCTCGAACATGGGCAATGTGTTCCTGGGCGGAGGCTGAGTAGATCAAGATGTCACCAATGTACACCACTGCGCACACATCTAACAACTCACATAACACATCATTCATGAAATTCTGAAAAGCGACTGTGGCATTGCATAAGCCAAAAGTCATCACTTGGTGCTCAAATAATCCAGTGCAGAAAGCAGTCTTCCATTCATCACCCTCCTCAATTCACACCAGCTGATAAGCTCCCCGAAGTTCTAACTTCGTAAAGATTTTTGCATTTTTGACTTGGTGCAATAACACTGGAATGAGTGTAAGCGGGTACCTCTTCTTTACTGTGATCTGATTTAGTGCATGATAATCTATTTCCTGGGGGGAAGGTCTCCCTCCTTCTTTGGCACGAAGAATAGAGGAGAAGCTTCAGGCGACTTTGACCGGTTTAATGGCAGTTCTTTATTCAGCCCTGTTTCTGATGCATATCATACCCCTTGGATCCGTCCCCCTCAGCTACCAATGAGTCAAGAATCAGGCCGGTGTACAGGAAATATATTTGTATTTATTTGGATGAAAGGTAAGAGAAAATTGCACTAAAATGTCTCACACCACTTTGTCCGTGGTACAACACAATAAACTTCCCTCTACATAAATACCTCACGCAACTTGGTTGGGAAAACTCAAATCACAATATTTTACTTTATACAAATTTCAAAACAAATGATCATCAACACAGGTCGCTGAATAAAAACACTTTATATTTGCAATGCTGTACATTTTTGGTGTTCCGGTCTGCTTAAACGGCTAGCAGTAAATAAACACAGGGTGATTTAGCAGTGTTTTTTTCAGCCCCCCCCCCCAACTTTGGTCTGTGGTGGGGAAGTCAGACAGAAAATTTGAGATGATTTGAGAATTTGGGATTTCAGACCCCCTCCACTTAAAGTCCTGTGTTGGGGAAGCTGGGTGGTAGAAATTGAGATCATTTGAGTATTTTGGATTCCAGACCCCCTCCACTTAAAGACCTGTGTTGGGGAAGCTGGATGGTAAACATTGGAATGATTTGAGAATTTTGGATTTCAAACCCCCTTCACTTCAAGGCCAGTGTTGGGGAAACTGGACACATAGGAGTACCCAATGAAATTACAGTCTATAGTTTTCAACGCACACTGGGAATGAGCTTTAATATCAAATGTTAACAAAAATCACCCTGTGGTGTTCTGCCAAAGGGGAGTTTTTTTTCCTGGAGACAGACTGGAGAGATCCTATAACTGTGAGCGTATATCGCCTTAAGAAATTACTTAAACCACAATGAGGCATGGAGCGCCAGTGCTGGAGTCCAGTGGAGAGTCAAGTCACTCACCAGTCAGCTGATAGTCTGATGGACTGACGAACGTGGCTGGTGGACTCCGGGCCTCCTGGTATGCGGCGCTTCGTTCAGGTGGGCCCAGTGGAACTGGGCTTGGATTACTGTCTGATGAAACCATGCCGTGGTCGGAGCTTGAGGAGCAGCAGGGGGAAGTGAGGTAGTGCCAGCGGATCCTCAGCAATGGCCATAGACCATTCAGCGATGAAGAGGAAGGGGAGCGGAGGTAATCCCTTCTCGCCCTACTTCTCAACTTCTCTTAATTTAACTGAAAACATGTCCCAATTATCACCGTGAGCCCACAAACATTGTTATTTAAAGTCCTTAGGGAGCTGTCAACGGTGCCCCAGGTTCTGTGAAGGCCAACACTAACACTAACAGCTTGATGGGACCCGACCTCGCCAGAATGGGAGAGCGGGTTGTCTTGCTGTGTGTGACGAGGGCTGATATTTAATCCATGCTAAAAGTGCCTCATGCAGTAAATTTGCCTTTAAATTCTGGACTTGGGCTTGTTGAGCCGCATGGGACGACAATGAATATAAATGCAAATACAACTGCAAACAACAATGCAAATATAAGTGGAGGCCTAACATTGAATTTAGATTTACCGGTTGTGCGCAGCACTGGTCCTCCTGCCCCTGCTGTTGGTTAGATGGACGGATTCTGTAGCCTGGACTTGAGTGCTGGCGTGGATGGGGCATTTGGCACATCTGGTGCTATTGCGGAAGGATCAGCAGTGGATCACAGGGATAGCTCTCTCATGGTGGGTAGCGCAGAGCAGCCAGTCTCTTTTGTGAAGCTTGCTCCCAACCCTGCCTTGGGTGTGATGTATGTGTGCAGGAGGCCCACACTAAACTTATACTTGAACCCAGGATCCATCGATAAGGGGTTAGTTGTTATAGGGGGCTCGGCGGTCAAGGATGGGGCTATGAGCCAGGGGGTCTACCCCCCAGCAGCCTATGGGAAAGATGGTGGCTGCATATGGGCCCCCATGACAATTACAACTACAAAGGTGCTGATCCATGGAAACTGGCAACAGACACCAAACCCTCTATTATCTTCCATTTTGAAGTTCAGCTCTGGATCTAGCAACATAATAGAGAGGTTGATACAAAATAATTTGGCCACCAATGGACGAGAACCATCAGCACCAGCGAATAGCTTTGAAGTTGAGACCTCCCAAACCCAACAAGAGCTGAGTAAACCCAACATGAGGTGAGTGGACCCAACACCCTGGAGCCAATGGGGAAAGTTTTAAACTTACCATGAAAATCCGCTAGGGTGGTGGATGTAAACCCCAATCAGATGCCAACTAAGGAGGGGGGGGTAAACCACTGTAGTGGATTGATAACATCTTTTTTCCTTCAAAAGTCTTGAGCCCAGCAGGAGTTGCATTCTGCCCCCAGAGATGTCACTGACGTGGAAATACTGGAGGGGTGTCTGAGTGTGTGGCACTGGCCCCAGTTGCATTTTTAACACTGTCTTGCCCTCAAAATAAGTGGGTGTATACAGGGTCACCTCCTGTATTCTCAGCAAAGCCTACAATTGACATGACTACGAACTTTGCTAATAAATCTTTAACTGATGGATTAAATCACCTGGAGAGAGGTTTTGGGCCTCTCTTAGAACAATAATCTAGTACAAATGGACAAATTGTGTTTGCTGAGGCTAAGGCTGGTGACAAGGCAATGGAACACTCATTGAGGCGTGACATTGCCAGAATTGAGAAGTTAATAGAACTGGTGGATGTAGTTAGGCCATTGGCTTCGGCAACCCTGGCAAGCCAAACTAAGTGCCTGAATGGGAGTGCTGGTCCTCAACACTCCACAGAAAGAACTTGTATTGAGGCGGCACAGGAATTATTTGACAAAACTCTTGGAGACTTACGGAAAGATGTATTCCCTACTAGGGAAATGGATAGCACAGGGATAGATGGGGACAACCTGTATTCGCCTTGGCAAATTCTTCCCCTTCAGCGGAATCTTCGAAATCTTCTTATTCAATCTGGGAGGTGACGAGGAGAAACCGTCATAAGAATGCTCAAAACATGGATAAAGGCTGATTATGCCTGACCTCTGCAGCAGCATGTCAATGTTGACTATTGCATTGGCTCCGTTTTTAAAACTTTATGGGTCAATTAATGACAACATCAAGGACCAAGCTATTCTGCTTGCCATGCTGCCTAGTAAAGTTCTCTTTATAGAGGGGTACATTACAGCTAACAAGGAAAATGGCCAGGCCGCTCTTCTCGAAGTCATGCAGGGGCCGCCTCTCTTGGAAGTGTTGGGCTCTATATCCCTCATTGTGCTATTAACTCTACTTTGTCTAACCAAGTTGTGGATCTTGAACTCGCTAAACCTGATGGCATGGTCTGGGATGCCTCTAAAGGATTTTGCGTGAGTATTGATGTGCGGAGGGACGAGAAACAACCTTCAGTGAGCTCCCAGCAGGTGGACCGTGATTTATTAACAGTCATACATAAGGCAACCATTCGCAAAATTGAGGCAGAAGAGGTGGAGGAGTCCCATTAAGTCTCAAGAGCCTTCCTGGTATTTGGCAGAAGATGTAGAAGAAAGATGGGCAGGGTTAGAAACCTCTCAAATCCATCTGTAAAATCTGGTCATGTAGGGAAAAGTCAGAGACACCTAAATAATGGGGTTGGGGTCTCTCCATAAGAGAGCCCGAGGCTTCAGACTTAGAGTTGATGAAGGCTGAAGCTGTGGAAGCCACTGCCCAGAATTTGATTTTAAATTGGTCAGTTTATTCAACGGATCTGAGACGCTAGCTGAAAGCAACAACTAAAGGAATGGGGCGGATTCTGTGTCCCCGGAGTCGCTTATGTTGCTTGACTCAACCAAAGTCATGGAAGTAATGTTTCAAACCCTTGCTGAAAAAGGCGTGGCAGCCGACGTAAGAGTCTGTGCAACGCAAAATCTTGATGCAGCCAATACTGCTCTCGCACCTGGAAGTGGGCTCCCTTTGGTTCTCTGTCCTTTGATAGCTTTAACTGGACAGGAAGGTAAGCAAGTTGCATTCTTTGGTGAGGTACATGGTGCGTCTAACAAAGTTCTAAACCATAATTTGCTCCTCATACAAGTCCAAAGGAGGACTGTAGAGGAAATGTTCTTAGAAGAAAATAAGTTGATATAGAAAGAGGGTATGACACTGATAAGTGGGGTCAAAGAGGGAAAGTGTTGCATAACCCAAAAGACGAGTTTCACTGTTTCCGTTTGGAAAGACTGGTAGACATGGACGAAAGTTTAATTTTGAACAGAAGAAATGTCCTGGTACTATTTAACTGTGTCCCGAGCATCCGTCAAATTCATTCAAAGGACTTGCTAGTGATAGAATTTATCGATGAGGTTTGTATGGATGCCGTCTTCTTGCACATTCCGTCATCTGAAGTCATGCATACTTTGCTTAACGCAAGCTGGAGCTATTGTCTGTTGGGCTATGACTTGACCTCTCTAACAGAATTTGTTCTGGAACCCAGGAGGCCTTGAGTGATAATATCTTTTTAGTGCCAAAACAGTTTACTGGCACTGAAGCCTCAACAGAGGATGGTTGGGCCACCATTAACATCAGAGGTGGAGGAGCCAAGTTTTGGGGGTAGGGCCACCTAAAGTGGCAATTTCCCATAGATTAACCTTCTATCAACCTGAAACAGGTCTTGAGAATGACAGTTACGACTAATGGTGGCCCCACATCTATAAGAACGGTGGGAATCCCTGCAATCCCATAGAAGATCTTTTCGGATGTCCCTTCGAAAGCACAAGCGTTTTGGCCTCCCAGGGTGCAACTGAGACCAAGTATGCAATAGCTAACTAAGGAGGGTCACCCAAGGCTCTTGTCTATGGCATCTTGGAACGCAAGGGGTTTTTCCCATTTGTTTAAAAAGGGTGCTCTTCATCTGGGCGATTTCAATCTTATTTGCCTCCAAGAGACCTGGCTTTGTTGTAAGCCGAACTTGGATGGCTTTACCATGACTAATATCAGTGTGTTCAGGCCCATATTACCAAATGACTGTGAATGCAAGCAGACGTCCAAGGCCAAATAATTATGATGTGTTATTATATAGCACTTTTATATGGAACAAATATACATACAACATCACCCAAACCGTGTTGGTACTCATTTATCAAACTCAGAAGCATGAAAGTCTGAGTTGGCCTTGCTTATTTGAACCTGCAACCTGCAGATCACAGCAGCAAGTGCTTAACCCACTGACCTACCTTACCGACTGTAGCAATTTTACTGGCTATAGTAAAATGAGAAATTACATGTCTGAATGGTCTCAAAGTCAGAAAGCAAATTACCCTCTTTAGTGGATATCATTAAACTGGTAACTGAGATTTAACAGCGGGTCAGTTACGTCTGGTGCAAAGTGGGCCACGTGTCAAGCTTGTGTGGATCTAATTTTCAGACTTCAGAGGTTGGTAAAATACATACCATTTTTAGGAATCATAACTGTGTATTAAAGAATTTAGAGTAGCGCAGGGGAAGCAGCGTACTGACATGGAATCCAGTACTCGTTACCTCATGCATGCAAACAAACATCCTGAACAGCATGCCATAGAGATAGAAAAGATAGACATATTACAACCAAGCATACAATGTGGCCCAATGAAATCAAGGGCCACTTTATGTGCTATGGTCAAACATTTCTACACTGTACACAAGCTTTTAGGCACAAGGATTTTGCTAAGTGACCAAGGACACCGAGAGGGGATGTCTTGTGATGATTGTAACAGAGACAACGGCAGAAAAAACATGCAACTTGCGAAAAGCAAAATACATAGTCCGAAATGGATGCTTATTGTACTCTAAATGCTTTTTGGAAGTTTTTTCTGCATTGTGAATTTGATGTTTTTAAACAGACTAAATCAGTGACTCACCCCGTGAAGTGTGCCTAAAATAAACCTTTAATGAGTTTAGCAATTAGTGTATAGAATTCCAGAAAGACAAATTATTTGTTATTCCTATTCTTTCTTATTTAGGGTCACTGCTCAAAGTGTTACACTTGTGGAACCCCCTGTTTTTTAAGAGGCCTGAACAAGAAATCCAGCCACTCCAGAAACAAAGAGCCACAGGAATCTGTATAAAAATTTGAAAAACAAAAACCTAATGAGAGATTTGTTCGAAAATCAGCTGAATGAATATTATGTACAGCCCAAAACTTCGAATAAATCTCCTATTCAGAGTCATTATTGTGAACAAGGGGAGCGGGGGCTGCGGGGGTGTCCTCCGCACCCTTGTTCACTATATTGCCATCAGTGTTTCTGAGGGGGTCCCCTGATTAAAAAAATAAAAGAGGACCCTGCGGTGCTGTACCAATGCATGGAAGTGAAGGGAACTGGCGTTGCAGAGGAATGCAGGAGACGGGGGCACACAGTGAAGTGTGCTGCCAAAGGGTAAGTAAGGGAGTGGGGGCTGCAGGTTATCAGAAATGTTTGGGGGAGTGAAAACCAAAAGTAATTTTTGTTCAAATGACTTTCGTTCTTTTCTCCCTCGAACATTTCTAATTTGGTTAATTCATGGTAATCCAGAGCCACATGATGCTGTGCACAACCAAGGAGCTTCAATTAAAAGAATATATGTATTTTTTTTAGGGGTAGCAAGGGAGACCACAGGGGTAGCAAGGGAGACCACAGGGGTCACAGGTGCAACCCCTGACAACACGCAAATGACGTCCCTGATAGGCGATTTTGCCATTTTTCAATCATACTGCTCGTTGACTTTTATAAATGAAAGTTAACGGCAGTCTTCACTTACGGTTCAGAATCACTATTTTATATCTGCCAATCAATATGGCCAATAGCCAAAGCTTCTTTTGGAAGAAAGTGTTAGGCCTGCCGAGATCAACCCCTATCCAGGTGATTAGATGGGAATTGGGGTTGATCTTGTTAAAGGGAGTGTCTGAGTGGAAGAAGGGGGTCATTACGAGTATGGAGGTAGCCATGGTGCTATTAGCGCAATGGCTACCCCCATACCGCATACCGGGTCCGGGTTAATTGAATGAGGAATTACCGGGCCATTCCAACCTTGGAGGACCCGGTAATTCCTCATTCAAAATACCCATCCCCATTCGAGCCCCCATAGGGCTCAATGGGAATGGGGAGGGAGCTAATAACGAGCTCGTTCATAACGGGCCCATTATTAGGTCCTTGGTCCTTTAGCGGCTCCCACTAAGGGCGCCTGGTAAAACCAGCCGCCATTAGTGGGTCCCGCTAAAGGACATCGTAATGCGGTGGTAAGGGGTTAGCGGCACCGGCACCCTTACCGGCACCATTAACCCCTTAACGCCAGGGTCGGAATGAGGCCTTTTGTCTCTGTTCAGGAAGTGTATATTGGAGACACCCTCCTCAATTTTTCGGTTTTTAAAAGGTGAAATGTCATTGGGCAGGGATAAAGCTCTCTCGAAATGGGAACTTTACTGTGGGGAATTACAGGAAAAGGCCTCTGCCAGTGTGGAAGACCTGAGATTAAACCCAACTAAAGTAAAAACGAATCTGTGGAGAGCAGATTGGATAGAGACTTTGGAATAGGCAAATGATTTTAAACTTTTTTACAACTTAAAATATGAAGCAAAGGCAGCTGATACTCTTCCTAGGTATCTCATCAAATTTCCAAATCGCTATTACAGAGCCCATTTCATGAGTCTAAGTTTCAATTAATTTCCCTTTGGTGAGGTCTTGGCTGTGTGGTCTTGTAAAGGACTTGGAAATGCATAATGTAGCTTCTGTACCCACATTGGATCTGTGGAAAGCATTAGCTATCTATTGCTATTTTGCACATCTTGTACAGACCAAAGAACCAGGTCCTTGAGTAGAGTAAGTACTGTGACTCTGGTGGAGTGGTGGAAACTTTTATTGAGTGGGGAATGCTTTTCATTGGTCTTTTAAGAAGTGTCCTTTTTAAACAGTATACTCAAGAAACCATGAGGACTTTTGCTGATTAGGAAGAAGGTCTTAAGGGGTTTATAAATTAGTTTAAATGTGATAAATTGGGGGAATTGTTTTTGATACATTATTTATATGTGAATTAAGATTTTAAGGATGTTATATAAGGAGTTATGATGTCGTGAAATGATGAAATGTGATGCTTGTTTTGTTTTGCATAACGTTTTGTAATAAGACATTTTTTAGTTAAATAGGCTAAGGTTCTACACCATTTTGCCTACCCCCCCACTCCCACTATAAAGGGAACGGATTTAAGGCCAGCAGATTCCCCCACCTTTGGGTTGATAAGGGATCATGTATACTTACATTGAAAACCTCTGTTGAAAGGTCAGGAAAGTCAGCTGCATTTCAGGACCCTTTGGAAAGACAGGACATGGGTCTGGTCACTCCACTATCAAGGATGATCCCCAGCTCTCCACCATAGGAACCAGTGAGCTTGTAGGCCTTCCTAGCAATGGACAGCTCCACCCAGATGGACTATCAGCAGAAATCTCCTTTTGGTGTTTCCTTGTGGCTGTCAGATGGTACATTTCAGCAGCATTCCCCTTCTCATAGTGCATCCACTTTATATACTGGTGATGACACCATCAAGTTTACAATATTGGGCAGTACCCTGCAAGAACTCCTGCAAATCGGATTGGACAGTTACCCTGCTCTCTGCTCCCAAATCTAGCCCCTCTCTAAGGATTGGTTTCGGAGTCTGGAGCAGATATACGCAGATCCCATTTGCAATCCCATTTTGTTTTCATGTCACCTTTTGGCAAAAAATCTAGTTTTGTAGTAAAACTTCATAATTTAATAGTAACTGGGTGTCTGTTTCACTAACTATGCTGATGATACACACTCGTCATTGGGCTGTGTGGACTATACAAGAAAGACGCTAAGAAAGTTGCAATGGTCTATAACACGATACAGAACTGGATAACATGCAATGGCATGTGTTTGAACGCTGCCAAGACAGAGCTATTACACTTTGGTTCACCACAGGCCAGAGGGAAATTGGATAAGTCATACATGGGATTCACCATTGATAAACATATTATCCCCACAGCTACAAAGGTGAAGACTTTAGGAGTTATTCTGGAAGCATCCCTTAACTCAGACTCTCACATTCTAAATGTGGTCAACAAAACTCAGTAACACCTTAGATTACTGAGGTTAGTGAATCCCTTTGTATCAGGATCCAATTGCAAAACCCTTGCTCGAGCATTAATCTGGCAGATGATTGACTATTGTAATGCTCTACACGTTGGGGCCAATAAGGGCAGCCTTGGTTGTAGGCAGGTCTGGCAAAACGATGTTGTGTGCCTGGTAAAAAATGTACGCAAACACAAGCATATCTCGGAACATAGCAGAAACCTTTGCTGGCTCCCATTGGTGCCCAGGACCCGTTTTAAGGCACTCAGCATTGTGCACAAATGCTGTTATGGGCAAGCCCCAAGATACTTGAAAAATCATATGAAGGTGATTGTCCCTAAAAGAGCCACCAGATCCGGTAATAAATGTGTCTAATGATCCCTACTAACAAACGAGTCAGAGGTTATGGTAGATACTTTCCTGTGCAGGCTGCAATAACCTGAAACAAACTAACAAAAGAGCTGCATGTCAAATCTAATTTGTTGAACTTCATAAAGTGTTTGAAAACGCTTCTATTTGAATGGCTATGGACTTCCAGTGATTCGACGTAGATTTTCAAACTCTTTTTCTCTTGCTCTCATCTGCACCCTGATGCTTGCAGCCTCTGCCACCTTATAATTGGATAAATAAAATAATAAATAACTGCCATAATGTACATAAATTACGCTTCAGCTGCACATGGGGAATTTAATAACAAGACCGCCAGGTCCGCACTTTGTTGCACGGTCGTGTGGCAATTTTCTGCTGTTTTTACAAAAAGCATAATAGTTAGGAAAATGTAATTTACGCCCCACATTCTTAATTTTACCCTCCACCAGCACACCAATTCCTACATTCGGAACATGTTAAAAGCAGCCATGAACACATTTTAGCTTGCCATTACAATTCCCTATGTCGCAGATGGATGCATTGTATATCAACAAAATTCCCTGGAAATTATCTAATACAAAATAACCATAAATGTATGCAGTGTGATGCAAATGTGATCAGAAAAAGCAACAATTGTGACAGTCCATTTAAACTAAGGGGAATCTTCATATGTGCAAATATGAGCTACCCTTCCTCCGTGCCATGTGTCACCCTTGGCGAGCCTGTGACCAGGGTTTTTTTTTATTTTGTATTATCCTCTTGGTTGTTTGAAGTTGGTAGATGCCAGTGGCAAACACCTGGGGCCTTGGCAACACAGAGATCCCCCTCCCCACATTTCTGTCATGCACTACCTAGAACATTTGGCCTGCTCTAAACTGCCCTCAGAGACAGCAGGCCTAGGAAATCTTGTTTTTTTGAAACCCTTCGGGCTACATTTTATTGCAGTTGTAAACAGTTGGAATGCAAGCCAGGCTTTAAGAGGAGTCCTTTGTGAATATTGCCCAGAGACCCAACCATTTGTCCTTGGCTGGAAGGAATTCACATATTGTATTTTCTAACATCAGCCATGATTCTTTGACATACAGTGGCCCTCATTAGGACCCTGGCGGTAAGGGGTTTACGCTAGCGTTAGCTGCGCCGACCCCTTACCGCCAATTCCGAGTTCCCAGAGCGCCATGGTCATTTTTCCGCCCGCTTTTTGCGGGCGTAAAAATCCATGGCGCTATGGGACCTCGGTGTTAATTACGCCACCGTAGTGTACGGTGGCGTAATTAACACCTTCCCCACTCCCATTGAGCCCTATGGGGCCGAAATGGGAATGGGGAAGGGTAAATGGGTCAATGGGGACTTACCGCCCCGCCGACCTCGGAATGGGGCGGTAAGTCCGCCATCCGCCATGGCGTAAAGGGACTTTGCGCCATGGCGGAAAAGTCCGCCGATGGCGGAATAAATCCGCCAGGGTCGTAATGAGGGCCAGTGTGTTTTACTGATCAGGGTTCACTTTGCTTTTGCGCTGAAAGTACAAGTCTGTCTCTTTCAGTCATTAATAAAATACACTTTGAATTATCTGCTGTTTGTTTTTCTGCTGAAAAGTGGATCTGAATTGTCAGTGAAAATGTTGCATTTTTTTCTGTATTTATTTCTCAGCCAATAATGTGATGTACTTTTCCAATCTGCAATTGGATTACATTTTTGTTTTAGCTTTCTCTGGATTTGCACTGCAGAAAGACACTCACATAGTCTGCCTCAGGCCTACAGGAACTTTTCATGGCAACAAAGTGGACTTTTCGTTTCGAATGTTTGCCTGTATTTTGCATGTGAAGCATAATATACATTACTATTTTTGTCAACACACACACCATGTCATTTCCCTGACATCTTTATGCTAGCAGGGGTACATGTTTCTCATGTCTTGATTTAAACTGCAAACGCCCATGCAAAGTCATGTTGGTGTCAGTGTCTGAAAATCCTGCTTTCCACATGAAAGGGGCCTTTGCATTTATTTATTTATTTATTTATACTTTATTTATACAGTGCTTCTACACGGGTGAAGTGCTTCAAAGTGCTTCAAGGCAGGAAGAGAACAAGGGAAAACAAGTAATCATTCTTAGGCCTTGAAGATTCCAAATGGTCTACACAGAAAACGAAAACTAGAATACTAGGCCTGCTGACATTTCTCCTGGTGTAAGTGCATGAAGTGTTGCAGTTGCGACCAAGCGCGAGAGGGGGAGATGAGAAACGGTGGAGGTCTGGCGGGAAAGGACAATTAACTGGACCTAATACATTTAGGTAATGCATACGTACATACTGAGGTGCAGGGACAGGGGCGAGTGGGGGGGTGAAAACGAGTCCGGTCCAGCAGGGCCCTGGGTTAAGTGTAGAGAGGGTGCCCCACTCATGGAGCTTAAGCTGAAAGTGCAGTTATGGTGAACAAAGTGCAGCGGCCCGGAGGCAAGTGCAAAAGACTGGCAGGGGAGCCTGGGACCTGTTAGGCTCTGAAGCTGAAAGGAACTCACATATTGCATTTTCTAACATCAGCCATGATTCTTTGACATATGGGGTGTTTTACTGATCAGGGTTCACTTTGCTTTGTCGCTGAAAGTACAGGACTGTCTCTTTTAGTCATTTCTTCTGCCAGTGTGAATTAAAATGCTGTTTTCCTTTTGTAATGACAGGTAGGTCTTTCTCACATGGCACTTCCTTGTATTACTTGCAGAAACCCCACAGTCTGCCTTAATAGGGCCATTTTCAGTGTGAAGGTTATGTTATAAATGCTGGCAGGTTATTTATTTAGTGGGCCCTTCAGTTCCATTGGTTTGGGGGCTTTGATTACACCCCACACACAGTGGTGCAAGAAACAAAATCAACATTTATTAGAAATATAAAATATAAAACAGTGCATATGTGCTGCTAAATTCATCAAACATTTCAGCCATACAAAAATTCCTAAAACCTTAAGATCATACTAAATGAATAACAGAACAAAACACCATAGTGAAATTTAAAAATAACTCATCACCAATCCTTGATTCTAACAATTATATAGTTAATAAAGATCTTGAATTCATAATCTGCCTATATGCATTTAGAGGATAGACAAATCTCAAGCGAACTAAAGGACCAACTCGTTTCGGCACTCACCCCACACATATGACTTTCCTCATCAGGGTCACAAAGATACATCCATCTCATGTCACAACTTGTTCTGAACTTGACTTTCAAACATAACGGAGATAGGAACCGTCCGACTGGAGGTGCATCCGGGTTGAGTGGGTGGGGGCAGCAGGGGTGGAGGAGCAAAGGTGGCTCACCCCTTCATGCCTTGGCCATGCCCCTCCCCTCACGGGCCACAATGATAGCATGGTGATGCTGCGGCCGGATGCACCGACCGTGGGGGTGGCATGGCCAGGAAGGGGGAAGGTGGGAGGGGCATGTTTTGCACTGGCTTTGCAGGGGCGAGGACGGGGCCAATCGTGTGAAGAACTACAATTTAAGGGTGCCCCGTGGAGGGGAAAAGTACCAACTGCCCCCTCTTCAGGAGCCTGACGGTGGTCCTGCTCCATGCACTGCCCTGCTAAGCATTGCATCCCACCCTCCCTGCAATATTTAGGCTGTGGCGGCGGCGGAGGGTGGTGATACTGTTTCTTTCAGTATCATTTGTGGGATTGCATTTGTTGTGAATACATGTGTTTGTTTTGTTTCCAAAATTGGGTCCCTTGTGTGTTCCTCCACCCTTGCGCGCTGCCCCCTGCTCAACCTACAGTGTTAAACAGATATTGAACGGGAAGTATGCACAAGAAGGCACTTTGCAAATGCCTCATCTTTACAGAATCGAATCAGGTGCTTGCAAAGTCGATATAGATTCTCTGTATTACAAAATGCTTCATTCAGCATATACTTCCAGACTGCCCTGACGCCAAAGTGGGCCACATAGGCCCAGAGCATAATAGTGAGTCATAAAATAAAGCTACTTTTTAAAGCTTAGTTTATACAATGAGGCCCACTAGCTTCGCATGCGAAAGAGGGTTTGTGCTTAGGTTCTTCTAGTCTTCCATTTGCAATTTTCAATATAAACTTACAATGAAACTCTTTTTGTTTATTATATTTCTACAGGATGTGCATGTTCTCACTTTGCTTTACAGGATTTCTGTACTTTGCAAGTAAACTCTATAAGACAGTATTATTGTAGATCTTTAAAGCCAAACTGGTACTAACTAGAGATTAGAAGGCATGTGGTCAAGTGCCTAAATTCCAGTGTGGGTTAAAATTCCAGTATTACAGCTCAATGAAATGGTGTGATCCTTTGAGAGTAATGTGTTCTCACTGTGCCTTAACTGAAAGAATTGGATTTTGTAGAGGTGATTATATTCACACTATTTGCAAAAGGCCTCCGTCACAGTGGGGCAGATGCAATGCGTTTAGAGAACCTCTCAGGGTACCCTGTTGGTGGCCCGGCCGGTGCCCACAGTTCCCAGTCAATTGCGTCTAACCACTCCTCTGACTGCCCCCCTGGCCCCTCCAAGACACTCTAAACCTAGAACCATTCCGGCTCCAGTGAGATTATGGCACAGGGCAGATGGACAGGCACCGTGAGCTGGCAGCTGCCAAAGTCAACCAACACCACAGCACAACTACAGGATCACCGTGCTGGCAAGTACCAATAGAACTGTGCATTTTGTCCTTCAAACCGGTCACGTTTGCAAGCAATGTCCCTGGCCCAATGTGCTTTAACAATGCACAACATGCTGCTAACTTGGCAGTTAAGACCCTGCTCTTCACCTAAACTCACCAGCACCCGGCCAGTTGCTACATATACTGTCTGACAAAATGTATTCTGTATGTATGCAACTAAGCTGTATTGACTCCAAACAGCGTCTCTGACGCCCTGTAAGCCATCACATGTAAATGCACCTCAATGCCCCTGGGCTGTTTGTGCGCTATATAAATATAAATAAATAAATAAACTACTTCCCACAACACAAACATTTCTTGGGTGAGAACAAATCTCCCACAAGTGTTTGAACCCCCGGGCCCCTCACCCCCAAGACAACATCTCGGATGGTAGCACCCCCACACACATTCGAGGCACTAGCCAGAGGCGTAGCCAGGATTGTCTAGCAAATGGGGCCTGAAGCTAATGTAGTTGGGCCTCCTGCACTGACACCCATATCTGTAAATGCCCACACAGCACTGCTGAGTGGGCATTTACAGATTTTGGGTGGGCCTTGACACTCAGGCCCTACCCTGTCTATGCCTCTGGCACTAGCCCCCCTGAAATGTTCTATTTTTGCCCTTGGTGTATGGTAAATCAAAGAGACATCTGCAGCTCTTTAAGTCCTCTGACACCTCCTCCCTGTCAATCTGGAACGCGACGCCAGATCCTCATTAGGCTGACCTGCTGGTAATTCCATCAGCATGTCTTTAATGTGCCTGTCCCATTAGCGCCTTGTTGTCTGCCAGTGACAGTGGCATCGCTGTGTGTTTGAGACAGCAGCGCCTCTTATCTTTATGATATTAACGAATGCTTGGCTGGTACTTCACGAGAGCACCGTATTATCTGTCAGCGCCGCCTCTTCACAGGTCTCTGATGCAAGGCCTCTTTACCATGATGTGACGTAGGCAAACCGCTTGCGACGGTGGTGATCTCATTAATCATCACATCAGCGCCTCTGTCGGTGCCATTACACCGTGATAGCTGCCTTTAACATCAGAACCCCTTTGTGTGACAGAGGTACCGGTGCGTGTTCCTGGGGCTCTGCCTTCCCGTTAGCTAGATGTGCTAGCGTCGCCATTCACCTCGGCAACTGCATGTAAAATCAATACTTTCACCCAGCGGTGGCTGGTGATTTGTTTAACTGAAGGGGCGTAAATATGTGTGCCAGATATGCCAGTGCGACCAAGCATAGCGAAGGATCCCGCACCACTCAAAAGGGGGTTCTCCCGGCCCGAGAATTTTTTTAAAATAATGGGTGAAAATGGTGCATTTTAGAGCACACCGTTTGCAATTGGGTTTTGTAGGGTAACTCATGAAAACATTCAATAGATGTAAGTAACCAACAGTGCACAGGAGCATTTCTCCAACACATTTTCATTATGCTTTTGCCACAATATGTGCCAGTATAAAACATTTTCACACTGGCTGTGCCCATACATTCCCATGCTGACTGCAAAATTATACCCGATTAGTCCCATACTCATATTTGCTTTGTGCATAGTGCCAGTAATTATACTATGTCCATGTTTGATCGGACAATATATGGCAGTATCCCGAGGCAAGAAAATATAGTTGGCTTTACCATTAAAAATGCATGCCAAAGGATGAAAACATAGCCTACACTGCCTCTACTAAAATGCCAGTCGAACCACATAATAACACTTATCATGCTTTCTTTATCAAAGATGCCCAATACAAAATGTCATACCACAATAAGAAATGACTAGACTGGCTGCATTAAAATGCCAGTGGAGCTACATAATAACACTTATACTTGTTTTACCAAAGATGCCTAATACAAAATGTCATGCCACAGTAAGAATAATACCACTGATCCAGCTTGCTTTATCAAAGTTGCCCAATAAAAAATGTTGTGCCTAAGTAAGAATTGGCTAAACTGGTTGCATTTAAAATAACAGTCTTGCTTCCTAAGAACACTTATCATGCTTGCTTTTCCAAAGATGCCCAATACAAAATGTCATACCACAATAAGAAATGACTAGACTGGTTGCATTAAAATGGCAGTCTAGCTACAAATTAACACTTGTCATGCTTGCTTTATCAAAGACGCTCAAAACAAAATGTTATGCCACAGAAAGAATAATACCACTGATCATGTTTGCAATATCAAATCTTCCGAATATAAAATGTCATACTACAATAAGAAATGGCTAGGCTGGCTACATGAATATGCAAGTGTAGCTACACAATAATACTTACCATGCTTGCTTTATTAACCATGCACAGTAAAACATGCCATGCCTGCTCCATGATGTGCCAGCACCTTGCAGTCAGAAATAATCACATCAATGATGAATGTGATTATGTATGATTGCGATGTACTGGGGGAACCACGGGGCAGATGCGTGTCAGGAGCTGGGTTCCCAGGGTACACTCATGGCATTTTTATTGGGCATAGATGGCAAGGAAAAACTGCCATGCCCACCCCAGAGGCCCGAGCACCTCACATGGACACATTAATTGTGCATTACAATGCATTACTAGATCACACATGATGGTGGTGGACCCGCACGAGAACAGCACATGGAAGTAGTGCATCCATGATGCACTGATATCACACAGCTCCCACAACCCAAATAAGTGAATCAGTCATCACAGAGAGGCCAGAACCATATGTCTCCTAACGGGTGGTTTTCACTACCCTCTCCTTATTCCTTCTCTTCCTCTCTTGTTTCCCAGCATTCACCTTTTTTACACAGCCAATTCTTTACCATGTCACTTCTGACAGTAGGCCTGGCAGTTGTAGATTACCTCGTAAGGCTTTGTAGGCGGTGCCTAAAAACCTCCACCTTACTATTCTGGCCTCCACACTTCACAGGCTTCCGGAGCATCATACAACCGTGCTTACACTAATTGTAGTACTTACTTCCAATGTACTATAAAGTGGCATGATTCGAAAATTGCTTATTACTACAAAATTTCAAATTCCATCATTAATCATGGTTTTTTTTGGTCCTCTTGTGAGTAAATTGACCATCCGCATGGTCAGTGTGCGCTCGCCTGGGCGTTTTTAATTTTTTTTTTAAATGAAATTGAATGATGGTAGATCAACCTCTGTAAAATATTTTGGGCTAATCTGTGCTCATTTTCCTATGCTCACCGCACGACATACGCATAGACCTGTGTACTCTGGGTGGACAAAGCCTACAGGTGCAGTTCCCCCCTGTCATATTTAGTTGTGATCTGACAGGTGGAATACATGATGCATCTTCAGAAGGGGAGGACCAAACCTTCCACCTGCCATGGCCAGCCTAATTAACTAACAAAGGCTCCATGGATCTGCCATGTCCTATTGTTGAATGATGTAGCTGGTGGCAGCATTCACATACTAATCAGAGTTTAATTCAAACAGGCCTACATGGGGCCTGGCTGCAGAGGCTAACAAAGAAGACAGGCAACCCTAACACCCTTGTATATGCACTGTGTCAACCTGAAGCCAGCTCCCACCCTCAGTATCGATTGACAGTGAAACATCATGTCTGGGACTGTGTGTTTACAGTAGTCATTCCCGCAGGGGGACCCCATTCAGAAGGTATGAGTATGTGGTTTGATGGACACAGAAAGTCTGGTCTCGGTGCTGCCTCAAGGGAGACCTGCTGTTTTAATCAGGTACCACAAAGAGCTCCATTAACCAGAGAGACTCTTTGGTCCACAACAGACAGGAAGATGGGTGGGACTTAGTATTACATGTTTTTACCTCTTTACATTTTCTATTGTAAAGCATTCTGGTTATGACCTCACGCATACAGGAGATTGTTGGTGTGGACCAAGGATTGGCTCATTAAGGTAGGTTTAGCCTACACCAATCTCTGTGATCCAATTGACTTTAAAAGAGGGCCAAGCTCCTCTTTTGGTAGATCATCTAAAGGCTTCACCAGAAGAAGAAGGAAAAGCTCATCACTGGACCCTGACTGAAGTTATAGTCTGCCTTCCATCTTCCGCCAGTGAAGGAAGGCCAGGACCTCCAAGAGGGAAGCAAGATCCCTCCCCTAAACATCTCCCAGGGAAAATAGGGAGATACCGAATCCAGAAGACCCTCCAGCAGCTCCAGAACCGGTACCCACTCAGCACACAGTGTGCCCTGCTAGGCTCTGCAGAAAGCCTCCTAGGTGGTATGTGCCAGAGAGTCTCTGAACCCAACCAGGGACAAGGCAGCTTCCTGCAACACTCTCAGCTTTGGCCAGTCTGTCTTAAAGGACAATACAAATCCAGTGAAGAAGCTAGGGGGAGTGCATCGACAAGCATCAACTGATGTTCACTTAAAGGACATTTTTGAGCCTCTCGAGCTGCAACTGACTGCATCGCTGACTGTTGTTACACCACAGTTGCTAAAGCCATCCGAGATGCCTCAACCAGTGCTTCAGAACCGCTGACCAGCACTGAGACAATTTTTGACCATGACCCTCCGTGTAGGCAAGCCTGCAGCTTTCCGTCCAACTTCGCTCGCCAAACTCCCTGCTGCCTGATACCAGCAGCTGTCTACCATCTTGATCTCTGTCGCAGAAGCTACAAAGCGCCTTGAAACCGACTCAACTCTGTTGACCACCAACAACTCCTACAGCACAACATACATTGTGGTTCGGTCTCCCCGGCCCTTCTCCGAATGGCCCGTAGTGACATTTTATGACCCATTGCTCCCTTTGTGTTGAATCTAATTATCCTTGAACTATTCTGATCAATTACTATGCAGACTACCCTCCTGTCAGTATCCAGAGTGCATCCCTTTTCCTTCTTTGAAACGGTCTGTACTCTGCATTCCTTTACTGGGTAGGTTGTATTTTGTAGTGTGCTTGTGAGGAATTCGACCATCCGCACGGTGGGTGTGTGCTCACCTGGGCTTTCTTTAAATCTTAAAAGAAATTGAATAATGGTAGATCAACCTCTGCAAAATGGGTGGGGCTAATCCACACACATTTCCCTATGCTCACTGCACGACATACACATAGACCCTTGTACTCTGGGTGGACACAGCCTACAGGGACAGCTCCCCCTGTCATATTTAGTTGGGATATATCATCCATGATTACATCATGTCCTCACAGGAGGGTTAGGGCAAAACATTCCCCCTGCCTTGGCCAGCCTAATTAACTAACAAAGGCCCCATGCATCCGACCAGGACTTTTGTTAACTCTGCTGCAGGTGGCAGCATCGCATACTAATCAGAGTTTAATTCAAACTGGCTCACATGGGGCCTGGCTGCAGAGGCTAACAAAGGAGACAGGAATCCCCAAACAACCTTTGATATACAATGTGTCATCTGGAAGCCATCTCATGCCCGTAGTATTAATGGACAGTGAAATATCATGCCTGGGACTGCGGGTTGCAGTAGTCATCCCCGCAGGGGGACCCCATTCAGAAGGTAAGAGCATGTGATTTGATGGAGATAGAACGTCTGGTCCTGCTGCAGCTTCAAGGGAGACCTGCTGCGTTAATGAGGAACCACAAAGAGCATCAATAACTATAGAGACCCTTTGATCTACAACAGAAAGGAAGATGGGTGGGACTTGGTATTACATGTTTTCACCCCTTTACCTTTTCTGTTGCAAAGCAATCTGGTTATGACCTCATGCATATTGTTGCTGGGGACCCAGGATTGGTTAATAAAGGTAGGCTTGCCTACACCAATGACTGTGGCCCATTTGGCTTTAAAAGAGGGCTCAACCCCTATTTTGGGCAGATCATCTGAAGACTTCCCAAGGAGAACTCAGCATTGGACCCTGGCTGAAGGTACAGAATACCTTAAATCTTCCGCCAGTGAAGGTAGGCCAGGACACCCAAGATGGAAGCAAGATCCCTCTCCTCAACATCGCCCAGAGAACAGAGAGAGAGAGAGATACTAAATCCAGATGACCCACCATCAGCTCCAGAACTGGTACCCAGCAGTTCACAGTGTGCCCTGATTGGCTGGCAACAAGCTTCCTAGGTGGGAAGTGCCAAAGAGTCTCCGAACCAAACCAAGAACAGGGCAGCTGCCTGCAACACTCTCCTCAGCTTCTGACCATCCACCTTAAAGGACGACAAGAGCCCAGTGGGGAAGTTAGGATGAGTACATCAACAAGCATTTACCGACATCTACCTTAAAGGACATTTTTGAGCCAGTCAAGCCCCTCGAGCTGCAACCGACTGCACCACTGATTGTTGTTATGCCGCAGTTGCTTAAGCCTTCGAATACGCCTCGACCAGTGCTTCAGAACAGCTGACCAGCACTGAGATAGCGTCACCTGACCCAGAGCCACCATGTAGGTCAGCCAACAGCCGTCTGTCCAGCCTTGGTCGCCGAACTGCCTGCCTCCTGATACCCACAGCTGTCTCCCATCTTGAACTCTGTCGCAGAAGCTGTAAAGCACCCTGAAACCGACTCTACACTGTCAAACACCAATACATTCTACAAGTGCAAGGTGCATTGTGGTTCTTTTACACTGGTTATTCTCCGAAGGACTCTAGTGACATTTTATGACCCATTGCTCCTTTTGTGTTGAAACCAAGTATCCTTGAACTATTGCGATTATTTACTATACCGAGTACCTTCCTGTCAGTTTCCAGAGTGCATCCCATTTTCTTCTTTGAAACTGTCTGTCTGCTGCTTTCTTTTACTGTGTGGGTTGTATTTGGTAGCGTGTTAGCACTGTCTGCTGTGATAATAATAAAGTAGATATGTTTTATACAACCTTTACTTGACAGTCCCTTTTGTCATTGGGTAATAATTAGATTTTTCGCTGTGTTCCAAATAACGATCCACAGCCTTTCGTAGATAAGACTGCCCTATCATACACGTTACCAAAATAGGACAAAAAGGTTTATAATTCACCTGTATTTTCATTGTGTTTATCCCTTCTGGTGTACTAGAGGTGTGTGTTTGATTAATGATTTAGAAACCGATATTCATCCCTGGATCACTAGTGCCCCGGAAGTTGATTCATCACAGTTCTAGAACTGTCTGTTGTGATAATAATAAAGTAGATATTTTTTATAACCATGACAGGACAGTTCCTTTTATCATTGGGTAATAGTTGTATTTTTGCTGTGTTGCAACTAACCAAGATCCACAACCTTTCAGAGATAAGCCTGCCGTTATGGCCACATTACCAAAATTGGGCAAGGAGGTTTATAATTTGCTTGTGTTTCCAATCTGTTCGGGTCCCTTCTGGTGCACTAGAGGTGTGGGGCTGATCGATGGTTTAGAAACTGATATTCATCCCTGGACCACTGGTGCCCTGGATGTTGATTCGTCACACAGCAAGTCCCACTTGATGGTGCATGTCCTGCCCAAGGGCAAAGGTGCAGCAACTGCATAATGAAAATCACTTTGCAAAAGTATACGACCCGTTTCCCTGAAGGCTCACAGGCAACTCAAGGGTTGACAGCTGGTTTTGCATTCCAAGCAAGGTTATCAGAGTCCAAACCCCTTCTGCATCAGAATTGGACAACACCTCTGAGGAATGCAAAGGCATGATGGCAGCAGTTGGATCTAGGACAGGAGGAAGATGCAGAACCAGTGGTACATGATCACGCTGCCAGATTTGCAATTGAAACTGGTGTAATGACTAACATCATGTGCATCTCTGAATACCAGCAGATGAAAGTTAAGTTAATTCGGTCACCATAAAAGTTGTGAATTTTCACGTGAGATCCAAAAGCCTCTGAATGAAACTATGGCAAGGTCCCAAGAACAATGCAAGGCATTACCATGGGACAGACATTCATTTATTTGATAGTTTATAGCACACAACTAGCTTGTGAGCAGATAGAGCTTTACAACAGGAGACTGCCAGCATTGGGCCTGGTATTTTATACAGTAGCAAGTGCAGCACTGTTGGTCAAGGGAGGAAGGGCTTTTTAATTGTCTGGCCGGTGTTGCTGAAAGTGACACATTTCTCAGTGTTTCGCAGAACGGGAGGAGGGTGTGGCTTTTGAGCCTCTGCTCGGATTGTGTTCCAGATGGTTGGGGCGTGGCAGGAGAAGGGCTGCTTGCGAATCTTGTACTACAACCTTTTGATAGTTTTGGTACATGAGGTGTGAGGGCCTTCAGAGGTGCTGCCAACTATGTTGGTGTTCCAAAAATAAGTCATGGGCCCCCTTTATGAGAATGAAGACGGCATAAATGGCCTGTTCTTTGGGAAGGTACCCACTCTACAGTCCGCTGCCAAACTTTAGCTAATTGAACCTTTAACAGATGGGAAATATCCATTTGCACATCAGTCTTTGTCCCGCCCACATGAGCAGTCGAGCACCGAAATGCTATGGCAATTCCCTTCTGAACAAGAGTACCAACAGCAACCCCATACACATTTCAGCCTTGTTGGGCATCATCAGTGAGGTGGAGTTGTGCCTATGGATCATTTTTTGATTGTTTAAGGGACTTAGGTTTAGTCACCCTAAGTTTCCTAGGGTCATCCAGACGTGGACCCCTTGCTCACTGTGCTCAGAGAGGCACAGCTCCACCTCACTGATGAGGCCCAACAAGGCCGAATTACGTATATGGGGCTGCTGTTGGTACTCTTGTTCAGAAGAGAATTTTCATAGAATTTCAGTGCCGGACTGCAGGACAAAAACTGATATGCAAATGGATATTTCCCTTCTGTGAAATGTACAGTGAGCTAAAGTGTGGTTGCTGACTCTTGAGTGGGTACCTTCCCAAAGAACAGGTCATTTAGCCGTGTTTGTTCTCAAAGAGGGGCGCCTGTGGACTACTTCTTCTATATTGGTGTTCCAAATCGAGACTTCTTTGCAGGTGATACATGCAATTTCTAATATGGTCTTGGCGGAGTGCGTGAGCTGGGGAAGCTTGCACAGTGTAAGAGAGATGCCATCAGAAAGGCAGGCTCCTGTAATAAGGTGGACTGTGGTGTGCGGGGGCTGCCTAGAGGTGGGGCAGTTGCATGACTGGAATCCCAGCAAGGAGGGTTTATTTTCTCATCGGTGTGTGAGATCATGAGGGCTTGGTCATGCAGGGGAAGAAGGGCTTAATTTTCCAAGTATGGAGATCTGTATCAAGGTGGTTTGCGCCTTTTTGTCATTGTGCTTTCAGAAGGAAAGGCTTCTGTCAAAAATGAATTCCAGAGATGTGGCTGAGTTTGACAGCTGCTGGTTGGATCCTTTCAGGTGCATGTAATCAAGCCATTGTTGCATGAGTTTTGTTTGGTGGGGTGTCAGATCAGGATGATTGCAGTTTTGGTAGTACAAGGAGAAGTCACAGGTAGCAACTTACTTGGTCGACCACTGGTGAGGACCATGGCTATAGTGGCCATCATCTTTTGAAGGACACAAGAACACCTGATCATTGGACAACATCCTTCAGGCTCCAAGGCATGGAAATGTCTGTGTAGTTAACGGCTGATAGCCCAGTATCACAGCAGAGGTCCAATACATTTGCAACCACAAGCCAAGAATGAAATCAAGGATGGCATCATTATATCTTTCATGTAGTGGTAGTACCAACCACGATTCAAAGGGTGAAATCCACATATGTGTTGGCATGTGGAAGGCAAATAAAGCCATTGAAAGGGATGGACATCCAGGAATGCACACTGATGACATGACTAAGTACCTGAGTGTGCCCAAATATTCTCCAAGTTTGATCTAAACAAGGGACATTACAAGAAAGATTTGGATACCAGTCAAGATACAATACAGGAGTCTCTACTCATCTGGGCATGTTGGGATGCAAGCGGGTTAGTTTTGGCATATTGTCTGCTATAGAGATATTCTAAGATAACATCAGGAAAGTTATCTGGTATTGTATTGTATTGTTTATTTGATAATGCGCACAAAACCCAGGGGTAGCCGGGCGCAGCAGTCATAAGAATACTTGAACTTAGGTTGCATACATGGAGTACATACAGGGAATGCAGTACATGAAGAAATGACAGAGCCGGTATACAGAATGCATCAGGTACAGGATAAGTGAAGTACAGGTTACTAGTTTAGTATAGTCTAATGTCAGGTAACAGAGGTAACAGGCGGTTAAAAATTCTAATAGGTCCTGGCCTAGCGCAATTGTAGGTCGTCATTGGTCCAAAGCCAACTTTTCACTTTACATCTAAATCTGGTGTAGGGTAGGTTGGCTCTCAGTGTGGTGGGCAGTGCATTCCAGGCGTGAGCAGCTCTAACCGGGAAGCTTGCCCCACCCGCTTTGGATAGTCTGAATCTAGGTGTTTCAAGCAGAAAGTGGATAGAAGCTCTAGTGTGTTGAGTGGAGGATTTTCTTGTCAGTTTGGCCGAGATATATGGGGGCGCATTGTTATTCAGGCCTTTGTGGGTGAGGGATAGTGTCTTAAGAAGAACTCTATCACTGATTTTTAACCAATGCTGGCCTTTTCTGATGTTAGAGATGTGGGCTCTAGGGGGTATGTCCAGAGCTGCTCTAAGAGCGTTGTTCTGAAGTATTTGCATTTTGTTTATGACAGTTTTGCTAGCACCTGCATAGAGGGCGTTACAATAGTCCAGTTTCGACATTACTAAGGCATTGGCTAGGGTGATGCAATTAGATTTGGAAAGGTAGGGTCTGCATGCCCTGATTAATTTGCAGGTGTAAGCTGTGGAGGACGCTAAGGAATTAACTTGTTTTTTGAGAGATAGCGTGGAGTCGAGGTAGAAACCTAGTGTTTTTACCTCCGTTGCCACTTTGCTTGTTGCCATCAATGTTGAAGGCACGGTAGTTTGGGCTAAGTTTTCTGAGGTTGGAGTCGGAACCCAGGATCAGTATCTCAGTTTCGTCATCATTCAGGCAGAGGCCGTGGAAGGCCATCCATGCCTGAATGATGAGGTAGATCTTGTTTACTAGAGCTGTGTCTTCGACAAAGTTGCCAGATAGTGGTATGAGGATCTGCGTATTGTCCGCATAGTTGGTATAAGTTACCCCTAGTCTGTCCAATTTGTCAAAGAGTGGCTTAGCGAAGATATTGTACATGGTAGGTGAGACACATGAACCTTGTGGGACGCCACAGGTGATATGTATTGGGTCCGCTGAGGCTAAGGGGGAGAACACTCTCATCGTACGGTTGGCTAGGAAGGATTGTACCCAGGCTATAGCTTCACTTGAGAAATAGGTGGCAGACGCTAGGTGGTTGCATAACACTGCGTGGTCCACCAGGTCAAAGGCCGCTGATAAATCAAGGAGGAGGAGCATAGCTGTTTTACCTTTATCCTTCAGCTCGTCGATTTGTGTTTTGAGATCGATAAGGGCTGTTTCAGTGCCATATATTGGTCTGAAACCAGATTGGCGAGATCCTAGTAGTTGGTTCGTCTCCAGATAGTTTTGGATCTGGAGGTAGGCTACTCTATCAATGATTTTGAGGAGGAATGGGACTGTGGTGATTGGCCTATAGTTGGTAGGGATGGCTGGGTCGAGGGTCTGTTTTTTAAGGAGGGGTAGTACCCAGGATTCTTTAAGGTCAGATGGTACAGTGCTAGATTTAAATGAAGCATTAATTAGTTTAGAGATGAAGGGTGCTACATCTCGTGCTGCGTCCTTAATGACTTGTGCAGGGCAGTTGTCACCTTGGCAGTTAGAAGGCTTTAGTGATAGGATCGCCTTTTCAGTTTCTAGGATGGATATGTTAGTAAAACTGAAAGGTTGGCAATTGTGTTGGGTGGCTGTTCTGTGTGAATTAGTCGAGTGGATGGTGTGGGCTCTAGTAGGGCTCAAGGATGCTTTCTTCTTTGCAATTTTAGTTTGCAAGGTTGCAATTTTGTTAGCTAGGGCATTTTGGATGCTAGTGCACCACTGTTTATCTTTGGGGACGTTGTCTACGGGAGCAATAGGGTTTTACATTTCCCGGAGGATGGAGAAGAGTTCTTTAGAGTTAGAATTAGCTTTGCTAATTCTCTCATTGAATGTGTCTTTTTTGGTTTGGATTATTTCCTTCTTGTATTTATTGGCAAAGTTGTTAAGGATGGTTTTGTTCTCCGCCGAGGGTGTATGCCTCCACATAGCTTGGAGTTTGCGCTTTTGGATTCGTAGTTCTTTGAGGTGAGGGGTGAACCATGAGTTGAGATGAGATTCTCGTTTGCTTTCACGAAGTTTGATGGGGGCTATTATGTCCAGAGCATTGGACATGGCATTGTTGAATGTCTCAACTAGTATGTTAGGGTCCTGGTTAGTATTGCTAACAGCAAGGGCTGGTAGGAGGAAATGGAGCAATTTTTCCGAAGTAATGTCTTTTTTACTTCTGGTTGGCATGGCTGGTACTATTTCCTGGTTAATTGGTTTAGGTGGTTCTATAGTTAATGAGAAACTGATGAGGTGGTGATCCGTCCATGTTTGTGGCAAGATTTTAGAGATAGTAGTGTTACAGTTTCGGTTGGCTATCCAATCTAATGTCCGTCCTTTTATGTGCGTGGGGGCGAAAATGTTCTGGGTCATGATCAACTAGAATAGATTGGATGGAGTGGGCTTGTCTGTCCTCATTATCATTAAAACCCAAGTTGAAGTCGCCTAATAATAGGAGCTGGGTAGTGTCTTTGATGTTGTTAGTAAGGAGGCTAGATAAATCTTCCTCAAAGTTGCCTAGTGGGCCTGGTGGTCTATACACCAGGAGGACAGTTAGTGTGCTATTGTTAGAGATAGGTATTTTGGCTGAGAGGAGTTTGCATGATGTTATTTCCGGGTGAGGGGTGAGTCTTACATCTAGCTTGGTTTTGGCGATGATGGCTAGGCCACCTCCCCGAGAGTTGGGGCAATCAACTCTTAGTATGTTGTAATTATCAGGTACGGCAATCATGAGTGCAGGACCTGCGGCGTCATGGAGCCAGGTCTCAGTGATTGCGAGTAAATCTAAGTTGTCCAGGGCAAGTATGTCCGCAATTTCAGTGCTATGTGCTATGAGGGACCTCGCATTGATGAGGGCTCCTGATAGGCTGGGAGTTGTGATTTTATCTTGGATCAGTCTGAGATTGGGAGTGTTAGGCCTCCTCTGATTATAGAGGTCAGTTTGAAGTTTACGGCTTCTTTCGGCCACTAAGGCAGGACGGTTAGGGTCATGTGTAGTAGGGGTTGAGGTCGAGCCTGGTGGTCTAGTTCTTTTGTTTTTGAGGTCATAGAGGCGAGGCAGCCTCGCTCTAAGCCGAGTGTTTCTCTCTTGCAGATTGCAAGGTGTGGAATTGGTGTGGTCCATTGTTATGATGATGGTTAGAAGGGTGCAGAGTAGGGTGCAAAGAGTGAGTATTAGGAGTGTTTTGGTGATGTACATGTTGGGAGGCAGGTAGCCGTGGGGCGTCTAAATTTGACAACTCAATGGTGACTAAAATGCAAGCAGCGAGGTATATCTACCTTAACAGTCCTATCAGTGACTAAATTGCATACATCAGAAGGCATCTAGATATGACAGTCCTATCCGCGACTAAGTTGCATATATCAGCGGCATCTAGATTTGACAGTCGTATCAGCGACTGTTTTTACAATTGCTCCAACTATAGTGAATGCAACCTGTTGTTTGGCGACAGGTTGCGATGGTGTTTTTACAATTGCTCCAACTATAGTGAATGCAACCTGTTGTTTGGCGACACCATCGAACATCATGATCAGACATGGGGGGAGGTGTATAATGCACCTGAAGAAGCTGGTATATGCAAATTCACTGAGCCAGAGCTAAAATTCTTTGGACACACCCTCTCAAACAAAGCATGAAACCTGACCCTGACGAAGTGGAAGATATGCAGTAACTTCAGCTCTTACAAATATCTAGTATGTTTGCTTGTTTTTAGGAATTGCCACGGTATACCAGAGACTGCAAGAATCAGCACCCCACTCACAAATCAGGACATGTCTTTTTAATAGTAATAGGAAAGAATAAAGAGTGCCATTGCATCAGCAGAACACATGCCTTTCTTCAATTCATGCATGAGTACAGAACTCACTGTTGATGCCAGCCCAATTATTAGCTCAGCATACGCCTGGCGTGGATTCAGTGAGACAGGCATTCGCATATGCCAGTAAATGCCTGTCTTGTCTCATGTGGCGAGAGAATACTGCCAGCTTAAAAAGGAGAGCCTGGCAGTGACATGGGCATGCAAGCGCCATCACATGTTCATTTTCAGAAACTCGCTTACCATTTGAACAGATCATCAGGCGTTGGCAACCATATTTTGGAAATCCTAAATGCTGTTACAGATAGAAAGGTGGTGTCTCCAACTTCAAGCACCATCCATAGCCAGGAAGAGTTCAATCCAGCTGACTTTATGTCCAGACACCATGCCCAAAGAGCAGCACAGCAAGAATCCCCAAGGAAAGACTATATTACTTTTCTTGCCCTAAGCTCTACCACCCAGACTAGTAACTCTCTTAAAAGTGTTCTAACACATGCAAGTCGACCCAACAATTCCAAATTTAATTGAACTGATCCCCACCTTTTTATGACGGTTTATGACTGCTGAAGACACAAGAGAAGAAGACATATAATCAAAGATCTTCTGGACAGCATACATATGCAGAGTGAACTGGCAACATCGTCAGAAGGCATACTTTATCAAGAGTGTAGACAAGGAGCCAAGTACCCCCATCAAAAGCTCCTCCCCATGCTGCCTATATGTTGGGCGTCCGGAATTTCTACACGTGCAGTACCAGCGAGGATGCCTATACCGCAGAGAATCCTGGAAAAAAAGGTCTGTCGAGAAAACCCTATATGCAGTTACGAAGAAGTAATGGCCTTTTGGACAAAGTCCCAGAAGAAGTGTGAAAATGAGTGAAAGAGAAGACTGGTGACATCATGCAAAGCAGAGCTGATGCTCCTAGAAATGATGCATGAGGTAAAAGAATATAAACATTCTATAAGACCTGAAGAGGCGGGGTCGAAGATTATCAACATTTCGGGCTCGTCATGAAGATGCACATGCTACAGAAACGCTGAAGAAAATACAAATCAGTTTACACTTGTACAGACGCAGTAATGCATAGGAATGTATAAAACCTGAATATTTCACAAGCACTTTAGCAGGGCCTGGAACCCTGTGATGGGAAAGAGTTTTCAGTGTGGCGCAGATGGAAAATTACTGATGGCAGAGGAGATATTCAAGAAGGGCTTGGCTGGCCCAGCACCAAGAAGTTGAGGCCACTGTGAGCCTGGTTGTCCATCCAGTAGTAACATGAACGTGAGAAAGAAACAAACTTCTGTTTGAAGTGGAATAGAAAAAACACTGAAGGTGTCAAACGTTCATCATTTCATAGAATTAAATGAAGAAAAGAGCTCAGAAACGCGGTCTCAGTCACATGGTCAGATCAAAATAGACATTGGATCGAGCTACGCCGAAACCAAGAAGATACTCCAGGCACAGAGAGCTTTTGCAAGGCCAAGTTCAAAAGCCTTAATTGACTGGCAGACTGTAAGAGTGACAATAGATGTTGGGTTAATTGGGAGGGGAGGCATGATCACGCCGATCCTCCCTGCACCTGGAGTGGTAGCCTGCGTGCTGCTAGCATATGAAATATTCCAGAAGGGTACAAGGGTGCCAAACCAATGATAGAGGGCCACATATCAAATAGCAGTATAGTTTGTATAACCAATAAAGTGTCAAGTACTAGAGTGACATGAACGATAACTTGCACTTGGGATGGGCTTAGTTGCCCACCTGACAGTAGAGACCCAACCACTTCCCCCGTCAGTATGGAACGTATACCTAGATGTTCCCTGTAAACCTATCAAGTAGGTTTTTGTAGTTTTCCACATAGTGTGACGTCACTGATGATGAATTTTGACTAAGATGTGTTTTTTATAATATGCGCTGAGAGAAATCGAATACAAGAAACGTCTGTTGATGTCTGTTGTAACTCTCTAATTTAGATCATTGCAAATAAAACAGACCAAGTTTTGCCAACTTCCTGAGTCGGTTTGATTATTGATATTTGAGTGAATTCTGAATCCCCATCTATCTCTTAAGTATTACTACCTCGTCTTAAAGGGCCCTAAGTCTTTGGGTTCAAGATCTTGCATGGTTATACCTACAGCAACACATGTTTAACAATGCTCATGAGGGACATTGTGGAGTGGAAGACACAAATAGACAAATACGATACACTATGAGATTGCCCCCTCAAGACGAAATGGCTAAAGCAATGGTGGGTGCATGTCCTTAGTGCCAGTGCACTAGGAATATGAGCGTTAAATAATGTCTGAGCCACCCAATGCTGTACGGCCCACCCACTGCTGTACAGGAAGACGTAGCAGCGGGCGTTTTCAGACCACTTAAAGATAATAAGTATCTGTAAGTACTCAAGGGTGAGTATTCCAAGTTACCATTAGTACATCTGATGCCCTCAAAATCAGCATCAGCCATGATCCCAATCGTATATGAGATCTTCTCAGCTTGGGGTATCCCGATAACACTAAACATGGATAATGGTCTGATGATAATTGACTTGAGTTTGCACTTTTCAGCTCTCTAGCATCAAGCAAATGGCACAGTAGATAGCTGCATGGGAAGTCTAAAGAAATGTACAGCAACCAGGCTCTTCCTGCTATGCTGAGACATTATCAGACACCTCCCCATATCACCTTAGGAAAATGTCCGGCTGAACTCATGCTAGGTATAACACCATGTACGAGGCTGTCTTGATACCTATCTGACAAATCTGTCAGGCATGAGGAACTCAAAAGGGCCAACCAAGCTAGAAAGAACAAGATGAAGTCAACTCTGATCAACAGGGTCATGCGAAAGCAACACAGCAGACTAGGAGATTGTGTCCAAATTCTAGAGAGAGAAATGTGATCCTTACCCAATTACTGTAAAATATATTCAATGTTCCATCATAACAAAAGGTACCCCATCATGAGAAACACATCTTAGGTTAGGCGACACCTTGATAAAGAAATCATTGGTGAAGACTTGTTGAGCAAATCAGAAGAAGAGTGTCACTAAGCAGAAGACAGGAATTCAGAAGGCATCATACATAAAAGCAACACTAGACGACTTACAGGACGCCCTGCAAGGCTTATTGAAGAAATCTCAGAACACCATTTCAGTACTCTCGTCTTATAATGACTATCCCTAATGTGTGTCCTCTGTTTAACAACCCAGGCAAGATGTTGGGTCCGCCAAGAGATGGTTAAAACTGTGCCTATCCCGATATTGCATTGGGTGGCTTCAATAACTCCCACACTCTGAAGGATGGTTCAAGGGTGTCTTTTTTTCAAAATGATAAAAAACTCGTTTTATTCTGGTTAGGGTATGGGCAGGGTACTCGAATGGACTTCTTCCGCTTGCCTTCTGTGGGCTCCCTCCACCCTAACCCAGGCGTTCCTAGCCCCCAGGTCTTCCACCAGCAATCAGTAACACCTACTATCTAATACTAGCTTTAAGTGGAGACCCTAAAAGTGTAACATCATATCTAACTGGCTCCCTCTGGGGCTCTTTTAGGGGTGTCCTGAACTAATAGTGTACCGATTTCTCAACAGAAAAAATATGTTTCTAAGGTGTCAATGTCAGACACTCTAATTCAATCTTTTCCTCAGTTGCTTCCTCTCTCTCCTCTTGCGGATCTCACTACTTCTTCTAATCTACTCCCTTTCTATCCCATCATGTGCCACTCCCTCTTGTTGTCATTCTGCTCTCTCTCTCTTCTGTCCCTTTGATATTCACACTCCCTCTCTTTCTGCTGTTCTTTCCACATTCCTCTACTTTGCTTTCTCTACTCTCCTTTCCTCTGCCCTCTTCATTCCACTTTCCTCTCCCCTATCCACTTTATTCTCCTCTCTCCACTCTATTATACCCTCTTCTCTCCTCCCCACTTTACTCTCCTCCCCCTTTCCTCACCCCTCTTCTCTGTACTGTTGTCTCCTCTCTACTCTCCTGTCTCTATTCTCACACCCTCATTTCACTCTCTCAGTTGTTGCTCTCACTCCATTTTGTCTTAATGAACCTCCTATTCTAGATTACCTCCTCTTGCACAGACTATCAAACTCTCACTCATTCACGGTCTCACTGTTACAATCAGGTACCACTCTCTCACAGCCGATACCTCACCTGCAACAAACTCCAGCATAATTGCTGCAATGCTGTGCTCCAGCGGCTTTCCTCTGCCTGCTCTCTTGGTCCTCCTACACTCCACCTCATCTCACCCAAACACCCATCATTCGTTCTGCCTCTTCCAGGGCTTTTATAGCCTTCACTTCCTTTTCCTGTCACTCTCCCACCCCTTCCATTCGTTACTCTGTTTATGTGACTCTTTGGACCAAGCTGTGCATAACCATCCGCTGGGGTTGAACCACAGCATGACAAGTTTTCATAACCCCTCTATAGCCCTTCATCCTATTCACACATAGTGGTAAACCCAATCTTTCTGGCATGGGGCTTGGTTGCCGGGCTGCTATTGCAGAGATGCAGCGCTTCCCCTTTTGTTGCTTGGATACGTTTGTTGTGTGATTGTGTTTTTGGTTTTTAGATCAGTCACGAAGCTGGCAGGCCCTTCTGCAGGATGCAGTGACTCTCAATTGCTGCATGGCCTTCTGGGACTTGTAGTCCTGTAGTGAAACACAAATAAATATGGACAGAAGAGGGTTTGGGTGATCGACAGTGGTACCACTCTCAACAAGTCTGGCAGATGTATAGGGGCAAGGACTGAGGACCTTCAAGCTCCCTCACCCCACCTTTGAGGCAGAAATGGCTTTGATGAAAAGCCTGGTAGGCCTCCTGCCCCAGATACAAGGAGGTGCATGTTCCCCCCCAGAGTAATGACCTTGACCCTGTTGTAATGGTATCAGGAAATATTATCCCCATAAATAATGTTGTCATACATATAGTCACTGGGAAACGGCATAGGTGACATTATTTATGGGGATAATTTATGGGGTAAATGGGAGCGGGGGTTTCCCCCACTCCCTTTAAAAAAATATGGAGGTTGCAGGGGTGTCCCCCGCAGGTTCCATGAGGTAATGTCACCACAAAAAAATGCCACCATTCTTGTATGGTGACAGTTTTGTGGGGATATCATCAGATGGAACCGTTGTAATATATAAAGGTGAGTGAGATGCTGTGGCTCTACAACTGGTTGAGGACCGTGTGGCCTGAGGAATGGATGTGGGCTGAGGGGTCATTTTGCTGTACTTCTACGTGGGAAAATGAGAAGGGGCAGAAGTGCTATGACACAAGAGCATACGTGTAGCATTGCAATTCATGGCTCAACGATCAAAGAAAATAAAGAAGCAAGATTCCACCCTGTCCTTATTGGTCCCGTTTAGTGCCCTCCTGGCTAGAAAGACACAACACATGCCTTTTAACCAATAGCGTTGGGCTATTAAAGTGTGTGGAGCTATTTATTCCTCGTGGGATTGCTCCATCGCCCTACATAGTGGGCTTCCTAAGAATCGCCTCTGTGTAGAGTATTGATGTTGATATTTTATTTGTATCGCGCTCGTACACAAGTGTTTCAGATCTTACTAGGCCCAGTGACATCGAGAACACACAAGAGGAAAGGGGAAAAGTGCATGGAAGGGGCGAGAAGTGGAAAGTGCTCAGCAAAGGAAAACAGGTGAATAATAAAAAACAACAAACAGTGGAATTGAAGCCGGCAAGTGCTGGGTTTAAGGCAAGACAGGATGTGTCTGGCAAGTGCAGACAGAAGGGGGGACTGTATGGTAACAGATACAGACCCTAGAGCAAGGGATTGCCAAGAGGCAGTGCGGGTAGGTGGCAGGGTGAGTAGGTACCTGGGCCTGGAAGGCAGATTAGATGTTCACATAACACCTAATTATGTCAACAAATACCATTCAGATTCGCTGTAATCAAATGTACTGTGTGTGGTTGTCCTGAAAAATCGTGAGTGGTTTTCTCTCTCAGATACTGAACTTGGGGGCCACAGATGTAAACTGTGAATTGGAGAAACTACAGATCTTAGCTTAGTCTGAGTTTTGGAAAGAGAAGAAAATTCATCCCTAAGGACCTGCCTGTGCTTTAAATGCCTCCACAACACCTCTCATTATCAACAATGGCAAAGATGGGCCGGAAGGAGGTGCTCCCCTTGGAAACGAGACAACGTGGAGGAACACAGGTTCGATCCGCGGGTCCACGCTTAAAAACCTATGGGTATTGAGGGCGTTATAAATAACCAATTACAAAGGAGTGCATCTAAACTAGTCCGGCCACTGAATGCTCTAAGGAAGTTTGGCTCTTACAACTCATGCACTTTAAAAAAAACATTCAAAAGCAGTCAGGCCTTCTCCTTTGAGGCAACAACATTATTTATTAATTTTGCATACTTGAGGTTAGAAAGCAGCTGAACGTGTGGCTATTTCAAAACCGTATAAACAAGGGCATATGACTAGCATCCAATGATCAGCAATGGTGCAGTGTGCTATATAATTGCTGAAAGGGGTGAGGGCCCCATGTACAATCCCATTGTAGCTCACTCTGCCTTACCAGAGGAGAAATATCATTTTGCCTGTCAGTCTGGACCCACCCATAGGGTCAGTCCAGGTGTTGCTAGGTCTGGAAAAGATCAGGGGCTACTCTAATGTTGGGACGGTCGAGACTCAGGGCTAGCTAGCCTTTTGGCTGTAGTCCCTGAGCTTCTATCTGGGGCTACGACCAAAAGACCCGTGGGTATAGCCCCCTCTGCTCCCCTCTAGCAACGCCTCCAGGAATACCCATCAGTTCTCCCCAGAATAGAAGCACAAGCCGGAACCCCAGACACGTGTTTCTGCCTTGTTCCGTCTAATCAGAGAGGTGCATCTCATCTGCAGCACCTCTCGAAGCACTGACAGCAAAGTGTCCACGCCTGGATTACCCTCAATATAAGGCGAGTCTACAGGTGTTTCAACAATGGTCAAGAATGTGTGAGCCCCTCTACTGAGGAGGAACTTGCCCAATGACACCTGCTCTACGGGACATTACCAGCAAAGGAGGATCTGCAATCTCGTCTTGCCACTCTGTGCTTTATCAAAGGATAACGCATGAATGTGGTCAGTCTGGGTGGAATCCTGGAGGTTCTCACTCACCTATCCTTCTTGGATCCATGTGGTTATTGCAAAAATAGAATTTCGAATTCCAAGATACTGTTTTGTTTACCCCTTTTTACCCCATATTTATGCAGGGGAGACCCCTGGTGTGCCACCCCCAATACCCCTCCACCTTTTTTATTAACTTAACCCCCCCCCAAAGTATATATAGGGTGAAATGGGATTTTCGAAATTCTGTATTTTGGGGTTCGAAATGATTTAATTCTCTAATTTGATATCACCCCTCTTTCTTCAGAGACCAGCATATTCAGAACTCTGAAGTTGCCTGCCTCACTTCAAGAGGTAGTGGCTGGTCAATAGATTTCACTGACGTCTAGCAGCGGCTCTTCCACAAACAAAAAACGAATTCTTTGCTCTGATTTCACACGCAGATGTACCAGCGTCAACCTGTTCTTACCCAATGCACACTTCATCCGAACCTTTTCTGTGCAAAAACGAATCTGCTCCACACAACAGCCTCAGGGCCTCTCTAAATCGCTACCTCTGGCACTTTGCATCAGAGGCTCCACAAAGTGGAGAACACAGGCCCATCCCACCTAGATCACCCAGACACGTCATGCTGCCATACCAGGAAACGAGATCCTGTTTGAGAAAAGAACTTTCATTGTCAGCTAGCTCACAGTCAGCCCACCCAGTGTACAAACTGACTGAAAAACCTAATGAACTATATCCTTGTACAGCATAATATGGGTGACTCCCAGATGATCCACCACACTGAATCTGTTTGTTGTCACTACGACCACCAGTCTGGTTTCAGAGTAGCCAGAGGCATGGAAAGTGCACTCCTGAACACCCGTGAAGATTTGCTCTCAAATCTCAATTCCAACTCTCCTTCCGTTCTCATCCTTCTTGACCTTTCCTCTGCCTTTAATATGGTCTATTATGCCACCCTTATAAATTGGCTCTGTGATACCTTTGGCATCACGGACCTGCACTGGACTGGTTGACCTCCCTTCTCTCTGATGGACAATCCCAGGTTCAACTGGGCCCTTTTCTCTCTTCCATCACACTCTCCACCTGTGGCGTCCCTTTGGGCTCTATCCTCTCACTGGCTCAACATATGCCTTGTTCATTTGATCTCTGCCATCTCTCTTCACTTCCAGTGTTATGCAGACGACCCGCAGCTCTCCTTCAAGCTTCCCTCCACTGCCTCCTCTTCTTGCCTCTCTCATTCCTGACTGTCTGACTGCTATTCAGGCATGGTGTGCTGATAACGATCTCTACCTTAATGCCAGTGAGACTGAGATCCTTCTCATTGGGACCCAGCTCCATCCTTCGCTCCTACTGTAGGGCCGCCCTCCATGGGCCCCCTCTCCTTACCCCCTTGTGAGGTAAGGAACATTGGTGTCATCTTCAACCCCTCTCTCTCCTTCTCTCCTCAAATCGCAGACCTTGCCAAGAAAGCCCACTTTCAGCTGCACCTCCTCAGAGGCATTCTCCCTTTTCTCACCTTCCCCCAGAAACTCAATGTCTCCACTCCTCTGGATCTCTCTATGCTGGACTGCTGCAACAGACTCTTTCTCAATCTGCCTAATTTCTCCCTTCACCCCTTCAACTAAACAAGACTTATCCTTGGCCTCAAGCCCAGGGACCGCATCTCGCCAGCTCTAAAATCTCTCCACTGGCTCCCGTCTGTTGCGAGGATCAAGTTCAAGACCCTCTGCATCATCCACAAGGCTTTCTGGGCCCTGGGACCCCACTGCATCCAACTCCCTCTCCCTAAATACCTCCCAGCTAGAGTTCTTCGGTCTTCTAGCTCCAACTCTCTGCAGATCAGATGCTTTTCCACACAGAAAGTGGGGGGGGGGGGGGTTGATCACTCACTTCCGCAGGGGCATTCCTCTAGAAGGGACTCCCTGCCTCTCTCAGACTTTAGCCGGTCGCCTTAAGTTCAGAAATATTCTCAATACCCTCCTTTTCTCTTCTTCCCCTCTCGTCTCTTCTACCCTCTCGCCCTCCCCTGCTAATGTCCCCTCTGCCACTTTTTGACTGGCTGCCTGGTTCCTTCTGATTCATTTAGGCCCTCCTCACCCAGTCTACCCGAGCACCTCGGTCTCCCCGGACCCCCCGCTCCTTTAATCTGCACTTGCCTACTGGGCTCCCTCGCCCTGTAACACCCTTGCTGGGCCTGCACCCCGATTGAGCCCATCCAGCCCCGTCCTCGCACGTAGCATGTGGACCTTCATTCCCTGCACTCTCTGCATTCCCCTGGCGCTTGTCCACCTGGCCTCCCCTTAGCACTCGCCTGGCCCAGTGGCCCCCTTCTCCCAGTCTTCCCCCAGTCTTCCCCCATCCACAGCACTTGCATGCTCTCCACTCCGACCTGCAGATCCTTTCCCTCCTTAGCATTAGCGCATTTCACTTTGACCGGCACCCCCACACTCTCCATACACCCCTGCACTTCGTGTTACTGCCCTAGCACAATCCGAATGACACAAGGCCTAGTAGGACCGTTTTCTTTGTGTTGTTCTTCATCCCTGTCCCCCCGCCCTTTTGTCTTGTTGCGCCTTGAAACACCATTTGCTGTATAGGCACATTATAAATACTCAATAAATAAATAAATTAACCATCAAAAGATGGGAAATATTCTGCCGCAAAGTTCTGGATCACACAAAAGACAACTTGATCTTCGCTCTTGTCTACCAGAAGCGACATTTTCACAGCTGATAGTCACCCATGTCTAATTTGTCTTTGCATTCTGAGACTTGTAGCTCAGCATTTTTTAGTCCAGAACATGGCCACTCACAAACATTTTCTAGGGGGTAAAATGTTCGGTTTGGTGTTTGTCCAGGGGCTGCAATAATCACTGCCCAAAACTCACATCAGAACACTAAAACTTTAATGACAGTGGAGGTTTAGGTACAAAACAAGTCATACATTATTCTTAATAGTGCATGGAGCAAACCATTTTGATGCAACTTGAACATTTTTAAATGCCACATCAGGAGGGGTTTGGCAGTTCTACCAAAGGAATTTCGTTTGCCAAGTGGTGAACTTTAAAGAGCACGGGCAAGTAGCATTACTAAGTCAGGAAAGCGTGCAAATGCCAGTCTGTAGGAAGGTCTGGGGGATTCCCCACAAGAAATAATTGTGAACAAGAAACTGTGGAGAAGTATAAAGAACTTTGAGCCAGTGGAACAGTCGGACAACGTGATAGGCTGTTTTTCACAGAAGAAACCATTTGCGGAGGGGTTGGGCATTTTTATGAAATGATTGTAACATTGCATTTTAAGGTATGAATTTAAGGCAGACTGGGCGGATGCGATGCATATTAGGAATGACTGCTATTCGTGCTATCGGGTGCCATTACTGTGTCATCTGAGACTCCACTTGGCCTTTGATGGTGTTCTGTAGGAGACAAGCAACAAAAAAACAGGCACATTTGAAAACGTAAGTATAACATAAGTTATTTAAGAACTGTGAAAGCGCCCCGATAAAATAATAAACGGGAGAGACATAGATCACCGCTTAAAAGTGTCAGGTTACTCTAAGGGCCTGATTCATGCATTGTTTTGCGCGATGCAAAGGACTGTTTGATGAATCAGGGCATTTTTTGGCAGTGCAAAGTCACTTTTCACCAGTGAAAAGTCACCTTGCACGAGCAAAAGAAATCCATGAATTAGGCCCAAAGTGTGCAGTGTCTCTCGAGGATGAGGCGGTACTGGGATCCCCCTCACCGGAAGTAAATACATTGAGTGCTATAAAATCGGATAACAATAACACATGTTGATTAAAATGAAGGTCTTATGTTTGCTATGAATGTTGATAGGGGTGCGGTTACAGTATTTATGGTTTAGGTCTGTGTGTTTATGTCTGTTCTGTCATTGTTCTCGTTAATGACAGGATATTCTCATGTGTTTGCTGGTTGTGTTTGCAATAAGTCATGAAGTACTACTGAACTATCTACTGACACGTCGGTTTAGTTCCTTTTTTGCACTTTGCATTAGTTTCTTCTTTTATGGAGGTGTGTTGTCTTGCTAATTGAAAAAAAGAAGAATAGCTCAGGGGCAATGCCTTTGTCTTGAAAGCAAGGCAATGCACTGCAATGCAGGTTTGAATCCGATCCCGCACTTAGAACGTTATAAATGAACAATAAAATAAATAAATAAGTTCAAAATAAAAGACATACAAAAAAAGAAGTCGGAAAAGCTTAACATAAAGGGTTATATGCGAACACACATTAGACCATGCATATGAGGCATTCATTTGAATTGGATGCCATTAATGGGGCCTTTGAGGCTGCACTTGACATAAAATGGCAGGAACGGGACAAGTGAAGGCTGCACCTCACATTTGGTGACTGCATGATGCATGTGAGACATTAACTGCCATTACTGGAACATTTGAAGCTGTGCTTACGTACAATAACAGTACCACATGTGATGATTTGCATTTAAAATAAAAGGTGCTACCTAGGTGCCAACAGAAAAGCATATTCAATTCAAAGGCCAAACCATATGGCGTTGTCTATGCTGATTTTGTCATTAGTTATCTTCCATTCCAATGGGGTACATTGCTATATTTGTCATTCTTGGCAGACCAGCCTTCTGCCTTAAGCCTGAAGTCGAAATTGCTAAATAAATAAATAGCACTTCAAAGATTCATCAGAAAAGCACCAAACTCATCAAGCAGGACTCTCCTGTATCAGCCTTGTCACTGCAGCGCAAAGGTAAGACCAGGGGGACATCAGAACATAGGACCTCATTCTACATTTGCTGGTATCCATGAGGGGATTTGCCATCATCCGGTGACGGTAATTATTATTTTTTTTTTTGCAGGTAGGGTGCCTTGCTAACCTTCAGCATTTAGCTGGAGGTAACCCAGCTGCCCCGCTGGCAAACCCATAGCTGCCCGGTGCTTGAAAAAACGATCAGTTCTCAGAATGCAAAGAAGACAAAATAACAGGACTGTATTATCTTTTAGTTTATCAGTAAGCCTCATTTTTTGTTTTTTGTTTACACGGCTACCAAATGCTACAAACTGTGACAAGCGCAATACAAAAATAACCTATTGATATCATTCATAAAAGACAAGAATAAGTAAATCACTCAAAGCACTGGCTGAATGTGTTACACATTAAACTCAGAGCTCTCAACTGGATCCGTGTGAGGTGTGTGTAGTCCATTATTCGTTTTACATTTTTAACTCTTTGCATTCTGGTACTTGTAGTTTTGCTTTTCTCTGTTATAAATGCAAGACTACAAGTTCCAGAATGCACATTCAAGGGAGAGGAAAACAATCTACACAGATGGCATGTTATTGGAGCTCTGTAACGATATGATATGATGGGTTATTTATAACACGCTTAATACCCAGAGGCTTCAAAGCGCGGACCAGTGGATCGAACCTGTGTTGTGTGGGTCGTTTTGTTTTCCAAGGCGGGCACGTTGCCCCTGAGCTATCCTCCCAAGCCAATGGGGTCGATGTGGTCCGTGGTGAGCATTTCGAGCGGCAGAGACGTTGCTAGGGAAGGGCTGAGGGGGCTATAGCCCTGGGTCTTGTGGTTGTAGCCCTGGATAGAAGCTCAAGGACTACAACCAAAAGGCTATAGCTAGCCCCCAGTCCCGCAAGTCCCGGCATTAGCTTAGCCCATGATCTTTTCCAGACCTAGCAATACCCCTGCCAAGCGGATGGCCACAGCTCACTCAATATTGCTCCAGTAGAGGGGACTGGCCAGAGAGAGGACAAGCCTGACATGCTTAGGAACCACGAAGCCCCTTCCTGTAAACACCCCACTGAAACCCCCACCCACACCCCCACCCCGGTGTTGTATGCTATCCTGCCTCCCATGGTAGCTTGTGGGAGGCAGTGTTCGGTAATCTTCGGAGTCACGCCCACTTGATGGCTACAGCCATACATGCAGCCCGAAATGAAAAGCTAATGTCATAGCCCACCCTCCTACATTTCTGTTCCTGGGATTGGCCAGTGATCTGCGTAGCTCCACCCCTGTCCTTGAGTGCCCGTGTCCATCATTTAAGCAGTTCCCATATTTTATTCTTTTGTAGCGGCCGCAGTGTTGCCATGTCCGCGTATTATATTATAAGTGACTTTGGGCTTGTTTTTGCCCAAAGTCGCTTATAATATTAGCAGGTTGCTTGTCGCGGTTTTTTTCCGCGTTTTTCCTTAATTGTGTGCTTAATGTTTCCGCTTGTTTGCCAGTCTGTCTGACTTGGCCCCATTTGCAAAAAAGAAAAATGAATATGAAAGGCGAACATGCCGTCCTGCCGTAAGCAGTTATGCACACGCTGTGAGGCTCGGGCTGATTGCCTTCCTGATGTGAAGCCCCATGCAGCGTCCTGGACGGGGCTGCCTGCAGCCCCTTAACGACCTGCAAGTACTCCTTTCTTTTGCATTGATGGGCTCTTTCAATATGAGAGACCCTTTGAAGACGCATTACCTAGCCAAGAGGTAAACACGGGGTATTTACAGCAACATGTAATTTAGTCATGATGGAAACAAGCATAGACAATGACAATAGTTTAGGGTTTTGTGTAGGCATGGGAAAGGCCCTTGGTAGGCACTGCTGTCTTTAGTTGTATGAACGGCACCAGGTGCAAAATGGTGCAAGTACCAGGGCATCTAATGGCAGTGCCTGGCAAATGCCTGATAAGTTTGCAAAAGCCAAAAACTGTTAACATGACTTCACTGAAGGACACACACAGTGCTTTTAACTTGATTGGCTGAACGCAGACCAGGTTAAGACATTTCTGTTACACCAGTAGCATTTACAGCTCAAATTAATTCAGCATTGAGTGCAAAGTTTAATGTTAAGGCTTGATTAAAGAGAGCTCAAAGAGTTCCCATGAGACAGTGTTTTGGGCGGGGAGGGGCAAGAACAGGGTTGGGGATTAGCATGGCAATGAACAGTCAATGGGTGGGCTAGTGATTTACTAGAGGAGTAAGTCATGAGGGAGCCAATGACCAGAGGGGTGATGGACTATATGAACCAAGGACCAGATGACAGCAATCAACCAGGTTTCCCAATACCAGAAGGACGACAGTGGGGGGGGCCATGTCACGCTTGTCGCCATGAGCTAGTCCTGGATTTTCCCTTTGCATACTGGTCCTTGTAGGCCCATACTTATAATGGGAAGAAATAAAATACCAGTCCTAGCATTTAATAGGAAATGCCTGGACTGGGTCAGTGTCATGAAGTACATGGGGCTACTTGGCAGGTACCTGCAATGGAGCCAAGGACCAGAGGTGAGCGACGAATCAAGGACCAGAGCAGCCAAGGATCCAAAAAGCCAATAATGTTGCTTTTATAAGTCGCACACATACAAAAAATTAAAATAGACACCAATTGTTAGAAAATAACAATTTTAATAAATGCTTTTTGTTAACATATGTTTGAGCTCTCTGTATGTATTCTTTGCGTTATAGTTATTTTTCAACTTCTGAGACCTTTCCACCTTATTTTAGAGCTGCGCTTGTTTTTGCAGCTTATTTGGTTGGGAGTCAGCTTGTTTTGGGCTTGTTTTAAAGGAACATTCAGCTTATTTTTTCCTTCTGACCTGGCAACACTGAGCGGCCGTGGAGAGAGGAAGGGGAGACTGGGAAAGAGGGGGTTTGAAGAAATTAAGTCGCATGGAGTAGAACCGAGCTCTACACTGCAGGGCTGTGGTGGGAATACAGGAGCTCGAGGCACACACGGGACTGAGCAGGAACAAAGGAGGGACCCTTCTGTACCGACACAACGAAAGCACAGTATTTGAAAGGCTATCGAGGATTACAAAAGCCCTGTACAGTGGTTTAATTGCTGGGATCAAAAAATAATAAAAATCACATAAATGAAAAACATTTTGACTTTTCTGTTTCATGACACCAACGTAACATTGTTTACTCCCCCGTGTACGTAGACACATTAACACAGAAGAATGCCATATTAAGAGAGGGCTAATCACCATATTGCTGAAACGAAGCACCTGAATGTTTTATGGAAATGCTTAACTCAAGGTGGTCTGTTTTGGGGGCTTCGTGCATGGACAACATTGTGTGATGAATGTCAACTTAACTATTTCATAACTTGTGTGTTTTATCACTGTTCTATAGCCAAAACATTAATGTAAAGAAATATTATACCAAGCAAAAGGAGTGTTTAGCGAACAATGGTTTCACACCTGTCTGCATCAGGCGTGCCTGTAAATAAGTGAACACAAGGTAGGCTGCAGTCTTGTGGCAGGATGGATGCCATACTCCCACTTGTCATGAATCCTCCTTGCATGTTAATTCCACTCTCTTTATCACGGAGAATGCACATCATGGTTTCCACAGTTTTGTTGCCTGTTTGAAAACCATTATAACGCACTTCAGCAGGGCAGTTTCTAATCCATTTGGTGCCCAGAGCGAAACACTAGGAATACACCCCCCCACCTCCCATCTCGCGCCCCAGCCCCACCGCACCCCATGCGCCAGCCCCACCGCACCCCGCGCCCCAGCCCCACCGCACCCCGCGTACCAGCCCCACCGCACCCCGCGCCCCAGCCCCACCGCACCCCGCGCCCCAGCCCCACTGCATCGCACCCCACCCCACTCCCAAACTACACCATTAAGGGACTCCTACCCAAAGTCAAACAGTCCGTTACACAAGGAATTAATTGCCATTTGCAACAGTGGGCCACTTTTTCATTGGTGCCCAAGACAATTGTATGCTCTAGTCCCACTTAGGCTGCAGATCATGAGGACTGGGCACACCAAGAGAACATGAATATGGCACAGGATTCAGTATATGCAACCATCAAAGAACACAAGATGCTGAAGGGGGTTTGGAGGCAACCTAAGCCAAAAGCGCAATGACAAGGAGACACCCGAACACAATAAACAATCACTTTAAAATTCTTTCAATGGGAATCAAGTGTATGCTTTGATACAGTAAAGTCTGACGGTTGACTTGTTATAAGGAGACATGGAACCGGATTATTTATTTATTCATGCAATGTTTGTCGGGTACCTATTTATTTATGCAATGTTTGTCGGATACAGGTATCCGACAAACATTGCATAAATAAATAATCTGTGTCCATGTACCCGACAAACATTGCATAAATAAATAAATGAACCGGGTCATGGCTTAAAGAATATTTGCTCAGCAACACTGATCAAAACTATTATCAGCATAATGAAGTAACTCATCACCATTGCCATGGAAGTAGTTTAAAGTGGAATTGATATCAAGTTTGGAAAAGAAGCAGCATGAAAGAAATAGCGCCGCTTTAAACTATTATTTTGGGAGAGGCAAAGCTGCCTACAGTGCACGCCCACGCCCCACACTACTTCCCCTCCCAACACAATGTCAGCACAAAACCATTCAGTGACTAATGGCCCACCATTAGCAGTTTCCTGCCTGCATTGTGATGGGAGGAGCTGTTTTAGCTGCAGGGGGACCTGAAGTGTTTTAATTGTTGTGCTTATGCCCCCACCCCAAGTGGCGCAAAAGTGGTCAGAGGAAGCCTCTGACTTCTGTAATGTTACGTAGTACTTGTGACATTACAGTCGGAAGGGGCAGCGCCAGTACCTGACCCACAGAACTTTCCCCACGGCAATGCGCTGCCCCACAAACTGGGGAATTTTATCCCCTCCAGAGGCTCCAGTGTAGCGGGGTAATTGCGAACCCCCCTGGCGGTTGCGCCCCGGCAGCTGCCCGCCTCGCCCGTGCCAAGAAACGGGCCTGCACCTCAGGGTTAAGAATTTCTCCCAGTGCATGGATTAGCATTCTTTTTTATTTATTTTTCCATTTGTGCTTTGGTTTCCAACAAACCTTGCACATGAACATGAATATTTAAAAGTCTCCTATGCACAATTAGACAAACAATACAGGCCATAAATATAAACCATCTCCCCAGATAATACAAAATCATACACAAATATAAACTAGTCAAGTCACACAGCATTCTTGTTGCAGCTCAATTAAGCCTACACATTTCACAATATCAGAACAATGAAGTATCGGTTAAGTATAAAAACAAAATTCTATAACTTTTTTCCCAAACCTTTTATTCAAACAAGGATGCGAGACATACATAGACAGTAAAATATGGCTGAATGCATAATGCACAACATTCCCGGGTCCAACAAGCCATCCCACCACCGAGGCGCTAATGCGAAAATGCATAACCCTGTTAAAATAAAAAAAGTACCACACCAAGGACATCACATGAGTGAATAGTTTGAAAGTAGAGACGGTTTAAAAGTTAGGGAGGGAAAATTCTGGTAATAGTCAACAAATGGGAGCCAGAAATCTAGATACCAAGGCAGCGCATTGTTTTACACATGCTGTAACTTTTTCGTCAACCAAGATGTCCCATACCTCCATCCACCATTGTGCCAATACTGGCCCCATAGGAGCCTTCCACGATCGTGCTATTTATATTTTAGTTGCTAAAAATTGGTGTGTCGCCGATTGTGCTCTGCAACCCGATTTAGGGTACACATCTTCCACTGAGCGATGCGATAGGCCAACTAGTGGAGCCAGGGGTAAGTCCACTGCAGTTCTCTCCTTAATGTGAGACAGTACAGCAACCCAAAAAGTGTGGATCACATGACAGGACCACCACATATGAAAGTATGTGGCCGCACCCCCTCCAGCAAGCCGAATTCAAAGCAGCATTCCTTTTATGTAAAGTTAGCAGAGGCCGGTACCATCTGTAGCAAAGTTTATGCATACATTCTCTATTGGTTACACATCTAGAGGAGGCGTGGTTTCTAGCCCAGATCTCTTCCCATAAATCCTCGACAGGAGGTCCCACATCCGCTTTACAAATGGCAATGTAGGAGGATCTGACGGTTAGTAAGTTGCCTCCCAAAAGTTTATAAAAGCATGAGATTCTACCCCCATCTATGCCATACTGTTGGGTACATTCCAATACTCTCACCTTTGCGGGTCACCTGGCTCCTCACAGTTGTGAAATCCAGTGCCGAATATGACCATATCTAAATCGTTCGCCTTCGGTTAGTGAGAATTGAGCCTTACATTCAGACACGAGAGAGGAGAGCCCTCCTGTTACAACTGATGCAAGCTATGGAGACCTCCATTATGCCAATTTGAAAAACTATTCCCTAAGAATCCTGGGGAGAATTCTGCATTACCAAAGTCTGGAGAGCACGGTCTGAAACTCGATTCACCCACTTCTTCATAAAAGCCACGTGCCAGTAATACAGCAAGATTTTTGTCGAGCTCAAGTGTGTGTCAGATCGGGGAGTTTAGTATTGTCGATAAAGGGTAAGAAAGATAACCGGCAGGAGGAGTTGGTTTTCTCAAGAGCTACCCATCTGGGAGGGGACCTCCAAGCCAAAATGTGCGTAACCCGAGCAGCCACATAATACCTGAGGAGGTCCAGAGCCGCCATTGCTCCCCTCCGGGCATCGCTTAAAACCTCAGCTTTTGGAACTCTAGGCTTTTTGCCCACCCAGATAAATTGTAGGACGCTACGCTGCAGCATACGTACTTCAAGGTTGGGTATCTTAACTAGCAAGGCTTGACAAAGATACAAGAATCTGGGTAAAAGATTCATTTTTACTGCAGCGATTCGTCACATCAGTGATATTTCCTGCTTACTCCAACGTTTAAGATCTTCGGCAAGATCCTTAAGCAACCCTGGGAAGTTGACCCAATATACATCCTGCGGGGAAACAGGAATCCTCACCCCCAGGTACTCAATAGTGTCAGATGCCCACGGAATTCGACAGGTTGATCTCGCAGCAGCAATGACTTGCTTGGGAAATTGCACACTTATGGCAAGGATTTCTAGTAATTGACAGAGAAGCCAGTTCAAATCATCTTAATTCAGACATGACAGCCTCAAGGGAGGTTGGTATATTAGTTAACATGAGCAGGACATCATCGGCATAAAGAGGCATTTTGTGTTGCACCCAAGCTACCTCAGTCCCTGTGATCTCCGAGTTGTCTCTGATCCTTTGCGCAAATGGCTCCATTACAAGAGCAAAAATCAAAGGAGACAGTGGACAACCCTGCTTAGTTCCATGAGCGATAGGTACAGGGGCAATTAACCCTTATTCGAGTAAAAGGTTAATGGTAGTTAGCCAACGGGACAAATCCAAAAGCAAGCAGAACCTCACAAAGGTAGGGCCAGTGCACTCTGTTGAATGCTTTAGTAGCATTCAGTGTGAGTACTCCCAGGGCAAGACTATCCCCTCCTGGATAGGTCAAGGATATCCAAGACTCATCTGATGTTGTCTTGTGTGCTTCGCTTTGGAATAAACCCAGCCTGATCCAGATTTATCAGTTGGGGTAGAACCGTCCCCAACCTCGAGGCCAACACCTTAGAGTACAACTTGGCATCCAGGTTCAAAGAAATTGGACTGTACGTTTGACAATCCTGTGTGGGATATCCCAGCTTAAGTATTAAAATTGTAGTTGACTCCATCGAAGGAGTAACCCTCCCTAAATTCCGGGAACAAGTTGAATAAGTTAGTCAAAGGTTTGAGTAGTTGTGGTTGAAAAATCGTATAAACGATGCTGAGAAACCATCCGGACTAGGGGTCCTGTGTTTAAGAGAAAACTATTGCTATTGCCACCTCTTCCGTGGTTACAGGAGTGTCTAAGGTCTCCTGACCAGTAGACGAGAGCCTGATTTGGTAGTCTGGCATAAGTCGCAGAGATGGGGGGGTGGGCCTGCTGCAGATTCTGTGGGTAAAAACCTTCCTTTTCGCTGATTCCCTGTACTGAATATTTATGTCTGAGTCTACCAGCACTGCTGTAGTATTTGTTGTATGTATGGCCTTCAATTTATGAACCAGAAATGTATTCACCATATTACCCATGGCATAATAAGATTGCTTAGCACGAATAATCGATTTGGCCGTATGTCCTGCTAAGTGTGCTTCTAGTTTATTTCGCGCTACCCGTAGGCCCTTCCTGGCCATGACAGAATTGAAATGCTTATGAAGCATTTCTGAAGCGCGCATCTCCCTCTAAAGTGCCTACCTTAGGGTTCTATTCCTATAAGTGCAAGCAGTCGTGTGAGCAATCAGTTCCCATCTAATCACTGCCTTCATAGGGTCGCATACCGTGGCAGTCGGAACGGTATCAGTGCTATTTTCCCTAAAGAAATCAGTTATTGCCTTAGTTATGGAGTCCTTTGAACACCAAATCTGAGAGGGCCGGGTCGTGCAGCTTCCATGGGGGCCTGCTAACGGGGGACAACCTATCAACTGAAAGAGTACACTCAACTGCTGCATGATCTGAGAGTACATGGGTAGCAATGAGTACCTCTGATACAAACGGAATCAGAAGGAACAAGTTACTTACCTGTAACTTTTGTTCTCCAGAATGGGTCTGGCATGGATTCACATGCTCATGAATATTCCCTGTCGTCAGGCCGGGAATCAAAAAGAAAAAATAGTTTCACTTTCACTTACAAACTGTCTTTCTCTGATAAACCAATCACTGAGCTCTGGGTCATACTGCCCCCAGCCAATGAATGCCCTTCTCCCTAAGCCCCTCCTCTGGCAGCCATCATCAGATTTAATAGCCCATAAAGTGGCAGTATGACCAAGAAGAGCCACAGAGGGCCAGGAGGGAGGGTTTGCATGTGAATCCATGCCAGGCCCATGCTGGAGAACAATAGTTGCAGGTAAGCAACTTGTTCCTTCTCCAGCATGGGGTCTGGCATGGATTCACATGCTCATGAATAAAGAATACATAGCAGTACAACATTACACAACCACAGGAGGTGGCAAGGCTCAACAGAAGCAAATACTCTTCCCTCCGGAACAGGCTCACCTTCAAGCGAACAGGTTGCATAGCACTGCTTGGCCAACCCTGGACTCCTCTCTGGAATCCCTGTGGACGCAGTAGAATCTTGTAAAAGTGTCCATGGACCTCCACGTAGCAGCCCTGCAGATGTCCAGCAGGGGCACACCAGACAGGAACGCCGTCGTCGCAGCGATCGCTCTGGTAGAATGGGCTCTCGGACGGCCTGGCAGCGGTTGGTTTGACAACCAGTGACAGTGTGTGATGCAGCCGGAGAGACACCTGGAGATGGAAGCCTTGGACAAGGCCTTCCCATGGTTCACAGGACCAAAGTTCATGAATGGTTGAGATGTCTTCCGGAAACACTTTGTGCGTGCCACATAGAACTTCAGCGCACAAGCCACATCCAGCCAGTGCAAAGTCCTTTTAGCCGGCGACAAAGGTTTTGGAAAAAACACAGGCAACACCAAAGGCTTGTTGAGGTGGAATTCCGACAGAACCTTTGGCATGAAGGAGGGGTGCATCCGCAGCACCACCGTTGTGTTGTGAAAAGTCAGCTAAGGCTGTTCGCAGGAAAGGACCTGGATCTCACCTACCCTCCTGGCAGAGGTGATGGCCACGAGAAAAGCTGTCTTCCACGAAAGGAACTTGAGAGGGGCCTGATGCAGATGCTTGAAGGGAGCCCCCATGATCCTCGTCAGCACCACGTTGAGCTCACACGCCGGGGTAGGGGCCTTCTCTGGCAGTAAAGATCAAAACAGTCATTTGAGGAACTCCTTGACTAGACGGTGGGACCAAAGAGAAGACCGTCCTGGAGACCTGGTGTAGCGGGAGATAGCCGCCAGAAGCACCTTGATAGAGGCGTGCGTCTGCCCTGCCTTGACCAAGTACAAGTACGGAAGAATCTGCGGAGCTGAGATATTCAGAGGGTTGGTCGTCTGCGTACGGCACCACATTGCAAAATGTTTGCACTTGTGCCCTTAGCAATGAAGAGTCGACGATGCTCTGGCTCTGGTAAGGACCTCCCTGCAGTCCGCCGGCAGCTCATACACTCCAAACCCTAAGGCTGCAGGAGCCAAGCCTTCAGGTTCAGCGATCCTGTGTCGTGATGTAGGATTGCACTTCCTTCTCTGGCGAGCAGATCCAAACCACCGGCAGCTTGACGTGGGGTAACACTGACAGGCTGAGAAGATCCGGGTACCAAATCTGACTCGGCCACGCCGGGGTGATGAGGATCATCTTGCATCGCCACCGTTTGAGTTGATTGATGACTCGCAGCAGGAGAGGCAATGGGGAAGGGGAATTCCGGCAGAACAGGCCTTCCCACAGAAAGGAAAACGCGTCCCCCATGCTCCTCGGCTGGTGGAACCTTTTGGCGAATCTCTGGCATTTGGAATTCATCGCTGTCACAAACAGATCGATCTGGGGTCTGCCTCATTTGAGGAAGAGGCTGTTCACTTGATCATGTCGAAATTCCCACTCGTGGCAAGAGCGCAGCTCCCTGCTGAGGGAGTCGGTGATGGTGTTCTTGACTCCAGCCAGGTGAAAAGGAATGAGGAACATCTCTTGTCTGACGGCCCAGTGCCACAAGTCCTGCGCCTCTCTGGAGTGCGCCGGGTATCTGGTACCTCCTTGCTTCCTGATGTAGAACATCGTGGTGGTATTGTGCGTGAAGACCCTCACCACCTTGCCCTTGAGTGACAGAAGGAACGACTAGAGGACCCAGAACACTGCCCGCAGCTCCAGGACATTGATGTGGAGAGCCCTCTCCTATGGTAGCCACAGGCCTCTGGCGTGGAGACGTCCGGTGTGGGCTCCCCAGCCCTCCAGCGACGCGTCTGTGGTGATTGTCTCTTGGTATGGGGGGCTCTGGAAATCGGTGCCCCCGGCAATGCTGGAGCGCACGCCCCACCACCTTATCGCTCGACGGAACTCCTCGTCGAGAACAATCTTGTCTGCAAAGCTTCCAGACACCTGGATCCACCAAGCATCCAGGAATTCCTGAAGGGGTCCTATCCGTAACCTGCAGAGCCGGATCAGGTTAACGGCGCTGGTAGAGCTGCCAGCGCCGTTAACCCTCTACAGCCTCATTACGAGGTCTGCTCGTGAGTCCCTCTAAGGACGTCTGGTAAAACCAGGCGTCCTTAGTGGGACCCGCTAGCAGACCAGGATGCTTACAACAGGCCCGTCATTAACGGGCCCGTGGTTAGCATACTCCCTATTCCCATTGAGCCCTATGGGCGCTCAAATGGGAATGGGGATGTACCGGGTCCGGGTTCCTGGAATTGCAGTGGATTGCAGATTCTCGTGATCCAGATGTTCCTGCAGCTGAGCTGTCACAATGTTTTCCAGAATTTTCAATGGCCATGACAATCCTGCCATTGGCCTGTAATTCTGGAAATTCTTAGGGTCTAAATTAGTTTTTTTTAGCAGTGGCGTGACCACAGATTTCTTCAGAATCATCGGTACTACCCCTGATGTAAGAGATTTGTTAACAAATTTTGTGATAAATGGGGTAATATCTGGAGCTATTAGTTTAGCTACTGAAGATAGAATAACGAAGAGTACATCATTAGTAGCCTTCAACGCAGAGAGCAAGGTGCAGACCCTTTCCTCAGATACTTTCATAATCATAAATAGCTTCTGATCCGCCCCAGTGTCTTCATCATGAGATATGCATTATGGGCTAATCTCCTCTGTTACTTCCAGATCCTCTTGGGGATGTAATGGTTTAATTTCCATAATCTGTCCTTGTATTAGCTCTATTTTATTTATAAAGTAATTATTAAAAGCATCCGCCTGTGCTTGTGACGATTCAAGTGCTGCTGACGCACACCCAGGATTTGCTAACTGGGAAATAGCAGCGTACAATTCCCGTGGCCTGTTCATGACTTTGTCAATTTTCCCTGTTATAAATTTAGCTTTGGCATCAAAAATGGCTTTTCCATATTCTCTTCAGGCGCTCTTGACCTGTTCTAAAATGCCCTCTGTATGATGTCTTCTCCATTTTTTTCTCTAAAGATCTCACCTGTACCCTTTTCTTGGCCAAATCTGGCGAAAACCAGGGGTTACATGGCTTTGTTTTGTTGGAGAGGGGCCTGTACATTACATAGCATAGCCATGATTTACATGCCTTTATTGAAGAACTCCTCACATGGAAGAGCCTCCTCAATCTGTGCCAAAGCATGTTTCAGAGTTTCCCCTGAGATTTTCAATAAATCTTTCAGCTTGCGGAACTCCCCCATCCAATGTTCCGTGTGCACTTCTAGAGTTTTCTTATGCATTCTCATTTCAAATACTATGGCATAGTGGTCTGTCCATGATATTGCGATTGTCTCAACATAACAAATTATCTTCCCTCGATATAGCAGGACATCAAGACAATGGTCCTGGCAATGTGAGGGGGATGATGCTAGAAGTTCCAAAACATGGGCTTCCAGGGTCTCCTTTAATTCTCTCCCATCCCCAGATGTCACCTCCTCAGCCCATATATTGAAGTCCCCCAAACATAACAGCTTGTCATGCTTATTCCCTGTGTCTGCCAGAAATCATTCTAATTTCTCCAGGAAAGCCTGTTCTGGGCCAGGAGGTCGATAACCAAAGAGAATTTTTATAGTTTTATTTGGAGAACACTGAATACAAGCATGCCCCATCTGACTTGATGGTCCGCACCGTGGCAGTCTTCAGTGTCAACAGCCATTGCACCTTGCCCAGCATGGCCACTATCCTCTCTTCCAAGGGGGCGGTCAGGCAGGAGACCAAGTTGAGCCTGGCCCCCAGAAATAGCACGTTCTGCGATAGTATCAAGCAGGATTTTGGATAGTTGACGGAGAACCCCAGATCTGTCAGCAGTTGGACGGTCCTCTCCGTGTGTTGAACTGCTACTTCCCTGGACTTGGCACGGATGAGTCAGTCATCAAGGTACTTGTACACATGTATCCCTTGTAGGCGCAGATGGGCCGCCACTGGTGCCATGCACTTTTGTGATCACCCTGGGTGCCGAATTCAGTCTGAAGGGAAGGGCCTTGAACTGGCAGTGCCTTCCCTGTACTACAAAGCACAGGACCTTCCGATGCTTCTCGTGAATGGAGATGTGGAAGTATGCATCCTCCAGATCCATCGAAGACAAGAAGTCCTCTTCCTCCAGTTGGCCAAGTAAGTGCTGCAACATGACCATCATGAATTTTTGGGACTAGAGGTATTTGTTAAGGCGCCGCAAGTCTAGAATGGGCCTCCAGCCCCCAGTCTTCTTCACCAAGAAGTATCTGCAGTAGACTGCGGAGCCCGCAGTCACATCGGAACCAGCTCTATAGCCCCCTTTTTTAATATGGCCCGTACTTCCCACAGGAGCGGAGGGATGTGCTGCTCCTGCCGGGCCACCAGTGGTATCCGCGGACACTTCTGCTGGAACTCTAGAGAGTGTCCGTGGGTGGGAGCGTCCAGCACCCATCGGTCGGTGGAGATCTTTTCCCACTCGCTGGACCAGGTCAGCCCCTTTTGCCTTCGAGAGGGCGGCCGCCACCAGCTCGATCCTCAAGGATGACCTAGTCTGGACCACCTGGGCCTTCAGGGGCAGGTCGGACACCTTTCCTTGCGCCTTGGTCTTCTCCGGCTTTTCCCGCAGTTTCCCTGGGTTAACCGATTTCCTCTTCGAGGAGGAGCTGGAGCGATGACTGGCGATGGAGGCAGATGGCGAAGATGAACGTGCGCTGCGTATCGTGGGACCCACTTGTGCAGAAACCCAGACGGAAACAAACTTGCGGTACTTGGCCTTGTCTTGGGCCCCCTTGGATCGAGCACCCTCAAAGGACTTAGAAGCCAGCTCTTTGGACCGGCCGGTCCTGGGTAAGGCATGCCCCTGCTTGCCGCACAGGGTAGAGGCCTTGGCGTTAAGCCATGCCACCAACCTACTGTGACTGTCCTTGATGGTTCGCTTGGAGAACCCAAGGCAGATTTCACAATATGCTTCGCTGTGGTCCGGATGGAGACAGTAGAGGCACTGAGAGTGTTTGTCCTCCACAAACAAGTTCCTCAATCCGCAGCTGGAGCAGAGCTTGAAGAGGGAGCCTCCCTCTTTCTTCACCTCCGACATGGTCCGGAGTGCGATGTAGGCCCAATGGCGTTCTGGAATCTTCCATGAAACTCTTTCATGAAATTCTTGCCCTTAAGGGGCGTTGAAAGACGCTGACAAACGGATCCCTGCTTGCCGGTCAAAGGAACGAAATAACACACAGGCTCTATTTGACAAAAATAGAAACTTTTTATCGAAAAAGCGCAAAAACGTAGAAAAGCTCTCTGAGCACAACACGAGGACTCCCAACACTTGAACGTGCGGTAAAAATGTGAAGATGGCTGCCAGTGGAGGGGCTTAGGGAGAGGGCAGTCATTGGCTGGGGACAGTATGACCCAGAGCTCAGTGTTTGGTGTATAGAAGAAAGACAGTTTGTAAGTGCAAGTCAAACAGTTTATTCTTTTACCGAGGATTCCCGGCCTGACAACGGGGAATATTCACGAGCATGTGAATCCATGCCAGACCCCATGCTGGAGAAAGGGAGATATGAGCCAGAGATTGATCCTTGAGAAAGTCCTATATGCGTGTAAAATGTGTGTTGTCAAGTTCTCCCTTGTGCAATAGCCTCCACAAGTAAACCAGATTCATTTCCCTCAGAACTTTAATTAAAGACTGGGCCAGTTTAAAGTCTGTAGCAGAGGGTGGGTGTGATTAATCATGGAGTCAGGTACTACATTATAATCCTCCTACCCCCACCACCAAGATCACTTGTCCATCTGCAAAAGCAGTCCTTTCCGACAGAAAGTCCACCAGGAATCCACCCTACTTCTCACTGGCGGAATAAAGAGATATGACAGTAAACAGATGACCGCCTAACAAGCCCTGCTCCTCTTGCCACCCGCATGCACTGCCTCCGAGCCAACCCTTGCACTGGGGTCTGTATCTGTACCCATACAGCCCCTACCCCTTTGTTTTGTTCTTCCTGCACTTATCAGACCTACCCAGCCTGCTGCCTTAAACCCAGCACTGCCACTTGCTGGCTGCACTCCCTCTGTTTGTTGCCTTTTCATTTATTAATTTATTTATTATTATTTATGTTTTTTTTCTTCCTTGCTCCGCACTCTCCTTTTGATCCCCCTTCCATGCACTTCTCCCTCTCCCCCTCTACCATGCACTTGCTCGTTCTCAATGTCACTGGGCCTAGTAAGATTGTTGTTTTTGTTTCTCCTCCGTTCCCCTTCCCTTGCCTTGTCGCGCTCTGAAACACTTGTGTATGAGCGCGATAGAAATAAAATATCAATTTCAATTTCAACCAGAACCTATAGAGATAAGTAAAAAAAAAAGCCTCCAGAACTACTTCACCTGCGTGGGGCCAATCACCTTCATTTTACTCCCGATTGGCCCCCAGGGTTTCGCGCCTTACCGGCTCTTGACCACAATCCCCTCTGTGGCTTAGGGACCCAACCTCATGAGGGCCAGATGGCCATGATGACAGTAAATCCTAAGCATCCTGATGTGATGTTATTGACCAATGTTTCCCCTCCAAAGTGAAGAACAGAGCAGTGGAGAAGCCCCATCTGAAATGAATACCATCCTCCCTGAGCCACACAGTAAGTGGACAAAGCATCCTGCGCCTCTGGATTGTGAAAGTCGCCAGATCCTGGGATATCTGAAGGTCGGCACCCCGAAAAGTGAAGACTGGTCTGCACGTGCTGCTTCCATGATGCGCTGCTTAAACGTGAGGAAATTGACTCTACTGAGAACATCAGGTGGCTGGCTTGATCCATCCCAGAGAGACCCTCAAAGACTATGGGTATGGTTCAGTTCCACCTTGGCATCCTCAGACAGTCAGAGAGGAGACCGGAAGAGGGTGCAGACATAATTCAGCAAATCTGAGTCACTTACAGATCTAGGTATGCTTCGTAGCCTGACAGTGTTACGTCGTGAATGATTGTCGATGTCCTCCTGCTTGTGTTCCAGGGCCTCACACTTCGGAAGGCATTGGGAAGCATCGCAAGACTCCAAGGTTTGCTCAGAAAGAGTCCTCAATGTCCCTAATACACTGTTCTGCCTCCGTCACGCGTTTGTCAATTGTCACAACTTTAGAGGAGAGCTCGGCAACACTGTTTTGGAGTGCCCGCTTCAGTTCCCTCAGCAGGTTAGCCAGATCCGGTTTGATAGCTGGTAGAGCCATGTCCTCTCCCCTCTCCTGGGGACACTGCACCAGCAGGACAGCGTTGTCAATCTTCTTAGGTCCTTCACAGGCATGTACCAAGCACGCAATATCACCATCTGTAGGGGTATTTCCTCTCTTTGCCATCACAGCCTCCAGGTAACAAAAATCCAGGGACCGCAGGTAGCCCCAGCACCAATAAAGAAAGATCAGGCAGTATGTGATCTGTGCACAGGGACTGAGGGCTCTTAACTACAATGCTCGTGAAGAGAGATAAGGCAGCATGTAATCCATGCACAGGGACTCCAACAGATACCACTATCACCCATTCAGTAAGAGTCACCGCACACCCAGGCACCACACACCTAGGACCAACCAAAGCCCTCAAGGAGATGCTCCGTATGCATCAAGCAATGAGTCAGGCATCTGGCAAGTCCTCGCGGGAAGCCTCCAACTGCCAGAGCACTCACCAGCTGGGCAGAAAGCATGTAATTCAAGGCAGCTCCCAAAGGAAGAGCTTAGAAAGATGCAGAGAAAAAACAACAGGTACCCCAAAAGAAAAGCTCGGGTCAGACAGCTTAGTGCAAGTTACAGTCCCAGCCCCACGCATCTCTACCCTGGAGAAGAGGGTCAGCTGCTCAGTTTATGGCGAGCAAGGGTTGCAGGCGCCATGTTGGAGTTGGTGCAGTCCCCGCTCCGCTGATTCCAGGATTCCCAACCCTGTCCAGCGAGGGCTGCGGGTGCCGAAACTCGGTCCCTGCATGCCTTGAGGCTTCACCTAGCCAGAGTGAGGGTTTCTAGGCTCTGGCGACACTTATGACGGTGCCATTAACACTGAAGGCCCGGCGATGTCCGGAGACTGTTAAGGAGGCATCCGTGTGTGGGCCTCGGTTACCAGACATTTGGTCGAAAAAAATTGGTCGACCAGACAAATGGTCGAACCAATTTGGTCGAAAACCAAATGGTCGAATTTTTTTATTTTTTTTTATTTTCACCCCTTTTTTTATTTTTTTGGGGGGATCCCCCAAACCCCAATTTTTTCTCTAAAAACACCTTTTTTTAAAAAACGAAAACCCGAAAAATAAATATATAAATAAAAAAAAAAATTCGACCATTTGGTTTTCGACCAAATTGCATCGACCAAATGTCATTCGACCAGTTTTCAGTCAACCAAATGACTGGACACCGTGGGCCTCCTAAGCCACACCCCCCTCGATAACTTTTAAACATGTTTCACAATGGATATTTAAGAAGCAAATGGTTGTAAATTTGTACCAATACACATCTTTTTTTATTTTGGATAGAATCTTATTATTGGTTCACGGTCTGCTACAGAAATAGAGAATTTCACCTTTGGCTCTTACCCACCTTTAAAGACAGCAAAGATCAAAAGAAAAAAACCTCTCCAAACATCAACCATGCCACCCAACTTTGCTAATCCATACAGTGACTAAACCAGTTTCACATTTTAGAAAGAAATCAACACAGAAATTCTCACCACATTAAACAACTATTCCAAGGTCAAAAAGAACTGAATATGAGGTAGAAGGGATTAAGGAAAAAGAGTTATGAAGGAAAAAAAGGCAAGGCACTTAAACCTTTCCTGGAAGAGGAGGAACAACAAAAAGAACAGTAACATAAGCATATCGTACAGCCATACCCCCCACTTGCTCAAGTTAGTGTCTGTGCTAGACTTCATAGCCACGGGCACATACCAACACACTGTGGGTGAACTGCATGGGATATTGCAACCCTGTTTTTCGCGTGTCCTGTTTCAGGTTGGAGACCACATCATCCTACTCAGGACCCAGGTCAATGCCACTAAAATTGCCTTCCATGCCCTTGCAGGCATGACTGGATCTCTCTTCTGCCTTTGACATGGTCAACCATGCCATCCTGCTCAACTGTCTCTGTGATCACTGATCAGGCCCTGGCTTGGCTGACCTCTCTCCTCTCCGATCGACACTCCCAGGTCTAACTAGGATCCTTGCTCTCCTCTATCTCTACCTGTGGTGTTCCCCAGGGGTCTAACCTCTCTCCCTGACTGTTCAATTAATACCTGGCACTTCTTGCCCACCGCATTGCTGCTCTCTGCCCGAACTTTCAGTGCTGTGTGGATGACACTCATTTCAGGCTCCCTTCTGCCACCTCTTCTCCCTTTCTCATCTCTGACTGTCTGTCCGCTATCCAGGTGTGGTGTGTCGCCAACGACATCTGCCTTAATGCCAGTAAAACGGAGATTCTCCTCATCGGCACACCTACTCCCTCCTTTACTGTTGCTCTCTGGCCAGCCTCTCTTGGCCCTCGTTCTACTCCCACCTGTGAGGATAAAAACCTCGGGGTCATCTTCGACTCCCCACTCTCCTTCTCTCCTGACATCTCTGACATCTCTAAGAAGTCACACTACCAGCTGCACCTCCTCAGAGGTATTCTTCCTTTCCTCTCCTTCCTCGCGAAGTTCACTGTCTCTAGAGCTCTGGTTCTCTCTAGGCTGCACTACTGCCTCTTTCTTAATCTGCCTGCTTCTACTCTGCGCCCTCTGCAACTCATCCAGAACAGGACTGCAAGATTTGTCTTTGGCCTCAAGCCCAGGGATCGTATCTCTCCAGGACTGAAATCTCTGCAATGGCTCACAGTGGCTGCGAGGATTAAGTTGAAAACCCTCTGCATTGTCCACAAGGCATTCTGCGGCTTGGGACTTCAATACCTTCAACTCTCTCTTCCTAAATATCTTCCTTGTCGAGCTCTTCGCTCACCCGCCTCGAACTCCCTCAGGGTCAGTCGCTTCTCCAAGCAACGAGTTTGTGGTAAATCTCTTTCTTCGGCTGGGGCCTCCCTCTGGAACAGCCTCCCTGAAACTTGAGGAGAACAATCTCCGGTTCCGGAAGGACCTCAAGACCTTCCTCTTTGATTCTTTTCTCCCCCTTTCCCCTGCTGAACTCCTGACTGAAACTGCATTGGTCACCTGGCTACCCTCTGATCTCGGGCCCAGGTACCCTCCCCCGCCAGTTGCACACCTGCACTGCCTCCCAGGCAACAGCTGCACTTGGGTGGCAGTTTCTGTATCCCTACAGTCCCCTACAAGCTCTTGACACTTGATGTCTGCACTTACCCTTGCACTTGCCACAAGCTGGCTGCACTTTTACCTTTTTTTTAAATTTAATTTATTTTTTACTGTTGATCCTATGTATTGCACAGCCACCTCCTCCCCCGCACTTTTCCCTTTCCCCCCTCCCCTGCACTTGCGCGATCTCAATGTCACCTGGCCTAGTAAGACCATTGTCTTTGTTTTCCCTTTGTTTCCCCTCCCTTGCCTCATCGCGCCTTGAAACACTTGTGTATAGGCGCGTTATAAATCTCATATTATATCATAGGTGTATTGGACGGAACACATGTGGAGCTGGTGGCCAGGCATGCTGTGGAGGCAGTCTACCGGAACAGAAAACTATCACTCACTGAACATGCCGATGGTGTGTGATGCCCACCACCTCATCACCCACTGCTGTGCCAGATGTCCTGGTTCAACACATGACTCCACGGTGCTGCGCAACTCCACGCTGCCTGGGTACATGGCACGTCACAGTGGACTGTGTAACTGGATGCTGGGTGAATGTAACTACAAGGGCATGTGCACTGTTGAATTATGGGCACGTATAACACCGATCAGCAGTGGCTGTGCGCAGTGTATGCATTCCTTTATTTGTTGTTCAAATATTCTGCGCTCATGCAATTAGCAAAACACCCTGAAAGCGCACAGAGGGCAGACAGGGTGGGTAAAGGGGAAGGTAGACCATGAATTAGACCAATGATCAATAATTGCTACAATAGTACAGCAAGTAATGATAAAAAAGGTAAGTGGAGACAAACCTACTATTGCTAGTGAGTGCATTGAACGTGCAAGTGTAGAGGGGGAAATCAAGGTGCAACACAGTAATAGCATGCGTGAGTGCAAGGGCTTGACAGGTGTGTCTCAATTGAAGAAAATGATCCAGTGCATGCGTAACAACATCCATTCCGTACACCAATACGAAAATCACTACATGTACCAGAATGCACCCAACCAAAGTGACAAAAAGAAGCACAAACACAGTCAAGAAAACCCACACCACCTGATGCAAAGACAGAGAATAGATATGCTCCCACCCACATACCACCATTAGCCTGCACGCCAATTACCCAGGTCCCCTGCCTGTTAGAAGTGCACAATCACATATGCTTCGGATTGGAATTTTAAATGATTCACAGTACATATCTATGATTTAGTGCCACGGACATGATAGTATTATTGCATTGTAACACAATAATAACACATACATCAGTTCCCTTTGTGTGAGTTTTACTGAAAGGATCAGAGGTCATGTTGGCTGCTGCAAAATGGGCCAATTCATGGTCTCCTGTCATGTGAGCCTAGGATGGAAATAGAGTTCAGCTTGGAGTCCTAGAACAACGATAGTGAGAGCCTGCACTCCCATATATTCCCACAGACAAGGATACTTTGCAAGGCCAATTTCTAAAACAATCTTAATGGCAGAAGCCATGGTTGATGAGAGATGCTGGGCTAATTGGGTGGGGAGGTAATGTCCAGTCCACCTCCTGGCACCCGGGTTTGAGTTTACGTGCTGATAAGTGAACCGAATGTTCCAGACATGGCACGAGCGTGCCAACCAATTGTAGAGGGCCATATAGTGAAGGGCCTTATAGTTTGAAGACCAATGATAAACTGTGTACTTTACAAGTTTTAAGAGGTAGCATAAGTTTTCCACCTGAGAGTGGGCAGCAAATCCCAATCCTAGTCCCTATGCAATGTATACTTAGTTGTTCCCCTTAAGCCTATCACAGCCTTTGATAGGTTTCCTATTATTTGCCATGCATTATGACATCACGTCTGACGTATTCTTTGCATATAAGGATGTTTTTATGAGAAAATCGTCCAAGAGCCTGAGCGAACGTCCGTTGATGTCCGTTGTAACCTCCCTGTTTTGGATAATTGTTAATAAAACAGTACCTTTGCCATCTTCCCGAGTTGGTTCCATTATTTGGACTCAGAATTATTCTGCAACCCCATCCATTGCATGCACGTTACTAAAGAGCCATATGCTCACGTGGTAGCGGTGCGGATGGTTGAAAAAGATCCAAACTAGTTTGTCTCCAGAGTTTCGGACGATCCGTCATCGTCCGCCATTAGCCTGGAAGATCACAGGGTTTCCTGTGGGGAGCGGCGGCTAGAATTAAATTTGCAATAGGTGTGTTTGGGCCATGATATCTTGCACCCCCACTATCAAAAGGTATCCGGGCATCCAGGGAGGGGTTAGATTGTGCATCTACATTGATTGGGAACAGATTAAACATAAAACAGGATGACCACTTGTGTCAGTGTGAGTTTTCCCCAGGGAGGTAGGGGATGCGAATTACCATAGGTGTGTTCAGGCCATGATATCTTGCACCCCCCCACAATCAAAAGGTATGGGGGTGTTCCGGGAGGGGGTAGATGGTGCATCTACAATGGGACCAGATTAAACATAAAACAGGATGACCACGTGCGCTAGTGTGAGTTAACCCCAGGGAGGTAGGGGATGCGAATTACCATAGGTGCATTCAGGCCATGACTTCTTCCACCCCCCACAATCAAAAGGCATGGGAGTCTCCAGGGAGGGGTTAGATGGTGCATCTACATTGGTTGGAACCAGATTAAACATAAAACAGGATGACCACGTACGCTAGTTTGAGTTAACCCCATGGAGGTAGGGGATGTGAATTACCATAGGTGCATTCAGGCCATGATATCTTGCACCCCGCACAGAAAATGTATGGGGGTGTTCCGGGAGGGGTTAGATGGTGCATCTACATTGGTTAGGACCAGAGTAAACACAAAACAGGATGACCACTTGTGTCAGTGTAAATTAACCACAGGAAGGCCGGGGATGCAAATTACCATAGGTGTGCTCAGACCATGATATCTTGCACCCCCACAATCAAAAGACATGGGGCTGTCCAGGGAGGGGTTAGATGGTGCATCTACATTCGTTGGGACCAGATTAAACATAACACAGGATGACCATGTGCGCTACTGTGAGTTAACACCAGGGAGGTAGGGAATGCGAATTACCATAGGTGCATTCAGGCCATGACATCTTGCACCCCCCACAATCAAAAGGTATGGGGGTGTTCCGGGAGGGGCTAGGGGGATGCCTCTATATTGGTTAGGACCAGAGTAAACATAAAACAGGATGACCACTTGCGCTAGTGTGAATTACCCCAAGAGAAATAGGGGATGCAAATTACCATAGGTGCATTCAGGCCATGATATCTTGCACCCCCCACAATCAAAAGGTATGGGGGTGTTCCGGGAGGGGGTAGATGGTGCCTCTACATTTGTTGGGACCAGATTAAACATAAAACAGGATGACTACTTGCGCTAGTGTGAAAAGCCCCAAGAGAAATAGGGGATGCAAATTACCATAGGTGCATTCAGGCCATGATATCTTGCACCCCCCACAATCAAAAGGCATGGTGGTCTCCAGGGAGGGGTTAGATGGTGCATCTACATCGGTTGGGACCAGATTAAACATAAAACAGGAGGACCACTTGCGCTAGTGTGAATTACCCCAAGAGAAATAGGGGATGCAAATTACCATAGGTGCATTCAGGCCATGATATCTTGCACCCCCCCACAATCAAAAGGTATGGGGGTGTTCCGGGAGGGGGTAGATGGTGCCTCTACATTTGTTGGGACCAGATTAAACATAAAACAGGATGACCACTTGCGCTAGTATGAATAGCCCCAAGAGAAATAGGGGATGCAAATTACCATAGGTGCATTCAGGCCATGATATCTTGCACCCCCCACAATCAAAAGGCATGGTGGTCTCCAGGGAGGGGTTAGATGGTACATCTACATTGGTTGGGACCAGATTAAACATAAAACAGGATGACCACTTGCGTCAGTGTGAGTTAACCCCAGGGAGGTAGGGGATGCAAACTACCATAGGTGCATTCAGGCCATGATATCTTGCACCCCCCACAATCGAAAGGTATGGGGGTGTTCCGGGAGGGGTTAGAGGACGCCTCTACATTGGTTAGGACCAGAGTAAACATAAACCAGGATGACCACTTGCGCTAGTGTCAATAGCCCCAAGAGAAATAGGGGATGCAAATTACCATAGGTGCATTCAGGCCATGATATCTTGCACCCCCCACAATCAAAAGGCATGGGGGTCTCCAGGAAGGGATTAGATGGTGCATCTACATTGATTGGGACCAGAGTAAACATAAAACAGGATGACCACTTGCACTAGTGTGAATAGCCCCAAGAGAAATAGGGGATGCAAATTACCATAGGTGCATTCAGGCCATGATATCTTGCATCCCCCACAATCAAAAGGTATGGGGGTGTTCTGGGAGGGGCTAGGGGGATGCCTCTATATTGATTAGGACAAGAGTAAACATAAAACAGGATGACCACTTGCGCTAGTGTGAATTACCCTAAGAGAAATAGGGGATGCAAATTACCATAGGTGCATTCAGGCCATTATATCTTGCCCCCCCCCACAATCAAAAGGTATGGGGGTGTTCCGGGAGGGGGTAGATGGTGCCTTTACATTTGTTGGGACCAGATTAAACATAAAACAGGATGACCACTTGCGCTAGTGTGAATAGCCCCAAGAGAAATAGGGGATGCAAATTACCATAGGTGCATTCAGGCCATGATATCCTGCACCCCCCACAATCACAAGGCATGGTGGTCTCCAGGGAGGGGTTAGATGGTGCATCTACATTGGTTGGGACCAGATTAAACATAAAACAGGATGACCACTTGCGTCAGTGTGAGTTAACCCCAGGGAGGTAGGGGATGCAAACTACCATAGGTGCATTCAGGCCATGAAATCTTGCACCCCCCACAATCGAAAGGTATGGGGGTGTTCCGGGAGGGGTTAGGGGACGCCTCTACATTGGTTAGGACCAGAGTAAACATAAACCAGGATGACCACTTGTGCTAGTGTCAATAGCCCCAAGAGAAATAGGGGATGCAAATTACCATAGGTGCATTCAGGCCATGATATCTTGCACTCCCCACAATCAAAAGGCATAGGGGTCTCCAGGGAGGGGCTAGGGGACGCCTCTATATTGGTTAGGACCAGATTAAACATACAGCAGGATGACCACGTGCGCTAGTGTGAGTAAACCCCAGGGAGGTAGGGGATGCGAACTACCATAGGTGTGTTCAGGCCATGATATCTTGCACCCCCCACAATCGAAAGGTATGGGGGTGTTCCAGGAGGGGGTAGATGGTGCCTCTATATTGGTTGGGACCAGATTAAACATACAGCAGGATGACCACTTGCGTCAGTGTGAGTTAACCCCATGGAGGTAGGGGATGCGAATTACCATAGGTGTGTTCAGGCCATGACATCTTGCACCCCCCACAATCAAAAGTTATGGGGTCGTCCAGGGCGAGGTTAGATGGTGCCTCTACTTCGTTTGGGACCAGATTAAACATAAAACAGGATGACCACTTTTGTTAGTGTGAGCTAACCCCAGGGAGGCAGGGGATGCAAAATGACCATAAGTGCATTCAGGCCATGATATCTTGCACCGCCACAATCAAAGGGTATGGAGGTATCCAGGGAAGGGCTAGGTGGTGCCTCTACATCATTTGGGACCAGAGTAAACATAAAACAGGATGTGTGTTACAGGTTTTGTGAATTACCATAGTTGCGTTCAGGCCATGATATCATGCACCCCAACAATGAAAAGGTATGGGGGTGTCAAGGGAGGAGGTAGGTGGTGCCGATACATTGGTAGGGACCAGATTAAACGTTAAACAGGATGACTACTTGTGTCATTGTGAGTTAACCCCAGGGAGACAGGGGATGCAAATTACCATAATACATGTAGGGGGGCTGATGGTGTCTCTCCCAGCATATATATGAGGTGAAAATGGCGTTGAAATAAAAAAGTCAACATTGTGGGGGTCATAGTAATTGGGGCACAGTAATCACATAGATCCGTCTTGGAAGCAGACACAGAATTGATAGTTGTAGCTGTAAGGGGAAGGGGATCTTTCGGTCGAAATGCCCCATTGTAGTGTGTGATGGCTGAATGCATGCCGAAGAATCAGCAGTGCTGAGGACAAAAGGAAAGGAATTACAAAGACTCTCACTAGTCTGCATTTCATCCCCATACAAGCAGCCCAAACTTTAGGTAGGGGGCTTGAGCCTCATTAGCCCAGTGGTGTTGTATCCATGACATAGCGCAGCCCATACCAGTCACTTGCAGCAGTGTGTGATAATATGCACAGTTTACCAAGCCGGGGGTGAACAGGGAGCTTAACACCAATTACGTAAAATACTGTTGCCTTCCCTTCCCAATAACACATGCTGAAGGGAGACCCTACTGTGCACCTCCCTGCATTATGACAGAGTTGTGTGACTGAGCCCAACCTCCCCCTTTATCCTTAAGAGAGGCTCCTGCAGTGATTCCTCGTGCTTTGATGTTGGAATCAAATATAGAAAGGTTAATTATGCCATAAAAAATGTTTAAGCGCCCCATCTACTGTAACAGTACAAACTTTCTTATTATTATACCATTTAAAATAATAACATGTGCGCCCTATCTGCTGTCACAGTACAACCTTTCTTATTTTGGCTGTAGTGTGATGTTGGAATAAAATATAGAAAGGTTAATTATGCCATAAAACATGTTTAAATGCCCCATCTACTGTAACAGTACAACCTTTCTAATGATTATACCATTTAAAATAATAACATGTGTGCAAATGTACAACTGAGTGAATGCTAGGCTCCCAGACTTTGCACAGTATTAAAAAAAAAAACAACATGGGAAGCCGTATATTATACCATACTGTATGATATTCGGCTTCCCATGACAGAGTGAAGGCCCTGAAACAACGCCCACCTGGTAGCTCTGGCCAATCCCTCAATAGAGATGTTGGAGGGCGGGCTGTAGGCGGGCTATGACATTAGCTTTTCATTTCGGGCTGCATGTATGGCTGCAGCCATCAAGTGGGCGTGACTCCGAAGATTGCCGAACACTGCCTCCCACAATCTATCATGGCCTGCAGGATAGCATACAACACCGGCCAGTGCACAGAAACGCCTTATTCTCCCCCACACTACACACAGTAACAGTTCAAATACTTTTCGCGATTAGTGCAAATAAACGGAAACGAGGCGGTTGCATTCAGGCCCAAAACACAGATTGTGATGATGAAACTTTTATTCCCGTCCCTAGTGGTTGTGTAGAATTATTTTTGTAATAAAAGCATGAATAATTTAGTAAATGAGAGCCGGGTTCTTTCTCTCGACATCTAAATGCGACTCTGAGCGCTTGTTACACATCCTACAACAACATCTTTAAACCCAGCAATTATCCATTTCTGGCAATTAACTCCACTCAGTCTCCATTACGCGAGCTAAGTGGGAAGTTTGGTTCGCCCTCCAGGGCACTGGATGGGATGGGGGGTGGCGATACGGAGGAAGGCGGCACGGGTACTGGGCTGGCTGACTCTTAAAAGGGGAAGGGTGGCGCTAGTGTAGGTCACAGTGGCTAAGGGGGGCGAAGCGGGGCTGCCAGTGCGCTGCAGAGAGATCAAATAACGGTTACATGTCTTTATACCGAAGTAATTTATAAAGAATGCACATATAGCAAATATTTATTAACAAAAAATGTTATAGAGAAAACACTTTTTTTTCAAGCCCGTTTCCCACCCCTAAAAAACCACCCAAAACCGTTTCCCCAAAATATTTAACCCTTTACCCGACCACTAAATGCATTCTCTATAACATTTTTGGTTTAAAAAAAATTTGATAAAAGTGAATTCTTAAAAAAATATTCCATATAAGGACTGCATACTCAAATAACGGGAAGTGTTGCTTAATAAGTAATATGGGGAGGAGGGAATGGCGGGCCGGGGTATGATTGCGAGATTTCACAACACATGCACGACTCAAAAAGATAAAGCGAGAACTACAGCTGTCATGATCCATAGAACACGTCCCTTTTGGACTTCCTGGTCCCTGACATACGGGGCTTGCACTCCTTAGTACTTCCAACATGGCCGTCTAACATGGAACGTTCACCACCAGACTCCACGTCAGACGTAGCACATTCTATAAAGAGACCACGCCCCTGTGGGTCTCAACGCTACCGCTTGTAGTGGCTAGAAGTGTGCTCCATAGTTTGCTGTAACTAATCTCTTGTTTCCTGGTTCCCGGGCCCGCGATTTACCCCTCTACCTTTCCTTCCTCCTTATTGTGCCTTGATTCCCGGATCTCGTGTACCGCCTCCGAGTACACCTCCCTCATTTCCTGGACTTCCCAGAGATTCCAGGTACCCCTGTACGTTGAACGCTGAATGCAGGCTGGAACCAGAAGATGCTCACTCGGGAATGTACAAAACCCGATCCGTATGCAAGAAGACACCTCCCAAGAATTCCAGCAAAAATCGAAGTCAGGTGAGAAGGGGGAAATCTGTGACAGAGTGAGACGCCAAACGACCGAAGTCAAAACGGACATGGAGGTGGGCGTTCAGGATCTCATGCACGGCATGCAAGCATTAACTACCGAGGTGCAGCATCTGAAAGCGGAGAATGCTGCATTAAAACATTAGTTTTGTCCTGTGATTCCGCTACAAAGGAAAGCGTACTACTGGGCGGCACAGTTGATAAATACGATGGGTCTGCAAAAATCCTTTGTGGATTCCTTGACTCCTGTTTAGTCCACTTTACCTTTAAGCCCTACTACTTTTCTACCCCCAGGGCTAAGGTGGGCTTTATAATTTCACACCTTTCCGGGAATGTACTAACCTGGGCCACACCTTTAGTCAATTCTGGAGATGCCCTCCTGGATGACTACGACGGATTTATACACGCTCTTAAAACCATGTTTGACTGCCCAGAACAGGTCTATAGCACCCAGGAACATCTACTTGATTTCCAACAAGGTTCCAAGGACATGCTTACGTATGTAACACGCTTTAAACAATTGGCTAAAGAAACGGATTGGTCCTCAGAAGCATGCTTTACTCTTTTTCGAAGAGGGCTAAATGAAGATATCAAAGATGAAATAGCCAGAGTGGCTCACCCAAGTTAATTCCAGGCCCTTATGGATCTCGCTATGCAGATAGACTTTCGTATCCAGGAAAGGAAGGCAGAGAAGAAGAAAATCAAGATGCCCTTCAGAAAATTCCCATAGAGACCTCCTCGAAGTCTGAACCTACTCCAGCCTCTGTAAATGACCCATGCAACTAGGGGCTTTCCGTGGACCCATATCCCAGCAAGAAAGGATGCGAAGGATCCACACAGGGTTATGTATGTATTGTGCCTTGGATAAACATCTAGTTAGAGAGTGTCCTCTAGCCCCTCCACGGCGTTCGGGAAATGCCAGCTCCCGATCCTAGATGGAGCAAGGCTTCGGGAGAGAGATGTTTGCTCCACATCTATTCCATCCTTGAACTCTCGTGGACAGAACAAGCTAGTGATATTACAGGCCTTACTATCACCATCCAAGAATGAGACCTACCCCATTTTGGCTTTGGTGGATTGTAGAGCCATGGGAATATTCATAGATCAAGATTGGGTCTTTAACCACCACATTCCATATGAAACTCGAGGCATCATGCAACCTGTGGAGGCTATCGACAGAAGGCCTCTTTCCTCAGGACCCATAACCCTACAGACTAAAGAGATCCAGCTCTCGATAAAACATCATCGAGAGGTGATCAAATTTGACATCATAAAGTCAACTCATTACCCAATGGTACTGGGTATGCCCTGGTTACAGAAGCACAACCCTTACATCAACTGGGCAGCAGGATCCTTGTTTCTTGGTTCAGAGTATTGCATGTCTCACTGTCTAATCCAGGATTCCTCGTCAACATCTTCCGAAAGCACGCCAACAGACCAACAAGGCCCATTCATGGTTTCAAATATCATCCATGTTCCTAGGGCCTATCAGGATTACACTGACGTGTTTTCAACTGCCATAGTTCGGGCCCTACCCCCTCACAAACCTGAATACTGTGCTATTGATACCGAACCCTCAGCAGTGATTCCTTTTGGAAGGATGTTCATTTTATCCGAACCAGAAAAGAGGGCCCTCCGAGAATACTTGGATACCAACCTTGAAAATGGCACCATACAACCATCCAAATCTCCAGCTGGAGCTTTGTTGTTTTTTGTTCCCAAGAAAGACACTAAAGAGCTTAGGCCTTGTCTTGATTATCGTGGGTTAAATCAATGCACCCTCAAGGACCGCTACGCATTGCCCTGGATCTCAGATATCCTGGAAGCAGTGAGAGGAACTGTAGTTTTCAAGAAATTGGATCTCAGGGGTGCCTACCATCTGATCCGTATTAGGGAAGGAGACGAATGGAAAATAGCCTTTAGAACACCCTTTGGTCACTTTGAATACCTGGTCATGCCCTTCAGACTCGCTAATGCCTCAGCGGTTTTCCAAGGTTTTATGGACAGGGTGTTTTCCGACATGCTGTTCCTCTTCTTCATAGTTTACCTGGACGATATCTTGATATACTCCAAGAACCATCTAAGGCATGAAGAGCATGTTAAGGCAGTCTTACAACGGCTACGTGAACACAAGCTCCTAGCTACACCCAAGAAATGCCTTTTTCATGTCTCTACTGTTAACTATTTAGGATTTGCCCTTAGTCCAGAAGGAATTGGAATGGACCACTAAAAGGTAAAAGCCATTCTATCCTGGCCTGTTCCCACTACCGTGAAACAGATTCAATCCTTCCTGGGACTTTACAACTTTTACCGGAAATTCATACCTTCCTTTTCTGAGATAGTCCAACTTATCATTACGTTGTTGAAGAAAGATACTCCCTTTCTCTGGACATCAGCCCAAGATAAAGCATTCCAACGATTGAAAGCAGAGTTTACACAAGCCCCCATCCTGGCTCAACCTGATATTAATCGACCTTTCCTAGTGGAGACGGATGCCTCTAACTATGGCATAGGAGCAGTGCTGAAACAGGAATTCGAGGACAATTTAGAACATCCCATTGCTTATCTTTCACAAACCCTGACTCCCAGCGAGACTCATTATTCCATCTTGGAAAAGGAGCTGTTAGCCATCCGTCAAGCCTTCACAGAATGGCGTCATCTACTTCTGGGAGCAAAACATCCTGTTCAGGTCTGTACGGACCATCGAAATCTTCAAGTTCTACAATCTCTGGAATGTAGGAATAGTCGTCAAGCCCGCTGGGCCTTCTTCTTTGCCCAGTACCAGTTCCACATCCATCATGTCCCTGGATCACAGAACATAATTGCTGACGCCTTATCCCGACGTCCCGACTACGAAACTCTTGAAGATCGGTCCTTCCCGAAGATGTTTCCCCACACAATTTTTGTAGCCCAAGCAATCAGCCTCCTGGAAGACATTCGGATGCAAACCCAGTCCTCTGAGATCTGGAAGGACTTTACGGGGAAGAATCGATGGAATCTTAGATCAAGGGACGGGTATCTGTTCAAGGATAATGGCCTGATGATTCCCACACAGAAACTACAACAACGGATAATAAACCTCTGTCACGATACCCTTCACTCAGGACATCGTGGCATCACCAACACCCTCTGTCTAATACAAAGACAATTTTGGTGGCCAAAAAGGTAAATTGACATTCAACTGTGCATTCAAGCCTGTGCAGTCTTCAATCAAAACAAGCATTATAACAAGAGACCGGCGGGTCTCCTACTTCAACCTACACTACTGACAAGGCCCTGGGAATTCATCGCTACGGACTTTATTGTGGAATTACCACCTTCCAGAGGTTACACGACAATCATGGTCACCATTGATTTAATCACCCATATGGCTCATTTTACACCATTGTACAAGTTACCATCTTCTTCAGAACTCGCTGGCATCTTCCTGGAACACATATTCGACTTCACAGACTCCCTTCCAAGATCATATCAGACAGAGGATCTCAATACATCTCTCAATTCTGGAAACACTTATGCCGTATACCAGGAATCCAACATGCCCTCTCTTCAGGTTATCATCTGCAGACTAACGGGACTACTGAACGTGTGAACCAGACCCTGGAGCAATATCTTCATTGTTTCGCCACCAAGGTACAGGACGATTGGTCACTGTTAATACCCGTGGCTGAATTCGCCTACAACAATTCTGATCACTCGGCGGTCAAGACCAGCCCTTTTCTTTGCAGCCAAGGATTCCACCCTTCGGTTCTACCTTCCGTTCTCCCACATCCCACACCAATACCAACAGTCGACTCCTGGATTGAAACTCTCATCAACGTACACAAGGAAGCCAAAGAACACTTAAAAAGGGCCCGAACCCACACCAAGCATTATGCAGACTCCAAGAGAAGACCAAGACCTTCTTATGCAGTAGGTGATACGGTCTGGCTGTCATCGAAACTACTGCCTCGACATCTATGACCAAACAAATTGGCTCCCCGGTACTATGACCCCTTTTCCATAAAGGAATCATTAACCAAGTGGACTTCTGGCTCAAATTGCCAGACTCTTGGAAGAAGATTCATCCAGTCTTTCACACTTCTTTATTAAAACCTTACATCCAGTCCTTCCGGAAGTCCTTCAGACCCAACCCCGTGGTTGTGGATGACCAACTGGAATATGAAGTATCGAGAATATGCGACTCCAGGTATAAACGGGGTCAACTTCAATACCTGGTTGAGTGGAAAGGATATCCTCTTAGTGAACGCACCTGGGAACCATTCTCAAATCTCAATACCCCCCGATTACTCAGAAGGTATCATCTCATACACCCGGGCAAACCTGATGGGACAGGTTTTCGGGGGAGGCATGCTGTCATGATCCATGGAACGTGTCCCTTTTGGACTTCCTGGTCCATGACACAACGGGGCTTGCACTCCTTAGTACTTCCAACATGGCCGTCTAACGTGGGATGCTCTCCACCAGCCTCCACGTCAGACATAGCACATTCTATAAAGAGACCATGCCCCCGCGGCCCCGCACCTCTCAACGCTACCGCTTGTAGTAGCTAGACGTGTGCTGCGTAGTTCTCTGTAAATAATCTCTTGTTTCCTGGTTCCCGGACCCTCAATTTCCCCCTCTACCTTTCCTTCCTCCTTATTCTGCATTGATTCCCGGATCTCATGTACCACCTCCGAGTACACCTCCCTCGTTTCCTGGACTTCCCGGAGATTCCAGGTACCCCTGGACGTTGAACGCTGAACGCACGCTGGATGGAACCAGAAAACGCTCGCTAGGGGTCCAAAAAATTAAAAAACCAGGATCAGATAGATAAAGAAGACAAAGAACCACAAGAGAGCTGCACACCAAAGGTTCCATCAGAAGCACCTTTGCCCCAAGGACACGGTTATTTAGTTCTGTGTTTGACTGAGTTAATGCGTGATGACGCCACCTCCACATGGCTTTTTGTGCTATGTAGGCTTCTGTGCAGCACTTGCTCACCAAGCCACCAATGATGCCGCCTTGGAAATGGTTTTGAAGTAGTACTGGGGGACCATTACATTTGCTCAGAATCCCATAGTTTGGTTGACGGGTGAGCCAAGATTTGAAGCAATGTGTTTTGATTTTACAGTTTCCAATCTAAGCAGAAAAGTATATCTCCTCGCATCCCATCATTCGTTTTCCGCTATCATACCATGTTTTCTGCATAGCTTTCCTTCCAAAGTTAAGCTTCAATAATGTGTTTAAGAAAGCGAACTTAAGAAGTACCAAATTCCAAGGTAAACATCCTGACAGTGTGTAAGAATTATGTATAGAAACATGTTGAGAACAAAAGAATCAAGTGAGTCCAAATGTCAAAAGAGCAACACTGTGAATGCCCATCTGAACAGAACTGTGATACACAGTTAATTAATAACTGAAATGGGCCATTTTCAACAATACAATGTCTAATACTAGAAAAGTACATACATGTGACTATGTCAAAATTGCAAAATCCAATGGAGTCCTACGGACTCCAAATACGAGGGTTAACACTGCCCTTCCACCACTTGTAAACCCGTGATAAGCCCATATGACAAAGTGGCAGTAACAGTAAGTGAGTTTGGGGGTAGTTCGGCAGATTTACGGCTGAATGACCACCAAACTCGTAATGAGGCCCCTACAGTGGCTGATTAGTATGGTGTGTTCAGATGTATGCCTTTATAAGCACATTGTTCTTCATTACAAGTTTGGCGGTATGCCGCCAAACTCCATTACCGTTACCGCCACTTGGTTCTGTGGAGTTACCACAGGATTACAAGTGGTGGTAATTCCCCATTTTTAGAGTCAATAGGACCACACAGGGATTTTTGGCAGATGAATGACTGCGTGGTAAAGCCGCAGATTTTTGGCAATAAAATGGAGAATTTATCTACAGTAAAAAGCTGGAGGTGAATCAGCCACTTTACCCACCCAAAAAATCGGCTGATTTACCGTACAGTAATTCCATCAGCAGTAATACCGCTAAAATTATAATATGGGGGTGCGTGAAAAGTAGTGGCATCGGAATTACTGCCACTTTTTTCCTGCACCACCACAATTGTTTAAGGACCATAGCTTAATATCCAGGACAAGGACCATCAGGGAGTTGAATGGCTGCTGCAGTGATGTGTGTGATGCCTATCAGAGGGCTGAATCTATGTAGGGTGACCATGGCATTTCATCGTTAAACTAATGTCCGTTTTGTCAGGTAATAATAATGCTGATTAATGACATGTTCAGAGAAAGGGCCTCATCACGCGTTGGGTGGTAGGCCTTAAATGCGGTAGTAACAGTATTACCGCCACATTAAAGGGCTGGCCCTATCACGAGTCTGGCAGCATTACCCCCAGCTCTGGGCTGTGGGTAAATTTGTCGATTTTCAGTGCAATTACTGCCTGCAGTATTAGCGTGCGTTAATTATGCGGCAAAAACGGCCAAATGGACCTTTTGGGGTATGGGGAGTTACTGCTACTGCCGAATCTGTGATCCAGCGGTAATACCACCCTACCGGTTGGTGGTAGCGTCATTTGCCCGGGCGGTATGGCCCAACTCGTGATGAGGCCCAAAGAGTTGGGGCCTATTAATATCAGGAACACATCGTTCTCCACACCCATATGTACTTTCCATAAAGTGCCATCAACTGGCCCCAATCCATCATTGCTCAAGAGAAAATGAAGAAAGGCAGAAAGGCAGATTCAACTCTGTGGGCTGATGAACTGCTGCCTGGTGGAATTCTAATGATTTTCGACAACTAGCAATGCAGGGGAGCAGCACACCTTGGATTATTTGGCCACCCAATAGTAACCTGTATGCAAAGTAACTGCTCAGCAAGAATATTTTTGAAGATCAGTAAAGTGCATAATAATGACAGACTACTTCACACTTGTGTCATCTGATATAACTCCTTCATCAAATCTCCTTTCTCAAAAATATGCCGCAGCAGAGATCCTGCGTGGCTGTACTTGGGGTTTCAGATGTTATGCGCTTTGACTCATGTGATTTTACTTTCTGGTACAATATAACAAGTACATTTCCCTACTATAAATGCACGGCTACAAGCAGTGGATTGGCAGCGTGGTATGGGCGTGGGGGCTAGGACTGTTACATTATCATTGTAACAATTGACATGTGCTCATCTGAAAGATCTTTCAGAAGTGATGAAATTCCCACCAGGCTTTTCATACTGCAAAGTGGTCCCATGACATTTCCACATATTTATTTATTTATTTATTTATTTATTTATTGTTTGTTTGAATTGTTAGGCGCTTACACAATAAGAATATACTGTTTCAAAGGGCAGGGCGGGAGGGTGGGAAATACAATTACAACACAATATTAAGAGCAGAGGGCGAATAGGGGGAGCGATGAGCCTACTATGCCTTGTGAGTATTCAGAACGTGCAAGTGGCTTTTTTTCAGTCCACAGCTTTTTGCATTCTGGCACTTGTTTAGCTTGACCCATAACTTTGGACCCACAACTCCCAAAACACAAAGTGCTATTGAATAAAAAGTGAAGACCAACTACTTGACAGCTAGTGTCCCATTTACTCTGAATGGTGGTTGAAAAGCAGGGATACATTCACTAAGCCGATGTTGGATGTTAGTGTAATTGGTTATTTATTTATATTGCGCTTGACACCCAGAGGTTTCTAAGCACACACCCAGGGATCGAACCTGTGTTGCTCTGCGTTGTCTGGCTTCCAGGGCAAGCGCGTTGCCCCTTAGCTATCCTCCCAAAACAAATGGCTGGTTCTACCAGAATGTGTGGACAAAAGGAAATCTAAAGTGGATGGTATACTCACACGTGATATCGGACAGCTGGGGCATTCTGTAATATGTGCAGATCATAGTGAAACACAGTTTAAATGCCCCACCATGGCAGCCCTGGGTGAAGCGACCCGGGGGGGTTCAGGTGAGACAGGGTCTTCAAGCTAGGCCGTATCACTGGATCGGCACTTTTCTACTTATCTAATTCATTCTGGGAGTTGTAGTTTTATGTAGTTTCCATTAGGGAAATAGGACTAAAGCACCAGATTCCAATAATTTTTAGAAGGACACCCCAGAACTTGAACGGAGGTGACTAGTTAGCATGACAGTAAAGGGGTGGCCAAGGGCTGCCCGGTGCTGGAGGAAAGGTTTGCTCCCCAAGATGGTCCCCAAGAAAATACCCTTGTAGGTCGGAAAGCTCTTAAGTGCTACAGGTGTTTATCTTTGTGCTGAAATTCCCATAGGAAATCATTACAGGCTCCGCCCCCTACAGAAAAAAAAAATAATATATTTTGTATTCTTTTGAATGAAATTACCAATTTATCAGGAGTCATTTTTGTAGGTTTTTGATAAAGCGTCGACCTGGCTTCAATGAGCAGCACAGTGCTTTGCATCTTTTTTGTATCAGCACATGGTAAATAAGCTGCTGTGCATGGGGTTCAGTTAGCAGAATCCAGGAAGTGGACGATTTGGATATTGGATGGGGTCTTATAGAGAGCACTATCCCCGCAAGGGTATTTCAGCGCTGTAGAATGTTCCTAAATAGGCTGAGCAGTTAAGCCTGCATTAAGGCTGATTAAACAGATGAGCTCTGTTTGGTCCCACCCCCAAAGGGGCAGCCCAGACCGAACTGCTTCGTCGGATCCCTTCTGCACGGGACCACAAGCATCCCCAAACATGTTTCAGTATTGTTGGGCCTCATCAGTGAGGAGTAGCTTGGGTCTCTAAGGCCAGCAGGCGTCTGGGCATACCTGTCCCACTCGGGGTGACTTACGAAAAACAAAAGAAGTGATGGCTGGAAGGTTTGGAATTAATCCTAACCTCTGGCATTGCTCTGGGCAACCCTCCAGACCATCGTCCTTCTAATGGACTGGCAGGCAAAGAGTGATGCTTCTTAATCTGACACATTTTTCAATACATTTATACAAAATACCCCTCATGCCCCTTTGTACTAATATTTCATATTACATTAAGATCTGAAGTCCCTGTGTCCTGTTCACTTCACTCTCAGAAGAGACGATGAAGACCTTCATTCTTCTAAGGTGACTAAAGGAACATTGACGTGAGTGATATATCACCTGCCCACTCTTACAATGAACTTGCTACAATGGGCTGGTACTGGTGATTAGTTGGCATAAATAATATGCTCCTATAAACACATTAAAACACAGCCAAAGTGGTAGACACAATTAAGTGCTTACCACAGTGCCCCCGCCCAGGGGCACCGACTTCATGTTTCCCCGGGGGGTGCCGTGCCCGTACAAATAAAAAGTCCCATTTAAAGTATAGGGACTTTTATGAAGATGGCTGTCCCGTTGACGCCTCCATGATTACTTGGGATGCGGTTGTTCCGGGGAGGAAGGAGGAGAGAGGAACGGGAAGTGACGGGTGGCGGGAGGCGGGGTCAGGGTATTTGGTTGGCGTTTAAAATAAAGGAAGACGTGTTGAAGCCTCGCTCCGTCTCCGTACAATTATTGCCGCACCACAAGGGCCTGCTGGGCCTCACCCTGCACCTTTTACACTGGCGACGAGGCGGGTGGCCTTCCGCTCGCATCACGCAGCAGAAAGCAAGGGAGAAGCGGAGAGGTCGCTCGCGTGTGGCGCTGGACTGCTGCATATTAGTTGGAGCCCCATGTGGAGAGGAGGGTCTTTGGAAAGCAGCAATTGAACGCTGCTGAAGGGAAAGGACACCGGAGCGGGCAGGTCACTCGCGGGTGGCGCAGGAGCACCTGTTGGAACGTTGACTCCAAGTGGGGCAGAGGAAGCCCAACACTACAGCGGGAGAACACTGTGGAGTTCCCAGGCCGTGACAACTGCTTAGACAACACGGCGGCAACGCGCGTGAACCAACAAGTCCTCAACATTCCACAAAGAACATTAAGGACAAGGAAGGGGCCCACAGCCAAGAAATCTCCAAGGTAGGGTCGGCCATCCAGTTCAAAAGAGGCAGAGAGAGAGAGAGAGAGATACTGCCCAACACTGATGGTGCTCATGCCTGGGAAGGTGGCCATCTAGAACACAGGGTCACAAGAGGTGATGCATCACGCCCATCGTAGGGATCAGGAAGCCTGTTGCAGATTGGGGCAATGTTGGGCCAAGTTAATGACCAAGGTGCGCAGGCACAGGGTCAAGGACAGCAGGGGCAGGGCCCACAAGTGGTGGATCAGGTTCTATACAGGCTCCCAGAAACATTAGCGGCCCAGATGCCCGGGGCTTTTGATGTCTCGGACTCAAGCAACATGGGTCCTCGATGGACCAAATTAATTAGAGACTTTGAACTGTACATGGGGGCCACAGGGCCCATAGACGATGCGCGCCAGAAATGTCTGCTGAAGTTGGCGGTGGGCTCCGTGACACGTGACATCATCGACGAGTTGCCCCCCGACTCCATCGACTCCCTTCAAGACCTAAAAGACATGCTAGCTGCATATTTCACACCCCACACCAACGTGGACTACGAGAGGCATCTCTTCCACAGTACCAAGCAAAGCAAGGGTGCGACTATGGATGTCTATGTCATGCGGCTCCACAACAAAATGAAACATTGCGACTTTGCCAATTATTCCAACACAGAGGCACTCAGGTCCCAAATAATAGCAGGGCGAGAGACGCAGACATTTCGAAGGAAACTGCTCCAGAAACAGAGAACTCTGGACGAAATCCTCGCACTGGTCAGAGCTGAAAGGGCCATAGACAGCCAAGTCGAGAGCTTTAACAATCCAACTCAATGGGAAAACATCCATAGGTTGCAGCAGGCGAGAAGGTCGGAGGAACTCTTTTGTTACAAATGTGGGTTTGAATACCCCCATGAAGGGACCTGCCCAGCCATTGTTCAGCGCTGTGCCATGTGCGGTGAAGAAGGCCACTTCAAAGCAGTGTGCAGGCTATTCCGGGACAAAGGGAGAGAGCGAACCAGGGAGACACCATCCCGACCCAAAACAAAAGCCGGCTCCTCCTCTGGGAACAACCCCAACTCAGCTCCTCAAGGTCCAGCTAATCAAGTGTTCCCAGAATCAAGGGAAAGGGATTCGGGAGATGAGAGGCAAAGGAGGAATAGGAGAGACAGAAGGAGGTATGTGATGCGTGTGAGGCCTGAGCGCAGATCAAGGAGACATGTAAGCTATCTCGTTGAACAGTCACCATCTGACTTCGATCCCAGCTCATTGGGAAGTGATCAAAAGAAGAAGGCCTACGTATATGCCTTGGGGAACCCCACCGCCACAGGACACAGCCCTACCCTCATCATCAAACTAAACGAGCAGCCCACAGAGTTCCTCATTGACACCGGGAACACTGTGAACGTCGTCAGCGAAACCATTTTCAAAGAACTGCCCACAACACCAAAACTGTGCCCTGCCACAGTAGACATCTATGCCTACGGGGCCAAGACACCCCTCAAGTGCTTGGAACAGTTCGAGGGTACCTGCAGATACAAAGGACATGAAAAAAAATCCCCATTCACGTCTTAGCAACCGAGACAGACAGCGGGTGTGTTCTAGGTTTCAAGGCAGCAGCTGACATGGGACTTATTCACATCTTATACAATACCATGGTCCATAAGTACATTGACCCAGTTTACATGATCAATAATCTCTAGCCACAGATATTCAGAGGCATTGGAAAATGAAAGAGTCGACCGATAAAGCTACACATGGACGACTCCATCCGTAGGGTAGCACAACACTACCGGGGGATTACACTCAATATCCAAAAGAAGGTGGAGGACGAGTTACACAAACTACTCGAGCAAGATATTATTGAGCCTGCCACCGGTCCCACCACATGGGTGTCCTGTATAGTGCCAGTACCAAAGAAAGGGTCAGAAGCCATTCAACTGTGCGTCGACATGAGGCGTCCCAACCAAGCCATTAGGAGAGAAAGGCACCTGGCCCCACGCATTTCGGACATGATTCAACTTCTGAATGGGGCCAAGGTATTCTCCAAGTTGGACCTGCAGAAAGGATATCACCAGCTCGTACTGAGCCCAGAAAGCAGGAACATTACCACCTTTATCACACATCTGGTCCTTTTTCGCTATAAAAGATTGAGTTTCGGGGTGTCCTCAGTCACAGAAATCTTCCAGGCTGAGGTGCACAATGTCATAAAGCATATACCGAACTGCCTCAACTACAGCAATGACATCCTGGTCTTCGGGGTGGACACAAATAAGCATGATGAAGCCTAAATTAAGGTGTGCAAGCACTAAAAGCTGCAAATGTCACACTCAATCGGGACAAATGCGAGTTCCGGAAGAGTACGCTAAAATTCTTTGGGCATATATTCTCAGAGGCTGGCATGACTCCAGATCCCGAAAAGGTCGCCGCACTAAACGACACCGCACCTCCAGTCAATGTCTCATAGTTGAGATCTTTCCTCGGGCCCGCCAGCTACTGCACTCGTTTTATCAAAGACTTTGCGACGGTAAGCAAGCCCCTAAGATTCCTCACAAGATACCACCTTCTGCTGGACGAACGAGTGCCAAAATGCATTTGAGATCATCCTAGAGTGGGTCGCCAAGGCCGAAAACATGTCGTATTACGATCCCAGTCGACAAACCGAGCTGACGGTAGATGCCAGTCCTGTAGGACTGGGAGCCATTCTAGCCCAAGTGGACCCGAGGGACCCTGCGAGAACACATGTAGTTGCGTATGCCAGCCGAAGCCTTTCCGCCACCGAACAGGCATAATTGCAGGTGGAGAAAGAAGGGCTTTCCGTGGTTTGGGCATGTGTACATTTCCACTTGTTCTTGTATGCAAAACCATTTCGAGTCATCACGGATCATCAGGCACTGCTTTTCCTGTACGGGAACCCTCAGGCAAAGATGCCTCAAGGGATTACCTGATGGGGTCTACAGCTACAAGACTATGCCTTCGAAATTGTACACCAGCCAGGGAAGGGAGAGAATCCTGCAGACTTCTTGTCCAGAAGGCCTCGGGAGGGGTACACGCCCGAACCATCGGTAGCGGACAGGTACCTCCGATACCTGATACACGAGACCAATTCAAAAGGAGTCGGCATTGGGACAATAGCCCGAGAGACCGAAAATGATCCAGCATGTCAAATTATCTGTGAGGGCCTTGAATCGGGCGGGTGAAGGAGAGCCCGAGAGAGATGGCCAGCAGCAGGGGACCTGGTGCGAGAGGAAGTAGAGCGACTGGCCCAGGTGACGGACGAACTAGCTCTGTCTGACGAGCATCTCCTTCTGAAAGACTACAAGCTGGTCATCCTGCCCTCCCTACAAGGCAAAATCATTGAGATCGCACATGAGAACCACTGAAGGATGGTATCAACCAAGCGGATGCTACGCCAAAAGGTCTGGTTTGTTTCTTGGCATGGACTCTCTGGTGGAGTAAGGCCTAATATCATGCCCCACTAGTAGCCTCATCACACCCAACAGACATCCGGAAGCCTTGAGGATGTCAGAGCTCCCCCAAGGCATATGGGAGGCTTTCGCCACCGATTTCTTTGGGCCCAAAGAAGGGGGGGAAATACATGCTGGTGGTGATGGATGAATACTCCAGATACCCTGAAATACAAATCATATCCTCCACAGCCACCCACCATGTCATACCCGCCCTTGATTGCATTTTCTCTGCTTATGGCATCCCAAGAGTGCTCAAGACCGACAATGGGCCCCCATTCAGTGGGCATCAGTTCACACAGTTCGAAAACTACCTCAGGTTCCATCACCGGCAGAAAACACCCCTATGGCCCCAGGCGAATGGCATGATAGAACGGTTCATGGCCAACTTGAAGCCGGCCCTTCAAATCACCAAGCTCACGGGGCACCCATTTGAGCAAGTACTCAATCAGCTGATGTGAGACTCCCGGGCACTCCTCACAGTACCATGGGAAAAGCTCATGCCGAGATAATGTTCGGAAGGGACATCCAAACACGGATCCCGCAGGCTGGTCTGGGAGGGCCACCTGAGCAACAGGACAGGGACATCAGAGAACATGACGACGCAGCCAAGGAGTGTATGAAAGAGTATGCAGACCAACGTCGAGGGGCGCGAGAGCCCCGGATTGAAGTGGGTGACATCGTTGCCGAGAAACAGCCTCAGACTCACAAACACACCTCGGTTTTCCAGGAGGAACCACTGATAGTCACACAGAAGAAGTAATCCATGATCACTGTGCAAGGTGAGGGAGGACCCGTCACTTATAACTCTTCACATTTCAAAGGGGTTCCGTCTCTAGGTTCTCGCCGGCTGAATGGGCGAGTGACTATGCCTCCGAGGATCCATATCTGGGGGACCGAGGAGAAATGGACAAATCTGATCTAGAAGGTGCTCAGGGGAATGAGCCCGTTGGACCCTCGCCGGGGCTTGCAAGTGCCCGTCCTCAACGGGCTCGGAACAAGCCGCGCCAGTGGATTGAGGAGATGGGCTAGTCTACCATTTGAGACTCACCTGTTGTGAGGAATATAGTTAATGTTTAAAAAGGGGGGGAGATGTCCCATTGACATCTCCATGGATACTTGTGGGGGGGCGGGTGTTCCGGGAAGGAAGGAGGAGAGAGGAATGGGAAGTGACGGGTGGCGGGAGGCGGGGTCAGGGTATTCAGTTGGCGTGTAAAATAAAGGAAGACATGTTGAAGCCTCGCTTCGTCTCCGTACATTTATTGCCGCACCACGCGGGCCTGCTGGGCCTGCCCCGCAACTTTTACAATGGCCTTTCCTGGGGGGTGACCGAGCCCCGGAGAACGTGCGTACTCGGCGCCCCTACCCCTGCCTGATAAAAGTCCATATAACAATTGGCAATCTATGAAAGATGCATTCGTACTAATGCAAGCATTTAGCCCCGCCTACTTCCCTTCTGTTGTGTTTAGTTTCACACCGGAATGAGTAGCACTCTCGCTATCTCTCTCACGTCCCATTCCCATACATAAAGGCACCACGATCCATTGTATGTGTGAACATTCTTGTTTATTCCCCTCTCCAATTCTGCCCGCGTACTATGGTAGCCACTCCTCTTCCTCCCTCATTCCCTCGTGCTCCCAGTATCTCTTGCTCTTAAGGACGTTCCTCTTAAGGGCGTCTGTACCTGTTTGTCACCACAACACCTTCCAGCCTTTGCAAACTTCTTTCCAGTTTTCCGGCCTTCTTACTGCTCCTTTGCACCTGCTATTATTCCCAGCAGACGGCGGTCTGGTTACCCCTGGGGGCGGGGCACCCTACGCCTTGGACAGCGACTCAGCACTTTGAAACTACTGTGGTGGTGATGAGGTTGTGCAGCACGAAAGCAATATTAGTAGCGCATCATATAACACCCCAATGCTGTGCTGCCATATCAATATGCACTCTATTAAAAATATAAGAAGATAAAATATATCAATATTGCTCTATGAATAAAATCGAGCAACCCATAAATCATAACCAAAAACCCTTACTGTAGTCCACGATAAACCAAATCGCGTCCAAGTCGGCAATAAAGCCATGCTGCAAAACAATCTATGTGCACAATAAAAATCATGTTTACATAATAACCTAAGGCCAATATTACGAACATCCTCATAATTGAAACCATAAACATTCTGCTCTACTCGCTAGCTATTCACTTTGTGTTATCCTCGTTCTCATTTTTTGTGCACGTGCAACACAAGCGGCCAACGCATGAAGGGCCTCTTGCAATGTAGACGGGACTCATTCTTTTTTCTAGCTCTATATATCTTACGTTAGTCATGTGTTTTAAACCACGCACCGCTGCCATTCACATGATCTCCAGGCGCTCTGGCGGATCAGTAAAGGAAAAGGCAAGAGGTGGGTTTGTTAGCTGGTGGAGAATGAGAGCGCAAGAGTGCTTTGCTGTTCTGTTGGTAGTTTGAATTCAGGGAAACACAGTCACTGCTTGTGGGTTTGCTTCTACATCTTATAGGTTGGTAGGCGTTCGGGCGCTAGAGTCCATGTGGGAGGCCTTGTGTGCCTGTGGCATAGGGGTGGATTGACCGTGTTGGTGTTGTGTGAGTTATTGGAGGCGGTGTGGAGTTGTGCTGTTTCTTGTCAGTGCGGGTATTTTGAGAGCCATCTGTGGGTATTGTATTTGGACAGTGGGTGGTGTGTCTGCAGGAGTAGGGAGAGTTTTAGTAGGGTTAGTGAGGATGAAGGGGGTGATCCGCATATGAGGATATGGGGATGAATCTTTGTTGCATAGATTATGGGCTTCATCATCAGTTGGACGGTATCCCGCCGCTGAGTGTGCCGGGATACCACCCAACGCAATTACCGTTACCGCAACTCGGCCTGGTGCAATTTGCACCGGATCCAAGTTGTGCAATGGGGGTCGGGCGGTGCTATTAGCGCCAGTGGTAACAATGCTGAAAATGGCCTTGAAGTTGGTGCATTCACCTCCTGCTCGGGGCTGGAGGTGAATGCCCCGGAACATAGAATTGGGCAGAGCGGTAAATGCAGCAGTGATAGCATTACCACCGCATTTGACCACTATGCCCAACTCGTGATGAGGCCCTTAGTGTTTAAACTGAAATCCATTGTGCAGTGGTTAATGATGTTAGGTGTCTCTTTCACTAGTAGGCCAATCCGCTTGGATCACGTGGCCCTGGAATCTCGAGCGTGACTCAGTACTTTGGAGTGTACCACTTTGCACTGAAGGTGCATGCTTCTCTGAGCAATGATTTAGCATTTGAGGTCGGCAAATGAAAGAGTTGTGTTTTTAGTGCTTCTCTGAAGGTCAGCTGTTCCTCTATTTCGTGTATTTTCTTTGTGAAGAGAGTTCCAGAGTTTAATTGACAGTATTGAAAGGGCAGATCCACCATATTTCATTTTCACATATTGTTTGAGTTCAAGATGTATGTCATTGTGAGATCTCAGGTTTCTTTTTGGCCTGTAGATGGAGATTTATTTGTGCAGGTTTTCGAGCGGTAGATGCTGTTGGCATAATCTATTCTTGACATTACGAGAGAAATCTTGGCAAGCGCTTTGTGTGGAAAGGTGAGAAAGGTGCATAGTTGTAGGAAGCATTTTTTTACTACTCCGTTGACTTGAGGTTCCTGTATTAGTCCGTTGTCCATGACAATTCCTAGATATGCAACTACTTTGGATGCTTCTGGTCAACTTCCCATTTGGGAGGGTCATGGTATATGTGGTTGAGTGTGTGGAGGTTTTTGGGCATGATCATCAATTCAGTTTTGTCCAGGTCGAGTGTAAGGCTGTTGCTGCTCACCCATCCGTTGATTGTTGAGATGCAGTTCCTAAGGGTTTGGTCTATGTCCTTGCTGGTATTGATTTTGTAGTTCATTTGAGTATTGTCAGCATAGTTATAGCATGCGAGTGCATGTCCTTGGATGAGTTTCATGAGTGGCGTCATGTAAATGTTGAAGCGTAGTGGTAAGGGGGATGAGCCTTGTTTAACCTCATAGTTGAATGTGTGCTATGTTGAGCTGAAGGGTGTTAGCCAGGTGGTTTCTGCTCTTTCTGTCAGGAAGGATTGCATTCCTTGTAGTGTAGTGTTGCTAATCCCTATTTTTTGCATTCTTTTCATGAGGGTGGGATGGCTCCCTGTGTCGAAGGCCGGTGAGAGGTCTAATAGTATGAAGGCAGAAGAGATGTTGGAGTCTGCATTCATTTTAAGATCTTGGTAGATTGAGAGTAGCACTCTTCAGTTCCTCTCATAGGCATGAAGCCAACTTGTACCTGGTCCAGTAGGTGCTTGGTTTCCAAGTGTGTCAAGATTTGTCCATATACACAGGTTTTAAGGGGTTTGGCAGGGTAAGGGATGTTTGATATAGGCTGGTAGTTGGTGGGGTTGTCTGTGTTATACCTGTGAGGAACCTGAGGGCGCCCTCACTTCTTTTTCCCCTGGAGCCTTGTCTCAGATGGCCACGGTAAGGCCATCGCTTTTGGATCCCGACCCTGGGGTGGATATGTGAGGATCACCTGGGGGATGGAACTTGGGGAGTGGGAAGAGGACGTCCTTAGGTGAGAAATGCTATCCCCCTTTCCCATTTCACAATGAACCCTCTATCTCCCAAGCCTTTGTAAGCTTTTGTCAGCCCTTACACTATTCCTCCCTCCAAACTGTCCCCTATAAATACCACCTTAGGAATGGGACAAGGAAGAGACCAACTAGGAGGGCAAATCCTCATTTGACTGATGCACACATCTATCAGAGACAAAACAGTGTTATACACAGGGGCGGCTCGTCCATAATGGGTGATGGGGTGTCGACCCACCAGGTCTTGGCCCCCTCTCACCTATTATGGAGGAGCCAGCCCAGTAAAATGTTAGCACTCCCTCAGCTCTTTTCAGCTGAGGGAGTGCTCTTAACTGTGAAAGGGAAACTTTGTTACCCTTTCACAGTTACATATCCCCAACCGCCCAAGCTCAATGAGCCATGCAAGGCTGTGGGCATTTGCATCCACAGTCTTGCATGGCTCATTGGATATTCTGGCTGGGGAACTGCATGTCTGCATGTGCAAGGGGGCACTCCTGCGACTCCTCGCTCATACAGATAGAGCAGTCTGGAGTGGGGCGTCTCCGTACCCACCCTCAGGCTGCTTGCACGCATGTGCAGGAACCAGGAAACTTCCTGATTCCTGTTCATGCTTGCAGGGGGCTGGAGCACTGGAACCTCCAGACCCACGGCACAAGGTAAGTTTGTTTATGTTCATTTATTTTAATAAAAATTATGTGTATGGATGCGTGCATGCTTGTGTTATTAGGTGAATGTATAATGATGGATGCTGATGTGAATGAGAGAATGCTTTCTGTGTGTATGTCGTGTAAATGTGTGTATTTGTATGTTCGTTTATTTAGTATTTAAATATGTGTGCGGATGCGTGCGTGTGTTATATGAGTGAGTGCATGATGGATGCTCGTGCGAATGAAAGAGATTGTGTTCTGCGTGTGTGTTGTGTAATGTGTGTTTGCATTGGATAGGAGGAGACAAATGCCTCTATGTCCTGCCCCTATTCTGGCCATGTGTTGGAAGCTGGAAATTGCGACATGCACAACGCCTGTATTAGTGTCTATTCCACGAAGAGTTCTCGAAACAAGGTATGCGCTAAGAAAGCCCTACATGATGTATCCACGGAGACATGATGGTCTCTCAGGAGAAATGCCTGAGGAAATGTGAAACAGTGAAAGCAAAAGCATGGTGAGATCACGTGAAGCAGAACTGATGCACCAAGAAGAAATGCCAAAGAAGAAAGTATATAGACCTTATGGATTCTGAGGATGAAATAAATAATTCAGTGACATTTCATGTGCGGAGTGAAGATTGCACACACAAAAAGCATTGAAGAAAATGCAAATCACTTTCTAACTGCACAGATGCTGAAACGCAAGTAGTCTAAGTAATCATGAAGGCTGGCTATACATAGTGAATAGATTGCAGGCGGTGCCGCCAATATATATCTGTGTATAGATTCTGGATGTTCATGTCGTGTTTAGTAAACTAGGACCCCGTGAGCAGAAAGGGCTAAAAGCATAGCAAAGCAAAGAAAGATGGCTGACGATGGAGGAAGATTCGAGAAGGCTTGTCTGGAACAGTGTCAAGGGTTGAGGCAGCCAAGAAACTGGTTAACTATTCAAGAAGATACAAGGAACATGAGAAGCAGGGCAAGCTTCTGTTTGAGGTGTAATGAAAAACACTATGAGTGACAAGTTTTATTCATGTAATGGTATTAAATACGAAGAAAGGAGCTCAGACACAGACTCCTGTCACATGGTCAAGATGGAAATAGACTTTGGGCAAGCCAAATCAAGACTAGAGATAAGGCTGTGCTCACACTCCCTTTTATTCTCAGGCACAGTGAAACTCACAAAGCTGAGTTCAAAGGCAAACTCGAATGGCAGACAGCAGAGTAATGATGGTGATGGGCTAATTTGGTGGGAAGGCATGAGCAAGTCAACCCCACAAGCACCTGGGGTACCAGCTTGCATGCTGCTGATGGGTGGAATATTCCAGAAGGGCACAAGGGTGCCAACCAATTGTAGAGGGCCATGTAGCAAGAACCCTATAGTTTGAAGAGCCAATGAAATGTTGTGTATTCTATGACAGGGAAGATGACTTGCACTAGGGGCGGGCATAGGTATTCCACCTGATGTTAAAGACCCAATCACAACCCTATCCCCCAGAGAAAGTATACTTAGATGTTCCCTTTAAGCCAGTCCCGACCTTGAGTAGGTTTTCTTATTTTTCCACGTAGTATGACGTCAGTAGTGATGAATTTTCAATATAAAAGTGTTGTTTTTTATGAAATGCGCTGAGAGAGACTTGTGCGACGGCCAATGATGTCCGTTGTAGCCTCCCTGTTTTAGACAATTGCAAATAAAACAGCTAAAGTTTGTCAGCTTCCTTGGTCGGTCTTATTTTTGGTGTCAGAGTAAATTCTGTACCACCATTCATTACATAGATCACTATCTCGCTTAAAGGGCTTACGGGTTCAGTATGCTCACTTATTTATTTTTTAAATTTGTGTGTGGATGCGTGTATGCTTGTGTTATGAGAGTGCATGATGGGTGCTCCTGTGAATGAAAGAGTGCTAGCAGTGCATATTTTGTCTAAATGTGTGCATTTATATGGCAATTTATTTATTTAAATGTGTGTATGGATGAGTGTATGCTTGTGTTTTGAGTGGGTGCATGATGGATGTTCATGTGAATGAAAAAAAGAGTGCTTGCTCTGTGTATGCTGTGTAAATGTGTGTGTTTGTATCAGTATTATTTAAATATGTGTATGGATGCATGTATGCTTGGGTTTTGAGTGAGTGCATGATAGATGTTTGTGTGAATGAAACAGAGAGTGCTTGCTGTGGGTATGTTGTGTAAATGTGTGTGTTTGTATATTTATTATTTAAATATATGTATGGATGCGTATATTTTTGTGTTATGAGTGAGTGCATGATGGGAGCTTCTGTGAATGAAAGAGTGCTTGCTGTGTGTATGTTGTGCATGTTTTGTAAATGTGTTGTGTGTGTATGTTTATTTATTATTTAAATATGTGTATGGATGCATGTATGCTTGTGTTATGAGTGAGTGCATGATGGGTGCTTGTGACTGTGAATGAGACAGCGAGTGCTTGCTGTGTGTATGTTGTGTAAGTGTGTGCATTTGTGCTGGTCCAAGATGGTTTTGTCGAGTCAGGGTAGGAGTTTTGTACAACAAAGGCATTTTTAAAATGACTTTGTTGCACAAACCCCTCCCCCACCAGTCAAAATCAGCTCTCTGTCTGAGGTGCTGTGGGTCCCACGGGACAGGGATGGTATTTTTTTGTGGGACATCTATGATTGATATCTAGTACACAATACCATACCTGCGCCTCTGGCCCCCAGTGCCTTGCATACACACATAATCACTTTGATTGTGTGTGTATTTTCTGGACATCTATGATAGATGTCCAGTAAAAAATACCATCCCACCCCCTGATCTCCCAGTGCCTGGCATACACACATAACCATGTTGATAGTGTGCTGCATGTGTGAGGAGCTCAAGACCCAGGGGACAGACGTGTCATTTCTTTACTGGGTATCTATGATAGATGGCCAGTAAAAAAAACATGCCTTACCCCAGTGTCCCCCAGTTCCTCGCAATCACACACAATCCCATTCATCATTATTATGATTATGTCTGACTGCAAGGCGCTGGCACACCACGGAGCAGGCCTGGCATGTTTTACTGCACTGTGGTTGCTAAAGCAAGCATGATAAGTGTTATTATGTAGCTAGACTTGCATTTTATTGCAGCCAGTCTAGCCATTTCTTATTGTGGTATGACATTTTGCATGGTAAGTGTTATTACGAAGCAAGATTTATCATTAAAGCATGATAAGTGTTATAATGAATCAAGACTGGCATTTATTATGCTACCAGTCTGGCCATTTCTTACTGAGGCATAACATTCTTTATTGGGCTTCTTTGATAAAGCAAGCCAGATCAGTGATATTATTCTTACTGTGGCATGACATTTTGTATTAGGCACCATTAGTAAAACAAGCACTATTGTTATTATGTAGCTAGACTGGCATTTCAATGAAGCCAGTTCAGTCATTTTGTATTGTGGTATGTCATTTTGTATTTGGCATAGTTGGTAAAGCAAGCATGATAAGTGTTATTATGCATCAAGACAATCACTTTTATGCACTTGGTCTAGCCATGTCTTATTGCCGTATGACATTTTGTATTGGGCATCTTTGATAAAGCAAGCGTGATAAGTGTTATTATGTTACTCGACTGGCATTTTAGTACAGCCAGTTTGGACATGTTTTCGTACTTTGGCATGCATATCTAATGATAAAGCCAACTGCATTTGGTTCTTATGTGGGGATACTGCCATATATTGTGGGAAAAGACATCATGAAAATGTGTTGGAGAAATGCTTCTGTGCACTGTTGGGGACTTGCATTTATTGATTTGTTTTCATGAGTTACCCTCCAAAACCCAATTGCAAACTGTTTGGCTTTTTACCCATTTTTTTTTTAAAAGTGTGCCCCAAATGCACAATTTTCACCCATTATTTTTTTTTAAAAATGCTCAGGCGGAGATCTCCCCCGAGCGCCCCTTGAGTGGTGTGGGCTCGGTCGCTCAGCCATATCAGGGAAAAATATTTATGCCCCTCCAGTTAAAAAATGCACCAACCGCCACTCGTTATGCATGCTCCTTGTTTTAAATCATGCAGTTCCAAACACCACTCTGGTACTGAGATGAAGAAGGGGGCTATGGAGGCATACTGGTGGACCAACCAGCCATGTCCGCCTTATGGAGTTCCCCATAGTCAGGCAATTGAACTCAATGACCCACACTGGGGTCACTTAACACACCTGATGGATATAAAAATGCCCATCGCATTGAGAGAAGGGGAACAGGCTGGAGAAATGGAAAAAGGAGATCCAGGTGCTGGAAGACCCGCTGGGCTAGAGAAAGAGACGCTGGGGCTGTGGTCGGCCGTGAGTAGGTCTGGAGGTCCGCTTACCCTCCTGAACAGGTCCGTACAGCCAGAGCTGTGGAACTCCCATTGACTCCAGCTGCTGCGGCAGGAAACCAGGAGAACGAGAAGTGCTCTCCTTGGATTCCAAGAGGGACAGTCATAGTTTGGGGAAGCCGGTATGCTGAAGGAGCTTTGAAAAACCTTCTGCATAGGACGCCAAGCCGGAGGAAGCTGCCATGTGCGACCGGTGAGTGTAATGAAGGGAAACACTCAAGCTGGGGCGCTCTGGCAACTGAAAAAAAAGTCCCTTTTGAATGTCGAACTAACTGAAAGTAATTGAAAGTACTTTTGAATGCCAAAGCAAGTACTTTTTGAATATTGAGTGAACTGAAAGATATTGAAAGCACGTTTGAACGCCGCACAGAGTAAAACGCAAGTTAAATACTCATGAATGGAGAGAAAGCAAAGTGTTAATTTTTAAAAAAAAATCTTTTTATTTGTATTCGGTTTAAGAACAGCAAAAAACACAAAACCTTTACAAATTCCATAGATATTTAAAAGGACGAGAAAAAAAGTTTTGACATATTTACAAAAGACTCCATTACTGTCGTCCAAAACACAACATTCCTTGCATTCCCTGATACAATTTTTTTTTTCACCCACTTCCCATAACTTACAACATAGTTATTGATCTCCTTTAGATGAAGACACAGTGGAAGTTGCTCAAGTTAGTTTCATATTGAGCCAAGTGCCCTATAATATCTAATTTAAAGAACCCAGGGAAATAAAACGGGACAGCCTGCTGGAGGCAATAAACCATCATCACAGACTGCCTACATTAAGGTAATGAAATGCCATCTTTTCTGGACTTGCATGACAAGAGATGTTAAGACTGCTTCATATCCAGAGATTACTCTGTCTCAGAAATAGTCTGCGATGATCCCCTCGTCTTGTATCACAAATCTTCTAAAGAGGGCCAGTCACACGTTCCAGGTTCCCTCACATTCCATTAAGAGGTGCTTTAACCATTGGCTTGAGGGAATATCACAGATTTTAAAAAGCTTAATGGCTTCATCCCATTGGTTCCACTTAGCCAGCACTTCCCCTGTATGTACTAAGTTTAATCTTATCCTCAGAAAGCTGTTTCTCACTTGTCTATCTGGAAACTTCACCAGATATCGTGGGAGGCAGCCAAGCTTTTTGTCAACCGATAAGAAGGAGTTAGTTGGAGTTAATTGCCTCACTTTTGCAGTGGATTTGTCACTAGAATCTCTAGGTTTAAGTCAACCTTTACTATGGACTCGTTCACGCTATTTTCAAGGTTGACCAGAAACTTTGATCTTGAGTGTTTAAGATGTATTTTGATTAATGTCCCTGTATAGCGTGGAATTACTTCCAGTGACAATCTCCCGATAAAGTCAAGTGTTACATTTGGCAGATACCACAGAATATATTGTATGAAACAAGTATTGGCAAATTTAAGAGAATACCAAGAAGGCTATGACAATGTGAAACCAAGTATTGGCCCAAAGCTAAGGGGGGGGGCATGAAACAAGTATTGGCAAAGTCAATAGAATACCAGAAGGGTATGAAAATGAGACACCAAGTATTGACACAAAAAATGAGAGGGGCTTGGAATTGCAGACTAAGAGGAAACCTGTTTTGGCAAAAGCCAGAGGAATACAGAAAAGTGTAAAGGAGTGCATGGTGACTGAGCAAGTCACGGTGCAGTGTATGAAGAGCCTGATACTGGAATCACAACCACAGGCACAGCTCTGGGGAACCCTCCAGACCATCGTTTTTCAGCCTGCCAACCCATTACAGAAGGGGAAAAACCATATGAAAATCAGGCTTGGTCCTACCCCAAAAGGGGCAGTCCAGCTCGTACTGCTAGGTCACATCTCTTCTGCACTAGACCACAAGCATCTCCAAACATGTTTTGGCCTTGTTGGGCCTCATCAGTGAGGAGTAGCTTGGATCTCTAGGTCCGGCAGACTCGGGACCCACATCTGGGCATACCCATCCCACTCGGGGTGACAAAGCAAAAACGAAAAGGTGATGGCTGGAAGGTTTTGAATAAATCATAACCACGGGCACAGCTCTAGGCAACCCTCCAGACCATCATTTTTCAGCCTGCCCAGCCATTACAGAAGGGGAAAAACCATATGCAAATAGTCTTGGTCCTACCCCAAAAGGGACAGTCCAGCCCGAACTTCTTGGTCACATCCTTTCAGCACGAGACCACAAGCACCCCCAGACATGTTTCAGCCTTGTTGGGCATCATCAGTGAGGGGTAGCTTCGGTCTCTAGGCCCGGCAGACTCGGGACCCCCATCTGGACATACCAGTCCCACTCGGGGTGACATAGTCAAAACAATTTGCATATGGTCTTTCCCCTTCTGTAATGGCTTGCCAGGCAAAGAACAGTGGTCTCAAAGGTTGCCCAGAGGAATGCCAGTGGTTAGGATTCATTCTAAACCGTCCAGTCATCACCTTTTGTTTTTGCTTTGTCACCCTGAGTGGGTCTGTATGCCCAGACGTGGGTCCCGTGCCTGCTGGGCCTAGAGACCCAAGCTATTCCTCACTGATGCGGCCCAACAAGGCCGAAATATGTTTGGGGATGCTCGTGATCTCATGCAGAAGGGTTGTGACCTAGCAGTTCGGGCTGGACTGCCTCTTTGAGGTGGGACCAAGCCTGATTTGCATATGATCTTTCCCTTTCTGTAATGGCTTGGCAGGCGAAGGACGATGGTCTGGAGGGTTGTCCAAAGCAATGCCAGAGGTTAAGATTCATTCTAAACCTTCCAGCCATCACCTCTTTGTTTTTACTGGAATCAACTAAACATCACTGTCATATGGAGGCAGTGGCTAATTGTTGATGGAAACAGTAAGATGGGTTTTTAGTTGCGTGACGAGTAATAGGTGGACTGGGCAGTCTAACAACTGCCCCTAGAGCGAGTGCCATGCATGGAAAACCCATATATGCATATAGAAGCTTGTGTTTTTCAACAGCCTTATGTGTGAATTTTAAATTAGGAAACAGAACTGCCTAAGTGAACTACTGCAAAGTATTGATATCAAAGGAGCTGGGACGTGTCCCAAGGAACTGTGTTGTTTTTGAAAGCTGGAAGATTTAAACTCTTGGGGAAGGTAACCCCGAGCTGGGAAGTGTCCCAAGGAACTGTGTTGTTTCTAGAAGATTTGAACTCTTGGGGAAGGGAACCCCGATATTTTGTGAACTGTTTTGAACTTGGCGAAGGCGAAGCTGATCATAAGCCGGGAGATGGAAGAAGCTCTGAACCTTATTTTGAACACTTTCATTTTTGATGCTGACATCCCTACACACTGTGTACAGTTAGCTGTAAGGGCAAGTATTGGTTTTGGACACAGACATTTGATTTGGACTTTCTGACACAGACTATCCTTAGTTTTCTGTAGGTACGGGGAATCCTGCCTTAGCCTAGGGCAAGTTAGGCCTTACTCCATCCTGCATTTTAAGTTAAATAAAAACTTGTGAGAACAAATTTGCATTTGTGATGCCTTCACATACCCCAAAATGTCTGAAGATATTATTATTGAGAGTAACCATTTTTAGTTTTGGCTATAAGGTGGATCTGTAAGGGCTACCTAAAAGCCAAAACTATTACCATGGTAAGTGAAGATAGGAGAGAGATTGAATGTCAGGAGGGACAGCCAGTTTGTGAGTGCTGTTTGGTTATATTCCCACCTATTAACTGCCTATTCCAATGCTAGCCTCTATGGCCATTCCCACCCACTCCCTGCCCACACATCCAGAACACTTCCCTCTGTTCTCTCTTTGTGTTAGCTCTGTGCTTTCCAAACACTCTTCTGAAAGGTAATGGATTAATCGCTGCAATAAACCTGCTTATGGTGTACTTAACATTTCTTAACCAAATGCCATTTGATTTTCAAGTAGTTCGAATGTCCTTGCATCTGTTCCATGCACTCAGTTCCTGTTGAAATCAAGCATTGGCAAAACCAACAGTTTTAGCTCTTGTCCAGACATTAGGTATGCATTTGCAAGCACTCTCATACTATTCCCAGTTACTACCACCATTTTCCAGCTGTTGCCATTTTATGGCCATGTAGTACCGTTACGGCAGTTCCTGGAAAATGTTGATCCAATGCTGACACAAAATCCCAAACTGTTGGCTATGCCAATGATTGTTTTTCTAATGCCACGATACCAACTGCAAAGAAAGAAATGGAACTCTGTCTTCTTGATGGCCTGAGACACACTAGCAAAGGCCAGAACAACCACCTGGGTAAGTGACAGTAGGTCTAGTCGTAGCTTAGTAACACACACACATGCTATGTTTGCTCTTTGGTACAAGATTGAAATATGTTGGACAGTTGTGTCCTTTTGCCAACTGTTGAAATACACCAACTGAATGTACTCATGGTATCTGCCCACTGCTCCTCCATTCTATAGGTTATTTATTTATTTAATTGTTTTTTTATCCTATTGAGTTATGGTCTCTGGACAAGAAAACCAACTTTTGTTTGTCAATGAAGGTGATCTTTGGTAGTGCTTATTTTGAAATACATTGTTGCCAGTAGAAGCCTTCTGCAGACCTGGTTGGACTTGCTTTGCACTTCTCTTTGGAGCTTGGGTGTAGGTATTGTGACAAAGTCTCATCCCTAGCCCTTAGGATGTGTGTGAGGCAACTCATGGGGCCGGGCACCACTCGCAACATGATTGGAAACTGGGCTCAGCACGAGGAGGATTCCCTGCCCCTCCCCAACACTGGGAGCCTAGGACAGGGAACTATCACATGGATTAGACTTGCGCAACTGGCCCTTAAAATGATTGAATACTGGAGGCAAGGTAAACTGCTGCAGGCCGTGTCCATACGGACTTGTGGAAATCATGTATTTATACCGGAGACAGGGTTCACCAGTTTGAGGCTGAAGCGAGATTTATCCCTTTGCAGGTGCAGAAGCCCATCAGAAGGACACAGAGCAGCTCTTGATTCCACTACCTCCCCATCGCAAAATCTGCAAATGTGTCTCACCGTGCATGTGTGGGACTGAAAGGTCCAAGATGACAGACTGGTGTATCATGGGAGTGGTAGTGATAAACTGGACGGTGGATGGTGAGGAATGCATGGAACAGAGACCACAGACAGGATAGGACAGATATACTACAGTATCAACAATGAATGTACTATATATAGGGTAGTATGAACAGTGGCATTCGTTCCATGATAGTGTTTGCAACATGAAGAGAAAGGGAGTACTAGTAGTGCAGGGCAAGGAGATCAGACATTTGAGTTAAACAATGTTTCTTTTGATTCTGAAATCCCTACACATTGGTTACTTGTAGCAGTGAGGGAAAGTATAGGTTTTGGACACATACAGACCTTTAAGTTGAACTGTTTGACTCAGACTTTACTTAGTTTCATTCAGGCAGGGAAATCCCACCTTAGCATAGGGCAAGTTAGGCCTTCCACCACCCTGACATTTAAGTTAAAAAAATTTATTTTTGTTTGAACTTGAAGTCTGTTGTCTGTGTCATACTTCATGATGACTCCACAAATGGTGTCGGGTGGGATACACTCAATTGATACAAAATGAGGGACCCTTTTGTGGCTGGTCCCCGAGGAACCCAAACTCAGGTGGCCAGGGAAAGGCCATCGCTTTTGGATCCCGGCCCTGTTGGTGGACAAGCGAGGGAGGATCACCTGGGGGGTCCTTAGGGAGTGGGGGAGAAGCACCCAATGGTGAGACATGGTATCCCCCTTTTTTCACCAACCATCTAAGTCATATCCCTGTTTATTATATAGGAAACTACAACTCCCAAAATTCCTCCCCAGTTTGTCTTGCCAAACGTACTGCCCCAAGGACGATGAGGAATGAGGTCAGAGGATTATCTTCCCTGACTGGTATTGGCCCTGTCCCTGTAATGAGGCCAGGCAGAGTCAGGCACATAGCTCTAATAATATACCCCTACCACTTATTAAGATTCCCTGTGAAATAAAAGGTGGCACGTACAAGCACACTTTGAGCGAGGCAGGGTACGAGAAGGAACAGTGAAGTATTGGCTCACAGTATTGTAGATAAATTGGTTTATTTAAGATCCATAGATAAACCCACCGGCTCCACCAAAGCTAACAGTTCCTCTCTCAGTTCACTCAGATCAGCATTCTTTCTCCTGGGTTCCACATTCTATATTCCCTCTTCTATTACATCACTGTCCCACAATTACATATAAAGGTGTTAACTAAATGCATGTTTATGTACTAAGATATTACATACCTCCCTTTCTTACACAACTTTCTTTTTTTAATGCTTCAATTATTGAACTATAAAACATATATTTCAATGTAGGTTTACACACAAGAACAGTATTGTGTATTGTGTTCATCACCACAACTTGTTTTGCCACTTTCCTCACTTTCCACTTTAGAATTTCCCACACAACTTTTACTAACATTACCCACACTCCTTTTTTCCTTTGAACACTTTCACACTTTGTTTACATTTTAGACCCTTCCATCTGAAACTTTCACTGCTCCATGGAATCTTTCCACAACTTTTGTCACAGGTGACCATTTCACCAAATTACCGGTGGAAGGCAGTTTTATTCTCACTAAATCACCTACCTTCACTTCACAAACTTTCACCGCTTTTCTCACATCATAGCGTTCCTTGTTGGCTAATTGCTTATTCATAATCTTCCATTCAATCTCCTAAAAATCAAGCTCCTTTTTGCACGCTCTGTCCAACCTTGGTGGTCAAATCCTTGAATTGGGCTTTCTACCTCTAAGCATCTCATATGGGGATATCCCTGTAGTAGTATGAGGTGTGAATCTGTGTGCAACTATATTGTCTCCAACTGCTTTCTTCCAATCTGTTTTATCCTTCAAGGCACACCTAATACTATTTTTGATGACCTTAGTGAACCCTTCCACAATTCCATTTATTTGTGGATGATAAATGGAACTGGTTTTGTGCTCAACCCCATTTTCTTTTAAAAAATGTGTCATTTCTTGTGATATCAATTGTACCCCATTATCCGTAATGATGGTAGAGGGATACCCTTCCCTCTTGAATATGTCATTTAAAAATATAATGATATCCCTGGAGCAGATATTTATTACACATTTCACTTCCACTCACCTGGAAAGCATATCAATTAAAACAATGCAATATTTCAAGTTACCGTTGCTCCTTACTGGTCCCACAATGTCCAGACCCACCCTCTCCCACGGTATGGTAGGAACAGACATTAATGTCATGGGCTCCTGCCTAGTAATGTATCCCTTTGCAGAATCATCACATGCACAGCACTCTCTGATTGTTCTTTCTATTTCAATGTCCATGCCAGGCCACCAATAGTCTTGTCTTACCAACTGTTTTGTTTTTGTCATACTTTGATGCCCTTTGTGTGTTATCTCCAAAATTTTACATCTCACACTTGTGGGTGGAAACAATTTGTCACCTCTCATTACAAATTTGTCATTTATAAGAAATTCATCATACACTTGTCTGACCACTTCTGGTAAATACCCTAACTGACTGCACTACTCTGGACTCCCTCACAAATGCATTGTTTCAATTTGCATAAAACTTCATCTGATTACATTGCCTTTTCCCACTCATCTTCAGATACCACTTCTTGAGTCACGTTAAGTACTTCTTCATCATCATTATCACACTCATCAGACTCTACATAATTTGTTAACCTAGATAAACAATCTGCGCACTTATTTTTAACTCCTGGAAGATATTCAACATCCCAATTGTATTCCTGCAAATTTGTGACCCATTTCCTAATCCTGGCCGACACTTTAGCTAAACCTTTGATTGTTCAAATTTCTTTTAGCGGTTTCGTGATCCGTCCGCACCACAAATTTGGTGCCCCACAAAAAGGATCTAAATTTTTCAATGGACCATTTTATAGCTAGAAACTCCTTTTCTATTGTAGAATAATTGCATTCTGCCGGTTTGAGTACTCTGGAAGCAAAACAAATGGGATGTTCACTTCCCCCTTTAACTTGTGAAAATACTGCACCTAAACCTTGATTGCTCGCATCAGTGGTGAGAATGCTACCTTTATTGGGATTGAAAGACTTCAAAGTGGGTGCAGCATTGAGATCCTTCTTGATCTTTTTGAATTCCAACTCACATTCTTCATCCCATACAAACTTTACATTCTTTTTTGCTAACTTCCTCATATTGAAACTCTTTCTAGCTAAGTCTGGAATAAATTTGGCATAATATTCTGCCATTACTAAAAATGATATGACTTTATCTTTTGTGTCTGGACTGGGAAAACCTATGATAGTATTAACCAAATCTTGTTTGGGCTTTATGCCTGTCTCAGAAATTTCATGTCCCAAATACTGTATCTGTGATCTGTTGAATTTGCATTTCTCGTTACTGAGCGTAAGACCAGCTTCTCGAAAAATATTGAACACTTCGTACAATCTATCATCATGTTCCTTTTTGTCTTTCCCATAAACTAAAACATCCTCCTGAAAGCATAGGACACCTTCCGTATGATGGAATACATTGTACATTATACGTTGAAACACTGCAGCTGCAGAGATTAACCCAAAGGGCATTCTCCTACATTGAAACAAACCTTCACTTGTAATAAAAGCTGTTACATTCTTAGACTTAGGGTGCAACACAATTTGATGATATGCAGACTTGAGATCAGGCGTGCTCATGACCTTTGGATCCCTAATTGAACCCAACATTTCTGCTATATTTGGCAAAGGATGTCTATCAGGAACTATGCATTTATTTACTGACCTAAGATCAATACAAAGCCTAAGTTTCCCATTAGGTTTATGAACTACTACCAGAGGCGACACCCATTCAGAAGATTCAACTCTCTCAATAACACCTTGCTCTACCATCTTTTACGATTCCTCTTTTACAGCACTCCTGGTAGCCATTGGCACTGGTCATATTTCATGTACAACAGGAACAGCATTGCATTTCATTCTTATTTCATGTCTAAAGTTTCTTAAACTTCCCAGTTCTTCCCTGAAAACTGGATGATGTTCAAGATGTTCAAATTGTACCTCTTGATCTATAGCATACACCATTTCATCTGCACTGGGGTCTAGTCTTATTTATAATCTCCTCTGATGAGAACAGTTCAACAAAGGATAAAGGCCCCTTTTTGGCATGTATACTTTTCCTTTTGCTGTTCTGTCTTTAAATTTCATGGTCAACCAAAACCAGCCTTCTAATTCAATTTGTTTACCCCCATAGGGAACCGGCTTCACATCAATATCTGTTAATGCAATACTATGTTTAAAATGTCTATCAAATATTATTCTTGGTAACAATGTATACTTGGCACCAGAGTCAATGACCATCTTAACAACTGAATTGCAAATCTGTATGTCAGTCATAGGTTTTTCTAAATCTACATCACAATCTTCCACTATATTGATGTCTGAATTCTCAATCATGAAGGTACATTCTTCCAAATCATTACATAACTCATCAACACATTGAATGTTTTCTGCTTTGGTTTTGCAACAATTCATAAAGTGTCCTTTCCTATTACACCTTTTGCACGTGTCTTTTAACGCTGGACACTTATCACTGCAGCAATATTTTATTTATTTTTATTTTTTACATTTATAGAGCGCACTGCAGCCCATAGACATCGAGGCGCTATTACATGAAGGCGTAAGCAGCAAGATTGTGTAAACATAGGAAACATAAGGTACTTAGTTACAGAGAGAAGAGCGGAGCATAGTTACAAATGACGTTCGTAAGCCTGTAAATATAAAGGCAGGAAGGTTTAGACAAACAGCCTGGTTTTTAAGGCTTTGCGGAAGGCTAGGTGAGAGTCAATCCCCCTGAGGAGCGAAGGTAGGGCGTTCCAGTGTGAGGCTGCTAGGGCTGAGAAGCTCGAGCCGCCCGCACATACTCTACAAGTCTTGGGAGTAGAAATCAGGTTGGTGTAGGCAGATCTGGTGGGCCTGGCCGAGGTGGGTCGTGAAATTCTCTGGGCAAGGTAGGGGGGAGCAAGGTCATGGAGGCATTTATGGGTGAGGGAGAGGATTTTAAAGATGATCCTCTGCCTAATGGGCAGCCAGTGGACCTGCCTCCTAAGGTCAGAAATGTGGTCTTTCCTGGAAAAACCTGTAGCGGCCCTGAGGGCGTTGTTCTGGGCAAGCTGGAGTTTAGCGATGTTTTTTCCGGAGGTCCCACCAAGGAGTGCGTTGCAGTAGTCCAACCTAGATCCTATGATGGCCCTAGCAATAGTGAGGCCATTTTGTGAGGATAGGAAGGGTCTTGCTGCGTAGATGAGCTTGGAGTAGTATGCTGATGAGGAGGCTATGGCATTAACATGCTTGTCCATGGTGAGATTAGAGTCGAGGTAGACTCCTAGAGTCTTGACTGATTGGGATACCGCAATCGGTATGTTGTCGATGGTAAAAGAGGTGTATTGTTTGTCAAGGTTGCCTAGAATATGATATATGCTACCACATCTAAAACATTTCCTCTTATGATCGTTCACATCCCTTTTTTCATCAATTCTTTCCTTGAATGTTGGCCCTTTTTTCTTTCATATACTTGATCTTTCTTGTTTGTTTGTTTCTCTCTAGTAGTTTTACTGTTGACCTCTTGTGTATACAGTACTTCCGGAACATTAGTCATATTTAGTTTGTTATCAGTTTCTTCTCTTTTCTCCAGTTCCTTCACACATCCTTTTGTATGTTCCACTTCCTTTGCAATCCTGAGAACTTCATACAATGAAGGATTGCCTTTGGCCCATAAGGCATCTCTTACTTTACTGTCCTTACATTCCAACATAAACTGATCCCGGAGGCACTCTTCCAAATTTGATCTAAAATCGAATTTAGTGGCTAATCCGGGTACTGCAGTGATGAATTGTTCTACTGTTTCTCCATTTTCTTGTTTTCGGACCCGAAATGGTATCTTTCAAGAATGACACTAATGGACTTTTCATAATGTAGATCAAGCATTTTTATACACTTGTCATAGTCCGTCAACCCCACAGACTCCTGATCAGATAGTGCAGGCAGGTTCTCAAACTGTTCCTGACCATAGTTTCCCAAACAATGAATACATAGACATCTCATCCTCTCACTGGAGAAATTGAGACCATGTGCTGCTAACAAATAATGATCAAAATGCTTCTTCCACCGTTTCCATGGCACAGGAGGTTCACCTTTGGTGTCTAAAAAGTAATTAGGAGGCAGCATGCCTTGCATGACTGGCAGAAGTTGCTGATAACCATTGTTTAAATGAGGTTTGAGAAAAATCTGTATATAGTATATTTGTTTATATTATTTGATATGCGTGGTCCTTCTTGATCTTTTATATTCTTGCAATGAAATGTTGCCTCTACTAGCGGAACAGATGTGATGTTCCCAATATATTTGCTTTTTCTCTTTCTTGTAATTTTGTTATGTAGCTGACTGTAATGATATAATTGATAATATGATGGTGATGGAAGTGTAACAATTGTTGCAATAGTGTTTTTGTTTCTTTATTAATTGCTCCGTACAATTTGGAAGCCCAATCGTCTTTAAAAACAACTAGCACACGTTGCTCAAGGTTGAATGCTCCTTTTTCAGCAATAATGTCTTTATTTCCTTATTATTTGCTCTGTACAATTTAGAAGCCCAATCACCTTTATAAATAACTAGCAACAAGTTGCTCAAAGGTAGATGTTCCTTAATAAGGCACTCGTTTTCTTTATGATTTGCTCCATGCACTTTAGAAGCCCAATCACCTTTAACAACAACTAGAAACACGTTGCTCAAATATTATTATATTATATATGCAAGTGTTACATTACAATCATACATCTGCTCATGTTCCAAATTAGTTCTATTATCCCACTTTGAATATAGATACATTTCTCACTGGATTGTACTGCTGAGCAAGCGTTGGTCTATTGATGAGAGTTACATATCCAAGTAAACTTCCTTGGCCTTTTTTTTAAAGTGGCACTTGTGATTGCAGACTCCTGGCCTTCATGAATTATGTTCTGTACTTGATCCTTCACACAGATAGTGTGATAGCTTCTGCTCTTCAGTCTTTTGACTTCACGATCTGTTCAATTGTGGTTTTCCTGGAGTTCAGTTCATTCCAATTGGTGACTAATGTTACCAGGCTTGCAGGTAGTGGTAAATCCAGTGTGAATGAACAGCTACTCGGTGGGTTTGCTGTTCTAAGCCAAATAACATCCCATCCTCGTTGCCACTTAAGTATTGGCTCACACAGTATTGTAGATAAATTGGTTTATTTAATATCCATAGATAAACCCACCGGCTCCACCACATCTAACAGTTCCTCTCTCAGTTCACTCAGATCAGCATGCTTTCTCCTGGGTTCCACATTCTATATTCCCTCTTCTATTACATCACTGTCCCACAATTACATATAAAGGTGTTAACTAAATGCATGTTCATGTACTAAGATATTACATACAGCTCTCCTGAGGCTGATGTGAACCTGGCTGTGGGAGTTGGAAGGACAACAGGCTGATCAACAATTGAGAGGATTGCAAGCAAGCCAGGCAAGATTTCAAAGCTTTCAGGAAGCAGTGAGTGTTTGAAAAGCAGAGCCAAGCGAGCGGAGGAAAGAAACCTTCCAGGTGCCAGGAAATGGGCCGCGTTCCTCTCGAGTGAATAGCAGAGTTGGGGACTAGCAGAGGAGGTGCTTGCAGCAGCCTTGAAGTGTGGGAAACCGATGAAAGAAAATCATTTAGCACTTTTAGTGGGTTATCGAGAGCAACAAAAGTCTGGTTGATGTTAAAGAGAACGTGACTGTGATTTAAAAGTTGAAGGTTGCGCGTGTGCCGATAAAACACAAATGAGGAGGACAATTGTTAAGAGAAAAGGATACAAAGTAGCAGAGTGGTCCGGAGAGAGGAAGTCACACATTCAAAAGTCTCAGCGAAATGTTATAAACTTATTGAAAGATATTACAAGCAAAATTAAAGGAAAGAACGTTGAATATGAGGAAAATGAAATATGTGAATTGTGAAATATGCCAAGAGGGCAAAGGTTGAATATCGGAACCATGGAAAAGGCCAAGAAGGCAAATGAAAGAGAATAAGAACTAAAAGTACCAAGAGGCATTGGTGCTGCAAGAAAAATATTGTGAATTGAAGGAATATGGAAAGAGAGGTCGAAGTGGTCATGCAGAGGTCTATATACATTCCATGCAGTTTCGAAAGTCTTCCACAGTGAAAGACGTCTTTGATAAAACATGGGAAAGGAAACCCCCATGAAAAACAAGGCATGCTCGAGTCCAGCAGAGGGAAGCCTGTGCAGAACTGTGAGAAATTTAAAGCATACGAAGTAAGTATTGATGGCAAGACGGGTGAAGCCTAAGGAAATTATTGAACTATCAGAAGTTGAAAGCCTAAGATTGAACTGTTGAACTGTATCAGTAAGCCAAAGTGTGCAATACTGATAAAACTGTGCCAGCCACCTATCCTTTGTTTATTGAGAGACTCTCTAGACCCCGTTGGGTTGAACCTGGGGAAGGGATTTGGTGCTGAAGCCATGCTGACATTTATTTTTGACACACAATTTTCCTTTTTGTATTCTCTTAACACATTTGTTATCTTGAGAAGGAGGGCAAGGTTAGATGTTCTTAGAATAGGCCTTTTTATTTTGGCCAGACGGACTTGGATGCATTTCGTATTGTTTATTGGTCGAAATTACTCCCATGTTACAGTTAGGGCAAGTTAGGAATTCTACCATTCCCACCATATTCGTAAATAAAGGTTTTCAAACTTGTATCCATTGTGCCTTTGTCTACTGCCCAATACCATGCCTTCCTGACACCACATATCACCTGAAAGACAGGGATAAAATCACATTATCGGTCAGGGACTCCCAAACTTATATTCAACCCAGAACATTATGACCAATAAAATTAGAAAAGGGGAACTTCACCTCTTTTCTCTCTACTCCTATAGAGTCAACATCAGAAGATTCAGTCTCCATTAGTTCAGGGGTACTTCAGGTAAAATCTGATACCACTGATGAACTTGCCACGCACCAGATCGATGCTGAGTAAAGACTACAAAGGGGGTTGAAAAACTAATAGCAATCCAAGAAAAGCTTAATATTCCCCAGGGAGTCTTACAATCATTCAAAGAAGGGAACAAGCTGGGAATTCTTTTCTGAAATTCGAAAAGCCAGCAAACCAATTCAACTGGAGAGATGATGTGAACATCAATTGTTTAGGTCCCCTTTTGAAGGGAGATTTACAAACCTCATATCAGCTGCATATTTTTCTGATATTAAAGAGGGGCTCCTGCAGCGGGTAGATCACAGTGGTCATTTCTACCGCCAAAAATTCTGAAACTTAAAATTGGGTCCCGGGGAAGCACCAGTTGAACTTGGAGAGTGGGTCTAAAACGCCTTGTCCCTATGGTTAGGAAGGAAAACCCTATCCAAAGTGTTAGAAGTCTAAGTTTGGAACAGATAATTAATTATTTACCTCCTTCACTCCAGTGGGCTGTTTTACAAATAAATAGACCTACTCTCTCTCTAGCCATTGAAACCACCCAAAATTTCTCTGATACCAACAAATATTTTCATTCGTTAACCAAACCCGAAGAAAGAAGAGAAAGTAAAGGACCTCTAAACCATCCTTTATCTATAAACAGAGGCTTGAGCCTCCCTTCCGATTCCAGAAAATACATTAATTATTTTTTTCCATTTATTTATTTTCTTTTATAAAGCGCACATACAGCCCGGTGTCATTGAGGTGCTGTTACAGACCAGTTACTTGCAGTGCAAACGGGGGGGGGAGACAGTAAACATGAAGATGAGGAATAGGAATGTGAACATTCTAGGTAAACAACAGTGTTTTGAGGCTTTTTGGAAATACCCAGTATGATAGTCCAGCTCTAAGTGCAGGAGGCATTGAGTTCCATTTTTTGGCTGCAATGTACGGGAAGCTGGAACCACTGGCTTTAGCTCGTCTGACTTTGGTTTGGAGGAGTCGGCGGGACGAAAGCAAGACTCGAAAAGAGAGTGGAGTCCAAACTTAAGGAAGGATCAAAGAGAGAAGAAATTAGAACAACAAAGCCCCACATTTTGACATGCATTTCCTTTAGGGAACAAGGACATTTGGCTGGAAATTGTCCACTTAATAGGAAAGAAGAACCCCTGGAAACTGGGTGTATGATAAGGGAAGAATGGGACTACCCGGAAAATAATGAGCCGGTAGAAGTCCAAAGTAATTTCTTTTGTGGCACATCTGCTCAGTCTACCTGTGAACCAGTGATGGTTAATGGTATTCCAGTACAAGTCATAGTGAATTCAGGCAGTACACAAATAGCAGTCAGCGCTGACCTAGTACCCCCTGAAGGATTAAAGGGAGCTTCCCTAGTGAAGATAATATGTGTACATGGGGATCAGAAAATTTACCATAAATCAAAAGCCCCTATTCAAGTAAAAGGGATAACTGCCAACTTTCCTTCTGCCATTATCCCTGGGTTACCGGAAGAAATCATTATCAGAACGGACTTCCTCAATTTCTCATCATTATTACACAAAGGTGGTACATCCCATACACCCTTTTTCTTTCTAAAACTTGGTGAAAAGATTTAGTTAAACCTAATAATGTTGTAAGAGACTGGACTGAAATTCAGAAAAGATTACATGAATTACCACCTCAAGACCCTACAGCCTCCACCCCTTGGGTGGGAGGCCATTTTCAAAGGAGAAGGGCATGTGAGAAACCTGAGGGTATTCTCACTTTTACTCCCCTAGGGTCTTTTGAGCAGGTGGCCAGGGCCATCGCTTTTGAATTTCGACCCTGGGGGTGGAGAAGCGAGGATCACTTGGGTGGAGGATCCATGAGCGTTGGGAGTGATATATACTCAGGCGAGACACAGTATTTCCCCTGTCCCTTCCAAGAATAACCATATATTCTAAGGGCAGTAATAGGGTATTGTCATACATGTCCCATTGACCAAGAAAAGGATATGAGGTACCATCGACCCGAAGTACCAGAAAGAGAGGAAAAAGGTTAAACTTAGGTTGGAGAAGACATAGTATCCCCTCTTCCATATTGCCAACCACCCTAAACCTCCCCCAACCTTTGTGGGCTATTATAAGCCAGCTCCCCTCAAATCTTCATATGTAACACTTAATAGTACTGAGATGAAGAAGAGGGAGATAAGAGTGATGAAGACTACACCCTTACACTACTTTGGTACTGGGACGAAGAAGATGCCTGCATCGAACTGTGAAGGTCAGGAGTGGCCCTGTAATTGTGGACAGGCAGGGCTAATTAGATGTCCACACCTGCAGCCTGTCAAGTGGCTGCAGGTGTACACGGTCGGACTGGGACAAGAAATAGGCCCGGTCACCCAAAAAGAAGTGGCCTACCACTCGCCTCAGAAAAGTGTCCCACCCCTTACCTCACTACCCTTGACCTCTGATGACAAAATCGGAAGTGATGTCATTTGACCCCACCCCAAAGTGACATCCCGGGAAGCAATGAAACACGACCTTTCACCTCTTGACAAAACAGAAAGTGGCATCAAATAGCATTGTCCCTAAGTACAGTAAATTACTGTGAATCCAAGCAAATGTCCAAAGCCAAATGATATGACATTGTATAGCACTTACGCATAAGCTCTTTTTTATAGAACAAATATGCATACAATATCATCCAAACTTTGTTGGTACTCATTTATCAACCTAAGAAGGATGAAAGGCTTTTTGAAAAAAAAAAGAAACATTGAAAATAAATGTATATTTCTTTCATTTTTTTTTTCCAAACCTGCCCAGACATAGCCAGAAACCGGCCCCCACTCCAAAAGGCCAAGGGGCCAATCTGACCCTACAGGTGTATAAAAGGAAACCAGGCGAGTAGGGCAGGGCACGACAGGTGAAGTAAAAGGGAGACCTGAGTGTGGAGGAGCAGCAGGAGACCCATGAAAAGAGGCAGCAGTGGTGGTCCAGGAGGAAGAGCCAGGATGCCAGCAGAAGTTCCAGAGGACTTGTGGAACCTGATGTAAGTGGGCTCTGTATTCCCCACAAACCTGGGAGTCTCCAAACCTCAGTGTGTACAGCTGCAGCTGCTAAGGAGCCTGGAATGCTGAGTACACTGTCCATCTCTTGAAACAAGTATCGGAGGGGTCGGTGTGAAGCTGGGAGCGCATAGTGAGCGAGATGAGCTCGCCACAATGGGTTTTCCTGATTTCAGGAGGCCAAAGGAAGTCACAGAAACCCCAGGAGGATGCAGAGAAGGCAGGTGAGTAGCAGAGCGTCACTCCAGCACCAGGGAGTAACGGTCCATGAGAGTGAACAATTAAGTGCATATTGAATACTGAACTAAATGGAAATTAAACATTGAAAATCCAATGCCTATTGAATACCGAACTAATAGGAAAATTTCAAACGGAATGCATATTGAATACCGAACTAAGTAGAGACTGAGCATTGAAATGTAACTGGTGCCTATTGAATACCGAATTAAATAGCAATTCAATATTAAAGAGAACAAGTATACATTGAATACTGAACTTAATTAAGCAACCTACGAGAGAATTGAACTCTGAGCTGAAAGTGAACTTTAAATTCATGTGGCATAATGAATTAACCCAAACCTTGAAGTCCAATAAATTAAAGGCTGAGGGAAGGCAAACAGTGAACTTTAATGAGTGAATGCAGTGTGGCAAGGCTACAGTATGGAAAGATGTGTGTGATACATGGTGACCAAGGAGAAGCCAGAGGAGTACAGGAATATACCCTAAGCCAAGAACCCAATAAAAGTAATCAAGTGACAGTGACTTGGTGCACAGGAACAAGTACCAAGTAACCTGTGTGGGTGGACTGAGGAGCCAAGGGTCCTGGTTGCGCAACCTGTGATAGGTGGACTGTGTGGTCTGACAACTGCACCTAGACCAGAGAGCCCTGAATGGTGAAAGCTAAAGACACTTGAAACAAACCCACCGAAACCAGTGCAATAGAGCTGGCGAGGAAAGCCAGAAGGATGGTCAGGTTGACCTGGTGTTTTGTTAAAGACATCTCAAAAGATTAAGATAAGTGTAATTTAAGGCATTGAAGTCTTGGGGAAGGGAACCCTAAGACCTAAGTGTCTACAGTTGTCCTGGGACCAGAGTCTCCAGATCCCTTTGTTTTGAAGTGTGTTACTTGAACATGGGGAAGGGAACCCCAAAGATTGGTTATGAACTATATCACCTTGAATAGAGATAGCCTGCCCTTTGCCCACTTTATCAAAAGAGGCAATGGAAATATGTGTCGGGCTATGCCTGTTTCACCTTTATGATTGTGATCATTGCTGGTTTAGTAGGTTTAGTAGTGGTGTGGGGCTGAGCAGGTGATTTAGCAGAGCAATAGTCACAGGCCCCCAGGCTTGAGTGAGCGTTGGCTTAGGAAGGAAGGAAGTGATCAGGCCACAGAGAGCGAGATACAAAGTAGGACCTGACCAGGTACCTAGAGACCCTTCCGTCCTACCTCACCACTGGGATATGCTATTGACCTTGATGAAAGACACTCCTCAACCTGTAATCTGCTGGAAGAAACTCATGCTAGATCAAGAGAACATCTGGTGAAGCAAATATGTGCCTAAAGACTTTGAGTAACAACGGGGAGAGACCCGGATAGGTCGTCTACTTGCATCAAAGACTGTTTGTTCTGAAGTCAGAGAAAGAACATACTTATACATTTATCTATTACTCCGAAATCCATCTTCATTTAATTGGGGAAGATGGAGGCACACAAACAGCAATGCAGGGATCATATGGCCAAAAGCGAGGTTCACCGAAAGCCCCTTTTATTAAAAAAAAAAAGAATTGAGCATCTATGCAACGCTTCATGCTGAAGACCAGCCTCTAAGTATGGGACTGGGATGTGAACCTTGACTCCCTTTATTGTCTTGCTTACAAGACAAACATGTATAAGAGTACTAGACACCTACCCCCTTCAAACTGAATACAGATAACATGAAAGGCTGATCAATGGTTCCAGTATTGCAAAAATCTGAATTATAGTGTGTTTTGAAGATAAAGAGTGCATATAGGGTGATATATATTTTTGGGTTCAGAATGACCCAGGAAGTGGTGGGTGTCTCCGGTTTTACTCACGTATCATGAATACATAAAATATAGCCTGGAAACTGGATAGAAAATGAGTTATGTACAAAATGGCTTGATGTTTGGTAGCCAAACATCTAGGCTGAACAGACTATTATAATTTCTAAAATGGATGCTAAAATACAAAATGGTGTCATTAAGGCAGGTGTGCAAAAGCACTTACTCATGCAGATAATTAATACTCTTTGGAAGCAGTTCACTGTAGATAAGCATGCCTGGGATGGTATATTTAGAAGTATTTGGCAGAGAAAGTAGACATGATTGATAGCAAATCAAATAAGCCCATGAGAAAGCTACCAATTAGATGGAGCAGCTACTTGCTTGGCAACAAATAAGATGAGCTCATGACGTTTTTCACAGTCTAAGCTGCCAAGTACAATTGGCAGACCTCGAGGAGCAGATAAGGGGTGATTTTTGTCACGCGCTAAAGGAGATGTAATTATGTTTAGCTGAGTTTAAAATAGGCTTATCAGATTATGTGTCAGTCAGCCAGAGCTGCCAAGAGTGACTAATGAGGGCTTTGTAAGTGATGGATAATCACCCAATCAGAAACAAGGAGGGCTCTTATTCTGGTTAAGAGAACCAATCAGAGATGTACCCTGAATTTGCATGAAGTATTGCATCATTGTCAAGAAACCTATATAAGCACGCTGATTGAAGCAGCTCACTGTGTCTTCCAGAATGTCTTTCTGAACCTGTATTAAAGATGGCAGTGAACCAGTACCCGGGTGTCAGTTTCTCTGTCTTTGTCTCCAGTGTCAGAGTCCACAGATGACAAGGCTGATGAAGTAGAGGGCCCCCTTTTACATATGGTGACCATACAAAGGGACCCTGAAATATCTTTTCAGGGACAAGAATCCGGTATGCTGGCATGCTGACAGAGTTGGGGAGATGCCCAGGGAAATGTCAGTATAAGTAACTGCAGTGTGCCCCCATTTTGCCAAATATGGCATCTCCCCATGGCTGGCAGATGATATGATGGTGCACATTGACATCTGTGGATTATGGTATGTATTGTAAGGGGACAAGGGCAAATGAAAAAACATGTTATGCATATAATAAAGTAATCAATAAGCAACCAATAAGTAATCAATAAGTAATAAATAGGTAACGCATGGGTAATCATTAAGTAATAAATATATAATAAAAAGTAATCCGTAAGTAATCAGTGGTTTAAGAAGTAACATGGTAGTTTAGAAGATCAACATGGTAGTTTATAAAACGAACGGGGGGTTGCTTGAAATATAACGAGAAATGTTAAAATAAGACGAGGATTCTCTAGATGAGGAGCGTCTGTAAGCCCGGTTACCTACCTCAAGGCAGGTTTAGACAGAGTCATTTCAAAACCCCAAGTGGGGTATAATAGGAGGCACACAAACAGGTTTATGATAGGGAATTACTCAAACCCCTATCAGAACATATTTGGGGGCAGAGTTAAAGCAAAGAGCGCTGAGGATTAATGTGAAAAGAGTCGACTAGTCTGTCTGTTTGTTATGTGTCTGTTGTAAAATTAAGGTGTCAAAGAGCGACAAGTCAAGAAATTACATTAATTATTTAAGGGAGGTGATTTGCACCACCCCAGAGATGGGCAGGGACCAGTGAAAAGGCAAAGGTTCAATCAAGCCATTGATCAGAGCGCTCACATTTTGTTGTTTTAGATGTTAGAGAGAAAAAAGCAGAAGGAAATAACAAAATGCATTTAAAATTGTGTCTAGTTTTGCACCCTTGAGGCAAGTGAGCTGAGGCTGCAAGAGGGTTAATTTTTACATACCTACATAAATGAAAGTCTTAGTGAGCCAAAAAGCTTTCAATGATAAAAATCTGCAAAACACATCATGTAAACGAAGGACAGACAAGACATGATATGTGAGAGAAATTAATCTTACTTCAGACAAGGAACTACACAGTTAGAAAGAAAGGATAAATAGGGGTTTTAAATCAAATTGAATCAACAACTGACAGCTGATGCATTCCCTGCTTGGGGAATGTGATATACAACATGCTTTAAAAATAAAATTATGCAGAGATATGACCACTTTTGTATGAGATGTGCAGCTAGCAAAGGCTAGCACTGACAGTACACAATTAAGATTTATGGTTAAAACTGTGCTGAGAGAAGTTAAAAGCTCTTGTTTAAAGACTAAAGATAAGAAACTGACAGAGGTAAGAAGTAATTATAATAGTTGCAGGAATTCAAAGTTACACAGAGTTTGGAAAAGATAGCTTTTCAAGTTAAAGTAGTTATTATGCATAGGAAGAGCAGTTTCTTGCCCTTTTGAGATTTTTATGATATATATGTATGTATAATATATGTGTTCTGGAGTAGGGATGTTCAATTAGGGATTGAGATGATTGACACCCGCTGAGTAATTGACAAATGAGTACGTTTTGAAAAAACAGTATTTTTTCATGACATTAGTGCATGGTTATTAAAACCAGATGAAGAGAAGTGCTGGATGGGATTAATGTGTTGTGAGGTAATTAGAACACTGGTTGTTTAATAAAAGGAAGGGTGTATATTTTGGAAAATTGTTGATTCTGTCAGAGGAGCTATGTGGTTGAACTTTATTTTTGAATATGCTGTTTTCAAATGGGAGACTACTCCCAGTTATTGTATATGTGTGAGCTGGGGAGACCCCATTGAGTTATTGTTAAGGATCACACAGGTCACTTCCCATTGTAAAAGGGGTTGGTTGGTCATTTTGAAGTTGGTGTTGGATGTTTTATTGTTGGGCACACATTGAATCACCCCTGATTGATTAATTTTATGTTGGGCAAGTAGCCATTTCTTGTTGGTGATGGATGGGATATTTGAAATGAGAATGTGTCCTGGAGCATGTATGGGCCAATTGTGCAGATGATAGAAAGAGAGAAAAGTGTTTTTATTAAGAGGTTTTCAGTATGCTGTGAAAAATGAGACAGATTGTAAATGAAAGCCCAGGAGAGTGCTGTGAGTGATTAGAATTATGAGAATATTGATAGTTTGGGGCAGAGAGAAGGCACAGGACATGCATCACAATACAATGTAGAGTCATGGAGATGATATACATGTAGGCTTAGGCATGTGCACCCAGGCCAGATCAGGTTGGATAGATTTCAAGAGTGGGACAGTGTTTCCCTCACTATATAGTACAGCTATGCAATATAGGGGCATTTGAATAAGCAAAGGAAACAAATATGTCCAATATCACACAAATTGTGGAGTATGGCACTAAGAATAAAAATGTAATTATGACTGCAAATTATAGTAAAAAGCATATTAATGAACTAATGAATGATGTTAAAGTAAGCACAGTGAATATTTCTGGGGAATCGCAAGAATTAATAAGACAAAACACCTTTTTGGGAAAAAATATTGGAAAGGCATGTATTGACGCAAAATCTGTATTTAGAATAAGGGAGCAGTGGGAAATGAGGGGAAGTTCTTGCAAAGCTCACTGGCACTAAGGTTACACAAAATATGGATAACGACATGATATATTTAAACAATTGTATTGAGAAAACATTAGGTTAAGAGAGTATTTATTTTAGAGAAACACACACCCGCATTGGCTTGAATTCCAAGAATAAGGAGTCCACTATTTTGGGGGTTTTGCAGGGTTTGCTAAATGAAAATGTTTTTATGGATGAGTGCAAATAAGCTGAGCACTGATAAAGAAGAATGAGGCAGGCTTGACACAATTAGTGACCACAGCATGGATTATTATAATATGTGATGAATTGGACTATTGTGGAAAAAATAGAAATGATTAATGTTAGAATCTCTGTCATAATATGTTTATGAAGAGAGGGGGAGTAACACACACACACACACATGCATGCACATGCACACACACACATGCAGACACACACATACACACATGTGCACACATGATCTTATAGAAGCATAGGCAAATAATGGATTACAGGCAATGCACATAAAAACATACTTAGGTAGTCAGAAGAAGAAATTCAATATTGCAATTAGAACACACACACACACAGACACACCAGATGTTTTCACTTTATATGAGAAACATCAGGTAGGGATATTAGGATTTGCTAAAAATATGATGTGAAGGAAGTTAGATTTCCTTTTTAGGGAGGATGGGCATCTGCTTGCTTATATTCAGGAGCACTGAACGCTTGAAGCGCATAAGCAGGGGTGAAAACAATGTCAGTATGTTATTACATTTTATGTTAGGGATTGCCTGAGCAGGTACAGAGGCACTTAAGAAGCAAGTGGGGCTGAAAGCGAAACCGTGGGCTGAAATACAGTTGACTACAGTGCATTACTGTTGGCTGTTACAGGAAATTGGAAGAGGAAAGATGCCAGAAAACTTGAGGAAGCCAAGTTAGTTCGGAAGAAATTGTCAAAGTATGCCATAGAAGGGGCGGTCTTGACAAGCGGAGAAGGATTTCGAATGCAACAAGCAGTGGGTACATCACAGGCGAATAATCAGCACCTGGTGAACCAAGAAGGAAGTAGGTTTATATCATGGGGTAGAGGCATGGGTTATATAGGAAAGGGGTGGATTTCACAATGGACAAAATGAGAATCAAAATATGCAAGGAGGATTTAACCAAGTGGGACTAGTTAGAAGCCCCCCCCCAGTATATTGGACATATGAATGACAGGGGACCTTGGGCCTCATTACGACCCTGGTGGTACGGAGTAAACAGCGCCGTAAAAGGTGCCGGTGCTGTTCACTCCATACCGCCGCATTACGAGTTCCCCTAGCGGGACATGCTAAGCACGCCTGGGAAAACCAGCCATGCTTACTGGGTCCCGCGAGGAGAAGAGGGAGCAAACAACGGGCCATCTCGTAATGGCCCATTGTTGCTCCCTCTCCCATTCCCATTCAGCCCTATGGGGGCTGAATGGGAATGGGGAAAGACCGGGTCCGGGTCCTTGGAGGGAGGAATTACCGGGCCTTCCGAACTCGGAATGGCCCGGTAAGTCCTCATTCCGAGGACCCAGACCACAATGCGATTTCGGCGGCAGCCATGCTGCCAATAGCGGCATGGTTACCGCCGAACTCGTAATGAGGGCCATTGTGTGCAGATACGGGAGCCAAGGATACGTATTCATTTATTTATTTATTCATTAAATGTATATAGTGTGCCTAACCCTCAGGCATCTGGGCGCTTTGCTTAAGAATATGGTTACATATGTATTTCTTAATTTGTGCAAGGGTATGGTTCATTATACATTTCTTACTTTGTACAAGAGTGAGGTTACATATACTTTTCTTAAATTGTGCATGGAATTGTAGTGTAACAAGAGAGTTACAGGGTAATACATTGCATTGTTATATAAGTCCAATAGGTGTATGTTACAGTAATACATGGTTAACAGAAGCAGAGGCTTAAGTACCTGGCCCAGCGTTGCTATCAGCTTGTGTTCGCCACAAGGATGCAGGTGATTAGCCAGTACAGTTGCAGAGGCTTGTTGGAGAAAGTAGTTGTGTATGCGTGGTTAGGGACTAGTGGGATACAGACAGCCTGAGGAGGAAGTGGGAATAGTATTTAAGAGAGGTATTTGTTAGCACTAGCTGTGTTGATTGCTGAAATCCTAGTTGAAAAGCCTAGTTTTCAGTTTCTTTCTGAATGACCATAGGGATGGGTCCGTACCAAGTTCAGGCTGCATGGCATTCCAGTAGTTTGTTGCAAGAACAGCGAAGCTGGCGAAGCCAGCTTTCTGTCTTTTGAAACTGCGTGAGACCAGTTGCCCTACGTTGGCTGATCGGGTAGGTCTGGATGATTATGTTTTTGAGATCAGGTTGGAAAGATAGCGCGGGCGGTATTAGCCAGGCATTTATGGGTAAGGGACAGTACTTTGAATTTAATTCTATCTCTGATTGGTAGCCAGTAGATATTTCTTCTGGCCGCTGAGATGTGGCCTGCCTTTGGAATATTGAGGGCTGCTCTGATGGCATTATTTTGAATAATTCGGAGCTTCTCTATGTTTTTAGTAGATGTACCAGCAAAGATGGCATTAGAGTAATTTATTCTCAAAAGGATTAGAGCTCTGGCTAGTGTGATGTAGTTTTCCACCTTGAGGTAGGGCCTGCATGCTGTGATCAATTTTGCAGTGTACGCGGAGGCCGAGGAGATGGCATCCACTTGCCAGCAGAGGGTGAGGGAAGAGTCAAGGTACACGCCTAGTGTCTTGACTTCTTTGAAGACTTTGATGTTTCCATCTATGTCAAATGATTGGTAGCTTGGTGGGAGGGTCTTAAGTTTAGCTGGCCTGCCCATGATCAGGATCTATGTTTTATCGTCGTTCAGACAAAGTTCGTTTTCAGCCATCCAGGCTTGGATTATGAGGTAGATCACATTGAGAGCTTTAGAGCAGACTCCAAAGCTATCAATGCGATCATAGCCTCCAGTGATAGCTAGAAGTATTTGGGTGTCGTCAGCATATTATGTGTATGTAACACCCAATTTATCTAGTTTATCAAAGAGCGGTTTAGTGAATGTGTTGCACATGGTAGGGGATACGCAGGATCCCTGGGGTACTCTGCACATAACTGGAGTATGGTGTGCCGCTGTCGAGGCTGAGAAGACACGCATTGATTGATTCAAAAGGAACATATGGCGTTGTTGGAGAAGTGAAGTGAAGTGAGCTCTACTGGCCAGGTGGCGGCAAAGGATCTTGTGATTGACTAGATCAAATGACACCAATTGGTCCAATAAGAGTAGGATGGCTAGGTTGCCTCTGTCTCTTATTAGGTCCATTTGGGTTTTCAGATCGACCAGTGTTGTCTCTGTGCCATGGCCTGAACGGAACCCTGACTGGCAGAGGCCAAGAAGGTTATGTAACTCAAGAGTCCTGGTTTTGTACATAGGCCACTCTTTCTAAACATTTTAGAAGAAATGGCACTGTTGTAATCAACCTATAGTAAGTAGGCACGTTCAGATCTAATGTGTTTTTTTTTTAATAGGGGAGCACCCAAGCTTCCTTCAGGTTATCCGGTACTTGATTGATTGTAAAGGAGTTATTTATCAAGGCAGTGATAAATGGTGCTCAATTTTCTGAGCAGTTTTTGACTAGTTTTGCTGGACATATGCTTGCCAGTATAAAATGGATAATTCTCAAGCAGGGGAACAGTGTATCCTCCAGCATATAGTTCACAAGCTAGGGAAGGGTTCGCCCAGGATCAGACATTGTATCAGACACAAGCACTGAGAGTGCAACAGGTACAGCGGCTAGAGCAAGTGCAAATGTATTTACAACAGGGGCGATTGTAACAAACCCCTATGCTTATTTAGCGATATGTAAACACAGGACAGGTATTGACACCCAGAATAGGAGGTGCCACTGTGGTAGGAGGAAATCCTTTCACAGGAGCAGGGGTATGCATGCACCCACAATAGAATACCTCACAGGATGACTTGATGTGTCCAGAATTATCAATGATATTAGACCCCCAAGAGAAGCCAAGGGTAAATATGATGATAGGAGGCAAAACCCTTGCTTTGCTAGTAGACACTGGGACAAAAAGTCCATGTACATGGAAGGAAAAGTATCTAATGGCGGCAACTGCCATACATGCTTAAGGGTTCTTTGGAGCTACAAGTTGAGTTCCTTTTTACTGATGAATTGGCAGTCTCTAGAGGCGAATGGGACATGACTGATTCTTTGATTTTTGCAACAGACACTAGTTAATATTTTTGGAATGGATTTAATGATGAACCTTAAAGTGATGATTTTATCTATTAAACAAGGGATGGCGTGTTCCACTCTTGGAACACACTATTTGAACGCAGGCGAGTTTATACTGACACTCACAGGGCAAGTGGCTATGTGAGGTGTTTCAGTGGAGCCAGAGATTTTTCTTATCATGGGGTGAGCATTCTATTAATATGGCTACATGGCTTAGTGGGGGGGACTGTGAGGATATTTGATGAGTTATATTGCTCAGACCATGGATACCTATGGACAAAGACGGGGGACAGATAATCCCTCTAGAATTAGATACAGCCATAGTATGAAAGAAAATGGCAATGCTTGAAGGAATGGACAATAAGAGTGGACCATGGAGGACAGTGATAGCTCTTGAAGAAGGGTCTAGGTTGATTGACGTCAATGATGATGACATATATAGAGAAGACTAAAACAATGATGAAGTGGTGTTCTTTAGGAGCATCACACACTGAAAGAGGAAAAGGAAATCTCATAAACGCATGGCAAATGATGTAGCAGCACTCAGCATAATTTCAGGAAAGCTTGGAGAGAGTGCCAAGAGTCCTGTGGATGATGGGTCCTTTTGTCATGGGTCTAGTGAAATGAATAGGGTAACAAAATAAAAGTACACACATGTAAGGGATTATTGTATGAAACACATGAGGGTTTGTGTTATAATTAGACTAATTAATATAAGGGAATCATAAACAGTTAAATCTAAAAGCGCAAAAGTAAGACGTTCACAATTAAAAGATTGATGTCAATTCAGGGAAATAAATAATAAATGAATGGATGAATGAATGAATGAATGAATGGATAATAAAGCAGCAAAAAGCACAAATGGATAAGATATCCAGACTTGTAAACAATGAGCACAATGGATGGTGTTGGTGACAATTGAGTAGTGTAGTGTATTTTGATGAAGAGACAATGTGATTAATGATGGGCCAAAGGGGTATGGATGGACAAGGTTGATCTGATAATATAAAGAATTATTTTTTTTTATAGAACTATACCAAAGAACATATGAAAGTAAGTGACAAAAACCTCTTTTGTATGTATGTTATGATGTTGATTTATGTTTTACAGATGGGAATTATTGTCATTCGTGGGCACGGTAGAAATGTCTACATGGCTTTAGCAGAGAATAGCAATATAATTGGAAGAAACACTATATTATGAGAGAGGTAAGTGGCAGTGGACAAAATAGAGATAGAAAAGATAAGTATCAGTTGACACAACAAGTGTGTGAACAAGCTATTGATCAGTATTAAGAGTAAGAGAACCCAGGTGAGTAAAGAACAAAAGAGGCAGTAAGGGATACAGTATTTTAAATCCATAGCATTTTCCCAAGAAAGGTGCAAACAGGTGTATATAGCACAGGTATAAACGGATGCAGCAAGAAGACAGAAGGGGAGTGATTCAAGAAAATACATCCTTTTTTCAACAAGAAGATTTTTTACTTTGTTATGTTGTGTGTTTGACATTTTATTATTTTTAATATAAAGAAGAAAACTGCATGACTTTTTGGTTTGAGAATGTCAACCACAGAGGATACATTTCCTTTAAGAACACTATGCAGTTTTTGAACAAAAAAGCCCATGAAAAATAGCCAATGCCAAGAATAAAGGCAAAGATGCATGTTATATGTTCTCAGGCTGTAGCCAAACCTAGTTATAAGCCATTATGTATTAAGTATAAAGTAACTCCAACATGTGCGAAAAGAGAGAAAAGGAGCACCCATCCTAATATATTAGAAACAGAGAAAATGCAGTACAAATTGTTTAGGAGGCAGGAGTGTTTAAAGAAACATATAGGTATTTTAAGGGTTGGGTATGAGGAGGCAGTACTGACGATAAATATACACTTATTTTTCAAAAGAGACTCATTCAGTTTTATATTACAGATGGACGAGAGATACCTACACACCAGGTGATTGACGGCAATTATCCTGCAAGCAGGGCGAAAAGATCGAGGGACCCAGCCAGATGCCCAGTTAAAGTCACTTCTTTGTAAAAGGATTGTCTCAATGAAACTTCCCCATCCTTGTGTTCCCTAGAAACAATCAAATGCCCCCCATTGACTATCTGACTTAAAACTAAATGTAGAGTCTAAGTGCTCTGTGATGCAAAGAACAATGAACTCCAAAGGACTGGCCTATGCATTTAAAGGGCCTGTAAGACTTGGTGCAAAGCTCCCCAAAGGACACATAAAAATGGACAGATCGTGAAAAAGGTCAGTGGATGCAGAAGAAGCTAAAACAAGATGAATCGTGTGGAAGATGTACCGATGGAAGAAAATGTGTATCGAGAGAGGGCAGGAAAGAAGGAAATGTTGTGGGGTGGCTGGAAGGAAAAGGTGTACAGTAAAAGATGCATGTGGACAAATTAAGAGGAAAATTGACAGGTGGGTTCAGGGAATAATTTCTCTCGATTATCGTGGTGGCCAAAATTGTCTGTGGTGTTCGTTAAGTTTATATTTAATTGGGTAATAGAGGTGGGATGCAGATAGATGCAAATAAAGTTGTTCTTTGAGAATACACACATAAATGTCAGGAAGGTAAAACATTGCAATGACCTTTTAAATAAAGGGAGATAAATATATGTTTTAGATTAAGAGAGTACAAAATGATTGGAGTCACTGTTGATTCCATAGAAATGTCTTTTCTGAAATCTTCCATGTTGAGATAAATCACCACACTGAGGGAGGTGACTGAGACAGGGATGCATAGCTACACTGAATATGGGGAGGGTGGACTCTGGGTATAGTGGTTATGTATTGCATGGTTGTCTAATACAGATGAAAGGGGGGAGTATATAAGAGTACTCAACCACTCCCCCCTCAAACTGAATACAGATAACATAATAGGCTGACCAATGGTTCCAGTATTGCAAAAATTAGAATTATAGTGCTTTTCGAAGATAAAGAGTACATATAGGGCGACATATATTTTTGGTGTCAGACGGACCCAGGAAGCGGAGGGTGTCTCCAGTTTTACTCACGTATCATGAATGTGTAAAATATAGTCTAGAACTTGGATAGCAAATGAGTTATGGACAGAAATAGATTAGGTCGACATTTGGTAGCCGAACATCTAGGCTGAACAGACTGAGATAATTTCTAAAATGGATGCTAAATTACAAAATGGTGCAAAAGCCCTTACTCATGCAGATAATTAATATTCTTTGGCAGCAGTTCACTGTAGATAAGCATGCCCTGGATGGTATATTTAGATTTATTTGGCAGCGAAAGTAGACATGATTGATAGCCGATCAGATAAATGCATGGGAAAGCTACCAATTAGACAGAGTAGCTGCTTACTTGGCAACAAATAAGATGAGCTCATAAAGATTTTCACAGTTTAAACTGTCAAGTAAAATTGTCAGACCTCGAGGAGCAGATAAGAAGTGTTTATTGGCAGTCGTTAAAGGAGATGTAATTATGTTTAGCTGAGTTTAAAATAGGCTTACCAAATTATGTGTCAGTCAGCTGGAGCTTGCCAAGAGTGACTAATGAGGGCTTTGTGAGTGACAGGTAAGTCACCCAATCAGAGACAAGGGGGCTCTTATTCTGGTTAAGAGAACCAATCAGAGATGTATCCTGAATTTGCATGAAGTGTTGCATCATTGTCAAGAGATCTATATAAGCAAGCTGATTGAAGCAGCTCAGTGTGCCTTCCAGAATGTCTTTCTGAACCTGTATTAAAGATGGCTGTGAACCTGGGTGTCTGTTTCTCTGTCTTTGTCTCCATTGTCAGAGTCCAAAGATGTCAAGGCTGATGAAGTAGAGTGTACCCCTTTACAAAAGCATTGGTTACATGTGATTTTAACTAAATACATTTTAATGAATGCAATTATAATGAAAAAAGAAAATACTGAATGTTTTTATTTTTTATTTGCGGGGACCCCCCTCGAAACCCTCACTTTTCCTACATTTCTAACCCCACCTGAACACCCACAACCTCTTTTAACCCCACAACTATTTATTTTTTGATATGTTGCTCGTTATAATTTCATTTGCTTTTTTAAATGCATTAAAATCACTGAATACCAAATGCATTTCCCCTGAGCTATCTTCCCAGGGCTTACCTTACAAACCTTACAAAAAGACTTCTGTGCCTGACTAAGCTTTACTGAGGAAGGCAAACTAGGAGAGACTTTTTAATTCAAGGCATCTAACAAAAACTTGACCAAGCCCAAAGGAAGATGGTTGCTAGTAATAGGCATTCCTGTGGCTGGTTCTAGTTGTTTATTGTTTTCTAACCCTAATAGAGATTCTTTATCATATTATTAAGACATTTTTATTGCAAAATCCAAATAAAGACTGTATCTCTTCTCACTTCTCTCTTTGAGTTTGCCCCACATCTTCGAGACAGAATGTCCTTTGGTGATCCTGCAGTGTGGACCAGTGAGTGATGCCCAGGGTTTCCATTGACTATCCTGCAGTGTAGACTCGTATGTGATGCTCAGAGTATCCTTTGATGATCCCACAGTGTGGACTAGTGAGTGATTCCCAGGGTTCCCTTTGACTATCCAGCAGTGTAGAGTAGTGCATGATGCCCAGAGTTTCCTTTAAGGATCCTGCAGTGTGGACTAGTGAGTGATGCCCAGCGTTTCCTTTGACTATCCTGCAGTGTAGCACCGCTCTGGTCCAGCATCCTGCACAACCCCACCCTGCCAAAGCACATCTCAACATCAGGACATGGGATAACCACCAACAACCAACCTGAATTACCACACAAATGTGTAGCTCCTGCTCGGCAAGATGCTTTCCTGAACCTTATAGCGTCCCAAGTTTTGAGAGGTACGAAACTCTTCACCACCATTGCTTGAGGTAATGTCACCATGAGATGCTTCCCTTATTTGTATTTTAAACTTATTCTTGACATTGCTTTAACAACCTTGCAGCTATTACATTTGAGTGGTGTTTGTTATGCCTTGTTTGCTAATTTATAATGATGGATATTTTAATATCACCAAAAGGTTAGATTTTCATAATAACCTTCTCTATTTATTTTCAGTGAGATTGCATCTATTTGCTATGCTGTTATTTGACCCAGCCTAGCCATTTCACACAGAATACAGCCCCAGTGTCCAGCCTTGCTACCACATTGTGATATATGAATGTTTGTGCACTAAAGAACATAATTAATACCAGTTTTGGACCACAAACCCCAGAAATCTCCCATGAATTTACAGATAAACTTGATGATCTTATAATTTAGAGTGAATATGTATCTATCTGCACTATCATACTTGTATGTACTCCCTACCCCTTCCCAAAAAATAATACCCTTGTTAAATCCCATAACACCCATGCCAAGTCTACCTTCATCAATTTCGCCACTTCCTGTACTTTGGATAATGTGTTTGTGAATATGCTCTCATCTACTATAGATAGATTCATATGAGGTAGATTTGCTAAGCTAAAAAATGTTTTTTTACTGTTTTTACTATATATATATATATCAGTGAAAACACTTCTATGTTAAACGGACGTTATGGTTACAAGTAAAATCAAAAGACTCCAGAAATTCACCAGTTATGGTAAGCTAAGCAACCATAGCTCGCACCACCACCGTGCACTGCTAAGATTAACACCCAGGACATCAAAGATAACATCACAAATGTCCCTGGACAGCAGGTAGCATCAACAAAACCCAGAAGCACAGGGGACAACAGAAAAATGTGTACCCTTCAACCAACAAAAACATATAAATAAAACAACATTACTACACCCAAATATACCTTTTTGTACAATTCAACATTTCAAAATGTAAAAATAATGTTTTCATTTATCACACAATGTTACGGAATGCAACAAGCACAAACCATAACTGTGCAACTCATATTATCAATTTAGTACAACCTCTTACCAAATATTAAGTACACTGTATTTATTTATCTATTATTACCATTCATTATATAAACATTTCTCATAAGCAAATATCACCATTTTTTATTTTGACAGAAATGGCAAACACACTTGAGTGGCTAGAAGAAAAAGTTCCCAAAGAAGAAATTAGTGATGATGAAATCTCTATTAGTAAACTCTGCATTTTTTTATATAGACAAATAATGTAAATTGTACAGAGCTCATTGAAATTATAATTTCTTCTTTTCTTGTAATACATACTTGACATGAAGAAACTACACCACAGATTAATTATGGAGAATCCCAGCAATCAGAAAGACAATCCCAATCCCCATTTGTACACAATGAAATCATGATCTTGTCTTTAAAATTGGATGAACTTAGAAGTGACTTTAAAGAACTTCTAAATTATGTTAAAAATCATTTTATTAGAAATGTTGATTATCACTGTCCTAGTTGTACCTGTCCCCCTTGCCCCAGCAATCACCCCAATCAAATTGAGAAAACATAAATCAAAGACTGTTTGGTGAAACATCTCTCCCTCCCTCCCCCGATGATGGCTTTATATGATGTTTTCCATTCCGATACCCCATAGCTTTCATAAATAAAAAAAAAATGTGCATATTATAAATATCTTGTATATTTTTTATGTGATAAATTCCTTTTTTTAAAAACCCAATTAATAGTCTGTGGACTATAAGACTGTTTGGGGGTTCAGTTACGAAATGGGGCATCCACAGACATTGCGTAATGTCCGTACCTGTCTGGTCTCGCATGGTGCATTTTTAATTGGTCAGCAGACAGTGTACCCATTTGCGGACATCCTTGCGCATGCGCCTGTTGTCTCCTGCCCATTGAGATCCGTGACACACATCGGCTTACGGATGCCCGCAGACATCTTCATGTGTCCGCGCCCGTGTAGCGTAGTGACGTGTCTGCAGATGGTGTTCATGATCCGTGGACAGTTTTAAACTGCATTGTTTCCACTCTAGGATGTTTCAAGTTAAGAATGTACCCTTCCAGAGCTCCTAGACTAATTCTTAGTTGATCTGTCAACTTTTTACAACTTCCAAAAGGCCTATTTTCGACTCAATAGTCCATGCACAGTCACGCAGTCTGCTGACAGTTCCTCTGAAGGGACCCACCCATTACTTTTAGTCATTTTCAATTTGGCTATCCAGGAGAGAGCACCAGGAGAGATGCTTGCTTTGAAGATCAGTTTTAGCTGCATCAATGGCATCACTCATGGCCATTCCTCCTCCACCACCAGCTGGTGGGCCTAGACAGTGGAACAGGTGCGATGATGCAGAGGAGGATCAAGAGGACCAGGAAGATGAGGTAGAGTCATGGGAGGGGCAATTCCTTAAGACCATAGGGGGATCCCAAAGGCTTGGGCTGCCCATATTGAATGCATTTAGTGTGGGGTCCTACTCAGTCGTGGACAACATGGGCAGTACTCCTTCAGGACCACCTCTAAGTGCCACCACACTCGATCCAATCACCCGGATGCTCTGAGAAAAGCTGTTCCTTTCCCAGGGAGAAGTAGGCGCTATTTTCCTCTACCAGATCTTTCTAAACCACTCCTGCCACCACACATGCTACTCCTGTGACCCAGAGGTACCACCAGCTGCTTTGCAGGCCATACAGGAGCCGTTTGATCCTTACCATTCGAGGGTCACAGTCATCTGTATGTACTGCAATACAACGCTCTGCAGGGGGGAGGAGTTTCAGAGTGCTTTTGAGGCTTCGGTCTAGGAGCACGAGAAACACTGCCCCTTCCTTACCTTAGATTTATGGCACACCCAACATCTCCCTCTGTCCACCTGCCCCTCTGTATCTGTGGTTGGTGCCACTTCCCTCCCTTCCCTCCCGCACCTTAACTCCTTGCCTCTCCTAGAAAAAAAAATACAAAAGCAATATTAAAGCCAGAAATACCAAAAAAGTTTCCTTTTGGTGCCAACTTTCACAGTTAAAGGCTAAAAATAGAATTTAAAAAACCTAATCTAAACACCTTTTGTTCAGCCTGCTTAGTCCACAGATACTAGAATAGTTTGCAACCCCTGGGAAATTCCAAGCGTGGGCATGGGAGATTCAAATCTGTTAACTTGTTTTTCTCCAAAAATGGTGGCTGCTAAAGAACCATTTTAAAAACAAAATGTGGGGGGTTTTATAACTTTCACAAAAACGGCTTCTAATTTTTGGTTCTGTTTTTGCTTTTTATTTACTACAACTACAAAATTTAACGTGGAATAGCTCTAACTGCTGTCAGAAGCAGCTGCATCTTAGGAGGCTGTGTTACAAGCAGTGGAGCCTGACATGATGAAGTCCATTCCTCTAACCCCCAACCTCTGTGAATGCTGTGAATGCTGTGAACATCAGTGATAGCAGAGAGCCGGGACAGAAAAACGAGCGTGGGCAGAAGGAAACACGAGCGGTGAACAGCGGTAAACAGCAGTGTGCCCGAACCCAGGAGCAACTTGAGCAAACTGGTGACCTGATTCGAGTGAGGGGAGAGTAGCGAGAGAGCAGCGTCACAGCCCCGACAACCGGGTTAGTGTACAGTGAGTGCAACCCTGCTAATCTGCAGCTTTGCAGAGCAACCTGGGGTTAGGGGGGGCAGCAATCGGCTATTGGTGATCCCTGGGACCAGCAAACAGGATACCCAGAGGACAGAGAGGCCCTCTCAGCTTTCCCCCTTTACTCAATACTGTGAAGGTAGCAGGAGTGCGGGAAGTCTTTTGGTGTTCTGGTGGCTCTGTGGAGGAGAGGAGCTGAAAGTCTGCTGTACGCGTCATTTGAGAAAGTACTTTTTTTGGAATTGGGTTTGACCATTCTATTATAGGATATTTTTACTATGGCCTATACACTGAAGTCTTTGTGCACCCCAAATGCCTCTCTGAGTCACTGGCAGCATCCCTAGTTTTGGACTCAGTATCTGAAGCTCCCATTTTGGTCCTTGATGATGGGGTGACAAATATGGGGGTGATACCCATGGACAACATTTTTCTCATTATTAAAACATGTGATAAGGTACCAAATGGGGCATTGATTGTGGATGTTACAACTATTTTGGGGACTGTGATTGAAAGGCCTCTGTACTCACTATTTTCAGCCCTGTCAAGCTCCCCTAAGTAGCATAATGTATCTATGTTTGGCCCAATTATTGCGGTTGAATTAGCTAAATGTGTAACTGTATCTTTGGGCCCTGAGAAAATGGATTCTATGGTGAGGACAATAGACAAAGTGTGTGTCTTCTAAGAACTCCTATTCAAGTGGCTACCCTACTACATGCGAGAGAAACCACTTCTCGAACTTATAGAGAGGGGGTATACACCAGATGAGACAACTGGCAAATATTCAGTCTTAACTTGTGAAGGAAGCCTATTAAAACTTACCAAACACACCCTAATTGATCATATAAAGTTATCATTTAAATCACTGCAACATAGAGAACATTATTACATGGCCCTATTGTAACTTTTTAAACCTTGGAGAAAAGAAGAAGAATTATTAAGTGGCCGTGACTCATTTGGAGCTGCATTCAATGCACATGAAAGCAGTATAACAAAAGTCCATTTTAAACAACACAAACAAATATTGGACAATGAACACCAACAAGAGGAATCTCACCATTTATCTAGAAGCCACTGAAGAAATTGAACATGGTTTTCAACATGAAACTAAAGTTTTTAGCTGTGAAATTATAAGCCTCTGCTCCTGTATGTAAATGGGGAAGCTGGTTCTGGCAAAACGTTCTTAATTAAAATAATCAGAAAATGTTTGCAAGACTTAACAAACAACAAACTTTCAGCTGTTGTAACAGGCCCCACAGGTTTAGCTACCTACAACATAGGAGGTGTAACTTTGCACCAACTAGAGCTCCTCCCAGTGGAACAACAAAACAATTTGAATACTGCAAATTATCAGCAGAAGCTGCTAATGAAGTATGCAGAATCCTGAAATGAATAAAAGTGCTCCTGATAGATGAAGTAAGCATGGTTTCAAAACTCATGTTGGCTTTAATTAATCTCAGAAGAAGTCCTAAAAACCGACTATGGAGAACTGTTTGGAGGAAAACACGTTATTGTTTTTGGAGATGCCCTACAGTTAACACCAGTAAAAGGTCAACCTATTTTCAAAACCTTAGGACACATACAATGCTGTAACACACTTTGCAGCATTGGAATTGAAAATCTCTGGCAACATTTTTGCTACAGAGAACTAACTCAAAACATGCATCGGTCTGCAGATTTCACATATGCTAACATTTTTAAAAGCATTAGAACTGGTCTGCAAAACCCATCTTAAAAACTAGATTAATCCATGAACTATATGGACAAAACACATCTGCCCCTGATGTCAATGGACAATTAACTCTACAAAATATAAAATGCATGTCCTTAATGCCAACCCTTGCAAGCTGTAGTCAATTAATTGATACAAAGTTAAAAAAGGAAATGCAACCCATACTGCATATCATCTCCACAGGCAAAGTAGAAGTGCAAAGCATGACACTCCCTATGTGTCAACAAGCAACAGCATGATTGAATAGCTTAGAAAAATGTATCTCCAACACAGCTGGATTAGAAAAAGTATTAACTCTGTGTCTGACTGCAGAGTAATTCTAAAACATAACCTTGATGTAGAACAAGGTTTTGTTAATGGAGCAATTGGTACAGTTGTTGGCTACCTTACATATTCCCATGAAAATAGTGAGTTTGCCAAAATCCACTTTGACAAACTTGTAGAAGTTAAGAAATAGACAACACATTAACACTTATCCTTATTTTTAAAGACATGCACTTACACATAGAACAATTCTCTCTATCGCTCTAGTAAACAAAATCTACCTCCTCATTCAGGCATGGATGGCCTCCCACGGCCTCTGCCTAAATGACGACAAAACTGAGATACTAATACTGGGTTCCGACTCCAACCTAAAAAAACTGAGCCCCAACTATCGTAACTTTAACATAGATGGCAATACAATTAAGGTGGCTACCGAGGTAAAAACCTTGGGCTTCTACCTCGACTCCACTCTATCCCTCAAAAAACAAGTCAACTCCCTGGCATCCTCTACAGCGTACACCTGCAAACTAATCAGGACCTGCAGACCTTACCTCTCTAAAACTAACTGCATCATGCTTGCCAATGCGTTAGTCATGTCCAAACTAGACTACTGCAATGCCCTCTATGCAGGGGCCAACAAGTCCATCATAAATAAAATGCAAATCCTTCAAAACAATGCTCTTAGAGCTGCCCTTGACATACCCCGCAAAGCACATATCTCAAACGTTAGGAAAGACCACCACTGGCTCAAAATCAGCGACAGAGTCCTGCTCAAGACACTATCACTTACCCATAAAGGGCTCAACAACACTGCTCCCCCCTACATCTCAGCCAGACTAACGAGAAAATCATCTAGGCACCATACCAGGGCTACTAACCACTACCTACTCGAAACCCCTAGATTCAGACGCTCCAAAGCAGGCGGAGTAAGCTTCCCTGTCAAAGCTGCCCAGGCCTGGAACGCATTACCCACTGCACTAAGAGCCAACTTACCCTACTCCAATTTTAGACACAAGGTTAAAAATTGGCTCTGGACAAACGACAACTAACTCCTGAGACACCCAATGTCCATAACACTGTTGTCCAAAATGACGTCTGTTCTCAGACCTGCACACTCTTTCAAAACTACAATATGCTAATTTTTCTTTTTCTTCTGCCACACGGCAAGTATTGATATGTCTTACTGTACTGTTATGTTGTTTCTCGCCTATACTCTGTATGTAACCCAAGCTTAAGTAACCTTGTACCTGCTGCGCCCGGCTACCCCTGGGTTTTGTGCGCGTTATCAAATAAACAAACAAACAAACAAACAAACAAACAAACATATGCTGTCACTATTTAAAAATCGCAAGGTCTAACCCCATATCACGCATTGATTGATATTGGCAGCACAGTCTTCAAAGAAGGTATGAGTTACGTAGCACTTTCACGTCTCTGTACACTTGATGGTCTATTCCTAGTTAACATTGATGTAAAGCCAACGCTGACATTCTTTGCATCTTAGAATACAACAGGCTATGTGCACTGTACACTCACCATCTAGATATGTTACATGTACCTCAAAAAAGTAAACTTTTAAAAAGAAAATGAATACAAACAGAACCTATAGCAGATCTTACAGCAATACCACTGAAAAAACAAAAAACTGCTGCTCCATCAAATAATACAATCACAAAACATTCTAGTCCAAAAACAACAGCTGTTCCATCAGAAGACAAAGAGACAAATGTCTCTTCTCAAAAAGCGACTTCAGGTCCATGAAAGGAAACAGAGGTAAAACTCTCTGGTCCATTTAAATACATCAACACAACAGGAGTAAATTGCTATGCAAATGTAGTGAGCTCAGGGCGCTTTAGGAATGTTCATGCGATCATACAGAATAACTCTGGGTCCAAATAACTGAACCAACTCAGGAAGATGGCAAAGTACTGTTTTATTAAAAATTATCTAAAAGCATCAACGAACCTGCGCTCAGTCTTTCTTTCTGCAGTCTTTACACAAACATAGTATTTATATCAAAAATATGTCAGGCGTGACATCATACTATGTGTCAATAATGAAAAACGTATCAAGAGTCGGGATTGGCTAAGGTGAACATCTAAGTATACTTTCTATAGGAACTAGGATTGTGATTGGCTGCCCACTATCAGATGGAAAACATATGCTTACCTTTAAAACATGTCATCTTCAGAAACATTAGATACACAGTTTCTCATTGGTCTTCAAACAATAAGGTCCTTCATTATATGGACTACTACAATTGGTTGGCACGCTTGTCCCATGTCTGGAACATTTTGTTCACTTAGCAGCACGTAAGCCCAGATCCAGGTGCAAGGAGATGGGGCATGACACTACCTCCCCACCCAATTAGCCCAGCATCTCTCATCGCCCATGCCTTCTGCCATGAAGATTGTCTTTGAGAATGCACAGGAGTGAAGGCACTCACTATCGTTTCTAGGACTCCAAGTTCGAACTCTATTTTCATCCTTGGCTCACGTGACAGGAGACTACGATTTGGTCAATTTTGCAGGTTTTAAATGCTCTAAATGAATTAAACTTACCACACTTGGTGTATCTTTCTTTCACCTTAATAAGGAATGATACATCCTATGCATGTTTACTCATTTCCAGAATAGATAGCTGACCTTTAGTCTTGACTCCAGGCCAGACAACCTCGTCTTGCAACCCCACTATTCCGCTTATTCTTGCTGAGACACAGTTTTCTCTTCCCGCTTCATGGGTCCTGGCTTACTAAATTCATGATACCAATGTCCAGCTTTTATATAATGGTGGCTTCGCCTGCATTCTATTCACTATGTATAGCCAGCTTCAATGATGACTTAGTCTATCTTGCGTTTTAGCATCCGTACATTTATTGAACAGTTTATTTTCTGCAGCACTTTGTCCATGAATGATTTTCTTCTTTGTATTTAAAAGCTCACTTGATTCTTTAGTGTGTCACTAGCTTCTTTAAGATATACACATTCTCTTCGATCAGTATCTCGGGACATTGTGCATACCTTTGATGATGTCACTAACTTCTTTTCTTGCTCTTTCTCATGTTCCTTTAAGGAGATCCACCCTTAGGTTTTGTAAACATTTTTTTAGCATTTTTATTTAACATTTTTAAAGCGCTCACACAGCCTGCGGGCATCGAGGCGCTGTGACAGGAATTGTTCATTTTTTTAGTTGTGTAATAGTTTTTGTCTTAGTTGCATATTTATAACACGCTTAAATACCCAGAGGTTTCTAAGTGCGGACCCAGGGATCAAACCTGTGTTGCTTCGTGTCGTCTTACTTCCAAGGCGAGCATGTTGCCCCTGAGCTATCAGGTTGTCATCACTTCAGGGATATATTTGGTAGGTTTTTCTCGACGGGTATCTTCTTTCGAACACACACTACGCTATTGGCACAATGGCTGGTGTCAAACACCGCATGGTCTCATGTGTCCTACATATGGGAGGAAGGGGGGCGGGGTCTCCTGCAGAGGTATACAGCTGCTCCTCTACATTAGCAATCAATCTTCTCTTCCCATTGCCACCAATTTTTCACAACATTTACTTAAGTGACTCGAACCAGTTGTGTTTGCAAACGCTCATCCTTCATCGAAAGGCTACAAATAACCCTGGCAGCACTTACAGTGTCTCAGGTATAAGGCAAGAATTGGACTACTGCACAGTAATGGTAGAATTCACCATAAACACATAGGAAGATCCAGAAGAATTCCTAACGTACTCACTATAAGTACTAGAAAACAAAAACATCCCTATGTTTCATACACATGGAAACATACATGCACTCTCTGCAACCATGTTTCACAAGAGCACACCCCTAATGAACGATGTGTGTATGCATCCATACCAAATTGTGAATTCATTCTATTTCACCAGATTCTTCAGAATCCAAATCATGGCATTATGCCCTTTTTGCAATTCAGACAATCGTTCCAGCATACAAATAAACTCACATGGCCAATATGTCATACTAATGCTTCTAAGGTACAATGCCGATGTTACCAAGAATAACTGTAAGCTTACTAGCTTCACACACGGCCAAGTATCTCTTGGCAAGAAAACTTCCACAACAGGAGGCTAAATCTACCACACTGGTGCCACAACCACTTCCGGCCACTGAACTGCATACGTAAAAAAAAAAAAAGAAGTGGTTGGTTTGAAGTTAACAGCACTTCCATTGCTCCAAAACCTAGGTTACCAGCAAATCTAACACATGCCTACTTAATATTCCTTGAACCCAAATGTACTCACTAAAGTATAGTACAACACACAATTAGAATATGGCAACAGGTATACTACTACATCCATAATGCTACAATAGTAATTTTAAAATCCAAATTCAGTTACAATACGCCAACAGGTATCTAACTACATCCATAATACTACAAATGTAATTTTAAAACCCAAGACAGTTAGAATACGCCAACAGGTATCTAACTACTTTAAAAATAATTTTCATTGTAATACACTTCAAATATGTCATCACAGTTATTGTTACTGCAAAACGTCTTGTAAAGTCCAATATAGTTAGAATACGCCAGTGGATATCTAACTACTTTAAACATACCCTTAATTAAAACACACTTCAAACAAACATCCTATCACACTTACATTCACATAATATATCCATGCTACCACACACAAGTATTCTGTAGCATGTACATTATTTTAAACTGTGTAAATGCCAAAAGCTGTATGTAATTGCAGTCTTTTTTTTTACTTCATGCCAATACAACAACAGTGTAACACACACTAATGTTGTACCAAACATAGTACATAGAAAATACTACTTATGAGGGTAAAAAAAAGTAAATCTTTATGTACAATTGTATGTAATGAAAGGGTTTAAACTATCTTGTACAATCTTGTACAAATGATACTGTTTTTTTTTCTCACAGAAACAATAACCAGAGATTCTAGCTTAATTACCATATGCAACTAAGTAACCATACATGGGGCGTTGCTAGGGGGGGCCTAAGTGGGCTATAGCCTAGCCCCTGATCTTTTGGTTATATCCCCGGATAGAATCTCAGGAGCTACAGCCAAAAGACTAGCTAGCCCCCAGTCCCGGGTCTTTTCCAGACCTAGCAACTCCCCTGACCCATACCCAGTATTATCCCATGTTTTAATTCACAGAGAAACAAATACAGATTCCGACACCCATGCCCCCAAGAATATGGCCCTGGCCACAACCACCACAATAGAATTAAACCATAAAACAAGTACGTACAATACACAGTCAAATAATAAGACTCACCCTGAAGCTCCCCACTCCCAATTATGTCCACGGCCAGTAAAATTTACTGCGGCTCAGCGACACCTGCACCATTTGTTTTACCTATACCTATAAAAACAGATCCCTATCAATTTTTTTCCACTACAGCAACCTTTCCAGGCCCTCTTTCGGCCACAAAATAACCCCAAATTTTATTTCCAGACTTTTTTCTCACTGCACTGTGTGCTGACAACGGTGGCGGTCTGCAGATCCAATATGGCTACTGATTAAAAAATGATTACGCATCTCACGTTTTTGAACATCCAATCAGCAAGAGTCCTTGACTTCCAAGGACACCAAGCCACCCTCTGATTGGTTGAGGAATCAGGAAATGAGTCCACGGATTGGACCCAGAAATCATACCTTTTTTTACCTACTCTTTCGCCATTTTTTTCAAAGCTAGTGTACAGATATACACCTTGCTTTCAGGACCAAGCCACTGCTACTTGTGCAAGTTTGGTAAAAATCCATACAGCGTGTTGGCTGTAGGCACAAGCAAAGACTTTTCTCCACTGTGGATTTAAAACATTATGGCATCCCCATAGAAATGTGCCCCCGCCCCTCCCCCAGGCAAAACAGCACCAAACTTCAAAAAGTCATTCCGAGCTGGCCACATACTTTTTGTGAAGTTTGGTGAGGATTCATTGAATGGCATAAAAGTTAAGAGCCACCCAAAAATTGCTCTTTCTATTAGTTGAGCAACTTAACCATAACTACACACCCGCTACAGCAGGCCATGATATATATATATATCTATATATATCTATATATAAGAAAGTTTTTTCATTGAATTTCATAGGTATTTATTAGTGCAACTTAACCATAACGTCCCTTTAAGAAAGTTTTTTCATTGGATATATATATATATATATATATATATATATATATATAGTATATACATATATATACTATATATATATATATATATATATATATATATATATATCCAATGAAAAAACTTTCTTAAAGGGACGTTATGATTAAGTTGCACTAATAAATACCTATGAAATTCAATGAAAAAACTTTCTTAAAGGGATATTATGGTTACAAGTAAAACCGAAAAACCTTAGCAATTCTCAAGTTATGGTAAGCTAAGCAATCATAACTCGAGCCACCACCGTGCACTGCTAAGACTAACACCCAGGACATCCCTGATGACATCACATGTGAAATTAATTTTGATGAAAAGTGCCTACAAGGGGTTGTGTTAATATATAATGTTGGTAACACAATGTCAGGGGTGATAGGGAGATCTATCGTGAACTACTTAATTGATTAAAGAATGTACTCATCTAAACAACATTGTATTTGAGTGTTTTTAATACAGGAACCTAATCATATATAAAAATAGGCAATGGCTGCAGCATGCATCATAGAAGTAGAATATTTATAATCTTGTAATTTTGGAAATAATGAATGCTAACGAGTTTTGAGTAATGTTAAACATGTAATAATTAGCTAACAATTCAAGACTTACTACATGTTTGCTAGTACAAACAATACATAGGAAGAACCACAATGCATAAATCAAAGGCACATACAGGGAAACTAAAGTAAGGAAGAAAGAAACAGCGAAACAGCATCATCATAAAATGTTAATAACATTAAAGTTTATCTTCATGTATACAAATGAAATGTGTGTTTGAGGCCTGTTTATTTCTCCATGTATGTGCACCATCAGCTGAGACTAAATCGTATGGACTGTACTTTAAGAACATATGATAAGGTTAACGTCCAGATACAAAAACGCCTGGCCTACATATGTCAGTGAACAAAAACAAGTGGCCCAGATATGTGATGTAATCACTGATGTCATCAATGACATTTGTGATGTCATCTTTGATGTCCTGAATGTTAGTTTTAGCAGTGCATGGTGGTGGCGTGAGTTATGGTTGCTTAGCTTACCATAACTGGTGAGGTTTTTCGGTTTTACTTGTAACCATAACGTCCCTTTAACAACATTTTTTTGTTGAATTTCATAGATTTTTATTAGTGCAACTTAACGATAACGTCCCTTTAACAATGTTTTTTCACTGAATTTCATGGGTTTTTACCAGCGCATGCTATTTTCCTACAATGTACTAATATCATAATTACCCCAATATAGCAACACTTCTGTCCAATTTACAATGTTTCACCTTAAAACTCTGCCATTTCCCACCTTCTAGCATCATTTTTAACTCTTCTATAAACTTTTTATAACTTTCTCCACTGTTTTTGCATCTGTCGACGTCCGCAAACATCTGATATCATCACAGACCTTCTGGACAGTGCCACGTGACCATGCGCTCGCACGCAGCATGATGACTTATCTGTGAAGGCGACCGTACTTCAGAACCGGGTCCATGCTTGGAAGACTGTTTGGAACTGCATTTTTCGACGGATCTAGGAACTTTCAAGCTCAAAATGTACCCTTGCACAGCTCCTACACCTATACTTACTCATTATCCATTAAGAAAAAAAAGTGCAGCACTTCCAAAGACAATGAAGAGGACCAAGAAGATGAGGTAGAGGACGTGCCTACCTCATGTAACCAGTAAGAGAATCGTGGGTGTAGCAGTTCATTATCACTGTTGGGAGTGTACCAAAGGCTTAAGATACCAAAGTGAAATGCACAAAGTGGGAACCCGGGGTGCTAAAAAATGTTCTTCCTACATCGGGACGCCTGCGGCATCCCGCTGTAGGAAGGAAGGATTTTCCTTCCTACAGTGCGACTCCTTGGGCGTCCTGCTGTAGGAAGGACAATTCTTTTCCAAGATTTCCACCATGGAAAGAGAAGGCGGTGCTCTGTACATAGCCCCTCTTCCCTTTCTATGGCAGCCTGAAGAACCCTATGACCATATTACGACAAGCACATTTTTTTCGCTTTCAAACCTATCCTACTTTTGAATAAGTTTACCACATAGCCGGTCTCAGGTGGACATGGCCACTTTAACACCATTTTACCTCGCTCGCGGTCATGGCCAGTAGCCAGATTGTCTGCATCATGACCTTATGCCATGACCCAGACAATTTGGCTACTGCCCGCGGCCACAGGCTATACCTCAGTCACCAAAGGTGTATGACTATTTTTTGTACCTACATTATGACACTTGTCAAAAAATAAAAGACGGGCAAATTTGCAAAACCATGCTTTAATTTCCTTGCCACCGCTCCTCACAAGTTTGCTCGAAATCCGCCCACGTTTTATTTTTTCAAAAGTGTCAAAATGTATGTACATACAATAGCCATATAACTTAGCCCCCACTTGACAAAATCAATTCAGTGTTTACACAAACATTGAAGGTTGGGTCTATAATCTTTCTCAAAACTTTTGTCCACATATTTCAAATAGCAACAAAGTTATAAGCTATCTAAAAATGTTGAGACCCCCCTCTAATTTCGCTCCCTCTCGAGAAAATCCCACCAAACTTTAGAAAACCATTTATATCTAGATACAAACTCGTTTTGCCAAATTTTGTGCAGATTCGTCAAATGACACCACATGTATATGCCTTTACAATATTTTGTTACCCCACCTCTAATTTTTCCCCCTCTTAACAGAATCTCACAAAACTTTGCAGAACCATTCAGGATTAGGTCTAGAATAAAAATGCAAAATTACATACAGTTTCATTGAGTGCCGCTAAAGTTATAAGCCATCCAAAAAGTGCCTTTCCCCATCCCTGTAATGCAAAAATAGGTACAGATGTCCTAGGACATCTGAAGTGTCTGCGGACCACTACAGGACTGCTCCAGGACATCTGGAGTGTTCGCAGACTGTCAGGGGTGAAACAACCCGTTTTTTGGCTTCTTATGGCCATATCCCATACCATCCTCACCCTCCCAGAGATTGTTTGTTGAGTTTGACAAGTGCAATGTTGTTTTTTTTTGTTAATGTTTTCGCCGGGCTGTCCGCGGACCCCAAAAAAATCAGCGAATCCAACATGGCGGACGTTTCGCGAAAACCGACGCATTTCATGTTTTCTCACCACCCAATCAGCGGCTGCGTCCCGATGTCCGGCAGACCGCGCAAAAGTCCATCAGGGAAGTGAGTCCATGGACCGGACATAGATATAGCTAATTTTGTTGCCTTATGTTTGGTTGTTTAAAAAATAACTACTGGACAGATTTACACCAAATTAACAAAATCACGCTTTTGGGACCAATCTGCCGTTCCTGCTGTAAATCTGATGAAAATCCGTCCAGCAGTTTGGGCTGTAGGCGTGAGCAAAGTTTTTTCCAATTATGTCAATGGGGAAAAAAGACATTTTGGGACCCCGCCTATAACTTTGGCCCCCCTTGACCAAACCTCACCAAACTTTGCAAAATAATTCAGAGTGGCCCATATACTTTTTTTTTGCAAAGTTTGCCAATGATTCATCCAGTAGGAGCGAAGCTATAAGCCGCCCAAAAAGTGCTCTTCCTATTGGTTTAGCAACTTAACCATAACTACATGGCCGCTACCACAGGCCATGTAATATATCATTAAATGAATGGCAAAAAATATATATATGTATATATATATATATATATATGTATATATATATATATATATATATATATATATATATATATATATATATATATATATATATATATATATATATATATATATAGTTTTTTTGCCATTCATTTAATTGTATGCACTTTGTTTGTGCTCTCTCTTTTGCTCGACTTCACTTTGACCGATTTTATTTGTATATGTTAAAGTGTGTGTGGGGTTATGGGGTGGCAGGGTTGGGGGGTACAGATGTGGGCTAGAGGTGGGGCTTGGCTGTGGTTCCAAAAACCAGTCAAATTTAAATTGAGGGAAAGTGCATGAACAAAGTGCCCACGATTAAGTGATGGTGAAAAGCAAACGTAGCACCGAATAACAAGATCTGGTGCTTTGATGCACCAGTAGTGTGATGTTAGACATCCTACCAACACACGCAGCTGTTAGGCCATAGAGCATACACTGTAATCTAGTTTGGCATAAATAATGAGAACATTGAGGTTAAGCCCGTATCCCAGGGGAGTAAACTGTTAATGGGTAGGGTTTCGCTTCTAAAAAACGGTTTAATGGACTGCACCGACTTGTTATTGATCAAATTAAGTGAACTCCTAAAAGCTTTTGTTTATCCGGTTCCTAGCAGCCATTGCTCACACTTTTTTTAACATCACTCAAAATCAGATGTCCAGGGACCATTATGTTTTATAATATATGAAGACTTACGAAAATAATGCGTTATGCTTTTATAGGATGCAAAAAGCCTACAAGTTCTGGCGTGCACGGCGAGCTAAGAATACACTGTCAAGGGCAGGTTTAAACTTTAAGCAATTTCTGCACCCTATTTAGGGGCAGTGCCATGAGTCTGATCAGCAAGAAATGTGACTTGCCCAAGAGAAGATAGGTTACTGGGATTGCTGAATCCCGGCCATGCACCGTTTTAGCCTCTGTGCGGACGGATACGTGCAGCGTTTTAAGTGGGATAAGAAATTGTTCTCTAATGAGTCACACACACAAAATATTTGGGGCGGAGCCTATGACACTTCCGCAGAATCCCAAGTAGAAAAGGAAACTTTAAAATGCATTTAAAGACACCCCAAAAAGGTCTTCGTAACAAAAGCAGCAGCTTGACATACCTGGTGGAATGTTCATACCTGTCATGAAAGAGAGTAAAATCTATTTTAGAAGGAGGTGATACATATGAAAAAAAATTATCAGCATTCAAAACATAAATTCAAAATGAAAATATCAAACTATAAAACAGAAATCAAAACAGGTTCCAATCCTTAAATGTTTTTTTTAAAGAAGTCCACAGTTCTTATGTATTCATTCTAACACATTCTAATGACAAGACTTCAATAAAACATGCCACAAAAATCAAACAATTTATTTTCCATATTATGTTTTTCTCTTCAGAGTATTACAAACCAAATAAACCAATTTCAAGGGTCTGAAACTGATGATGTGAATCTAGACATGGGAGATACTGACATCTATTGGTGAAGTGCAGTATTGTCACTCATCTTTTCATTGGCTTTTCGATTGGGGAAATCAAGTTTGGAAGTCCTGGCAGAGCCCCGGGTTGAGGGTAATGTATTGACACTATTAGGGGCTCTTAGCGCCGCTCAGTGACTGTTTGGAATTGTGCACAGAAGTCTAGCAATGCAGTGAGCAGGTAGGCAAGTTTGGGCTAACATTCCCATTTTTGATTCAAGAAACAGAACACCGAAGACGCCTCAATGAACCTCCCATGCCCACTACGGATGCAAACAATCCTTTGGTGTGTCAATGTCACATTCCCAGGGGACTAAAGCACGTGGGAATCATCTTGCATTAAAAAAGGTTCCAAAAACATTTCCCTTCTGAATATATGAACTTGTTATTGTTGTGGTGATATCCTTCTGCTCTTCTTTGCTCAATAAAATAAAAATAAATAAATAAATGCTGCTCGTCATTATCGCCACCAGATGTCCAGACATTTCAACACACCAACAACATATTAAGTAAACAAGCAAAACTGAGAGTTTTTTCTTTGGTGTGGCACAGGGCAGGCGTTTTCCAGGCACTGCCACAATGGTACAACCTGGTCCTATGATGGACATAGCTGTGAAGTGTGTTCCTACCAGGGTATATCATGGCAGTGCCTGGCAAATGCCCATGCAAGAGCTAAAACTGTTGGCTTTGCCACTGTGCTTAAGACGTTTTAAAATAAAATGAAAAATAAGAGGCTCCAGTGCTGCGGCTGGGTTTCGGAACCCGCACGAGAATTGAACCCTGGCAATGCGCCCCTGAAACAGGACACTTAACCGCATGATAATGGAATCACGCTGCAAAATGTCTCGTATTGACATGTTTCCATACGGACATATTTGGGTACTGGTTCTCAGATTTAAAAGGGGCTTGCATTGTATACTTATGCAGCAAGCTAATGTGACAATCGGGTCCCTTGGCAAATGCTTTGTTGTGTGTGTTTTTTTCAACCGTGAAAGACGAGTCTGAATGACGTCACTCCCCAATGCTCGCTAGAGTCACCCCACTTTTTTCTCTAGGACTTGAGCCCTGGCTATGACCCTTAATTTCATTGGCTGTGGCATGAGGTGTTGCAGGGACATCGGCCAGAGACCCTTACCTAGTGAGGTGCCAGAGGGGCTGCAAACTTGGTATTGCAGTGTTATTGGAATGCCCATTTTATCCGCCCCACCGAACTCCCTTTCGGTTACTGCCAGCATGTTGCTCTTCACCTTCCTGCAGCCGCCACACCACCTTTCGGCAAAGTTGCTGCACGTTTGAGGATCCCACACACCATCTTCTATCTTTCCTGCTCCTCGTTTCATAGTGAAGAAACCCCTGCAGAGATGCAGCATCACTCTGATACTGTCGTTCTGGTTCTGCCTCAAAACCTGGTGTGTGGGGCCCGGGAGGATGTCGTTTTGGTCGGTGTGAGAAGAGTTTTGGCGCTTGTGGGAGAAAGCAGGGTAGGCAGGCCCCTTCGGAGGAACGTGCAGGAATTCTGGCCCCTGCTCTGAATGCCAGATGAACGCCTTCTTGTCCTGCCCAAGATGGGCCCTGTCTTTGATGGGCAGAATTCCCTGCAGGCCACGGAGCACAGCACTTGAGTATGCTAGAGTGAGGTTTGAGGTGTCTTTCAGCATGCCAATCAGAATACCACCCTTAGCATTCCAAGGAAGATTAAATAGTTGGTTACCGCCCTCACATTTTCAAGTAGCCCTTTCTCTGAACCAAAGGTTCTTCCCTCCCACAATCCTTAGCAAGTAGCATATGGTAACTGAGTGGAGTTTCCAGACTGTCTCTTTCCCTCTTCTTCCATCTCTGAGATGCTTGTTCTGTTACACATGGGATGCAAAGTACCTATTTGAGAGAGAGAGAGAGAGAGAGATCGAGACAGAGAGAGGGAGAGGGTGGTTGTTTGACAGTGTCAATGTAAGCTGATCAAATTAGACCTGTCTGCAAGAGGTCAGTGGTGGGAGTGCAGTGTTGCAGGTTCTTTCGCCTTATAATGCATTCTCACCCCCTTCGCCTGACTAACCAACTCCCCTGAAGATTTCATACTGCCTTACACTACACACAGACACATACCCCCACAAATGGGTGCCACAGGCCTAGCCATTAGCGCATCAACATTAACCAAAGCTTGACTAAGCCCTCCTCTTTTCTTCTCCTTACCACACTCTTCCACATGAGAGGATAACTTGACTCAAAGTGCTGTAGTCTATCAGATGTTGGGCTTTTCCCTAACAATAACATGCTTCTAGGTTTTACTGTCATATCCATAGAATGCAGATTGGCACTGAGGAACCATGTACTTCTGACCTGCACCCATCAGCACCACAGGTTTTGAATCTGCCTCTCTCACTGTCCCACTAAGGACCCCTCCCTTTTTCTTAGAGAGCCAAGCACAGCAAGGCCACCAATAGTGGGCGAAGGGTGCTATAAAAGACTACTTAAATTGCACTAAATTATATTAACTTCCTCTGCCCAGTCTTCGATGATTTTCCAAGGGAAGTAGGATCTGTATATATATGTCCAAAGGTCAATGAAACCTCTAATGCTCTAACGAGTGATCATCTCGTATGGTAGTTGGTGGGTGGCTGTTGAAGTGGTTAATATACTTGTTGTGATAAGTTTTGGGAGGGAGTGCATTTTGTACTTTATGTCGAATAAAAAATATCTCATGCCTACAAGCAGTATTCATTATTTAATGATGAAAGAGGCATTTATGTGGTGCTTTTATCAACATTCGATTATAGTCTGTGAGTTTATGAGATTGAGGGTAATTGGTGGCATTTGTTAGGCACGCTCAGACAGAATGAACTGTTTTGTGGAACGGGTATCAACCAGACATCAGCTGGTACATAGTGGTGGGAAGCAGGCTTTAAGCCCTGAGAATACATTTGGGTATTTTTCTGAAGGTCGGACGGTTACTGTTATACCAAAATGCTAGCAGAAGATTTTCCCAGGTAAGAGGATTCTGAAACCTCAATGCTCTGGATCTTAGCCTAGACTGTGTAGAGCAGAGAATGACCATGAAACATTGGTCCTCCGATCAAAGAGAACATAGGGGAAGAGCACCTCTGGATTTAGTTGGTGAACGTTGCGGGGGCTTGATTGTAAATTATAGCAGATATTGAAATCAAATCCTCCTGTCGCAGAAATCCAGTGTAAGGCCCTAAGAAGATCAGAGATCTCTTTTAAATCCCATTAATAAGCCTCACCGGCAGGGATGGTGTAGGAAGAGTTATTTCAGAAGGTGTGCGATGATGACAGCCCTCCTAGAATTGAGTCCTTCAGGATATCCGACATAAAGGTAGTTAGAGGGCCAGCTTAATCTTGGAAGTACTATCTGGGGATTATGTCGGAAATAGACTTAGTAGGCCTCGTGGTCTGTAAGCGAAGGGATATACTACCATGAGAATCTGATGCAATGTTTGTAAATGGTTGCCCCAGTAAGGACATTATGGGGGCTAGTATATTTGAGGGGTCACTCAGTTTAGCAGTTAGTCAATGCCCTCTCTTATGGTGAACATTTTTTTATGACAACGTTAGGTACCTTTCAACGTGATGCAGTTGAGTGGTGAACCTCAATGTGGATTGCTAACAGAGAGAGGAGTTCCTGAGGTGTGGTGATGAATTAGTGGTGGCTTTACTTAGAGATGGACATGGTCAAAGATGACTTTTTGGATTCCGGGTTGGCCCTGTTGTATACATTCAGATGTCTGGAATTGTTAATTTTCTTGTGCCATTTTAGTTTGGCTTTTTTAGGTCCCTGAGCTTTAAGGAGAACCAGGGCACCTGATGACTGGTATTTTATGGCTAGGCAAGGGGAGGCCACCACAGTAGCTGCACTGATGGTGGGGACAAGTCAGTTGAGGCGGCACAGACATGTCCCTGGCCAGTTAAGTCAAAGAAGACAAATATGTGGAAGTTTTACTAGGACCTTTTTTGAATACAGCGAGGTTCATATTCAAAAGAATTAAAGATATTGCCATACACTGCGTCACACCGATGTTGTGTACCTGGGTTTCACTCATTGTTTTAGAGTGACAAATCCAGTCTGGCAGGTGTAGCTAGATGATAATGTGGGACGAGGAACCAACCTGATACTTTCAATAGGTCTGGAGGAAGGGCTGTATGTAGGTCAGGAAATGCTTGGAGGAGGACAATGGGCTTTGGCTCAGCTTCTGTTTTCGCATTGGTGTCCAAAAAGCGGGTTAGGGCATCTGCTTTGATATTATGTTCATTTGAGTTATAGGTGATGATGAAGTCATACCGTGAGAAGAAGGCCCAACGGGCTTCACAACTGTCTTTACACTTTAGAATCCAGAAGTAGCGCAAATTCCTTTGACCCATACACACAGTCTTGGGTAAGGCGCCCCCTGATGGTGATGCCACCATTCTTCCAGGGATTCTTTGATAGTCTACAACAGCGTAATTACACTTGCTGTGTGTCAGTTTGCATGAATGCAATAGGATGTTCGGCAAGTGGTTTTTCGTTTCCCAGTAGTAGCACTGCTCCTACGGCTATGTGGGAAGTATCAGCCTTAATAATGAGAGGTTTAGTCTCATAGGGATGCTGCGGGATAGGAGTCAATGTGAAAGCATTCTTGAGTTGTAGATAAGCCTGTTCTGCGTGTCGTGTACATCCCAATGGGAGACTTGCTTGGTACTATGGAGCCTGGCTATGTCAGCAGACAAGTTGGAGAAATTGGGTATAAACCTCTGATAAAAATTGACAAAGCAGATGAAACATTTGGTGGCCTCCACATTGTTCGACTCTTACATCTCGTTATGGGCCATACATTCCTGGGATTCATAGTGATACCTGCATTGGATATCATAAATCCCAAGAATTCATTATGATTCTGGTGAAAAATTCATATTTTCAGCCTGAGCGTATAAATCACGGTGTTCCAATCATTGTAGGACTTTTCATGTGAACATGCTGATCCAAAAAGGAAGAAAAAATCAATGTCATCCATGTAAACCAAACCATGTGGCCAAGCATGTCTGAAAAAACATGGTACATAAATTGTTGGAAGACAGCCTGCATCTTACTGAGACCAAAAAAGCATTACCTAGTGTTCGAAATTCCTCAATGATGTTTTGAAGGCCATCTTCCATTTGTTGCCTTCTTTAATGCGTATGAGGTGATACACTTCTCTTAAGTCCAGTTTAGTGAAGTTCTTGGCTGATCGAAGTGATTCTAGAATGTCTCATATTGATGGTAAAGGGTAAAAGTCTTTTCAAGCTATTTCATTCAAGTCACGGTAGTCTATACAAGGCAGGAAGTTGCCTGCCTTTTTTGGTATGAAGAATAATGAGGATTATGCTGTTTCAACCAGGGAAGCCCTAGTACGCTGGGGTCCAAATGATTTCCAGGGCGATTACTTTCTGGCGTTCTTTTTATCAGGAGTTGGAGCGGTCCGGTGTGCTGTTTAATAGGTCCGGACACCAAAGGAGTGCCATTGATTACTTCAACTAAGGCAGCAACCTCCTTGTCTTTCAATGGAATTGTCATCTTTTTGGAAAACGTCCTGGCCATGTAATTCTCTGATGCACCGGAGTCCACCAAATCGAGAGGACCTATGGTTTTGTGATCTAAACTTCCAGCATGAAAAGCATAAATTGGGCCATTGGCAGTACTTCCGGAAAGGTCTTCCTTGGTATGCAGGCCCGATTTTGCCTTCTCCACAAACTGCAGGCCCATCAGTTTCCTGAAGACTTTGCAGGTTGTAAGGGACAATTACCCAGGAAATTGCATAGCCCCCCACAATACACACAAAGATGTAGGGAACATTGCTGTTTCTTCAAGGCTTCTGATAAAAGTGCAACAGTTACAGAAGCTATGGGGCCCAAATTGGTTCTCAGAGTCATATGTTTCCGTTTTCTGCTTTCTACTCACCTTTCAGCTAGGCAGATGTCAATATGTATAACTAGGTCTGGTATGGCTTGAAGGGTGTTGGGTTCTGGTACATGGACAAGTTTGTCTTTGTACTCCTCACGGAGCCCAAGTCTAAAACATTTCTTCTGTGTGATTTCTTGCAATCGCTAGTCAGAGGCCAACGACGAAAGCAGCTAATGTGCATTAGCAGGCTCTTATTGCCCTGGATGATATCTAACAGCAGATTCTATACTGAACTGGTGAGATTCAGCGATTTAAAAACTTCACTGAAGGTTGTCTTGAACTCAGATAAATCACACAGAATGGCACTATTGGAGGTAATGTATGGCCCAAAACAATGCGCTCCCCATCAGGTTGCCAAGGATGTGTTCAATCTTAGCATTGTCATGAACAAATTGGGAAGGTCTGAATAGGACATGAAACTGGCAGTGGTTACAACATGGATCTCCATCAAATTTCATCTCCATCTAGGCTACTGTTTATTTGGAAACCACAGTGGTGACCCCTTGGGCCATGGGCAGTTTTAACACTGAATGTTCCTGTTTCAGGGTTGCCACTCTTAGCAGCAAGTATTGAAATTCATTGTGTATCTTCTGCATGGAGTACATCTCTGTTTCTGAGTGTAGGCGACTTAATCTGTCATACATGGAGTCATGTTGATGTTGCGTACCTAGGTTTCGCCGGTTGTCCTGAAGTGATGAATCCAGTCTTACAGGTGTAGGTAGATGGTAATGTGGGACAAACAATCAACCTGATAATTCTCCAGGTTTTGAAACAGGGTATTACCAAGTCAGCTCCCCATGAGGTGAGACAACTACCACAGATTAGCATGGTGCGGGAATAGTGCAAGGTCTGACCAGGGAAGTCAGAGATTGGCTATAATTGTCTGATCACAATAGACGACCTGGTAAAAAGCAAATTCCATGAAGTACCATTTGCTGAGTCAGCAGACAGGAAGGCTTGATGATGGGTAGTTAGGTAGGCCGGCTGGCAGATAAGTATGCAGACGGACAGGAAGGCAGGCTGAGAAACATGAAACACGGAGAAACAAGAAGGAACCGTAGAAGGCAAACATTCAGGTAGGCAGATCAGCTGGCGCCAGACAAGAGGGACAGCTAAAAATGGAATGGCAGTGGAAGGCAGGGGAGAAGGTATTCAGACAGATAGGTTGGCAGCAGTCCAAGAAGAGAGGAATGAGGCAGACCTGGGAATTGAGAGTTGCAGGAACCAAGAGAGTTAATAGCAAGATCTGGTAAGGAGCAGGCAGGTTAGACAAACACAGGGCTTGGAAAATAACCAAGCCTGGTGCGTTAAGACACACCGGCTTCTAAACTGCAACAGGTTTTGTAGGGGATTGCCTGATGGGAGCAAGGCATGGGACTGCCTTGATAATCTGTTAGCTCTCCATAGTGCACTTGTGCGAAAGCCGGTAGCTGGACCCCATCACATGCGTACCCGATACAATATGGCGGTGCCCTGTACATGTGGGCTGTGACTGTTTCAGTGCCGGGGAGCGAGCGGATCATGCCTCCCTTAAAGTCTGTGCTATCCTGCAGCTCCTTGACCCCAGTGTCACCTCGGACAGAGACACCATGACCGGTGGAGTCTCCCAGGTAAGGATGTGCATGCGAGGGACAGGTGCACACGGACCATGACAGATATCCACTAATGTTCAAACGTAAGGAATGACATCCAGATATCCCACACCCTGGTTCCTGGTACATATGAGATGCAACGATTGTGTGGTCTCGTACATGCGTTAAGCCTTGCAGTGTTTGAGATCTAATAGTGCCATATGTTCCAAGAAATTGCTGAACAGGGCACTGCCAGGCAGACCTACCCACAATGTGAAGTCACCCACCATGTGTATGTAAGAAAAAAGGAATTAATGGAAAAAGTATGAGGTTTAAAGGCTGCTTTATTTTAATTTATTTTATATGAATTTTGTCCAGAGCTGGCCCTACCCAGAGGGTCTCGGAGCACCTTACATGGTTCAAAAGTTCAGAAGGTGAAAGGTGAAACAGAAGCTACAACATTTTTCAGGACAGGATATGAAGAAAGGAGAGACAGGCGATAGCAGGGGAGGTGGTGTGGATTGATTAGGTGTGGGTAAAGGGGTATGTTTTGAGGCTTTTTCGGAAAGTGGTGAATCAGGGTGCATTGTAGTGGAAGGGTTCTCCATTGTCAAGGTGCCCTCTGAATGATAGCTTGCGTCTGTGTGCATGTACGTTTGCAGAGTGGAATGTGCAGGAGATGTTGGCTAGTTTCTTTGGGGTTTGTTTGTGTGATGGGATTCACTTTGTGGTGGAGTATAATTAGGTTTTGAGGGGGGATGAGATTTGAAAGTGAATTTGGGTGTTAACTGCATATTGGTGGAAAAGGAAATTGTGTTTGCTTAGGAACTTTCCAAGTGTATCTAGACAACAATTGAAGTGGTGGGGAGGCGGGGGGATCCTTGGGGAACCCCACACTTGACTAAGGTGCGATCAGATTGATAAGGGTACATGAAGACAAAGTGTATCCTGTCAGTGAGAAAGGGTGTGAACCAGTTTAGAGCAGTGCCTGAGAGTGTCATCCTGTGGGATAGGACATTTGGGAGTCTGGTTTGGGAGACTGTTGTGGTCAATGGTGTTGAAGGTCAAGGAGTACAAGGAGGGCTGTGGGCCCCTGCCTGTGATGTTGAGGTCATTGAGGATTTTGAGGATAGCACTCACTGTGCTGTGGTCTGCCTGGAAGACAGATTAGCAGGAGTTGAGTGAGGAGGTGTCTGTGCTGATGTGTTATCAGAGTTGGCTGTTGATGATTCCGGTGAGTGGTAGCATAGTGAAGGGACGGCCGATCCTCAGGCAGTCTGGAGTCTGAGAGATGATTTCTTAAGGAGTGGTTAGGTTTGTCCTGTTTTCAATGCGGAGATTATACGATGTGTGAGACAGGAGATGATGATGCTGAGCCAAAGTGGAGCCACGGAGGTGATGCAAATGGACGTGGCTTGGGGTGGCCAGGCACCGTGCAGGAAGTCTGCTGATACTGTCTTTAGTGTAAGGGTGATGAGGGTGTCATGGTTGATGGGTTGGAATGTGGTATTGCACAAAATTACCTACTCCCAAAAGTTTGACCCCCAAAGGTTTGATCCCAATTTTCAACATATATACATGTGGGGGGGTAAAGTGAATACAAAATGTATAGGGGTAAGGTGGGGGGATGAGGGGGTCTCCCCCCACATATATATTTGCAGAAAATTGGAGGGGAAAAAAGCTGACTTTTGGGAGTTGAACTGTTCGGTTCGGTAAAATCATGTGGATCCGTAGACTGTGTGCTGTGTGTTAGCAGGTTTCAGAGTAGGCCAAAGTAAGCCCTTTGCAGGGAAGAGGGGTTGGAAGTCTTCTGAAACACTTATGTATGAGCGCAATATAAATAAAATATCATATCTATGGAAATGCAAAACAGAGAAGGGTTAATATGAGCAACCCCTCCTAGAATCCTAGAGCAACTTTCAAGATTTTCAATGATGGAGGCATCAGGCCATCCAAAACAGAGGTGGCCAGATGGGAAAGATCTTCTATATATTTTTTATATAATCAATATTTCACACAATATTTATGGAGTGGGTGTGAATCTGTTGAGGCTTAAGTCCTCAACAACTATTGGGCGATAGGAACATAACTTTTTTTAAAAATTTTTTTACAAAATGTGAATTTGAAAATAATAAAGGAAAGGGCAGTTCAAAGCCTACATCTGTGCGCCTACTTTGAAAGTATCACCTGCCTCTAGCCTGCTGACTTCCAAATGAGGCCTGATGTGTGGACCATTCATTAAGAACAAAGACCGGGCCAGAGTCTAACTGGGTCCACATGTTTCCAGCAGGCAGGGAAGCTGGCATACAGGGTCAGCCTGGCGATCCATAATTATGCTTTTTAGATCCCAAATCCCACTAAATATTCTTGGATGATTTTTGGGGAGCTCCCCACTTTTTAAACTTGGCTTAAAGCCTTTAAAATGTGGTCCATATACACTGATGCCTCAGCAGGTGTCATTCACGTAGCCATTCAGTAAAATGGTAGCTTTATCAAAGAAGCCCCCAGTGATTCCGTGGCAGTAATTTCAACCTTTCAATTTACAGCAGGGCTGTCACATGTGAGGCTCATGGGCTAGATCAGGCCCCTTTCCTCTGCCCCCCCCCCCACACAGAGCTCATATTGCAGAGGAATGTGCTCTCTCGGAGGAAAAGACAAGGCTCTTAGAGCCTTCTAGAGCCTTCTAAAGCCTCTACAGAGACTTCAGTCTCATTTATATGAAAGGAAGGAACGGCCACCACTAGCCGATTCTATGCACAGTGTTATGAAGGTCATGCAATGACACAAGGGAAGACAAGTTTCAGGGTTAACATATTTTTAAACATAACAAGTAGCTCAAGGTTTGGGTTGATAAATGGTCTGTAGGAGTTAAGAGTAACCAACAAATAATAAGAAAAACATCTGTAAAACTATGTCAAGGATAGGCCTTCGCAAACTGTTCTCAACACCTTGGGGTTGTGATTGGAATAAACATAAGAGTCTCAAACCTAATCTTAATAAGTCTCTCTCCCTCTGGGATGCCCCATTGCAATAAACGAAGTCCAAAGGTGATGGCCAACAGAAAAGTCTAACCTGCTCTTGATAAGTTCTTTAGTCTCCTGGCTTCCTCTGTGTGTATAAAAGGAATGCTCCAAAATCCAGTGCAACAAAAGCCTCCCCAACATAGACTATCAATGTCTGACCCTAGTCTGAAAATAAACACAATGATGGTTCGCTGAGAAATCTCATGCAGGAAGTACTCACAGTTCCAACCTCTCCATGGTCTTCTGGGTCTTGCCTACTGCAGTCAGAGAGCCATACAGTCTCTTTGTTGCATACTTTCTTCAGGCCTCTCCACAGCTCTTCTCTTCTCCAGACTTCTTCAGAGACTCTTAGTTTCTTCTTAGCCCACAATCTGCTAATATTTTACGGTACTCGTTCCTTCACAAGTAATTTGGGTTTGGCGTGTCGGCTTCTTTCCCCTCCGCCATGCACTTGTTCCTCTCCTCTAGACTTCTCACCCCTCAATCAGGGTCTGATGACCTTGACAATCTGGGTGTCTAATACACTAATTACGTTGATGACACCAAGATTCTCAACCTTATCACAGGAGACTACGACATAGACATGGCTAGAATTAACCAAATATACCTTATTATACAAGCCTGGATGGCCACACATGGGCTATGTCTTAATAATGACAAGACAGAGCTCCTACTCATTGGGTCATCAGGCAGACTGAACAAACTTAGCAACCAATTTAAGTCATTTTACATTGATGGCCTAAATATTAAAGTCTCCAAAGAGGTGAAGACTTTAAGCTTCTTTCTGGACTCTGCACTGAACCTCAACAAACAAGTTAACGCCACTGCCTCAGCCACTAGTTACACTTGTAAACTTGTTAACAGCTGTAAACCATTCCTTTCCACAGACAGCTGCATAACGCTAGCTTGAGCACTTATTCTGTTTAAACTAGACTATTGCAATGCTCTCTATGTAGGTACCATTAAACGCAACATCAACACATTTCAAATATTCCAAAACAACGCCCTTAGAACGGTGCTAAGTATTCCTAAAAGGCAACATATCATTACTTCATCAAGGATAGAATCAAATTCAAAACCTTAAACCGTACTTATAAATGTCTCGCCAACATGGACCTTAAATACTTAGTGGACAAATTCACCAAACACACTTCAGAACGCCCCATTAGAGCATTGCATGTCAACAGAATCAAAGTCCCCAAATTCAAATTGAAGAAAGCGGGGGTTAGTAGTTTCCCGGTCATGGCAGCCTAGCTTTGGAACTCTAGGCCTGCTTCCTTAAGAGCAGCTCCTTCTTATCACCTATTTAGGAAAGATTCCAGAGCATGCCTGTCTTCTCTTGATGTATAATCATTGCTTCAACTTCCCTGGGGTAATTCATGGTCTGTATATTCTCCCAAGATATATAGCTTCCATAAAACTGTATCAAGCTAAAATGATTAGATATGTCATGCTCTCGGTGAGACAGTCTTACCTAGTTAATTTATGTAAAATGCTTTGTAACCATTTATCATACGTTATAAATATTCGGTTTTTTGCAATGTCTATGTTGTAAAATCAAAATCTGTAACCATGTAGCTTGCAATGCGCCCAGATACCTCAGGGTTTGGCGCTCTATACAAATGGATAAACTCTTATCAGGTGGTCAATATAGGTAGCCTCCTGCCAGGGATAACTCCTTCTTAGGATTCCTTCTGCAGGGCCCAATCCTCAGGTCCACCAGCTTCCTTCAGGCTTCTGTAGTAGAACCCAGTCGTGGGCTCCACCACCTGCACAGCAAGGTCCTGGTGGTATACTGTAAACTGTATATGGCAGAGCTTCTGCTGTTTAGCTGACAGCTGGCAGGCTACCATGACCCAGGTAGCCATGTCCCCATTTCGACCGGGAGCAGTGAGTAGTGCATCTGCACCCTCCCAGTTTCCTCCCCTTAGTGGCTTCTTCAAGCTCTTTTTGTACACTTGGGTGGTAGGTGAGCTTATAAGCTCGCCCAGAATTGGTTGTTCCCTTAGGTGACTCGTCTGAGGTTCCCTGAATAGAGCCTCCTCTATTGTTTCTGTAACTAGCTCTGTGCACAATTATTGAGGAGGAGGTACATTGACTTTGTTATTCTCAGTTGCTGGTTATGTGGCTTTAAGCATACCCTGAGATATTGGCGGCATCTTGAAATTCCCTGTATGTGTGTTTCCGGCTCTGCGGTGTTCCGCGGCTTCCTGTGTTCGACGGTTGAGCAAATGTGGTGTCCTGGCTTGTACACGTGGTCCACAGATGGCCTGCTATGATACATTGGTAAGCTGGTTCTAGTCCGGTACATGGGCTGTTGGGACTTTCAGTCTCTATGCAATGTTTTACGTGCTGACGTCCTCCATGGGTGAAGTATAATATTGTTGAAGTGGTTTACCAGCCCAGGGAATCTCCTCTATCCACATTCAGGGGTGAGGGGGCACATCAGGTACCATCGGGACCATCCCAGACCCCTGTTGCTCGCCCCCGCCACCGTAGCAGAGAATAGGGAGTGCCTCTAACAGACCACACGTTTTAAGCACCACTGTCCTAAAAGAGAGGAAAAATGTAAACAATGAAATAAATGCACCTTTCGGTTACACAGTTTCTTTTTTAAGAAAAATCAAAATGGCACTTATGTTCTGCAGCCTGCCCGACAGTGGCGTGCACAGACTCTTTCTACTGGGGTGGCCCACGTGGGGCACTGACGTATGCAGGGGTGGCATGAAGTACGAGCGCACACACACATAATGATAATAGTTTCGGACATGGGGTGGCACATGTTGTGGCCAATCATATTCCAGGGGTAGCACGTCACACCCCATGCCACTGCTCGACGAAAGACATCACTGGTACCTGGGACATACTACAAGGAAGTCATGACTGAAACCTGTTCATTATCTGAAACAAAGACAAACCTACCCTTATAAAGCCTCCACCTCATGCTCCTGCAGGACTCTGCCTCCATCACCCTGTGCAGCATAACTGTGCACTCCTGCTTCATAGAAATGCTCAGCGAGCTTACTTTTCAGGAAAAGCTCACACTGTAAGGAAACCCCACAACATTTAATTAAAGCTTAAACTAATTTGTCTAAGAAACAGGTCGTCCAAACACTTTTATATTTCATAGTGATGTGATTTCTACTGCTTTGTAATTTAACAAATGACATTTGTCCCTGTTGTGGTGATGGCACCTATACCAGGTGCTGCTTCAGTGATGGTGTGGCATATAATATCAAAGGTGTATATTAGTAGAGCACACATTCAACCACAGACTTGGCGCTATTAACAGATAACAGATGTGCATTGTTTGCCAACTTAATTGTACTCCTTGTACCTACCTCAGATATATCATAACCTGAGTGGACCTGCTGGGATGCGAACCTGTGACCACAAAGTCAGACGCAGATCTTGAAGTGGATGCATTAGTCCACAGAGCCAGAGACCCATCAATGCTGTGTGGCGGTGAAAGGATCCTGTGCACTGTTGATTATCTGGCATCATATTGGAATATATCCAGAACTGTTTCTAAAACGCATGTTTATGTAAAATCCATTTTCTCCTGAAATCAGTGCTGTAAAATGCACCTTACCAACCCATAATTTAAAAAAGACAATCTTGTATAGGGGACCAAATCTGAGTGGTTTCAGGCTGTGACTTCTGCTTGCTTCCATTAATTTCGGTAAAAACATTGACACCAGACCACTTTAAAAAGCACCAGCTGCCATAGGTTATTATCCGGTTCATTTTCATAGGCTCGATGATGCGGCCTGAAGATGTGATTTTGAATCCAAGCCGGCCCACTGCCCGATTGAGTTTGACACCCCTGATCTACACTCATTTGCACCGGTGACGAGGGAAACGCAATCTGTCTATCCATTCCTTCTAAAAGCACGATTAGAGACACTTTAGAAAGAAGAAGTGCCCAGTTGTGTTATCAATGACGAGGGCTTAGCAGTGCCACTAGACTTATACGTTTATATCACAAAGGGAAACTGAGCAAAATAGACAATATTTTCGTTACATTTTTCAAGCATCTACCACAGTGAATACATGCCCATTGCACCATTTTAAGACGCAAAGAACCTATTCATAATGTTAGAACTTGACCCATTGCTTTTATTCTAGTTTAGGATTTGTAATGGTGGTTCCCTGTTCCCCTTATTCCCCCTCCCTGATTTGACTTTCTAAAACATAGACCTTAACACTATCGGTGTACCTATACCTTTAACTCCCTTTTTTATTTTTAGAAAATGTTGACCAGTCAACCCTTGGATTAGTTGTTCTGTAGCAGTCTCATTCGGTCAACTCACACTGTGAAGTCAGCGCCTGAACCGGATACTGAGGTAAAACATCATGAGGTACACCGGTGGTGGCTTCTGGTGCCATAGAGAGGCTCAATTACAACAATACAAAATTAATAGGACATTATTGTGAATAGCCCATATTAGCTGAAGATGTACTCGTCAAATCCATCTTTATCGAATATTGTTACCCGTATCTATGGTGCACCTACTGGTACGCGCAGAGAACAATGGATGTGTGAACATGCAGTCCATTTTCTATATCCATTGTTTTTCTGCACAGAGCCAGGAAGTGACAGTGAGGAGGGCTGTGGCCGGGACAAGGCACAGGTAAGGAGATGGGGGGGGGGTTGCATCGCATTAGTTGTTTGGTGGGCATTGGGTGGGGTTAGTGGCTGTTAAGGAACACCTCACTTCACGCAGGTGCGGTGACGTGAGGCACATTAACAATAAGCAATGTGGGTGACGACATCCTATGCATCTTCAACACGCTGGTCATCGGTGATGGTGCGGACATCTACCAACTGTCCAAAGGCCCCCACATCACATTTTATGCCACAGTTGAACCCGGACTACGAAACCTTCAACTTCTGTACCACAGTACATATGAAGAAGGAAACACTGGACGCCTACCACACAAGACTCAGGAAACTTGCATTTTTGTGTGAATTCGACAACATTGAGAAGCAGATGAGGTGCCAGATCATCAACGGTATGCACTCCGAGAAACTGCACAGAATGGTGCTGGGTGAAAAGGGCATTCCCCTAGCCAGAATCCTCGAATATGGGCGCCAAAGAGAGCTGTCGCACGCGAGGGCATCGCACATGGGCACCACACTACAGAAGCTCCAACTGGTGCCAAAGACAGCACCTGCTCAGATTGCCAACCACCAAGCACTAAGAGAGAAACACAACGAGATGAGCAGTTCACCACGGTGGCAATCGAGGATCCAGGGGCCCACCGAGTGTGGATGGTGCGGAGGTGCACATCATGGAAGAAGAAACTGCCCAGCGCAAGGAACCACGTGCGTGGCATGTGACCGGAAGACCACTAAGCATGTTTCTGCAGATCATCAGGGCAGCCTCAACGCCCACAACCGCAACCGCAACAAGCTAAAGCCTTCCCCAAGAAGAAGAAGCAAGCAGGCAGGCATCACAACTGCTAACTCGTCAACAGATGAATCCGGATATGAAAATGGCGACCCAGTGACGGATGCAGGAATTGAACGAAGGAGAAGAAGAAGGAAAGTCTACTTAATCTCTGCACTTGAGTACAGAAGCACAGAGCTGACAAAAGAGACCAAGAAGACGAAATGCCCTATACAATACAGGGCCAGGAGACGCAAATGATGACAGACACTGGAACATCAGTAAATGTAATGCCGGCAACAATGTTCCGGACACTGCATCCTATACCTGGCCTCAGGCCAACCGACACACTCCTATTTGCCTACGGATGCAAGACCCAACTACCAGTGGAAGGACATTTTAGAAAGACACTAAGCAGAGGTGACAGAGTCCTCTAGTCAAAGATATACATTGTCAATGCAGGAATTGAATGCCTACTTAGTAAGGATGCAACGGAAAACCTAGGACTAATCCGTTTCATCTGCGATGTCAGGGATTCAACGGACATCTCCAACCTCCTGGGGAAGTACCCAGACATCCTCAATGGCATCAGATGTTTAAAAGGCAAACTCATAAAGCTTCACATCGACCAGACGGTACAGCCCTGGGTGGTACACCACAGAAGGACCCCATTTCATGTGAGAGACCTGGTCGAAAAGGAACTATGAGAACTCAAAAAGGCTGGCATCATTGAGCAGGTCACAGGACCAACGCCTTGGGTCTTACCTATGGTGGCAACAAAGAAGCCGAAGCAACCGGGGAAAGTAAGAATTTGCATTGACATGCGCCTACCAAATGCAGCAATCAAAAGGGAGCGTCACATCACCCCCACGCTAGATGAGATCATTACAGATCTCACAGGGTTGAAAGTGTTCTCAAAAATTGACCTAAACAATGGGTACCAACAGTTAAAACTACACTGCGACTCAAGGTACATCACCACCTTCTCCACGCACCTGGGCCTATGCCGGTACAAGAGGCAGAGTTTCGGCATCTCCTCGGCAGCAGAGGTATTCCAGCAGACCATCCAGGAAGAAATACAGGGCTTCCCAGGAGTGTTGAATGTCAGTGACGACATCCTCATCCACACCAGCGACAGGCAGGAACAGATGCGTTGTCTCAAGTTGGTGGTCAGCAGGCTGGAGACCGCAGGCCTGACCATCCACCGGGACAAATGCAAATTCCTGAAGGAGGAAATAACATTTTTGGTACATTTTCAACAGTGCGGGAGTGTCGGCTGCCCCATAAAAGGTTGCGGACATAAAGGAGGCCTCCCCTCCGACAGCACCCACAGAGACACGCAGCTTTTCGGTAATGGCAACATACTGCGGGAGGTTCATCCCCAACCTGGCAACAATGTCTGAGCCACTCAGGGAACACACCAGATCGAACACCAAATGGGACTGGAGTCCTGACTGCCAGGAGGCGTTTGAGCGGATCAAGACATCCCTCTCAGCCGAGACAACAATGGCATACTATGACCCAACACTAACAACGGAACTGTACGTCGATGCCAGCCCTCTTAGCCTCAAGATCATCCTCGTTAAAATATCTCAGAAAGGCGAGACAAAGCCCATTGCATATGCATTCCATGCCCTCACACCAACTGAACAGTGATACTCGCACATAGAGAAGGAGGCCATAGCAGTGCTTTGGGGCCGCCGCCATTTCCACATCTACCTCTATGGACAAAAATGCAGGGCCTACACTGATCATAAGCCACTCATCCCGATCTTCATGTGGTCATCATCACACTGCCGGGCCAGAATTGGGAAGTGGCTGCTCCACCTGCAGTAATATGAGTTCGAGTTGGCCTACCAAGCGGGCACAAACAATCTGGCAGACTTCCTATCCAGGCACCCGAGAGCTGCCACCCTAGGAGAAGTAAGTGAAGCAGAGGAGACAGAAGATCACATTTGCCAGGTTATTCACACCATGAAGCCCAAGGCAGTCAGCATCGAAGACATTGTGGAAGCCACGCACACTGACCGCTGTTGCAACATGATCAAGAACACCTTCATATCGGGCGAGTGAAAATCTTTCCTCCACCATGTAGACAACCGCACGCCAGCAGCCAGAGACTTCCTCATTGGCATGTTCCCAGTACGACAGGATTTGTCTGTCACCAGCGAAGGGTTGATCCTGAGGGGAGCCCGCATTGTGGTCCCCAGCAGCCTGCAGGACAGAATCGTGGCACTGGCACACGAAGGCCACCAGGGAATGGTCAGGACAAAAGCCGGTATTCGACACCGGGTGTGGTTCCCTCACATTGATACCGAGATGGAGCTAATTGTCGCATCCTGCCTCCTTGCCAAATCACAGGAGCACAGCCAAACCCTGAACCAATCAAGTCAGCAGAGCATGGATCATCAAGATTGGATGCTATTAGCGTCGACTTTTGCACAGTTCAGGAAGGGGCATACCTATTGGTGGCCATCGAAGACCACTCAAGATACCCAGAGATGGAAATTGTGTCCTCCACAGCAGCGAAATACTGTGATACCTGCACTTGAGAAGATGTTCGCTACACATGGCCTGCCAAGACGCATCAAAAGTGACAACGGACCGCCATTCCAGGGGTCAGAGCTCAAGAAATACCTGGACAACTTGCACATCAAACATCACCACATCACACCCAGGTGGCCACAGGCGAACATCGATTTGGAGAGGTTCATGCGGACCATCAACAAAGTGCTACGATTATCCAGGGCCCAAACCATCCCTGGAGAGTAGATCTATACACATTCCTATGAAACTATCGAGTGACGCCCCACAGCTTCACAGGTCTACCCCTGGCTGACCTCATGTACGGGACATTGGTAAGCTCATCCATACCACATCACCCAAGCAGGGGCGTAGACACCTACGACAGCGATCATACTCAACGAAGGAGAGTGGCAGCAAATGAACACATGAGTGTCAGGAGGCACGTAAGTAGGTCGGGACACCAGGTCGGAGACCATGTCTTGGTGTTGCGAAACCGCACAAAGACCAGGCTTGAATCACGGTATGACAGTGTACCCTGGACAGTGACCCTAATGGAAGGGACGATGGTGACAGCAGCACGAGGGCACCAGTCGATCACCAGGAATGCTTCTCGGTTCAAGAGGGTGCCCGGACAAATGTGGACTGATGGGGACAGGCAGTCCCCGGCAGAGGCAGAACCGCCACAAGATGTTTCGAGCCACCGGAACAAGAGAGAGGCGACCCCGAGTCAAGAGTCTGAGAAACAACCTGAAGGATATGACGAGGCGTCTCCAGAAGATGAAGGTGAGCCAGAAGGGGGAACTGGCCCGGGGACAGCCCCTCAGTCAAGGCCTGGTCGGTATGACCTAAGGGCAGCCCCAAAGGCTCCGGAGAGGCTAAGAGACTATGGGCCTCATTACACGGTAGGCGGTAAACCATGGCGCTGTTAGCGCCATGGTTCATGCCGGTAATTTACCGGTACCGCCTTGGTGGAAAGGGGAATTACCGTCCCATTCCAAGGTTGGCGGGGCGGTAATTCCCTCTTCCACCATTGCCCTTCCCCATTCCCATTTTTGCCCCATAGGGCATAATGGGAATGGGGAAGGCGCTAATTACGGTACCGCATATTGTGGTACCGTAATTAGCTACCTGGGACCCTTTGCGGGTTGGTTTTTAACGCCTGCAAAAAGCAGGCGTTAAATTCCCCAACCCGCAAAGGGACCTCGTAGTAAGGCGGTAAGGATTTACCGGTACCGATAAAATACCGGTACCGGTAAACCCTTACCGCCTACCGTGTAATGAGGCCCTATGAGTGGTAAAGTGATAAAGTGGAGAGTGCAGTACTGTGCTGGACTAGATTGCACAGCAAAGTTAGACTGTTTTTTTGACCTAGTTATGCATTTGTGTGTTGTTGTGTTTGGTTGGAAAAAAGGAGGAATGTTATGTACACCTCACATCCTACAGGTGCAGTGACGTGAGGCACATTAACAATAAAGGGTCCGCCCTGCCGGAAGGAAGGTAGTTCCGGGCATGGGCCAGAGAGAGTGTGTCATGTATTTCTTTCGCTCCTCGGCCCGGTCTGCTTGCAGGCCCTGACCCTCTCTCCCTCCACCAGCTGCACAAGCAGGGAGGGAGATAACAGTGGCCTTGAGGTGGGGGAGTGCAGTCAGGGGGTTTAAGTGTTGGGCAGGGGGCGGATACCCCCATTGAGCTTGGCAGATGGAGTAGAGGCGAGATGGGTGTGAAACCCCTGATGAGTGAGGACAGCAGGTGCTGAGAGAGCATGGGAATCGACAATAGGGGATTTGACAGATAGAGAAGCAGGAGAGGGAGCTCGTTGGGCAGGATTAGTCGGGCCAGGAGTCATCGATATGTGATTCAACCACTTTTGTTTCAGATGAATCACAAAGAACCCATTAATGATTATGTCCTAAAAGTGTTCATCTAAGGATTGGGAAAAGTAACCCACCACCCGAAGACCAAATAATAAACATATGAGGGGAAAAAAGCACTTGTTTGGCAAAGAAAGTGCAGATTGTAGGAGTTACTAATACTGGATATTCTGTTAGTAAATAAGGAGCAAACCTTTCTCATTATAATCCAGTATTCTGAAATTCGTATCCCGTCTCAAGCCCTTGTGTCCAAATTTGCTGAAATTTGGAAAAGAGCGGACTGCTCTTAGATCCACAATACGTTATGCAGTCCGTAAGCTCTGGTCACTGATAATGAAAGTGATATACTCTCTTAATTGCGTGAAACTAGAAGTGCAATATGTATGATTAGTGCATTTTGCAGACTTTGTATACATAGTAATGAATGGTTTAAAAAAAAATTGGGTGTAGTGTACCCCCTTTGTATGTTGTAAAGCATTCTGTTGCTCTTGGTGAGATAGACTTGTGCATTGTAAATGTAATAAATAAATAAATAAATAAATAACCTTAGATCATAGCAAATTTACAAAACTTACAGTCTTGGAGATTTGCAACAATGCCTGGCTTGGGTCGTGTTAAAAAGTATAAGGTGCTAACTCTTTAGACAAATAATCTCTTCATTTTCGTCAGTGTTCAGAAGAATATTGAAATGCTTTTAATGACATTCATCTAACTTTTTTTAGATCGCTGATCCCACCCAAGATTCGTTTTTTATACCGCTGCAGCAGGGTCGGAGTGGGGCATAAAACTGTCATGTGCACCAATGACAAAGTGGCCCATTTTTGCAAATGGCAATTCATTCCTTTTGTGACAGACCATTTGAGGAGTACTCAATTGGGAGTTTTTCGACAAAATGTGATGCAAATTGGGATTTTTAAAGAATATTTATTCAGTAAGACTTGTCAAAACTACTTGCTGCATGGTGAAGTAACAAGTAGTCCACTTTGACCAAAAAAACTGTCCCACACTAGAATGTTGCGTTTTTGGTTCGGGCATTGCCCTATTTCCCTATAAGCTAATGATTAGATGCCTAAAAACTTTAGGAACTGTATAGCTTTGTTGTTGGACTAGAGTTCCCTGGTGTTTTGTAGTTCTTCAGACTAGTTATTTGCATTGCAGGTGTATGACGCCGGCATGTGAGGAACAAGCCAGTCTGTGCCGTTACTTAAGGAGGTTGCTTTCTGCGTTTGCATGTTAGGATGTCTTTCTCATTGTTACTGATATTGATATTTTATTTCTATCGCACTCGTACACAAGTGTTTCAGAGCGCGACAAGGCAAGGGAGGGGAACAGGAGAGAACAAAACAGTGATCTTACTAGGCCCAGTGACAATGAAAACGTGCAAGTGCATGGGAGAGGGTGAAGGGAAAAGTGCATGGAAGGGGGAGAAGTGGAAAGTGTGAAGCAGAGGAGAAACAGATAAATAATAATAAATAAATAAATAATAAAGGCAACAAACACTGGTTGTGCAGCCAGCAATTTGCAAGTGCTAGGTTTAAGGCAGCAGACAGGATAGGTCTGATAAGTGCAGGGAGAAAAAAAGGGGAGCTGTATGGGTACAGATAAAGACCCCAGTGCAAGGGGTGGCCCGGAGGCAGTGCAGGAGGGTGGCAGGGTGTGCAGGTACCTGGGCCCGGAGGACAGAGGGTGGCCAGGTGCACGGTGCTAAGAGAGAACAGATCAGCAGGGGAGAGGGGGAGCGAAGGCAGAAGAAAAGAGGAAGGTCTTGAGTTGCTTCCGGAACCAGAGATGGTTCTCCTCAAGTTTTAGAGTGGAAGGGAGGCTGTTCCAGAGAGAGGCCCCAGCCGAAGACAAAGATCTACCCCCAGCTTGTCTCTCTAAAGAACGAATGACACAGCGGGAGTTAGAGGTAGGGGAGCAAAGAGCTCGAGAGGGGAGGTATTTGTGGAGGAATAGCTGAAGGTATTGTTGCTGCTAAATACGCTTATTTGCACATTAAAAAATCGTTTTTAACCTTTTTAGAATTATTAGTATATTTGAGTAGGAAAACGTTATTTCACTTCTCTTTCACCTTAGTTTCTGCTAGATTTGAAGTATTAAGTATTAGTTAAAAGATTAGCTGCCTACAAACTTTAAGAAATGTATAGCTTAGTTTTTGGACTACAGTTCCCTGTTGTTTTGTAGTCCTTCATACTACTTATTTGCATTCCAGGCGCGTGAGCACTGGTGCTGAGGAATAAGCCGGTCTGTGCTGCTGTGTTGCTGTACAAGCTCTTTGTGCTAAGACTCTGCCCTACTGTGTCCAGACCCACCCCCTTCTCTTCACTTGTGTCATGCATCCATTAGAAGCTATAGAGGTAGCACGAGATAATATGCAGACTAAAATGGAGGATAACTCTGCTTTTATGACTAGAGCCACATTGCGTTATGCTGAGACTTGTAGGAGACACAGGATTACTGCATTTCTCCCTGTTCAAATCTGTAAGGGCCCCATGAATAAAGGTGATAGTACTAATATGGAGGTTCCTCAACTCGGCACTATGGAGGAGAAATTCTCAAGTAAGGCTGAATGTGATAACACACGGGTCGAGGTTCCAGCACAGGTCAGCAAAGAGGCTTTATCGCTATTATTGCCTCCTGTGGTCAGCGATGGCAAGCCAGGGACCCCCGCCCTGGGTTGATCTAAATACTCTAGGCATAAAGGTGGAGGAAAATATCAACTGAATATTCTACTACTTAATACAAGATCATAAGTTATGCCTCTGAAGTCACCGATTACATTATGGAACACAATATTGTTATCTGTGCCATAACTGAGACATGGCTCCATAAGGCAGCCTCACCCTCCGTAATCCATGATACACCTAGTAATTACATCATGTGATATAAGAACAAACAGTGCCGAAATGGGGGAGGTTGTGGCCTTCATTCATAAAACCAACCTGGATATCTGGGAAACAGATATCACTAGTCAAGAGGAGTATGATACCCTCCTTATTAAGGTACGGACGGAGGCCACACTAACAGTTAATATCCTGCTAATATACAGGTCGCCAACATCAATGGCAGACTTTGCAACTGAAATATGCAATTTAATACTTACAATCCTCGAGATTCATGCTGATGGGAGATTTTAACCGTTGGAAAGGTAATAAGAATGATGCACAGGCCTTAGAGTTGGAGAACATGTTAACTAGCCTGGGTTTCTTCCAACATATTGAAGAAGCTACCCACTTAAAGGGTAATATGCTCGATTGGATTGCAACATACAATATCGCATTAATTTAACCTATGATTATGCCATGTCCATGGTCTTATCATTTCTTTATTTACTGCTCCATGCTTTCTCATAACCATTTTGAGCCTGTAGTTGTGGTCAAATAATGGACCACCTCTAGAAATACAGGAAAGGTGAAGCCAGACAACATGCAACAATGGATTGCTCCTCTAATAAATGACTTACCCAACTTACTAACCTCTGAACAACTCTCTAAATCCTTTCAAGATACAATGAAGAGGGTCATGAATTCTCTGGACCTGTTAAAAATGAAAATGGTAGCTCCAAAGAAACAGAACTGTGGTTCTCCCGTGACTGGAAGATTCTTAGGACTTGTAAAAGGAAAAGAGTTTATATTTGGAAACACTCACAATCAGTTGGCGATAAGATAATATACAGCCTGAATGCCAAAAAGTATAAAATGGAGGTGACACAAGCTATAAAAAAAAATACTTTCGAATCAAGAATAGAAAAGGCTCAGTATGATTCCAAGGAACTATTTATAATTCTTAAGAAATTAGAAAAGCCCCCTGATAATACTTGCAAGCTGCCAGTTAAAGATAAAGCATGGTGTACATCAATTCAGTATGCCATGTTAAAGAAACTGGAGACAGTAAAATCTAACATACAGAAGGTTAGATTAGCTACAGACTCTACGGCTTCAGTGCACTGTGATGGCCACACAGTAATGACATGTGTTCCACAATTACAGGCACTCCCCACTTTTAATTTCAGAACGGTGACGGAAGGAGAACTTAGGGCGATCTTGAGCAACCTTAAACCTATGAACTGCAAGGGGGATATTTGTCCAGCCCTGTTGGTAATGGCTTGCTCAGAATCACTTCTTAGCATCCTAACCAAAATTGTTAACACCTCATTGAGTGGTTGCCACGTGCCCTTGGACCAGAGAAAGGCATGGGTGTTAAGACGGATTTCTGAACTCTGCCCTGGAGGCGCAGAGGTTCAGAAGGCCAGCCTAGTTTCTTGGAACAAGGTAACCTCTGGACAAGCCAGGCCAATCAAGGTAGCGATCGCGGCGGTCAAGACTAGGTCTCAAGAGGGGTGAGGGTGACTGAAAGCCCGCAATGAGCACACAAAGCAAGGACACTTTAAAATTACTCCAAACAGGTGTTATATTAAAAATATATACACATTTATTACAAGGCCTTTGTAACATTGACCATAGCGAGAAATCACAATAAAACTCCAGTAGACCAACACATACCAAACCAATACAATATATATACAAATATAAACGAGTCTAACGAGTTAGACGCACGAAATGTGTAGACCACCTAGATGGGGAGGAAAACAGGCAGTGCGAATAATAATTAGATCCCGTCCGCCTTCAGAGGCACCTAACTAAAAGGAAGCCCAAGCCCTATGAAGAGTGGAGCCTTGTGCTCAAAAGTACCTGCACACGCTGGTGCCAACGGGCAAAAAGGGGAGTCTCTTCGAGGGAATCAGGCAGTTTAGTTCGGTGAAAAAATGAAGATGAACAGAGCTCCGCAACTCCAGCGCAGCCTCCACTGGGGGCAGAAACAGAGCGCGAGTACGGAAAGGCGTGCTGTTAGACACAGCGGGGAAAAGCTATGGGCTCCTGCAGGAGGGGGACCAGTTCTAGCGATGCTACTCACCGGTCCCCGATGCAAGCAGACCCAGGCTTCTCCGCGTCAGTTTCAGTGCTGGCAGGTTCAGATAGGAGCAGGGGACGTCTCGGCGTCGTGTAGATTCCGCAGCAGCAGAAGTTGAGTTGAGGACGTCCCAAACGCAGTGAACCCGCAAAGTTTGTTACCACAGCAGGGAAACGGAGCGGCCATGTGTATTTCAGCCAAATGTACACCACTCACTTCAGACCTGGGAATGCCAAGTGTACGAATCGTGTGAGAGTGACAAGGACTCGTAATACAACACAACCTGACGGCGGTTACAGAGCAAGGCTCCTGGGTATGCTGGTCAGTCTGCTGGATGGCCCAGAGACACTTCCGAAAGGCTTACGTGCAGGAGATGGTGAAGATGCCGAGAATAGTTGTTCCCACTATTCCAAGGGTCGAAGTACCAGTACAGGCCTTGTCGTTCAATCAGAGGTAGAAAGTGACAGCAGTGCAGAGGAGCAGTCCTTCAGCGGGTCACCAGCGATTCTTCGGTTCAGCCTCGTGGTTGCAGGATACTTGGCTCCTGTATTCCTTTGTTCGTGAGAACTCAGGAGATCGACCTGGTAGTGGCGTTTCCAGCCCCCTCTTATCCACGGTTCCCTTCGGGCCAAAACGGAGGGCACCCAATGGGAGATCCGCTCATAAAACACTCACACCATCTGTGGACCTCATCACGGACCACGGGGGTCCCAGGCATTCACACCACCCTAGACTCTCTGGCGCCCAGGATGTGTATTGGGACCAGACATCCCAGCCCCCATCCTGGAGGCACACACAGGCCTGTAGAAGCCTGCGAAAGCATCTGTGTTTCGTGGGAAAGTACATGCCCAAATAAGGAATGCCCCAGGTCGGCTCGACCTGGGGGAGTTGAAGGGGGCAAGACGGTCAGCGGACAGGACAAAGAGCCTCGTGGTCTGGCCATTTTGGGAGCCAGGCCACTATTTTGGGCTAAGCGCGAGAAACGCGCTTAAAACGCCAAAAGGAGCTCAAAAACACAAGAAACGATCGCTGCCACCAATCCCGTCTGTGATTCACTTGCACCATTCATTTACAATCCAAAGAGAGTATCTAGGGCCTGTAGAAGACTAGAGACCCAAGAGAGCAGTAACTTAGCTTACAGTGCCCTCTGGTGCCATGTTGCACGAAAGCTGCAACATGATAAAGAAACTATGGAAAACAGCGTTTCCCGGTACTGACTGTCTTAAGGGCATGTCAGTTTCCCCTTAAGAATGGAGCGAAAGCCCAGAGGAGTGCGGCAGAAGTCTCTGACAAAGTCTAGATCATGGTGTCATGATGCCTACCTCCAAGGAGCCAGGTCCGACCCAGCAACCCCAGAGGCAGGCATCATTTCCCCCAGGGGAGTGCCAGCGGGCCCAAGCTGGAGGCCCTTTGGACGCAGTCCTGGCGCCTTAGGCGCCAGGCTCATGTTGGACCCCTGTCCTGGCGCCTTAGGCGCCAGGCTCATAAAGCTAGACATGTGTTCAAGTGTTTTAATGTGCACTTACCTGATGCAGACCATGCTGCCACATCCAGGCCCTCTTGAGGCCTGAATGGAACTACTTTACCTGTGGGATTACTTTCCACCCGGGTGTGGTCGGGGAAGGATACATACCTGATCGGAGGAAGGATACACACTTGGAACTTCTTCCAAAGCTATTTAAACCACACCCGATCAGCAACTCACGCTTCGCGTTGTTCTGCTCCTCGCAGCTGGACGCTCACCGTGCCAGCTCCTGCATCTGGACTTCAGCCACGCCTGTCAGCATCCTGGGTCACCTGCAAAGGGAGACAAGAGACCTTACCAGCAAAATCTGCACCACGGAGACATCACCGACGATCCTGAAAGGGAAGACATTATTTTTAAAAGCATTTCGTTACGATCGCTGCAGCGCTGCATTTCACTCACCTTTCCTGGGTTCCTCCATCTTCAGCAGCGATCATCCGGATACACAGCCACTTCCCAGAGCCTAGAGAAAAAGACAAGAATAAGAGGCGAGAGAAGGAAGGGAATAGGAAAAGCTCAGTTTCCTTCTAAGACTTACCTGTTGGGTCATTCCCATTTCATTTCGGGTCTTGCCGCTTCCAGGCATTTCCGGACCCCGGCCCCTATGGGGAAAAAAGACAAAGACATTGAATGAGCGTATGCAAAGACAGTTCCTGAGCGCTCATCCAGAACTAACCTGCCATTTACTGGAACTGGAACTGCACGTTTCACTTCGGGTCGGCGCCATATCTCCGGCATTCCGAACTCCGGCCCCTAAGGGGAAAAAAGACATAAGCATTAGCGCTTGCTGCAAAAAGGCAATGAACATTATTATTTAGCTTGGACTTTTGAACTTGCAACAGAACTTTTACAGAGCCTTACCTGAATAGTCAAGCTTACCTGAACTCCCATCAATCCTCAATCCAGTGAAGTAACTGGGTTTCAACGCGCCCCTGCATCAGAAGCAGGATGGAGAGCTCATCCTTCCTGACCCTAAGGTGAGACTTCACGGGGAATCGTGGAAGGGCATCGTGGAGGGTAGGAAGAGAGTGGGAGGTTTGAGCATAACTCAGTCAGTAGGTAATACTCCCTTTTCACGCACAGGGGAATATTCCTGCGAGCCGGAGAAGCCAGAGTAGATGGCCCTTCCTGTCCATCTTCAGAGTCCTGCGCTTCACCATTGAAGAAGCATCTGCACTCGAAGCCAGACCTGCGCCTCCGTGGGAATCAGGTGAGCATTACAGAACGCGAAGCCTACCCACAATTTCCCACCTGGGCGCTATGGAGACTTTCGAGACTGACCAGCTGGCCCAGCTTTTGGGGGAATTACGGGCAGAGGTGCACTCAGCCCGCCAGGAGACTAACGCTCTCAAAAGAGAACTGATCTTATCCAAGGAAAGAACAGATGACCTAGCCAAAAGGTTATTACAGGCCCAGGCAGGGCACACTCCTTTACCTAATTCCGGAGACATTTCCACATCAATGGGTTTGAGTAACCCGGTACAAATTAATCTACCTGGACACATGCCTTTGGCCCCGCCTGAACGTTTTGCGGGGGATCCCAAGAAATATGCCGTCTTTATGAACCAATGTCGTTTACACTTTCTATGCAGACCCGGAGCCTTCCCTAACGACCAGACCAAGGTAGCCTTTATACTATCTTACCTCAGTGGCAGTGCTGCCGATTGGTCTATTCCATTGGTAAATCAGGATGATCCCATTCTCCAGAATTTTCAGGGCTTCCAGGCCAGCATGGAAACATTTTTCGCTCGACACTCTCAAGGACAGGCCCTTGATAACGAACTGCTATCCTTACGACAAGGTAATCAGGATCTTCTGTCCTACATAGCCACCTTTAACAGACTGGTTGTGGAAACTGGATGGCCAGAAAGCAAAAGGATCACATTGTTTCATCGAGGCCTGCGCGGAGAGCTTAAGGATGTTCTAGCTCAGATAGTAAACCCACCCCAGGTCTGCGCAGACTACATTGACTTGGTGGTTCAACTTGATCACAGACTTCAAAATAGAAAAGCAGATCGGTTCAAGTATGAAAACCGAGCACCGATCAAAACCCACGCTAACTCCAAGAGTACCGACATATCTGAACCTATGCAAATCGGTGGTGTTAAAGGACCATTAACGCAGAAAGAACGAGAGAGAAGGCGGCAAATGCAACTTTGTCTGTATTGCGGGACTTCTGGTCACTTTCTTCGAAATTGTCCAGTTAAACCACTTAAGAAGGTGGTTGGAGCTACTGATAACGAATTAGTGACACCTGATTCGGGAAACGACCTAGCTTGGCAAGCGTAGGGGTCCGCTTGCCGAGCTTGAAAACTAACTCTTTGACCTCGCATTTTGTCATGCCAATGGTGCTCGTGGACCCAAAACAGCGTCAGCATTTGCATGCTATAAAAGCATACATCGACAGTGGAGCTATTGGAAATTACATAGACCGTGAATTGGCTTCCAGGATTAAGCTTCCTCTCCGCCCGAAAGTAACCCAAGATGTCATTACTACAGTAGATGGAACCGAAATAGCCTCAGGGCCTGTAACGCATTCCACTGTTGAAGTGACACTGGTGGGTCAGGATGGACATCGGGAAGCAATCGTGTTTGATGTGATCAAGGCCCCACAATTTCAAGTAATTCTTGGAATTCCTTGGTTAGAAACACATAATCCCAGAATTGACTGGCGAGCAAAGAAGATAAGTTTTCCTGATTGTGAACCAACTTGTTATCCAAGAAATCCAGCTATGGGTCTAGCCTCAGCAACTTCCACCCCGGTACAGCTACCGTCAGAATACCAAGAATTCCAAGACGTTTTTCAGAAAGAACAGGCTAACACGTTACCTCCCCATCGGTCTTATGATTGTCAAATCGATCTGGTACCCAATGCTCAACTACCTTGTAGTAGGATTTATGCTCTTACGGAACCTGAGAACCTGCATTTGCGTCAGTATTTAGATCAGTACCTAGCCAATGGTTTTATTCGCCCGTCCAAGTCTCCTGTCTCTTCAGCCCTGTTCTTCGTGCCGAAAAAGAAGGCGACCTTAGAACGTGTATAGACTACGCGCCCTAAATCAAATAACGATTAAGAATCGTTATCCTCTGCCCTTGATCCCTGAGCTTATCGACCAGGTGAAAGACGCTTGTGTGTACACCAAGTTAGATCTCCGAGGAGCTTATCACCTGGTGCGCATAAAAGAAGGCGACGAATGGAAGACTGCATTCCGCACCAAATTTGGGCTCTTCGAGTATCAGGTGATGCCCTTCGGGTTGTGCAATGCACCTGCCGCCTTTCAGTACTTTATGAATGATGTTCTTTGGGAACTTATCGATGTCTGTGTCATTGTTTACATTGACGACATCCTGGTGTACTCTTCTTCAGAATCTGATCACAGAAAACATGTTAGGGCAGTTCTTGAGAAATTGCGCCAGCACAGACTATTTGCAAAACTCGAAAAATGCGTTTTTCATACCACAGAAGTTGAGTTTCTCGGATTCATCCTGACACCTCAAGGAGTCCGAATGGACTCGCGAAAGGTGGACGCCATCCTCAAATGGCCATCTCCTAGCTCGGTGAAGGGAGTTCAGAGCATGCTCGGCTTTGCCAATTTCTATCGAAGATTCATCCCGGAATTTTCCCGAACAGTCCAACCCATCACTGCTCTCCTAAAGAAAAACAAACGCTTCGAATGGACTCTTGAAGCCGAACAAGCCTTCCAGGACCTGAAAACCAAATTCACCTCTGCACCTGTACTGAAACACCCGCACCCAGATCTCCCGTACATAGTGGAAACCGATGCATCCAGTTCGGCCATGGGAGCTGTCCTGTCGCAAAGAGACCCAAAAACTAACCAACTACACCCAGTGGCCTTTTGGTCCAGAAAATGTTCTCCTCCTGAAATCAACTACGCAATTACCGATAAAGAGTTACTGGCCATCAAATCTGCTTTCAAGGCTTGGCGTCACTATCTTCTCGGGGCAAGACACACCATTACCGTAATTACGGACCACAGAAACTTACAGTATTTAAAGACGGCCAAAGCTCAATCTTCACGACAACTCCAATGGGCTCTATTCTTTGCGGAATTTGATTTTGTAATTACCTATCGCCCTGGCTGCAAGAATGGAAAAGCGGACGCCTTATCCCGGATTGGCATGGAAGAACCTAATTCGAGCTTAGAACCTGTGCCCATCATACCTGAGCAAAGAATCTTAGGCTTAACTTCATTGCACACTATTGAGGACATCCAAACGCAAGTAAAACAACTTCTAGACTCTTCAACCTTACTGGAATGGAGTCAGAAGGGTCCTCATTACACCGTTAAGGATGACTTACCCTACTTCCAGGAGCGGTTGTTTCTGCCAAGTAAAGAATTGCAAGAACTTGTTATTGCCCATCATCATGAATCTTCAATGGAAGGACATCCTGGTATCGCTAAAACGGAGGAAAAAATCAAACGTCACTTCTGGTGGCCTTTTTGGAGAAAAGACATAAAGTCTTTTGTTCTGTCTTGCGGAATTTGCGCCCAAAACAAGGCTCAAAAGAAAAGGCCAGCCGGCCTACTTCAACCCTTGGATATTCCACCGGCACCATGGCACACCCTGTCAATGGACTTTATAACCGACCTGCCTCCTTGTGCTGGTTACAACACAATCCTTGTAATTGTGGACCTATTTACCAAGATGGCCCACTTTATCCCTTTAAAGGGTTTGCCTTCTGCTTCCACCTTGGCCAAGGAATTCCTGGAGAATGTAGTTCGCATACATGGTTTCCCTTCCATATTAGTCTCGGATCGTGGAAGTCAATTTATCTCCCATTTTTGGAAGAAGTGTTGCCAACTAGCACAAATAGATGTGCGGTTATCCACCAGCCACCACCCCCAGACCGACGGACAAACCGAGAGAACCAATCAGACTCTCGAGCAATATCTTCGGTGCATGTTACACCAATCCGAGTTAAATTGGAAAGACATCCTTTGGATCGCAGAATATGCATACAACAATTCAGTGCATTCTGGAACCGGACAAACCCCCTTTTATACTTTGTATGGTCACCATCCTCGGACCTCTGACCTAGATCCACCTCTGACCCTGGAAATGCCCGCAGTAAATCATCTGCATTCCACAATAACCAGAGCCTTCAAAGAAGCTGCAACTCATTTACAGCAAGCCAAGAAAAAGTATAAAGAAAACGCAGATTTGCATCGAAGTAAAACTCCTCCTTACCAAGTAGGAGACCAGGTATGGCTAGCAACTAAACACTTATCCCTCAAGGGCCCGCGAACCTTCAATCCCAGATTCATAGGACCTTATCCCATCAAGGCTATAATCAACCCAGTGGCCTTTAAACTGGATCTACCGTCCAACATGCGTATACATCCAGTTTTTCATGCATCTCTTTTGAAGCCCGTACAATCAGGAACCCGATTGTCCAAGCCTCCAGATCCAGTTCAAATTGAAGGGGAATTAGAATTCGAAGTTAAAGACATTTTAGACTCCAAGGTGGTAAAGTCGAAACTCTTCTATCTTGTTGACTGGAAGGGATATGGACCTCAGGAGAGATCGTGGGAGCCTAGTAACCATGTCCACGCACCTCAATTGGTACAAAGGTTTCACCGGAGATTTCCAAACAAGCCAAAACCCCCGGAGGGAAGAACCTTGGGAGGGGCCTTGAGGGGGGGTACTGTCATGATGCCTACCTCCAAGGAGCCAGGTCCGACCCAGCAACCCCAGAGGCAGGCATCATTTCCCCCAGGGGAGTGCCAGCGGGCCCAAGCTGGGGCCCTTTGGACGCAGTCCTGGCGCCTTAGGCGCCAGGCTCATGTTGGACCCCTGTCCTGGCGCCTTAGGCGCCAGGCTCATAAAGCTGGACATGTGTTCAAGTGTTTTAATGTGCACTTACCTGATGCAGACCATGCTGCCACATCCAGGCCCTCTTGAGGCCTGAATGGAACTACTTTACCTGTGGGATTACTTTCCACCCGGGTGTGGTCGGGGAAGGATACATACCTGATCGGAGGAAGGATACACACTTGGAACTTCTTCCAAAGCTATTTAAACCAGACCCGATCAGCAACTCACGCTTCGCGTTGTTCTGCTCCTCGCAGCTGGACGCTCACCGTGTCAGCTCCTGCATCTGGACTTCAACCACGCCTGTCAGCATCCTGGGTCACCTGCAAAGGGAGACAAGAGACCTTACCAGCAAAATCTGCACCACGGAGACATCACCGACGATCCTGAAAGGGAAGACATTATTTTTAAAAGCATTTCGTTACGATCGCTGCAGCGCTGCATTTCACTCACCTTTCCTGGGTTCCTCCATCTTCAGCAGCGATCATCCGGATACACAGCCACTTCCCAGAGCCTAGAGAAAAAGACAAGAATAAGAGGTGAGAGAGGAAGGGAATAAGACTTACCTGTTGGGTCATTCCCATTTCATTTCGGGTCTTGCCGCTTCCAGGCATTTCCGGACCCCGGCCCCTATGGGGAAAAAAGACAAAGACATTGAATGAGCGTATGCAAAGACAGTTCCCGAGCGCTCATCCAGAACTAACCTGCCATTTACTGGAACTGGAACTGCACGTTTCACTTCGGGTCGGCGCCATATCTCCGGCATTCCGAACTCCGGCCCCTAAGGGGAAAAAAGACATAAGCATTAGCGCTTGCTGCAAAAAGGCAATGAACATTATTATTTAGCTTGGACTTTTGAACTTGCAACAGAACTTTTACAGAGCCTTACCTGAATAGTCAAGCTTACCTGAACTCCCATCAATCCTCAATCCAGTGAAGTAACTGGGTTTCAACGCGCCCCTGCATCAGAAGCAGGATGGAGAGCTCATCCTTCCTGACCCTAAGGTGAGACTTCACGGAGAATCGTGGAAGGGCATCGTGGAGGGTAGGAAGAGAGTGGGAGGTTTGAGCATAACTCAGTCAGTAGGTAATACTCCCTTTTCACGCACAGGGGAATATTCCTGCGAGCCGGAGAAGCCAGAGTAGAGGGCCCTTCCTGTCCATCTTCAGAGTCCTGCGCTTCACCATTGAAGAAGCATCTGCACTCGAAGCCAGACCTGCGCCTCCGTGGGAATCAGGTGAGCGTTACACATGGTGAAAACAACAGGAAAAAGTTTGGGGGTTGCCACATGGAAGGAAAATTAGCCACAATTAAGAAATCTTTCCTAACAATGGGTAACACTGTTATTAAAAAAAAACAGGTCTAGACCCAGATATACCAGGTAATTATAGATCTATCACCAATTCCCCATTTCTGCTGAAGATTCTGGATAGGGTGGCATACCAACAAATATTAGGCCATTTGACGAAACATGCTGTGCCTAACAAGTGGCAGTCAGGGTTTAGACCAGGCTTCACTAGTGAACTGGTTCTTTTGGACTTGAAGTCAAACATGCTGCACAACATGGATAATGGCCACATAATGCTATTGATGGTACTAGACCTCTCAGCCACGTTTGATTTGGTGGAGCATCCACTTTTGTTGCACAGCCTTAAGGAGGTGGCATATTTTGGTGTAGATGTGGTGGCTTGGGTACAATCACTCTTAGAGGGTATAAATGTCAGGGTCTGCAGTGGCACCACAAAGGCCTCCCCAGCTCCCTAGCCCTATGGCGTTCCACCGGGAGCTTGCCTGTCTCCCTCCCTGCAAAACATGTTTACCGCCTTCCTCACTAGAGAGTAAGGGCATATGATTTTCCAACTATGTAGATGCTACAAAGTGTATCATTTCCTTATCGGTTAATCACAGGGAGGATACACTTGCACTTCAATGAGATATTTGATCTCATCCAGTGCCGGATGAGGGAGAATGGGCTGGCGCTTAACAGCGACAAAAAGGAACTTGTGGTCATAGGGACAAGCCCCAGAAACTCCACACTAGAAGACAAATATTTAGAGTTCAAAAGAGCAGACTGTAAAATCACCACTAAAAAGAAGATTAAAATGCCCAGAGTTTTCTTTGATCAAAGTCTCACCATGAAAACCCAAATTAACAACCTTGTCTCTACGTCTTCCTATTATATAAGATTACTGCCTCACATACCGCCTTATCTATCTACTAAACGCATTGAGACTATTGCCAGAGCAATTATAGGCACAAAGATAGATTATTGCAGCAGTCTCTGAACTGTAGTCAACAAAGGGGAAAGTGCAATACACCAGGTTATACAGAACAGTGCTATTAGAGCTCTAGTTGGACTCAGAAAATATTATCTTGTCTCAGAGGTTACGAGGAGGTTACATTGGCTCCCGGTTGAGGCTAGGATACACCTTCATCTGCTCACTATTGTTCACAAATGTTTGGAGGGGTCAAACCCACAATACCTGGCAGAGAGGAAAATTAAGAAAAAATGTAACATCGGATAACACTAACATGTTAATCCTTCCAAGAGCTAAGCTGGCTCAAGTTAATAAAAGTTTGGTATAGCAGCACCTATGCTCTGGAACTCAATTCCACCTGGCCTCAGAGGTAAAAAATTGCTTGATAAGTTTAAAAAGAAACTTAAGACCCTTCTCTTTAGATAATCCTGTATGTTAGGCAGTGCTTCCTATGTTTGACAGTCTGTTTTAAGTGATTTATTTGTATCTCCTGTCTTCTGTATGTGTTTTCCTTTGCTACAGGTTGTCCTCTTCTTTCCCCGTATGCCTCTGCGCCCTTTCTGGTGTGAACAATAAACAATGAATTAAAGTAAATTAAAGTAAAGTAAAGGCCAGTCTGAGCCTGCGCTGCAGTGAGACTGTATTTTTTGGGAGCAGCCCAGCAGAGGAGAAACCAGCTTTAAGTGGGCGGGGAGGTCACACAGACCAGTTGTTGGGGGTGACTCCCAAGTCTGTATCTGGCTTGCTGGGATCTGCTGCTCTTTCCCACCATGGAAGATTGTTCATTGTCTCCTTCAGCTGTACCACGTGTTCAGAGACCACAAAATTGAGCTCTGCATCTCACAATTTTGAGGATTTATTTGGTATCTCCGCAAGTGGTCTCTGACCTTGGCTGTGGGCCTTTCTTTGCATGTCTTGCTTTCTGTGCCGAATGAGTCCGCGCGGCTCATCTCATATTCAGTGGCTTGAGGCCTGCTGTAATTTTCCTAACCCTTATAATGTGGTTTCAACAATGTTCTTGTTATGCTACATTCTCTATAGGTTCGTCACACTTGGTCCTATTAGGTTTTATATATACTCCTGTAGTTCCATATGGTTGTTTGTGTTAAGCATCTGCAGGCTTGCTCAGCAATTTTTGTGCCTTGCAGTGTTACTGCATGTGGCTAATGACAAAATAATAAAAGCAATTACGCATTGACTGGGACGTATAAGAGAGTTTAAAGGGGTATTAGATGAGAGGAGAGGAGATGAGATGGGTCAAGAAATTAGATTTAGATATGTCTGGGGAGGAACTGCTTCCATGGTTTGCCTTTTTGTATTGCACGATGAAAAAAAATACAAAATGTGTGCCCTCAATGACAGTGAAACCGCAGAGTGGTGTTGAGGTGTTAGATCTAAGTAGAGAGAGGTATAGCAATGTTCAGACAAAGGTTCAGGCTAAGGTTGAAGTCTTTGAATGCTTGCTAGATGGCTGGAGCTTGAGTGAGAGAGAGAGGGCTAGAAGGGGGTGTCTGACTTCACCCGTATAAGGATCCAGGGTGTTCGATTTTAACTTACATCTGCAAATAGGTGAGATAGCAGGGAGGGAGTTGGATAGGGGACAGAGGTACTGAAATGGACGGTAGAGTGATCCAATGCAGAGGGCAATAGAAAGGTTTGGTGAGTGAGAGAGGAATAGAGGAAGACACAGTCAAGGCAATACCCTTGGGTCTGAGTAGGAAAGGTGTGAAGGGAGGTCAGCGAATGTTCGGAAAGCAGATAGTCCATTTTGAGTTTAGCGGGGTAGAGGAGATTTTAGGTAGGAGGCAGTCCCACATGAGAGTGACAGAGGCTTCAGTGGGATGCCAGTAAAGCAGGAGGTCAAGATCAGTCCATAAGGAGCTGAGAGGACGAGGTGGGCAAAAAATCAGGAGGATGGAGAGATGATGAACGAGAAAAGCAGAGTGGAAGTAAATGCCAAAGAGAGAGCAGAGAAGTCTGATGGTGGGAGGGGCCGAGGAGTTTACTTTTTAGACCATACGGCCAACTTCCCCACTCTTTGATTGTAGGGTGGAGGAGTGGTTTAAGGTAGAGAAGCCCGAGTGTAACGCCACAAGTATTGAAGCCCCTTAGGAGGTAATCCATATTACAGCTATGCCCATAACTAAGATTGGTGAATTTGAGGAATCAAAGAGGTCAAAGAAGAAAGAAGTTTTATTGAACACAGATTTAGGATGCCAAAGACATCTATAAGAGTATTATGGGGAAGAGGAAGAGTGTGTATGTAGTGGTAGAGAGGTGTTGGGTCGCCTGGATTAAGTTAGTGTGGGATAGGCAACCTGGTCGTTTCCTGTGGGTGATTCATAGGATGGGTATAGGATAGGATCAGATGTGCAGTGATGAAGTGGGTGGTTGTCATAACACTGCCTTCTGCCTCCAAGGTGGAGACTGTGGTCATCCATCCTCCTGAAAAGAAGAAGGCATTTCAGGAATAAAGCTTATGTGACAAATATTTGGGGTGACAATGTATAGTGCTTACTCAGAAATGTGGCCCCTTCCAAGATGGCAGCCGTGTGGGTCACACATTTACCTTCCCATTCTGGCGGGCATCTGGTTCTGGGTCACCTAGGATGTGCAACATCAATCCTCAGCTATGGTGGCTCTGTTGCTAACTGCCTTGTGTCTAAGTGCTTCAGGTTAGTGTTTATGACATCGTCCCTATTTACCCCGAGTTTTCCTGTGCTTATTGTCTGCATTTTCCCAAAGCTATTCCCAGGGCTAGACTGGCCTACAAGGAACCCTAGAGATTTCCCGGTGGGCCTATGCACCCTGGGTCTCTTTTGTATTTAATTTTCACATTTTCTCCTAGAAAAAGGGTTTGGATTGCTCAAAATGTGTACTATGGGGACACTATGAAAAGGTTTTCCAGGGCCTCTTTTGGTTCCCAGTCCACCCCTGGCTATTCCTAACCCTTCGTCTACAGTCCTCTGGGCCTCCTTCTTTAATTGCAGTCTGTTTGGTGTCTCCCTCTGCATTCTTATCTGAGACTTACCTCTGAAGCCCTCGGCCAGGCCCTCCTCTCAGTCTCCAGTTCCTCTGATAGCCTGTGACCCTGCACCACCCTGAACCCCCTCCTATTGGTCAGACCACAGCTACTTCCTCTCCTGATATACCTCATGGAACTTGCTTCATTCAGCCTGCCACACAAGAGATCCTTCACATCACACAGGTCCCCCCACCCACTAGAGTGTTTTTCTTTTCTGCATTAGGCTTATCTCCCATGGGTCTCTTGCCCGCAGGGGTTCCATGATCGGTGGCATGGTGGCTTCGGGAACGAGAAGGCCTGTATTCAGAAAGGTACAGTGCAAAGGCGTCCAATTAAGTCCTGCACTTGACAGTGGGGTGGTGGAAGAGAGGTGAGGGGTGTGTGAATGAGGTTTCCTGGAGCAATTTTGCTAGTGGTAGAGAGAGGGTGAGGCACAGGAGAAGGATTATGAGGGGAAACATGGTTGAAACAAGGGAGGGAAACGAAGCTATAGGCAAATACGCATTTAGTGACAAAAAGTAAAAATGTTGTCAGATGGACAGGTAGATGGCAACAATAACTTTTTCTTTTTTTTAATGTTTTGTTTGATTTTACAAACTTTTCATTTTCATTTCTTCATAAAAAAGAATAAAAATAAATAAAATAAAAAAAAAAAAAAAAAGGACAAAAAAAAAGAAATATAAAAATACGACAAAAGAAACTAGACAAGGTGACATTATGAAGTAGGAGCATCATAGAATCCTTGTTTCTGTTTCCTTCGTTCGTTTCAAATGTCATTTGTTAATAGCTATCCAGAATTTAATAATTGTTAAAATTAACTTTTGATCTTGACCTCTTAGCAGATTGTCCCATCTTTCTTTGGTTGTTAATTCTTTCTTTGATATACCAAAATAGTCTCTGTGTAGAGATCTTTGGTCTTTCAAGGCCGTGCAAATCATAACCAAATGAAATAAAGTTTCTTTGTTGGTTGCAATTTTACAAAAACGGCAGGATGATGTTATTTTGTTTGTTTTATCGATCATAGCTTGATACTCTTGTGTTGGTAGGATATTCAGCCTAAATCGGAGGAACAGGTCACGAATATGACAATCCGGGAAGATGTTTAGATAGGCAGGTAATTCGTGTAAGGCTCTTGTTTCTATTTGGCATTTTAGATGTCTTTTGTATTGGGCTTGATCACCGATGGTTTGGATCCAGTCGTTCGTCTGAATTTTACGTTTGGCATATTGAGGTCTATTGATTAACATTTCTTCAGATATATCGCCAGCTTGCATTTCCGTTTTGATTTTAGAACTCCATTTTGTTAGTGCTGTGATATGAAAAGCGTTTTTTTTTTCTCTCAATATTTCTAATGACGGGATCTTATCTTTTGTGATTATTTTTCTAAGAAGGTCCATTTGCTTCCATAGAACGATGGATTTAATGGATTGGAGAGCTAGTTCGAATCGTATTCTTGCCATAGGAAAAGACTTTGGAAGAGATAGGGTTTTTCTCCAAAACAGCGCTTCATATCTAGTCCAATTAATGGATTCGTAGTTGATGAGGGATTCAGAAGCATACGATAGAACAGGAATTACTTTTTGTTTGTACAAGGCTATTATTGGTCTAAAAGAATATGTGCCATACTTCCTATGGAAGAAGCTGCCTTGTCTGGCCAGAGATCTGGCTTTGTCCTCTAGATAATTTTTCCATTCCTGTTCATTTGCAGAGGAGTTGATCATCGCACCCAAGTATTTCATCGACGTTGTCATGGCGATCTCATTTCCATCTAAGAGTATTTTTAGGCTGGGTTTATGGGTTTTCTGTGGGGCGAGTCTCATCGTCCTTGTTTTGTTACAATTAATCACTAGATCGTTCTCCTGCATGAATTCTTGGGTTTTATCTAGAGATTTTTGTAAGCCCGCTATAGTCTTGTCCAGAATGATGATGTCATCAGCATAAATTAAAGTCTGAACAGTTTCGTTGTTGATTTTAGGAGGATTCGCTACTGAGTTTTGAATTTGTTTGCTAAAGTCAAATGTATACAAATTATACAAGCACGCAGCCAAAGGGCATCCTTGTTTCAAGCCATTGGAGGTTTGAATTGGAGAAGTAACTGTACCGTCGTTCGTTAGGCGAACTCTAACAGAGGTATTTGAATAGAGTTGCTTGATGGGGTGCAAGATTGAGTCTGGGCAACCCCAGGCTGTCAGTTTGGACCATAGCTTTGACCTGTTCACTGAATCAAAGGCCATTTTTAAATCTATGAAGATTACATAAATTTGATGTTTTTTTTGTATTGCCTCATGTTTAATCAGGTTCAGGAGTAGTAAGTTCACATTTGTTCCAACTTTCTTGATAAAGCCAGTTTGTCTTTGGTCTCGTTTGGCGTTTTCTATTGCCCAATTAGTGAGTTTTGTAACAAGATATCCTGCGAATAATTTGCCCAAGGGATCCAACAGGGCTATGGGTCTATAATTTGCAGGGGATTTGCGGTCTCCATTTTTGTAGATGGGAATCAAAACAGCAGAAGTCCAACTTTGCGGAATTTGTTTCGTTTTTTCTATCAGTTGGAGGAGATGAAAAAAGAAGGCTGCCCATTCTTGCGGGTTTGCTTTAAGGGTAGCGTTAGATAGACCGTCAGGTCCCGGTGCTCTGGAAGGGTTCAACTCCATGATGGTGATTCTTATATCCTCCACATCCCAGTTGAGATTCCAAGGTTCTTTATTTTGCATTTTATTAGTTAGAGACACATTTGGATAGGTGTTGTACAAGGTTGTAAAATGCTTTGTCCATTCTTGAGCTTCGACTTCTTGGATCATAGCGGTTACTTTGGAAGCAGGATTGAGCAGAGTCCAAAAGTTCCTTGAGTTTTGGTCTTTTAGAGCTGCTAAAATTGCTTCAGCGTCATTCTGTTTAGTTAGAGCTTTACTTGTTTTAATTGAATTAGAGTATTTTTGTTTTTCTTTTTTTATTTTGATCTCAAAGTCAGGTTCTTTCAATTTTTTTAATTGTCTGATTTGTTTTTGAAGCTTCTTTTTCTTCTGGGCAATTTCAAGATTGAATTGATGCTTATGACAGACAATAGGTTGGTGTTTTTTATGTGATGGATGATGGTATTTCTCGAGAATCCAACTATAGTTAAGTTTTGCATGATCATGCAGTGTAGAATCTTTAAAAGTTGACAATAAGTCAGGTATTTGATGGTTTTTAATGCGAATTCTATTGAGAGCATTATTAATCTCGAGAGGTGGCAAAATTATTCGTGGATATTTTAAAGTTGCTGAGTCCCATGTGATTCTTATTTGGTGGTGATCGCTGGAAGTTTGAGGAATGTTTTCAGTAGAAGTTATTAGAGTTCTCAGGCCTTCTGAAGAAAAAATGTAGTCAATAATAGAATTTGTGTTGTTACAGGACCATGTTGGAATCGGGATTCCTTTATTGTCCACTGCAGGGTCGATTAATGTGATGTTACGAATCGATAATTCTTTTACCCATTTTTTAGCTCTCTCTGATAATGCATTTCTGTCTAGTTTTTGGCCTTGTTTGTCAAATAAATGGAAGTTGAAATCCCCTACAATTAAAAAGACCGTTCCATGGTTGAGTGAGACTAAATTATCGATTTCGTCCAGTATGGATTCCAGGAATTTATGGTCGTTCATTGCTGACGGATTCCAGTATATATTGAAAATAGTGATGTAGTTATTATCCTTACATTGATCTTGGTCTGTAAATAAAGTTGGAATAAGAATGGTCACAAGCTGAGCCCAGGGATGGATGTTCTTTCTCGTTATAATTTTCCAAGATGGATTGATTTTCACTAGGATCATCATACCTGAGGCTGGACGTCCAAGTTGAGAGGAGATTGCAGGGTTAGATAATGTAATAAACCCTTCGCAAACTACCTCCTCTTTCAGCCAGGTTTCTTGTAAACATATTATCTCAGTTTCATAAAGCACAGATGATCCTTCATTAAAAAGATGTTTATGGCCTCGAGTGTTCCACGAGCATAGTGAAATCACGCTCGGTTGTGTTGGATTTCTTATTGATTGTTATAAGTATGTTTTCTTGGTCGCGAACCGATGATCGTTGTATAGTACATTTGTGTCGAGGGACCGTTCTAGATCTCTCCATCGCCCGCGTTTCTTTGTAAATTCATTTCGATCAAAAAATGCATTTTCCTCAGTATATTTTAAGGTTTTGTTGTACACATTTGTTTTATTATGACGATAGGAGTCCATTATCGCAAGTTTATGGGTGTATTTGTTCAAAGCCATAAGGCTTGATACAGTAATTTCTTTAGCTTCGAATCCCAGAATTTCCAATTGTTGTTTAGTAGACAATACACGATTCATAAGTTTTTCGGAATAGAAGTCTATCTGTACAGAGTCCATTTTGTTTTTATTAGGAAATAGAATTACTTCTATATCTCGCGATTTGATATCCGCTGTTTGTGGAATAGCATTTAGGAGGCGTAATACATTTGCTCTATTCAATATTACAGCCTCATCATTACTTGCTGCACAGGAAGCTAGAGAAATTCTGAAAGCAAGAGACCTTGTTTTCCAGTTAAGAAAGGTCGGTCTAATCAGTGGAGGGTCCGGTTGAGCTGAGAGAGACATGTTGTTACTTGGTTTTTGGTTCACTTCTGACTGTGACCCTGCGTCATCTTCAGACACTTCTGAGTATTCTAAAGAGATGATAGAGGAGTGCTGAGAGGTGTAACTCAAGTCCGCAGAATCAAAAGAAGATTCTTTACATTCGTCTAGCACAAGAAAGATCTCGTCTTGTGGATCTATAGAGCTGAACGTCTTATGTGTCATAACTTCAGGAGTTGTAACGTCATCAGAGTTATTCTCGCCATCGATTACTGATGCAGTGATTTTATTAGAGGCATCTTGATTTATAACTGTCAGTAGTGCATCTAGTGGTTCCGATTGCATTTTATCCATATCTTTATTGGATGAGGTTGGTCCAGTATCACGTGACGTAGAGGCAGCAACATCTGGCAGGCTGCTAGAGTTAACCTTTTTTTGTTTTTCCCTTCCGGTCTTGATTGTGTTTTCTTGCACGGATTTTTGTACAATTTGCATTTTTCTTAAAAAGGCCCGTGAGCCCGTTTGGAGTTTTTTTGTGAGTTTCTTTTTGTTTGTTTTTGGAAGAGGTGATATTCCCACTGAGCCTCGTTTAGTCAAATCAAAAATGTCAAAAGGGATACATGCCGGCGGTTCAGAGTTAGGAGTAGGCATCATATGATTTGGATTTATTGTACCGCTGTTGATTGGATGTACTTCAAGATCGGGCCGTTGTTCTGTTTTTGGACCGTCAGTTTGTGCAGTGTTATCAATAGTTTGAGATTGTTTTGCTAGACCTGCAGAAAGGGGCAGCACTAGCGATTGTTTCTTTATTTTTTCATCTAACATTCTTTTTGTGATGTTGGAAACAGTCTCCATTAGATTTTGTTTATCGGCACGATCTTGTCTTGCGATTTCGGCCAGTCGACTTTGCCATATACGCGATGTTTCTGCTTCATGATTTAGACGTTCTTGGATAGTTCCAATAAAACTTTCTAAATACGTTTGCTTGGTCATAATCATTGCCAATAAGGTGGCTTGATCTTTGGTAGAATCTACCATTGCTTCTTGTAATTTTAAAAAGGGGATCATAGCTATAGAAAGTACAGCGACTAACGAGTTTTGTAGTTCCAACATCGTCGTAGGTAGTCTGTTTGGTTGGTCTTGAAAGTCGTCTGTTCCTTCAGACATCTTAGGGGGTAAGAACGGATCATGCTCTATATTATCTTGAATGGTCTTTGGAGAAGTTTTTATATGTGCATAGAGACCCTAAGGGACAATTGGGGTCGAAGTGTTTATTTTTGGAGCTATTGTTGGATTCTGATTATCTCCGAAAATGTCTTCTCTTTTTTGTTGGGAATCCATGATTGCATTGATTTCAGTTATATCTAGCGATAATCGTGCAGTACGAGCTGAGAGAGGTTGTGGTTTGTCATTGACAGTCGTTTTGTTTAATAAATAAGAAGATTGCCATTGTTGTTTTGCAAGTTTCGCTCGATCCCTAAGGGTTTGTGAATGACTGGGGTCGTCAAAAATAGTATTACTTTGCACTTCCGCAGGTTGAAATCGCGGAGGTGGCGGCAAGAGAGAATCCGGCTCGATATTCTGGATTAACTGTATTGCTGGCATTATATTTCCAGGGGATTGTTGAGGTGCAGTTAAATGCTGGGCCTGCTGATCTGCTTGCTGTAATTCAGACGCCAAGTATACATGCGGAGTGGAAGATAAAATCGGGGTTCGTTGCCCTTTTGTATCAGTTTTGTTAGGACCATTATTAACCATGGATAGCGTTTCATCCAGTTTGCCTTGGAGGCGAGTTCGAGGTTTGATGGGCTCCATTTTAGGGGGTATATCACTCAATGAGGAGAATAACAGTGGGATAAGAGATAATATATGGAGCGTGCACTTACCGCACACAGCCGCAAACAGCCAACAACAGCCGCGCCCTTTACTCCACTGCGGGCTTCACGCCGCAAGGGCCGCTGGGTGCAGCTTTTATGGGTCTTCCTGGAGGTGTGGTCAAAAAAGGGTCACGTGACTCCAGTCACGTGACAGGCCAGGAAGAGAAGGTGCTCGCTTCAACTACTAACGGCTCCAGCCGTTAGACTGACGCGAATCGGAGCAAGTCGCGGTTGCAGGTAAGGAAAGATCACAGCAGCAGCCGCACAGCCAACAACAGCCGCGCCCTTTACTCCACTGCGGGCTTCACGCCGCAAGGGCCGCTGGGTGCAGCTTTTATGGGTCTTCCTGGAGGTGTGGTCAAAAAAGGGTCACGTGACTCCAGTCACGTGACAGGCCAGGAAGAGAAGGTGCTCGCTTCAACTACTAACGGCTCCAGCCGTTAGACTGACGCGAATCGGAGCAAGTCGCGGTTGCAGGTAAGGAAAGATCACAGCAGCAGCCGCACAGCCAACAACAGCCGCGCCCTTTACTCCACTGCGGGCTTCACGCCGCAAGGGCCGCTGGGTGCAGCTTTTATGGGTCTTCCTGGAGGTGTGGTCAAAAAAGGGTCACGTGACTCCAGTCACGTGACAGGCCAGGAAGAGAAGGTGCTCGCTTCAACTACTAACGGCTCCAGCCGTTAGACTGACGCGAATCGGAGCAAGTCGCGGTTGCAGGTAAGGAAAGATCACAGCAGCAGCCGCACAGCCAACAACAGCCGCGCCCTTTACTCCACTGCGGGCTTCACGCCGCAAGGGCCGCTGGGTGCAGCTTTTATGGGTCTTCCTGGAGGTGTGGTCAAAAAAGGGTCACGTGACTCCAGTCACGTGACAGGCCAGGAAGAGAAGGTGCTCGCTTCAACTACTAACGGCTCCAGCCGTTAGACTGACGCGAATCGGAGCAAGTCGCGGTTGCAGGTAAGGAAAGATCACAGCAGCAGCCGCACAGCCAACAACAGCCGCGCCCTTTACTCCACTGCGGGCTTCACCAACAATAACATTTAGGGCGGCAGGTAGTGACCAACAGTAGAAAATATAGGCAAACTAGCTGATTGTGACTAATGGCAGTCACTTTGTGGTTGGTTGCAGTCTAGATATCTGGCATAGTGGTAGTGCGTTGAGAGGGGCAAGGAACAGTAGTTTTTGAAGGCAGACAAGCATGGATCAGAAGGGCTGTGAGGGCAGAGCGTAGACCTCTAGACCCTAGCGGGTCTGCCAAACTGGGCCGAATAGAACTTAACCTTTGCACTGATGCCCTTAGTCTGAGACGCCAGAACCTAGGACTCCCAGGAAGTGGGATTTAATGGAATGGCCTGCGACTTGGCGAGGGTTGCCATTGACTCCAGATCATGGCAAAGGAAGTAGTGTTTACCTGATGTCATCCACCTTAGCTCTCCAGCTGGAATTTATTTTGGTCTCATTACCATAAGCATGGAATCAAAACCCTTTTTCATATAAATATATTTGGCAAAAGCATCCAATGCTCTGGTTCCAATGGCAACCAATAGAGAAAGACCAAATGCCCGCTGGGATAACATCTAGCAAGAGACATCCTACCTACCACCTGTTACATGCTTCAATATGCCCCCGCCACCCGCCCCCGTGATCGGGCCTTTCCCCTACCGTACCGGAATGCATACGCGGGACACAGGTCTGTTTGTTACAGGTTCCCAGCAAGCTCTGAGCTCTCAGGTCTGCCCATTTATTTAATGGGCATGCGCAACGGCGATCCTTGCCGCCACGCTCATGTAACTCTGTCACACCTCCGAGTGATGAGACGGTTTTCCTCCAGCCTTAACAGCGGAGGTTGGTGTCACAGCATCCTGCGGAACCCCACTTAAACCATTCAGCATGCCTGCAGCCCATCCCATTAAAGGTCTGAAGACAGATTGCCCAAGCACGCCCATCCTCAAAGACCTGCACTGGCTGCTACTGCAGGGCCAGAGCCACTGGCATAACAGGGGCCCCCGCAACCCCTGCGGTGCAGGTGGCCCCGCTAGCACATGTCCTGGGAGGGGGCACCACTTGGAGAAAAAAAATGAAAAAAAATATATTATCAATTTTTTTATTTAAATGTTTCTTTTTGAATTCACTCTGCAATCATAAAGAAATAATTTCCGTAACAGAAATAATTTCTTTATGAAGGCAGAGCGACTACAAAAAGAAACTTTCTTTTTAAAGTCCGAGGGCTCCCCCCACCCCATGACATGGAAGACGCCAGGCTGGAGGCCTCCATGTCATGGGGTGGGGGTAGCCCTATGTCTTCAAAAAGAAAGGCACTCTGCCTTCATAAAGAAATTATTTCCGTTATGGTTCAGTCCTTAATGGAAAAAATGTCTTTATGAAGTGAGAGTGACTTCAAAAAGAAACAATTTATTTTTGAAGTAATAGGGCTCCCCTCAAACCCATGACGTTTGTGAATGTATGGTGAAAGGGTGTACACCTAAATATGTAGGTGGCTGCCTGTTTGAGTGTATGGTGAAAGGGTGCACACAAATGTATGGGTGGCTGGCTGTGCGTGTACGGTGAAAGAGTGCACACTTAAATGTATAGGTGGCTGACTGTGAGTGTATGGTGAAAGGGTGTACACTGAAATGTATGGGTGGGTGGCTGCATGTGTGTGCCTCTAAGGTGAAAGGGTGATAACTTAAATGTACGGGTGGCTGCTTGGGTGTGCCTGTATGGTGAAAGGGTGCACACTTAAATGTATGGATGGCTGGGTGTGCATGTGTGTACATGGTGAATGGTGCGTGTACTTGTGTTCAGGGCTGCAACAAAACCTATATTTTGGGGGGATAACCCTTCAAATGTTGGAAGAGGCGCTAACTTCACAGGTGGTGGAGGGGGCAAACTTATTTGAGAGGGTGCATCTAACTTCTTTACGCATTTTAATGAGTCTATTCTAGTGCAGCTTCAATGTTACAAGCATTTAACTCTCTCCTTTAAGTCTGAAAGCACCCACTTGTGGACTGCTGTGAGAACGAGTGGTCTCCTGTTCCCTCTCTACCCTTCCAATCACTTCCCTGGCAAGCACATTTAAATTGCCTAAAGAAATTGGCATTTGAATGCAGGTACTAACTGTGAACTGCTTTACATTATTAATTGCTGTGCCCTTGTTAACAGCGAAACCCCGGTGCCGTTTAACATCAGTGTCATGTTCTGTCTGGCATCTGCTCTGAAGGTCAGCCAGAATGAGTCAAGATAGCCCAAAATTTCAGGGGAGGGTGCTGAATCCCAGTCAACTCAATGGTGTTATGCCACTACTTGTGTTTAATGCCTTGATTACTTATTGGTAATCATCATTACTAGTAGCCCTTTTCTTCCTCATCCCAGTACTTGTGTATGAAGCAGTACTTGTGTATGAGGCCCTCTTCCTCATACACAAGTACTGGGATGAGGTAGAGGTACATGGAGGTAATGCCTGACTTAGCTACCTGTAATCTTCATTACTCCTAGACCCACTCTTCCTCATCCCAGTACTTACGTATGAGGCAAGGGGCCTCATACGTAAGCTCTGGGACAAGGAAGAGGGACGTGAAGGTCATTCTGGGCCAAGGAGCTGATTTTGGAGGTTGGGGTAGTGGGTGGGAGGGAGTGGGGATGTGTGGGATGGGCGGGATTGTGCAATAAATCAGAATGGTTGTCCATGTCCAGGCTAAGCAGGCATGATATGTGGTATTAGTGGCTAGAGAGGCATTTTGGTGCAGCCAGTATAGTAATCCCTCAGTTTAGTAGGACTTTTAACTGTGCATTTCTGATAAAGCAGTCGTGCTGAGTGTAATTACCTGGCTAGACTGGCATTTGTGTGCTGCCAGTCTAGCTCTTTCTTACTGTGGCATTGTATATTTTTCTGGGCATCTGTGATAAAATGATATGATATGGTATAAGTCATTTATAACACGCCTGTACAAAAGTGTTTCTAGGCGCGACAAGACAAGAGAGGAAAGATAGAGGGAGGACAAGACAAATTATCTTACTAGGCCTTGGGCCTCATTTCGACCCTGGTGGAACGGGTTAAACGGCGCAGTAAAAGGTGACGGCGCCGTTCAACCCGTTCTGCCACATTACGAGGTCCCCTCGCGGGATACGTTAAGCACGCCTGGGAAAACCAGGCGTGCTTACCGGGTCCCGCGAGGAGAAGAGGGAGCAAACAACGGGCCATCTCGTTATGGCCGTTGTTTGCTCACTCTCCCATTCCCATTCAGCCCTATGGCGGCTGAAATGGGAATGGGGAAGGACTGTGTTCGGGTCCTTGAGGGAGGAATTACCGGGCCATCCGAACTCGGAATGGCCCGGTAAGTCCTCATTCCGAGGACCCGGACACGGATGCGATTTCGGAGGCAGCACATGCCGCCAATAGCGGCATGGCTACCGGCCGAACTCGTAATGAGGGCCCTTGTGTTATTCAGATTGTGCAAGTGCGAGAAAGAAATACAAGGGGAAAGGGAGGGGGAGTGCAAGGAAGAGGGCAGGGGAAAACAGGGAAGTAATGCTGAGTAAGTACAGCCAAGGCAGTGCACCTCTGTTTAGTGCAAGGAGAACAAGGGACTGCAGGGTTACAGTTACAGTCCATAAGTGCGTAGTAGGCCCGGAGGCAGTGCAAAGGTGACTCATCAAGAAAGAGCCTGGACTCAGTGAGACTCTGAGGGTAGCCATGCAACCAGTCGGTACAGCAGACAGGCAGGTCAGGTAGGTAGGCATGGGAGGAAGAGAGAGAGAAAGCAGAGGAGAAAAGAAAAGCTTTGAGCTGCTTCCAGCACTTCAGGTGGTCCGCTCACGTTTGAGAGGGGCAAGTAGGCCATTCCAGAGGGAGGCACCTGCAGAGGAGAGAGATCTAACCCCCAATCTCTGCCCGGAGAAGTGTCTAACCCGTAGAGAGTTGGAGGTAGCTGGGGGAAGGGCTTGAGAATGAAGGTATTTTGGAAGAGAGCTTTGGATGTAGTGTGGGCCTCAACCGCAGAAAGCCTTATGGACAATGCAAAGGGTCTTGAACTTGATCCTTGCAGCCATTGGGAGCCAGTGAAGAGATTTCAGGGCTGGAGAGATACGATCCTTGGGCTTGAGGCCAAGGATACGTCTTGCAGTCCTGTTCTGGATTAGTTGCAGAGGGCAGAGAGCAGAGAGTAGAATAAGGCAGATTGAGAAACAGGCTGTTGCAGTAGTCCAGCCTAGAGAGAAACAGGGCTCTGGAGACAGTGAGCTTCTGGGGTAAAGTGAGAAAGAGAAGAGTCCCTTTGAGGAGGAGCAGCTGGTAGTGGGACTTCTTGGCGACTATCGAAATGTGAGAAGGGAAAGAGAGAGTGGAGTCAAAGATGACATCAAGGTTCTTTGCCTCGTAGGATGGCAAAGGAAGAAAGCCCAAGGTGGATGGCCAGAAAGGGAGAGTGAAAGCAGGGGAAGGGGTCCCAATGAGAAGGATTTCTGTTTTAAAGGCATTAAGGTAGAGATCGTTGGAGGCGCACCAATCCTGAATCGCGGATAGACAGTCAGGAATGAGCGAGAGAAGAGAGGATCCTGAAGGAAACCTGAGTGTCATCCGCATAACACTGAAAGTTAGGAGAGAAGGTAGAGATCAGGTGGGCCAAAGGGGCCAAGTAGAGGTTGAAACCCCAGGATGAGAGGATAGAGCCCTGGGCAACACCGCAGGTAGACAGAGAGGTGGCAGAGAGAAAGGGACTAAGAGGGACCTGGGAGGGGCAGTCCAAGAGTAAGGAGGTCAACCACTCCAAGGCCTGATCCGTGAAGCCCAGGTTCTCACGTAGTCGATTCATCAGGATGGCATGGTTGACTGTTTCAAAAGTAGAGAAAAGATTAAGGAGGATTAGGACAGAAGGAATGCTGGAATCAAGCTTAGAGAGCACATGAACGGGTGTTCAGGAGAGCAGTTTCCTTGGCTCTGGCAACTCTGAAGCCAGACTGATGGTCATAGAGACAACCAACAGATTCAGTGTGGAGAGTAAGCAGGGAGATGGACAACTTTTCCAAGATTTTGCCTAGGAAAGGGGTGATGGAGATTGGGCGATAGTTTGCTGGGCAGATAGGATCGGCAGACAGCTTCTTGAGGAGTGGGTGCACAAGGGAGTGCTTAAGGGGAGAGGAGAATGTTCCAGTGGCGAAAGAGTGATTACAGAAATCGGGCAAGGCTGGAGCGAGGGTGTCAATATGGTCCTTGATGAGCAGCGGAGCACCTGTTTGGACCACACTTTCATAGATCGCACTTGTCTAGAAACCTTGTCAGGTGTTGTCCGAGAGAAAGAGGAGAAAGGAGGAGGAGAGGTATAGATGGCCAAAGGGGGGCAGAGAGAGGAAGAAGAATAGAGGCAGGTTGTCCTGAGTTTTAGCAAAGAGGTGAGTGGCCAGAGCCATACAGAGTTGGTGGAAGGGAACAGGAGAGGTAGAGACCACAACAGGATTGACCAGTTCCTTGCAGATTTTAAAGAGTTTGTCGTGTTGTTAGAGGCCGCAGGGACCGAGGCTTGAATGTGTGATCTCTTCTTGAAGAGTGTTATTGCTTCTACTGGCATTTTGGTGCAACTAGTCCAGGTATGTCTAAATATGGCCTGACATGCTTTACTGTAATGTTACTATGTGCTTACACTGATTTATATTGTGCAGCCAGTGAGACATGTTTTCAATGTGGCATGGCATTTTTAATAGCAACGCATTAATGTTCCTGTGCACTGTTGGTGACTTGCATGTATTGGATTGGTGTTACCCTACAAAAACAATTGCAAACCCTCTGGCTTTTTAGCCATTTTTTCTCAGAAAGTGTTCTGTATATTGCATTAAAACACATCTTTATATCTTTCTCCTAGTACAGTGTGCGGCATGCCTCTTCAGCAGCACGTTTGTGCGTATTGTGCAAGCATGCTAATCTAGGCAGACCCACAGTTTGGCACGACCCGTGATTTTTTGGCCGAGTTGGGGGGGGTCCCTCAGCATGGCTCGGGGGGGGGGTCCCTCAGCACGGCTCGCGGGGGGGGGCCCACATTTTGCGTTACGCCACTGGCCAGAGCCTCCTACAAGGCAGCCTGCATCACCACTAAAGCAGCGACTGCCCAGGCACCCCCTTACGTTGCTGATAAACTCACCAACTCTGGAAGCCTACATAATACAAGAATCAATAACATCAGCAGGCTGAAAAACAAGAGATGAAGCAAGAAAACACGCCTTCTCCTGCTGCACACCAAGAGTTGGGAAAAGCAGACACACATCCAGCACCTGTTTGATGACTTGATCATATAGTTTTACCTTGGTGGCTTGAGATGTGGGCTTGCAAAATGCATCACAGGCAGAACAGCTGGAACAACTGGGGATTATGCTAATGCACGTGTACAGTGTCAGCTCCTCTTCCCTTTTCCTCTACAGTTAAAGAACTCCAAAGTGGACCGGATTTTACAGCTCTCTCAGCTATTCTTCAAAAACACCTGAATCACTGCTGGGTCCAGGAGAAACGAGGGGAAAACACAGCCTTTTTACTCTTCAGAATCTAAATGTTTCTCCGATATGTCCTCTGGCACATTACCAAGTGTGACGTGATGTTCTGAGCACTCAGTCTGCAATGCAAGAAGCACACCTGCGCTGTAGAAAGGGGCTTATTCTCATTGGCTGGGCATGCTAGGAAAAAGGCAGAAGATGCATGATTTCTTCCTCTTCTGATCTCTTTTCTCAGCGAATCGTAGGTTTCACGGCTCTTTACCATCTGACCGCTTTCAATCCGCAATGAGTTCCACCATGTGCTTGCCAGCACAGAGGCGGTCAGTGATGGAGGGGAACATTGTGCAGTCTCAGCCATAGATGTTGCCAGATTTTGCCTGCGGCTTGTCAGACTCAGACCACTGCAACTCTCTTCGGTTCCTCTTTTGAGTGAAGAGGGCCGACCCTTCCTTGGCACCACCACACTACCTCAGGAGTGTATCCATGGGTAGGGCTAGTGCCGCCATAGTGAGACTCCTTTCTTAAAATAAGGTCCACACAAACAAAATAGCCAAGTAGCCACTAGAGGTCTTTAGGAAGGGACTTTGGAGACTATAATAGGGTTAATCTAGTAATGAGTATACCAGCGACAATCGTGGACTCTCTGCACCAACCAGGTTTAATTACCATCCTAAAACTAGGTGACAGGGGGGAAGAGGACAACGGGCTGGTTTTGAGCACCCAAAGAAGGATCTTCAAAGTAATACAATGTTTAAAAAAGAAATCATCCAACATCTTGTTTATTTATTTATTGGACAGTTGCTAGGTGCTTATACAATTAGCAAAAACTGTTTCAAAGCGCCCACAGGGCAACAGGGTGTGGGCATGGGAAGGTAGACAATGAATTACAATGAATTACAACAGAAATAAGTAAATAATTAATATTACAAAAATGGGAATAAAAGGGAGGGTAGACAAACCTACTATGCTCTGTGAGTGTTCCGAACATGCAAGTGCAAGGGATAGGTGCTGTGGTGCTCATGGAGAAGTGCTAGGGGTAAAGTGCTTAAGAAGAGAAGAAGAATGTAAGTGCAAACTCCCGTGGGAGCCTAAGTCTGAGTAAGTACAGTAAAAATAGACACCTGCTGAGATGAGGATGTGAGGGGAGAGGGCCCAGAGGATACATAAGGGCCCTGCACATCAGTCACACTACTATATGATTAGCAGGGAAGAGAGGAGGAGAGGGAAGAAGGAAAGAGAAAGGTATGAAGTCTTTTTTGGAACTTAAGAGGTCCTGCTCAAGACGCAGAGGGAGAGGGAGGCATTTCCACAGAGGAGAGCCCACCGAGGAAAGTGATTGACCGCCAGTTCTCTGTTTAGAAAACCGCTTAATAGTAAGGGAGTTGGTGCCAGAGGAACGCAGGGGTCTATAAGGGGAGTATTTGGTCAGGAAGCTTTGAAGATAGAATGGTCCCCGGCCCCAGATAGCCTTGTGGATGATACCGAGGGATTTGAATTTAATTCTTGGTGAGACCGGGAGCCAGTGAAGGCCTTGTGGGGCAGGAGAGATGCGGTCCCTGGGCTTGAGGACAAGGATAAGTCTTGCTGTCCTATTCTGGGTTACCTGGAGGGGCTGCAGGGAGGATGAAGGAAGATTAAGGAAGAGGCTATTGTAATAGTCTAGCCTGGAGAGGACCAGAGCACTGGTAACATTGAGTCTCGAGGGAAGGTGAAGAATAATAGAGTTACTCTGAGAAGGAAGAGCTGAAAATGGGACTTCTTGGCAATGTCCTGAATATGAGGAATGAAGGAAAGGGAGGAGCCGAAGATGATTCGGAGGTTCCTGGCTTTAGAGGAGGTGTCAGCGGAAGAGCCCATGGAGGAAGGCCAGAGTGAAGGAAAGAAGTAGGGTGCAGGGGTCGCAATAGGGAGAATCTCAGTGTTGCTGGCATTGAGGCAGAGGTCATTAGCAGTGCACCAGGCCTGGATGGCAGTGAGGCAGTCAGGTATGAAGGAGGGTTCAAGGGCGCCAGTGGGAAGTTTGAAGAAGAGGTGTGTGTTCTAAACGTAGCACTGGAAGTTGGGGCAGAAGGAGGAAATAAGGCATGCCAACAGAGAAAGGTATATGTTAAAGAGCCACGTGAAAGAATGGAGCCCTGGGGGACGCCACAGGTGGAGAAGGAGGTAGGGGAGGAGAAAGAGTCTAGAATGGTTTTGGAGGAATGGTCATTTAGGAAGGAGGCAAGCCAGTCCAATGCCTGCTCCAAGATACCAAGGTTATCATGGAGCCTTTTTATGAGGATGGAATGGTTTACTTTGTCAAATGCAGAAGAGAGATCAAGGAGGATGAGGACAGCCGGGGAGTTAGAATCCAGGGATGCTAGCAGTTTTTCACAAGTGTTCAGAAGAGCAGTTTCTTTGCCTCTGGATGCTCGGAATCCAGACTGGTAGTCGTGTAGCCCTCCAACTAGTTCGGTGTGAGAGTTGAGTTGGGGAAGGGCCAACTTCTCAAGCAGCTTCCCCAGGAAGGAGGTGATGGAAATTAGGGGGTAGTTGGCTGGACAGGATGGGTCTGCAGAGAGTTTTTTAAGGAGGGGCGCACCAGGGAGTGCTTGAGGGAGGATGGAAAAGAACCGTTGGTAAAGGAGTGATTGCAGAGATCAGCAAGAGTAGAGGCAAGAGAGAGCATGTTATCCTTGATGGTTCTGGAAGAGCATGTGGCAACCTGTTTGGAGGAGACCTTTATGGAGTTGACAACTCCGGTGACTTCTTCCAGGGAGACAGGATCGAAGGAGGAGAAGGTGGAAGGAGGAGGGTGAGGGGTGGGAGGGGGCAGAGGGGGTAAGGTTGGCTTGGAGGAGTGCATGGGAAGGATGTTCAGTATGTCCTGGGTTTTTTCAATGAAATGAGAGGCGAGTGCCTTGCAAAGGTCCTGGGAGAGAGTATGATCAGAGAATACTGCGGACGGGTTAGAAAGTTCCCTGCAGATTTTAAAGAGTTCAGCCATGCCTGAATGTGGGCTCTCTTTCCGGCTTGGATGGAGGGTCTGTCGAGTCTCTGGATCAATTGACAGGCCAGTTTGTCCAAGGGTGAACCTAAGGTGTGCAACTTCTGTTCGGTAGCTCTGCACTTAGTTTTTGGTCTGCAAGTTCAGAGTCGTACCAGCAGGGATGTCATTTAGGGGTCACCAGAGGTCACAACTGCGACCCCTGAGGTATCCCTTGCAACCTCTGTGGTCTCCCTTGAGACCTTTTTTGTAATGCAAGCTCCTGTGCTGTGGCCAGCACCATGTGGCTCTTTAGTTCTGGAGTGGCTGGCTTTCTAGTTCAAGCCCCTTAAAAAAAGGAGACAAATAAGAACACGAGTGGCATAAATCTAACACTTTCAGCCCTGACACTAAATAAGAAAGAGTAGGAATACCAAATGATGTGTGTTTCTGGAATTCTATGCAATAATTGCTAGACTCATTAAAGGTTTATTTCAGGCACACTTCAGGGGATGAGTCACTGATTTAGCCTGTTCTTAAACACCTCAACTCACCCTTTCATCCTTCTGAGGTCGATAAATGAGTACCAACACAGGTTGGGTGATATTGGGTGTATATTTTTTCTATATAAAGCGCTGAAGCGTAAGTGCTATATAATAACACATCATTATCATTTGGTCATGGACGTCTGCTTGCATTCACAGTAATTTGGTAATATAGGCCTATACACACTGATCTTAACGATACATATGGCGATCCATTCTTGTATGAAATGTACATCACATTACAGTGATATCGTAACCATATTTATTTTTCGCAGTGTACAATGCTATGTGATGCCACTGTTTTGTCAATGGGTGAAAGGTTGTGTTCCATCGCTTCCCGTGATATCACTTCAGGGCAGGGTCAAATGACATCACTTTCTGTGATGTCATCAGGGGTCAAGGGTCGTGTGATGTCACTTCAGCTACCCCTGGTATTTTGGTGAAATGTCGTCCCTGCGTACCAGGTGTTACTCTTGGAGGCAAGTTTCAGGCGGATCCTCTGGACTGGGGCAAGAAAGTAAAGGGTGTTGGTAATGGACGATGAGGGCAGAATCAGTGGAAGAGTCTGGGTTGGGTGGGCAAGGGGGAATGAAGGTGGAAGAGAAGGCAGCTGATGACACTCGTTTCATCGGATGGATGTTCGTGAACAAGGTTGGCAGAGCTATATGAGGAGTTGTCACAGGGCCATAGGGACACAGATGAGATGTGAGGAGAGAGTGGTCAGACCAGGAGAGGGGGGTGACTTGGGGACAAGAGAGAGTGAGGTTGGAGTGGATGATGGCATCTAGCGTGTGTCCAGCAGAATGGGTGTGGCCAGGGGGAAGAATGGAGAGGGACAGGAATGTGCAGAGGTCAGTGTAGAGGGTGGTTGCTGTGCAAGGGGAGTCCAGGTGGAAGTTGAAGTCCCCAACTAGTAGTAGGTTGGAGGTGGTAGAGAGTAGGGAGGAACAGAGGTCCGCCCACTCAGAAAGATACAGAGAAGAAGTGCCAGCGGGCTGGTAGAATGTAGCAATGGTCAAGGAGGTGGAAGGAGACGACCAATTTGCATACTAGGCTCTCAAAAGAGGAGTAGGGCTATGTGGGTAGTATGGAAGAAGGAATCCACTCAGGGAACATTAAGGCAACCCCTCTGCCAGTACAGTGAGGTTGAGGCTTTAAGGTGATCTTAAAGCTGTCTGGTAGGAGTGAGTCAAAGGAAGTCACTTAGCTGGCATTGAGCCAAGTCTCAGTGAGTGCAAGTTTGTCCTGGTCAATGTCTTCAAGAAGCAGGCAGATGTCAGCATTTTATGGCTGAGCGTGCGTTGAGGGTCGCCAGTTGGAGACGATCATTGCCTTTGAAGGTTTTTTGAGGTCTTCTGTCGGAATTGGTGGAGCAGAGAGTCTAGCAGGGGAGAGGCAGGGAAGGAAGGAAATTGATGAGAGATGGTAGGATTTGGTCAAAGAGAAGGAGGTTGGCCTGAGGGCCTTGAACCATGACTGTACCTGAGAGATAGACATTGATGCGGCAGTGAGATGAGAAGAAGCCCATAAGCAGGACTTCCCACTTGGTGCCGCCGTTAATAGGAGTAGAAGAGTAGAGGAGAGGTTGGCAGTGAGATGAGAGGTCCAAATGCCAGGAGATGGGACAGAGAATAGAATGTCAGTGAAGGTTTCTCTTTGGGATGCACTGACATAGGTGTCTGCAATTGGGAGGCCAGGGTTTGCAGCAAGGATGTCCTTTTTATGTTATTACCGTCCATATTTTGTGAGCGAGGGAGGAAAGGTGAAACATCTAACCCAGGGTTCTGGAGCCTTTGGGTCTCTGGATGTTTTGGACAACACCTCCCATAATCCTCTGCCAGCATTTTCATTTTTTGAGGGCTCATGGGTGCTGTAGTTTGAAACATCTTGAGTGCAGTAGGTTGCAGAACCCTAATCTAACAAAAGGATCACAGGAACACTGGAAGCAGTCTGACCCAGCATCCAGGCCAAATACCAATTTTTGACATGAAGACGAGCCGTGCCATGCTGCACCAGCGTGCAGTATACAATCCCGTGGAGTGCTACAAATAGGCCTCATGCCAATGAAAGAGGACTGAGCGCAAACACCTTGCCAGATGCCTCTAGCCGCCATGATGATCGCAATGCTACAGCAGGCGCTTGGAAAAAGGGCCCAAACTGCCAAACTCGTCCAAGTACCTTAGACTTGTTATCCCCATGTGTTGCGGTATGGAATGTTTCTGCACAGAGGCGGAAATGCTCCATAACTTGTGCCATGCAATATGCGGATGCCTCTACTTAGCTTGCAAAGCTGTTTGGCAAAGAAAATGTCCGTGTCTGCATTCATTAAAATAAGAGAAAAACGAAGTGCTAAAGCTGCAGCCTCCAGGGTGATCAAGGATTTTCACCCACAGAGGGAGGGTTCCAAAATGTAAGCCTTGATATGCAGAGCTTAGTGGCAGAAACCTTCCTGAATAGAACCCCGAAAGTCACAGATGTCCATGGGCTGAACTGCGTTTTAAATGTGGCTTCCAGTTTTGCAGCCTCAGAAGTATTCTTAAACATGCTTTTAATTTCTTTGAATGTTTTACCCTCCACTCCATTTAGCCTGATTTCAACGTTTTACAACTCAAAGTCTGTTGTTTTTAGATTGAAAAGTAGAAAGCATGAGAATTCTGTCTTCTCACTCAAATAGGGACTACCATTTTCTTTCTCAGATTTAGTTTACACACATCAAATTATTTTGAATCCTCAGAAATCATGGACTGACTTCCATATTTGTAGCCATGCAATTGTATGACCTCCTGTGTAAGAATGCCTTCTGGAGCGCAAGGGATAGTCTGAGCCTTTTTACTTTTTATAATACAATGATGCAGGTAATTATTTTTCTTAAAGTGAGATCTGTTGATCAGATCCCACTTTCATAATGCTCCATGACAAAAAGCAAAATTCACATCTGTACCTTGCTGGGAGCGGTTCAAAGGTCATATTAGCATTCCTAAATGCAGCTCCTGAAACACAAAGGTCAGGCAGAGGTGGCTTTTTAACCATCAGCACCTTAAATTCAAAATATAATAGCTTTGCCACGGAATTCTACGTGCTTTGAGATACCTGCATTTCTTTTCCATCACAGACTACTGTGCATCCTTTGCAAAAAAGACTGTTACTCCCATAAGGCTTTGCGCCACATGTATAGTGGGAGTGCCTCTACAACTGTGCACGCGCGTGCACTGCGCGCGCACACCCGAGTAAGTCCCGGAAAGTCCTGCTTTGCCGCGGAATTCTACGTTCTTTGACATACCTGGATTTCTTTTCCATCACAGACTACTGCGCTTTCTTTGCAACAAAGACTGTTACTCCCATAAGGTGAAGAAATTCACAAAGGACATTATAAATTTGCATTCACCTTATTGTATGGTTATTTATAACCTTTTTTTCTTTGTTTAGGCTTTGCGCCTCATGTATGGTGGGAGTGCCTATATAATTGTGCACGCGCGCGCTCTGCACGCGCACCCGAGTAAGTCCCGGAAAGGCCTGCTTTGCCGCTTAGCCGTGGTGCTGCGGGCTGAGGGAGTAACCATTGTCTACTTTTCTGGTTTGATTTTATTCTACTGCCGTGCACTTGACATTGTATTGCAGTTGGCAGGAGTGGGTCAAACTGTCCGGCTAACGGTAAGTGTTTTGCTTCTCTTTTGCTCTGCAAGGCTGTAGTAGCATTATTTCCACATGTTACATTGTCCTTACAATTCAAATACAAACATGCCGGATACCATTGGTTTGACAACACATACACCAACAGTGATAATAAAGCAAAGAAAAACTCACGCATATCAAAAAAATCCACTACCCTCGCCACAATACTTAGAACTCCACTTGCGAACAAAGACATTCGCTCCTTTTTAGCAAAGCGAAAAGAGTGCATGGCGAATGAACTACCTTCTGTGAAGGTGTTATCCGTCATGAATTTGAAAAGCGTGGTATCTCAACTGCTATTTGATACTGACAGCTCCATTCCTCCGCCCCTTGTTTCTGATTTTACCATCTTGGCCAATGCGCAAATGGAATCCATTCACGCTGGCACCAGAAATGATTTGTCAATTGTAAATGAAAGTCCTGATCACGCTCAAGCCGTAGTGGATGTGTCTAATATTTCTATACACGCGAGTGAAGGGAGCTTGAGAATATCTCATGATGATCTTAGTATTGATGATGCAATGGAGGGCCCGATGGGCTCAACAATTCAATCTATTCACGATTCTTTTCTACTGCCTACACCTCTGCGATGTTTACCGATTAATAATTCTGTTAATGCCTTAGAAAATCTTGCCTTGATAGAAATCACTCTGGCAGCCGTAAACACCACAGTAGCCAGTCTATTTAAACTGCTTGAATGCCTTGATCTAAACATTTCACATCAGTCTGGTCAAATCCAGCAAATTGTTGACTGGATAGCTAAACTACCAGTAGAAGACTTGCCCCTGAAAACTACAGGTGGCATGGGCGATTTTGAAGGATCTAGTGGTCCTCCAGGTGGGAAAACAGCTCCTAGTGGTGAGAGAGCTATCAAGCCGGTATTCCCAGCATTTGCGAATGTTATCTGTTCGGACACTCCATCTGTAGCTGATGTAATCAATCTAAACGATTCCTGGGTCAGTCTTGACAGGAGCGTCAAAAAAACTCGCCCCCTTGGCAAAGTAGGATGTACCATTATTGATCCTCAAAACTTGTCGATGGCTTCTTGCCTCAAACCAAATGTGCCCAAGACTAAGCCAATACCAAGAAAGTGACGACCAGTTGTGCAACAGGCTCATGGCCTCATTACGACCCTGGCGCTAATGGTTTAACGGCGCCGTAAAGAGCGTTGGCGCCGTTAAACCATTAGCGCCTGATTACAAGGTCCCTTAGCGGGTTGGAGGCTTTAACGCCTGCTTTTTGCAGGCGTTAAAATCCAACCCGCTAAGGGACCTTGGAGCTAATTACGGCAACCGTAATTTACGGTGCCATAATTAGCGCCTTCCCCATCCCTATTATGCCCTATGGGGCAAAATGGGAATGGAAAGGGCAAATGGTGAATGGGGAATTACCGCCCCCGCCAACCTTGTGATGGGGGCGGTAATTCCGCCATCCACCATGCCGGAGACCGGCATGGACCATGGTGCTAATAGCAGCATGGTCCAGCGCCTGGGTCGTAATGAGGCCCTCAGATTCATTTCAGGTCAATACAAAAACCAAAGTAATGTGGAAAACCCCAAATCAACCACAGAGGTTCAAATTCAACGGAATAAATCTTGTCCGAAACTTGAAATGAGGTATCCTACTCAACCACCCAAATTCACCACTAGGACTGAAACCATACGAGCAGGCAAACAGGTGTCCAAGAATACCTTTGCAAATTGTCATTCTCTCATTATCAAATGTAGAGACTATCCGTATGAAAAATATGACTTGTGTAGAGCGAGCATACTAAATATTTTTGGTGATGTCAATAACCTGCAAGATATTGCCTCAAGTGACATCGATCAGATTGAATTTGTATGTGACCAGAACCTATCAATTGTGCGATTGTGGATCAGGTCTGGGTTAGTACTAAATTCAATCTGGAAAGAGAAAATGGAATTGTTTAAGATGGGGTTTTTGATCGCTCAGGATCCTGAACGCCTCATAGAAGAAACGAGAAAGTCAGAACTCCATCAATTGCCAAAGTTACACACACGAGGTCCACCTGCATGTGCATGTACCTATTGTAATCCTATTGTTATACCACAACAGGAAAAATTGAACCCTGCCCAAGCATAACCATTAATCGAGAGCCCTCAAATCAATTACTCGATAGCTGGAATAGCAGAGGTCGCTCACATTTACAATGGGGCTCAACACATGACATAAATCACTATGACATAGTGGCTCTTCAGGAGATGTGGCTCCTGAAGACCCCTATGTGGGACAATCATGATGTCGTTTTATTACCAGCCTTGACAGCATCTAGAGGGAGACCCGCGTCTGGCTTGCTTGTGGCAGTAAAAACAAGTAAAGGTCTAACCATCAATAAATGGGCTTCCCCAAATAATCTTATTCAGTTAGTCAAAATAACTTTTGCCTCACAAACTCTGGCATTGATCAATTTATATTGTAATCCTTTGGGACTAGCAGATGATACTTTTTTACAAGGATTTGTCCACTGTCTGGAACTTATATCATGTAACCAGTCTATCACAGCAACAATGGTAGTAGGAGATCTAAATCTCGATTGCTTACGTTCGAAGAAAGTTTCTCAAGTGCTTGCCAGAGTGAGGTGGCTTAAATTTGTGACAGACCATAATTTATACATGGCCAATGGCTCGTATTTGGGTGACATTCCTCCCAAGTCTAGGTGGGAAAGAGGAGTTTCCAATTCTATTATTGATTATATATTTATGTCGGACACTCTTTTCCATAGGGCCGTTAAATTTGAAATGATAAAGCAATCTGTTAGTGACCATCACATGTTGACTTTTCTCTGGCAGGGAGACTCAAATGGTCAAATGAACCTCTCGATGCATTGAATTTAGCCACTCGAAACTTGGACAATTTCAAACTTGATTTCTATGTTGACATCTTGCCCTCCTCTGGTTATTTGTATTTAGGAAAACACCCTTGGGTGTCTAATCACAAGCATCAAAGTGATCCAATTGTAAAAGAAGCTAAAAGTGCATATAGGAAAGAACTAAGATCAACTCTCAGACTGTCCCCCACCAAACGACATCATGCTCGAAGGAGGATCAGGTGTCAATATCGAAATTGGACCCGGGCCAGAAGGACAAAACTCTTTCAGTTGGACTGTGAATCCTTTATGTGCTAAGCCAATAATAAAAACTCTGCTCAAGTGTGGACCTTGCTTAACAAAGTTTCTAATCAACCACAAGCGAGCCTCCAACTGAGCGGTGTCACAGTAGGAAAGAACTAATATCAACTCCCAGACTGTCCCCCAGCAAACGAGATCATGCTCGAAGAAGGATCAGGTACCAAAATCGAAATTGGACCCGGGCCAGAAGGGCAGATCTCTTTCAGTTGGACAGTGAAGCCTTTATGTGCTCAGCCAATAATAAAAACTCTGCTCAAGTGTGGACCTTGCTTAACAAAGTTTCTAATCAACCACAAGTGAGCCTCCAACTGAGCGGTGTGACAGAAGCACAATGGCTTGAACACTTCTCACATCTATAGGCGGATGAGAAATATGATGAGTATAGCTATACAAATTTGGCTCCAACTGATTGGAGTTTAGAGTGTTCAATAGAATCAATAGAAGAGCACATAAAGAAATCATCCTCTTCACTTGCGGCAGCCCCGGATGGTTTAAATAACCTAATAAAGTATTGCAACAAATTATTCACACAAAAACCTGTCACGCTCACCTGGTCTCCATGGGGGGCGTAGTTCGTGGCTGAAGGCTGCTGTCTGCACTGGTGTTGCACTGCTTCTAAGATGGTGCTAGCCCGCACCTTCCCTTCGATCTCACCTCGGAAGGCGTTTGCCTGCAACGTCGAAACAAGATATTAGCCAACTGAATGGAGCCGGATTGGCTTCACCACTTTCCGATTTCTTTCTCTTCTTCTGGCTCACCTTGGGTTTTTAAAAGGTGGGCTTCCCGCGTCCTGCACTCCCTGGCAGGGGCGTGTTATGTACAGTCTTTCCCCAAGGTCAAGTTACTTCACTGATCCAATGGGTGTTGCTGCTGATTTGGAAGAACCTGAGTAACCAGGTAAGTCTCTATACCAATGCCTTCTTGGAATAGATGCTTAAAGTCTGTCGCCCAAGTTTTTAACTAGCGTTTTGTTCTTTTCTTTTAGGCGTATTGTCGAGCGGTTTCCGGATGATGGATTGACTCTCCTTGCAATGTTAAGCAGGTTTCTTGCAGGTGAGTATAGCGCTATGCGAGGCGCGCTGAATGTTTGAATAGCCTTTCTTGCTGTGCGTGACTAACTCGCTGTGTCTTTTCGATTCAGCAGGTGCGGTGCGATTCCAGGAAGATGATGGAAGGACCGCTCGATGAAGTTCCTGGAAAATGCCGGCCCAGGTGAGGATGGGTGCTCGTGTGGTACCTTCTTTTCTGCTTCTTCTCTGCAGATGTGGCGGTCCGGGAATAAGCGGAAGGCAAGGCCAGAATGTTCAATTGCAGGTAAGGCCTTTGTCGCTTAATAACTCCTGTTCTTCTCTTTTCCATTCACAGGTGCCGATGGATAGAAAACTCTGGACGGGCGTGGCTGAAGAAGAGCTGAGCAGACACGGTGAGCGTTACGCTGCAGGAGTGCAGAATAACGCAAAGCGTGTTCTGTTTGCAGGGTGCGCTTTAAATAGCCTTGCAAGTATTTCCAGGCAAATAGTCCCTTAACCGTATCCTGCCACTTCAGGTAAAGTAGTCCCACAGCCACACCCTGTACCGGAAGGCTCAGCCTCACTAAGCTGAGAATATAGTTCCATGAGTTCAACACCTGCTACGAGCCTGGCGCCAGTGGCGCCAGGACTGAGTCCAGGAGATTCTAGAGTACTTCTTAGGGGCTTGATAAGCCCTTAAGTATGCCAGTGTCAAGGGTGCCCTCACCAGATTCAGGGGTTTGGGAGCATGCACCATGACAAAACCATTCCACCCTCGTGGAAGTCATCTCTTCAAGAAAGGTGAAAGGGGTACACCGTCAAGTTATCGACCAATAGCATTGCTTGATGCCCAGGAAAAATCTTTGCTCATTTGGCCTTAAGGGACTTTTCCCGATGGACTCAGGCGTGCAAACAATGAGATCTCAGCAAGACAGGCTTTGTTGCGGGTCTAGGAAAGGCAGTTAATCTTTTGACTCTCAATGCCTTAAAATCTCAAGCTCAATCGACCAAACTGCCTATCTATTTCACCTTCGTTGATTTACATTCCTCATTTGATTCAGTTTCACGAGTCAAATTGATGGAAAAATTACAGTCGGCGAATTGTCCTGAGACCTTGTGTGACATTATTCACGCATTACACTCAGCAACCACAATAATGGTCCGAGTGTCCATATTGGTCCTTTTGTCCTCGGCTATCTCTACGTCAAGGGGGCTGAAGCAGGGATGCATCCTTGCTTCAGCCCTCTTTAATTTCTTTATTCATGACGTACTACAGGCCTTTCTTCAGGTCTGTTCAAATTCACCAAAGATGAATGGTATAATAATTAAAGCTTTGTGGTATGCAGACAATTTGGTTTTAGATTCCAAACCCTGATAGGCTTGCAGAAACTATTGTCCGCTTTGAGTGTTTACTTAGATGATAATGAGTTAGTCATCAACCTCAAAAAAATACAAATAGTCATTTATGCTCCCAGGCTCACCAAAAGAGCATTTATTGATTGGAGAATCAAGGATGTGAGTGTGGAAGTGGTACCAACCTACCTTTACTTAGGCCTTTTAATTGATAGTATGCCACAAATCGACTCACACCTAAAGACGTTAGATCATAAGATAATGTCAGCTATTTCGCAGACAAGGATAATATTACACAAATTTGGTAAATTTACGATCAGGCCTGCTATTATGTATTGGGGCCAAAAAGTTTTACCTACAATTTTGTATGGTCTAGAAACTAAACATATAGTTCAATCTGTACTCCTGAATAAACTAGAAGCAGAATTCTGGAGGGTATTTCTCCATCTTCCACAATGTGTACCTGGTCTTTGGCTGCGTCACGAGCTAGCTCTAACGTCTTTGACTGCTGAATATCATTGGAGGCTGTGTGCTTTTTTTCGTAAATGTTTGACCTGTACAAGAACTGACAGCATACTATCAACACTCTCAGTTTATATGCTGTCTTCCTATCATGTATTTGTTAAATCATGGACTTCTTGCATTTTCAAGATTTTGGCAAGGTCGGATATACGTCTGGATATTCTTATCTTGAACCTGAATAGAGCAAAAGTTAAAATATTCAGCCTGGACTGGATTGACACTAGAATTGGTTGCCTCTTGTACAAAGACTTTCAAGTCATAGCGTATGAGCACAAAAAAGCTTAAAGAACTAACTCCTTATTTAAATCAAGCCCCGTCGCCACAATTGAGAACTTCAATACTACGCCTGCGATTCAACCTATTTCCAACACGAGATATATTGGCAAGAAGAAGGTTGATTGATGCAAAAGAGAATTACTGCAGATTTTGTGAGATCACCACCATCAGAGAGAATCTTAAACAGATTATAGTTGAATGTCCAGCGCTAATTGATCTAAGAATCAAATATTTTTGGAAACATATACCATACTTTAGCGCAATGCTCCCAGAAAATCGATGGTTTTCACATTGCCACTCATAACCTGTTAACTGCTTTGAACCTAGGTGTAGTTCCGGAAAAAGTTGCGTTTTCTCAGCTATATTCAATCAAAAAATAAATGTAAAAAAAATGATTGTGGAACTCAGGCAACCTGGTGGCATTTATTAATATCTAAATATAAGCCATGGCAGGTTTTGTCACAGTGGCTACTGATATTATACAGCCACAACAATTTGGATATCATATTATTGTCAGCTTCGTGAGCAGTTATTCATCCATGATAGGGAAGGTTGTCATTTTACAATCTCATCTGGGAATGGCCCCAACAATCATGTGGGACCCAGCCCATGAAGTCTTCTTTGATTCCCATTAAGAGAGTCAACACTTTCCAACAGGGAACCAGAACTCTCCCTGGGACGTCTCCTGGGAACCAGTCCTTCGAAGACAGACACTCAACCCATGGGAATGATTTCTGGAGTCCTTTTGAAAAAGGGAGAGGGAGTGCATGTGGTTAGAGTAGTCAAGAGGAGAGGTTCAAACCATAGAGGGATCTCACCATCTTGGATTTGCTTGGGCTCCCCAAACGTACTGCCCCACCTGCCCCAAATTCCTCCAGTTGTTAAAGCATTCAGGATTAGACTCTTAACTACTGGCTTGCTGTGGACTAATGCAATGTAGGAGTTTGCCCATATAAAAAGGGGGAAGTTGTTCCCCTTAGTTGATTCATTTTTGGAACACTTTTGAAGATGGATTCACTGGAACCGAATTGGGAGCACAGTCTACTCTAGAGGTTTTTGCCAGAAAGGCAAGGGCAGGGGCCTGAAGGTAGAGGAAAGCTATTCTCCCTTAGCCTCCCAAGGGCTTGTTTTAAATAGCCAGCTAGTTGGACAAGCCTACTACATCTGATACACTGGTAGCCAGGCCCCTGCTCACTGGAGGGGAAGACACTTGCAAGTGCTCACTACACACCTTCCTCTTAAGGAAGGGCACAAGAAAGGATTCACCTTTCCCTGGAGGCCCTGGACTATCACTTACATCAACCAGAGATCCTAGGAAGCCATCCCTGGCTCCCCCTGCATTTCCAAACTACCTGAACATGGCTTTAAGCACCTTAAACTGTGTCTGTGCAGCTGCAACAGAACTGCTTGAGTTGTCCTTGAAATAGATGTTCAATAGCCTTCTCCTCCCAGAGTTTCGCTCAATGACCATGCTCTTCCATCTCCACTTTAGATACCCACCTAGTCCTCTAGCATCCCCATCTTGACACCACCTCCAGGGTTACAAGCTTCTTTGCACTGTATGCTGGTGCCACTACAGTACCCAGATGCTATGCTGTGCCAGCAAAGCCCACTCACTGCCGAGGGCCAATCTCTGCTTCTCCACACCCAAGGCTGCAGAGTCTTCCAGCGATGCTGACCTGACATTGCCTGCCATCCCCAGTTTCATTAACCTGCAAGCCATCAACCCTGCCAAACAGCACTGTATCGTTGGCCACTGATTGACTTATAAGCACCCAGACTCTCAGTTCGACAACGAAAAGCCTGGCTCAAAGATGTTAAGCCCCAGACACAAGAACATATGTTATTTGAAGAGGTTATGGCTTCCTGGTTTGCCTTAAAGGATCCTGGTGACTTTTAAGCCCCTTCTCTACCTTTTAAGAGAGATATTCTTCTACCTCCTCCTCCTCTTCCCTCATACCTGCCTGCCTGACTGCTATTCAGGCATGGTACCCGGCCAATGATCTCTGCCTTAATGCCAGTAAAACAGAGATCCTACTCATTTTGACTCCTGCCCCTTGTCCCCCCCCTCTCTCTGGCCAGACTCCTTGGTTCCCATCCCCTCACCCGCCTGTGAGGCAAAAAACCTTGGGATCATCTTTGACTCCTTTCTCTCTTTCAGTCCACAGATCACGGACCGTGCAAAGAAGTCCAACTTTCATCTCCACCTTCTCAGGGGCATTCTATCTTTCCTCACCTTCCCCCAGAATCTCAGCATCTCCAGAGCCCTAATTCTCTCTAGGCTTGACTGCTGCAACAGGCTCTTCCTCAATCTGCCTCTTTCCTCCCTTCATCCCCTCCAACTTATTCAGAATAGGACAGGGAGACATATCCTTGGCCTCAAGCTCAAGAACTGCGTCTCTACTGCCCTAAAATCTCTCCACTGGCTCACGGTGACCGCAAGGATCAAATTTAAGACCCTCTGCATCATCCACAAGGCCGTATGGGTCCTGGGACTTCTTTACATCCAGCTCCACCCCCTAAATACCTCAGGACCAGAGTCCTTCAGTCCTCTAGCTCCAACTCTCTGCAGGTCCAACATTTCTCCAAGCAGAGAGTGGTAGGTAGATCCCTTTCTGCAGCTTGCTCCTCCCTCTGCAATGGCCTTCCTTCTTTTCTCCGACTTCAACTGGATCTTCTAAAGTTCCGGAAACTTCTCAAGACATTCATATTCTTCTCTTCCTTCCCTCTCCCCCTCCTGTGCTAACTCTCCCTCTGCAGCAACGACTGGGGACCAGTCCCTTCAGAGTCATACAGAGGCCAGACCATGTCCCACCAGTCCCCCCTGCATCCATTACCAGCACTTGCCCTCATGCTCCCTTTACTGGATGTTTTGCTTTTGCTTGGCCACGTGAGAAGAACACTTACATTTACGTTTCCCCGGCCTCAGGCAAAACAAGTTATTGGACTCAGACAGGGAAGAAACCAAACATAGACTAATTATTATACTAAAACAAATGGCCCGTTATAGGCCCTTTATTCAAACAATACATGTATATGTGAACTTAGAATACATATGAATTTAGCATACATAAACAAACTTAGATATATAGAAATATAGATATAGATTGCATCACCGTTAGTAAAGTTGTAGAGGACACCTTCATCCTGGCCGCTACGACACTGCTTAGTCTCTGAGGTGGTAGGCGAAGAGATCACTCGTGCTAACGGGGTCTGAGTCAGAGCATCCTCCCTCTCAGCGAGACTGCATCACCCGGGGGTCCAAATTCTAACTAACTTTTCCACAGAATGCCCTCTTCTTTATGGGGGCATAGCCCCGCCCTTCTCAGTTGGATCTGCCCTCGGCCAAAGAGCAGATCACAAGTGGAAGGGGCAGAGAGTGGAAAACACCAGTCAGGAGTGAAAAAACCCAGTGCCCCTCTCCTCGCATTCATTCCCAGAACCCCCTATCATGCACCTGCTGGACGCTCCGACTCCCTTCCCGTATTCGTCCTTCAGTGGACAATACCATAACTATTCTCCATAGCAAGTCTACTCAGCAATAATATTTATGTCGTTACGTGACCTTGCTCTGCTTTCACTACTGAAATGTTTGTTCATTCTGCAAGGTCCGCGAAGACGCAGGCTTTTACTACCGTGATGGGAGGTGAGTGTCCAAAATGGCTGCGCACTGACTCAGAAGCATTACACCTGACTAGCCGAACTTGTCCACCCTGCCCGCCGCAGTCATCCTCCATTTCCCCCTTGTTTCCCCTTGCACTTGCCACCTTGCCCCCCCAGCACTTCCCTGCCTCCTTCCCCGCCTCCCTCACTCATGCTCTTCTCCCTCTACCCCTTCGTCCCCATGCACTTACCACCTTCTCAAGCACTTGCACGATAGGATTGTCACAAGGCCAAAATAACTGTCTTTTGTTTTTTGTTGTTATTCCCTTGCCCCCCACCCCCCATTCTCCATCTTGTCTTTTGGCACCTGGAAACACTTGTGTATAGATGCCATACAAATGTCCAATAAATACATAAATATTCATAAACATTGATATTTTGCTTCTACAATCGTTGCCTGAGAACCTTGGCTACAAACCCAGAGTGCCCTTTATTTGAAAGTCTACTTTCTCTGGTCTTACCCTTACAGGGATGATCCATTGGTGTTTTTATTAACTGTATGCTTTTTTGTTCATTTAATTAAAGATCCTATTTTTATAGAACCGTGTTTTCTCATTCTGTAATTATGGCGTAAGCATACTATTGTTGTTACGATTACTTTGGTTCCAGCTCACATCCCTCCGGAAGGGTATAGCCCTCCCAAGTCTCCCACTACCAAAGGGGGTGAAGGAGGCATACCAGTCCGACTGACTGCTGGTTTAGTAGTAGTGTAGGGCTGAGTAGGCAGTTTAGTCACTATTCACTATTCACCCCTGTACTCCTGCAGAACAGTGGTCATTTTTTCCCACTTCCTTATCCATAAAGTGAATTGAAGCTCTGGTATCACTACACATCCACATATCCCGTCTTGCCGCAAGCCTGCAAAAAGTGAAGAACATTTCATGCAGATAACTCCAGATATATCGGTGTCACTTTGCATTCAGGTAACTGCTGGTCCTTGGGAAGCTTTACAAAGCTTAAATGAATTTGCTTTTACAACCAGCTCTGCAGTAAAATAACATCCATCTGTTCGTTTTAAACCACATTCAAGCATATAATATTTCTTTTAAAAATGAACACTGTTGATATGCAGCTGGCCTTAGCCCATTGCCAAATAGCATTGCAAAAAACGCACAGTATATTACCAATAAGTAATAAAACAAAGTTTTGCCCGTTTACAGTCCTGTACATTTGTAGTAGGTCAGAGATATAACATGGACAACTGGACATTCTGCCAAACTTCGAATCCTATTAAAGTAAAAGAAAAGCCCTCACCTAGCCCTATTGCTATGATGGAGTTTCCATATTCTAAGAAAATAACAAAAGGTGCTCGTCAGGGCGTCATACACATCTTAACCCATCCTCTTTTTGAATCTAGCTAAACAAAAGAGGTGATGGCTGGAATGTTTAGAATGAATCTTAACCTCTTGCATTGCTCTGGGCAAGCCTCCGGACCATCGTTCTTTGCCTGCCAAGCCATTACAAAAGGGGATAGACCATGTGCAAATCAGGCTTGGTCCCACCCCAAAAGGGGCAGTCTAGCCCAAACAGCTTGGTCACATTGATTCTGCTCGAGACCACAAGCATGTTTCGGCCTTGTTGGGCCTCATCAGTGTGGAGTAGCTTGGGTCTCTAGGCCCAGCAGGCATGAGACCCTTGCCTGGGCATACCTGTCCTACATGGGGTGACTACAGCAAAACAAAAGAAGTGATGGCTGGAAGGTTTAGAATTAATCTTGGCCTCTGGCATTGCTCTGGGCAACCCTCTAGACCATCGTTCTTCACCTGCCAAGCCATTACAAAAGGTGAAAGACCATGTGCAAATCAGGCTTGCTCCCACCCCAAAAGCGGCACTCTAGCCAAAACTGCTTGGTCACATCAATTTTGCACAAGATCACAAGCATCCCTAAACATGTTTCGGCCTTGTTGGGCCTCATCAGTGTGGAGTAGTTTGGGTCTCTAGACCCGGCAGGTACGGGACCCAAGTCAGGGCATACCCATCCCACCCGCGGAGACTACAGAAAAAAAACAAAAGAGGTAAATGGCTGGATGGTGTAGAATTCACCTTGGCCTCTGGCATTGCTCTGGGCAGCCCTCCAGACCATTGTTCTGAGTCTGCCAAGCCATTCAAAAGGAGAAAGACCATGTGCAAATCAGGCTCGGTACCACCCCAAAGTGGCAGTCCAGCCCAAACTGTTTAGTCACATCCCTTCTGCACGAGACCACATGCATACGCAGGCATGTTTTGGCCTTGTTGGACCTCCTCAGTGAGGAGTGGATTGGGTCTCTAGTCCCGGCAGGTACGGGGACCGAAGTCTGGGCATACCCATCCAACCTCGGGTGACTACAGCAAAAAAGCAAAATAGGTAAATGGCTGGATGGTTTAGAATTAATCTTGGCCTCTGGCATTGCTCTGAGCAACCCCCGAGACCATCGTTCATCGCCTGCCAAACCATTACAAAATGGAAAGGACCATGTGCGAGTCACGCTTGGTCCTACCCCAAAAGTGGCAGTCTAGACCAAACTGCTTGGTCACATCCTTTCTGCACGAGACCACAAGCATCCCCAAACATGTTTTGGCTGTGTTGGGCCTTGTCATTGAGGAGTAGCTTGGGTCTCTATACCCGGCCGGCAAGGGACCCAAGTCTGGGCATACCCGTCCCACCCGGGGTGACTACAGCAAAAGTGAGTGTGAGTCTGCCCCTGGGTACATTTTTGCTAGCACGTTCAGGGAGTAGTGCCAGCAGTGGATAAGTTTGATAGCTTGCATCCTCTACTGTAGTGACATGTGGACAACCTGACTCATTTACATTTCGTGGCCCATAATTGATCTGAAATGTCCTTGCACAAGTCCACCGCCCACCTGGCTCTCACAGGCAAGACTCCACCCACATCAGTCTGCTTAAGCTCCCCATAAAGCCTGGCGATATGCCCCTTTATGTCGGTCCCATGTAGAAATGCCCTCTCAAATATCGTACGTTCACGCCTCATATTATTTCCCCATCTCTGTTCCGTCAGCAACCCTTAAAGCTGTAGATAGCAAAATACTATTAGCTTGCCTATATGAAGGCATTCCTCCAGACATTCCAAGGGCAGATAGTCTCCCTCCACCTACATCTGTCCAGCCCTGGTCAGGCCTGACTCATACCAGAGTTGAAACTGAACCGGATCGTGGATCCGGTCTCTCAGAGGTGGGTCCCAAATGCAGCTCAATGGCGAGGGCCACGACGTGAGCCATCACGTGGAATTGCACTCCTTCCGCACCGGCCAGAATACTTTCAGGATAGGATGCAGCAACACTCGTTTGGGTATCTCCCTCTGTGGGAACCACAACCCAGTGTTACCGATGCCAGCACTGTGTTGTCCGTGTGGACCGACTGCTTTCATGTCCTGGGGTCCAAGTGGTCCACCATTATTCAAAGCTGTTCTGCCTTATGGTATGCCTCAATGTCTGGGAAGCTCACCCCCCTCCACTTGTGGTAAGAGCAGAGTGTTATAGGCCACCCTTGACCACGGCCTCGCCCACAGGAAACATAAAATGGCCCTTTGCACTGTCTCAAAGTAGGACGCCGAGACAATCATCAGTAGCATCTGAAATAGGAATAGAAATTTGAGGAGGATCGTCATTTTGACGCAGTTTAGGCACGCCATCCAGGAGGGATTCAACCTTCTCCATCATTGCAGGTCTCACAGCACTCTGTCCCAGAGGGGGAGATAGTTCTTTTCGAAGAGACCCCTGTCGTCTCTCGTAATATCAATACAGGTATCTGATCCCTTCCTGCTGCATTTGAAAGCCAAGGCCCTGGACATTGTCCTACACAACTTGGCACCATTCCCACTGCATGAAAGCCACTGTCTTGTCCAAATTGATTTTGAAACCAGACAGTTCTCCATATTCATCCAAAGACCGCAAGTGGCACAGGACTGATGTTCTAGAGTTAGTAATATAAAGCAGGGCATCGTCAGAAAAGAGGCTCATCTTATAGTTAGCATTTCCAGTTTGCACCCCTTAATATTTTTGTTTCCCCTTACCTCCAGTGCTCATGGTTCCATAACCAGGGTTTATAGCAGGAGTGACAAGGGGCAGCCCTGTCTGGTACACCTTTGCAGCTCCAGGGCCCTCAAGGTTCCCCCATTGACCACTACTCTAGCCCTTGACAACGAGTATAGAACCGCAATCCAGCCCAACCATTTGGGTCCCACACCGACTTTCTCTAGAACCCCTATCATGAAAGATCAGCTGACCCGGTCAAAGGCTTTTTCTGAGTCAAGCGCCACAAGCAGGGCCCCACTTCGCCTTACCTCAGGTGCACTCATGATATGTAAGGTCTTGTGTAAATTATCTGATCCTTGCCTGTTGCGTACAAATCCCGCCTGGTCCGGTTGGACCAGCTTGGGGAGGTAAACTTCCAATCTGGTCGCCAATATTCTGGCAAAAAACTTGCCATCTGCGTTACACAGTGAGATGGGTCCATATGAAGAGCACTGTTCCCCGTCCTTGTCCAGCTTGGGGATGACTGCTATCAATGCTTCCAGGAACGTGGGTGGTATATTTCCTGCTCCCTCAATGGAGTAAAAAAAGACCTGAGCCGGCAGCTCCGCAAGGAGCTCCTGGAATTGCTTGTAAAAATCGGAAGTGATAGAATTAATCTGATATTGCTCTGGGCAACCCTCCAGACAATTGTTTGTCACCTGCCAAGCCATTACAAAAGGGTAAAGACGATATGCAAATCAGGCTTGAACCCAACCAAAAAGGGGCAGTCCAGCCTGAACTGCTTGGTCACATCCCTTCTGCACAAGACCACACACATCCTCAAACATGTTTCGAACCTATGCTATCCTTTTAACTGGCCTTGCAACTCAGAGAAGTGTTCTTATTTCCCTTGCTTGGTTTCTGCTGGCTGGTGCATGACCCCTTTCCAACAAAGTCTTTGGAAATGTTCTTGAATTCCCAGGCCTTTTCGCACACTTCAAACAAATAAGCAGTTTCTTTGAATTTTACTCAAACACAAATGATAAAATGTTCCTCTTGCATTCTCGGGATGCAGACTTCTCCCACAGTTCACAAACAACCAGTTCCCTGGGGTTCCAAGCTAAGCACAAAGGATGGAATGTTCCTCTTGTGAACCAGGCTGAAGGCATTAGCCTTTCAGCCTGGTTCAAATGAACAAAAAGATTCCTTCTGCAGTTTGCTTAGTTTACAGCAAGGACCAAATGGAGGACTCTTGTGCCCCTCCACAAAGTCTTGGCTAACTTTGAAAAGAAAAGTTCCTTCTTAATTTGATTTCCCTTGGCCAACTCACATATTTCAAAATGTGAGTTACTTAATTTAGAACATAACAAAAAGGGTGAAGTCCCATGCTTCTCCACAAAGTCTTGGTTAATTGTAACAGTTAATTCCCTAACTGCACAATTTGGATTTGTAAGGTTTTAAGCTGTTCCAGTATTGTCTCTTGCACACCCCTGCAGGGGGCTTCAGTTCTGTGCGGGTATTAACTCTTCGTGGACCAGGTTGGATCTACAGACTCTAATTCAGAGATTTACTGTCCAGCACTCTCTGTGAGCGGTTTCGGCCACTTACAGCCGGAACTGGGCTCTTGGTCCTCAGCCGGGTGCTCCTTTCTTGAGGAATATTTATTTTATACACTACCCTCTCAGACCTGTCTATCTCTTTAACACTTCTGATAAAACCTCCTAGGGTATTAGGTCTTCATTCACCCCCTTTGGGTGGTTTGCTTTCTTCCGGGTTTCTACTAACCTGCCTCATGGTATAGGATTATTTTCCCCCTTCTCTATGTATTTTTCTTAGTCTCTTTTCTCCTATAGTCTTGCCGGGCCCCTTGGATATTGGATCCACTTTGGCATGCTGGCTGTCTGTTGGAGTGCTGCGGAGCCTAACTGTCCTACTCCCACTCCTTGGCGAGAATTGTGTGTGTGCTGTTCTGCGGTGTCCTTTGCTGGGCGGGGGTGTCGCTGTTCTGTGGTGGAACCTGCTTTTTGGGGTTGTTGGTTCCCTCCTTCATCCAGGTACTGCGATTTGAGCATGTTGGTTTTCCGCGTCGGTCACAGGTCAGGCTCTCTCCTCCAGAGACCTCTGAATTTTGGCCTTCCATGGCTCCTGAGCTCAGCAGCGTTCTGGGGGCTCTGCACCTACTATGTAAGTGAAGTGTCTTGGTCCTGGCTCCAGGGTACATTGGCTCAATGCTGAAGTGGCCACTTCCACTCTGTGTGGCCTCTCTCTGTTTGACCGGTTACCAGAGGTCAACTTGTTCCGCATTGTCTCCTCGACACCAGGTATGGGTCTTGTCCCTTACATGTCTCTCCCTGCAATGGGAGACACCATTCCATTGGCCCTACGAATCCAGTTTCAATGAGGGGTCAACAGCCAAGCCAAGCATATGTTCCTTTTCAGTACCAATGTTATCATTTCCCATGTATACAACAACTATTTGGTATATTGGTCTTAAGGAGATGTTATAGATTTGTTCACTTGAAAGTCTTTGTCCCCTAAGGGGGTCATGCCCAGTACGATCCTGCTGGCACGATCCCCTAGGGAGTGTTTTGCGTAGCATGCTCACCTCCATAGTCCCAAAGGGAGTGGCTGAATTTCTTACACATTCCTTTCTCTTTTTAAACAGGCAAAATGTGCTTTATAATAGTTCACGACTTAGTAGAATGAATACATTCATTCTTGCCAATTGCACTATTTTTCTTTTAGTACAATTGTAGTCTCAGACAGTATTTGATCAATCCCAACCATCGTCAGGTGCACCCTTGTGCAGGAACAAAACCCCATGGTGCCCACTCACACCTATAGTGACTGGACCCCTCCTTGTTGCCAGGCTATGGACTATTTTTTGTCTTTTCCAAACGGGGGTCATAGAACCAAATGTGGGAGTGGTGTGACGAGCCCCACTCACAAGGGACACCACATCCATTTCCAAAATGGACAGTTCCCTGATTCGTCCTCCAGCCCTCCCTCTTCTTCACTTTCCTTCCTTACCCATTCATTGGGATAGATGTCTCTCCGTCCCATCACTTTGTATCCCTGCTGATCTCTCCCATGCCCTTTAAAGTTAAGTAACCATACCTCATCCACATTTGCCCTACACCCATCCCCCTCGTTTCCCTCAAGACAACTTTCCCATTGTTGCTTTTCACTGGATCGCTCTAGCTCAGCTCTTCATCTCAACCCCTCCATCCATCCCCTATTTCTAGGCTCCGCCTTTCCTTTGTACTTGCTCCCACCCGGCCAATCTTTCCTGCTGTCTTTGGTCACATCCTGCTGGCATCATCATGCCTCAGGAAGATGTTGTTCTTTCCCATTTGCCTTTTAAACCTCCCATCTGTCCGCCTCCCTCTCCAGCCATCAATCCCAGAGATGTGTGACCATCCTTGTGAGATCGATACAATGTGCACCATTAAGTGGTGTAGTAACAGCACACCTTATGACAGCACCAAGAGACAGATATGAGTTTGTGGCTTGGGCCATGTAAACAGGCAATGCACCCTCTCCCCTCGATCTCTCCTTAGCGGGGAGATCCCCATTGGACACCCCCACCTCCTTTGGTCCGTACAATAACACAATGAAATGACTACACAGACAACTTTTAAAGTTTGGAAAACACAAGGTCACAGGTTTATTAGGAGCAAGACAACTTGGGACGGTCCCAGCCACATTACAAAACAGTCAGATACGGGTGAACCTTGTCACCTCTTTAGCCACTGACCAAACTGACAAACCGCTGGTTACTTCCAGCTACACTGGTACACCAGTGGGACACTCGGGCACTGACCAGGAGATTGTTGGCCTATCGCCCTAAGGAAGGGAGTCAGTGCCCATCGAGGGATCGGCTCGAGCCCGGCCAATCCCGAGCCGCTGCAGCTGCAGCGTCAAGTCACTCATTGGCTAAGACCGCCCCAATACTCCGCCACGCTTTGATAGTGGCTCACGCTGCCATCAATGCCCCCAAACCTTAGGCCCTTACTTCTCTCTTAGCATCCGTATTGTTACCATACTCACCATTAGTTCATCTGCAACCAGCCCTCCTTAGCTCACCCAATATAGCCGTCAGGAAAACATTGTTGCCCTTGTCAGATAAGTGTACACCGTCTGCATCAAAATGGGAAGGCAAGGAGCTCAAGCAGCAATGCCCTATAAACCCCAGGCCCTCTGCTTTGGTGAATTTCGCAAACACTTCTGTTGAGGCGTTTCCTGGATTTTTCCATGCCGGGCAGAGAGATGGTGTCTCTCCACACCCGCATTTGCACCATTTCTGACCGAAGAACAATGGTCTGGAGGGTTGCCCAGAGCAATGCCAGAGGTTAAGATTCATGCTAAACCTTCCAGCCTTCACCTCTTTTGTTTTGCTCTTGTCACCCCGAGTGGGACGGGTATGCCCAGACATGGGTCCCGTGCCTGCTGGGCCTAGAGACCCAAGCTACTCCTCACTGATGACGCCCAACAAGGCTAAAACATGTCTGGGGATGCTTGTGGTCTTGTGCAGAAGGGATGTGACCTAGCAGTTCGGGCTGGACTACCCCTTTGGGGGTGGGGCCAACCCTGATTTGCATATGGTCTTTCCCCTTCTGTAATGGCTTGGCAGGTGAAGAACGATGGTCTGGAGGGTTGCCCAGAGCAATGCCAGAGGTTAAGATTCATGCTAAACCTTCCAGCCATCACCTCTTTTGTTTTGCTCTTGTCACCCAGAGTGGGACGGGTATGCCCAGACGTGGGTCCCGTGCCTGCTGGGCCTAGAGACCCAAGCTACTCCTCATTGATGACGCCCAACAAGGCTGAAACATGTCTGGGGATGCGACCTAGCAGTTCGGGCTGGACTACCCCTTTGGGGGTGGGGCCAAACCTGATTTGCATATGGTCTTTCCCCTTCTGTAATGGCTTGGCAGGCGAAGAACGATGGTCTGGAGGGTTGCCCAGAGCAATGCCAGAGGTTAAGATTCATGCTAAACCTTCCAGCCATCACCTCTTTTGTTTTGCAGAGTATTTCTATGCCTGGTAATTCATGTGCTGCAATGGGCAAAGTCACCTGTATTTGGGCAAGCAGGCGTCCACGGCCCAATTTAGCCAGATCGTTGCCCCCCAAATGAATCACCAACCACCTTGGTGCACGCCTCCACTGTAATCGCCAGTGTATGGCCGGCAGCAAGGAATGCCACCTCATTCCAGGAGTGCCCAGCCACACACACTCGGTACCCTTGAATCCCAAGTTTTGTCCGATCGTCCATTGCCTAGCCCTTTTTTCTGCCCGTGTCACAAATGAGTGGCCGATCAGCCACACTGCATCATCTGTGGGGAAAAACATACCATACCATAAGTTTTCTGATTCACCTGTATCCAAACCGACCCCATTCCCTGCCCTGGCCCCTAAGTGTTCTTGGTATCTAGTATTCTTCTGGGCATGCACTGTGCTGGGGGCGGACATAAAGTCGATAACGGCCCGACTCCCACCTCCCCACCTTCATGATCGCCCGAGGGGACATGCCTTGTTGAAAGGCTGTGGTGGCTGCGCCTATCCTAAAACTATGTGTGGACCAACCTTCATCCTGGATGCCCAAGGCCTTCAATGCCATTGCCAGCACTTTGCGGAATTGGAATACAGAAAGGGGGGAAGTGTCAGCATGAGTTAGCAGGGGGCCGGCACTCGTGGCTCATAACTGTACAAAGAGCTAAAAAAGGAGTACTGGGCAACATTCTGCAAGGGGTGCCCCGTGTAAGACTATGTTATAACCTTTTCCTTGCTGGTCAGTTTTGCTTTTCCTCAATAATATACTGACCCCCTCGCCCGTTTCTTTGTGGAACAGAGATACATCCCCCAAAGCAATGGCCCTCCCAGATGTGTCCTTCTTGGATGCAGAAACTAGCTCACTAATCCTAAATGCCCCAAAAAAGGCCCATGCGAATGCCAACCTGAATAGCGCCCCTTCGTATTCGCTGAAGCATATGCTAGGTAACGTGGCCAACAACTTTACCAATAACCCAAAGTCAATTGGTTTTCGCAAATCCTTAGACCTTGGCTCCGAACGGGCCCAGCCTTTCAATGCAGAGTGCACCAAAAACCCCTTTGTGGGATCGCCTTTCCCTTCCAATTTAAAGTGGAATGCAACTGCTGCTAAATGCGATGCTGCCCAACTCTTTGTCATGCCCTCTGTGTGTGCCCAGACCACAAAGGCGCGTATCTGTTCCTCCGCAGTCAGTTTCTCACCCTGCAGATGAGAGATCACGTTCTTGAACTTACTATAACCTTGCTGGTATCTACATCTTACTCCGGACGTGAGTGAGCGCTCACTCAACTCGGCGAGCGCCCTGTCCACACCACCAGCTGCCACCACTCCTTTTTGAACTGCGCTCCCTCCAGTTTGCCCTCTGGGTGGGCCTTCCGGAACTTGGACCACTGAAAGCGAGAAAGAGCGTCAGCAGCAATATTAGCAGTGCCCGGCACATGTCGAGCCCTGAATCCAATGTTGTGATACAGACATACTTCCACTAGTTTCCTGAGCAAGCTCAACATTGCAGGGCATGATGCGGACTGTAAATAAATGGCTTGTACTACCGCATTGTTGTCCGACCAAAAACAAACCCTCTTGTTGGCCAAAACCGTAGGCCATAACAACAGTGCGACAACAATGGGGAACATTTCTAAGACCATTATGTTCTTTGTTCTCCCTTTCTTGTGCCACTGCTGTGGCCACTTCTGAGCACACCACTCAGGCCCTAGGATGGCACCGAAACCTTCACTTCCCGCAGCGTCTGAAAACAACTGTAGTTCAGTGTTGGTTTCCCACGGGGTTCGCCAGATTTGCACCCCATTGAAGCTGTCTAAGAATCTGTACCACATCCTTAAGTCTTCCTTGAGGGCAGTGCTTAATCTAATATGGTGTTGCTTCTGAACCACACCAGCTGTTGCCCTGGCCAGCCTAAGTGCAAAAACCCTGCCTGCCGGGATTACTTTGGCCGCAAAATTCAGTTTTCCCAGAAGTTGCTGCATTTTTTTCAAGGGTCGTCCTGTCTTTTGACAAATGATTCACAATTTCCTCCTTCAATCCCTTTACTTTATCATCAGGCAACCTACAAGTGCCCTTAACAGTGTCTATCTCAATGCCAAGAAATAATGAACCATTGCCCCCCGCTGCTCCATTCTGCGTGCCGCCCATTCAAGGAACGTGCTGAATGTTTCGAAAAAAGGAACAGGACACTGAGCACCCCATGGGCATACATTTGTCTACAAAGAAACCCTCCTTCCACTGGAAACCCAGCAAATGAAAGCTGGCTGGATTCACAGCTAATAAGCGAAATGCAGACTCAATATCCACCTTGGCCATCAAAGCCCCTCTTCGCATACTGGCCACCACCAACATAGCCTGGTCAAAAGAAGCATAGTGAACAGAGCATGTTTCAGGGCTCAAACAGTCGTTCACTGACTCGTCCTTCGGGTAAGAAAGGTGGTGGATGAGCCTGTACTTACCCCTCTCCTTTTTGGGAACTATGCCCAGAGGTGACACAATGAAGTTGGGGAGTGGGGGGGCATCAAATGGTCCAGAAATCCTGCTTAGTTCTAGTTCCTTGTTTACTTTCCTATCGACTTCCCCAGGCAGATCCCTCGCTGAAGGTAAGTTCGTAGCAAAGCGGCAGGTGAGGGGACCCTTGTAAGGATTAACAAATCCTTCCGTGAAACCCTGAAATAGCAAATCCCTCTCGCGCTAACTGGGGTAATGGTTTAGATGATCCACTAAAACCTGCAAATTCACTGGGGAGGGACCCTTCCTAGACAAATCCAAATTCCGTGTAGCCGTGCTTGTTGCCGGGGGTGGGGGGTGACGATGTTAGCCTTACTGTCCTTTCCGCTGGCCCCTGCCTCCGGAGGCACCCTCCCGCTTGAAACATCTGACCAAGGGATGGTTCCCCACGCATTTCCCACACTCATGGCTGAACTTACACTTAGGACCCCAGTTACAGCTGCCTTTATTAAAAAACCGGCATGCCCTATTCGCTCCCTTCCTATCTTTCCTATCCTCTTGCGGTCCATTCGAGGTACCAGATCCTGTAGCTCCCGACTCTTGGCCCCCCCGTCCCTGGGGGGCATTGTGAAAGGGTTGCCCCTTACCACCATTGTTTTGCTTACCGTACCCGTTCTTCTTCCCGCTTTTGTAAATATCAGCCCAGACAATACTCTTCCTCTGCTTACCCCCCATGAAAGTGACCCAACCGTCCATCATTTTCTGGTCCCATGTCATTGTGGGGCAGTGTTCCATCATATGTCTAAACTTCCTGTCATAGTCGATCCATCCAGTAGAACCGTACAGCCTAGCTTCTTCTACAATTGATTCCCTGTATTTGATCAAACCTGGTCCATGCTCAGGGTTGCTCAGGGTTCTTTTCCATCACCAAAACTGAAATTATATCAAACGCCTTCTCCCAGTTGGCGATGTTCTCTTCCGGATGATACTTCCGGTGCCTCTTATTGTTCTCTTCAGTACTTAGCGTGACATTGGGGCCGGCATCTTCTATTGCTAAAAGGCTGAGTATGTCAATATTCTTCCTGGCCCATATTTGCTCTCTGATGTCCTGAGGTATATGCCAGGCTAAGGATGACCTGCCCGATAACAAGGGGGCAACCGTCACAGGCTGTTCCGCTCCGAAAGGCACTGAAGGTGAGGCAAGTGGAGGGATGGGGGTGCTGATGGTGGGGCCTGTGCCCGTCACAGGGGCAGGGAGGGCGGGTATAATGAGCAAATTGATATTAGTGTTGCTCGCGCTGGTCCCTTCCCACACGCTCCTAGCCACTGGTAGGGTAGCCACTGCTGCCGCCGGGGCCCCATTGCCCCTGACCAACAACAATAATTCTTCCAAAATCAACTCAAACCTTTCATTACCTACCGCACCACCGACTGGTGGCGACACACCTGATTTTTCAACTGAAATCTGTAACATGGGAGGTGCAATGGAACACAATTGCGCTTCGTTCACACTCGCAACACGTGCAGTTGCTACCGGTGGCAAGGCTGTAGCCCCTGGCCCAACTTGCGCCAGCTCACTGGCAGTTTGTACCGTAGGCGCCACCTGCAGCATTTCAGTTGTTTTCTTACCCTTTTGCTGGCGTTTTCTCTTGGCAGGTAAGGGTTTTAGTGTGATTGCGCTCGGGGGGGGAGTATCTACCACGGGGGGTGGACAGATCTGGGCATCCACCACAACTTGTTTGGGTTGCGCTGGTTGCTTTTTGGCTAACAATTTCTTAGCCCAACCCTTCCCCTCACTGCGCATCCACTCTTGGAATAACGCCCAGATGACCCCTTCGTCCTCTTCCTCACTTGACCCCGGGGTGTTGGGCACTTCCTCAATGGAGTGGAACAGGTCTTGTGAGTCCTCCACCGACGACATCCTAACTGAAGATGGAAAATTCACGTTACTACCCGGCCTTACTGCATTACACGTTGTGAGTACCGAATAAAGTGCATCCGCCAAAACTACTGTTTTCACACACTTGCTGCCAGACATTCATCCTTTGCCTATACCTTACCACACTTCTTTTCTTCTCGGTAAATAGCCTTAAAAATCCTCTTAACCGCTGCTCCTTTGCCTGAGCTGTATTCAAAAAATTGAACCATGCAGTTAAGCATTTCATTCATACAACATTACAAAAGGCGTCTGAGGATCGATATGCTGATTATAAAAGATTATTGGCCCCAAAGAAAAGCAGGTGAATCGAAAATTCCCCACACCACAACTGGGAGACAGAAAGAAGCAATAGGCGTAACTGTCTGTGCCCTGGCAGGTGAACAGAGGACAACATTTTTTGAATGCAGCCCTTTACAAACTCTCGTACCAATTTTGAATGCAGCCCTTTACAAACTCTCTTACAGCCTGTGCGCATTTAACATGCACGTGCTCATTGGTTGCTTCTATGCGCAAATTTTAGATTAAATAACAATACTTTGGCACTTATGTGGCGCAAAGAACCTTCAGGTATCCGAGCGCTGTTTATTTTCACCCCCGGTGTGTGGTGCTCATTTACCAAACTCGGAAGGATAAGCAAATGCTCAGCCCGTGATGCGGGGGCCACCCCCTTAATGTAACGCATGTGCTCATACCCGGCCTCCAACATAACCCAATTTTTTCTTTTGTATAGCGCTAAGAAGCACGGTATCTGAATGCTGTTTATTATTATCCAAGGAAGGGGATCCAACTGTCGTCTTTACAAGATAAGCACGTTGCCACTGAAAACGCGTTATACACACAAACGCACATATAGAAGACTACGCGCGGCATATTACGAGCGGGGGGAGGAGGCACATGCGTAAACGGGCACTCGAGATATACAGTGTAACCCCCCCCACATACTAAATACTTTGGTACTTATACAGTGCTACGAACCCTCAGTTGTCCGCGCGCTGCCCACCACAAACCAGGGAGTGTGGCGCACATTCATCGACCCCGTAGGACGAAAGGCTGAGCCTGGCCCCTGCCGAGACCCAAACCCGTGTTAGCGGGCTCCGCGCGGATAACAAAGCCCGCGCTCTACCTGCTATGCCACTTGACGGCTATCGCGTCCTCGCTGATCGCGACCCTACCTGGCCGTTAAACATTTAAAATAATCCGGCATTTATGTAGCGCTACGAAACCTCGGGTATCGTAGCGCTGCTTATTATTACCACCACGGTGTGTGGTCCTCATTTATCGACCTCGAAGATGAAATGAAACATCATGAAATGCACCCATAATACAACAAACGCATGGCATGGCGGCCATGAATCACCGCCCCTGAAACATACACGTTGTGGAATCAACAAATTGCATTTATAGACAAAAAACACCTGGCGCGGCGGCCATGAATCCATGCCAACTTGATACCAACCTACGCGGTGTTAAACCCATATACAATTACAACATGCACATGTAAACCCAACGCATGGCACGGCGGCCATAAAATGATTTCAAACAAAACGCACACGTTATAAAAAGCAAGGGCACGGCGGCCATGACTCAACGTCCCAGCGAAAATACTGAAAACACAATCTCGGCACAGCGGCCATGATATGAAAACAAACAGCATCCCCCTTTGCATCGTGAACAGAACGGGCCATTTGTTAAATCAAATCACTCCTCTTGCTCCCAGCCCTGTGGCCCGGACGGCCACCTAACGCCCAATGCAGCCGTGAGTTAAACGGTAGTAGCATTACCCTTTGCTCAAGTCAGCAGACCCCTGCCCCCCACCCGCCTTAACCGTCCTGACTGAGTGAGGCCCGCTCAAGCTGACGCGGCGGCCAGCGAGCGGGCCCCTGTTCGCCCCCCCCCTTACTTACCAATCTGCTGCGACTACCGAATCTGGATTCACACAAGGCGGGAGCTGCTGGGCAAGAGGCTGATGGCCAGCAGCTCCCGCCCTTATAAGTGTTCCAAGGAGACCAGACCGGAAGCCAGGTCCCCGGGGACGCCTCTTCTGCCTCGCTGAGGGGGGGAGGAAGAGGAGAGGCATGACCAGCAACCGGAAGGGGGTGGCAGGCTGTCCCTCTAGCGCCCCCTGCGGGGGCCGGTCAGCCTCTGATTGTCATTATTTTCCTACCTATGCAGAGCCTTCGGCTACAAGCAACTGCACTGCGATAGCGTGCGTCACTATTAAGTCATCTCACACATATCCATCACGTAAAGATTAGCTAAGTTAGGCTTCCTTGTAACACTTCACACAGTCATTGTAACCTGAATATCGGCGCACCCACAGCTCTTCCCCACCCACCACATCATCATCCAAAGTGCTAATGTTAAAGCGATCTAGTCTGCTCAGTTGTCTCTGGTGCATTGCATTGCTTCTGCGTTTTCACTCTTCTTGCGCTGCTTACTTGGAACTCCCTCCCCTCTGCAGTTTGAAACACGCTCCTCGTCTATGTATTTCAAAGCCAACTGAAAGCCCTCCTTGTCGCTTCAGAGCTCCCCTCCGGACTCGCCTCTCCAGCCTCAATACTTCCACCTTCCTGCAGCGCTAGCCAGACTCCTCCCTCCCTTTACCCCCGCCACACTAACCCTTGATACAGTGAGGTCACAGCTCATGCTTAGCCCCCGGCTAGACTGCCTACCGGATGACAGTAGTTCCATGTCATTTCGCCGACAGGCATTATTACGATTGCCTTTTTAACGTAGACTCTATTACGTTACCATTTTTCTTGGGGTGGATTCCCCCAAATCCCCCCCACCTATCTTTTAACTATTCCCGACCCCCAACCCCTTATCTGCCCTTTCCCACCCCCCCAAGACTTCGATTACTTTTTCGGAATTATGTCCACGTTAAAAAGGCAGTCGTAAAAATGCTTGTCCATGAAACGACGGTATACCCTGACAGTTACTTGTCCTGAGTTTGTCCCCTGTATTGCTCCTGGGACCTGTCCAATATTCCCCTTCTTAAACCTGGTCATCATGCCACTCGAACTCTCCCCATTATAAGAGGCTCGCTGCCTCCGTTCATCGGCTATATTACCTTTTTATGGCACTCCTTTGTGACCAAAAGAGCTTGTTTCCCTGCGTGTGCGTATGCATGCAAATAAATAAATAAATAAATGCCTGATTATGCATAAGGCTCCCTTTTTTACACTTAAACACTGATGGAAATCAATATTTTTTCTATCTTTATTTATTTTTAAAGATGGGAAAATAGTTCTCCCTGCTTGCATCTGCATTCTATCAGTCATAGCTTGAAGGCCAGCGACTTGTCACGTTTCAGCATAGCAAGGGTTAAAAAGCAGATTCCATTTGATGGTCACAAGAGTGAAAATTTGTTTCAAAGGTAAATGCACCTGGATTTGTTGTGCAATAAGCCTGTGCATATTTAAAAAAAATATATATTTTCCATCTCCGGAAATGTGCACAATTGTTAGTCACAACATTTTTTAAACAAGTGGGTAAATACCGAGGAAACAATCCACAACAACAAAAGAACACGGCTAAAAGCAGACAGAAATAATGAAAAGGTAAATACCATCAAAACTGGGGGCCTTAAGTATACATGAGAAAACACCCCGAGGATGGATTTGATAGGGTGCTGAACAAGACTAAAATGACGCGAATTGGTCTGTGCTCCACCGCATCACAGAGAAGGGCTGCAGCCAGCTGATGTGACTCCACTCTTAGCTCGCACGAAAATGCACGCGGACGAGCGTTCTCTAGCTGTAGCCTTTTTTTTTGGGTGTGTGGGGTACTGTCAAAATCACATTTCTAATGTTTTGCCCAAAGCCAAATCCCAATGACTGCACCCTGTCACGTTTTAGAGCGCAGACGAGTCCCTGTGCCCTTCAAAGTCGGCAACACTGAGGCCGGGCTCAGATCCCGCTTTCAAAGGCCCCCTTGAAGATCGGTGTCTTAGCATATTACAAAGGCCTCGCCTGCCCGAGAACACCGAGCACCGTCCGCAATAGACCGCCGCCGCCCCTCTTTTCCATTCAGAGGTGATGTTGTCCAGGGGAAGACCCGGCAGACTGCTCCACTGCACAGCGTCAAAAAGTCGACACATTCCTGCAGAGCTGTGCAGGACCAGAAAGTTATGTATTTTCCTAGGTGTCGCGTTTATCACTTGTGTAAACATATTGAGCATTGATATAGGTAGGGTCAGGGGAGCCGACTTATGAATTTCGGGGGAGGGGGAAAATACAGGAAGTGACATCACTGGCAGTTATATGACCCCAAATTTCAATGTAGTCGCCAACTTGGTACAACGGCGCGCGGGGTGGGGGGGCGGTGGGAGTTGGCGCTGTTCTGAGAGTTTGGCATGTAGTTCTCCGAATGTGACTGTGTCCACATTTAATAGTTCCCCTGCAATGTCTCTCACTGCTGGCCCCACTGCCATGAACAGTGTGTTTTTCAGTCTCGTGTCATCAGTTAGCCCTATAGCACCTGTGTAAAACTTAAAGTCCCAGAGCCATATTGCCCATCTGGGTCCAAGGTTTGAGGTAACACGAATTTCAAATGGATTTGGCATGTGCATGACTTGGGATGCACCTCCCGCTGTTTGATTGCTGTCATGGGTTGCATCAATGTCTCCTGCTGCCGCTGGTGCCGCCCCTCCCGAAGATGAGGCCGTGGTACTCGTCGTCTCCGACATGTTTGTCGATGTCGTAGGCCTGAGCGGTGGCGTGTCCCTGTGACGTTCGCGCAGCGTGTGCGGGGTGCCTGTTGCTCTGGGTGTATGTTCCTACTTGATCACCCGTGGTGCAGGATGGCCACGCTTTCCATTTACTGGATGGGGTGCAGCTTCTTCACCCACTCCAGCTCGCCTGTGGCCCAGCCTTTGACCCTGGAGGCTAGCGTCGTGCCACTGCGTGAGGGAGCGAAACGCTGTTTCCTTCACGTGCAGCGCCGCCCACGCTGTGTGGGGACAGGCGCTGTGTCTTTGGCCTTGCAAACGGCCCTGACCTTGTGCTGTGTGTGGCTGCTGGTGTCCCTTCTGGCGTAAGGGTGTGGGCCCAGTTCCCCCAGTCCCATTACCGTTGCCGCGTCCGTTGTCACGCGGGAGGCGGGGCCGCACTTGTGCAGCTTTCCTTGACCGAGGTGCGCCGACGCGCTTGACTGCCCGACAGCAGACATCGTCATGGAGACAGCGGGGGCTCGTGTCCGCTCGTCGCCAGTGTTGTGGGGGGGGCTCATTCACACCCACGCACGCTCGCACACTCTCGCAGGCAATGATACGCATGAGCCGGGTTAACTGCAACCTGCTTTATTCACAAACCGGCGGGAACTGCCGGACCCCTCTTCCCGTCCCACCCCTACACCATGACGTCCCATCCGGCACGTCATGTCCTTTGGGCCTTAACGAAGGCCCGCCCACATAACGTTGTGGACGATCTGACAGGCGCGTGCAGCGCAGAACAGTGGAAACATTGGCTAGCATGCACTGCATATCCTAAAGTCAAGAAAGAAGGAGATTTAAGCCTTCGAGTTGCATTCCAGTAAGACATCACTGCCCCTACTCCACCGCTCTATAATCGTCCAGCAACACAACTAGGATGGGAGAATGAAATGCTTGCTAAACAGAAGGTACAGCTGCAAGGTGGAGTACCACAACCACCACCACCAAAAAAAAGTTCCCAAATCAAGGGAAACGAGAAGTAAAGATGTTTCCCGATTAAAAAGTACCAAGCAAGACGTGTGTGGTGCCATAGTTCAGTAAAACATCAACAATTCAAACTTACAATAGTGCTGCTGTAGATTGGCCAGCCACAAGTTACATTTGCTAAGATGTTACCTCTGGGTAACCAGATAGAGTTAGGGATGTAGCTTAATCTTGAACCTTTCAGTGGACACATCAGATGTGCTGCTGAAGTATAATGCAATCCTGGCTGAAGTACAATGCAATCCTGGCTGAAGTATAATGCAATCAAGTGTGGTTTCAAACTTGGGGGGAAGAGTGTTAACTGCTTTTAACATCGTAGTTTACCAGAAATTCTGGTAAAGTAGTGTACAATGTTAAAAAGCAGTTACCCAGGCTCACCCTGCACCCAGGTGATGTTTGGGACTGATGTAAGCACTCGCGTCTAAATGTTGTAGCCATGGTTGTCTCCGTGTTTTAAAAACTCCCACTTTCCGGGTTTTCAACATTCATTTGAAACACCCCTTATTCAAAAAATGAAGGAGTCAGTAAAAAAGCCAATGCTAAAAAGCCTATTTCGCACAAGTAGTAAGACCCAAAGGGTAAGAGCGACTGTATAGCAGACCATGCCAATGTAGGATACTCCAGGATTACCTTCAGTCAAAATTCACCCACTGCAATGTTGCTAAATTCAGATTGCAGAGTAGTGTCCAACTGAACCTCAATCAGCTCTTCCTGGGCATCAAATGGATGATGCACCACCTCCTCTGCCAGAAAAGTCTGCATCACCCAGTCATTAATGCCAGCATTTACTTCAGGGAAGTATTCATCAAAGCTGGACCTTAATGTTGCTAGGTGGCATGCCCAGCTCCAACTGTTCTTTTGCAAAGGTCTAGCTTCCTCTTGAAGGCAAATACTTTTTTATTGATTCTTTCCTCTGTGTTCCCATGTCCACAGGAATGCCCCCAAAGGTGGGTTTGGGAGTTTCTGGGGCGGTGAGTTCTAGAGGTCTTAGTTTCCTTTATAAAATACACAAATCACATAGTATGACAACCAGACAATGTATCATTGTGTACAGCTTAAAGGGGGTCACCTGACCCAAAGCAGCACACTAGGAGATGTATTTTGGAACAATCAACATTGTAAACACACCTCTAGTTTAGATTGTAAAGAGTGCTTGTGCTGCAATTACAAGCACCCAGTTAATAAAGTCCAGACTTAAAACACTTGATCAGCATTCAGTGAGTAAAATAACCTTATAAAAATAAAATGCAGCTTTGCATAAAATTACAGATAATTTTGGGATTATCAGGCACTGGCAAGCGGGCTCTGCTGTTGCTGTGGGAGAAGTGAGACTTGCAATGGCGACACATTTAAGGTTAATAGCGGCCGTTTATCACAAGATGGCAGGCCAGCATAGATCTTAACCACTGAATGCCCACTGAACAGCTATAAACCCTTCTATGTTAGCAAGAGGCTGATGTAGAGGAACCAGTGTTAGAAAGCAATGAGGTAATTATACTGTACCATATCCCGTGGGATGTGATGCCCCCCCAAGACTCAGTGAAGGCCCCTCGTGTCAAAAGGTTGAAAAGTCCTGCCGTCTCAGTCCCATAGTCCTAACTTCTCCCCCGCTTAGAGTGGAAGCAGTCTTTGGCACACAGCTTGTAATGCAAATCACACATTTTAAGCGTCAGGACAAAAAACAGAGAACTGAATACATTGCTGAGGTAAATGAGTTCTGACTGGCAACACTGGTAATACCGTATAGAGCCACATTATCGCACCACCCAACTATGAGTTTGTGGGCAAAGGTGGAGGAAAATCCTCCAGCAAGAAGCTGGAGGTATTTCCTCCACCATACCGCCCAAAATAGAACAATTTGGGATATTACCACCAGCAAAATTACTACCAGCAGCAATACCGCCGAAATCCACCATGGAGTCCTATGGACTCCAATTAATGGGGACTTACACTGCCTACCACCACTTATAATCTGGCAGTAATACCGCCAGACCAAGTGGCAGTAATGGTAGTACAGTTTGGTGGTATCTCGGCAGATTTACAGGCCACACAGAGACATCACCTCTCCCCATGTTGTCTTTTATTGTAAAGTGGATTACCAGGTTTCAGACCTGTAAAATACCCGTCTCCTCAGGTGACTCAGACCCCCACCATTCTATCCTACATAAACTTGATGCTCCCAGGCTGTTCTTCTAGTCTACTTTTATTCTACCCATGTAGATCCAGGAACGTCATACTTCTGTTATTTTCATGGATTATTTTACTTCCTGTTCCTTAAAGCCAGGGGTCTTAAACATGTGGCTCTCCAGATGTTTTGGACTGCGACTCCTATGATCCATCACCATTGACTATGCTGGCTGGGGCTGATAAGCATTGTAGTCCAACACATCTGCAGAGCTAAAGGTTGCAGAACCCGGCGTCCAAGCAGAGGCCTGGAACTCCATACTGCCACAAGCACCTTATCATTTGACTCTGGCTCTGAAATAGAGACTTTATGCTGGCCCTTTACCCACAAACACTGGTTGTGAATATTATACCTTGGAGCGGCACACGTTAATATCACTAGTGCAAGAAACAGACGTTCAGTGCAAGCGGTAAAAATACTTCTGTGGGTCGTATGCGGCCTATGAGTTCACAGGGTTTGGTTGACCAGGGAATAGCACACGAGGCATGGAGTTGGGACAGGATGGCAGGTTAGCTGCTGGCAACCTTTCAAGTGGCAACCCTAAACCCATGAAGAGGGACCGGAGATGTGCAGTGCTTCTTTGCCCCCCTTTGTATGGTACAGTAGCACAGATAGGCGAAAGTGGTTGGTTGGCTCTCGACTTACATCTACCTGTTCAGTAGCACACCTGGGAGTGGGTAGTTGAACTGGCTTTGGGGTCCCCGTTTCTCTGTGATAGCATACTCTTGAGGGCATACTTTTTTAATGAACATTTAATTGCAACTGCATATGTATACCAGGTGCTTAATTTGTAAAACAGTAGGTGCCTGTGCCCAAATATGTTCTAGCACTTCTGTGACACTTGGGCAGTTCCACACCACTGCTGCCACCCAGGGTCGGACTGGGACAAGAAATAGGCCTGGTCACCCAAAATAAAGTGGCCCACCCCTCGCCTCAAAAAAGTGGCCCACCCCTCGCCTCACGACACTTGACCTCTGATGATATCACCGGAAGTGATGTAATTTGACCCCACACCAAAGTGACATCCCGGGAAGCGATGAAACACAACCTTTCACCCCTTGACAAAATAGGAAGTGGCATCAAATAGCATTGTTCCTAAGTAAACTACACTATGAAAAATATGGTTATGATTTCACTAAGTTGATATGCATTTCATACAAGAATGGATCACCATACGTATCATTAATATCTGTGTGTATAGATCCATATTGTCAAATTACTGTGACTCCAAGCAGACGTCCAAGGCCACATGATAATATGGTATTATGTAGCACTTACCCTTAAGCTCTTTTTTATAGAACAAATATGCATACAATATCACCCAACCTGCGTTGGTACTCATATCGACCCAAGAAGGATGAAAGGTTTTTGAAGAATAAAAAATGCAAAAATAAATTTGAAAAAAATGAATTTTTCCAAATTTCTTTTTTCAAACCGGTCCAAGCATGGCCTGAAACCAGCCCTTACCCCCAGGGACGATTTCAGCCCGGCCAGGGGCCAATCCGACCCTGCTGCCACCACCCATAGTGCGACAGAGGCTGGGCCTTTGTGGGGCCTCAGGCTCTATTAAGAGCCTATTCATGAAGACAAATAAAAGCACACACATTCTTTTGCCGTGATGACCATCATCAAGGCAAAAGAAGGTGTGCGCTTTTTCTTTTGTCTTTATAAATAGGCTCCTAATGGAGCCTGAGACCTCACAAAGGCCCGGCCCCTGTCGCACTAAGCACGTGTGGCAGGGGCCGTGGATCTGGCTGCTGCTTGTTAATGAAGCAACAGCCCGACCTTTGGTCATTTAACCTCTTTTTTTTTTTTTCTTTTCAAACTGTGGATGCGCGCCCCCCCTGGGCATGAGGCTGCGGCCCACCAGAGGGGCGCGCCCCACAGTTTGAATACCGCTGCGCCTAAGCCCTCCCCTCTGGGACCATACACCAATGAGTCCTAGAGTGGAGGGCTTAATCGCACATTTTCGCGATTATACCCGGCCGGAGAGAAGTGATGCAGTATCGATGGAAAGCGCCATCGATGCTGCATCACTTCTCTCCGGCCCGGGGGGCTCAGCACCGATTTGATTTTGCCTGGGGGGCCTCGGGCCCCAGAACCCCTGTGCTCAGCGCCCCTGGGTAGGGTACAGTGCATGTGCCTTTATGCTTAATCAGTGTGGGTAAAGCAGGGGTGTTGCTAGGTCTGGAAACGATCCGGGCTACGCTAATGTCGGGACTGTCGTGACTCGGGACTGGGGGCTAGCTAGCTGGCCTTTTGTTTGTAGCCCCTGAGCTTCTATCGGGGCTACAACCAAGAGACCCGCAGCTATAGCCCCTCACCCGCTCCTAGGACATCACCACGTTCTCAGGTCCTCATTTTCTTAGTATTGCAGGATTACAAACTATGAGGTTTCCTGCCAGGATTCCAAAACTACATACATGGAAGAAATGATCCACCCCATTAGGAACACATGTTCCGTACCACCCATCAACTATTAATTAATACATCTTTTATAACACGCTTAATACCAGAAACCAGCAAGGTCGGACTGGGGCATACAAGTGTCTCGGGCACCAATAAAAAAGTGGCCCACAGATGCAAATGCAATTCATTCCTTTTGTGAGAGACTGCTTGAATAGTACCCACGTTTTTTGGGGGGATAAAATGTGATGCAAATTGTGCATTTCAAAGAATATTTATTCTGCAACACTGGTCAAAACTACTAGCCGCATAGTGAAGTAACTCATCAAACTGGCTTACATTGGCCTAAAAACGGGCCCACTTTGACCCAAAAAACTGGCCCACACCAGTATTTTGGGTTTTTGGTTCGGCCATGGGCCTATTGCCCTATAGGCCAGTCCAAGCCTGGAAACCAGTCTCTGAGCGCTATGTCGGAATCTGAACCTGTTTTGCTCTGAGGTGTCTTGCTTCCCATATAAAGGCTTGCACCTGAGCAAGCCTACCTGCGCACTATATAAATAAATGTCCAGATGCATAACGGTGGGCTTGTGGGGTGTTATGGTCTGTTGCAGAGTATTTGGGCCTGATTTACAGAAATAATTGAACAGCACAAAAGTAAATAACACCAATAGAAGGCACTATGCACTGCGCCATAATAAACCCAACGATTTACAGATCTGCGCCTGCGCTGGAATCCACCACTGTGCACCACATCTGCGCGTCTTGCGGAGGCGCGCAGGACTGGCCAGCACAAAGGACTTGAAGGGGGTGGAATTTGCAAGTCCCCTCATCAAAACATAGAAATGATGGATAACATGGGCGTGGGCAGGAATAACAGGGGTGTGGGGTGGGAGGCCCCCAGTAAATGCACAAACACGCCCCATGAAGTGCAAACAAGGCCATATTCACAGAATAACCCCTAGACCTGCGCCAACCAAAATGCTCCAAAAACCCACCGCCACCCGTGAGCAAGCGCAATGTGAGACTGTGCTGTGCAATCCCCGGAAACAGAATCCACTATGCAAACGTAGCAAAGGAACTTCACCATGCCGGTGCCTGCACTGCTCGCATACCTACTGCTACATGGAAGCTGGAGGTGAAGGAGAAGGAGGGCCAGAATCTACCATAAATGCACAACGCTATTTGGCATGCCCGATGAGGATGTTTATGGCACATACCACTTCCCCCATGTAATCCTTGATTTGGTCTAACAGCACTACACTTCCTGGGCACCAGCACATTCAAACGGACCACAGCCATTGTTGGTGGTATCTCACAGCCCACACAGTCACGCTGCCTCAAGCAGGTCTTAAGCTGCATGATTGCAAGTGTGCACAGCCATGCGACGTGCAGGCAAGGCAAAGAGTGGCACAAGAATTCTATGCCATTGTCGAGTTTCCACGAGTACTCGGGGCAATAGATTGTTGTTGCTCTACCTCCACCACGAGCTACCAAACACATATACTGAAACCGTAAGAATTGGCATTAGCTTAACGTGCAGGTCATCTGTGACGTAAAGGAACACATAATGCTGTGAACGCAAACTACCCTGGGTGCACCCACGACAGCTACATACTATGCCATTCCCCCATCCACCTGGCACTGGCATCTGGAACATTTGGAAAAAAGTGGCTCATTGGCGACTATCTCCCTGCACAAAGAGAAAAACACACAGTTATTGGTCCACATCAAATCCAGACCACCATACCACGACATCCTAAAACCATTAACTGTTCTCCTGGTCATCCCCAGGGGACAGTACATACCAGCTTTCACCATTCTTTATGACGGCTATCCGAAACACCACCACTACATCAGAGATCCGCTGCAATACAGCACACATTGCAATCAGAGGCATAATTGAACGTACATTTGGAGTGCTGAAATCACGCTTCCGCTGCCTCAACCATTCAGGTGGAGTACTGTTCTATGCACCAGCTGTGTCATGCAAGATCATATTGGCATGTTGCATCTTGCATAATATAGCCACACATCATAGAATACCAATAGAGGTGCATGAGCAGTTGTGGCCGCAGCCACAGGCAGGACCCATACCAATAGCATGCCAAAGGGTCAGGGGCCAGTAAATATGGAACTAGCTTGTCCAGACATGTTTCACATGAAATCCACACAGTGTGATAGCCACACCATAGCCACATCCCAGAATGCCTTTGATGATTAAACTAGGCAAGTTCTTTTGGGCAATAGACCACTACCTGAGAATTGTAGTCCAGGGTGGACATGTGGTGTGTGCCTCATACTCGTAAAAACAACACACATCCCACTACTAAAACCTCACCACCAACCATGCCAAAAAGGTCAGTGTCACTAGTATAAACACATAACAATACCAAAGCAACATACACAATCACAAACACCAGACAACAGGGCCACTCTGCAACACATACTAACCAATAAAGCAACATAAACATGTGACATCCAACAAAGCAAAACCAAGGCCATTGCAGAACATCACATACGTATGCACTCCCATTACCTGTGGCCGATGCATGAAGCAGCAACAAGTACATACAAAATGAAATGATTACTAACATCCTGTCAATGAGCATGCACCACTGAAAAAACAAACACAAGGTGACCTGCACCCCTGCCCCCAGCTCCACAGTCCTGTGTGTGCTTGGTGGTGTCAGTGCGGTGGGTGAACACGCCACTGCATGAGTTTCTCCCCAACACTGGCCTGATCCAGCATGGAAGCTGCATTGGAACTACAATACGTGGGTTGCCAGTCAATTCGTCGAAAAAAATTGGTCGACCAGACAAATGGTCGAATCAAATTGGTCGAAAACCATTTCGTCGAATTTTTTTTTTTTCTATTTTAACCCTTTTTTTTTTTTTTTTTGGGGGGGTCCCCCCCAACCCCCTTTTTTTCTCTAAAAACCCCTTTTATAACAAAATGAAAACCCCAAAAATAAATATATAAATAAAAACATTTTTTCGACGAAATGGTTTTCGACCAAATTGCGTCGACCAAATTGCAGTCGACCAGTTTTTTTTCGACGAGTTGACTGGACACCCAATACGTGTGCAGTGGCAGACTTTGTGGGGGAAGACCAGCACCACATCACATTGACTGAGCAGCTGCCATATTGGCCTGTTAAAGTGACTACAGGTGACTCCATGGCACACCCTAGGGGCAGGCCACATGGCCCCTGTCATCTGTAACACGATTCCAGGGGTTGGATTGTGGCCAATATCATAGCATTTGTGTGAGAAGCACATCCATGGAGCAGAATCACAGCCGGCAAACAGCATGGCATGGGCAAGTGACACTGCACACATGGTGGTCGTTGCCCTGAACCCATCCAAAAACATGACCAGAATTCACAAATATCGATAATGCAGAAATACCCAAAGCACAACTCATGTGAATAATTCCATCTGGTGTAAAGTGAAACTCGGGTGCGTAGGATGAACAAGCAGGATGGATCTGCAACACAACATTAAACATGGCTTGCAAGGAACGCAAGCCTGTGTGTCCGCATGCAAACCACCACCTGCACACACCACCGCTGAGTCCTCTACAGAGAGTTGCAATGCACAGCTCACTACAGGCAGGGGAACAGTCTCCTGTCCCCCATCCGGCTCCTCTTCCCATATGACCTCAAGGAGGAACATGGGTTAGAGACTGCTGAGTTGCTGTTCATCTGCCATCTCCCGTAATAAGGCTGCCACTTTATCATCCTCCTCCTCCCTGATGAGTCAGGTCTAGGTATACTGATGATGCTCTGCAACAGCAGCAGGTTCTCGCCACGCAGTGCTGCCCTGCCACTGCTGGTGCCCGCTGGCACATCCCCTGATGTGCCCACTTGCACCTACTCCCCCTAAGCTGCAGCTGCACCTGCAAAAACCAAGCCAACACAAATCATACCTACATCTGCGAACACATATGACTCACAACAATAGCAAGCTGCACAAACAGTAATAATCACCCACATATGGCCATGATTAGTCAGTGGGCAGCAAAATCCAATCCCTACACACCACTGGCATACATTGCAAGTGGCTGACACGGTGGTCACCAGTGTGCACATACATTTGCTTTAGAGCATGCAAAGATTAAATAGTACTACTACCACAGACAACATGACAATGAGGCGGGTACCGCCATGATGCCTGCAGTGGAGTACCCCCTGATGTGTCACTGCCATTGGACACCTCCCACACATATGACCTTGCACTGAATGACAGACATGCATGACCCTTTGCCAGTGGATCAGCCATGTGAGTGAACGCAACATTACATCTAACACTGCACAGACATGGCATAGTAACTGTCCATGTTGCCATGCAATACATGGACACACACCCGTGTCGACATTGGCATTTCCACATAATACTGTAAGGCGAAGTGAAGTGTCCTCCATGCATCCAAATGAAAGCCAACAGATCACGTGTATTGAACTCACATGTGTGTACGTCTGTAAACATAATGCCCATGATTGGAATCCCAATGTGCACCACCAATTCACTCAAACATTGACATGCGCAGTGTCATCATCATCTAAAGACACAGTTACACCAATCACTCACCTGCAGCTTGTTCAAAAGTGTCAATGCCTCCGACACCTACAACACGTTTACTTGCAATAAGGCCATAGGCAAACTCCTCAAATGGCATGAGCTCCTCAACACACAGCAAACCACCGCCAGTTGCCTGGGCTGAGGACACATTCGCACCCAGCTTTTCCTTGGTCCGCTTAGTTAGGTTGTCCATCCACTTGTGCACCTCTGCACTTCTTTTGCTGTGCGCCTCTCCACCCCACAGGCATTCACAAGGTCAACTTTCACATACGCTGGGCTATCGTCAGGGTGCTTCCAGCGCTGGGATACAGCTCGGAGTGGTGTTCCTCCACATAGTCGATGAGGGCCTAAAGTTCCTCCTCCTCAAACTTCCTCTTCCTGCTCTGGCCCTTGACTGCAACTGGTGGCTGTCCCTGGCCCGTAGGGGGACTAGTGGCACCTTAATCGACAGCGCTAATGCCAGATTGTGCAAGTGGTGTGTCCCCATCATGTGGCAGCTGTGCTCCCCCCTGGCACATCTTGCTGGTCGTTCTTTCCCCTTAACTGGTCACCCAGACCTGCCAGTTCTGTGGCATCCATGTCAGCTGTTCAATAAATAAAGGATGCATCAGTAGTTCTGAACTTGCTACGCGTATATGCCGATTCCACCAGCAACACCGTCCACGACTGTGCTCCGCGTCCACCAACCATTGAGATTACCCAGTGCAGATGCTTCCTGTGCATGAGCTCACTAATCCTAGTCTTTTGCGCATGTGCAGTTTGCACGGCATAACGCACGTAACTTACATGTTTCGGGACTTCCTTCTTTTTGCACCTGGAGTTGGATGTGTCCACTGACAACTCATTGCAACCGGTCCCGGACACATTTTGGCCTGCTTGCACACTCCTGGAAACACACCAGTGTGTATGAGGTGCACAGTCTGCTCCAAGTGGACTCTAGTATGCCAACAATACATTGCTGCCTACTGCTTCTCAGTGCAGGTGAGTGGGGGAATGTTGAAGGATGAACCTGTTGATCTGTAGCTGCTTGCAGGGGAGGGGGTGGGATGTGGGACTTATGGGGAGGAATGCACAGTGTGTGTTGCAGCTGGGAGCCAACCTATGTATGGGCAGGCACATGTGGCATGGACACAGTTGTAATGCTTTGCAGTTGTCTTCTACTTGTACATCATCCATATGTGAGCCACATTGACAGTTGCATGAATTGTGATATCAAGGTGCCTAGGTTGCTTGTGTGGCAGAGGCATGAAAAGCTGGACGTTGAGTGTGCACGTGTGAGTGTATTGGTCCATGACCAGGTGACACCAGGAACACTCTCACTGTCCATTTTCACTTTATTTCCTGGATTGGCATTGGCTCCGGGAGGGCGGACAATGGGCAGTGACCGTACTTGGGGCCCTGTGATGTGAGTGGTCAATGTGGGGATCAAACGGAGTGTTGTAGAGACCTTCCGACGATGGTTGTGTGACTTGTTTCTCTGTTACAGGTGCATCCCAGGCCCTGTGCCAGCCTGTCTGCATCACCACCAACATGTCGGCTACATCCACCTCAACCTCAAGGGTCATGCGGATGAGGGCTGCCAACATTTGAAGGCAGAGGTTGCCATACCGTGCGACCAAGTGCGTCAGCACTATGACACCCTATTCCACCCAGAGCAGCAGCTTGGGGTGGTCAGCCACAGGCGGATATGGCAGGATATTGCCACGGCTGTGAACATCGATAGAGTGGCCAAACAGACCACCGCCAACATCAAGAAGAGATGGGATGATATGAGGATTCAGTGCCAAAAGAAAGCCATGGCTGCCATCAATGCTGGACCGACATCAGAGGGGCACTCGGGTGGACACCTTAGGATTCCAGCACACCACCTCAGGGTCCAGCAGAGGGTGAACCCGGAACTACATGACAAGGTACTCGTACTGCAGGAGCAGATCAAGGCTGCAGGTAAGTCTACTCTGCCATTTCAATGTGTAAGGATGTGTATGACATGTGATGCATATGCATTTTGTTGGAGTCGAAGGTCACAGGACACGGCGGTGTAGTGTGACCAGGTGTAGCATGCATTGTTATCCAAGTGACTTTGGTGTGGCTCATGTGTGCTGTGTATGTGGTGCATGCATGGTTACTCTGTGTGTGTGTCCCATAGGTGTGTGGACCTTGGGAGGATGTGCCAAGGGTGTACTTGCATCTAGCCGTGGTCTTGAGGGGTTTCATGTTGATGTCAGTAGTGTTGGGCCATGTGTCACTGATGGAATGTTATCCCACCTTCACAGTCAGTACCCAGTGCGATGTTTATGGATGGCCACATGTGTTCAGGGACGAGGGTGAGGGCAAAGGCCACCATCAGAGATGTCGGATATGGATTCACCTTTTGTGGATTTTAGTATTTGGTTGACCCTTCTGGCGCAAGTGCATGGTGGGGTGTTGTATGTTGTGCTGCGTGTGATGGGGTGTTGTGGCCAGGATGGACTAGTATCTTGATGGCTGTTGGATGGTTGACTTGCACGGTGGATGTGGTCATCTACAGAGGGGATTGGCGAGTCTGCCATGTCCGCCTTGGCCATGGACATGTACTGTGTATGGGTGTAGGTAGAGTGTCCTTGGGCAACGGTGGATGTGGATGTTTGTGTAAATGATGTAATGTTGATGGCTGCATGACTCTGTTATTTGGGTCTGTCATCACGTCTGCCCCTTCCATGTAGCCAATAGGCCATGCAGAATGGTGTTCCATTTGACAGGCAACTGTGCACTCACTGCAGAGACGTGCATGATTTAGATGTCCATTTGCATCATGTTTTCTGTGCTCACATGTCTGGCTCCTGATGCAGCATCATTGGATGTGTGTTGCATTTGGGACATGGATTCTGTATGTGTGTTGGCGGGATATGGCAACTGTGTTGTTGGGTCTTGCAGATGTGTACACAAATGCAGATGTGCCTCTCCTCTCTCCCTTTCTAACCTGTGTCGCATGCAGCTGCAGAATCAAGCACGGGGGACAAGCAGGTGGCAAGGCCAAGGACCTCAAGGAGTCTGCGCAGATGGCATACACGGATCCACTCAATTACTTCATCTGGGGGACAGGTATCAGCTGAGGTTTCATCTTCGGATGTACGGGACATTGCCATGAACCTGAAGGGTGAGTCCTCAGGGGCAGAGGGGCAGGATGAATCTGCGTCCCACTCATCAGACAGGCATCTGGGTTGTCAGGGTCCGGTGTGGTGGAGGAGGCATTTGTGGGCATGTCCGTGGTGACAAGTGGTGTTACGACATCTGATGTGCAGGCTGCGGACGTGTACCTGGGACAAGAGGGTGTGCAGGACAGAGTGGCAGGGACAGCCACTTACACTGTCCAGGGGCATTCTTTAGCAGTTTTGCGCAGCAATGTATACACCACAACACAGAGTACCCTGTCAGTGCATGCTGATGCTGTGCTGCCCGTTCTCATCCCGGGTCATAGCGGGCAGCTGGCTGCACTCAGTGCCCTGCACATCATCCATGGCCAACTGATCAGCCATTACTGGAAGTTGTGCGACATTCTGTCCCAGATGGCTGGAGCACTGCTGGGTGTGGTCAAAATGTTTCATGCATCACCCACCACCTCATCAGCTACTTTGCCCCAAGCACCCACAGGTGTGGACTCCATGCAGGCAACCACCGCAGGATCGTCTGTCCACGTTCACCCGTTTGCTCCCAGGTTCCACCTTTGCAATCTGTGGGGACACAAGTGCACATGGGGAACATTACATTGGAACTGGGGTCGGCATGTCAGGCACGTGTGACGAGGCTGTGCAGGTGGACAGGCTAGTACTCACCTCCAGGAGGTCATCTTACCAGAAGGAGGCCCAGTGCCAGAGGCGGGCTGATAGAGGGAGGAGTTGTGCCAGCGGAGATGTGGACGCCGGCAGTTGGAGGCAAGGCGTGCCCAGCAGACATCCTTGATCTGCAAGGGGAGGATGGTGGCAAGGGAGCATACGAGAGTCGCCACGACATGCCAGTGACAATGCATGTGTCAGCAGGAGGAGCGGTGCCATGCTGTGGGGGAGGCAGCCGACAGGGCCAGGGCTGCTGCACGTGCAAGGGCAGAGGTCTTACGAGCGTAGATGGAAGCTGGGATCAGAGGCCTGCTGAACAGATACAGCAGGTAACTCATGAGGCCCTGCAGACCCTCAGAGACATAACGGAGGCACACCTGCGGGAAGTGGAGGCGGTAACAGAAGCTCCATTGATCCGGGAGTTTCCAGTAATGAGACAACAGCAGTGAATGCGTATATGTTTATTGTGTTGTTTGCATCATTGATGTTGTTTTCGGAGCAGGGGGATTCCTGTGACTCTTTTTGTCGAGCTGTACCATTTTTTGATATGATTGGCAATTGTATTACATTTATGTGTTTGGTTATATGGGATTCCTGTGGTTATTTTGTCATTTCTTCATGGGGAGAATTGCTTTCTGCCATGATCATGTGTGTGTGCAGTCATCTATTGTGTGGCATGTCACACGTGTCTGCTTTTGAGGGGTCATGCCACGTGATGATGTGGTATGGTTCTCCGGATTCATGTGTCATCTCTCGGCATGTCATGGTTCTGTGTGGATTATGTTCTGTACGGAATTTTGACATGCATGTGCTCAAGGTGCATGTGGGATTTGGGTTTACTTGTGCACAATTCTAATGGGCAAAATGTGTGCTGTTTGCGGGTAAGGGCAGTGGTGGTGGGGAGTTTTGATGGTTGGCCATACTGGTTGTTGGTGTGGTGCTACATGGTGTTTATTGCACAGAAGGTAATTTGTCCAGGTGTGTTTCTGGTATAGATATGTGATTGGCTCTGTGTGGGATGGTGCCAGCTAAGTGACATGTATGTTGTTTTGTATTCTGCATTGTATTTTTCATTATTGGTGGAGGCATGAATGCTGGATTGTGTGGTTTAGTGGTCCACATTGTGTGTACAGATCCTTTGGTGTGATGTGTTTGAGGGGGTTATATGTGTGGGGTACTTGGTGGAGTTACAGGGGTTGTGTTTATTGTGTGTAGATGCACTTTGCATGTGGGTGGCTTAATTCGGTGGGTGTACAGGGGGTGGGAATGGTGGGCGTAGGTGCCCTTTGTATGTGGGTGGCTTAATTTAGTGGTTGTACAGGGGGTGGGAATGGCTGGTGTAGGCACACTTTGCATGTGAGTTGCTTAATTTGGTGGGTGTACAGGGGGTGGGAATGGTGGGCGTAGGTGCCCTTTGTATGTGGGTGGCTTAATTTAGTGGTTGTACAGGGGGTGGGAATGGCTGGTGTAGGCACACTTTGCATGTGAGTGGCTTAATTTGGTGGGTGTATAGGGGGTGGGAATGGTGGGTGTAGGTGCCCTTTGTATGTGTGTGGCTTAATTTGGTGGTTGTACAGGGGGTAGGAATGGCTGGTGTAGGCACACTTTGCATGTGGGTGGCTTAATTTGGTGGGTGTACAGGGGGGTGGGAATTGTGGGCGTAGGCTGATATGCAAATGAATATTTCCCAGGGCCTTAGGTCTTGTCACCCTAAGTTTCCCTGGGTCATCTTGACATGGACCCCTTGCTCACTGTGATCAGAGAGGCACAGCTCCACCTCACTGATGATACCCAACAAGGCTGAAACATGTGTATGGGGTTGCTGTTGGTATTCTTGTTCAGAAGGGAATTGCCATAGCATTTCAGTGCTGGACTGCCCATGTGGGCGGGACAAATACTGATATGGAAATGGATATTTCCCACCTGTGAAAGGTACAGTGAGCTAAAATATGGCTGCGTACTCTCAAGTGGGTACCTTCCCAAACAACAGGTCAATGGGCCGTGTTTGTTCTCGCAGAGGGGCGCCTATGACTAAATATTGATTATTTCAAGGGCCTTAGGTCTAGTCACCCTAAATTTCCCTGGGTCATCTTGACATGGACCCCTTGCTCACTGTGCTCAGAGAGGCACAGCTCCACCTCACTGATGATGCCCAACAAGGCTGAAACATGTGTATGGGGTTGCTGTTGGTACTCTTGTCCAGAAGGGAATTGCCATAGCATTTCAGTGCTGGACTGCCCATGTGAGCGGGACAAAGACTGATATGCAAATGTATTTCCCATCTGTGAAAGGTACACAATGGGCTGTGTTTGTTCTCGCAGAGGGATGCCTATGACAAAACTTTGGGCACTTTGCATGTGGGTGGCTTAATTTGCTGTGTATAGGCGGTGGGAATGGTGAGTGTAGGGGCCCTTTGCATGTGGGTGGCTAAAGTTGGTGGGTTCACAGGGGGTGGGAATGGAGGGTGTAGGTGCACTGTGCATGTGGTTGGCTTAATTTGGTGGGTTTACAGAGGGTTGGGATGGTGGGTGTAGGTGCCCTTTGCATGTGGGTGGCTTAATTTGGTGGGTGTTCAGGGGGTGGGAATGGTGGATGTAGGTGCCCTTTGAATGTGGGTGGCTTAATTTGGCGGGTGTGCAGGGGTAGGAATGGTGGATGTAGGTGCACTTTGCATGTGGTTGCTTTAATTTGGTGGGTGTACATTGGGTGGGAATGGTGGTGCACACTGCATTTTGGGTGCTGATTTTATTTGCTGCACAGGATTGTTGGTGGTTGCTATAGGGGCAGCTCTTGATGGTTGCGTGTGGGTACTCGCCATTCTATTTGGGTTATTTTTGCTGCATCTGGTTTGACAGATCGAAAAGTGCGCAAAAAGGTAGGTTTTCACTGGCTCCTTAGTTTGCACTAGTGGCTTTGTGTGGCTTTGTCTGGTGCAATCCTATATTTTTTGCACTGTTGCCCATTGCTGGCGCTCAATTCTGTAAATCGCCTTCTGGTACGATGCACTTGCGCCGCGCAATCCAAGCGCACGCGCAGATTCATTTGCACTACTGTTGCGCTTCTTTCTGTAAATCGGGCCCTTTGTGTAGTGCAACATTCACCATTTCCAGGGCTTCTTAGCACTGTCAGCTGTCATGAATACAAGGGGTTGTTATGGTTTTGCTTCGGATAGGTTGACCTCAAGAAGACTTCCGTGAGGGTTGGGGAGTGGGAGAGATGGAGTAACGGGGTGGGTAGGCGTCTTGAAGAGGATATCACTGTGCTACATCCCCGACACTATTAAGTATGATCTGAGTATGTTTTTGATTTAGGCGTGACCAAGCTTTGGGACCTTCTATGATACATGGGTGTAACTGTGGGTGTGTCAAAATAGCGAACACGCGACCAAGATTAAATATCAGATTCCCAAGTGGTGGATATAGTCCCCCTACAGATTTTATAGGGGAACTCTGTCCCACTGGACAGCCAATGGAAGAGATGGCAGTGTCCTGTTTAAGTGGGAGCCTGTGGTGCTGCACACCTCAGCAGGGTCTGAAATATCTTTTCAGTATTTATTTTGAAGCAAGTTTGAAGCCATAAACCCACACTGCCCACACTTGGCTGCTAAATATTTACCTGGATATAAAAAAAAAACTAAAAAGGACTAAAAATAACAAGCTCTTCAAAGTGGTCTATTTCATTGCCATGGTGACTGCTTGTCGAAAGAACGAAAGAGCATAATGGCTATGTGGAGCTGCAGATGTATTCTCATCGTGCGTTAACATATTTGCCAACGTGACCCATTCCAACCTGTAGGTGCCTATCCAGTCTTATTTTTTCCTTTGCATTCTGGGACTTTGAAGTGACTTCTTAGAGTTAATGGGCCTCTTTCCGAGGTCGGCGGTTACCCGCTGGCGCCACCGGCGGGTTGCCACTGACCCTGGTAACACCAAATCTGCCAGCTGACTTCCCATTGCCACCGGGACATTACAAGTCCTGGTGGCGCGGGAAGTTAGGGGCAGATTCGGTAACTCCCCATTCCTGTGGAGTCCCATAGGACTCCATGAGAGTGGGGAGACAGAAGCACCGGCACAGTTTCTAATGGTGCCGATGCTTCCATGAAAAGTCTGTATGCAGGGTCTTTGAGCCCGGCAGGTCTGACCCTGCCAGGCACAACGACCCCTGCAGGCAGACTCGTAATGTGGCAGTCCAGAAACAAGGGTGCCAGTAAGCTTACCGGCACCCTTGTTTCCGGAACGCCACACTCGGAATGAGGCCCGATGACTTAATTGGAGCTGTAAACACGCAACTGGTGTAATCAAAATGTCTTAACCAGGTCTAACTTTAGCCACTCAAAGTATAAGAACTAAGCACCTTCATTGAAGTCCTGTTTGGCTTCTGTCTAAGTAGTAGGCATTTGCCAGTCAGTGCAGTAATATGCACAGGTACTCACACTAGCAGTAGCACTTGCAGTAGAAAGCCATAGAAGTCCAGGAAGCCCAAGAAGCCTGTGGGGAAGAGGAGCAGAAAGGCCAGTACAGCCCACGAGAAGCCCAGAGAGGAACAGAACGCTGAAATGCAGGAGAAAGACAATGTTGCAGACTGTTATTGCGTGGTGAGGGCGCTGTTTCTCCAAGGAGCCGGGGAGAGCAGGGAGCCGTGGAAGTATGCAGTCCTTGTACTGTGGCCGAGAGGTGCTCATTCCCCGACTGGAAGCCACATTCCTGGGATATCTGTGGTCAAGTAGTGAGATCCTAAATGCACGAACTGAGAGATGGAGAAAGAACAGTTACACGACCAATGAGTTCTAGTGAATGAGAGGAACCCAGTACGCGTTTGAAAGTTAGTGAAGCAACTGCATAGGTATACCAGAGGACCAGGTTTCATGCTACACAATCACTGTTCAGCAGAGTATCCAGGGCCCAACAAACTTCCCCCAGTAAAAGACAAAGGGCTCAGCCAAGGGCAAGTTAGAACTGTCCTTTATTTCCCATAAGGGACAGGGATCATACAAGAAAAAAAGAAATCTCCAGCAATCACAGCTACTGATCCTGTGCCAGGAGCTTTTGTTGGTACATGTCATCAAACATTGGGGCTCCTCACCAAAACCCAAGAGCTTACACTTTGGGTTGATAGTGCTTATAGACAGCACCTATAGAGGTTAGCTGACTGGCCCTTGCATGTCAGGTGGCTTTGCCTGAGGCTTCCCCAAAAACGCTCTATTACATTTTTGCAGGGTCACAGTATTAACAATGGCCTTTGGCCTTTGGCATCCACCCCCGGATTTGTGCTCCATGAGTGGCTTGTGTGGCTCTCCTGAGACCTGGGACCCAGCACTGTTCTCAGTGCACGGTGTACCTTCTCAAGGTGATGAGAAAGATTATGTGTCCCCATTGTTGCCATTGGTATAGCCACCCAGTCTTAGAGAGTGCCTGCAGATAGCAACGTTGCAAAACAAAACATGTATCAGTTCTTGTCTGCTTCACTGGGAACTGCTCTTCTTCCCACTGCTGGTAAATGGCAATTGTTCGGATTAGCCATACCACGTGGCTGAAGACCGCAAAATTGAGCTTTTATGTCTGCAATTAGTGAGGATGTATTCTGCTATTTTGCAGGTGGCTACCTCTCCCTGGAGACAGGAATGTTCTGCTCATCTCTGACCTCGGCTGCAAGCACCAGTCCTGGACAGTGAGCTGCAAATCTGTTTTCCTTCATCCTTATTCCGAAGCCTGTGGCTTCTTGTAATTTGAATATAGTTATGCTATGATTTCTATACGTCTATGTTGTATTATTTTACTTATCAGTTAGTGGTACTTGGTTCCTCCAGGTTCCTTACCCTGTAGTTCCATATGGTTAGTTGCAATAAGTGACTACAAGCTTGCTCTGCATCTCTTGCTTTCTTGCGTTTCTGTGTTTTGCTTATGATAAAGAAAGGCGTCTGACAGTATGTATATGTATCTGTCCGCTATAGAACCGTGTACGCATGTTTTTCATGTGTGCACTTGTGTGTCCGCGTAACTTCATGGTTGGATGCGAGTTTGCTTTGTGGCTAACGTTACTATGTCATGGTATACCTAATGATGTCAGCACAGCTGGATATCTATCATTAGTCAACCAGGTCCAGCATTGAGGCACCTGTATCCATGAAGGTGTCGGCTGGATAAGGTTTAAATTGTTGTCTGAGAGAATATCTGTTTGCATATGTAGAAGTCACTGCCGTCCTGGGGGCTTGCCAAACAGTGACTGGCATCTTGCATTTCTGGCTCTTCGGGCTGTCATGCTCATAGGGGTCCAGAGGGGCATTTCAGGGACCCTCTCTTCACAACATTGTATCGGAGTGGTGGTGTGGAGGTGGCACATTCTCAAAAAGCCTCTGATGAAACCCAAATTGCAAGATAAGAGTTTTCTGTGGGTGAGCAGCCGAGAGGAGCAATGAAGTGTGAGCAAAATAGTGAATGGAATAATCCAAACTAGTGAAAGTATGAGAAAGAGTTTTCTGCAAATGAGCAGCTGAGGGGAGCCACAAAGTGTGAGCACAATACTGAATTGAAAGTAAAAGAGCTATATTTGCATTGTCCTACTGTGGATAACACAACAATCCTAGGTTATGGGGATAAAGTGCTAAAGAACAGAACATTGGTTTTGAAGTAGTACAACTAGCTTGGGAAAAGAGGAATTTAAGCTCTTAATGAACATTCTGAGATTGTTGGTGAAAAAAGACACTAAGCTTGGGGAAGAAAATCCTGAGCTTCTTGGAAACACTATCTTGGGAACATTGTGTTGTGAATCCAGGCTCAAAATCTAGGGAAGTGAGACCCGAACTCTTTTGGAACTTTGTTCTGGTAAGCCAGGGCCTGCAGCTTGGGGAAAAGAGCCCCAAGCTCCTTTTGAGAACATTGTTTATGTTGAACTGTATCCTGAACTTGGGGAAGGGAGCTAGACTTTGCATTAGAATTTCCCTACACTACATTTATGTATTAGAAGTGTGGACAAGCATAGGTTTTGACAAAGACAGATATTTGTTTTGGACTTTTTGTCATAGACATTCCTTGGTTTTGTTAGGTAGGGAGGGCAACCCCCTCCATAGCTATAGGAGAAGATAGGTGTTACAACCATCCTGATATTTTAAATAAGTTTTTCAAAACTGTTACCTCTGTTGTCTGTGTCATCTCTTGATACCATGCCTGTCTTACACTGCGTATAAGGAGTCCCACAGAGAACAGCACACTTGGATGCTAGATATGTATCCACAAAGGTGAACATGGAAGTGAAGGTGGGGGTTAAAGTTGCACATGTAGCACAAAGTATCCTGGGACATGATCCATATGGCCTCGCAAACACCCCATGCCATGCCGTCTTCACAATAAAGCAGTTAGGCTGATGTAACCACAAGTTCCAGAATGTATAGGATACGATGACTGCATTTTTGCGGTAGAGCGCACCCTACCCGACCACTCAGTAATGATGCTGGGCCCAGGTGGCCACCCGTGATAGCAGAAAGGAGTACACCCCACCATACCCTGTAGCACAGCACACAACAGTCCGTATACATACAAAATGTCAAGCAAACACACAGACACAGATCAAATACACCACAATGGCCAAGAAAAAGGCAACACAGGCGACAGCATGCAAAGTAACCACTGGGATGTGCAGGGATGATTGGGGAATTCAGACTATGGGGGTACATACATATGCTGCAGTGCAGGATGGGTACAAGTCATTGTGCATTGTCAAATGCAAGGAAAACACACACAGATGGCACTATAGTGTACTCAAATAACTGCATGGGACTGAAAAGCATGCACCACTTAGGACAGAGGAGTCTGACCATTAACTATTTGAAAGTAACACAGTTTCATTACACTTGCAGGTGACTCTGGCTACCACAACTACCATGGCCTCAACAATGAACCCAGGGATGCCACATGAAATTGCCTATAACGAGGCACACACAAGAACGAGGAACACACATTTGGACTCTTGAAAGGTAGATTTGGGTGCTTCCAACAGGCTGAAGGGGCTCTTATGTACAGTCCAGAAAAAAATGGGAAGATAGTCCTTGTTTGTGTGTTGCTGCATAATATGTGCATCAGGAGGAATATACTATTGCCTGCTGGGGAGGATGTGGCACAGGTAGACATAGAAGAGGAGGGTGACAAGACATGTGCTAGCAGACCAGCACAGGATGGCCGTGCAGAAGGAAGGGATGGGTGCATGAAGCGTCAAGAATTGATAGACATTGTTTTCTGAAAACAATATCCATAATACACTTTGTAAATAGTTCAACACTGCATTAAAATCTATGACATGACCCATAACACAACCGATCTTTATTTGTGATGCAAACTCCATTCATTAAGTCTGTGAAAGCCCTGCCCTCCCACCTCCCTCAATCCCCAACAACCATGCCCTCCCACTTCCCTCAATCCTCAACACTCATGCCCTCACACTTCCCTCAATCCCCAAAACCCCTGCACTCCCACCTCCACCAATCCCCAACACCTTTGCCCTCCCACTTCCCTCAATCCCCAACACACAGGGGCTTCCATCTCCATCAATTGCCGATATCACCTTGACGTTAGGAATTTTTAAAAATGTTTATTGTGTTCATAGTTTTTACATGAAGACCGAACACAATTGATAGAAATAAAAAAGAAAAAGCGAATAAATAGCAAATACATGATCCAATTCAATAAGTTACAAAACACAAGAAATTGGTCTGAAAGATTAGAGGATAAACATAAAATCTTACTTACAAAAATGTGTTCATTTAATTTCATGTCTCTTACAAATCCAAGACAAAACGACACAAGCAAGTTACACGCTACCCCTCCCTCTTGTGTGGTAACCCTAAGCCACATGTGGAAAAAATGCAGGTGTTTATATTTTCTACAAAATACCTCAACTCTTCATTCTAATAAAAACCTTTGTTTCCTTTATTTCTAATAAATAAAAAACCTAATACATAAACAGGAAGTGTACAGAATTATAAAACGTCAGACTAATTACCACATAACTCACAAAAAACAATATTTAAACCGTTTTACATACAATTGACATTCACAAAACAATTATTTTAACAAGTTTACTGCTCATTCAAGTATGTGAGTGCAATATGGGATTAGTACGTAAAGTGCCTTAAATTCAAACAACATTTGTAACCAAAACGTTCTTCATATTGGTCCAAATGGGTATGGGAACACTACCAAATGCATTTGTTTTGCACAGATAATTCATTTCCCCTAATATACATGAATGATGACCATGAGTTTCAAATGTGCAAAAGACATAGGCAAGTATTTGCTTCCAAAATTCATCAGCTCTATAAAGTCTAAAGGCTTCAATGTTTCGATAGATCCCTCCATTTTACAAAATCTGCACAGTCTTTTCATTCGCTTAACCCCCTTCTAGCCCCCAGAACCTCCTCAGTAGCCATCAAGTTCATTCAAAACCTAAGGAATGTGTTCCTCCAATTTTGGCAATGATATTTTTTAATATATGGCTCACATACCACCAACGGTTTAGGAAGTATGGAAATATCATGAAAGAAAGCATATCTCATATTCATCCTCCGGGCCTTAATCCAGTCCGGCTGAGAGAGTGCCTTTTTTATTTTTGTGGGCATCAATCTAAATAACCACTCCATTGGTCCAAATCTTGAAGCAACAGATCACATGAAGTTATCCAATTAAAGGAAGAGGTGTTGTCTTTCATAAATTATTTAATTTAACAAATAGGGAGTCTGGAGGAGGCAACCTAATCTTTCTTTAAAAGGATATTGTTTTCCACTCTAGCCATGATGTCATGGATAGAAGACCAAGCTCTTGTCAAATAACAGAGGCAGGATCACACTTAGGTAGAGATAAAACACTGCTCCAAATTAGGCCCTAAAGAAGTTGCCAATCCAGAGTTTGAAATAGGGATACTAAGTCAACATCATATAACAAAGTTGGCAAAACCTTGTCGGTGTAATAGTTAATTAACGGCACCAGGGAGGACTTCCCAAACTTTCTATTGATCCTCTGTAATTGTGCACAGAAGGCTACACCCTTATGTTTCATAAGTTCTACGTGGTTGTGCCATTTCAGGCAACTCATCATTATGCAGTAGCACCTGGAGCGTTCCAAGTGCCAGATGTAATTACCAATAAACAATCTCAGACCCAAATACCTGGACAAGCTCATAGAATATGACAACATACTACTATATTATCAGCTGAAACAAAGCAGGGAAACCTGGTGAACAAACAGATTGCACTCACTCATCTACATTTCATTTACACCAAGGCTTTATACCTCCATGTACGTCAGCTATGACAACATCCTACGTGGCAAACAGTAACAGCCTATGAAAGGAGGGATTGGTTAAGTGAACATATATATCAATGCTTCATTTAGGTGTTAGTAACATAATTGACAGCCCTCTATCTGGCAGCACACCTTGAACCTCCTCTAACTACATATAATACAGATTAATAGTAGGATAACAGCAGCAGATTGGCTTCTGCAACAATATATGGTGGATTGCTACTTACACCCTCATGATTGGCTGGCATTGTCTCCCAACCTTGGACATTCGGCTTATTAGCAGCATGTAAGCAAAATGAAAATCAGGTGCAGGGAAAGTCAGACCACTGCCCATTTGGCCAATTAGCCTACCATCTCTCATCAGTTAGGCTCTAAGCCAAGGCTTCTTCTTTGTAGTTGACCTTGCTGACTGCTCTCTTCCTCATAACTTTTAAGGGAGTAGAGTACATTGCTATCTTCATCTGTAGCGTATTGAATAACTTGTTTTCTGGTCTTGCACCATTTTTGAGGAGACTATGGGGTCATTACGACCCTGGCGCTAAGTGGTTAACGGGGCCGTAACAGGCTGCGGCGCCGTTAACCACTTAGCGCCTTACTACGAGCTCCCTTTGCAGGACCAGACCTTAACGGCTGGTCTGGACCAGACGTTAAAGTAGGGACCCGCAAAGGGACCTCGCAGGCAATTATGGTACCGCAATTTGCGCTACCGTAATTGCCGCCTTCCCCATTCCCATTGAGCCCTATGGGGCGAAAATGGGAATGGGGAAGGGCCATGGTGAAATGGGGAAATACCGCCCCGCTAACCTTGGAATGGGCCGGTATTTCCCCATTTCACCATGGCGGACTCGTTACAACACCGGCACCAACCATGGTGCTAATAGCGCCATGGTTTAGCACCGGTGTTGTAATGAGGGCCAATGATTTTGTCAATGCTGAACTTATTTTTCGTGCTATTTAATTAAATTATACTGAATGTTATAACTTAATTTGGCGTGTGGAGACTTGGTTGCTCCGTCTTGCATATGCTTTCTGCATTTTTGATTGTTCAATACTTGGAATTTGCAAAAGTTCACTGCTTTACGTAATCTAAGAGAAACATGTTGTATGTATGTACCTTATCCTTTTTGACTCCCCTTGTGCCTTGCAGTTACCTCTTGATGTGGTATCCTCTATCCTAAGCAAAAACAGATATTCTTTGTTCCTCTTACAAAGTTGTTTTTAAGCACCTGTCAGCTCTGCAGCCATGGTCTCTCTCTTCAAGGCTTCTTGCTTAATATTTACACAGAGTCGGCGTGCATCTTTTCATCATGGCCGCTTTACCTATGTTATTTTTTCGACTGCAGCAAGATTCTATATGTCTCATCTACATTGCGTTTCTGCATATAAACATGTACTGATTCTCTACTGACTTATCTTCCTAGTGTACATGACTTCTTCGTATTTGCATAAATGTTTACTTTGTTACATCTTCATTATTTAAGTGTTCACATATCGTTTCAGTTTGTCCTTGTGTCTTCTCTTTATGACGTCACTTTAATCTTGTCTGATTTCACTTACAGCTCTTCTATGCCAGTGGTGTATGCAGACATCCTCCCACCACGTCAGTGTGAGGATACATTTGATATGTTGTCTGAGTGCATAACGTCTCTCGTATCTTCGATGCGGTATTGGGATGATACCTGGTGTCATGCACAGTGCCTTCCTGTTATTCTTCCAGTATGACAGAGGTGAGGGGGTGGGCAGTAGAGATGACAGGTACATCTGCCTCTCTACATTCCCCCCCTCTGGTCGAGCCCTCTATCACCTCCTCAATCATCTTCACCTATTCTTCACACTTTGGTTTCTTCAGAATCAATACCTTCATCACCCCCTCAGGTCACCTGCATTCCTTATGTGTTCATCCACACTCCTAGTCATATGGCAACACTCTCCAGTCAGTTGACAAAATACCCAACATCCTACATAGTTCTTATGATCCTTGGGGTAATAAACCTTCACTCCTGGGGGAACCATGGGACTTCCTTTCCGGTACTCATGGGTGGTGCTTTCAGTCTGTGTGTGCTTGTCAATCACAGCATTCACATTGATCATTATTTTCATCCCAATAGCTTTCTTTGCTGTCTTCTTGCATTGTCCTGTGATTATTCTTACAAGGCAGAATCCTATCAACACTAACACTAGTAACCCACGAAAACATGGACGAGAACCAGTCATCATCTTTGGCCTTGTCTACTTCTTCCTCCATTTTCATATGCAGGGTTGACAGCATAGTTATTGCCCCTGTCAGGGTTCCATTTTATCCATCATGAGCAGGTATAAATGTACAGCGAGAAGGCCCGATCTTGGCACACACGCCACCTTCCATTGCTGTAATCGAGTCTAGGACATACCTGTTCTGGAGGGCATAAGTTGAAATGCCCTCAATTCTTCTCTAATTGCATTAAATCTTTGTATTGTCATGTTTATTGTTTGTAACAGCTCCCACTAGGTTATTTGTAACCACTTGGTTCACTGCAGTCTGAATTCCTGGCGAGAATATAGCTATAAATATCACTGCCATTCAACTGAACAATGCATGTTCAGCTGGAATACCATGATAGGCGTCTATTGATTTTGCTGAGAAACAGTTCTCTCGCTTCAGCCAGATGAGGTTAAGTGATCTCTTCTTTCTTTGGTGAACATCCATTTTTGGAAAGCCATCAATATGGAGATCACTTTGGGGAATCACCAATGCAGGACCATGTATTAACACTGTAGAGCATATTCCTCCTCAATTCTTAGGCAGCTGCATATAAACTCTGGATCCACAAGCCCAGTAGTGATCCATTAGCATGGCAGTTGATTCATTCCTTGTACATGAATCATCTACTTGCATTCTTTGTTTTCTCCAACTTTAGTCAAACCCTTGTTCCTGTAACACAATGTAACATTCTTCATTGGCAATATGGATACAGGCCCTGCTTCGTTTTTGACCCATGTTAATATTTTCGAATACTTGGCCCATTCTTTCAGACATTAAGTATTCACTATTTGCACTATCTGTACTGGTGCTGTCATCAATAAATGTGTGCTGCAAGTTAGCATTCCATCTTCCCATCCTGTGTTAGTTGCTACTCATCCATATACTAATAGCTGAGGTCTCTCCCAGCATCTTGACAATCCTGGTGTTTCCCATTTGCCTGCATACCTCAGTCTCTTGTGTTCAACAGTCCTTGACTGGTCTTCAGTCATACCACTGAGTGAATATATGAGCATCCTACTTTTCCAATACGGGTCTATTTCCATTTTCTGTGTTTTTATGTATTCATCTTCATATGGAAATGTCTTTCTCGACCTCCATGGTAGGGGTGCCCATCTTCCTTCAAATTGTCCTCTTGTTGTACACTCTGCTAGATGGCTGAGAACATTTTGCATCACATACAATTATTTCTCTTGCAATTAATGTTCTGGCTCTGCTCATGGCATAAGGGATGACAGAACACACATAGCAGCTCTCATGTGATGTTCTCCTCCCCACCAACTACATGTGCTGATACCACATATTATTCTTTAAATGGGCTGAATTATCAAGATATGCATTTATATCCTCATTAGCTTCTTCAGCATCTCTCTTAAATCGGATCATCTGTTTAGAAATATCAGGGAAAATATTGCTTGCACTTTTATTAGTTATAAAATAGATGTCTCATTGGTAAACACATCATCTGTATTATTGAGCATTATTTGATGAAATGTCATAATAATAAGGAAGAAAAGGCAAATTTGTGTACAGAATGAGGTTACAAGAAATTTTCCAAATAAACGTATCGATCTTCTTGCTAGCAGTGTATCTCTAATAACTTGGAAGATTCCCATTCTTTTTAACTCAATGTGTAATTTCGGTCACTTTTATAAAGCACACTTTTTTACAATAGAAATTGTAAGATCATTGTAATGATGAATCTGAAAATAATAGGACTGTTTTTAGGATTTCCCAAAAATGTAACACCATCAATGGGTCATTTTACTAAAGGTGTGTAAGATTGCAGTATGTAAGTGCAACATTATTTTTATAGGCAACACAAAGTGTTGTGTGCTATTCTTTTCTTCTATTTGGCTTAAATCATTGTCTCTTTTACCTATCTAGAATATTTCTGGATCTACTGCAAAGTTTATTCATTCTTTCTCTTTAGACTTGGGAATTTTAAAAGTTCAAATTGTCGATAAATCTTTGTTTTGGCTCTTGGTAGCCGATCTCGTCATCATCCGTGGAGCTTCTTCTCTTGCTTCACTGTCAACGGGTGCAAGAAGGGTCAGGGTCTCTTGTTTATATGGCTTTATGCCATTCAGATGCAGCCAGGCTCTTTTGCCTTTGATTTCCACTGCAGTGGGAGTGACCCCCTCTACCACGTACAGTCCTTCAAAGTGGGGCTTATTCCAAGTGCATACAAAACTCCTTACAAGCACTTGGTTCACTGGGATCAATTGTTTGGCTGTCTTCGTCAATCTTCTCCAACCTTTCCCTCCATTTTTTGATCTGTTGAGAAATAAAAGAAACACTAGCGGTCATATTTGTTAAATAAACATGCATCTCTTCACCTAGTGTGTTTGCTACACTATGGTCATCAGTTTCTATTTGAGTGGGAGGAGCAAGGAGTAATCTCATGCAGTGTTCAGTCACCAACTCACGAGGAGCCAGGTGGTCATCTGAGCGAGGCTGAATCCTAAGTGCAAATAATGCAAGGGTTAGGCAATGTAGCAATCCCTTCTTCAAAGTTATCTTGATCTTCCCTATGGTTATTTAAGGAGTCCATTTAACCTCTTACAAATAGGTGATAGGCAGATGAAATGTGTGCTTTGTGCCCATTAGAAGAGTGATCTGTTCAAACAGTTCATTTATAAAATGCAGCCCATTATCAGACCGCAGGACTCCGCACCCCCATCTAGGAAACACTTATGTACAAGAAACTTGGCAGACCATGTGGCATCGCGATGCATACACGGACCTGCCTGAACCCATCTGGAAAAAAGGAACATAATACCACTAACATGTATGTGTAACCATTGCATGTTTGCAACATATCCACCTAATCTATATGTAGATGCTCAAAAGGACCAAAAAGCCTGGGGATTGCTCATCTCACTGTTCTCAAAGAGTGCCCAGCTGTGAACTTCTGCCATACAATGCAGTTCATAATAAAATGTGCCATGTGTTCTAATACATTTGGTGAGAACCAGTCTTCTGCCATCATGGCAGCAAGACTCTCTCTAGTTGTGTGCACAGGGTTGTGAAGATGCTACAGTGCCACCTTCAATAATGCTAGAGGCATGACTGGCTTGCCAGTACTTTCTTGTCTCCATAGACCCTCAGTGGGAGATAAAGAACACCCCCATCTCTTCTCTAAATCCTGCTCTTCTTGTTGGGCTCGTCCTTGTTACTCAATTAACTGTACATTGGATAACATATTGAAACTTTCTTTCACCATCATAAATCACCCTGACATTTGCTTAACACTTTCTACTTCAAAATCAGAAATATTTGGGAAACATGCTGCCCTTTTGTCTTCAACATCTGTGGCTTCATTACCGCGAGAAATCATGTCTGCCCTTTTACTACGGGCTGCGCATTTCGCCATGGAGATAGCCAATGGGAGCGTTAGTGCCTTAATGAGTTTCAATCGAGATGCATTTTGCACTGGTGTGCCGTCTGCGTGGAGGAAGCACCTCCTTTTCCAGTGTGACTATCCTGCATAAAGGGTTGACATCACATAGGTGGAGTGAGAGTACACTGTCACTTCCTCATCCTCATATCTCTGGAGTGCAGCGATAAGCACAACTAACTCTGCAGCCTTTGCTGAACAATGTGAAGGCAGTCATGCACTTGTCAATACTTCAAATTCACCATTTCTTTTTAGCTTCACTACTGTCAATCCCATATGTCTTTCTCCTATCGTTTGGTCAATTTACGAAGAACGTCAATGAAGAGAATTTCCCCCCCTGAGAGCATTTTCTCTAACATGGGGAATATCGTCATAGAATTCAGTATACATTGTGCAGACATGTACATAGTCCTCCGTCCCCACTGGTCCTGCTATGAATGTTGCTGGATTCACTACTCTACATCTAACAATTTTGATTGCTGGGTTTGAAATAATGACTTCATATCCGATGCTCTTTGTGTAGTCAGTGCACTTTTGGGGTTCTCTAAAATAGCAAATAGGGCATGCTTGACAAAGAACGTCATACTTATAGCTTTTTCAATTGTGAAAGCATCAGCAGCTAATGCCTGTTCGCAAGAATAATGTCCTTTCATTACTGGGTCTAGAATTCCACTATAATAGGCTAATGATTTATGTCCATGCCCTAATGTCATCTTCTGTGCGAGGATTGCTGTCATTACTTCTCCATTTGAGTGTGAGAATAAGTAAAACTGTTCGTTATAGTCTGGAATCCCTAACAAAGGGGCTATACAGATCACACTTTTTAATTCTTCAAATCCCTCAGTCATCTCATCTGTCCATGTTATCTTATTTTTGCCTACCTGTGCTTCCTTGAGTCCTTTTAAAATGAATTGAATATATGTACTGCAAACAAAAACTCAGGCCCTGCAATAATTACATAGGCCTACAAATTGTTGCATTTCCCTCACTGTCTCCGGTTTAGGAGTCTTCATGATTGCTTCAGCTCTCTCAAGTGTCACATTTCTCCATTCTTGCGAGATTAGCCATCCTCTCTTCCTGGCAATATTGTAATTTCTCTTTATCTTCTTTATATCCTTTGTCTGCTAGCATGGTCATTAGTTGAGCTGAGTCTTTTCTGCAGTTTTTGTCTGTTTTACTGCACAGTAGTATGTCATCTACATACAGAAATATTGTGCTCTCAAGTTAGTCCATCTGATGGACTCTATTAAAGATTGAGGGGGACTCTCAGTACCCATAAGGCAGTCTTGTATGTTTCCAGTGCTGGTTTCTATTAGAACATGAGGTCAGATCTTCTGAGTCCTCATGAAGGGGAATTGAGAAAATGTGGTCTTTAAGTGTATTACTGTAAAATACTTGACCTTGGCTGGAATATTGCATAATATCGTAGCTGGATTCGGAACCAGAGGAATGTCTGCTTTGACAATATTGTTTAGGGGGCGTAGATCTCTTCTTGATATGATATGATGCGATATTTTATTTGTATTGCGCTCATACACAAATGTTTCAGAGTGCGACAAGGCAAGGGAGGGGATCAAGGGAGGACCAAACAAAGATCTTACTAGGCCCAGTGACATTGAGAATGTGCAAGTGCATGGGGAGAGGGAAAGGGGAAAGTGCAAGGGAGAGGGGAGAGATGGGAATTGCTGAGCATGGGATACAACAATACAAAAGGTAGTGCAGCCAGCAGGTTGGTAAGTGCAGGGTTTGAGCGTAGACAAGGGGAATCTGGTAAGTGCAGGTAAGGGGACTGTAGGGTAACAGATACAGACCCAAGTGCAAGCTTTGACAGGGGAAGTGCGGGTGAGTGGCTGGGTAAGCATGGCTGGGTGGGAGTGGACCCGGGCCCGAAATCAGAGTGTAGACCAGGTGCACTGTGCCGAAGAAGAGCAGACCAGCAGAGGAGAGGGAGGGCAAAGGCAGAAGCAAAGAAGAAGGTCTTGTGGTGCTTCCGGAACCAAAGATTGTCCTCCTCAAGTTTCAGAGTGGCAGGGAGGCTGTTCCAGAGGGAGGCCCCTGCTGAGGAAAGAGATTTACCACCAACTCATTGCTTGGAAAAGCGACTGACCCTGAGGGAGTTGGAGGTGGACGAGCGAAGAGCTTGAGTAGGAAGACATTTACAGAGGGAAAGTTTACAGTATTTAGGACCCAGGCCCCAGAAAGCCTTGTGGACAATGCAAAGAGTCTTGAACTTGATCCTTACAGCCAATGAGAGCTAATGAAGATATTTCAGGGCTGGAGAGATACGATGCCAGGGCTTGAGGCCAAGGACAAGTCTTGCAGTCCTGTTCTGGATGAGGTGCCGAGGCATAGAGTAGAAGCAGGCAGATTTAGAAAGAGGCTGTTGCAGTAGTCCAGCCTGGAGAGAACCAGAGCTCTAGAAACAGTAAGCTTCTGGGGGAAGGAAAGGAAAGGAAAAATACCTCTGAGGAGGTGCAGTTGGTAGTTTGACTTCTTAGAGATGTTAGAAATGTGAGGAGAAAAGGAGAGTGTGGAGTCTAAGATGACCCTGTGGTTCTTAGCTTCACAGGTGGACGCAGGACGAGGGCCAAGCGAGGCATGCCACAGAGAGACAGGAAAGGAGGGTGCAGGTGTGCCGGTGAGGAGAATCTCAGTCTTACTGGCATTAAGGCAGAGATCATTGGAGGCAACCCAAACTTGGATAGCAGAGAGACAGTCAGAGATGAGTCCTCTCACCTTCTTTGCAACCTATGTTCTTTCAATCCCTGTGTTTGTATTTCATCACATTTCTTCTCCTCTTTTCTCTCTTTCTTTTGTTCCTCATACCTTCTTCGTTCTTCCTTTAGCTTCCTCTCTTTTACCTTCTCCTGTCTGTATGCTCTCTCTTGTTCCTTTTCCTTCTTTTTCTGTTCCTCTCTTTCTTCTCTTTCTCTAACAGTGTCGATACCCTTTCTGTCTAACTTAAGTAATATCTGTCCTCCACTCGTTCTGCACTATTGCATTTATAATCAGTTCAAATAAAGTAGGGAAACCAGGAAAACAAACAAATTGCAGCTCAATCATTATCGACTACATTTCAATTTCACAAAGGCTTGATACTTCGATGTACATCAGCTATGACGTCATCCTACATGGCAAAAAGTAAAAACCTATTGAAAGAAGGGATTTGTTAAGGTAACATAGGTACCTATAATTTATTTAGGTGTTAGTAACGTAATTGGCTGCCCTCGATCTGGTAGGCACGCCTTGAACCACCTCTAACTACATATAATACAGATGAATAGTAGAATAACAGCAACACATTGGCTTCTGTAACAATGTCTGGTGCATTGCTACATAGGCCTTCATGATCGGTTGGCATTCTCTCCCAAACGAACATTCGGCTCATTAGAATCACGTAAGCAAAATGAAATACAGGTGTAGGGAACACCATCAGAACACTGTCCACTTGGCCAATTAGCCTACATCTCTCATCAGTAAGGCCTTAAGCCAAGGCTTCTTCTTTGTAGTTGACCTTGCTGACTGTTCTGTTCCTCAGAACTTTTAAGGGATTAGAGGCACTGGCCTAGATGGGGCCCCTGTGCCTCCCGCGGTGCAGGGGGCATACCAGTATATGTCCTGGGAGGGGGCCCCCTTGAGAATAAACATTCCCAACATTTCTTTTTTTTTTTAATTAAATTGTTTCTTTTTGAAGTCACTCTGCCTTTATAAAGACATAATTTCTTTATGAAGGCAGAATTACTTAAGAAAGAAACAATTTATTTTTTAAGTCTGGGGGCTGCCCCCAGCCCATGACATGGTATCCTAGAGGCTTGGGCCTCCATGTTATGGGTTGGGAGGAGCCCTATGGCTTAAAAAATAAATAGTTTATTTTTGAAATCTTTTCTGTTACAGTTTGTTCCTTTAACGGAAATAATTTCTTTTTGAAGTCAGAGTGACTTCAAATAGAAACTATTTATTTTTGAAGTAATAGGGCTCCCCTCCACCCCATAACATGGAGGCCTCAAGATCCTCTGCAGATGATGGAACACGTGTTCCTGGATGCGGCAGGGAGCTGAAGGCCTAGTTCCGTGGACCAAAGGATTAAAGGTAAGAACATGTATTTTCTTTAAATGTGTGTGCGTGCATGTAAGTGGGGGTATATATAATGTAATGTGCATGAAGAAGTGAGTGCATGATGTATGGGTGGCTGCCTAGATGTGCCTATGTGAGTGTATGGTGAAAGGGTGCACACGCACATGCATTGGTGGCTGGGTGTGCGTGTGTGAGTGCATGGTGAAAGTGTGTGCACTTAAATGTATAGGTGGCTGCCTGTATGAGTGCATGGTGAAAGGGTGCACACTTAAATGTATGGTTGGCTGGGTGTGTGTGCATGCCTGGATGTTGAAAGGGTACACACTTAAATGTGTGGGTGGCTGCCTGGGTGTGTGTGCATATATGGTCTAAGGATGCACACTTAAATGTATGGGTGGCTGCCTTGGTGTGCCTGTATGGTGAAAGAGCGGACACTTGAATGTATGGGTGGCTGTCTTGGTGTGCCTGTATGGTGAAAGGGTGCACACTTAAATGTATGGGTGGCTGCTTGGGTGTGCCTGTTTGGTGAAAGGGTGCACACTTAAATGTATGGTTGGCTGCCTGGGTGTGCTTGTATGGTGAAAGAGTGCACACTTAAATGTATGGGTGGCTTCTTGGGTGTACCTGTATGGTTAGGTTAAAGTGTGGACATTTAAATGTATGGGTGGATGCCTGGGTGTACCTGTAAGATGAAAGTGTACACACTTAAATGTACAGGTGGCTGGGTGTGCGTGTGTGTGTATAGTGAATGGTGTATGTGTGTGCTTGAATTCAGGTGCACAGTAAAACCTACATTTCAGGGGGGCTAACCCTTCAAATGTTTGGAGAGGCACTAACTTCACGGGCGGTGGGGGGGGGGACAGATGTATTTGTGTGGGGGCACCTAACTTAATTACGCATTCTAATGAGACTATTCTAGTGCAGCTTCAATGTCACAAGAAGTTAACTCTCACCTTTCAGGCTGAAAGCACCCACTTCTGGAATGCTGTGATAAAGAGAGGTCTCCTGTCCCCGCTCTACCCTTCAAATCACAAACATGGTATTCAAGTACTAAACCCACATCACGATTTCAATTGCCTAAAAAATTAAGCATCTCAATACAGGTACTAACAGTGTAATGCTTTACTTTAGCAATTGCCAGGCCTTTGTTAACAACAAAACTCAGGTAGCGTTTAACATCTGTGTCCTGTTCTTTCTGGCAACAGCTCTGTAGGTCATCCAGTTCAAGTAAACATAGAGCAAAACTTCAGGGGCGGGGGGCTTAAGCCCAGTCAGCTCAATGGTTTTGTATCACTGCTTGTGTTTAATACCTTGATTACTTATTAGTAATCTTCATTACTCCTTGCCCTATTCTTCCTCGCCCCAGTACTTGTGTGCATGAGGCATTTTGCCTCATACACAAGTACCAGGATGAGGTAGAAGGACATGGAGGCCATCTCTGGCTTAGTTACCTGTAATCTTCATTACTCCTAGTCCCACTCTTCCTCGTCCCAGTACGTACCTATGATTAAGCACTGGGACAAGAAAGAGGGAGGTGGAGGTAATTCTGGGGCGAAGAGCTCATTTTGGGGTTTAGGGTAGGGGTGGGAGGGAGAAGGGATGTGTGGGTGGGTGGTGTGGGGCACGGGTTGTGTGACAAATCCTGACCGATATTGTACATTTGGACGGTCGCAGTACTGTGAAAATAGTGGCTACTATAGGACCAATGGGACGATCCAAGGGGGGGGGGCTATTGCTCTCAGTTAGATAACCTGGTCAATTGTTACATTAAATGAATCAACAAACTCTGTCCTAGTAGCTAAAATCTTCTATCTAACTTGGGTAATAATATGTCTTAATATTTACGACCCTGCAAATTATAAAGAAACTAAAGCCAATGTAAACTGTGTTGCTATAGTCCTCCGGAAATATTCCCAGAGATATCCAATATGGATGTCGGGGACCTGAATGCAAAAATTGGTGTCAGTGCTCTTGATCTAGGTGGGGGTAGCATGCCCACCTCAGCACCCACCACAGAAAGAAATTCTAATCAGCAAGGGCGACCTTGGGCAAAGTTGATTGGCGAATTTGGATTGACTAGGTTAAATGGTAACGCCCTGGCGATGCAGTAATGGGATATACAAGGACAGATGGAAGCAGAGCAACAGCAATAGACTATGTGATCACTAATAGCAAGGGGATATGTCTCACAGTCGACATGGCTATCGTTCATCGACATGAGAGTGACCATTTTCCACTTTGTAAGTCTGGTCAAATATCTTTGAATGCAGCTCAAAATCGAACTAAATGGAATGGTGAAAATCTTACATTGGTCAACTCTCTGGTGATGAAAACACTCTTGAAATTAATAGCAACCTGTAGTGTAAGTAATTCCACAGTGTCTATCATAATAATTTCTGCAATGATGGCTGTACATGGCACAAACAACAGTTCTATTATCGACTACAAAACTCTTTTAGAACGGTCTAATAAGCCTATATCTCGCTGCTTGCATTATGATAGAACTATTAGTGAAACGAAAAAATACTTACATAATACTTGCATAAAGTTATAAAGTCAGGCATAGAACTTCTCAGAGTAAGTGGTAATGCTACGGCTGTGGCAAAATGTACCCGGTTATGTAAAAATATTTATCGAAAATGGCTGAGGAGCCATAGAAGTAATTCTGAAACACTACGATGGAAAACTATTTCTACACTTGCTGCACAAGGTTATAATACAGGTATTTGGGCAGCAATCAATGAAGCAAAAAAGAGATTGTCCGATAAATTGTGTATCTGAATGCCAATTGACAGAACATGTGAAAACGACGTTCAGCTCCGCCACGATACCTGATCCATCTTATCCTCTTCCGAATGTGATATGGAGCTGCAATTGAAAAATGTAACAACTCGCGTGTGGCTGGGCCGGATGGGTTGTGCAATGCTTTACTGAAACTTTCTCCAGATCTTTGGGCACATGCATTGCACTGCCTATTCATAGAAATAGGTCAAAGTGGTAGAATACCGGAAAGTTGGCATGTGAGCCATATCTTGGCCGTATATAAAAAAGGGCCATGGGATAAACCCATGAATTATCGAATGTTAGCGATGTCAGATATTTCATCAAAAATATGTGGTTGAATATTGTTGGTTGAGCTTAATATCTGGATAAAGGAGAATAAAGTATTGCCAAGCAATCAAATAGGTTTTCGGCCAAAAGCTAGCACGATACACAATATATTATTGCTGACCTCGGCTATTGAATACACTTGGAAGCAGCAGAATTGCAACTTATTTTGTGCATTTATAGATTTTAGCACCACTTTTGATTTGGTCCTAAGAAACAAACTTTGGCGAAAACTGAGTGGAAGATTCCTCAGGGATTGTTAAAAATGCTGAGACTTCTATATAGTGACACTAATGTACGAATTAGGTTGGATATAAAAGGTAAGTTGTCTGCATATATGCCTAAGTGTAGGGGGGTTGAACAGGGCTGCACAATGGCAGCAACCCTGTTTAACCTCTACCTTGCAGATATGTATCTCAATTTTTTGAGTGTGTCAACATGTCCTGTCAAAGTTGGTACTGCATTTGTAAGCTGGCTTGCGTATGCAGATGATCTGTTGTTAATCGATTACACTGTGAAGGGCCTACAAAATCTGTTGAACGCACTATCAGACTATGCAGCACTCAATGGTCTGAATAAATATAGAAAAGAGTGACGTTATGGTTTTTAATGCTCAGGAAACAAAGAAACAGTAGGCATGGGAAATTGACAATGTTAAATTTGAACAGGTCAAAGAATACAAATATTTGGGAGTGGTGATTGAAGAAAGCTTAAAATGGGATGTACATTGGCAAGCTATGAAGACTAACAGGCCGATTCATGGAATAAATGTGCGCCGAAAATTCCGGCGCAGAGTGGCCTATACGTGCGCTGCGCCGAAAAATAGCGAAAAGCGCAGGGAAACCAGCGCACGTCGATTCATGGAAGTCCGTGCGTAAGAAAAGCATAGGACGTGCGCTGAAAAAGTGCGCGGCGCACGCCGGCGCACAGGTCAACCAACGGCGTGCGCCACGGCCACTGCGCTATCACTCCGAGCGCAGCGCACAGCTCTAAAGTAGGCGGAACACAGGGCGGGACACTCGGAATGGGGAATAAAATGGGGCACAACACTCGGAATGGGGAAGAATGTGGGCGGCACGGGGAAGTACAGGAGGCAAGTGCGCGTAACGCCCACACGCTCTCCGGCAACACGTATTCATGGATTCGAACAGGGCAAAACAGCGCTCGATCAAACCAGCGCACAGGCCCAAAAACGTACGCCACAAGTAAGCAGGCGGTAGCGTCCCGACGCACTCAACGAATGTGCGCCAAAACCTGCGCCAACAAATACCACCCACATACAGCAATGGGCCATACCGTGACCCCAAAGGACTAATGATGTGCAAAGGTGTACGCCATTTACACGGACACCCACTGTTCAAAAATTTGCGCGTGTATGTACAACGGGTTGCGCGAGAAGTCACTTGCGCGATTGCCCTGGGTACGTGTATCCCGGGGTGCGGGGAAGTCCCACACGCGATTGCCCTGGCCACGTCGATATCAGGGGTGCGTGTGAAGTTCCACACGCGAAAAGCCAGGGTACGTCATTTACAGGGGTGCGCGGGAAGTTTCACACGCGAAAAGCTAGGCTACGGGAATTCCAGGGGTGCGCGTGAAATCCTACACGCGAAAAACTAGGGTACGTCATTTACAGGGGTGCGCGGGAAGTTTCACACGCGGCTCTGCTGGGTGAGTCCTCACAGGTGTTCCATTCACACCCTCCACGTCCCCTGCATGCAACCCACACCACAGGGGACTACCCTGCACACCTGCTCATGCCTCCCACCACCACCACCCCCCGCAGTCAGGGGCACCTGCCAGAAGGCACCCACCCATGTCTACCACCACCCCCACCCCCCCAGCAGTCAGGGGCACCTTCCACCAGGCCCCCACCCATGTCTACCACCACCCCCACTCCCCCGCCACCAGGGGCAGCCTCCACCAGGCCCCCACCCATGCCCCCCACCACCCCACCCCCCCGCCACCAGGGGCAGCCTCCACCAGGCCCCCACTCATGTCTCCCACCACCCCCACCCCCCCCGCCACCAGAGGCAGCCTCCACCAGGCCCCCACCCATGCCCCCCACCACCCCCACCCCCCCAGCAGTCAGGGGCACCTTCCAGCAGGCCCCCACCCATGTCTACCACCACCCCCACCCCCCCAGCAGTCAGGGGCACCTGCCAGAAGGCCCCCACCCATGTCTACCACCACCCCCACCCCCCCAGCAGTCAGGGGCACCTTCCAGCAGGCCCCCACCCATGTCTACCACCACCCCCACCCCCCCAGCAGTCAGGGGCACCTTCCAGCAGGCCCCCACCCATGTCTACCACCACCCCCCGCCCCCCAGCAGTCAGGGACACCTGCCAGAAGGCCCCCACCCATGTCTACCACCACCCCCACCCCCCCGCCACCAGGGGCAGCCTCCACCAGGCCCCCACCCATGCCCCCCACCACCCCCACCCCCCCGCCACCAGGGGCAGCCTCCACCAGGCCCCCACTCATGTCTCCCACCACCCCCACCCACACGCCACCAGGGGCAGCCTCCACCAGGCCCCCACCCATGCCCCCCACCACCCCCACCCCCCCGCCACCAGGGGCAGCCTCCATCAGGCCCCCACTCATGTCTCCCACCACCCCCACCCTCCCGCCACCAGGGGCAGCCTCCACCAGGCCCCCACTCATGTCTCCCACCACCCCCACCCACCCGCCACCAGGGGCAGCCTCCACCAGGCCCCCACCCATGCCCCCCACCACCCCCACCCCCCCGCCACCAGGGGCAGCCTCCACCAGGCCCCCACTCATGTCTCCCACCACCCCCACCCTCCTGCCACCAGGGGCAGCCTCCACCAGGCCCCCACCCATGCCTCCCACCACCCCCAACCCCCAGCAGTGCAGGGGCAGCCTCCAACAGGCCCCCACCCATGCCTCCCACCACCCCCACCCCCCCGCCACCAGGGGCAGCCTCCACCAGGCCCCACCCATGCCCCCCACCACCCCCACCCCCCCGCCACCAGGGGCAGCCTCCACCAGGCCCCCACTCATGTCTCCCACCACCCCCACCCTCCCGCAGGCAGGGGCACCTTCCAGCAGGCCCCCACCCATGTCTACCACCACCCCCACCCCCCCGCCACCAGGGGCAGCCTCCACCAGGCCCCCACCCATGCCCCCCACCACCCCCACCCCCCCGCCACCAGGGGCAGCCTCCACCAGGCCCCCACCCATGCCCCCCACCACCACCACCCCCCGCAGTCAGGGGCACCTGCCAGAAGGCACCCACCCATGTCTACCACCACCCCCACCCCCCCAGCAGTCAGGGGCACCTTCCACCAGGCCCCCACCCATGTCTACCACCACCCCCACTCCCCCGCCACCAGGGGCAGCCTCCACCAGGCCCCCACCCATGCCCCCCACCACCCCACCCCCCCGCCACCAGGGGCAGCCTCCACCAGGCCCCCACTCATGTCTCCCACCACCCCCACCCCCCCCGCCACCAGAGGCAGCCTCCACCAGGCCCCCACCCATGCCCCCCACCACCCCCACCCCCCCAGCAGTCAGGGGCACCTTCCAGCAGGCCCCCACCCATGTCTACCACCACCCCCACCCCCCCAGCAGTCAGGGGCACCTGCCAGAAGGCCCCCACCCATGTCTACCACCACCCCCACCCCCCCAGCAGTCAGGGGCACCTTCCAGCAGGCCCCCACCCATGTCTACCACCACCCCCACCCCCCCAGCAGTCAGGGGCACCTTCCAGCAGGCCCCCACCCATGTCTACCACCACCCCCCGCCCCCCAGCAGTCAGGGACACCTGCCAGAAGGCCCCCACCCATGTCTACCACCACCCCCACCCCCCCGCCACCAGGGGCAGCCTCCACCAGGCCCCCACCCATGCCCCCCACCACCCCCACCCCCCCGCCACCAGGGGCAGCCTCCACCAGGCCCCCACTCATGTCTCCCACCACCCCCACCCACACGCCACCAGGGGCAGCCTCCACCAGGCCCCCACCCATGCCCCCCACCACCCCCACCCCCCCGCCACCAGGGGCAGCCTCCATCAGGCCCCCACTCATGTCTCCCACCACCCCCACCCTCCCGCCACCAGGGGCAGCCTCCACCAGGCCCCCACTCATGTCTCCCACCACCCCCACCCACCCGCCACCAGGGGCAGCCTCCACCAGGCCCCCACCCATGCCCCCCACCACCCCCACCCCCCCGCCACCAGGGGCAGCCTCCACCAGGCCCCCACTCATGTCTCCCACCACCCCCACCCTCCTGCCACCAGGGGCAGCCTCCACCAGGCCCCCACCCATGCCTCCCACCACCCCCAACCCCCAGCAGTGCAGGGGCAGCCTCCAACAGGCCCCCACCCATGCCTCCCACCACCCCCACCCCCCCGCCACCAGGGGCAGCCTCCACCAGGCCCCACCCATGCCCCCCACCACCCCCACCCCCCCGCCACCAGGGGCAGCCTCCACCAGGCCCCCACTCATGTCTCCCACCACCCCCACCCTCCCGCAGGCAGGGGCACCTTCCAGCAGGCCCCCACCCATGTCTACCACCACCCCCACCCCCCCGCCACCAGGGGCAGCCTCCACCAGGCCCCCACCCATGCCCCCCACCACCCCCACCCCCCCGCCACCAGGGGCAGCCTCCACCAGGCCCCCACCCATGCCCCCCACCACCCCCACCCCCCCAGCAGTCAGGGGCACCTTCCAGCAGGCCCCCACCCATGTCTACCATCACCCCCACCACCCCGCCACCAGGGGCAGCCTCCACCAGGCCCCCACCCATGCCCCCCCACCACCCCCACCCCCCCAGCAGTCAGGGGCACCTACCAGAAGGCCCCCACCCATGTACCATCCATGTCCACCTTCACCTGGGTCACAACCCCACACAATCATGACCGTAATGGACAGTCTGCCCTGCAAGAATTCCCAAACAACTATCCCATCCACCCACATATCAAACACAATGACATGTGACACACCCAATGTAAATCATATGAATGAACACATGTCTGTCACACACAGATGTTGCAAGTGAATGACCAAAAAACCCACATGTCATGCATGAAAGCAATGAGATGATACAACACATTGAAGGATCAAATGAAAATGTATTAAAAATAAACAAGGATGGTAAAAATAAAAAATAACAATAAACATGCAATGCAAACTAAATAATAAAAAAGCACAACCAAAAAAATCAGGAACACTAATTAACAAAAATTAAGTAAAATAGGGGTCCAAAATCAAAGTCCAAAATCAAATCCAAGTACAAATGAAAGAAGAAACACATTGCCTCATGTGAAAAAATCAAACAAATATTAACATCCCTCAAACTATCAACATGATGATCCGGGTCCATGAGCCCTAATAAATGAAACCTAACTATTTACACTAAGTAAGAAAATGTCTATATACAAAAATGTGGTGCATTGTCCTTTGGCAACCAAATAATAACATTAAAACAAAGGAAACCTAACTACAACTAAACTACAGAACTATATACAAAGGCGGCGGGCAAGTCCTGCGGCTCACTGATCGTTGTTCCGGGCCAGGGCATCATCGAACTCCCGCTCGATGTCCCGGAGGCGGCCCCGTTCCACAGCCCCGAGGGTCCGCAGGGACGCCGATGTACCCACCTCCAACTCCCTGCGGATGGCCTCGAGGCACTCGGCCCGCCTCAGGGCCCTCCGCATGGAGTTCTCCGCCCTGACCATAGCGAGCCGCGCCTCTTCCGCCCGCCGCCGCTCCGCATCTATGGCATGGCCCAACCGCTGCCACACGGAAGACACTTGACGTCCAGGGTCCTCCTGCCCTCCGGCTGATGCCTGCCCCTCTGATGGTGATGGCCCCGAGCCATCAAGGCTCCCACCTTCTTCCTCCTGCTGCTGACGTGCTGGTGCCGGTGCCCTGACACCTGCTGCCTGCACATCCTCCATTGTTTGGGGTGCTGTTGTTGCGGTGGCCACCCCTGCTGGACTCACGACTCCCGACTGGGGCAGGGATGTGTCCTCCACCAGCTTGGCCCCATCGTCAGAGGCAGCTCCACAGGGCACCCAGGTGACAGGTGGGTAGGAAGATGGCACGGAGGACGACTGGCGCATAGGGGGTTCAGGTGAGGAGGGGGTCGGAACAAGGCCCAGTGAATGGAGGAACACAGCCTGGTCTTCCTGAGAATGGGTCCGGACGTGGGCAACCCTGCTGGTGCAAGATGATGCAGACACAGGACCGGGGACAGGATTACACACAGGCACCTCCGCGGCGGCCTGTGCTGCCTCCTGTCCCTGCCCCTGTGCTGCACCACTAGCACCAGTGGAATGCCCACCTCCAGACCCCATCTCAGTCCCTTGCACGGCCTCCTCCTCCACCAAACCCACCACCAACCTGGATGACTCCCTGCCATCTTCCGCCGCGGAACCCTGTGGGGTCTCAGCTGCCCCTTCTGCTGCCGAGGAGTCCAACTTCATCCTGCGCCTCCTGGACCTCCCCTCGGCAGCTGCGACCTGGGACACAGCACCGGACTCCTCACTCCCCGACGAGATGACTACAGGGGAGGGGAGCCGGGCCTTGCGTCTCCGGCTGGCGGTGGCATCCCTGCTGCTGTGCTCCACAGCACCTTCTCCGCCCTCCACATCAGATGACGCTGCAGGCAGGGAGAGACAGGAGACAGGCATCAGGACACTGTACAATTGACTCACACACATAACAGTTGTACAAGAGTGGCATTGTCATACTCCAGACCTGGCATCACAATCCCCAACACACTTGTCTCCTCAACGCACACACATGAGTCATTCAACAGCCATATTGCTACAGCCCGCTACATACATTCACATACAGCAGCATGAGCAGACAAAGGTGAGCCACACATCACATGATACACACGGACTCAAATACACATGCACACATGCAAAGCACACATCCAAGCATGTGTACCACTCCGCAAACTGTCAGTCATGAGATGAACATCCATGTCACATTTGCAATTCACTCTCCAACATGACAGTGTCACCTGCATCCATGTAGCAACACTGTTGCACCCTTCACAACTACACACACGCACACGCTGCAGACTAATGCACCTGGAATCAACATCCATGTGTCACACCACAAGCATGCCAACTCACATGCACAGTCAAACACATGTGCCCACACACAAGCATTTGCACTGCAAGCACACACACATGCACCATCCTTGTCTCACACATCACAGGCACACATGTGCTTGTCTCACAGCCCTGCACACACACATTTATACATGGCCACACAAAGACATGTGCAACATGCACACTCCTGGCACACCACCTCACACACAGCTTACAATCAGTATGCATGTACACTCACCGCTCGACTCCAGACGGGTCTGCCTCCCAAAGACCTGGACATGGAGCGCTGGGGATATGCGTTCCAGGACCCAAAGTTCATCTTGCGACAAGTGGCCCCGCCGCCCCTTGGCATCCACTGCCTTCACGAGGCGCCGGGCCTTGTTCAGGGTCCTGGACCTGTAGTCCTCCCAGCGCTTCTTGACTTGATGGAATTCTCGGACTGCCACCCCCTCTGCGTTGATGGCAGTCACAATGTCCGTCCAGATCCTGGTCCGTCCTTCCTTGTCGAGGCGCATCCGTCCGTAGAGGGCATCATACTGCCCCAGGACTCGCTCCACCAGGACACCAACTTCGGTGGCACTGAAGCTGGTGCCCCTCTGCCTCCCTGGCCGGGGGTTGCCAGTCGTGCCAGATGTTGTGCTCCCTGACATGGCAACCCCAGAGGCAGGAGTGGGTGGCCATCTGGGTCCTGGGGCTGGGCTGTGGAGCGATGGTACGGCTGTCGGGAGTCTTTGGTTCCAGCAGGGGTGGTCACAGCAACTGCACCCCTGGCTGATGTGCAGGCAGCAAACAGCAGGGCACGTGGGCAGCAGGCAGTCAGGCAGCAGCAGATGGCAGGTGGGAGCGTGCTCGGGGCTCTGGGGGGCAGGATTCCGGCCTTAGGGGCAGGAGCGTGGTCTTCCGTGTGTGAACGCGTGGCCAGCTTGATACGGAGTGAATTGGCACGTGAAAATCATGCACGTCTGCGTGGAATCCGAGGAAAGGCCGCGTAAGCACGTCAGCACGCGTACGCGATTTCATTGGTCCAAAGGGCCAGGCACGTAAGCGCGCCTATGACGCACGGCCATTTCCCAACCCGCATGTTTGGTCCAAAGGGCCAGGCGCGTAAGCGAGCCTATGACGCCCGGGTGTTTCCCAACCCACGTGAAAAAAATAAACCTCCCGCGCGAGCGCGTCAGCACGCGTACCCGATCGCATTGGTCCAAAGGGCCAGGCGCGTAAGCGCGCCTATGACGCACGGGTGTTTCCCAACCCACGTGAAAAAAATACACGTGCCGCGCGAGCGCGTCAGCACGCGTACCCGATTTCATTGGTCCAAAGGGCCAGGCGCGTAAGCGCGCCTATGACGCACGGGTGTTTCCCAACCCACGTGAAAAAAATACACGTGCCGCGCGAGCGCGTCAGCACGCGTACCCGATTTCATTGGTCCAAAGGCACACAGCGAGTAATCGCATATTCAACTGCGCGCGTGAAAAACGCCCGGTTACCATTTACATCTGAATACAATTACAATATTAATAACGTACATTTAACCTGGTAAACCTCGAGCATGTAGTCACACACGCTCGGCCACGACACGTGCAAAATTACAACAGGCAATACGGAAAGACGTACGCCTGCAGGAAGCAGGCGTACGTGACCCGGCACGTCTAAATATTCACGTGAAAACATCCTACAAGCTCAGTGCAAAGATGAACATACCGTTCCTAGCAGCAGTGGCTGTGGGTTACCAAAGGAGGAGGAGGAGGAGAGTCAGGGCCAGAATTTTCTCACCCAGAACCAGCCTATTCGGGATGCCTGATGACCAGGTGTATGGGAGGTACAGGTTTCCAGCACACATCATACTGGACCTGGTCAGTGAGTGGGAGGATGACCTCACATCACCCACCCTGTGTTCCCAAGCACTCAGCCCCCTGCAGAAGGTCCTGAATGTACTGCACTTCTTGGGCACTGGATCTTTTCAGCGGACAAGTGCCATAGTGGGTGGTGTGTCACAGGCCACGCAGTCACGCTGTCTACACCAGGTCTTGAACATCATCACTGCATGGCCATCAGTCCGCAGGCACATATATCTCCCCAGGACTCCTGCAGAAAGGCGGGCGTGCATCCAGGAATTCTATGGTGTGGCGCAATTCCCCAAAGTGCTTGGTGCAATTGACTGCACCCATGTGGCTCTACGTCCCCCCAGGGCAACAGAGCACATCTATAGAAACCGCAAGCACTGGCATTCCATCAACGTGCAAGTTGTATGCAATGCCAAGGGAATCATCACATCAGTATATGCCAACTATCCCGGGTCCACCCACGACAGCTTCATCTACAGAATGTCTACCCTAAGCCGGGACCTAGAGGCTGGCCGGCATGGAGATACATGGCTGCTTGGTGAGCATGAATGCCACTGCACATGCATGCATGTCAGATACAGGGTCATGTCACAACACCACTAATGATACCCATCACCACCTCCGCAGGGGACAGTGCCTACCCTATCAGCCACCACATGATGACCCCAATCCGGAACCCCACCACGCCACCCGAGGTAAGGTACAACACAGCCCACATTGCAACACGGGGCATAGTGGAGCGCACATTCGGAGTGCTGAAGTCACGCTTTCGCTCCCTTGACCGTTCTGGCGGGCAGCTGTTATATGCTCCCCCACTAGTGTGCAGGATCATAGTGGCAGCATGTGTCCTGCACAACGTTGCAACACGCCGGGGCCTGCCCGTGGACATGGTGGTGCCCCCACATCCACAACCACATGCACGGCCGCTGCGCATGGGAGGGGAAAGGGCACGGGGGGAGGCAGCCCGTACGCAACTGGTGGCCAACTTCTTCACCTAGGAATCACAGTGCTGGCTAGTGCACACTGCTCTGGCACATACCATCTGACGATCAATGATGACACTACCTGACAATGTCACAAAATTTCTTGGCAATAAACTGTCAGAAACACATCAGCCTGAGATTGTTAACATGGAAGTGTCACTATGTGTGCACCCCTACCTACACATACACCAGCAATGCATAACTATGAAAAGACACAACTCCATTCATCAAAAATGCATTGGCACAGGCGAATTGCTACATTACAACATTGCCATGTCACCCAAATCCCTTCACAGTCCCGCCACAGAGGACACCATGTCATGGTATGTGAGAGCAAACAAACTGACCCTCAAAACATGACACCGGTGTCACAAATTGCAGTGCCCCAAATGGAACATAGCCGCACTTGAACAGCTAACCGTGATGGAGGCACTACTACACACCTGTGTAAGAGTCATTTCAATCAAATTACACACCAACCCACCCTGAAGCCCACCAAAACAAGACACAATGCATGTAATCAATGGTAGTCTCAATACCTGATTGTGCTGGTATGTCCTCACCGTCCAGATGTACAGTGATGGCGCCACGCAAAAGTGTCACTGCACATCTACCAACATGTAGTCTGACTCCAGAGAGTATGCCCGTGTGAAGAACTGTGTGAAATACCTGCAAGACATGAGTAACATATGTAAGTTGAGGCACATATCAAACCATCATGCATAGTTAGGTGCAACAACAATGTACACCATGAATGTCTACACAGTATTGACTATGGACTGCCCAACAGCTCATGGAAGTCCAATGTCACCGTGTAATTTGCTGTCACTTGGGCACACCCTTTGCAAGCCCATGGAAACGGAAGCAGGAGGGGTGTGGATGCCAGATACCCAAGTATCGAAACCAAACTCAGGACAAGCCTGCATGTGCCCAGCCACAATACAGTGTATGCCCAGGTACCCACACAAGGCAACACACTTGAAAAATAAAAATATGATAAGAAAAAATGGCCATGAAAGGGCCGGCGGGGAAGGGGGGGCCACCTATGAGGTCCGAGGACAGGATGCACGCCACAATCCACCTGTGTGGATCATGGGAAGTAAAAACACCCCATAGGCTCGTGGCCCACACGGCTACTCTGTTGTGGGAGATGAGTCGCTATCGCTCTGGCCAGACCCTGCAGCTGACTCAGGAGGTGGGGGAGCTGCCTCAGAAGATGGTGTGACAATGGGAGGCAGCCCACGCAAAGCCCGAGTTTGCTCCTCCATGGCTGCAAGCAGGCGGGTCTGGAAGGTCTGGTTCTGGATTATGATCATGCGGAGGTCCCCATGCAGTAACTTCCGGGATGACCTGACCTCCGCACGAGTTGCCTGCATCTCGGCCGAGAGCGTCCGTGTCAGACGCTCCAGCTGCTCCTCTGTCCTTCTATGGGATGAAGCCTCAAGCTCTGACAGGGTCGACCTGAGGTGATGGAATTCTTCCCTCAGGCCTTCCCTGTGGCGCTGGGACTCCATGGAAAGTGCTTCCCGCAGAGTCGCCAGTCCTGCCCGCCTGTCCATGTTGGACGCCAACATGTCCTCCCTGTGTGCCTGGCAGATGGACTCTGTAGCCTGCTCCAGTCGCTCCATCAGCCTTTCTGGGGGGACAATGGAAGTGGCCACCCTATCCATGGCCTGTGCAATCATCTTGGATGATGCTGCCTGTTGGGTGGCCATACCGTAGATGGATTGCTCCCAAGCGGTATTGCCAGGTGGCATACGGCCACCACGTTGGCGGGCACCACACCTGCCTGGGGCAAGGCGGACTGCGCCTTGCTGTGCCGGCAAAGCCTCAGGCTGCAGGACTGCATTCCCTCTCTGATCTGCAGCCCCAGGAACAGGATCAGAGATTGTGTGGTGTGGCCCTGCATCCGTAACCACCGGAGGCTGAGCTGCCGACACTGACATCCCCATTGAGGGCAATAACCCGGCTGCAGGTGGGTCGGACAGAGGAGATTCTCTCCCAAGAACACTCACCTGCGACTGCACATAGGTGTCATCCTCCGAGTCTACACCTGAATACTGCTCGGGAGAGGAACCCCCAGAGACACCCCTCGACAGCACGACCTGCAGCACTTGTGGGTTTTCACCCACAAACACACCACGTCCCTCACTTGTGGAAGGTCGGCCCGGGTTGCCCTCCTGGGACGGCTCCACCACCACATCCCCAGCATCAACAAGTGCGTCGTCCCCTGCAAAGACATGAAAGAGAGAAATGGAAACAGGCATTAGCACCATGGCATACAACAAGGGCTGATGAACAACAGAGCCAGTAGTTCAATGACACATGTCCCACATGACTGGGAAACCTCCTATGCATTCACCATCACTGGGTCTGGAGGGGAGGCTCAGGGCACACAATGATGACACAGAGAATGGAGAGCAACGCCTGCTCCCCATGCTGCCTAGCACTGGCATCACACATTGGCCGGTGATTGCCATGTCAAATGCACATGCCATCACACACATGGCATGTGACATAGCCACCAAGTGAAGAGGGAGAGGAGGGCAACTATTTTGGATTTTGGCCACTCTGGTCCTGACATTGCTTCATCACATCAAGAAGTTAACATGTTGGACATGGATCTGCTAGTCCCAATTGGCCACGATGCACAGTGCCTTGTCAACATTAACAAAATGCAGTAAACAATGAGATTCCACCTCCCCATCACCTGTAATGGATTCATATAGCATTCGTGAAGCACCTGTACAGAAATGTATGAAGGAACAGCGGAGCACAGAGGGGTGGTGGGGCAGAAGGGGATGCCATTCAACAATCCTACTGGTGCTGGTGTCATTCATGTAACGCAAGTGCAGAGGTGGGTGGCACAATGAAGTGCAAGGGGAAGTTGCGGCTGGTAGTGCTGTACAAGGTAAGTAGGACTTAACGTCGAGGGCAGATGGTGGTAGGCGCAGACAAGTGCTGGGGGGGTGGCCTATAGGGGTACAGAGACAGTCATGCAGTGCTGTGGGCTCGGAGGGGACAGGGGAGGTACACACTGCATCTGGCTTGGCAAGGTCCTTGCAGATTTCAATGTGTCCTGCAGAGTTGTCAGATGCCGCAGATATGTGCCCTTGGATTGGGGCTCTCATCTTGGTGAGAAGGGTGAGACGCTATTGCCTTTGGAGCAGGCGGCAGGCCAGTTTGCCAGAGGATGAGCATGATGCAGGCCATTTCCTCTCTGCCACCCGGCACCTGTGTTTTGGGTTCACAAGATGCGAGTCATGCCAGGAGTCAGCATTGGCATGGGGCTTCAGGCGGATTGTCATGACCATGGCAAAGACATCCAGTGTACCTGACATAGAGTGGAGCATGGAGTGGGCCCTGTCAGGATGGGAGTGAGCCTAAGGGGGAGCTGGATGGGGGGGAGATTTTGGCAGCATAAGCCTCGACTGACACACACTTCATGGGTTGGAATACCAAGAAGGTGTGTGACAGTGGTGAGGGTGGCTTTGCCTGTGGGGTGGTGAGGGTGAGGTGGGAGGAGAGGAGAAAGTGATCACTCCAGGAGAGAGGAGTGCAGAGAGGGATGGAGAGGGGAAGGTCAGATGAGATCAGAGCATCAAGAGTGTGCCCTGCAGAATGAGTAGGGACAGACGGGAGTTTAGAGGGTGATAGGGAGTTGCTGAGGTCACGGAAAAGTCACGTGGGGGGGACAACAAGCATGCAGGTGGATGCGTACATCACCAAGGAAGAGGATTTCAGTGTCTGGGGACATGAGTGAGGAGGAGAGGTGAGGCCACTCAGAAAGGAAGTAGTACATTTGACCATTTTTCCGATACACAGTACGCACAGTTTGTGAATGTCGAGGTGAGATGGAGAGAGACGTCACACAAGCCATTCCAGAGGGGAGTAGGTCTACGTAGGAGTGACAGTGGCAGGAATACCCTCAGGGAAGGCAAGGGCACACCCCCCCCTGCACAGTAGTGCCGGGCCAAGGAGAGGATCTCCTGAACGTCAGGTAGGAGTGTGTCAAAGATGCAGACAGAGCTGGCCGTCAGACATGTTTCCATGAGACCAAGGATGTCAAGGTGCATTACCTCATGTAAGTGACATATATTGGAGGAATGCCTGATGCAGCGGCAGAGTAAGGAGTGTAAATGTGGAGGAGGTTGACAGCCTTGTAGGACTTACGGGGAGTGCTACAGATCAGAGGTGCAGCTTGTGTAGGAGTTGGAGTGGGAGGCGGAGAAGGATCATGGGAGGGTGCAGGGAGGCAGTGCAGGATAGATGAGGAGAGAGGAGGGGGGACAGCAGGAGAGGAAAGGAAGTTGATGAGATGTGGGTAGCATTTGTCAAGGAGAATAAGGTTGGCCTGAGGTCCTTGGACTGAGATGCTCCCATTACCATACTCATCAATTGTGGCCTCTGAGGATTGGAAGGAGGCCAAGAGTACACCCCAACGGGTCACACCATTGATGGTGGAAGAGGAGCAAGGAGAGAGGACTGGGACCATGTGAAGGGTCCATGGGACAGGCAAAGGCATGTATGAGCAGATGTCAGTGAGAGTTAACCTTGAGTAGGCTCAGATGTACTTGTCAGCAATAGGGTGGGTCGCATTGGAGGGCAGGGTGCCCTCATTTGACTGTTTGCAAGCAGGTGTCGTGAGTAGGGCACGATGGTCTGAACAGTAGAAGTCAGGGAAGATAGACCATGAAGAGCAGCATGGAGTGTGAGGGAATGGGGCTTGAAACCAGACGGAACAAGAGCACACAGGTAGGAGGTGGGTGTCAAGGCAAAATCCAGAGTATGACAGCATGTTGAGTGCCATGTATATACAGAGGACGCATTAGCATGTGGTATCATTGCATGTCAGGCATGTGACGATGGAACTTGAATGGCTGGGGGAAAGTGTAGGAATGGTATGTAAGACATAAGATGAATAGACAGGGGAGAATGAGCAACAATGTCGTGACAAAATGACAATTCAAGGGGAACTTCCATGGTGTAGGGCCATATGTGCACTGTTGGCAGTAGGGATAGTGGTGTGGGCACATGGTGTTGCACTGAACATACTGGATGAGGCACATGGGTGACACTATCAACTCTGCCACACACCCCCTTGACAGGCACCCAACATGAAGGCTTCGCACACACACCATGCACATTGATATAACACACATGCATGTGCACTCACCGGATGATGCCTCGTAATCAGGGAGATCTCCCACACCTTGGAGTTGTCCCTCGGTGACGTAGGATCCAGCTACGGACTCGTGTGGTGTGAGTTCTATTTCCTGTGCTGGGGACCCACCTCCAGTCACCAAGGTTGCGGCATGACTTGAGGCCAGCTTATCCTTTGCCCTGCGCTTAAGGTCATTCCAGCGCAATCACTAGCTGTGCGCCTCACTACTCCAAGGGCACTTATTTTGTCAGCAATGGTCTGCCAGTGTGCCTGGCGTCTGGCATGTGTGGTCTTGGACCCTGCAACGATGACCATTTCCCTATCATGGTCTGACACATACTGAACAAGTGCATTCAGTTCGGCGTCTGTGAAGCTGGGCTTCCTTGATGGGCCGGACTGTGCAGCCGTGCCTGGGGCATCAGCCTGTGCCGGACGTGCACTCTTCCTCTTCCGCTTGGAAGGGGGTGGGGATACAGAGTGTCCTACGCCGCTGTGGACACTAGGGGCAGGAGCCGTGGTGGACTCAGTACTGGGTGTGTGGGATTGCACACTCAGCATGGGAGTAGGTGCAGGCATTGGGGGTAGAGGGATAGGGTCAGGCCTGATCTGAGGTGCATGAACTAGGACCAACACAGTCTTGGCAGGGTGTATGAGAGGTGGGGTGGATGGAGCCACACCCTGGCCACGGGGGGCAGCAGATGACCTATCTGGCATAGATGCGCGTGTCCTGATGACACCAATGTGCACCGGTGCACGTGCAGTGGACCTGCTGACCTGGATGTCAGCGATGGAGTCACCCTCGGACAGGTCTGGTGCCACAATGGGCTGGTCCAACAAGGGCTGATCAGGGTTGGTATCAGCCACATGACCCTCAACCTGGGGGGGGGGGCATGGGTGTCCCTGACTGGTCCTCCAGACTGGGGGGGACAGGGGCACCCTGTAAGTCACAACCACGTCCCCTAGTGGATCCTCCACGGCCACCACGTGTGGCTCGGCCACCTTTGCCACCCTTACGGCTTGCACGCCTCCCAACCATGGCACTGATGTTATTGTGCGTATGGGAGTGGGTGTGCACAATTGTCCTGGGCAATTGGGTGTCAAAGGGGTTGGGTACCAGATGGTATTCGTACCCTAGTGCAGTGGCAAGGCTATATGACACCCCTGGGGAAAGATGACGGGTCACGCAACGCACAGGCACCCCAAAAAAGTTAAGGAACGTGCACGATACCCCTCCTAGACCACGTGTGCGTATGAAAAACCCTGCACTACGCTGTGGCATCCAGTAACACAGTAATGAACGTATGCGTGTCACACGCAGCCTAGATTGACCTCTGAAGAGGTACGTGACACACGGGGCAAGCACAGATGATAGATGCGTGCGCAACTCACCGTCTGCCAGGGAGAAATGCGTCAAAAAGACGCGCGTGTGCGCGTTGGCAACACCCCCGCCAAAAGAAGAATGGGACGCTGTCTGAGGAGACAGGACAACAGTAGAAGGGAACGCTGTGTGAGGAAACAGGCCCAGGAAAAAGAGCAAAAGAGAAAAAGCTGTCAGAGGTAACAGGGAGTACGACCTTTGAACGCCGTGAAGTAAATCGCGTGTCAACTGACAAGAAGTACAGAATACACCAACTCGCTCTCCACGAAAAGCACGTACAAGGAAATGGCGTTCTACATGTACCTTTTATGCAGGCCCACAGGTCCTGCGTCACTTCCGCGTGTAGGCGCTGAAGGGCCAGCCTCCAATCACACGCATTGACACTGGCTTGTGTTTCTTTCACGCGTGTTGGGAAACGGCCGTGCGTTATAGACGCGCTTACGCGCCTGGCCCTTTGGACCAATCACGCGTGTTGGGAAACACCCGTGCGTCATAGGCGCGCTTACGCGCCTGGCCCTTTGGACCAATGAAATCGGGTACGCGTGCTGACGCGCTCGCGCGGCACGTGTTTATTTTTCACGTGGGTTGGGAAACACCCGTGCGTCATAGGCGCGCTTACGCGCCTGGCCCTTTGGACCAATGAAATCGCGTACGCGTGCTGACGTGCTTACGCGCTGAGGGCCTTTCCTCGGATTCCACGCAGACGTGCATGATTTTCACGTGCCAATTCACTCCGTATCAAGCTGGCCACGCGTTCACACACGGAAGACCACGCTCCTGCCCAGAAGGCCGAGTTACTGCCCCCCAGTGCCCCGAGCAGCCTCCCACGTGCCATCTGCTGCTGCCTGCCTGCCTGCCTGCTGCCACCGTGCCCTGTCATTTGGTGCCTGCACATCAGCCATCTGCAGGCGTACAGTTGCTGTGTCCACCCCTGCTGGAACTGAAGACTCCCGACTGGAAGAACACCACTCCACAGCCCAGCCCCAGGACCAAGTTGCCCACCCACTCCTGCCTCTGGGGTTGCCATGTCGGGCACTGAAACATCTGGCACCACTGGCAACCCCCAGCCAGAGAGTGCAGAGGGGCCCCAGCTTCAGTGTCACCGAGGTTGGGGTCCTGGTGGAGCGAGTCCTGGGGCAGTATGATGCCCTCTTCGGAAGTAGCCGCGCCAACTATGAAGGACGGACTCGGATCTGGGACGACATCGTGACTGCCATCAACGCGGAGGGGGGTGGCAGTCCGCGCCAACCGACATGTCAGGAAGCGTTGGGAGGACTGCAGGTCCAGGACCCTCTCAAAGGCCCGGCGCCTCGTGGAGGGGGGCCGGGGCCACATGAGTTCGATCCAAATGAGGGTCCTGGCACGCATACACCCAGCGCTCCACTCCCAGGTCCTTGAGAGGGAGACCCGTCTGGAGTTGAGCGGTAAGTGTGCAGGCATTGCTGTGTGAGACAGTGCATGTTGCAGTGTGCTGGTTGTGTGATGCTGTATGTGTGGAATGGGCCTTGTAGGCATGTATGTGTGCAGTGCTGTCATGGCGATGCATGTGCGACCAGTAATTTGTGGATCACATGGTTGTTGTATGTGTTGCTATGCAACCTGAGGAGGCCTATGCAGATTGGACACATGTGAGCATGCAAGTGTATGTTCGTGGACATGGGTGTGGGTGAGGGATGGATGCTGATGCCAGGTACATGTATGGTGTCGAGGTCGGTGTGCTTGACCTGCATGTCTGTGACTTTTGAATGGCATGGATGCATGACACATGTCTGTGACACTGTACAGATTCACTGATGCTGCCTAATCATCCTTGTATCCACTGTGTTTGTGATGTACGAGGCCACATGGATGTGACAGAGGTGAAGTGTGTGCGTGTGATTTGCATGACCAATGATGCATGTGTGTTCCATGACATCGTACTTTAGAAGAGTGCAGTGGACATGTATGTTGATGTGCATGCCATGGACCATGGGTGTTGCGTGTGTGTATTGCCTGACCCATGTGTTGTGGAGGGACATGATAGAAGTGTACTTTACCATTGCCAGTCATCTGATATTGCTTCCTGTGTAGGGGACCATTGTACAGTGCCCTGATGCTTGTGTTCTATGTCTCCCTCTATGCAGCGGCTAGTGATGGAGAGGGCGGAGACGGCGCTGTGGAGGTAGACGGCGTGGATGCCCCCACGGCTGCGGCGGAAGGGGTGGGTGAGCCCCCACAGGGGCCAGCTACAGCGGAAGAGGGCAAGGAGCCATCCAGGTTGGTGGTTTCTACAGAGGAGGAGGCGGCCGAGACTGAGGCACACCTGAGGCCTGGTGGGGGCATCCCTGCTGGTGCAAGTGGTGCAGTCCAGGGCCTGGGGCAGGAGGCAGCACAGGTCGCCGTGGAGGTGCCTGTGCATGTCGCTGTCCCTGACCCTGTGAGTGCACCACCATGCACCAGCATGGATGCCCCGTCCCAGGCCCGTCCGCAGGTGGAGGCGGTGTCTATGTCATCTGACTCCCCTCCACCTGCGGACGAGGGGACCCGTGGGCGCATGGAAAAGGTCCTGATTGGGGTCGCGTTGCGCACGGGGGTCATTCGTGATGACGTGCGTGCTTCCCGGGAGGAGCACGCACATCATCACGAAGAGCACCGTGCCGACGTGGCCCAGTTGGGATCTGCCATTGGCGCGGGTTTTCTGCAGGTGATGGCCAATGTGTCGGGCATCTCCTCCTCTGTGGAAAGTATGCGCCGGTCGTTCTCCTTGCCGTCTTCCGGCCCAGTTGACACCAGGGCCCCCTGTGGACCTGCCCCGACCAATGCTGCCGGCTCAGTGGGGATCCCATCCCTGCCACAGTCGGGAGTCGGTGGTCCAGCTGGTGTGGACACCATGGCAACTGGACCCCTGCAGGTGGAGGATGTGCCGGCATCATCAGGCAGGGCACGTGCACGACGGCGTCGGTGGATACCATCAGCCTGGATGCCGTCGTGCTGGCAGAGGCAGTGGCTGCAGAGGCAGCGGCAGCGACGTGGGAGGCGTCATGGCTCGGGGCCATCAACATCGGAGGGGCAGCCATCGGCTGGAGGGCAGGAGGACCCTGGACAGAATGTGTCTTCCGTGTGGCAGCGGTTAGGCCACGCAATAGATGCGGAGAGGCGGCGGGCAGAAGAGGGGCGGCTCGCTATGGTCAGGGCAGTGGACTCCATGCAGAGGGCCCTGAGGCGTGCCGAGTGCCTCGAGGAGATCCGCAGGGGCTTGGAGGTGGACACTGCGTCAGCCCTGCGGGCCCTCGGGGCCATTGAGGAGGAACGCCTCGGGGAGATAGAAAGGGAGTTCGATGATGCCCTGGCCCATAACATCTCTCAGTGAGCCGCAGGACTGGCCCGCCGCCTTTGTATATAGTTATGTAGATAGTAGGTTTCCTTTATTTTTATTTATTATTTGGGTTGATTGGACAATGGCCCACGTTTTTTGTATATAGTTCGCATTAGTTAGGTTTTGGGTAGGTTTCATTTTATGGTTTTTAGGGATATTGGACCCGGACAATCATCTTTGTACATAGTTTGTGGATGTTTTCGATTTTATTATTTGGACCATGGGGCAATGTGTTTGTTTTTGATTTCCATTTTGATTGACTTTGCACCCGTTCTTTTGGATTTCACCTTTCATTGGAATTTTTTTTTTTTTTCCTGTTACTTTGTGTATTCATTTAGGTGTTTCTTTTTTTTTCCTTCTTACATTTTAATACATTGTTCTTTTGATTCTATTGTGTGGACTTCTCTCATTGGTTTGTTGACTGTCACAATCTGGGTTTTCACAGTCATGTGTTGCCATTGTGTGAGTCTGACGGACTTGGACTCATGCGCATACTGCTCATTGGTTATGCATCATGTAATGGGTATTTGATTTTTGAATGGATGTGTACCTTGGATGTGTGTATGGACTGGGGTGACATGGGGTGGGATGTGGTTGCCCATGGGATCCTGGGATCTGTATTGTGATTTCCTATTGGTAGGGGAACATCTGTGTGGGCCTGGTGGAGGGTGCCCCACAGTGCTGGGGGGTGGGTGTGGTGGGAGGCATGAGTGGGACATAAGTGGGGGCCTGCTGGCAGGTGCCCCACAGTGCTGGGGGGTGGGGGTGGTGGGAGGCATGAGTGGGACATGGGTGGGGGCCTGGTGGAGGGTGCCCCATGACTGCTGGGGGGTGGGTGTGGTGGGAGGCATGAGTGGGACATGAGTGGGGGCCTGCTGGCAGGTGCCCCACAGTGCTGGGGGGTGGGTGTGGTGGGAGGCATGAGTGGGACATGAGTGGGGGCCTGCTGGCAGGTGCCCCACAGTGCTGGGGGGTGGGTGTGGTGGGAGGCATGAGTGGGACATAAGTGGGGGCCTGCTGGCAGGTGCCCCACAGTGCTGGGGGGTGGGTGTGGTGGGAGGCATGAGTGGGACATAAGTGGGGGCCTGCTGGCAGGTGCCCCACAGTGCTGGGGGGTGGGTGTGGTGGGAGGCATGAGTGGGACATAAGTGGGGGCCTGCTGGCAGGTGCCCCACAGTGCTGGGGGGTGGGGGTGGTGGGAGGCATGAGTGGGACATGGGTGGGGGCCTGGTGGAGGGTGCCCCATGACTGCTGGGGGGTGGGTATGGTGGGAGGCATGAGTGGGACATAAGTGGGGGCCTGCTGGCAGGTGCCCCACAGTGCTGGGGGGTGGGTGTGGTGGGAGGCATGAGTGGGACATAAGTGGGGGCCTGCTGGCAGGTGCCCCACAGTGCTGGGGGGTGGGCGTGGTGGGAGGCATGAGTGGGACATAAGTGGGGGCCTGCTGGCAGGTGCCCCACAGTGCTGGGGGGTGGGGATGGTGGGAGGCATGAGTGGGACATAAGTGGGGGCCTGCTGGCAGGTGCCCCATGACTGCTGGGGGGTGGGAGTCATGAGCAGGTGTGCAGGGTAATCACCTGTGGTGTGGACTGCATGCAGGGGACGTGGAGGCTGTACAGGGAAGACCTGTGAAGACCCAACGATCGGAGTAGCGTGTTCAAATATCCACGCCCCCCTGAAATGGACGTAGCCTAGCTTTTCGCGTGTGAAACTTCCCGCGCACCCCTGCAATTCCCGTAGCCTAGCTTTTCGCGTGTGAAACTTCCCCGCGCACCCCTGAAATGGACGTACCCTGGCTTTTCGCGTGTGGGACTTCCCGCGCACCCCTGGAATTCCCGTAGCCTAGCTTTTCGCGTGTGAAACTTCCCGCGCACCCCTGTAATGGACGTAGCCTGGCTTTTCGCGTGTGGGACTTCCCGCGCACCCCTGGTATTCCCGTAGCCTAGCTTTTCGTGTGTGAAACTTCCCGCGCACCCCTGTAATGGACGTAGCCTGGCTTTTCGCATGTGGGACTTCCCGCGCACCCCTGCAATTCCCATAGCCTAGCTTTTCGCGTGTGAAACTTCCCGCGCACCCCTGTAATGGACGTACCCTGGCTTTTCGCGTGTGGGACTTCCCGCGCACCCCTGGAATTCCCGTAGCCTAGCTTTTCGCGTGTGAAACTTCCCGCGCACCCCTGTAATGGACGTAGCCTAGCTTTTCGCGTGTGGGACTTCCCGCGCACCCCTGAAATGGACGTACCCTGGCTTTTCGCGTGTGGGACTTCCCGCGCACCCCTGGAATTCCTGTAGCCTAGCTTTTCGCGTGTGAAACTTCCCGCGCACCCCTGTAATGGGCGTAGCCTGGCTTTTCGCGTGTTTGACTTCCCGCGCACCCCTGGTATTCCCGTAGCCTAGCTTTTCGCGTGTGAAACTTCCCGCGCACCCCTGTAATGGACGTAGCCTGGCTTTTCGCGTGTGGGACTTCCCGCGCACCCCTGCAATTCCCGTAGCCTAGCTTTTCGCGTGTGAAACTTCCCGCGCACCCCTGTAATGGACGTACCCTGGCTTTTCGCGTGTGGGACTTCCCGCGCACCCCTGGAATTCCCGTAGCCTAGCTTTTCACGTGTGAAACTTCCCACGCACCCCTGTAATGGACGTAGCCTGGCTTTTCGCGTGTGAAACTTCCCGCGCACCCCTGTAATGGACGTACCCTGGCTTTTCGCGTGTGGGACTTCCCGCGCACCCCTGCAATTCCCGTAGCCTAGCTTTTCGCGTGTGAAACTTCCCCGCGCACCCCTGAAATGGACGTACCCTGGCTTTTCGCGTGTGGGACTTCCCGCGCACCCCTGGAATTCCCGTAGCCTAGCTTTTCGCGTGTGAAACTTCCCGCGCACCCCTGAAATGGACGTAGCCTAGCTTTTCGCGTGTGAAACTTCCCGCGCACCCCTGTAATGGACGTACCCTGGCTTTTCGCGTGTGGGACTTCCCGCGCACCCCTGCAATTCCCGTAGCCTAGCTTTTCGCGTGTGAAACTTCCCCGTGCACCCCTGAAATGGACGTACCCTGGCTTTTCGCGTGTGGGACTTCCCGCGCAGCCCTGGAATTCCCGTAGCCTAGCTTTTCGCGTGTGAAACTTCCTGCGCACCCCTGTAATGGACGTAGCCTGGCTTTTCGCGTGTGGGACTTCCCGCGCACCCCTGGTATTCCCGTAGCCTAGCTTTTCGCGTGTGAAACTTCCCGCGCACCCCTGTAATGGACGTAGCCTGGCTTTTCGCGTGTGGGACTTCCCGCGCACCCCTGCAATTCCCGTAGCCTAGCTTTTCGCGTGTGAAACTTCCCGTGCACCCCTGTAATGGACGTACCCTGGCTTTTCGCGTATGGGACTTCCCGCGCACCCCTGGAATTCCCGTAGCCTAGCTTTTCGCGTGTGAAACTTCCCGCGCACCCCTGTAATGGACGCAGCCTGGCTTTTCGCGTGTGGGACTTCCCGCGCACCCCTGTAATGGACGTAGCCTGGCTTTTCGCGTGTGAAACTTCCCGCGCACCCTTGTAATGGACGTACCCTGGCTTTTCACGTGTGGGACTTCCCGCGCACCCCTGCAATTCCCGTAGCCTAGCTTTTCGCGTGTGAAACTTCCCGCGCACCCCTGTAATGGACGTAGCCTGGCTTTTCGCGTGTGGGACTTCCTGCGCACCCCTGCAATTCCCGTAGCCTAGCTTTTCGCGTGTGAAACTTCCCGCGCACCCCTGTAATGGACGTACCCTGGCTTTTCACGTGTGGGACTTCCCGCGCACCCCTGGAATTCCCGTAGCCTAGCTTTTCGCGTGTGAAACTTCCCGCGAAACCCTGTAATGGACGTACCCTGGCTTTTCGCGTGTGAAACTTCCCGCGCACCCCTGAAATGGACGTAGCCTGGGATTTGACGTGTGACACTTCCCGCGCACCCTTGAAAATCGCATGGGCCGCTTGCCGTGATGGTCCAGGGTTAGCGTAGCCCCTTGCGCTGGTTTGTGATTTTTATGAGATTTCCCAGCGCAAGGGGCGTTCCTGGGGGCGTAACTGGCGCTGCAGCGAGTCGCTGCGCCACTGTGCGCCACGGCTGCCTGGGGAAGCTAAAATCCATGAATACGCTGTGCGCCGGATTCGGTTTTGGCGCACGCGGCTGGCGCAGACTATCGCACGCGCACGCTGTGCGCCAGCCGCGTGCGCTACTTGTGCTCTGAATTCTATGAATTACCCTGAATATGTCTTAAGTCTGTTAATGCAATAAGTTCATTTATTGGGAGGAACATCGTTTTTTCTACATATATCGTTTTGTTATTATATACAGCTAAAATATTGCCACTACTATTATATGGTTGTGAGATTTGGGGGCTTAATTCACCAACAAAAAATGTGAAGCCGTTCTTCTTAGGAAACTTTTTAAAATGCCTAAGAATTTAACTATTGAATATATTTATTTGGAATTTGGCCTAAAAGGTGTAGTAGTTGAGTGTATAAGAAAAATGATTAGGGGCCTCATTACGAGTCACCCGGTATGGAAATAACGGTGGCGTTAAACCTGCCGCCACTGTTGTTTCCATAACGGGTGATTCGGAGTCCTGCAAGCGGAGGTGTCATACCCGCCAGGTCTGACCTGACGGGTTTAACACCGCCCGCCTGTAGGCGGGCGTGGAAAACCGGCACCATCACAAGATGATGCCAGTGTTTCCGTGGCCCCCATTCCCATTGAGTCCTGTGGGACTCAATGGGAATGGGGATTTACCGAATTCCACCTCCGGAATTCCCGGGTCACCGGGGTTGTAATGCCGCGGGAATAACAGAGGTAGAATGGTAATACGAGTCCGGCGGTAACCGAGCTGGAAAAACCGGCAGGTTACTCCCGGACTCATAACGAGGCCCTATGTGTTATGCTAACTTATTGTTAATCGATAATGACACTATTATAGTGCCATACATGCAAGCATATTTACAAACTGACATGTGTAATACTGTTGCTAAAAAATCATAAACCTGCATATACATGGTTTTGTGCCTTAGAAAGTATATCCAGTTATGCATCCAAATATCAAAGGACAATCTGGTTGACAAAGGAATTGCAGAATTACAACCAGGAGAGTAACTTAGTTGAACTGGCTACTAATTGATTACGTGGACAATATTGCCAATGTTGGCAATTACGAAGTATGAGGCCCCTTTATATAACAGCCTATCCAGAGCCCTATATCTTTTGTTTCTATCTGTTGATGAAATTCAATTGTTGCAAAGTATTAGATGTAATAGGGTCAAGAATAAGCAGAGCTCAACATGACAGACTTTGGCGCTTATGTGGTTGCGAGGAACAACAGACGCTCAAACACTTGTTAGTCTATTGTGAGAGCTTGACCAAAACCTGTGATTCCTTTCTGAAGTCCTATGATAATAAAGTGGATGCCAGAGAGGTTTTGAGGATATGGTGGTATTATATGAAAGGTGATGGTAGTAATCTAATCTATTTTATGGTGAAAATGTATATGGAAATATTGATGATTTTTAAATGTTTATCGTATAGTGAGTAGGTACATTGGATTGATTCTGCACAACTTCTTTTTAATGTATTCCATTATAATTGCTAGGGCCGATAGCCAGTAATGTTGTTGCCTGATTTTACTGATTGTGACAATGGTATTAATTAATTTTATTATTTTTAAGATGTGATTAGATATGTCATTTATTGTTTATGCGGGATATGATGAGGATGAAAAAATGTTTATATGTGTACTTAAATTTATGTTGTATGTACAAAGCTGTGGCTATATGTATATTATCAATAAATAAAAAAATAAATCCTAATGGTCATTGAAGTCCAGGCTAAGCAGGCATGATATGTGTGTCATGACCACAGAACTAAGGGCCACTCCTCCATCGTCCCCAGGGTCCAAATGGACCCAGTCCTGGCGCCAGAGCTCATGTAAAAGTTCGCCTAGCACACTCTGTGCCAAAGGCACGTGCAGCAGGGCCGAGCGTGGCCATAGACCAACATTGGAAGGCACGTGCAGGAGTCCCTGGGTGGGGCATGGTGGAGTCACTAGGCGAGGCTAAAGGGAGGGGCCAGGGCAAGCCTATATAAGGTCAACCCATCCACATGCCTCTGCTTTACGTTGGTCTGCTTTTGAAGCATAACACTTACCACTGTTCTTACCTGCTCATCCACTTGATCCCAGCTGCTTCATCTCTGCAGATATCTTACCAGATTCCAGCATCTCCACCGCGGACGGCGCTTCTTACCTGCTTTCAACCGCTCCATCACTGTACGCACCTCTTACCTGAATCCAGCTACTCCATCGCTGTGTGCGCCTCTTACCTGAATCCAGCTACTCCATCGCCGAAGGTGCTCCTATTTGCTCCCAGCCGCTCCATCGCTGTGTGCGCCTCTTACTTGCATCCCATCTCTACCGCAGTCGTGGCCTTCTTCTCACCTGATCCAGGCGTCCGGCTAACCGGAGCTCCACCTCATTCCTTTTCTTCGCGACGTCTTCACCCTGCAACCGCGGAGCTGCATCGAGCATCCAGACTTTGTTCTTCACCATCGGCCTTCTCCTGCAAGAGAAAAGAGAGAACAACAGGTTAGAATTCATAACAATAACGAACGCTTGGCCGCCATACCAGTGCCTAGAGTTCCTTTAGAAAGGCCAATTTACCAGTTCCATCAGGCTCAAGGAACTCCCCGGATTCGCTCCACGACTCCGATCTGCTTCTTCATACCTATAGGGATGAGAATAGACATTGCAAGAAATATTATTGAACAAGAAAAAGACATTATAATAAATTAACTATAATCACAACCAAAAGACTTACCTTCTAAGTGGATTGGTCGCAGCTGGTCTGGATCAACACTTCCACAAACCAGTGAAGCAACTCGGTCTGCTCTACGCGCCCCTGCTACGATAAGCAGGATGGATAGCTCAACGTTACAACACAACAGGTGAGCTTGCATGGGAAAACACTTGCATACTTCATTTTGGCACGAGAGGGTCGAGGGAAGTCACGATACCCCCACACCATTCTCATTAGCTCTCATCTTCTCTCAGGGGCAATACCAGTATCCAGAACAGCAGGCTCTGAAACAACCGGGAGAGGGAGGCGATCCAGAGGAGCCAAGTCGAGGGAGGGCTCCAACCATGCCCCAACGCCGCCGCAGAGACCAGGTGAGCGTAACAATTTGGTATTAGTGGCTAGAGAGGCATTTTGGTGCAGCAAGTCTAGTCATTTCTTAGTTTGGCTTGACTTTTTTTAACTGGGCATCTATGATAAAGCAGTCCTGCTAAGTGTAATTACCTGGCTAGACTGGCATTTAAGTGCTGCCGGTCTAGTTGTTTCTTACAGTAGCATTGTATATTATTTTGGGTATCTGTGATAAAATAACCATAATAAGTGTTATTGCTTCAACTGGCATTTTGGTTCAACCAGTCTAGGTATTTCTAAATGTGGATGTGTATGCTTTACTGTAATATGTTATTACTTGTCTAGACTTGTCTACATTGTGCAGCCAGTTGGACATGTTTTCATTGTGGCATAGCATTTTTAATATCAACGCATTAATTAAAGCATTAATGTTCCTGTGCACTGTTGGTGACTTTCATGTATTGAATTTTTGGATTGGTATTACCCTACAAAACAATGACAAATGTTATGGCTTATTAGCCAATTTTTCTCAGAAAGTGTGCTGTATAGTGCACTAAAACACATAATTATATCTTTCTCCTAGTGCAGTGTGCGGCGTAACCCTGCAGCAGCATGTTTGTGCATATTTCGCAAGCGTGGTAATCTAGGCCTTTCCCAGAGTGTGGCACGACTCATGATTTGTTTCCGAGCTGGGGGTGGGGGAGTCCTCACCAAGACTCGCAGGGGGGTCCCCAAATGTTGTGCTATGCCACTGAGTAGAGGTACATTGCTTCATCTGGACCTTAATGAATAGGCCTTGTTTCCTTTTCTAGTCTTGCACCACATGGCAGGAGACCATGATTTTGTCCATCCTGACCTTTTATTTAGTGCTATTTCATTCAATTATACTGGGTGTTATTACTCCTCTGGGCCTCTGGAGACCTGGTTTCTGCTTTCTGCATCGTTGATTGTTCAATGCTTGGCATTTGCAAAAGTGCACTCCTTTAATTAATCTATGAGAAATATGTGGTGTGTATGAGGCTTATCCTCTTTGACTCCCCTTGTGGCTTGCAGTCACCTCTTGATGTGGCATCCTTGATGCTAAGCCAAACTGATATTCTTTCTTCCTCGCACAAAGCTGTTTTCCAGCGCCTGTCAGCTCTGCAGCCATGGTCTCTCTCTTCAAGGCTTTTTGCTATCTTATTTATACAGAGTCAACATCCATATGGCCGCTTTACCCATGTTATATTTTCTACTGCAGGATGATTCTATGGGGGTAATTCATGGATTATTTGCACCAAAAAAAAAACGGGATTTGTGCGCCATTCTGCCCGCAAATCCTCATTTGTTAAACATGGATTTGCGGGCAGAATGTTGCACAAATCCCCCCGTTATTTTTGGCGCAAATAATCCATGAATCACCCCCTATATGTCTTATCTATCTTGCATTTCTGCATATATTCATAACTGATTCTCTTCTCACTTATCCTTTCAATGCATTTGACTTCTTCGTATTCTCTTAAATGTTTACTTTGTTACTTCAGTTACATCTTCATTCTTTAGGTATTCACATACCATTTCAGTGCATCCTTGTGTCTTCTCTTTATGATGTCACTTTACTCTTGTCTGATTTCACTTACAGCTCTTGATTGTCCAATGGTGTATTCAGACATCCTTCCACCACGTCAATGTGATGGTGCATTCGATATATGGTTGTTTGAGTGCATAACATCTCTCATATCTTCAATGCGGTTTTGGGATGATACCTGGTGTCATACAGAGTGTCTTCCTGTTATTCTTCCAGTATGATGGAGGTGAGGTGGCGGGCACTAGAGATGACTTGTACATCTGCCTCTCTAGATTGTAAAGCATAGGTACCGATAGTGGAATGCCAGGTCAAGATTTACACCTTTGATTTCCAATGTAAAATTAGGATATTTCTTTTCAGTGCTACAAATCATTATTTTAGTCTCCTGGGCACACAATTATTTTTTACGGCACTTTTCTTGATCAGAAGGTGCCTTTGGTATTGAGTGGTGGTGGGCAACGCCCTCCTATGGGGACTCTCTGCTTGTGACCCTTCTGTGGGTGTGACACAGCTGACAAACTCCAGGCCACACATGTGTTGCATCATAAGGAGACATGCCCTTTACAGTTGGTAGTACCTCAGTAAGCTCCTCCACCCTCTGTCCCACCACACTATTCACCACTGTAGCCTCAGATTGGTGTTGGCACTGATGTACCATTTCCCTGGCATCCTCCGTGCGGCCCCTTGCATGGCATCCTGCATTGCCTGTGCATGCTGCCGATGGAGCTCTGTGAGCTCTTCCATCCCCTACTGGTGCTGCTCCATTCTTGTAAGCCTCTCTCAGATGGCTGATACATCATTACAGAGCAGTGCAGCAGGAGGATGAGCAGGTGAGATGGTGGGTGTGATACCACTCTCAAATAGTGATGCTTCACCACTGCCCGAAGCATCATCACTGTCATCAGGCTGTGTGAGTGACTGAAGGTATACAGCAACAAGGAATTGGGGTGGACTGGTCACAGGAGAACAAAGGCCTGGAGGGGGTGGCAAAAAGCCTATGCTGGAGACCAATAAATGGTGCCCAGTGGTAGAGGGCGCCAGTGGAAATCTTGCTTGACTTGACCCAGGCACACGTATGGCATTTGAGGTGAGTGATTGTACAACCGGCAAGGGAATTTCAGATGAGGTTTGAACGGTGGAGCAGCAGATGTGGGTACAGTCAGCTTGGTGGTACAGGTTGGTGCAGAGGTCACAACAGGGGTGGTAATGCCAGTAGAGGTGGCAGCTGCTTCCGGGTACAGCTTCTTTGGCAGGGATCTTGCGCTGACTGCCTGATAGCTGGAGGGCATGGGTGGTAGAAGAAGTGCGTGCGGTTACAGGGTCTACTGCTGTGTTGATGGGCACGGCATGTGGAGGCGCTACATCACTGCATCACTGCCTCTGGTACCTTCCCCTGGCTGCCTTGTGGGCCTGTAATGAGAGGAAAGACCTAGATTCAGTTGTCATTTATACTGTGGCAGGTGTATGCACAGAACACAGGGAATGGTCAGAGGCCTGGGTTCATCTACATGTCTGGATCTCATCCCTGTCCTATGCACAGTGCACTTGGGTGTGGGTTGCCTATGCACCTTCAACATTACTTAGCTGGTCTATGACTGATAAATAGTGCTTAAATGTCACTGCTCTGGTGTGATGGCTAGGGTGTGAATTCTGGGTTGTTGGCACAGGTGGATACAGTAATACGACAACATTTGTTGAGGGTTTCTGTCCAACCCTATGTGTACTGCCAAGCTTGTTATAGTACTCTGACTCATGCAGTATATACCATTTTTTGGTTGCTGTATGGCACATGATGTTAGCTGATGTGCTGCAGCCTGCTAATAACAATCTGATATGCTGCATATGGCATGACCATGGATATTTCTCTGTTGCTGGTCATGGCATTGTGCATTTCTATCTGTCAAGGGTGCATGAGGTGACTAGTCTGTTTAGGCCTATAGTAATCACATTTGTTTACATTTTTTGCCACATAGTGCAGCTTCCTGTGGCAGTGTGGACAGTGAGCCAGCAAGGGACTCAGCATCAACATTGTCACCTGTGTCTTAGCCTAATTCTGGCTGGGACACATGTACTGCCTTTACATTTCCCTGCCCCCATGGTGTGCTTTTGCACTCACCTGTTTCTGGTTGGATTCATACTCCTGCCTCTGCTGCTTCAATTCCCTCTATCCCTTCTTTGGGAAGGATGCTTGCCACTATTTCCTCCCCTGGGATGAGGTGCAGTGGCTCCACTGTGCCTGCTCCACTGGCAGTCATCTCACAGTGATTAGTGGCAAGGAGAATGTGGACACATGCCTTGAGGTCATTCCACCTCTTCCTGCAGTCTTCCAGGCCCCGCTGCACAGTGGTCACTGCCACTACCTTGGGTGTCATTCCAAGTATGGTGGTCATGAAATAAGAGTGCCGGTAGCAAAGTAGTTGCACCCCTTCGTGACCGCCATACTATGGGAATGCCCGTAGGAGCACGGATGCCCCAGCAGGCCTGACCTCCCGGGTTGTCAACCCCTTCTGGCATGTCTCTCACTGAAGCGTGGGCACCGTTAGCAACGGTGCCGGTGCTTCAGTTTCCCCATTCCCATGGATGGATTGGGGATTTACTATTCCGCCGCCACTTGTAATATCCCGGTAGCACCACGATATCAGGTGATGGAAACAGTGTTACAGGGTTGGCAGCAACCTGCCGGCAGTACCGGCGGGTTACCACTAACTTCGTAATGAGGCCCAAGTCTCCTAGGTTGGTCGTTGGTCTATATTGTGCTCTTACGGCAGACAGATTTTTTTTTTACGCTGATTTGCCCCAGACAGATAATCAGCATTGACCACTACCTCATCTTCCAATACCTGCAGCTCTGCCTCACTGAATTTGGGTTTGCAGACCATCATTTCTGGCACCCTCATCATGACCTTGTCCCCTGGCACGTTCCCAGTAAGTTAAGTAGCTGGATGGCAAAGGGAAATAGTGGATTGAAGATGAACTGTGTTTTTAAAGATGGCCACGGCTGAGCCTCCCATTTGCGAAATTACTCTTTCCGCATAGTGTAATTCCACCAGCGGAATTACCATTCAATAATTCACTGGTGAAATGACCATTTGGTAATTCCTACATTTGTTCGGCAGTAATGGTAATTCAATTGAAATGAGGCAGATTTGCCGTTGTAAATTTTTATTGCAGTAATTTGGCCCACTGATGGTTTGTGCATGCTACCGTCAACCTGTGATATGGTAGTTATTCCATCGGACACCACAGCAGGAACGGTAATTGCGATCCGGCTGAATTACCACCCAATTTACCTCCCTACTTTTAGTGAGGCTCACTCGCTTGATTTGGGGTCTTTCGGTTTCTTAGGTTGTGACCAGCTGCTAGGTTTTCTGACGCTTTGTTGACTGTTACACCATGTTCATCGCAAAACTATTTCAATTTTTCTGTTATTAATCTTCTGGTTTTGGGGAGTGTGCAGTGATGTTTTTAAAGTCTACAAAATGGTGCCTTCCTGTGTCTTAGTATATGGTTCAATGATTGAGAAAGCGGGTTTGGTCTGCGATAAGGTCCATGCTGCACTAGTTACCGATCCAATCGCTTCCGGGTTTGTCTGTGTCTGCCAAATTCATGGCTCGTCCTGTGTCTGGACATTACTTGTCTGAGCTTGCTGTTTTAAACTGCTAGTAGATATTCTGCGAAGCTGTATCCATTGCATCGAATCAAAAGACGGACGAAAAGAAAACAATGGGCCCGTATGATATGAAATGATATATTTTATTTATTTCGCGCCTATTCACAAGCGTTTCAAGGCGCGACGAGGCAAGGGAGGGAAGAGGAGGGAACAAGACACCGATCTTACTAGTCCCAGGATACACTTACTGATGAAATAATGTGAAATATTCTACTCAATTTGCACTGTTTGCCAACTTTTGGAAGGCACAATAGCTTTGAAATAGTCTATGAAAGGTGCTGCTGTGCAGACCAAAAAAAGGTCTTGTGGCGATGAGAAAGTATGTATTATGGAATGAGCGTATACACATTATTATTATTACTATTATTATTATTATTACTATTATTATTAATAATAAAATATTAATTGCATCAAAAGCAATTGAAAACTATCTTTATTGCCACTATCTGGCTGTCTAAGCTATTTCCCTTGACTTTGCTCTCCTGTGGATATTCTACCCACTGTGCCCCCTCACTGGCTCTGGAGAAAGGTTGGTGGGGGCGAGTGGGCTTGGGAGAATGGTGCCTCTGCAAGACCATGAATGATGGGGATTGCGGGCAGAATGGGGAGGATGCCCGCTGCACTCTCCCACTCTCCTGGCTGCTTGGCCATTGTTAGTCCAATTGGAACCAGTAAAACCTCTTCCCTCGGTATGGTAGATGTTACAGGGCAAACCAAGCATGCCAGCACCACTGAAGCTCATGTTCACCCACCCGTCCCCAAAACAGCCCAAACACAGTCCACAAATATAACTCTGAGGTTTCTGGCCACCAAAAGGGCCCCACATGTACATGCAACTTTTATGGAGCCACGCATCCTTACCAGCACACATATAATGACTCGGAGCAGGTTCGCAATCCTCTAGAGGCTACTGTGGACCCATCAACAAAGTCTGCAGACCCCCACGTATGGAACACGTATATGCGACCACTAGAAAATTCAAGACCAGCCCGAGAACAACCCTGACCACTCAGGAACTCGGTTCCTTATGCACAACACATTAATAGCCTGCATACACCTTCTTTCTGCCCCAACCAAGCAAACAGAGAGAATCCAAAATGGCCGCCACAGTAGATATAACTTCAAGGTGGCCCCCTGAGCCTCATTCTGAGCTGGAAACGGGGAAGAAACCAGACCAATCCCAGCCCTCAAATGGTCCCACCCCAATGAGCTGCAGACATCAACCCAGTGCCACCCAGGATGCGAGGGGAAGCTTGCTATAAAAGCCAGTCAGCCCAGACACGATTTGTGTTTTGTTGGAGTAAGTTGTGGTCGTAGGTGAGGCTTTTAAAGGTGTGGCAAGGTGTATGAAGGAGAGGAGGCTGCCGAAGGAGAAAGGCAAAAAAACAAACCAAGAGTGCAGGATGAGGTGGTAGCAAAAGGTAGTGGTGTGGAGGTGGTACAAGAGGTTAGGTGGTGCCAGCTGGATCTGGTTTTGAGACGTTATTGGGGATACATTTGGAGTTGGAGGTAGAGACCTGGAAAAGGCAGAGGCAGCAGGAAGCCTGTGGCAAGAGTGGGTGCAGAGGGGGTTGCACATGAAGGAGAATGGAGAAAAGTGGAGGAGTGGGAGATAGTAGGAGGTAGGGAGGAGCTGGAGGAGGAGGAGGGGTCAGCAGTGGCCTGACAACCAAGATAGTATAACGAGGAGGGTGTGGAAAGAACAATAGGGACGGAAGAGGTCACACAAGGAGGAGAGGCAGGGGTATTGGAGGGGGAGGTCACAGCATAAAGGTGAGAATTGGAAGGAACGAGTAGGCAAAAGAGTTAGGGGGAAGGCTGAGATCCAGACGGCGAGGTTAGAGTAGTGACCACTCTAGTTGCCAGCGGGATCTCAAATATAGCGGGTGCAAAGGAGGGGCTTGGGAACCCAGGTTAGACAACTCCTGGCTTACCCTATACAATCACCAGAAGTTCCGATACTACATATGGTGGCAGGGTTGTACTTTCATTGGTCATTGCATGGATGCTGTGTTTTCCAATGAAAGACTGAAAACATAACGCCATTGTCAAGTAGATGTTATCTTCGTCAGGCCTCGGTGACATCATTAAATAGCTCAAGCACTGTAATTCCCCAGTGCTCTTGGTGCTTTAAAACACTACATAGCAATACACATCTGTCTAGCATATGGCAAGAACCCTGCCCACAGAGCTGTGCTTGCTGTTTCATAAACTGAACGAGATCATGAAAAGAAAGTATGACGTAGCATGCGCTGACATGGTGGATTATAATTCCAACACCAGCCCCCCCAGTCTGCCAACTCCTGCAGGCACTAGTGCCCAAGCGCTTAGATGCAATTCAACCGGCAAGTGCAAAAGGAGCGCTGTTTCCATCAAAGGCCCTTGACACTCCTGCAAGAATTGTAATTCTCCCGATCTCTCAATGTCTTTTGCTTGTCTACTCTGTCGTGTATCTGTCTAGCTCTCTATTCCCTGGCTCTCTCCCTTTTTTTACCATATCCCTCCTCTCAACAATCTTTCACTGCATTCCTTCTTTTTTCCATCCCCTGCACCCTTCTTCTGTTCTTAGTTCTCCATCCCACCTCCTCTTCTGGCTCCCTTCCAATCTTCTTCTGTGTCCAACTGCTTCTCTTCATCCTTTGCATCCTGCCCTGTTTCCATTCTCTCTGCTTTTTCTACTCCTCCCTCTATCTTTGTCCTCATTGGATTATTCCATGTGCCCATGATGGACTCCCTCTATCACCCTTCATCCCTTTTTGCAGGATTCTTGCTCACTCCGCTAGATCCCCACTGGCTCCCGTGTCTCTTCTCTATATCCAACAATGTCCTCCCTCATAGAAATCCACTGTCCTGTTTTTTAGTTTGGGATATTGGGTGGCACTTTAGCACCACCTATAAGTCCAAACTATTGCATGAGAGTACAGATAAGGCAACATGGCATATGAGGAGGGACACACAGCTTGTAGGTGTTGTTTGGTTATTTTATGACACATTGACTGCCCATGGCCAGGCTAATCCTTATGACCATTCCAAGCCCGTTACTGCCTCGCCCGCCCAAAACACCTCCACCTGAGATCTCTTTGAGCTAGCTTTATCAAGTCTTACCATCAGCCTTTGCACTCAAAGTGCCTGCAAGTGTTTTTTCAAAGCAGTCTTCTGAGAATGAATGTCTTAATTAGAGCTGTGAACGCTGTGGTGTAATAAATATTTCTTAACCCGGTCTGCCTTCAGCCACACAATTTGTAAGCTTTATGCATATTCTTTAAGAATTCCTGTTAAAAACAAGCATTGCCAAAGGCAACAGTTTTGGCTTGCATATAATTATTAGGCATTGTCCAGGCACTGTTATTGTCACTGCTATTCTCCCAGGTACTGGCATCATTTTGCACCTGCTACCATCAATTGGCAGTTTGGACCACTACCGCAGTGCCTTTTACATGCCTACAAAAAAGCCCAAACTGTTGGCATTGCCAATGCTTGTTTCAGACCCCCTTCACTCTCTTCCTGAGTTCTCTTACCCATTCTCCTATCTGCCTGCTCCAGCCCCTCTCCTTCCATTCCCTCCCAATGTTCAATGCCTCTCCTCTTGTTAGCCATTCTCCTCTCTTCTCTTGCGCGACTCCCCCTCGCCGCCCCCTGCCTTGCACGCGTCATCCTCCTCCCCCTCTCTGCATCCACTGCAGCCTCTTTTAGTTCTCAGGCAACGGATTCCCATTAGCGCCAGGCCTGTCTGAATCAGCTCCAATTAGGATGGCGCCATCAGCAAAGCCCCGGGACCGGGATCTAAGCCTTGAAATTGAAATTGAAGGCTGGCTGGTGCAGCAGCAACTCCATGGCCGCCCATATTTAAATTCAATGATTTACTTTGTATAAAGCACTATTGCCATGTAGTGGCACGTGACACATGTCACTTTAAACCCAACTGTGGGAGTGGGCGGAGTCTACAATGATTTCCTATGGGAATTCAGGACGACCATACATGGCCTTAGCACTTAAGGGGTTTGCGCCGACAATCACTCTTAGCTGTGATAGGGCGGTAGCAATTTTGCTTATGTTAAAATGGAAAGATACGCGTGGCTGCAGTGACGTGTGACTGTAGGAGGTTGGCAGTAACTATTTGAGTTGTTATAGGACTACAGAAAAAGCTTCGTTATCTGGCACCAATTCGAACACAATGATGCCAGATAATGAAGAATGATTATAAACGAATGTCGGATATCTGAGCGGATCAACAAAGCAAAAAGGGCAGATTACAAAGCTTCCTGGCCTTTTCACTCTCTTATCTGGCTTAAAAACTTAATTATCTGGCATTTTCTTATTCTGTATGGTTATTATCAATGGCAGGTGCCAGCTGATGGAGCATTCTGGTTAACAAGGCAGCAGATAACAGAGCTGTTACTGTGTTATCAATCAGGAAGCATAAGCGTGCAGTGTTGGACTCTAAGGGCACTGGTGCAAAAGTGGTGCAAAGTGAACGTGCTCTCCAAAAATACACTGTGTACCGCTCTGTGAATCAGGGTGTTTGTTGGCAGTGCAAAGTTGATACAAGAAAATGTGCGGGCACCACAATGTAGATGATGTGTCACAATTATTATAGTTGCAATTTATATGAGAGTAGGGTGCAATCCACTATATCATGCCTCCGTGCTGGGAGTGTGAAATAATGTAAGAGAAAAAGACCTAGGCTCGATAGCCATCGGTGTGGGTTGCACACCCTAATTACCACTCAAGTGGTGTATGTCAAGTTCAAAATGCAGTGCTCGTATTATATAAAATTCTATCATGAATACTGTCATTGTGCGCAACTTAAAATATTAAACAAAAGTTGAAACCTTATTTTCTTGGTAATCAGCATATATCTGTTTGCGCCATTCTAAAAGTTCCATGAAGCAGCCTCTAAGAGTACAAGCACACGAAGGTTGTGATTGCTACAATGTATTTAGAAACACATTGGGCAGGGACGCCCTGGCCAGGAATAGGGCGTGTCTGGAGTCATTCACCCATGCACACAGCTTAGCTATCAACTGACCTGCAACTTGCTGGCTGGACCCACACTGAAAGCACACGAGCAGGCTGGTCAGTGACATGAAGTCCAAAGCAAGGCTTTCATTGGCCGAGGTCTTTGACCTCCTGTGAACTCTGAGCCTCTTAGAATAAATCACCAAGTCTGGGGGCCCATGTCTCATTGCTGGCCATACCTCAGCCCCGTCCATGCCATGTTACGTCATTGGATCTCATTCCGAGGACCGCTGCCATTTTAATCCAGTGGATCCGAAACAAAGTTTGGTGGGTGAGGTAGTGAGGTGGGTGTTGTGAGAGGGCAAAATGCAAGAGAGCTTTGCTGTTGTGTTGATACCTGGAGACCAGAAGTACCTGGGGATCTGAAAGAGGATCAGTTTTTATGTTTTCTGTGCCAAGGGCATAGAGGCATTTGTGTCTGATAAGCAGCTTCATGTGGCAGTGGTTCTAGGATGCATTGGCTTGGCATGTTCTATGTAAGTTGGCTGTAGAGCTGTAGCGTTCTGAAGGTTGATGCCTGTTGTGAACGGTTTTCAATTTTCATGTGTGGGGTCCTTTGTTGGTATGTGTATTTTGTGTTGGAAAGTAGAATGTGTTTTGCAGGATGGTGCTGGGAACTGTCAGATACTTTGATGGGCAGAGAAATCTGAAACCACACAAAGAGGATCATCACATGGCATGCCAAGGTGTGCAAAAATACATTAGGCGCAACCACAGTGTTAGTGTCAGGTGAATCAAGTTCACAGAGCTATTGGTGGGGATGAGTTAAAGTGAAAGCTCACTTGTGAAAATAAACGTGCAATTGGGGACAGGGTACTGGATTTTTTCCAATCGCTAATTCCAAGACTACACAATTGTGTTTGCTCCTTTACTAAAAAACGAATGAATGCTGCCTTCATATGCCAAGAAAGTCATTTATATTCAACACAAAATCTCAGTGCACACATGGTTGTGTCCATGATGACAAGGCAGTGCATTGCAATTCGCCCACCACATCATACATCCTCCTTGCAATTTCAAATGTGGGTGTGACAAAGAGGAAGTGCACACCTGTGCAGGTAATTGCAAATCAGGGTTTACTAAACAACTGTCCACTGTAATTAGGCAAACACACTCAACTAATACATTACAGTCGATTAATGAAAGTGAGCTGTGCTCTGATTGTAATCTTGATTGTGATTGGCCTTACTCAAAGTGGTGGCTTCACCGTAATTTGTGGCCTTGTAGGTTGTTCGAGGCTATGCAAATTATCCAAATGTTATGCTATGTTAATTTTATTTATACCACGCACCGCTGCCATTTGTACGGTGCCCCAGTGCTCAAATATGCAATTTTCTGCAGGGCAAATTGATGGGTGCCTAGGTAACTTATAAGCGACCATGAAGCCCACCATGAAAGTTGTCATCTATGACACAGCAAAAGATACATCAGCCAAGAGCAACACGAACATGTGTCTCGCCCGCAGTATCCAAAAGAACCGAAGTTGTGAGCAGACCTCTTGAAGGATGGCAATAGAAAAGGGGCTAGTTGCGCTGCACAATTCTGCCAGGCGCACTGTCGTCCGTCCCTGCAGGACTTGAGACTGGGTCCTGCCTGGGATCATGGGTCGGGAACCCCTGCTCTCCCGGCAGGCTATCTCTGCTGCACAGTGATCAGCCTTCCATGTCTGGGTGCCTTAAAACAGAGGCGTTACTGCAGGGAGGGCGGAATGAGAGGGCTATAGCCCCGGTATTTTATTTGTATCCCCAGAAAGAAGCTAAGGGGCTTCAACCGAAAGACTAGTTAGCCCCGATAGTCCTGATATTCACGTAGCCCCGGATCTTTTCCAGACCTAGCAACACCCCTACCTTAAAACACACAAAAGACAATCCAATCCAAGTCATTAAGCGCTCACTGAGCTCTAAAGCGCACTACTGAAAGGAAAATCGTTGCGGTTTTTTACACTTACTTTCACTTACTTTCCTTCTTGACTGCTCTCTTTCACATCTCCTTGCCCACCTCCATTTTCCCCACTAACTTTAAACATTCTGCAATCCTACCCATCTTCAGAAAGTATTCTCCTGAACCGTCACTCCCTGCTGTCATCCAATCTAGCTTCTACCCTTATTTATTTATTTATTTTATTTATATATTTATAATGCGCCGCAGCTCGCAAGCATCAGGGCGCGACAAAAACACGAAGCAGAAGAGATCACGGGACTACATAAAAAAGAGAAGAAATGGATTCAGTATGAGTTCAGAGCTGAATATGTAACAACTACCGAAAAAGTAAAGTTTTCAGCTGCTTTCTGAACGAAAAGTATTTACTTTCCAATCTAAGGTAGCCTGGAAGCTCGTTCCAGAGAGCAATTGCCTTGTTGGGAAAAGCCCTCCCGAGTCCAGTGGCTTTTACTCTGGTATGGGCAGCTTTGAGTAGCCCTTGTTTAGCTGATCTTAGACATCGGCTTGGTTCGTACCAATTGAATTCCTTTTTGAGATATGATGGGGCCGTGCCGTATTGGCAGCGGTGAACCAGCGTCAAGGATTTGAATTTGATGCGCTTCCCTATGGCGAGCCAATGAAGGCCGATTCTGTCTTGGGTGATATGGCCGCGCTTGGGTTTCCTGGTGTTGGACCTAACAGCGTTATTTTGAATTATTTGGCATTGTTTAATGCAGTTGTTACTAGACCCAAGCATCAATGCATTCCCATAATCGAGTCGGGACAGGATAGTGGCTCTAGCGATGGTGGCGCTATTTTTGGCTTTAAGGTAGGGCCTGATGCGGCATAATAATCTCTGGTAATATTGGCAATTTCTTTTGAGGTATGAGACTTGTGCCTCAGCTCCTAATGATCGCCAAAATTCTTGAACATGTGGTCTGTACCCAGGTTTCAACATAACTTTGTGTTTTCTCCTTCTCAGTCTGGCTTCTTCCCCGGCATGCACTGAAACTGCTTCCCTCAGTGCTTGCTCGTCATGCCGGCGTTCCAAACATTCCTCGATCTTCTATCTCTGCTCTCGGCCGCTGTTGATACTGTTGATCACCCTACCCCCATCACACCCCCTTTCTACTCTCTCCTTCAACTCTTTTTGTGGATCTGTCTGGAATAGTTTCATTTGTATCTATTTGGCCGACAATACCTAAGGGCTGGGTTCTTGGTCCTCTTCTCTCCTCATTCTGCACACCTCCCCTTGCTGACTGGTGGCCTGCTACCCTCAGAGTCTCACTGGGCACCAGGCTCCTCCACGATCAGTTGCCCCCACACTGCCTACGGGCCCACCACACACACTTAGGGGCTGTAACTGTAACCCTAAAGTCCCCTGTCTCGTTGCACTTAACCAGAGCTGGGCTACCCTGGCTGCACTTACTCAGAGCAATGTTACCCTGATTGCACTTCGCCTTGCCCTCTCCCTGGCACTCCCCCTTCTCCCTCCTTCCCTGCACCTTATGTTATCACACTTGCACGATCTAAATGACATAAGGCCTATTTAGATTGTGTGTTTTGTCCGCCCTCTGTCTTCCCTCCCTTGTCTTGTCGCGCATAGTAAGGCCTGCTACAGGTGTGTTATAAATGACTCATCATATCAAATCATATCATTACCTCCTTGACCTGTCCTGCCCCTTCATGCTGAGGAATCGCAGATCTGTGTCTCTGATTCCTCCTTCTTGACTTGCTTCAAACTATTTATACTGCTTGTCTGTTGGCCTTCTAACCACAGATGCAGGATCACTTTCTCTGTCTCAATGCCAGGACCGGCCTTAGGGCAGGGCGGGCTGGGCGATCGTCTTGGGCGCCATAGCCGCCAGGGCACCTTTAGCCCCCTGCCACGCCAGCTTGGGGAAGTCTTTTAAGGGCTCCCCTGAGCTGGCGTAGTCGGAGGAGGTCGGGCAGGTGCCTTTTTGTTATTAAATGCACCCACAGCATCGGGGTGCATTTAATAACAATAGGGTGCTGATGCAAGAGTATCAGCACCCTATTCAGATGATTACCTCCCCACTTCGACATGGGAGCGAGGGGGTTTTCATTAGAATAGAATATTCCAGTGATGAACTTCCTGCACAAGTGCTGGAGCGAGAGTTAAAAAGGAAATGCTGCCTTGGGAGGCAGGGAGCACTACATTTTTCTTAAACCGCCGGGGGCGCTGCCACTGCTAAGGCTGGCACTACTCGCTGCCATAAAAACTGAGATTCCATTTGTCCCTTCTATATCCTAGTCCTCTCCCTCCCACACCTATCGCATTTCCCCCCTCTGCTATTTGTCATGTCTCCTACCACTGCAATATTCCGCTGTGCCCGTGGGGAAGAAGAACCTGGCTGGTACTATGGCGCTTAGGGCAACGCCGTCAGTGTTATGTTCATGGCACTACAATTCCCAGCAGGGCTAGCGTTCGGTGAGGGCATGGAATGCTTGTTTCCATGTGTTCCACGACTCACCCGGACATGTGCTAGCTATTTAGGTCACGCCACTGCAGATGGCCTGAACTCCTAAACAATTTGTTTCTGCATGGCTAGCAGCGTTCCTTAGCCTTTCTTCGTAATTCCTGTTTCTGTGTTTTTGGACTCAGTTTGCTGTTTTGGACTTTGCCTTGGATCCCGATTACATGCCTGGCACCCCGTTCCTGCGCATTGATTCCCCAGTGTGTTTTTGGACTATGGACTGCTTCCTGGCATGATACTGCATAACAATTCCATTTCTGGTTGCCCTGTTTCCCTATTCCCAATAGCTCTCCCTAGTGTGCTCCCAAATACCTGCATCCAGACTTCCACTGTGGCTTACATGTGTCCTCACCTCCCCAGACACTCCGCTGCAAAGCGAGGACATGCTCACCTCATTCTGAGGTTGGACGCTTTCCAGTGATTCTACAAGGAATACTTCACCCCTCACTTACCTGGACGCTCTGCTGGACCAAGTGGGGGTTTTGTGTTCCCATCGTGTTCTGGTCTTCCTGTATGGACGCTCTGCTGACACTCCTTTTGGATTGCTTTATTTTGCCCCAGTTGTGTCCTCGTTCCGCCCAGATTAGGGATTTCCCTTGCCCACCGCCAAGATCTTTAATTGGTGCCTTTTGCTCCTGGGAGTCAGCCGAGGTCATAAGCGGTCCTTCCACATCAATTCACCTTGTGTTCCTTCACAAGTAGGTTCAGCCACATTCAAGGGACGACAAAAGGTAAGGTTGAGGGCTTGTGGGGAGTGAGGTGTTGATGCCATCAAGGAAAGACAGATATTTATTGTTTGCCTTGTTTCTTCTCTCTAGCTCTGCTTTGTCTCCTGCCTTTTTGCCTGAGCCCTACCCTGCAAGCCGTGCTCTCAGGAGAATGTCTTATTTCTTTGGTGGGACCGGGTCTGCTCGACTTCATAGTATCCAGGACAGACCCTACGGAGTACTACAGATTTAGGAGCCACTATCTCGTGCCTGTCTGTCTGTGATGGATCTAGGGGTGGATCCTATGGCCGCACTGATGCAGGCCTTTTATATACCCTGTACAGACATGGCATCAGCTCATGCTTCATTGCATCAGCGCATGGATGTCATACAGAGCCCAGTGCACCCACTACCCACGGATGTGGAGTTCGGGGATTGTCCTGTGTCAGCACCCCCATCCGTTCCTCCTGCATCTCAGCCCGGTCTAGCCCCAATGGTTTTGCCTGGCACATTTCCCAGAACTCCACCAGAGCGCTTTACGGGGGACCCCAAAACATATAGAACCTTCATAAATCAGTGCCGTGTGCATTTCCTGTGCAGTCCCATGGCTTTTCCCAATTCCGCTACCAAAGCAGCATATGTGCTTTCGCATTTAGGTGGTACTGCTGCTGCATGGGCCAACCCCTTACTGGAATCTAATGACTCGGCCCTGTATGATTCAATCGACTCTGTTGAATGCTATGAATCTGGTTTTTGATGGAAGATATAAAGCCCAAGCATCTGATTTACAGTTTTTGGCATTGGCCCAGAGCAAACAGTCATTACTGGCATACCTTGCCGGGTTCAATCAGTTGGCAGCCGAGACCACCTGGCCAGAGCAAAAGAAAGCAGTGGTATTCTACAGGGGTCTATCCGATGAGCTTAAGGATGCCTTATCCGCCGTTCTTTCTATCCCATCCGTCTTTCCCGATCTTCTTGATCTGGTGTTACAGGTGGATGCCCGTCTACAGCAGAGACGCGGGGAATGCCAGAATCCTGAGATGCGCCCTGAAAAACACAAGGCTGCTTGATCCCCAACGTCTAGCAATGCCGAACCAATGCAGTTAGGGGCAGTCAAAGGCCCACTTACGAAAGCCAAAAGAGAGAGACGTCTACAAAACAATCTCTGTCTTTACTGTGTCCAGACTGAGCATTTAATTTGAGCATGCACTAAACATCCCGCCAAATGCACGGGAAACGCCAGGACCCGTCCCTAGATCGAGCCAACAAGACCGATCGGCTTTCTGATGGCTCGACCAATTGCCCTGCGGCCCCACACATCTAGCTGCCTATGACTTTCACGTTGCTTAATGCCCAGACTTTCTATAGCCTGGTCATGATAAATTCCGGAGCTACAGGAAATTACATAGATGCACATCTGGCAGTCACCCATGGAGTGCCGGTATTCACTAAAGAAAAACTGGAGGTGGTCCATGCTGCCGATGGTTCTTGTCTGATCTCAGGTCAATTCACTGAACAAACCCAGCCAATACTGCTGAGCACCTCGGAAGGGCATGCAGAATACGTATCTTTTTATCTCATTTCCGCACCTCAGTTTGGGATCATCATGGGTCTCCCTTGGCTACAAAAGCATAACCTGATTATCGATTGGGTAAGGCAGACGGGAGGGTCCTCTCTTTGCTTCCTGTCTGTCTTTAGTGTCAAGCACACATTCAGTCAGTGCCGTCACTCAGGCTGGGTCCTCCACATTACCTCTGGTATATCAGAATCTATCTGACATCTTTGACAAGGGTTTGTTGGAGCGTCTCCCACCTCATCGATCATATGACTGCCCCATTGATTTGGTACCAGGTGCAGTCATCCAGGATGGCTGTATCTACTCATTGACCTGACCAGAGGAGGTACAACTGAAAGCATACATCGAAAAAGCTCTGCAGCTCGGTAACATAAGACCATCCCAATCCCCAGCCGCCTCGCCGATCTTTTTTGTTCCCAAGAAAGGTGCCGAATTCCGTCCTTGTGTGGACTACCATGCACTCAATGCGGTAACAATTAAAAACCAATACCCCTTGCCACTCATCACTGAGCTATTGCACCAGCTAACAACATCTAAGAGCTTTACCAAGTTGGATCTGAGGGGGGCATACAACCTGGTCAGGATAAGGCAGGGGGATGGGTAGAAGATGGTATTCTACACCAAGTACGGCATATTTGAATACCTGGTAATGCCCTTTGGCTTATGTAATGCCCCAGCCACTTTCCAGCATTTTGTTAATGATATATTCAGAGACATACTGGACTTGTACGTTGTCATATACCTGGACATACTCATCTTTTCTGAGACAGAAGGACAACATGTGCAGCATGTTCGAACGGTCTTGCAACGTCTAAAGGAACACAGCCTTCATACCAAGCTGGAAAAGTGCATTTTCCACGCCTCCTCTGTGGAGTTTCTGGGATTCATGCTTTCCTCTCAGGGTATTCTCATGCACAATGCGAAGGTGCGAGCAGTTCTGGACTGGCCTTCACCTACGTCACTGCGGGCTTTGCAATCCTTCTTAGGATTCGCAAATTTCTACAAGCGGTTCATTTCTTCTTTTTCCTCCATCGTAGCACCTTTGACGCGCCTCACAAGCCCTTCTGTTCCTTTCTGTTGGGATGCAGAGGCACAAAGTGCATGCCAGGCCGTGAAAGAGGCCTTTACCTCAGCTCCCGTTCTTCAGCACCCAGACCCGTCACTTCCCTATATCGTTGAGCATGATGCCTCTGTCGTAGCACTGGGGGCTATCTTGTCACAGAAGTGTCCATCAACTCAACGATTACATCCGGTGGTGTACTATTCCAGGACATTGACCACCCCATAGAAACATTATATGATCATGGAGAGGGAGCTCCTGACCATCAGGGCCGTGTTCAAAGAATGGCAGCATCACTTACTGGGGGCAAAGCCCCCAATTATGATCTTTTCGGATCATCGCAACCTATAGGCCTTGTCCACTGCTAAGTGCACAAACTTGCTGCAGATCCAATGGCATCTGTTCTTCGCCCAGTTCAACTTTGTGGTCACCTGCCTGCCGGGTCATTTGCAAGGCAAGGCTGATGCTCTTTCATGCATCGGAAGTGATGAGTCGCCCCTTAAACCCGTCACTTCCATCTTACCTAAAGATGCTGTAATCTGTGTTTGCGCAGCTACCAGCTCCCTGCTTGAGGGTATCCATCATTGGGTGGCAGATCATACCAAAGATCTCCAAACCATACAAAAACGCTTGGTGTCTGGTCTGCCTTTCGTATGAGAGTGTCTATACATCCCTGACGTCCAAACTAGGCTACAAGCTCTACACTGGTCTCATGATGTCTGCCTAGCATCCCATACAGGACAGGCCAAAACATATGATTTACTCCACAGATGGTGCTGGTGGCCAAACATGAAACGGGATATAGCGGACTACACATACAAATGTTCTATCTGTACGCAGTGTAAATCCGTACCCGGCAAACCCATCAGCAACCTACATAGAATGCCTATCCCTCAACAACCTTGGCATATGGTTTCTTTAGATTTTGTGGTGGAACTCCCACCAGTGCAAGGCATGTCAACAATCCTTGTGGTCGTAGACACCTTTACTAGAATGACCAGATTTGTTCGCTTTCATGGTGCTCCTTCCGCCTTTGCTGTGGCCGTACTTTTCTTTGACCACATCATGCGGTTCTTTGGTCTCCAATCGGTTCTCGTTTCTGACCGGGGATCGCAATTCACCTCCCGTTTCTGGTTCGTTCTCACTAGGATTCTTGGTATCGAGGTATGACTGTCCTCATCATACCATCCGCAGACCGATGGACAAACAGAGCGACTAAATGCTACTATGGAGCAGTATCTCTGATGCCTCTGTCTACAATTCCAGTCGGATTGGCTCTCGGTTTTGGGGGCGGCCGAGTTTGCCTATAATAATGCATTTCATGCGTCTGTTGGCTGTTCTCCCTTCTATGCTATGTATGGACAACATCCGAGGATCTTGCCACCTACTTTCCCATCAGTAGCACAAGTCCCGGCGGCTCAGGCAGCCAGCCGCTCCCTGCTTTCAGTCCATACGGCGGTGCCTCAACATCTGAGAAAGGCACAAAATCGCATGAAGGCACAGGCCGATCGACATTGCATACCTGCCCCTGATTACCATCCTGAAGACCAGGTCTGGCTCTCCACTGCGCATTTGTGCATCCCAGGCAGGTGCAAACTACTTCCACCATATGTGGGCTCTTACCTGATCACTAAACTTATCAATACTGCGGCTTTCTGCCTGGCAGTCCCTTCTCATTGGAGAATACACCCGGTCTGTCATGTCTCCCTACTACGACTGTATGTGATCAGTACCTGACTGCCGGGTGTACCTGCTCCGCCAACTGTACAAGGGCAACCGGAGTAAGAGGTACAGGCCATTCTTGATACCTGTGTTGTCCGTGGTGCCCGTTATTATATAATTGATTGGAAGGACTAAGGTCCCGAACACCGTACTTGGGAACCCGTGGGTAACACCCATGATCCACGTCTTCTGCAAGCTTTCCATCGTTCTCGGGCCGATTCGCTGGCGGACACCCTCCTTTGCGGGGGGGGGTGTACTGTCATGTCTCCTACCACCCCATGATTCTGCTATGTCCTTGGGAGAAGAACCTTGCAGTTACCATGGCACCTGGAGCAAAGCTGTCAGCGTTATGTTCATGGCAGTACAATTCCCAGCATGGCTAGCGTTCGGTGAGGGCATGTAATGCTTGCTTCCATGCTTTCCACGCCTCACCCGGAAATGTGCTAGTTATTTAGGTCACGCCTCTGCAGATGGCCGGTTCTCCTAAATCATTTGTTTCGGCACGGCTAACACCATTCCTTAGTCTTTCTTCATAATTCATGTTTGTGTTTCTGTGTTTTTGGAGTCGGATTGTTGTTTTTGGACTTTGCCTTGGATCCCAATTCTGTGTCTGGTGCCCCGTTGCTGCAAATTGATTCCCCAGTGTGCTTTTTGACTATGGACTGCTTCCTGGCTTGATACTGCATAACAATTCCATTTTTGGTTGAACTGTTTCCCTCTTCCCAATAGCTCTCCCTGGTGCGCTACCAATTACCTGCATCTGGACTTCGACTGTTGTTTACACGTGTCCTCGCCGCCCAGACGCTCTGCTGCAAAACAAGGACACGATCACCTTGTTCTGAGGTTGCACACTTTCCAGCGATTCTGCAAGGAATACTTCACCCTCCACTTATCTGGAAACTCTGCTGAACCGAAGTGGGGGTTTTGGGTTCCCATCATGTTCTGGACTTCTGGTGTGGACGCTCTGCCGACACACCTTTTGGATTGCTTTATTTTGCCCCAGTGGTGTCCTTGTTCCATCTGGATTAGGGATTTCCATTACCCTCTGCCAAGACCTTCAATTGGTGCCTTTGCTCCTGGGAGTCAGCCGAGGTCATCAGGTGTCCTTCCACATCAATTCACCTTGTGTTCCTTCACAAGTAGGTTCATCCCTTACCTGTTGTCAAGGGATGACAACAGGTAAGGTTGTGGGCTTGTGGGGAGTGAGGTGTTGATGCCATCGAGAAAAGGACAGATATTTAGTATTTGCCTTGTTTCTTCTCTCTAGCTCTGCTGTGTCTCCTGCCTTTTTGCCTTAGCCCTTGGACTGACAGGTTATTATACCCTGCTAGCCGTGCTCTCAGGAAGGACATTTTATTTCTTCAGTGGGACCGGGTCTGCTGCTTGACTTCATAGTATCCAGGACACACCCTATAGAGTAAGACACTATTCCAACTTCACTGTCTGCACATAACCTCAGAGTCATCTTTAACTCAACCCATTCTTATGTATAGGAGGTCCCAAATACAGCCTGCACTCCAACCGTCTATTTTGAAGTACCAGGAATGTTCACACCGAGATATGTGATGTATGATAAACAAATAAACCAGCAGAGAGCTGCAGTGGGGCTCTGTCCAGTACCTATCAGAAGAACGATGCCTATTGAAGTACCAGTACCGATGAAACCATGGACATTAAGGTACCTATTGAGAAAGCCATATCAACAAATGAGACGAACCGAAGTTCGCCTGAGTACAGTCCCTGAAGAAACCAAAAAGGTCCTAATGGAAGACGAATGGTGACGTCACGAGAACCCAGACTGACTCACATGTAGAAGGAATGACGACCAGAGAATGACGCAAAGAGACGAAACGCCATGAACAAGGATACTGTGAACTTAGAGTGTGAAGGTGATATCAAATGTAAAAAGCTTAAGCTGTAAGCATGGCAAAGATATTTGACCAGTTTACACCTGTACATATGCTTGGAACCGCAAGAAATCTAAGAGAATCATGCGGCTTGCTATGCTTAGTAGAGGGATAGTGCGGCAAGCGCCATGTACGTATCTACCTCAAATAAAGCACATTACATGAAGTATACTTTCACTTTGTACAAAAAGCAGAATCAGCAAAAATTACTAAGGCCATTTGAGAAAGGTTTCATATTCAACAGAATCTTGAGCTGAGCGACAGAAACAAAACTCAGCAGAGGCAACTCTTGCCTAGGGAACCAAGGTTGTATCCATCAAGAGGAACGAGCAGTATCTACAATCAATAGAAACAAGGACCAGAATATGCTGCTTTGAAGGGGCAAGATAAGAAGGCGAAGGCAGGTGGTGGGTGAACATAAAATGAAATACACAAATTGTTGAAGAAAAGGCAAATCCACGGTGTCTGAATCATGTGACCAGCAGAACAAACAGAAGCAAGGCCCCCACACCTATGCATCGCTGCGAGCCAGGAGAAGATATCTAGACAGAAGATGCAGTCTCGGGGCCAACCACAGCAAAATAAATGACACATAGCCACTAAAGTGATGATTGATTGGATGAAGGCCGGGTGAGTTGAGGGACACCCTGCACCTGGCCGACCATTCTGCGTGCTGCTAAGCAAAATGAAAAGTATGCATGGGGTTGGTGCCAACCCAATCACCATGGACCAAGTAATCTAGGGTCCTATAGTTAGTAGAACCATTGGGACATTGTACTTTTAGTGACCTCTGCAGTAGTCATTTTTGAAGGAAGGGCTTAGATGCCCACCTGACAGTGTTTACCCAATCCCCTCACTCCATTACCATATACAGATATAGTACCTATAGTAAAGTTACCTTTTCCGAACCACTAGAATTGCATGTCAACTTTTGAGTGTTACACGTCAATGATGGTGAGTTTTTAGAATAAATGTTAGGATTTTTATAAAGTTAATTGGAGTTGAAGTGAGAAGGATGATCGCACCATTGCTGATATTCATGACTACCTGTTTTTTGTACTTGTCATTAAATGGACTCCCTTTGCCAAACTGTTGAGTTGTCCTTATTGATTGGTGTTGAAGTATATATCTGCACCCCCAACCATCTCATGGGTGCTGCTATCTTGTCTTAAAGTGCTTCTGAGCAAACTCCGACTCTATGGGCCGGTAAGGGGTCTCTGAGCACACTTGGTAGCAGAGGATGGTTATCGATTATCGATTAGACAAAGTCACCCATTGACCGTCGACATAAAGTAACTCTGGGTCCTCAGCAATATCACAAGTCCTTTGCAATTTGGCTGAGTAGACCGTGAAGCTCCCTGTAGACAGTGGTAGAATAAAACTAAAATCTGCAGAACAAGGTCTAAAGGGACCCGTGTTCCCCACATAACCTCTTCTCACTTCTACGGGCAGCTGAGCGGGAGAACGGTCAGTGAAGGCGGTGACGAAGGCAGTGATCCCGAGGATCCAGAGAGGAAACCTGCGAACAGTAAGTGAAAAAGACTAATGCTTTGGCCAAAGTGCATGCCTTAGACCAAGTAATGGAAAAGGTAACGGAGGGAGGTGGGAAAAACAAAATATAGTCAGAAGTAGAAAAGAATGTATATACATATATGGGGAAGGGAATAATGACTCAAGAATAATTAAGTAGACAAAGGGAGGATACCGGGGAGAAGACCCGAGTAGAGAGAGGTTAATGGGGAGGACACTGTGAAGTGAGAGGATTTGCCTAATTCCACACTTTCAATACAAGCGGCTAGAAGAAACTTGTATCCAGAGTCCAAAATAAAGGGGAACAAATAGGCCACCACAGTGATTAAAGGCGCCGTAAAAGGGATAAGTTTAAACTCCATGTCGGGGTAATTTTAGAGACATAGGTATATGTGACCAGCTGGAGTGCATCTAGTCTGTTAACGTCTGTCTTATGTGTTCATTGTTGTGACGTCATAAGTCAAAATTTTCCTTAGAGGAAATGACATAAGATTTACGCGATTGAATAACTGAGATATTGTAGTACACAAATTGATGTTTATTGAGTAAAATAGAAGATATAAAATTGTGTGGAATAATCGGGATTGGATCTTGTGGTGATTGGTGCTCGCTCATATTGTTGGAATTATTTAAGTCATGTAAAGCATTGACCAGTTATATATAAAGGGAAAGGGAACAGATTTAAGGATGGAAGACATAACTCCATTAGCACACATGTGCAAACAGTTGCCGAAACATGCACCTAAGCTGAAAAAGTACAGTGCAGAATGGGTTAAAGGAACCACCCACAAAATGTGTATGCCTTGGCCACAGGGCGGGCCCTTATCTAAAGCTGTTTTGCAACATATGACGACATACTTGCACAACACATACACGGCAAAAAGATAGACAAACGCCAAGCTAGTCTAGAGTTGTGGAAAATGTATCAACAAGACAAGGAAGAGGAACCTCCATCAGATTGGATACTTAATGTATGCACAGAGGGGGGTGAGACGCCCACAGCGCCACCTGCCCCATCTGAAACAAAGATTGAGAACGGTAAGGACGAAGGAATATACCCGCTGAGATAATTGAAAGCAGCCACGGGGTATAGCAACCCAGCATATGAGTCACCTACGCAAAGTAGTGACGAAAATCCATATAAAGAGAGAGGAAAGAGATATCACCTCCAAAGTCCCGAGGGACAAGGAGATACGCGATGATGAGAGGAAAGTACAGGCACAAACAAGAATATCTTGCGAGACAGAGAGAGAATGCAAAAGATGGAAAGGAAGCAAGGATAGAACTGATGAGATAGCACTTGCACAGAACAAATGGATAGGAGGGCAGATGTTATTGAAACTTGATGGCAAGTGCATTGATGACGCGAAACAAAAGGAGAAGTTAGACGATGTCCATAGGAAAGAGAGGGAAAAATAAAAAGGATTGAGAGATGAAAGAATAAAGAAAAGAGATAGACAGAGATGAGAACAGTTATATTGCAAAGAGCAGGAAAGGCAACGCAATCGCAAACAGAAAGCAGCCACTGAACAAGACAGACAGGAGCAGCGAAGGTTAGAGGAAGAACAAAGGATTTGAGAGAAAAAAATAAAGAGAAGAAGGGATGAGGAGATCCGAAGGGCAACTGAATGTAGGGATGAAAAGAAAAATGAGGAAGATAGGGTCAGAGAGGAAACGAGGACGCACAGAGAGTTTGATGACGATATAGAACGTAAGCGAAGACAGAGAGCATACGATCTTGAATATCTGGAAAGAGAGATTAAAAAACCTGAGCCAGTAGTAGATTGGGAAGACATAGAAGAATTCCTTCCAGATTACGATTCAGTACCAGGCACATCTAGAACAAATATCGAGGATGACGTCGACACCAGAAGCATCGAAGAAACGATCGATAGGCTATATGATGAAATGTGGCCAGAACAAATACCCCAATGGGAGGAGGAAAACAAGCGCCTGGAGAGCACTCAGTTTTATGACACTGAGGATGTCTCCCGAAGCAGTGGGAATAGAGAACTTTCCCTAGATAGATTAGAAGTAAGCAGGAGCAAAGAGGATGCAAGAAGTTGCACAAGTTGGGGGCAGACAATGTCTGACACTGAAAGAGAGGAGCATGAAGAAACAGAGAAGGAGAGAAGATGCGAAAACAGAGTCTCAGGAGGGAAAGGGATAAGAGGGTCAGACACTAGGGGATCTACACCGAGGGCATCAGAATTTGCCACACAGTCAGATTGGCAAAAAGAAGTATCTCACGGTCAGAGGGGGTGTCGCCACCACCCTACATGAGCCGACTAAGGTCATTGCCTGGTAGACGGTGATGCGGGAATATTATGCCTGCAATAGACAGAAGAGCAATACGAGAGGAGGAAGAGGACTACACATCCCAATTTCTGTTGCTTGAGAAAGGTGGAGCAAGACCACAATATATTCCATAGCCACACCTGGATCGGGAAAACCTGAAAAACAAGCTTCCAATGTTAACATCGGGACCCGGGAAATGGATACACAAGCGTGAAAAAATGACGGGAGGGAACATGTTAACTATTGGGGATATCAAAGGTCTCTTAATTGCCATACTTGGTGATAGAGCAGACGATGTGTGGACACGGGCGGGTTACCCTGGTGTGACCACAGTTAATACTGTGCATGACGGAGCTCCATTTAACAACTGCAGAGCCGCTGTATGGAAAGCACTACGAGTGCTATACCCAGATACTTCCGATATGGGAGCTATCATGACACGTAAAATGAAGGAGTCGAAAGACCCGTTAATTTACATACAGAATTTTCAAGATGCCTGGGTACTCGAGACTCGGGAATCTTGGGAGAAATCTATATCTGTGTTCTACCATATATTGTGCCAAGGGCTGCCAGAACCAGTACAGAATCATCTCAAGAAATTGGTGGGAATCGAGGCCAAGCCATGGTCAGAAATACATTTGACCATTGCAAACTAGTGCAGACTGCTGCAAGAAAAGAATCGCAAAAAGGAAGCTGCACAAAAGGGTGAAGAGGCAAAATAAGTGCAGAAGAAATTGCAAAATATGCTCTCAAATGAGCCATGGTAACTAACACAGCTGAGTAGAGCATGTCACAAGTCAATAATCCACAGCAGAATAATCATGGCAATACTGGGTTTTACCCCAGGGGAAGAGGATTTCGATGGAGAGGATGGCAGAGCAATCAGGGAGGTTTCCAGAATAATCAAGGGGCTTTTCAAAATATGCAAAATGGCAATCAAGATATGTCTAATGGGCAAGTGATCAGACCACCGCCAGTATGTTGGTTGTGTGGGATGACAGGGTATTGAGCGTGCACATGCAGGAGTCAAGGCATGATGCAGAACGGTCAAGGGGTTGGAGCAGGTACGGCAAATCCACCTGCATTCTTATAGCAGGGAATTGCACAAAATCACACAGTGCAACAACAGACGCCAGGAGCACAACAAGGCTTACAGCCTGAGAATTCAGTGAGTTTTCCACAAGGACAGTCCCAACAGTCACTGATGCAACTGTCACAGACAGAGAGCACAGGGAAGTCTGTGAGCCCTGGTATGAGGAGTAACGCCGGCGATGGAGGAAGTCCATTCGCCCAAGTTGGAAAAAAAATATATATGGACTAGGACAGCTCACTGGGAACCCTGATGTGTTCTATCCTATCAGTGACACCAGACCCTCACTGGGAACCAATGGTGGATGTTGTTATAGGGGATAAAGAATATTCCTTCTTAGTTGACACGGGTGCAACACGCTTGTGTATACGTGAAGGCAAGTTTTCCTTGTCCGGCAATGCTATAAATACTAGAGTTTCACAGGAGCTACAAGTCGTGTTCCCTTTACAAATGCACTTCCAGTCTCTATAGGAGAATATAAGATGAATGTGCCTCTATTATATTCACAACAAACCCCAGTAAACATTTTGGGTCGAGATCTAATGACAAAACTAAATATGACAATCTCGTTCACGGAGGAGGGCATAGTAAATTGAACTCCAGGAATGAACTATTCAAACGTATGCAAAATGATTAGAGCATACGCAGGACACACAGCCATGAGAGCCATTTCATCAGAGTCAGAAATATCTGTGTATGGAATGCGCATGCCAATGGCAGGGCTGCCAGGCCTTGCTGAGAAAACCATGGGGACCCCAGACACATTTTTTTTCAGGCCAAGAATACCTATGCACGAGGAAAGGGGACAAGTATTTCCTTTAAGAATACATACAGGCACAATGCGAGGAAAAGTCGTTTTGATTGATGGCCATGATGATGAAGGCCGACAATGGTGCACAGTAATCACCATTTAAGAGGGGTGTAGATTGACTGACGTAACTGATTATGATCTGTTTCATGAACAAGCAGACGAAGGAGAAACAACAATGGAGGCGAGCCTCACCTTTTGGGTGAAAATGATCAAAAGAGAAGTGCCTCCGAGAATGATGTTAGCACAAAACCGCCCCGAATATTTAGAGAGTGACATGGCCCAGGTGCCTGTCTCAGTTTGGACCACAGGACCCTATGACGTAGGCCTATTGAAAGGAGGCAGAGAAGTGAAGATTAAACTGAACCCAGGAGCAATTCTACCAAAAGCACAACAATATCCCATGTCCAGGGAGGCAGATGAAGGGATTTTTAAGACAATTTCGGCTATGATGGAGCAAGGCAGCTTAGTGATGTCAGAGTCGTCATGCAACAACGCGGTTTACCCTATCAAAAAATCAAAAGGAGGGTCTTGGAGGCTAATTCAAGATCTAAGGCCGATAAATGATATTTTTGAGGCCTAGTTCCCTTTAGTCCAGAACCTGGCTACAATTCTATGTAATATACCTGTTGAGGCAAAATATTTCATAGTGATTGACTTGCAAAATGCATTTTTCTCTATCCTGTTGCACCGTCACTCACAGGATCTGATGTCATTCATGTTCAGAAAGATGCATCTGAAAAGCATGAGGCTACCCCAGGGGTACTGTGAGTCTCCTTCTATCTTTAACAGAGTCCTGCAGATGGACCTAAGCAATATTACATTAGAGAGTTTTGTCTTGCAATATGTGGATGACATATTAATTTGTAGCACGACAGAGGAGCAATGCAGACACGATTCTGTTCAGCTATTGACCATATTGGCTGAGAAAGGATATAAGGTTGACAAAGAGAAGTTACAGTATTGTCAATGAGAAGTACTCTACATAGGTCAGCTGATCTCACATGAGGGGAAAAGAGTTACCCCAGAAAGAGCTGAAGCCATACTAAACACAGCCAAACCACACACGGTAAAGCAGATGCAGATCTTCTTAGGCCTTTGCAATTATGTCAGGGCATGGGTCTTCGACTACAGCTCCTACACCACGCCATTGCTTCAGGCCCTAAAAAAGGCACAAGTGATGAAAGAAAAGATTGAATGGTCTGAGACCATGGAGGAAGGATTTGCTGAGCTCAAAAGAGCCATTTGCACGGCACCAGTTTTAGGGATCCCCAATTATGCAGTGGAATTTTACCTGTTCTCACACACGAATGGCACCGTTATGACAGCAGTGCTCACATAGAGAACCACATTGGGGTACAAGCCCCTGGCATGCTATAGTTGAAATGTGGACCCAGTGATGAGAGGCCATTTCCCGTGCGAACAAAGTTTAGACGCGGCGGCATTCGCCATCTAGAAGGCTCCAACCATTGTGATGGGATGCTCGATGACATTGTTCATTGAGCACTCGCTATTTGCTATTCTAGAGTAACCGAAGGGCACACTAACATCTCAGAGAGCTTCTGCTTATGAAGTCATCATATCGAATCCATTGATTATAATAGTCAGATGCAAAATAGTGAACCGAGCTAAATTCATAGCCGAGCCAGTCACTGAAGGAGAGCCAATACATGACTGTGCTAATTATGAAGAATTCTATGATGAAATTCCCAGAGTGAAAGAAAATGCACTGGCAGGAGGAGAAATTATTTTTATTGACGGTTCTTCGAGAATCGATCAAAACGATGGACAACGATATACAGGCATTGCTGTAATGAAGCACACAGCAAACAGAGAGTTTCGAGTGCTTCTCAGTGCATGAATACCGTCTCATTATTCAGCACAAGCTGCAGAATTATTGACGCTAATATTCGCAATTGAGAATCACGCAGACCAGGAAGTAACGGTGTACAGTGACTCCGCCTATGTGACGTCAACAGTGCATGCAGGCTTAGCGCGCTGGAAAAGGAGGGGCTACCTCCGAACAGACGGCACACCAGTAAAGCATGCAGCCTTGTTAGACAGACTGATTAAGGCACTACAGCTCCCAGTGGGCATAGCGGTCGTGAAATGCACCGCCCACACGAAGGGGACAGATTTTATATCACAAGCCAATCAAGCAGCAGATGCGGAGGCCAAGCATATGGCATCCAAGAATGAGACAATCATGGATATGGAAGTTATTAACACTAATCAGAGAATGAGTGTCGCCCGAAGTACACCTGAAAGTTACAACAATATGGGACAAGCACAGTTGATTGAACTCCACAGGGAGGCACCACACACCATAGGAGGAGAAAAATTTATGGAAGCGGCAAGGGTGTTCTTTAAACCCCTCTGACAGCTTGTGGTGACAAAACAGCACTGGTAAACCAGTAATGCCTATAGCCCTGTTGAAATTAGCGCTGGAGCAGTTACACTACCCAGCACACATGACAAAAGAGAATCTAGCGGCAACGCTCGTGGAAGATCAGTTCACACCGAACTTAGTGGAGCATGTTGCCCTTTTTCTGGTGAACTGTATAATTTGCCAACAGTTCACAGCTGGGCACAAATTGAAGGTAATTAGAGGAGTCATCCCAAGGCCTAACGGACCTTTTCAACACTTGCATGTCGATTATGTTGATATGATTCAAGTTTGTAACGGGTACAGGTATTTAATTGTTGTGGTGTGTCCATTCTCTAGATGGATAGAAACAGGTCCCTGTACACACCCAGACTCTACATGTGCAGCCAAATTTCTAGTGAGGGAGGTATTTCCCAGGTGGGGGGTATGCAAAGTCATGAGATCAGATAACGGGACCCACTTTGTAAATGAGGTTTTCAAGCAGATTAGTGTGTTGCTTGGTATAAAGCACTAGTTCTTGTCAGCCTATCATTCGCGAGGTAACGGGATATGCGAGAAGCTCAATGGCTTATTAAAGGAAAGGTTAGCCAAGGTGAAGCTTACTCTAAGAAAGGGGTGGTTGCACTGCCTTCCTCTGGCATAGTATGCACTCCGGTATCAACCTGGTTCCGACCATCATTTTACGCCACACGAAATAGCCACAGGAAGAAGAATTCGCACTCCACTGACCCCCCCCCCAAGGCGAGCTCAATGTGATGCCCAGTCAACAGGAGAAATCTTAGGGTCTGAAATGCAAAATTACTTGAATTGCGTTACATCTTGTCTTACTGTAATTTCAGGCCAGCTGCAGCGACGACGAAAAGGGTGCAGGGCAGCACGGAACACAGAAGGAGATATTACTGAAAGCAAAGCTCAAGGACTCTGTGTTCCATCCGTTTTCCCTGGAGACACTGTGTTGGTAAAAAACCATACGAGGAAAAGGTGGGACGAGGCAAGGTTTAACGGTCCCTTTGCAGTGGAAGACTGCACTCACGAAGAGCTTGGATCTTTTTGGGCGACATCAAGCCATACATCGGAGAAGGCCCCCTGTCTGCACCCCAGCGTGGGGAGACTACAGACGACGGGGAAGAACCAAAGGACGTGCAGACGAGATCCATGACGAGGAAGAAGGATGCATGAGCAGCAGCAAAGCAAAGACAAAGAAGCTTTTGTGCAAAAGTTGTGGTTTTACTGAGCCAAAAGGAGGATAAGGACATAAAAACAAACACTCTGTGCATCCTAGTTGCAGGGTGAAGAAGTACATTGCAATTACAAACCACAACATAGCCTGCCGAATTTGAACTTTGGGCTGAGGCACACTGAAGCCTTAATAAGGAAAAGAGAACAAGCAAAATTTTGATCGAGGACACATAAGCTGAAAGAAAAACCAATATCCTGACACTTTCCGCACAATAACCTTGTTCAGAATCACTTATGGTGTCCCACAGTAGTGACATCACCAAAGATGTGGTGACATACTTCGAGCTAGTGCTAAGATCATACCCGTTAGTGGTGGGGAGGCTCACCAGTGTCTCTGACTTTCTGAAAACAAAAAGACAATAAGGAGGCTGCTCACTGTGATTGCCGAGCAGTTCCACCTACCTCCTGAGTACAGCAAGGAAAAGCCAAATGTCCCAAGCAGAGAAGGAAGCGAATGTCACGACCCTCACCCAAAACCCCCTCTGGCAATCCCATTGGCCAGGTGGAGTCAGGACTCAGACCTCTAGAGCCTGGCATCCTCTTCAAAAGCCCTCATGGGGCCAGTCCTGGTGCCTATGGCGCCAGGCTCATACACCATGAAAAACAATGTGCTTGGGAACTACTTTATTGTATTGTCAGCCAACATGGAGGCATCCACATAGCTTGGTTCCTAATAACCAAGCTATGCGGTCTAGTGTTTTGGGTGTGGTAGCCTAGGGACTACTTTACCTAGACTATTTTGTTGGGCTATTTAAACCACACCCAAGCAAGACAACACGCTTCGCGTTACTTTGCAGCTTGCAACGTGATGCTCACCGTGTCCAGCTATTCCCTCGAACCTCGGAGAAGCAGAACCTGCAAGGAGACAAAAGGAACATCATTAGCAGCAGCATCTTACCTGCAGTCTTCATCTTTAAACACTCGCAGCTACTGAGAAGAGCTTCCTCGAATCTGCACGCCTCCCGGACAGAACGACCCTAAAGAGGAAGATAGATGCAACATTAAAGAAAGCAATAGAGACATTTACAAATTACGAACTACTCAAAAGGCTTACCAGGCTGGTCGCCTCTCGGCTGGCACCACTCCGTACATTCCACTCGTGCTGAAGAACACCGCGACCTACAAGGAAGGAAAACACAGGTTAGCAAAGGCAAGACTTTGCAGCGCTGCGCATAGCGCTTACTTACCGCATCATAGTGCTCTTATTGTGCCATAATTTACCAGCGGGGCTCAACCAAGCCAGTTCGCCGCGCTGAAGCTCCGCATACCTAAGGGAGAAAAAAGAGAAACTTTAAACCAAGAAATGCATGCAGGATAGCAACAAAATTAAAGAACATCAATAAGACCTACCTGAACAATATCAAACGGGCTGGCGTCAGTGAAGTAACTGGACCGCACTCGCCCATGAAAGACAACGTGCCCCTGCAAAGAAGGCAGGACGGAGAGCACGCCTAATTCTACCACAAGGCAGAACCTTCCCTGTAGACCACATCAGGGCAAAGCTGAGAAGCATACCAGCGAGTTACCCGGCTGGGTGGCGTCCCTGTGGATACCAGGTGAGCGTAACAGCGAATGAGATTATCAACGTATTGTTCTTTTGCCTAATCGAAGAGTATCCAGAACTTGGCGGGAGAATGACAGATGTATTAACTTTTCTTCGAGATCCAGCAAATACAGAATGTCTGCGCATCATCCTAAATAGCATAGTTACAAGTGGCTCTCCACACAAATGGAAATTGCAGACACTGTTCACAGTGAAGTGAAAAGCAAACAGTCCCAAATTTCTGCAACGACAGGACAAATGTCCCTGTCACCAGAAGAGAGCAGGTTGGCAAGCAATGGTTCTTCCGCCTAATCGAGGATTTTCCAGAGCTTGTGGAGAGACCGATCGATGTTGATGTCCTCACATACATCAGAGACCCAGCAAATTCCACAGAGATGGGCATGCTCCTGCAGGGTATTGTGATGCAAATTGAACTTTCTAAGCATCAGAAGAACTATTTGAGAAGATTTCAACTTTCAGCCGAGGGACAGATCGAGAGAACAGTGTCAAAGATTTCATTTATTTTCTTTTTCTTTTTCTTTTTGTACTGACAAGGACACAGCATGTCTTTGGGAATGAAGCAGATCAGAGACGTAGACTGGGAGCTGATACATTTTGAACATGCACAGTAAAGATACTCGTTGAACTATTGCTTGATTTTGACACACCCAATAGTCTATACAAGAAAAATGTATCAAGGACTAATAGACAAATCCAGAGGTCTGACAAGGAGAGACAATTGTTTAATTTCTACTGCTCACAAATAGAACAAACAGAATCCAGAGACAATATTATTTCGAATTTGTATTAAAAGTTAACACATTTTTACAGATGATCGAGATGGGGGTCAAGAACAGTACTCTAGTCCTCCCGCAGGAGGAGAGACAGTGACATTTCCCTGGACGTAAATGCTGCCGCCTAACCTACAGGTGCATAATGTATTTGTGTATTATATTCATCACCATTTTACTGTCATTAACGATCAGAACTGCTGTACGAAGTATCCCATTCCCAGTACATCCACCTGATGATGTACGTATGACACCCACAAAAGCACCCAGACCCTTTATAGTAATTCCAGTCCCTGGGATATCTGATAATGGAGTGAGTGAACTTGTGATGGATGTGATTAGCAATGACACACACACACTTGTGGTAACAAGCAAATTGAAAAGCCGAAAACAGGGTCGGCAGAGTATGAATGAAAAAAAGGTTACTGACAACCACACACATGCAAATGTTGAATGCACATTCACCAGGCCTAGTGTCAATGACTGTAGAGCCACAATCCAAAGCAGTAGGGAAGAAGAGACTGCCCACTGTGAGAAGTTACATGATAAGTGAAGTGCAAAGACAAATGGACAAAACTGAACTCCGGAAGAAACAAAAGGAGCTGAAGAATAAACCCTCAGAGACAACATTGTCGAGCATATATGTTCCAGTAAAAGGGACAAGTACAAGTTCTACAGTACAACCATATACTGAACCCAAGCCAGAGTGGATGCGGACATTTCTAACCAGAAAGAAAATTATATATGAGGACAAAGAAAGAACTGCCAGGCTTTTGTCTACTCAAATGGCACAGATGAGGAGGCCTACACCATGAACCAGGATACCTGAGAATCCTCCAGTAAGAAAGAGCCATATAGATGCATTCAAGGATGTCGTTATAGCGAATTACATGAAAACTTTAAGAATCAAGAGAAGCATGCACGCAGACAACAACAAACTAAACAATTAATTGGACAGCACAGCACATTTTGGAAACAACATTTGGTACTAACACATGAAGGAAGTTGGAAGACGAAGTTCAGAAGGGGAATGCTTTGTTTGTGCACTCCTACCATACAGCATGAGGAAATCCAAGATCTTTGTAGCTGTAGAAATTGATGTCCAGACAGCACACTGTCTTTCGCATGTAGCAATGTGCAAAACCAGAGGCCAGTTCATGGGTAGTGATGCCTCACTGAAATGGGCAACTGAAAAAACTGATCTTGATGAAGATGTTTATGTTCAAGACATAAAGACAAGAGACAGAACTCATACTAAGAATCATGTAATCAGGTACGAGAAACCTGGAGTAAAAGGAGCTGAAATTGGATGGGAAGTGAACCAGAAACTAAATGTCCAAGGAAAAACTCCAGACGGATGGGAGAAAGGAGTAGTAATTTGCAGGGCATGGATGGTCCTCAGAGCCTGCAAGGAAGCAATTGAAATTTCACAAAGGATATCCTAGCCATTATGGCCAAGGCTTGAAAAACTGCTGACATGGGTCAAAGACAGAGGAGGACCCTTACAGATAGTACAATTTGAGAGCTTGATATTGTGTTTGAGGAATAATGGCACAAGGAAGAATCAGAACTGTGGACAAATCTTTGATGCTCCAGGAATAAAGTTGGAGCAAATAATAAATGGTTGCAGATAACCAGATGGGAGTTACTGCAGACCATCAACACAACCATAAAAGGATTCAACATGATCAAGGAGGAGTTAAGAGCAGTCCGGCTGATGACTCTCCAGAATAGATATGATATGTGCTTGACATGATCACAGCCATGGATGGAGGAGTTTGTGCAAAAATCGGAGAATCATGTTGCACATTTATACCTTCTCACGATGAGGAAAATGGAACTCTAACAGAAGCCACAGGTATGCTGACAAAACTGCAGAACCAGATGATTGATGAGACGGATGAAGTTGATGATGACGGTAGCTTTGGATCACTATTCTCATGGGTTCCACAATGGATGGTAGATGCATTCAAGTTTCTAGGAGCCCCGTTAGTGATGACACTGCTAGGATTCTGTGTTATCGAGATACTAATCTCCCAATTACAGAAAACTGCGAAAAAGCCATAGGGATGAACATCATGATTGATGCCGAGCCAAGATGGAAGCCCAAAGACAGATTTTGACTGATGAAGAAATAAGAGATTTTGTCACAGCCAGCATTCATGCAACAGAAGGAACAAGGTTTCTATATCCCAAGAAGCATAGATATTATGTGGGAAGATGGGTTTACTTCAGCCCAAATGGACAGTGTCAACTGATGACATGGAATAAAGATGAACCTGTGAGAAAAGCAGGAAGTCTAAAAGGAGTCATAACAATATGGACTCCAAAGAGACATTTCTTCAGACCATCATGTATAGACCCAGAAGATGAAGAAAGAATGGACCCAGGCGATGAAGTGATGTTGAACACAGAGGAACCAGAGAAGATGGATCCAAAGAAGGAGGTGAAAGTGGTCGATGAATCGCCCAGAGGGGGGAGTGTAGAGGAGGTCCCAAATACAGGCCACACTCCAACCGTCCATTTTGAAGTACTAGAACGTTCACACTGAGATATGTGACGTATGATAAGCAAATAAACCAGCAGAGAGCTGCAAGTGGGCTCTGTCCAGTACCTTTCAGAAGAACGATGCCTATTGAAGTACCAGTACAGAGGAAACCATGGACAGTAAGGTATCCATTGAGAAAGCCATATCAACATATAAGACAAACCGAAGATTGCCTGAGTACAGTCCCTAAAGAAACCAAAAAGGTCCTAATGGAAGAACAATGGTAACGTCATGAGAACCCGGATAGAATGATGCAGAGAGACGAAACCTCATGAACAAGGATATCGTGAACTTAGAGTGTGAAGGCAATGTCAAATGTAAGAAGCTTAAGCTGTAAGCATGGCAAAGATATTTGACCAGTTTATACCTGTACATATGCTTGAAACCACAAGAAAGCTAAGAGAATTGTGCGGCTTGCTATGCTTAGTAGAGGGATAGTGTGACTTCTACCTCAAATAAAGCACATTACATGAAGTATACTTCAACTTTGCACAAAAAGCAGAATCAACAAAAATTACTAAGGCCATTCGAGAAAGGTTTCATATTCAACGGAATCAGGAGCTGAGCGACAGAAACGAAACTCAGCAGAGGCAACTTGTGCCTAGGGAACCAAGGTGGTATCCATCGAAATGAATGATCAGTAGCTACAATCAACTGAAGCAAGGACCAGAATATGCTGCTTTGAAGGGGCAAGATACGAAGGCAAAGGCCGGTGGTAGGTGAACATAAAATGAAATACATGAATTGTTGAAGAAAAGGCAAATACTTTTGGAATCACGTGACCAGCCAAACGAACAGAAGCAAGGCCCCCGAACCTATGCATGGCTGTAAGGCAGGAGAAGATATCCAGACAGAAGATGCAGTCTCGAGGCCAACCACAGCGAAATAATTGACACATAGCCACTAAAGTGATGATTGATTGGAGGAAGGCCGGGTGAGTTGAGGGGCACCCTGCACCTGGTCGACCTTTCTGCGTGCTGCTAAGCAAAATGAAAAATATGCATAGGGTTGGTGCCAACCCAATCACATTGGACCAAGTAATCTAGGGTCCTATAGTTAGTAGAACCAATGGGATGTTGTACTTTTAGTGATGTCTGCAGTAGTAATTTGGAAGGAAGGGCTCAGATGCCCACCTGACAGTGTTTACCCAATCCCCTCACTCCGTTACCATATACAGATATAGTACCTATAGTAAAGTTACCTTTTCCGAACCAATAGAATTGCATGTCAACTTTTGAGTGCTATACGTCAATGATGACGAGTTTTCAGTGTAAATGTTAAGATTTTTATGAAGTTCATTGGAGTTGAAGAGAGAAGGATGATCGCACCATTGCTGATATTCATGACTCCCTGTTTTTTGTACTTGTCATTAAATGGACTCCCTATGCCAAACTGTTGAGCTGTCCTTTTTGATTGGTGTTGAAGTATATATCTGCGCCCCATCCATCTCACGTGTGCTGCTATCTTGTCTTAAAGTGCTTCTCAGCAAACTCCCACTCTATGGGCCAGTTGGGGGTCTCTGAGCACACTTAATCATGTCATATCTCTTACATTTCTCGCACATGTCCTTTCCAACTTGATAATATCCTTAAAGCTCAGCCTTTTTTGTCTTTTTAGGCTACCACATTACTTATCACCACACCAGTCTTTTCTCGACTTGGGTACTGTTCTGCCCTGTTAATTGGTCATACGGCCTATCAAATGGCCCCCATGCACTCAATCCTTAACTCTGTTATTCATATTATTTTCTGGCTCCCACTTCACAATTCTATTTCTTCTTCTGACTAGTCCATTTTTTCGGGTTACCCTTTGAATCACATCTTCTATTCCAATGCCTTGGTAATTATCTTTAAATGTATTCATGGACTTCCCCTCCCCGTCTACTCTTATCTCCCCCTTCTATGTTCCAGCTCCGTCTCTGCAGTCACAAGCTCTCTTTCTTCTGGTAGTTTCTAAACCTCCCTGTGCACAGTCCCGCTTCCAATCTTTCTCACTTCTCGTGCCCAGAGCTCAATCGTTGGAACTCGCCACCTCTTGCTCTGGACCCTTGCCGACTCTTTCCATATTCTGTTCTGGTCTCAAAGTGCATCTGCTCCACTCTGTCTCAATTTTACTCTTTTTCGTGGATTTATTTTTGCATTTTGCACAATTCTGTACCATCTATACTTAGTGCAGCACTTTGGCAAAAGTGCTTTATAATTGTAAATCAATAAAAACAACTACAAATAAACACGTCCCTTAAACCCTTTTAACGAAAGACGCTGTCTAAGGTTTGTTTTTATGAGTGGTAAAACAGAAGGGCTATTTTTAAAAAAATTTAGGGGCTGAAATAGTGAGAGAGGGGGGCAGTTCTTCTATTTGGATAAGAAGAGCTCTGCTTTGCAAGTAACACACAGGTCACTGCAGTGGGTTCATTATTCCTTTAAACTAACCAAGTAACATGGGAAATTCCGACCTGCAATGTGCAAACATATTTCTGCAGCATGCACCATAACAGCCTGAGCTTTCTTACAGGGACTTTCCCCAGTAGACAATGACCTCTGTTGTTTTGTTCTTATGTTACGTTATGTTATGTTATTTGGCATTTATATAGTGCTCTGTATGTCATTGGTATGACCTCAAAGGGCTGGTAGGTTGAATGCCCTTGAGGACCGTAGTCCACGTCAGTAGAGAGAATAAGGTGTCGTAGGGTGCTTGGGTGCACCAATTATGTGTGCAGCTGATGCAATTGCCTGATGGTAGCTGCGTCCTAGCATTAGGTGTGGTGTTATTGATATCAGTTGAATGTGTGCAGTCTGGCGGGTGAACACCAAGTCTGGGTTCTGGCTGTGTTTGGCCTATAGGACACTTATGTGTGCAGCTAGGCCGATTTCTCATGGGATATAGCTGCGTTTTATTAGAGTGATGAGATGTTTATGGGGTAATGTTTGTATGTGAGCAGCTAGGCCGAAATTAATCAAACGCTATAGCTGTACACTAATTGAGTGATAGTGTAGAGTAGAGAGTAAACATGGTGATATTGGGGTGAGAGTTTGGGTGAGTTATGATCTAAAACATATGTAAGTAAATTACAGAACTATCTCAGGCGGCCCTTTCTAGTAGTGAGTCGAGCGAGTGAGAGCAATTCTAGTTGTGTAGCGCATGCAAGTGAGTCACAGTGTTATCTCAGGGGGTACTTCAAGATGTGAGTTAAAGTAGTTTTCTAGAAGTGAATCAAACTAACAAGAATAATTCCTAAGCGTATTGGGAAATCCCAGTATCATCACAGCATACACCCTCTAGATCTGAATCAATGTAACAAGACCAGTTCTAGGCGAATGGCACAGGCAGGCGACACAGGCTAGGAAATTTACAGTACTACCACGGTGGGCACTTTCTAGGTTTGGTTCAACGCAATGTCAATAGTTTCTAACACATTTCTAAGTGTGAGTCATACTAAGGCAATGCAATGCTAACAATTTCCTACGTGCTAGTCAATGCAGTGCTAAACATTTCTAAGTCAATGCAGTGCTAACAATTTTCTACAGGTGAGTCAATGCACATAGCAACTTCTGTGTGCAACGCAGACCAGTAAATTCACAATACTATCACCGTAGGCACTTTCTAGGTTTGGTTCAATGCAATGCTAACAAGTTTCAAAGTGTGCGACACAGACTAGTAAATGCGATGCAGGGTAATGTTCACAGTTCTAACTAAATGTGGCACTTGCTAGCATTCACAATTCTGTCTAGATGTGAAACATGCTAATGTTTACAATTCTAACTAAATGTGGCACTTGCTAGCATTCACAATTCTGTCTAGATGTGAAACATGCTAATGTTTACAATTCTAACTAAATGTGGTACTTGCTAGCATTCACAATTCTGTCTAGATGTGAAACATGCTAATGTTTACAATTCTAACTAAATGTGGCACTTGCTAGCATTCACAATTCTGTCTTGATTCTACTGGTTAATGGTATATTAACCATGTTTTAAGATGGACGCTACGCCTAGATCTGAGAGTACTGTATAGTGGGAGAAAGGCCTAGTGTTCATAATGCAGCAGGTTTCAGAATGTAATAGCGTGGGTTTAGTTTTAAAGTGGATACAGAAGTTTTGATATACCTGTACTTGAGAGTAAATGCATAATGGGCGATTGCTACTGGAGAGTATTCCCTAAGAGATTGATGTGGGTGACATTCGCCTGCAAGGTGTGTTGTGAGGTAAAGAAATGTAGAGTGGCAGGGCTTTCTTGAGTAGAGTGATTGCTCTACTCCCCACGCATGCCGCACTTACTTTGGCCGTTGCTTCTGGTTGACGGCTGGCCACTGGATTCCCCTGTTTGTGTAGGACATTGCAGTGGTGTGGTTGGTGTGGATTAGCACACTGTTTGATGATTTTATTTGGAAGGATCATAATGCCATCCTGATCGCTAGGAGTTACAATAAGCTTATGTGGTACCCCCACTCCTTTTGTGACTATGCTCCCTAAGCTGTCACTTAGCAATACAGTGCACCCCATCCCAGCAGTGATGGGTCTGTGGTCACTGATATTTGTATTGGCAGTTGTCTGAATGATCTGCCCTTTAAAAGGCTTTGTCTTGTCAACCATTGTAGAGACCTTCTGACGTCCTTTTTCAGGATCACTGGATCGTCCCAACCACCATGCCTCTGAGACCAGTGACTTGACAGCCATTGCTGCATTGTCCGCATATTTAGGCATGCTTGTGGGACAATGTTTATGCAGGAGGTTTATGTTGTTTTTAAATTTCACTATTTTTATTTTGGAAGGTTTTCTTGACTACTTATTCAATCTTTAAAGTCTCGATTTTTCTCCCTGTAATGTAGGTTATATTCTGTAATAGAATGGAAATTCATTGCATCTATCAAGCTCCTCTTTTGCTGGCACAAAGCAGCCCCCCACTCTTTTAAAGGTACCCTAGTCCGCAGGAGACACTTCCCAGAACCCATCCTAAAATATTGTTTTGCAGCTTGTTAGGCGGGCCACAATCACTCATCCTTGTCAAAGCACTGACTCTAGCCGAGCTCCCATGGAAACGAATACACGTATTTACTGGAAGAGGCTGGCACAACAAGGCCCCAGAGCACACCTTCACAGAACCCAGACCTGGGGGTACTTCACACCTTACACCACCAGAGTGTATGCAGGAATGAAAGTGTCGCAGTGCAGATAGGAGGTACACAAATACAAAGTCCAAACGAAGGGCGTGATACAACTCCAGTCAGGGGTTGCAATGTATCGATTAAAAGGATTCAAATATCAATGTTCATTAAAAAAAAAAGGTTTTGTGTCAAAACCAGCTTCTGTGAAGGACATGACCTTGGTGCTGAGCTAGATCAGGCCAGAACTTAGCCAGGTTCTATTGGAGGTTGCAGCGCATTTCACTAAAGGGTCTGGTAGTGCACAGCTTTCCCCAGCAGGCAGTGGGTGCAGGCTTGCAATGCAAAATAGGGTGGCCAACTTTACAAAATGGTTTCTCAGGGCGCTTTAGACATGGTAGCTGTGAGATATTCGACCAACCCACTCGCCTGGGCTTTTTAATAAATTAAAAATCTTTTTAAAGAAATTAAATGATGGGAGATCAACCACGGAAAATGTGTGGGGTTAATCCACACACATTTTCCTATGCTCACCGTACGACATACACATAGATCTTTGCACTCTGGGAGACAGCCTACAGGTGCCGGCCCCCCTGTCCCATTTAGTTGGAAGGTGACAGCCAGGAATACATGAAAGCATCTCAAGAGGAGGAGAGCAAAACCTTCCTCTGGGAATGGCCAGCCTAATTAACTATCAAAGTCTTCAGGGATTCTCCCTGCCCATTGTCATTTCTGCTGGTGGCAGCGCATACTGATAAGAGTTCATTGAAGCGGGCCTGCGAGAGGCCTGGTCTCAGAGCTAACAAAGGGCAGGAAACACCACCACCTTTTTCATATGCATCTGTGTCAACCTGAAGTCAGCTCCCGCCCCTCATATCAAGGGCAGTGAAGTGTCATGTCTGGTGCATGTGTTTACAGTAGGAAATCCCTGCAAGAGGACCCCCATTCAGAAGGCAGGAGTATGTGATTTGTTGGAGACAAAACGTTTGTTCTCAACACAACTTCAAGAGAAACCTTCACTTGATCAGGAACCACAGAGAGCTCCATTAACAAGAGAGACCCTTTGATACACAACAGACAGGAAGATAGGCAGGACTTAGTAGTAAATGTTTTCACCCCTTTACCTTACCAGTGGCAAAGCACTCTGGTTATGACCTAACATATAACAGAAGATTGTTGGTGGGGACCCAGGATTGGTTCATTAAGGTAGAATTAGCCTGCACCAATCACTGGGGTCGAGCCCCTCTTTTGGCAGATCATCTGAAAACTTTGCAGGGAGTAACACGATGGATTCATTTGGACCCTGGCTGAAGATACAGTCTACCTTACAGCTTCCACCAGTTAAGGAAGCCTAGGATTTCCAAAGAGGGAAGCAAGATCCCTCCCCTAAACATCTCCCAGAGAACAGAGAGGGAGACTGAATCCAGAGCTCCCTCTAGCAGCTCCAGAACCGGTACCCCGCCAGCACATAGCATGCCCTGCTATGCTCTGCAAGCTTCTTAGGTGGAAAGTGCCAGAAAGTCTCTGAACCGAAAGAAGGACAAGGCCATTGCCTGCAACACTCTGCTCAGCTTTGGGCTTAAAGGACGACATGAGCTCAGTGAAGAGCTAGGAGGAGTGCAATTACAAGCATCAAACAGAGTCTGCCTGAAAGTACATTTTCGAGACAGTCGAGCATCTCGAGCTGTACTGACAGCACCCCTGACAGTTGTCAAGCTGCAGTCGCTCACGCTGTCTGTGGCACCTTGACCAGTGCTTCAGAACCGCCAACCAGCACTGTTACAATGATTCCTGACCCCGAGACGCTGTGTTGGCCAGCTTGCAGCCATCTGTCCATCCTCGCTCGCCGAACTGGCTGCCGGCTGATACCCGCAGCTTTCTCCCGTCTTGAACTCTGTCGCAGAAACTGCAAAGCAGCCTGAAACCGACTTGACTCTGTCGAGCACCAAGAATGCCAACCAGCACAAGGTACATTGTAGTTCTGTTCCCTTAGTCTTTCTCCAAAGGCCTCTAGTGACATTTTACAACCCATTGCTCCCTTTGTGCGGAAACCAAGTATCCTTGAACTATTGAGATTATTTACTTAACTGACTACCCTCCTGTCAGTATCCAGAGTGCATTCCCTTTCCTTCTTGAAACTGTCTGTCTTCTGCATTCCTTTACAGGGTGGGTTGTATTTTAATGTGCTAGAACTGTTTGTTCTGATAATAATAAAGTAGACATTTGTATACAACCTTGCCTGGATAGTCCCTTTTATCATTGGGTAATAAATGTATTTTCGCTGTGTTGCAACTAACCAACGATCCACTACCTTGCGGACATAAGCGTGCCGTTCCGTCCACGTCACCAACATTGTACAAGGAGGTTCATAATTGACTTGTGTTTCCAATGTGTTCGGAACCCTTATGGCGTACTAGAGGTGTGGCGCTCATGGATGGTTTAGAAACCGATATTCATCCCTGGACCACTAATGCCCTGGAAGTTGATTCATAACAGTAGCATATCAGAAGCGGTCTGAAGGGCGCACGGTTCTATATTGTGTCATTCACACCTCCCCGTCCCCATCCTCTTTTTTGCTAACATTAGTGGCATTAGTGGCATTTTAACACAACAGCACGGAAAATAACAAAACTGTAGGACCATTATACATGCCGTACACAAAATATATATATCTATATGCAAACATCCTAATTTGCATAAGCGTTGACACCAACATAAGTGACTTCACCGAAAGGGCACTGCAAGAAGCATCATCAGTCTTTGATACTTATAGGCACCGTGAGAAGTGGTTTTAGAATAAGTTGCCAAGAGGTAGCTGAGTGGCAAATAACTTTGTCATGTGAAATACTTCAATGATACTATTATTATAAATGAAACAACTCTGTAGTCGTTGAGCCATGAGTAAGAATTTATTTTGTATAACAGTCCATAATAACACAATCATAAAATAACATTATCTATGTTACAGGGACTTCAGAAAAGCCACATTGAGAGTTATTGCTTTGCCCAGGATCACACACTTTGGTTAGGGGGGTGAAAATGTGATGTGGGCAATTTAGGTAGTTGACCACATATCTTCCCAGGTTTAGTTGATCTAAATATTTATCACAGCTTTGTTTATAGCATAGCAGGTCACCGTAGCCCCAGGTAATGTAATGTGAGCCTTAACAATTTCCCTTGCGTTTTACATCCTTAGTAATTATTTCACTCCACATGCTTTGCTACCTCCATTTCTCATCACCCACCTTTGACAAATCTTGAGGGGCAAACATCCCTGCTAATAGCGCCCCTCCCTCCCATCAATGTCTAATTGATATAATATGATATGATAATGCTATGATGAGTCATTTTTAACGCGCCTGTACACAAGTGTTTCTAGGCGCGACAAGGTAGGGAGACAAAGGGAGGATGAAGCGAACTATCTTAATAGGCCTTGGTCATTCAGATCGTACAAGTGCAAGTGCAATTGCTCCCATTGTAATGCTCTGTTGACACAGAGCAACGTGTTAAAATGCTGCACAGACTCCTGGGAGAGCCTCTCTGCTGCCATGTGCTCCTGTCATGACAGGGAAGTGTGAACTTGGACCTGAAAAGGCTTTGATCAGGCCAGGTCCGAAGCAAAGTCAGGACTTTTTGCATCATGCAGAGGGTTTCTGCAGAATGCAGGACTAATAATAATAAATTTATTGTGAATTAGTTCAAATTGAACTTTACACAAACAATATAAAGTACAGCAGGCAGCTAATAAATTAAATTAATACCTACATTCAATCTACACATTACACTTTTAGGTAAACATAACATTTTAAACATATAACATATACATTTGAATGCAATGCAATACATGACTGTATGAGTCAGTGATGCAGGTCTCACTTATTATACATTCCATGCAAACCATGCGTACATTGAGGTACCTGAGGCCATAAGAAATAGCAGCAAGCGACGGGCATGTAAGCCAGGCCCTAGGAGACCACTCTAGTGTCCACAGGCCAGTTGGTTTGGAAATAGACTTTTGACTCTGCCCCAGACCCTATATAATGCCAGTTGGGTCCCAACAGAGTCTGAATTTAAACAGTAATCCCAGAAGGACTCTCACTTGATGGTGTCATAGGTGCTTACCAACTTTCCCAACAGGCACATATATAGTGGCCCTAATTGAGGGCACAATGTTAAAACATGCCTGGTGGTTTCAAGATGTTCCTCCTTCATACAGATACGACAATACCTGTCCTTTACTGGGATACCTAGCCGAGGCCCCGTAACCACTAGTACTTGGAGTTGGTTTGTCCTTAACCTTAGTATGAATTTCCGTACCTCCGGGTCTGGGCATAGCAACAGGTATTGTTGGGGCTTTCTGTATCTATGTATTACATGTGTTACCGCTTTATACCCCTTCAGGGTGGGCAAATGGATGTAATTCTGGGTCCAATCCCATCTGTTGATTTTGTGTATAAAGGATTTTTTTAAATGCATGAATGTCGTTGGGCACTTCTTGTTATAAGACCAGTCTATTTTGCTAAAAAAAAGACTCATTTAGCTGCTTATAACTGTTACCCTGGGGCGACTTTTCTTTATCCAGATTAGTACTGGCCAAGCTAAGTAATGTACATGTAGAAGTAAAAACAGTTTTCAAGTAGAACACACCTTGGGCTTGCAAGGCCATACCTTTCAATGAGGTTAAGCCTAGTTCCAACCTCAAATACTGGACAGAGCAGGCAGGACCCATACCGAGTACTGCGCGCCAATACTGGCCCTCTAACACATTGAGCCAGTTCAAATCCTGTATGGCTAATACCTCTAGGCCATACAGGATTGCCGGAAGGGAAGCACTGCTGATAAAGTTTAATGATATCTGCAATACTATACCCTGCAGTGCTTTTCGCAAATTTACAGGCCTGCAAAGTAAGGAGTTTAGCTCGCCTCTGCTTCTGAAGAATAATCAGGTCATAGTTAGGTCGAGTATAAAATTCTAACCCCAGATATGGGTGAGATTGTTCAATGCCTATTCTACCCAGGCTAATTTCAACCCCTGAACGCCGGGGCCACAGGGAAAGCCCTGCAAAATACGGGATGGTTGGCCACTCTAAAATTATGCAGTCAAGATATGTGATGAAATCAGGAGCCATTCATCGGATGCGTGGAACAGGGTGACCAGAGGAGAATCTTACACAATGACACAAGTAAATGACACCAGGAGCAGTGAACATTATAAAGCCGGCAGCATTGAAGATAGTGGAACCAGGAGTATCAGGTTTCTTCTGAGTACTTGCACTTACTGATTCCAATGCAGAGTAATGAGCCTTCATCCGGTCTATACCCTTGGTAGGCAGCAGAACCACCTTGCAGTTTATCATACTGTTGGTAGGGAGCTCATACACTAAACCCACATGACAAAAGCTTGGGCTTTGCTGCTTCCCCCTACTGGAAATGTGGACTAGGGCAAAGAGCAGAGGCAGCTTTGCATCTAAACCACAAGCACAGGGATCCGGAACTATGCTTGGACAGCAGGACCGACTGAAGATGTGTCTTGGCTAGTGGGGGGCCATTTCAATACAATGGTTGGGTTCCCCCTGGCTTAGAGTGGAGAAGAACAGCTTGAGGAACCTGGGGTGTGCATATATTACAATGGAGACAAAGAAATAAGCCCGGGGATAAATATCCACTGATTTTCATGAGACAGTCAGCAGGGACCTGACACACTAAACTTCCACTGAAAAGCTATTAATGCTTCTTTGACAGCAAGGAGCTAATTTAAAGGACTTGGAGTATAAAGGTACCGTAGAGGCTGGAAGGGTTTGATGTACTGGAGGACTCAATCTTGTAATGTGCACGCTGCAAATCACATATTTAAAGTCTCGAAAGAAAGCAGTATGTTGCTATGTCGCAAGAAAGCTGACTGCCAACATTGGGGAAGTTGTTGGCCCCACCTCGTGGGGCTCAAGGTCCCATTCAACTGAAAAGTTTGAAAGGCACTAATGCCATCCCTGTTAGGCAAGTAAGTCTCTGCAAGACTTTGGGAAAATTCTGCACCAAGATCTTTCAGCAGTCAATCAGTCACGTTGACGGCTATCTTCTGTTTACTGCCAAAGTCGCAGAGGCCTTAGGGCCTCATACGAGTTAAGGTGTATTACTTCTAAAGTCATTTGGAGCAACACTGATTCGAACCCCGGGTCCGCGCTTAGAAACTGTTGTATCCGCCCTGCGTCCCACAACGCGGTGACGCAGGGCATCTAAATAAAAGCCCCGCCCCCGCGGATGGGAGCCAGTTCTGGGGCAGTGAGACCAACAACATGTGTGTGTGTTATTTAGCTCCTGCCGGAGCTGCGCCACTGAGGCCTACTTCCGAGGCCTCCAACGTTCTGTCTGCCCAGGCGCTGCAGCGCTGAGTCAGAACGTAAAACTGGTGACGAGGGAAACGGGACCCAGAACACGCATTCGACGACCTGTCAGCTGTTAGCCATAGCGGCCACACGCAAAATTTTTGGACACCTGGTGGGGGGGCAAACAAAACCCCCCGCCCAAAAAAAAATATAATGTTTTTCACTTAATCTCTCCACACGCCCAGTCGCTAATGGAGGTGCAGCTTCCACATATGGCCATGAGGAACTGCTAAATTTGACCACTGACATCTAGGGGTCAAATGCAACATGGCACAACGTGGGAAGGCACCACACACGCGGCATGCACGTGTGATCACAGCGACCAGACATTGTGAGCACCTGTATCAAGGCAGCAGACCTATCCACATGAGGATTCAGCCACATTAGGGACCAGAGACGCCTGCAGCCACGCACCAAGGTGAGGGGAATAACCCTATCAAAGGGAAGAGAGGCCCTGCGATGGCGACCGGCACGTCCACCCCCAGGCCCGCACGCCATTTAGACTTGCTGCCAATCTGTCGGTGTCAACACTGCAAGCCCGCCCACAAGGGGGCTCCTCTGTTATGATACAGCCATTTGACCCATTCACAGATCCATCATCAGTTGGCCCCCGGTGGCAACTATGGATTCAAAAATTTGAAATGGCAATGGAATGCAAGGACATAACTACCACCAGAAAAATGAGATCACACCTGTTGTTAAATGTGGGGGATGAAGTGCTACGTATTTTTAACTGGCTAACCATTGATGATGGCCAGGACATTTACCAGCAAGCGAAGGATGCTTTGACGGCTCATTTTCTCCCACAACTCAAACCTGATTATGAAACTTTTATATTCTGTACCACCATTCAAGCAGAAGAGGAGACCTTAGATGCCTACCACACCCGACTCAGAAAGCTGGCAATATCCTGCGAGTTTACGGACGTTGAGAAAGAAATTCGGAGACAGCTCATCAACGGCATCCAATCAGACAAACTGAGAGGGATGGTATTGAGTGAAAAAGGCATCTCTCTAACATCCATTCTGGAATTGGGTCGTCAAAGAGAATTAGCACACGCTAGGGCAGCTCACATGGGCACTACACTTCAAAACTGCAGCCTGCCCTGACGACAGCCATGGTAGTACAAGTCACCAATAGACAGTCGACGAGGGATGAGGATGGTGGCAATTACACACCTGCCAGATGGCAGCCACGAATCCCGGGACCCATGGAGTGCAGGTGGTGTGGTGGACCGCGACATGGACGGCGGAACTGCCCGGCGCAAGGGACAACATGCGGAGCATGTGGCAGGAAGGAACACTATGCCAAGGTGTGCCGGTCATCGGGTACCAAACAACCGTCACCAGAAAATGCTCAAGAGAAGAGCGGGACCAAGAAAAAGAAGCAAGCTAGTGCCCGACAAGTGGAAACAACAAACTCATTGACCGAGGAAGAAGGGGATGACACGACCGGGGCCCACAGGAGTCTGGAAAAGAACAGTGGAAGAAAGGGAGAAAAGTCTACCTGGTATCAGCCCTTAATCATGGACATGCCACGCCGAGAAAAGGGCTCAGGAGGCGCAAGTACCAGGTCACACTCCAAAACCAGCAAATATGGATGACCATAGACACGGGGGCATCGGTATATGTTATGCCCATAAGCACATTTCAGACACTGCGGCCACAACCGAACCTGAAGGACACTGACACTTTGCTGTTCGCATATGGGTGCAGGAAACCTCTACCGGTGGTTGGCAGATTCCGCACCACCCTCAGCCATGGTTAAAACATATTACCGTCCAAGATCTACGTGGTGAATGCAGGCATTGAATGCCTTCTAAGTGGTGATGCAGCAGAAGACTTGGGGCTAGTACGTTTCATTTGTCAAGGATGCACAAGAAGTCGAGAAGATGACATATGCTCCATCTATGAATATTAAACATCACACCTTACATTGCATGTATAAGACTGTTTCTCTGTAACGTACCAAACAAAGCAAAGTTTTTCTGGGCCGCTTATTGTAACCCTCAAGCAAGCCTTCTTAAGTATCCTTGATAGCGCCTCTATGCCCGTGGGCTGCAGTGCGCTTTGCAAATGCAAAATAAATAAATAAGATCGTGGCACAGTATCCTAACCTGCAAAAAGGAATAGGATGTTTAAAAGGAAAGGCAATCAGACTTCACATTGACAAGTTGGTCCAGCCAAAGGCCGTAAGACACAGGAGGACCCCATTCCACATGTGAAAACAAGTGGAAAAAGAACTCAAAGCGCTGGAGGATGCCGGCCTAATAGAAGAAGTAACAGGACCTACACCATGGGTTTCCCCGATGGTAGTCACAAAAAAACCCAAACAGCCTGGAAAGGTCTGAATATGTATGGACAGGCGTCTCCCAAACGCTGCCATTAGGCGGGAACGCCACATCACGCCTGACCTGGAAGAAATCATAGCAGATCTTAAGGGGTCAAAGATATTCTCCAAGGTAGATCTGAAAGCAGGATATTATCAGCTCAAGGTGCATAGGGAATCCCGATACATAACCACTTTTTCGACACATGGGTTTGCGAAGATACAAGCCCCTGAGTTTTGGGATCTCTTCAGCTGCCAAGGTTTTTCAACAGACAATTCAGGAGGTCATCCGGGGCATACAAGGTGTCCTAAATGTGAGTGACGACATCCTGATCCATGCTCATGACAGAGAAGAACACATGAAGAGGCTGCATATGCTCCTTGGCAGACTAGAAGGAGCTGGACTAACCATTCACAAAGAAAAATGCGAATTCCTCAAAACGGAAATATCATTCTTTGGCTACAAGTTCAGCAGCACCGGCATCTCACTGGACCCCCAGAAAGTTGCAGACATCCAGGCTGCAAGTCCACCTACTACACCTACCCAAATGCGAGTCCTTGGAAAGTCGACCTGTATCGTTTTCTTGCGAAACTACAGGGTCACCTCTCATAGCACAACAAGCGTCCAGCCAGCTGACCTGATGTTTGGCACAGTCATAAAGTCTTCCATACCACATCACCCCAGCAGGAGCCCGGACAGGTTTGACAATGAGCAAACTGAAAGAAGGAGAATGGGAGCCAATGCACACATGAGTGCCAAGAGTAGGTCGAAACCATCCAACCACCAGGTGGGCGACCAGGTAGTCATGCTGCGAAACCCGACAAAATCCAAGCTGGACTCTCGCTATGAGTCTGTCCCATGGTCTGTCAGTGAGAGACAAGGAACCATGATAACAGCACAAAGAGGACACCGACAGGTGACACAAAATGCGTTGTGGTTCAAGGCTGTGCCACGAAACCTATGGACTGGTGGGGAATGCCCCCAAGAAGATGAAAACCCCCCGACGAACGAGGGAGAACCCGAACACCTTTATGGAGAAGAGGAAGTGAATGACAGAACATGGGAGCAGTGGAATGAACCTGAAATGGGTGAGCTGGACATGGAAAATGAGACACCTAATGAGACAGTTGGGCCCAGTTCCACGGGTGGGAGATATGGTTTGAGAAGCGCCCCCAATCCGCCAGCTCGGCTCAATGACTATGTGTGGTAGTCGGCCCCATGAGGACTATAAGAAGTGGAGGCACCCTGGTTGCAGTTGAAGTATTTGCAGATATGTATGACATGTTTTGTTTGATTTTGAGTTAAGTTAAAATAAAGGAGTAATGTTGTATCTGCCCTGCGTCCCGCAACGCGGTGAAGCAGGGCGTCTAAATAGAAGCCCCGCCCCCGCGGATGGGAGCCAGTTCCGTGGCAGTGAGACCAACAACGTGTGGCGTGTGTTATTTAGCTCCTACCGGAGCTGCGCCACTGCGGCCTACTTCCGAGGCCTCCAACGTTCTGTCTCCCCAGGCGCCACAGCGCTGAGTCAGAACGTAACAGAAACCTCAGGGTATTAAGCACGTTATAAATAACCAATCATATCATTCATTTAACGTCTCTGCATGCAGCAATGGAAGGCATCCAAATGATTCTGAGTCATAAAGACCTTTCAGTTAATCCCCGTTTTGAAGTCCCATAGGACACCACGGGGAAGTGCCATGTTACTGAATGCCGCATACCGTACTGCTTTTGTGTGAGGGAAGTGTCCTTCACACCAAGTCAGGCGGTTTTCATGAGCTTCAGCTTGCAGAGAGGTCAAACATCCAGCATGTCGCTACTGCCAGACTAGCACTGGGGCCCACAGAGTTTCTCATGGTGCTCTCTGCCACTCATGCCCCATGCTCTGCATGAAGACACATGCCCTCAGACGCCCGCTGGCATATACTGTCCTCCGTGCCTGGCACAGATCGGCCATGGAGCGGTGAAGACCCCGCACTTCCTCCACAGGGACCCAGAAGAAATGCACACACCATTGTCACCCTGTGGACTCCAAAACGTCACTTGCACAAAAGGAACTCTGGTGACCTATTTAGGTGCCCTCACATCTTCACGGGTTGATTATAAGAGTGCGCGCTTCATTCTCGCGAATGCATCAGAGCTCGTAAAAGTTCCAAATGTATTCAAATTTGAAGATGCCCCTGTAATCATTTGCTACCCACAAGAACCCGATTGAACATGACTTACTTAAGGAAACCAATTAAAAAGCACAGTGTCCCATGCACACGCTGCCAAGTAAATATTGCACATGAGAGTGGGACTGGAGATTCACAGGGTCCACGCATCAGTTTAGATGAAAATAGAATGAGTGCAGACAGACCACACTGGAGCGATACTGACTGTGGCAAAATACAGTGATTTATCGCGGCAAAAAATACCGAAAATGCCGATTTTGTTTTATTTTGATTATGTGGGGGGTGGGTTAGGGTAGTCATTTATTAAATGGGGGCTATGGGGTGGGCCTGCGGGGGTCTCCCTGCATTTAAAATGCAAATAAAACAAAAAATCGGTATTTTCGGTATTTTTTGCTGTGGTATTTTGGCTGCGGTAAAATCACATAGAACCCAAACTGATTGCGCACACATTTATGAAAGTGTTCAAATCAACAGGTAACAGAACGGGTGCATTGCTAGTGCGCTTATGCACCCCTAGCTGCCATCTTAGTTCTACAAACACATAAAAAAATGTTTTTTGCTACCCAACTCAATGGTATTTATTTGACGCAAAAGAAGGCATGGCTGAGTGGACCTGCTGGGATTTGAACTTGTGACCATGAGGACAAACACAAACACCTGCACTGCAGGTGTCTGCTGCCTGTGGCTCTCCAAACGTTTTGGACAATGACTACATGATCCCTCACCATTGACTCTAGTGGCTAGGGTTGATGAGCGTTGTAGCCCCACACATCTGGTGAGCCAAAGGTTGCAGACCCCTGCTTCACTAGATGCAATTGTGTACTGAATGCATTTGGATGCATTTGTTTTGCGCTGTCGCCCTGGTACTCTGCCCTACGCAAACAAACTGTGAGTAATATCCCTCTTGAGTAACAGACTTATCATGTCTATTACCGCTCGACCTTCGCCCAGCCTGATTTGGGACCCCGGCCACTGCACATGTGACGTTGATGAACAAACTGTACTCAATGCTGCTACGGTCCGCAAATCTGTATTCACGCCGTACCTACAATTACTATCTGCACCATACTGTGATCACAGTGTGTCATAGAGTAAACACTATCTCCCGACCCCACTTTAGACCAACCGTAGTGTGTACTACATACTTGGACCAAGTATTAGTCAGTAATTGTACCCTATCGCATGACCATCAATTGCAGCCTACTGCCACTCGTCCCAGGTCACCCGTACCACGCAGTTCAGCAAACTGCCTGTTTCTGTGCCTAATCTTAGAACCTGTACACTGCCCTACGTGCTTCACATTCGCCCCCGCAATGGTAAACTGAATCTTGCTCACATTGCCTTTCATTGTGCCTAATCTGCCTAACTAAGAATCGTATTTTGCCTCACACAACTGCAAATAGACCTTATTGCATCACATACCTGCAAACAGCATGTAGCCTATCTCTGTGTTCTATATCTGCATATTTACTCAAATACATTAGCCCATGCCGGACTAGCCCATTGTGTTCAAGTATATTGGACCATACTTGACTAGCCTACTGTGTTCAAATGTATTGGCCCATACCGGACTTGCATACTGTGTTCAAATGTATTGCTCCATACTCGATTAGCCTATTGTGCGCAACTGTACTAGCCTATACTTGACTAGCCTACTTTGCTCAAATGCATTATCATGTGCCTAACTAGCCCACTGTCTTGAACCACACCAGCCTGTGTATGCCTAACCCTCTGCGTTGTCCCACTTGGCTACTTAGTCTTACTGCATAACTTAGAGTAGTCACCACTACACCATACTGCTACACTGTGCCCCACTTGACCTGGGGCACTATGCACACAAACCCTGCTAAACATAGTCTCCTCAGGCACACTCCTCATTCTAGTGGTATTAACTAGTCTTACAAGTCTACCCACCCGTATTCCACCAATTCATCATACTTCTACTGCCATGGCTACATCCTTGATCACTGTGCCTATTGCACCCACTCCCATTATTCTGACTCATGAATGACTTTCAAGTAAGTTAAACCCTCCCCAGGGACCACCCAACCAAAATAACCCCTGTAACACTGCCTAGAGAAACTCTAGACTTCGCGTGTGATTGCCAAAATTATTTGAACCCCCAGCCAGCTCAGTGACCAGCTTAGACTGCCAGAGAATAAGCTCACCTAATAGACTAACAACGAATACAAAAAAGACTACTCCTAATATCGCACCACCCCACACATCACTTAGCCTCTTCCAGGATAATTCTCAAATATCCAAGCCCCATTCTGGCGTATATGTGACTGGAGCTACCTCCAGCACCCCCCCCCACTAGACAACTCTGCACCTGACCGCAAAGGGCCCTTAGTAAATGCAAGATCATTAGTCACGTACGCGACAGAGATAGCTGACCTTATCGTAGTAGTAAACTACAACTTCCTAGCTATCACTGAATCCTGGCTACATGATGCAGCAGGTCCTGCCCTTACCATAGCAGTCCCAGACAAATACACTATCCTGAGAACTGACAGACATGAGTCCCGTGGAGGAGGCATAGCCATCATCGCTAAATCCAATCTCTCCATGAGATTAGCCCCTTCTCCAGATATCAAATCATGCAAATCCCTGTCAGTCAAATTACCTATCGTCAACTCCCAAACTCTAAATATCCATCTCATATATAGACCGCCTGGCCCTATTGGCACCTTCAATGGAGATATCTCCACTATTCAGTCGGATAACTTAAAAAGCACCTCACAAAACTTATTGCTGAGGGATCTTAATTTGGGATTTAACGACCTGAAAGTCCAACATGCAATTACTGTGGCTAACATCCTGGCAGAACTCGGTTTCACTCAGAGAGTAAACCTACCTACTCACAACAAGGGGAGAATACTTGATTGAGTGGTGGATCACAACTGTTACGCATCGATTACTACTATAACCCCGTAAATCTGGACAGACCACCACCTTCTGTCATTTACACTGGCAACTAAAAGGCCCACCACCAAGTCAACCCTATCCTCCCCCTACAGTAACCAGAAACAAAAAGAATATCACACTAGATAAACGTCTTCCCCGCATCCTACCTAATCTCAACTCACTACCTGACAATATGGATCCCAACTCATTAGTTGATGAATATAACAGAGTTATGACCACTGCTCTTGATGATATTGCCCCATTAAAATTGAGAAATAGAAGGCCTAAAAGCCACCTCAAAAAACCTGGTTCACCCCACACTTGAAAAGCCTGAGGATAGATAAGAGAAAACGTGAAACTGCATGGAGATTACTTCCTTCTGCTGAAAACAAAATGAACTTAATTAAAGTATCAGCCTTGTACAAGAAAGACATCCTCTTGGTGAAACAGGAAACGTACAATAACAGAATCCTGCAAGCTAACTCCAGTATGAAAGAACTATTCACAATAATAAAAGAACTAGAATCTCCAATTCTAGTACAAGACAATTGTGTCAAAGACAAAACGTGGTGCTCTGATATTCAGCATGCTCTAGTCAATGAAGTCTCTAATCTTCAGAATAAGATAGCATTAAAGAAAACCTCCCTAACACCCTCGACTTTACTTAACAAAACTCCCTTGCCACCTATCAAACAACTAGCCCGCTTCACCTTTTCTAAGTCTCTCTTATTCAGGTTGGGAAGGTCATACTCTCGCGCAAACCCTCAAATTGCCAGGGTGACTAATGTCCAGCACAACTAATCAAGGACGCTGCCAGAGATCTAGCACCTTTCATCTCAAAACTTATTAACGCCTCCTTCTCATCAGGTACCATCCCATGCAATCTCAAAGAGTCTTGGGTACTCCCCCTCCTCAAGAAACAAACACTAGACCCCACTATACCGACCAATTACACGCCCATCACAACAGTGCCATTCCTACTAACATTTTAGATAAGGTAGCATACCTCCAAATTCAGAAGTTCTTGGAACTTAACCAACTTCTAGGAGCCCGCCAATCTGGTTTCTGGCCAAACACGGCACAGAAACAGCATTAATTGATCTCAAGGCCCAAATTGACAAACTTAGGGACAATGGAAAACTAGCTTTGCTCCTTCTTCTTGACCTGTCAGATGCATTTAACTTGGTGGACCACAGGGTTTTATGCAGCCACTTGGACTCAGCAGCCCATTTCTCCAATGAAGCCACAGTCTGTATACAGTCTTTCCTCAGCAACAGTACTATAAGAGTCTTCTCTCCCTCAGCAGCCACAGACCCCATCCCCATCACATGTGGGGTGCCCCAGGGATCATGTGTCTCTCCGATCTTGTATAACATATTTACCAATCTCCTTTTCGATGATCTAGACCATCTTGGTATCACCAACACTAACTATGCAGATGATACTCAGATCCTCTTACCACTTACTGGGGATTATGACAAGGATTTGGCCTTGGTGAATAGAATTTACAGCATCATTCAGGCATGGATGGCCTCTCATGGTCTCTGCCTGAATGTTGATAAAATGGAGCTCATCATCCTCGGCACTACCTCCCACCTCACAAGATTAGGCCCAGAATATTTATCTTTCACCATTGATAGGAACTCCATTAAAGTTGCCAAAGAAGTAAAAACACTAGGTTTTTACCTTGACTCTACTCTTACATTCGCCAAACAAGTAAATACTTTGGCTTCCTCCACTGCATATACTTGTAAATTAATTAGAGCCGGCAAATATTTCCTATCTGCTATCAGTTGTATTATCTTGGCCAGAGCTCTCATCCTGTCCAAATTGGACTACTGCAACACCCTCTAAATTGGTGCTAACAAATACATTATCAATAGAATATAGATACTTCAGACCAATGGCCTTAGAGCTGCACTAAGCATAGCAAGGAAAGAACATATCTCTGATACTAGGAGACAACACAACTGGCTATCCACCCATGACAAAATCCGACTGAAAACGGCATCTCTCATCCACAATGCCTAAATAATAGGGCACCACGCTACTTGACAGACATAATTAACAGAAAAACTTCAAGCAGACCCACTAGAACAGTCAATACTAATTGTCCCCTTGTGCCACGATTCAAATTAGCTATTATTGGGGGTACTAGCTTCCCGGTCAAAGCAGCACAACTTTGGAAATCCCTGCCACCAACACTAAGAGCTGATCAAACATTTACCAAATTCAGACAGAATCTCATTAACTGGTTCCAAGATAATGACAAGTAACATGTTTTAGCCCCCAGTTATCTCGCCTTGTAAGGCTGGCGCCTTAATCTGCCTTGTATATTATATTCCCACCTGCACTGTGTTATATTCTATTTTATGCTTTTCTCTGTATCTACTTTAGCCTGCACATCGTGCATATCATGTCTGTATACCCTGATTTGTACCTTATGCCACTTTGTAACTAAGCTGAAAGCCTTCTTTTATCTTCTGTGCCCTGATACCCTTGGGTCTGGCGCACATTATAAATAAACAAACAAACTGAGCCACAGGTAATGCCAGTGTGATTTCGTTTCTCCATCTATAGCATTAAAAATGGCTATTGGGCACATAGAGATGGGGTCAGGTGTTATTGTCCATCTTAGGCAGCTGTGCAAGTGTAACGCTCACCTGATTCCCGCAGAGGTGCCGGTCTTGACTGGGTGAATGCCGTATCTACAAAAGGTGATGTGTAACACACGGTAGGCTCTTTGGGCTGGACCTCTGTGCACTGTATGTCTGACTTGAAGAGTAAGATGTCTGCAGATAGAAAATATGGGATTAATGAACTGGAGTTATTGGGTGCCTCTCTCCTCTTCCCTTTCTCTTCTCCTGTAGAACCCCAAAGGTTAACGCCCTCACCTTAGGTAAGTGAACGCCGAGCTCTCCATCTGCCTCGGGGCAGGGTGCCGTAACCAGTTTCTTCACTGGATAAGGGTGCAGGCCTCTTGACCTCAGAGGACTACTGTCCCTCGTTAACTGCACGAACGGTAAGTTCTGGGCACTTCAAATGTCTTAAAAGTCTTTTGTAATGATATCTCTTGTTTTGCAGGGTTCCGGCGATGGCGGATGGCGGGCTGATGAGAGTTGAGGATCGAACCCGCGTGAGAAATAGAAGCGCCTGGAAGCACTTAAGTAAGCGCTTGTAGCCTGCTTCACGATGCGCATTAACTGTCCCTTTTATCTTGCAGGTACAAGTTTGGAGCTTTAGAGAAGCTGAAGGGTGCTGGAATACCCACTGGATTCGGCGTGGGAAGGAGTAATGGCACGTGAGTAATAAAGTTGCCCAATGTCTTTAAACGCACCTTCTTTTGTCTTTCAGCTGCGGGATGCAGCGCCGAAGGCCTCCGGAGCGTGCGAAGAGTAGGTAAGCCTTTGTCTTTCAGATGCCGGAATGCAGCGCGAGGCGTTGGTGACAGCCGATGGACCAGGTAAGAGATGCGCTGCCACTGAAGACCGTAGTGCTAACCTGTTCTTTCTTTGTCTTTACAGGTGCTGCTGAAGACTGGATTCCAGGATGGTAAGCCTTTGTTCCCTTAGGCCCAGGATCAGAAGCAGAAGACACGATGAGCGTTCTGCTGCAGAGAATGCAGAATAACACAAAGCAAGATTCATCCATCGGGTGTGGTTTAAATAGCCTCCTGTAGTGCTTAGGTGTCTCCTTCCACAGCCACGCCTAGGTAAGAAAAGAGTTCCTGCTTTCCAGAAGAGTTCCAGTGTTCTGAACCTAGGGAGTGGCTCCTGCCCCACCCAACAGGAAAAGTAGTCCCAAACAGAAGAGGATCAGGGGTTCAACTGGCAGGTAAGTAAGCAGCATGGTCTGCTGCAGGTAAGTCCACCCAAGCATTATGAGCCCAGCGCTTCCAGCGCTGGGACTGGGCATCTTTATGAGCCTGGTGCCACTGGCGCCAGGACAGGGTCCAAAAGGTCCCAATTGGGACTGGCTGGCACTCGGAACCGGGGTTATGGGTCTGCTTCCAAGGGAGTCGGGCAAGTCCTGATCTTTTGGAAGCAGAGATCATGACAGCATCCCCCCCTCAAGGCCCCTCCCAAACCGGGCTTCTCCGGAGGTTTGGGCTTGTTAGGAAATGTTCGATGAAATCTTTTGATTAGACGAGGCGCGTGGACATATTCTGCAGGTTCCCAGGATCTTTCTTGGGGACCGTAGCCTTTCCAGTCAATCAGGTAAAATAGTTTAGATTTGGAGATCTTGGAATCCAGGATGCTTTTGACTTCAAACTCGAGTTCTCCATCAACTAGAATAGGTTTTGGAGATGTAGTTAGTCGGGTTTGAGGTTGCACGGGTTTTAATAGAGAGATGTGGAAGACCGGATGTATCTTCATGTGAGGGGGCAAGTCCAACTTGACCGCTACTGGATTTACTATGGTAGTGATGGAATAGGGACCAAGGTATCTTGGGTTGAATGTGCGTGGTCCTTTTAGAGGTAGATATTTGGTGGATAACCAGACTTGATCTCCTACTTGATATTGGGGGGCTTCCTTCCGATGTTGGTCTGCTCCTTTCTTGTATTGTTCTTTAGCCCTTTGAAGGTGAGAAACGGCTTCCTTAAAGGCTTGGGTGATTGTAGAATGCAGGTGGTCTACTGCTGGTGTTCCAAGATCGTGGAGTGGATCCAACTCTGAGGTTCGAGGGTGACTACCGGATAAAAGAAAAAACGGGGTCTTCCCAGTTCCCGAGTGGACAGAGTTATTGTAGGCATATTCGGCTATCCAAAGGATATCTTTCCAAGTTTTTTCAGTTTGTTGTAGCATGCAGCGCAAATACTGTTCCAGAGTTTGATTGGTCCTCTCGGTTTGTCCGTCGGTTTGAGGATGGTGGCTGGTCGAAAGTCTCACATCAATTTGAGCCGACCGACAGCAACTTCGCCAAAAATGAGAAATAAATTGACTACCTCGATCTGAAATTAGAACTGAAGGAAAACCGTGCAGTCGGACGATGTTTTCGAGAAATTCTCGGGCCAGAGTTGATGCTGTTGGTAAGCCTTTGAGTGGAATGAAATGCGCCATCTTGGAGAATAGGTCCACGATTACTAGGATCGTATTGTATCCGGAGCATGGAGGTAGATCGGTGATGAAGTCCATAGAAAGCGTATGCCAAGGGCGAGGCGGGATGTCAATAGGGCGTAAGAGGCCGGCTGGTTTTTCCTTTTGACTCTTGTTTTGGGCGCATACTCCACAGGACATTATAAAGTCTCTGATATCTTTTTTCCAAGACGGCCACCAGAAGTAGCGCTTGATCTTTTCCGAGGTCTTGGTCATACCGGGATGTCCTTCCATTAAAGAATCGTGATAACAAGAGATTACCTTTTTCTGTAAATTTGTGCTGGGCAGGTATAACCGTTCTTGGAAATATAATAGGTTGTCCTTCACCGTAAAGTCCTTTCCCTGCAGATGCCAATTCTGTATGTCTGCTGGAGTTACAAGTAGCCTGGCTTTATCCTTAACTTCCTCTATGGATTGTGTGGCAATTACACCTAGAATTCTTTGTTCGGGAATGATAGGTACAGGTTTAGGATTGATCAAATGTTCTTCCACTCCCATCCGAGAAAGGGCATCAGCTTTACCGTTTTTTGTACCAGGTCGATAGGTAATTATGAAGTCAAACTCGGCAAAGAATAGTGCCCAACGGAGTTGCCTAGAGGATTGAGCTTTTGCGGTTTTCAAATATTGCAGGTTTCGGTGATCTGTAATCACAGTAACGGTGTGTCGGGCCCCCAGAAGATAATGCCGCCAAGCCTTAAAGGCGGACTTGATAGCTAGAAGTTCCTTATCAGTAATAGTGTAATTGATTTCAGGAGGCGAGAATTTGCGGGACCAAAATGCCACGGGATGCAACTGATTGGTTACTGGGTCCTTTTGTGATAGAACTGCCCCCATGGCAAGGCTCGAAGCATCAGTTTCAACGATGTAGGGGAGTTCTGGGCGAGGATATTTTAAGATCGGTGCAGAGATAAATCTAGTCTTCAAATTCTGTAAAGCTTGTTCCGCCTCGGTAGACCATTCAAAACGTTTGTTTTTCTTTAACAAGGCGGTGATGGGCTGGACTATTCGAGAGAATTCGGGGATAAACCTGCGGTAAAAGTTAGCGAAGCCTAACATGCTTTGAACACCTTTTACGGAGGATGGCGATGGCCATTTGAGAATTGCATCGACCTTCTTTGAATCCATACGCACTCCGCTAGGTGATAATATGAATCCCAAGAATTCAACTTCAGTCACGTTGAAAACACATTTTTCCAACTTAGCGAAAAGTTTGTGTTGACGCAATCTCTCGAGGACCATTTTCACGTGTTTCCGATGTTCAGTTTCCGATGAAGAATAAACGAGGATGTCGTCAATGTAAACAACAACACACACATCTCTGAGCTCTCTGAGGACATCGTTCATAAAATATTGAAAGGCGGCCGGGGCATTGCAAAGTCCGAAGGGCATGACCTGATATTCAAATAGCCCATACTTGGTGCGGAAGGCCGTCTTCCATTCATCGCCCTCTTTTACTCGTACCAAGTGGTAGGCTCCTCTAAGATCCAGCTTTGTATATATGCATGCTTTTCTGACTTGGTCCAGGAGTTCAGGGATCAAAGTTAACGGATATCTATTCTTAACGGTGATCTGGTTCAGGGCACGATAATCTATACAAGTTCTAAGGTCCCCTTCTTTTTTTGGAGCGAAGAACAAAGCTGAGGAAGCAGGGGACTTGGAAGGACGAATAAACCCATTCGCTAGGTATTGATCCAGGTATTGTCGGAGGTGAAGATTCTCAGGCTCGGTGAGGGCATAAATTCTACTACAAGGAGGAGTAGATCCAGGTATCAGGTCTATCTGGCAGTCATAAGACCTATGAGGAGGTAGAGAGTTAGCCTGATCCTTCCGGAAAACATCTTGGAATTCTAGGTATTCAGGAGGTAACTGGGGAGCCTCCGAGGAAATTGCTGCCAGTGCAACACCAGGTCGAGGGTGACAAGTAGAGACACATTCTGGAAACTGAACCGTTCTTGCTCGCCAATCGATCTGAGGATTGTGCTTCTCTAACCAAGGAATTCCTAGAATAATCTGGAACTGAGGGGCATTGATCACATCGAACACGATCTTCTCATGGTGTCCATCTTGACTTACTAGCATCACTTCTTGGGTGGTATGCGTTACTGGTCCGGAGGCTATCTCCGTACCATCCACCGTAGTAATGACGTCCTTTACAGCCTTTGGACAAAGAGTCAGATTCATCCTTGTGATGCTGGAAATGCATCAGAGGGACAGGGCCTCTGAATCCTTGTCCTTTACTGTTTTTTATTGTGTGTTCTGTCGTGTTTTCTGCCCAGGAGTCCATGTGGGACTCCTGGCAGTGCAGCTCTCTTTTGGTTTGGTGAACAGACCCATGGGATACCCTTATGGCACCCATGGGTAGGGGTACAACCCTGTGCCCCTAGTGTATGTTTTTGGGCACCTGTGGGTAGCCCACAGAGCAGGGTATGGGCTGGTGGCAGCTCCATGCTGAAATTGGCAGGTGCTCTGGGTGTCCTCCATTTTGGGATACCCAGGCCCTGCCATTGGAATCAGTTGATTCCTGATGGAAAACAAGATGGCCCCTGTGGCCTCTTGCTTTCTATTGCCTCTTACCTTGTTTTCCCAAAGTCCTGGGAAGCCCTGACTCTGTCCCTTCCCCCTGACTGGCTGTTGGGTGGAAGTTCCATATATGGTGTTGTTGTGAAGGCCCAGCTAGACTGACTGGAGCCTTCCCATTCACTGTATGTTGTGGGTACCTCCTGTGGGTGGGACCTGGGTGAAGGGAGTGGGTGACCAATATACACTCCTTGTTGTGGTTGTCTGGTTTCTGGCATGTGAGACAAAGACTGAGACAGCCCTGCCCGAAACTGGCCTGAATGCAGTGTGTAGTGTTGAATGGCTGGGTACTTGTCCCAATCCACATTCCTTGTTGTGAGTGTCTGAAAGGGAGGAGTGTGGCCTGAATGCACTGTGTGCCTGATTGGCTGACTGACTGCATGAATGCCCTTCTGTGTGATTGGCTGCTGTGTGTGTGCCAGCAGTGTGGATGAGAGACAGAATAGTATATCTGGGGACCTCTCACCACTGGAAATTGTTCAGAAGCGTTCAGAAGCTGAGTCTCCACTCAAGAGTAACTGGAACTGCTGACCCTCGACGCCCAGCTGGAAGAAGAAGACTTGCTGCTGCATTTGCTTCGACCGATCCGAAGGCTGCCGTTTTCGTCGAGGACTGACCCGAGAGAGGACCTGGTAAGGCGCCCTCTTCCCATGCTCCGAGGGACCATCGAGCACCGCTGAATCTTCGCCGAAGCTCCCTGGACGCCAGACCATCGAAAGGTTGCCGACCGGAGAAGGGGACTGCCGAGGAGACCGAAGTAAAGCACCCGGACCTCGACGCTGTCGAAGTCCATTGCCGTCGACCAGGGTTCGCAGGTCTGTGTAACCGCTGGAGGCCCGTCGAAGTTGTGTTGCCCAGCCGTGGGAACCACTTGACGCCGTGCCGCCGACGACCGGAGCCGTCCGCTCCTTGCCTAAGAACATTCGAATCGAAGGACTCCCTCGTCCGCACCGTCGACCGCTTTATCCTGCCGGAGAAAGTCGAGGACGACCAACGCGCCGAGGAGAATCCGCCGGTGGGTTTCCCGCCACCTCGCGACCCCAAAGACTCGAGCGACTCGACGCCCTTGCTGGGCCACCGTCATTCACAATCTTTGCGGTCCAGAACTAGTGTCGCCGAGGTGCCCCGCACGCCTCTTCCTCGCAGGACGCCGACGTCTCGACGCCGACGAGCACCGCTCGGATCGAAGCCTGCCGCCTCATCGACGCCGTTGTACCCTGTTTGTTGTCGGACGTTCGACGCCCCGTGTCTCCCGCTTGAAAGGGAAGGCATTCAAGAAGGGCCGTCGATTCCCCGACACCGAACACCGAGTTCCTTGACGCTTCTCGACGCCTCTCGACAATCCGTGACTCCTGCTTTAAAGGGGGTCATTCAAGAAGGATCTGTCGACGCCTCTTCGAAGAACTCGACTCCACCAGGTACATTGGGGGGGTAAAAACATTGTAGGAGAGAAGAAGACTATTGAACAATATATGGACTGGGCTTGTTTTATATCTCTTTATTTTACAGGTTGCCCAGGTGGGGGGATCTCCACACAGAATTGTGTCCAGTAGCAAGGGCCAGTCTTCTGCCTATTGTTTCAACCCTCTGGCATCTCTCCTCTCTCTATTGCTGGTTTCCTTCTTATTGATCTGCGTGCCATTTCTACAGTATTGTGAATGCACTGTTATGAGGTCTAATATTAGTGGTACCACTTTAGAATTGTAGATATTTATCATTATTGGTTTTCCTGAGCACAAAGTGCGTTGTTGTGATAAGTGTACATAACCCTTGAATATTAATTATATAAAGACTGTGTTTTCAGTAATACAGTGTGTGGACATTCCTTTGTGGGGGCTTGGGGATACACTGTACTTAAGAACCAGCCTGCATCCCCTCCTGAGAAGCTAGGCCTTGATTGCTCGTCCATCGCTACCATAATAGAGAATCTTGGCTGGGGTCCTCTGTGCCTCCCCTCTACCATATAGAGAGCGGAAGTACAGACCCCCCCACCGGTCTTTACAATCCTCAAAACCATTTCATGATCCACATAATTGCCGATGGCACCGCTGTCGACGTAAGCTTCAATCGCATGTAATCGATCCGGATGTTCAGGGCTAATGAGGACCATAGGTATCACGAAATGCGAGGTCACTGAACTGGTTTTAACGCTCGGCAAGAGGACCTCTATTCTTGTCGGGCGAGGTCGTTTCCCTGCTCAGAGTTTGTGACCCTGGTAACTGCAGCTCCTACTGCCTTCTTGGCTGGTTTCACCGGACAGTCTCGAAGAAAGTGCCCCGAGTTTCCGCAATAGAGGCATAATTGCAGCTGTTTTCTCCTTTCCCGCTCCTTTTGTGTTAGTGGTCCTTTCAGGCCCCCTATTTGCATGGGTTCCCCGGAGTCTACTCCTTTGGTAGGAGTTGGTGGTTTGGAAAATACTCGAGCATCAAACTTGGAACGATCAGCCTTCCTGTTCTGCAGTCTGTGGTCAATTTGAACGACTAAGTCAATATAGTCCGAACAGTCTTGCGGGGGATTCACTACTTGGGCTAACACATCTTTGAGCTCTCCACGTAGACCTCTATAAAACAGCGTAATCCTTTTGTCCTCAGGCCATCGAGTTTCCACTATCAGTCTGTTGAAAGACGCAATATAAGCCAAAAGGTCTTGATTACCCTGTCGCAATGAAAGGAGCTCATTGTCCAAGGCCTACCCCTGTGAATGTCTTGCAAACAGTTTTTCCATACTGAGCTGAAAAGCTTGAAAATCATGGAGAACCCGATCATCTTGATTAACTAGAGGGATCGACCAGTCTGCCGCATTGCCACTAAGGTACGAAAGCACGAAAGCTACCTTAGCTTGATCAGTTGGAAAGGCTGCTGGCCGGCATAAGAAGTGCAACCGGCACTGATTAATAAATACTGCAAACCTCTTTGGGTCACCAGAAAATCGTTCGGGCGGAGCCAGAGGTACATTCCCAGGTAGGTTGATCTGCACTGGGTTCGTAGAGGATGTTGAAGGAAGATTTGCCCCTGATGCGGGTAACGGAGTTTGTCCGGCTTGTGACTGTAGCAATTGTCTAGCGAGATCGTCTGTTCGCTCCCTGGAAATAATCAGTTCCCTTCTTAGAGCATTCGTTTCCTGACGGGCTGCATGGACTTCTGCTCTTAGTTCCCCAAGTAACTGGGCTAGCTGGTCGGTATCCGAGGTTTCCATAGCGCCTGGGTGGGAGTTTTGCGGTAGGCTTTGTGTTCAGTAACGCTCACCTGATTCCCGCAGAGGCGCCGGTCTTGACTGGGTGAATGCCGTATCTGCAAAGGTGATGTGTAACACACGGTTGGCTCTTTGGGCTTGACCTCTGTGCACTGTATGTCTGACTTGAAGAGTAAGATGTCTGCAGATAGAAAATATGGGATTAATGAACTGGAGTTATTGGGTGCCTCTCTCCTCTTCCCTTTCTCTTCTCCTGTAGAACCCCAAAGGTTAACGCCGTCACCTTAGGTAAGTGAACGCCGAGCTCTCCATCTGCCTCGGGGCAGGGTGCCGTAACCAGTTTCTTCACTGGATAAGGGTGCAGGCCTCTTGACCTCAGAGGACTGCTGTCCGTCGTTAACTGCACGAACGGTAAGTTCTGGGCACTTCAAATGTCTTAAAAGTCTTTTGTAATGATATCTCTTGTTTTGCAGGGTTCCGGCGATGGCGGATGGCAGGCTGATGAGAGTTGAGGATCGAACCCGCGTGAGGAATAGAAGCGCCTGGAAGCACGTAAGTAAGCGCTTGTAGCCTGCTTCACGATGCGCACTAACTGTCCCTTTTATCTTGCAGGTACAAGTTCGGAGCTTTAGAGAAGCTGAAGGGTGCTGGAATACCCACTGGATTCGGCGTGGGAAGGAGTAATGGCACGTGAGTAATAAAGTTGCCCAATGTCTTTAAACGCACCTTCTTTTGTCTTTCAGATGCGGGATGCAGCGCCGAAGGCCTCCGGAGCGTGCGAAGAGTAGGTAAGCCTTTGTCTTTCAGATGCCGGAATGTTGCGCGAGGCGTTGGTGACAGCCGATGGACCAGGTAAGAGATGCGCTGCCACTGAAGACCGTAGTGCTAACCTGTTCTTTCTTTGTCTTTACAGGTGCTGCTGAAGACTGGATTCCAGGATGGTAAGCCTTTGTTCCGTTAGGCCCAGGATCAGAAGCAGAAGACACGATGAGCGTTCTGCTGCAGAGAATGCAGAATAACACAAAGCAAGATTCATCCATCGGGTGTGGTTTAAATAGCCTCCTGTAGTGCTTAGGTGTCTCCTTCCACAGCCACACCTAGGTAAGAAAAGAGTTCCTGCTTTCCAGAAGAGTTCCAGTGTTCTGAACCTAGGGAGTGGCTCCTGCCCCACCCAACAGGAAAAGTAGTCCCAAACAGAAGAGGATCAGGGGTTCAACTGGCAGGTAAGTAAGCAGCATGGTCTGCTGCAGGTAAGTCCACCCAAGCATTATGAGCCCAGCGCTTCCAGCGCTGGGACTGGGCATCTTTATGAGCCTGGTGCCACTGGCGCCAGGACAGGGTCCAAAAGGTCCCAATTGGGACTGGCTGGCACTCGGAACCGGGGTTATGGGTCTGCTTCCAAGGGAGTCGGGCAAGTCCTGATCTTTTGGAAGCAGAGATCATGACAGCAAGTGCCTCCAGCTATCCAAGTACCCCAAGGGTCTCACAATGTCTATGGGCCTCATTATGAGTGTGCCGGTGTGGTATTAATGTGACGCTATTACCACATGCCGGCACATTACTGCACCGGCACACTCCACGTTTTTCCATTAGGGTGGTGGATTTACCTTCAGCTCTCAGCTAGAGGTATATCTGCTACCCTACCAGCATTACCAGCCCAGTAATACCGGTGCTATTTAATTAATTTTAATTTAATTGTTTTTTTTAACGCACTTAATACCTCAGTTGGGTTTCTAAGTGCGGATCCGGGATTCAAAACTCTGTTGCTCTGCATGGTCTTGCTTCCAAGACCAGTACGTTGCCCGGTGCTATGCTCCGATTGTCCGTATCGGTAAATCCCACGGAATTGTGAGATTTACCAGGGTTTCGCCACTTGGAATGTGCCGGTTATTCCGGCAGACCAAGTGGCGGACACAGTATTAGAGTTTGCCTATATCCCGCCGATAATACTGGTGGGATACTGTCAAACATCTAACGAGGCCCTATGTTTCCAAGACTTTTGTCGGGCAAAACAAGCACAGAGATTGTTTTGGGTCAAACCATTTCGTGAGACTGTATTCCACAGCAATGCCTGATACTCAAACACAAACAGAGAGACCCCGGTATAGAAAAAGAGTAACCCCCTCAGAATCCAATATGCTTTTATACATTTGTGATCATATAGGATTCAATACAAAGTCAGTGTATGCTTTTATGATCAAGAGGAAACTTACATTCTAACCAGTGCGTTGTGTCTTCAATTCAAACTAGGGTATCCAAGGTTGAATACACAGGTAGTCCACATAAAACGTGCAGCTGTGCAAGGGAAGCACCATAATTAGCTTTGAAGCTTGTCTTTGTATGAAGAGGTGGGCTGGGCGTGGGGGAAAACTGGGAAACTGTCCCTTGGGCTGGTAGGGCTGTAGTTTCGCCAGACTGGTCTAACTTGAAATATGTGAAAACCAGAAAGCTCAAAACTAACATTCACATTGGAGCCGAGGTCAATATGTGGCTGAGGCACCTGCTTGTAATAAAGTTGGCACAGTCGGCCATGGGCCTCACTCGTGAAACAGGCTTTCTCAATAAATGTTTTGAGTAAATAAACCATTTAGTGTGGCAGTGCTACACGATAAATAGTAATGTGGACATGTCAGGATTTCATATCGGAAATGACAGGTTGAAATTAGTTTTATGTCAGGTGCACTTTTTTGTATATTTCACTCGTGCATCTGCAGTGATGAGCGAGAAAGAAGCACAGGAGTGGAGAATCCCTATTTTATTTACCCTCCCACTCTCATTTTCCATTGCAGAATGTAGTTTTTTTTCATGATTTCTCATATGTGTTTACGGAACATTGGGACGTTTTTTGGTGGTCTCAGGGAGAATTACCCTTCTTTGATTGAAAGCCATGAAAGTCTTTCAGGCAGAAGTCGGTGCCTAATACCTGTGTTATTTCACTGGTTGTTTATTTTGGCAGCATGTCAGAGGGACATTGATTCATTGCACATTTTCCATACTTTTCAAACAGACAAAAGCAGTGCTTGTTTATTTATTCAAGCAGGGATTCTTTACTTATTAAAGGAGAGATGCTGAACTTTGTTAACAGGTTTTTTTTCCTTCTTTGCAAGGGCCAACCAGGCTCTAGAGGCTGGCTGCCTGATGCAAAGGAGGTTTTTGTTGACAACTTTGCTCGAAAGATTCATTAATCCTGTAATGCATTTTGTGTTCAGTGCAGTGCATTCACTGTAGCATATCTTATGTAGTGTTATCACATTTCTTTGGAGAATATATTGATCACAAGAACACTTTGCATGAATGAAATAAACAAGGTTGAAAGGCATTTTGGCAGGTTTGAGAGACACTATGACCACAGAACGCTAGGTAATAAAAAAGAATCCGAGGGGAGCAACAAACACTATATGCTCTCGCCCACTCCACAGACCCGCTCAAGTTACCTCTCTGTTACTAACCATCTGAGTGTAACAATGGTTAAGGAGTCACTCACATGATAAAATGTCTGTTCACATATACCAATGCTAAAATCCGCTCTCTTGTTTGAAACAGAACTTTGGTCGGCTTTTGAAAATCCATTGTCAGAGTCCTTCAAGTGCCAAATTTGTAAGAAAAATTGTCATTTATGTCAGCAAAAATAGTCCTTCTCTGCGAGTTTTTGGAAGGTAATAAAACAAGCAGATTGGGGCGGCGACACCCATCTCGAGGCCCATGCGAGGGCACGTATAAGGGCATTGCCAATGTCTCTGCAACCCCATAAACCTTGCCAAAATTGGGGACAGCCACTTTCCCTTTCCTAGACTACAGAGGTTCCCAATGTACTGAGCTTGGAAAGTCTTGCTTACCAGACAACAAACATCACAGTTGTCTGGGTACACAGATGGCGACCATCAGAAGGTTTGTGCCTGGCCAGTGACTCCCTCCTTCCGAGTGAGGCTTGTGGGGCACCCACGGAGTGCACGGGAGACAAGTGTGAATTTCCTCCGCTAGCTGAGAAGCGCCCTGGTCTTGGGAGGGAGTACATTCAGAGCCTGGAGCAAATTGCGGTACCCAGTGATGGTTCTGCAGAATATTCACTGCACACATTTTCAGTGTAGAATATTCTGCGCCAAGAAATTCAACTAAAAGGTATAACTTAGTTCCAAGATAGTACAGTGTGTTGAGCACCTGTCGCATAGATCAATGCTGATAAGCCAAATCATCTTATGCAGCACTGGCAAGGCAGACTCCACGTTCCCTCTCTTTCTCTGAGGTTGGTCAACTTTAGTATAAAAACGTTGGCAATAATGACACAATATGTGCTAAAAAACACATCTGCACCATGAAGAGCAAGTTATCAAAACCCGACATAGCATCAGGTTAGTTTGGTCTAGAGACTGATCCCTCCAAGCAAGGGTTGTAAAAACTAGACAAGCAACACCAATGGAGAGCATAACGTGTTAGCCAGGGAAGGTGAATAATAGTAACATTTAGGAAAGTCGAACCATATGCTGCAGACGATACTGCTATCCTGAATAGATCTCCTTGCTTCAATGTACAGTACTGTCCTGCCTTTCATGAAATTATGTGTCTTTATACTTTCTGTTGCCATTGTATAGACCATTAGCTACTCTTTATTTTCACATAGGCCGTTTGAGTTGAAGGGTTCTATGCAGGAGAGAGCCAACCAAATAAGCTTCTTATGGGCATATTGTTCGTCTACTTCTTTGACACAAAAACGGGTTTGCTTTTTTGTACAATTTCAAATCTTCTACACATCTTGAATAACAATCTCCATGTCTTTTTCAAACAATAACTATAAGCAGGTGAACTTATCACACAGTTTAAATCTTTAAAATACAGTGGTGAACCCCGCATGAGATTGTTTAGGCTGCCATCTTTTAGTAATATGTTTTTATCTAATAATATGATATATGTATATAGACTCCTATAGGTGATGGAGAAAATAAAGCTTAAGTTTTTATTGTTATTATGTTTTTGCAAAACATGTTTCTACAAGGATTTTAGAAAAATATTATCTTGTTGGTTTATCATGTGATTTGAGAATTTTCCATTAGGGTCTTAAACCAAGGAATTATTTTAAATGTAAAAAACACAAATAATTATACATTGATATACGATAAGAATAGTGAATCAAGGGAGTCAAGCGCCGGAACTGCAACCTGTGCTCAAATCCCAGCTTCATCATCAAAATGAAGTGATCCTGGGCAACTCATGTAATCTCTCAGGGACAGAAACTTTAATTAATGCATCTTCTTGTTTGTGGCAACAAAATGTGCACCCTATCCAGTAAGGGTATCATAGGTACACATATTCAGATGCCCTTTCTGCAATCCTTTGCAAAGTTGCGCAAATCAGAAACCCTTTCTGTGCAATTGACAGCACTTCCCATATTCAGAAATGGGAAGAACTTTAAACTGACCAGAAAAGAAGGACATTCCGCTGTGCCTAATGGAAACAGATGCAGGTGTTGTACAATGCACGACAGGGTCTTTTTAAAGAGTAACACAGTAGTATGAACCATATCTGTCACATTTGCATTTCTATCCCCCCCAATTTGTTTTTTAACATTTCACAGTGATGGGCTGTGTCAAGGTGAAATGTGCTCCCAGAAGCTATTGTTTGGAGCATGCAAGGGGGTTGGCCAACACATAATTTGTGCTGGCACACAGGTTCCCTGAAACACGCAAGTCACCTTTGAGAAAAAGGGGACCTGCACATTTCTTAAGATGCTGCAAGTAAAAAATAGGTCATCCCATGTTCTTATTTAATTGCAGTACTTTTTTTTAAATCTGAGTTCAGTGCTCATGGTGGGATATTTGTATGCTTACCTTTTTCATATGGTTACTGTTCTGTGTCCTGTATCTATACTACTACTTCTCAGCTGGGGTGCCATTTGGTCCAAGAACAGCCCTGTGGGTCAGTCCATTTAAACACTTTATGGACTGAAGACCAAGAAAAGCTTGGCTGCTGGCTGTGCTGCATAATAATCATGTACACATTTTGTGTCAAGGGCTGGTCTTTGATTATGGGTCTGAGTGCCTTGCAAAATAAATGGGTTTTGCAGGGTATCGCTGTAGTAGCACATGCATCACGTGGTAGTGTTCTGGGGAACTGTCGATAGAATCCCCCATGCATTTGCAGGATGTGATGGGTTGTGTCTTTTCTCTGTTCTCAGACTGTGGTGTTTGCAATAAAAACACATTGTTAGGTTCTGCTCATCCAGCTCCACCCTGCCACCTCAGGCACAGCAGACACTCAGCACTTGGACACAAGTAATACACAGGAGACCAGAAGTAGAGAGAAAAGGGCTTTAATGGAAACACACGTCAGTGCATAGGAGGGCTGTATTCTGCTCTGCCCCTCCCAGCCCTGGCTCCTCCTTTTGTACAATGGAGTAGATAGATCTATTCTCCACCTTTAAACCAGCACGTATAATACACATAAAATAAAAAAGCAGGTAATTTCGCAGAACATGGGGAATGAAGCCTGCGGTTGCAAAAGACATGAAGCAGACTTTGGCAGCCTTGGGATTTGAGCCAGCAGCGTCATCACTGTGTACTTCTCAGGAGGGGCTCTCCATGCCCAGCAGTCTAAGGCCTCATTGCTTGGCATGGGTGTTAAGCTGTAGGCCAGTCTCTTAGGCAAGTCTGTAGGCCAGTCCATTCGCATCCGATGAATCTCAAAGAAACCAAAAGAAAGTGCAGAATCCAAAAGGTACCATGGGCCCAGTTTGCGTCCCTCTCTTCTCATTTTATCGATGAATCGCTGACCAAAGCCTTGCACTACCTCTACATAAAGCACACTGCAATAAAACTATTCTGATACATACAGACTCAATAAGGAAGGCAACAAATAAAAACATTATCACACTAAGACAACTCATTTATGTCTTAACTCCTCTAAAGCCATTAATTCACTGTACTGTATTGCATAAACACCCTGACTACTATCAGCCATTATCCAGGGTGCATCTAAAACAAAAACAGTCATACCTACATGTCCCTTTTTAGCTCTGAGCATCCCTGTCACTCTCACATTCTGCACCACTTCCTTCATGTGTCTGTCATGTTTGTGTGCACTGTCCAAGTCAATATTTCTCTTACTTTCCAGTATATAGTCAGCCCCTAATACCTCCAAGTCTATAGGTGTACCCACAGTCAGTGTCAGCAACAACTTGTCAGTGCTTGTCATATTTCTCCCAAATAGCATCTTGCATGGTGAATACCGGGTCGCTGACCGCTCTCTCACCTGCAGGCTATGGAGAACATCTCCCACTTGCAGGCCATGGAGAACAAAGGACAGCAAGTCTTCCCACTGTGTGCCTTTCACATTCATCTGCTTGAACTGCTCCTTCTTTTGCTCATCTTTCTGTTTTCTCTTCCAACATGTCACACAAATGTCCATGTGCTCCTGCCAGCCTTGTTTGGCTGTGGGCCACCAGGACATCTCTGTCGGACACTGATACACAATGTCTTGCTCTTTCTCTGCCTTGATATATTGCATCATTTGTTCATCCTCCCCTTTCCGATCGGCCAGGAGACGCTGACATTTTCTTTGACCCTCCTCCTTGCGCTTTTCAAGGATAATCTTCACCACTTCGAGCTGTGGGCCCCCCACCACATGCCACTCCTCATCTTCTATGGATGCCGTTAGCTGTGGTTGTAGGTCATTGTCAGGTGTCATCGGCCAATGTCGCTCAGATGAAATTATCTTCTTTCTTCTTAGAGCCAACACCACCGATTTTAATTCACCATACTGTGCTCTCCCCCCCCAAAAACTATTGAGTCACGCTGACACTGTCCACCTTCTTTAAATGTGGGCCTGTCAATGTCCTTCTCTAGTGCATATGCCCTGAAAGCGTCCTGTTGTGTTTTGACAATCACTGACATGCAATCGCCTGGCACTACCCCTTCCACTGGCATTTTGTTCACTGCCCCGTCTAAGGTGCACATTGCACAGTCACCAGTCCTTCCGAAATCCAGTTTATTTATTGCCCCTTTGTCCCATCATGTCACCCCCCATGCTGGCAGGACCCCGTTTCTGTGTGTCAGAATGTGGGTGGTACTCCTAGTAACTGCCGTCAGAAAGGTACAAACACCACTTAAATATTATTTCCAAAGTATTTTTAAATATAAAGTATATATTTTCAATGGTGGTTTGGGACCACTGCATAGTAGGCTGTATTCACTGCACAATGAGACACTTTGTAATTGCCCCCACAGGCCAACAGTTGCCAGTCCTACCCTGTATCTACTCCTCCATACGTTTGTAGAGTGTAAGCAGTATATAATTCTAATTGTAGCGTGGCAGAATATAAAACATGCAGTAAATACAATTGTATTTATTTTTTGCTCACCTTAAAGGCTATCAGTTCAAGATGGTTTCCAATCGATTTCTGCCCTGGACACTTCTGACAAGTGTGACAAGATCAGGGATATGACCCTGTCAAGAGAAGGAACTCTATCCACTAGCTGAAAATATTGCCTTAATGTATGCAGTGCTATTGGTACTACTATCCTTGTCTCAGTGTGCATCTGTCTCTCTCCGGGCCAGGTCACTTTTTATAACAAGCTAGCAATTTCAGTAGAGGCTGAAAGGTGTTTGGGTGAGGTTGGGAGCAGTGTAGGTGGACCAAGACACCAGTGAAGAGGGTGTACTAGGCAGAGAAGTAGTTGGATGAGACTGTTGGTGTATAGGGAGAGAATGAAGGTAAAATGTTGTATCTGAGAAAATTGTACTGATTAAGTTGAGTGTGAGGGAGTGAGAGACTGATTGATGGCTGACAATAGAAGTGGGAGTTTTGATAGTTGTAGAAAAAGCTGTGTGTGTGTGTGAGAGAGAGAGGGGGAGAGAGAGAGAGAGAGGGATGAACGGACGTGAGAAGCACAGGTGGGAGGAAGAGGATAGCGACAGGGTAGTGTTGGGAGTGGATAATCGGAAGGCAGAGGGATAGCAGAGATAGGTGAAAACAGAGGGTGGCAAGACTAGGGGGATGGAGTATAGAGTGAGAATGTGATAGAGAGAGCTACAACCAGGAAGCGAAGTACAGGGAGAATGGAGAATATGTGTGAAGGGCGAAGATGAGTAATAGAAAACAGTAAGACATTGTGCATTTTTATTGAGTAGTTTATTGAGTAACTTGTCACACAAGCCTCTGGGAATTCATATTATATTATATTCCAAATTCAGTTTTCTATCCTGCAGTCACCCTCATTTGAGGCTTCGACAAAATGGCGTCACACATTTTGAACCTGCTTAACTGGCATTTCTGGGCAACAATCATTACTCCCTTTGGAGAATTGTTCAGATAACTTCCTAAAAACCAATTTCTCCTAAATCTTAATTGTATATTAAACATTTTCTGTAGGCGCAAATAAGTGCATACTTCACAAGTAAGAAACTATAATAAACACCAATTAGGATTGGTAATAAAATCAGGATGCTTTGTATTATTTAAGCCCCTAAAAGACCTATTGACCTGATGAGCCAGTGCCACATGGACCAGCCTGTGTCTGTATTTTCTTGGTGCAGGGCAACAACAGAGTTACAGGGCAATGCAAATGACATTGGATGCCTTACCTGAGTGGTCAGGAACATAAGAGTAGCATTTAGAGCTCATCAGAGAACATACCCTTCCCGGGGAGGCCAAGGTAGTGTTCAGGGCAATGCGATTTTGTAGGACCAAAGTGTGCAAGGTTCCTTGCTCATGGTTAATTAAGGTCAGAGTGTTAGGGGTATCATTGGCGATTTTTCTAACAATAGGGACAGTGCACAGATTGTATCTCAGTTTAGTTTGATGCATACCCCAGGCACCTACAGCAAACTCCTCCCACCCTGGTTATCTAATGTGTCTTGGGGATGACTGTAGCTTGGTATAGGTTTTGATAGCAGGTAAAACATAGCCCATGTAACAGGAACCTGCCCAACCCATTGCGAGCCAACTCTAAGCAGATGTTCTGCAAATAAAATAGGTCCCATGATGTTTGGCCAGTAAACGACAATCCCTTTCTGAAAAAGAAAGGAATACCTTCTATGTCGACATTATTTGTAGTTGATAGGGTATATCACTACTACCCTACATAGTGTGCCCTGGTTTTCATAACAAAGGAGACCTGTTTGCAGGCGAGGACAACCGGACAGCAGCAGGTTTCAATTTTATTTCAGAATTGGGGTGGTGGTTCGGAGGTTTGCAAAGTTCAAATACAGTATATGCACCAACAACAGTTCTTCAGAGTACCAGAAGCAGTCTTCAATCGGTGTACATCCCCACAAGCTTGAAGAATAACAGTACTGCCCTTAGGGAGAGGAAGTTGTAAAGAGTGGGGGCCTTGCTCTCTTCTTGCACTTTAGGAAACTGTGCATATACACTAGGACAAGAATTCCAATGACCAACATTAACAATCCAGTCACTCAGTTGTACAGAGGGATGTAGAAATAGCGTGATGTAAGGGGTCAGTAATGCGAGATGGACAACTGTTTGAAGATCTTTTAAAACGTACCATTTTATTTTTAAAGGAAATATATAAAAAATACCTCACTTGCCTTACTCAACTGAGGAATTCCCTGCCTATTCTAAAAGATAAGGGAACTTACTCTAACACACGATAACTGGCCCTCACACTAAACATCAAACACATAAATAAAAAAAGGATGGCAATTCAACATAAAATAAACAATATGCAATTTTCTCAGTGGCCTTCTAATGTCCTGGGAGATCTCTCTTCCCCAGGATTCAAAGTCGCTTCATGAAAAAATGTTCAACCATAGAAAGAAAATGTTTAACTTCATTCTTGGTGATTTTTAAGTCAAAACAGAAGTTCATGAATAAAAGGTACCAATGGTGACAAATCTACTCTTTGGGTAAAGTCATCCACCGTTCACTTTTAGGAAAAATATCCACAATTGTAATCCTGGCCTTGATGCTTTATCACTCGCATAGGTAGATTTGCCACAGTTCAAAGAAAATGTACTATCCACACTGTTAATGTTACACAGTTCTTGGTTAACAGTTAGGACTTCTTGAATTAGGGTTTTTGACATTCAGAAGGGTATATTTGTCAGGGCGCCTTCTTGATACTACTACTTCTACTTCAAAAATGTTTTTTTCTACTTCCTTCACCATGAGAACAGATACCTCTTGTCCCACAGTATTTCACCTTTGCTTTGCCAACTGCAACATAGCATCTACTGATAACCAGATATGCCGCTTTAATTCCAGTGCTCTAGACTATTGCAACAGCTTTAATGACTTTTAGACAGACTTCGACAAGATACTTCAAGCTCCTCAGGTAGGCAAGGCACTCTTCCTATAAAAAGGGGCAGCCTCTCTGCCTTTCTTGTCTAACTGCCACAACAATAACCTGGGTTTGTTTTCAAGACTTACTTTTCTCAGGCTGTCACCTTCTTGGGCCTTACAAGTTAAGTCTGCTTCACGATAGTCCTTCCAAGCATCCAGTTTTCCTTCCCCAACTTTACCTCTGCCCTTCTCCCAGCTATCAGCCCATGCAATTACCTAGAAGCCCTGGTGGCACTTTCTTAGCTTTAGGTAATACTTGTGCACTTAGGCATTTTCAATGTTAGTAACTTCACAATGCAGCTGAATTGCTCTAAACTCGAAGAAAGGTTCCGCTTCACACTTAGGGCCTCATCAGGAGTTAGGCGGTAACCCTTAAAATCGGCGGTAACGCTATCAGCGCAGATTTTAAGGGTCCGTCGGATCACGAGTCCAAATACCGCCGGCGCCATTACAGCCGGCGCAAGTACAGCCGGCTGTACAAGCGTCGTCTGTAAAAGCGCCAGTAACTATTTGCGCTAAAACATTGCAATCACGAGTCCGGCGTAGCCGCAATTAGCGCCAGAAAAGCTGCGGACAATCTACCTAAAAATAACCCCAGCAAAAAGCTGGAGGTAAAAGAACATAGGCCACAGCAATAAGGGCCCAGGTGAAACCAATGCAAATCAGAGGCCTACATAGGACCCACCCATGCACAACACACCCTCCCCAACACCATTCCAGCAGTAGGAGCAGGGAGGAGACAGCAATAAGGGCCCGGGTGAAACCAATGCAAATCAGAGGCCTACAAAGGAGCCACCCCTGCACAACACACCCTTCCCAACACCATGCTGCCATTTGGAGCAGGGAGGAGACAGCAATAAGGGCCCAGGTGAAACCAGTGCAAATCAGAGGCCTAGAAAGGACCCACCCATGCACAACACACCCTCCCCAACACCATGCTGCCATTTGGAGCAGAGAGCCGTGATGTGGACTTCTACCTGCTGTGCCTGGAGCTACAGAGGCCAGCCAACCAGGCCAGGGCCCTGGGGGCGGAGGGGGTGGTGGGGATGAGGAGAAGGAGGAGGAGAGCAGCACCAGCAAGGCGGCCAGCCATCCCCAGGGTCAGGCCAACACCCTGGGACCTGACTGATGGCCAGTTGGTGACTGAATATCGGCTGGACAGGGCAACCATCACCCAGTTGCTGGACACAATCCAAGCTGACATTGGCAGCCGTATAGCCATCAGCACTGCAGTACCTCCGCTAGTGAAGCTTGTGTCTGTGGTACAATTCCTCGGGACTGACAGCTACCAACACACCGTTGCCATGATGCATGGCATGGCCCAGTCCACATTCAGTGCCATGCTGGGACAGGTGCGGGATGCACTGTTGATCCATGTCAATGAGCACGTTGCATTGCCAGCCACACAGGCACAGGTGAACCAGCTGAAGGGTCAATTCCATGCCATTGCCCAAGTTCCGAATGTAATAGCAGCCCTGGACTGCACACATGTACGACTCGTACCACCCCAGGCACATGAGGCAGCCTACAGAAACCGGAAACATTACCACTTCCTGAATGTGCAGATGACATGTGGCCCTGACCTCACCTTCAGCCACTACTGTGCCCGTTATCCAGGATCCACCCACGACTCCATGGTCCTGCGCAACAGTACCCTGACAGCGTACATGGAAAGGCACCGAGGGGAAAACACATGGCTGCTGGGTGAGTACAAATGTATACCATAATACATGTTAATTCACAACTGATGGGGCTGGTCACACACAATGAAATCCCTGAATGTCAATAGGCAGCACCAGCAGTACATCATTTCCAATCAAGCACCTTGCACAAGAAACCTTGGACATGTCCAACACAGCAGAAGACACCCATTCAGGATGTAAAAGACATGTGGCAGCACAGTGCAATATGGAAGGCCTTCCACCACAAAGCCTCCTGTGTGAGTAGCACTATGGCTCCAACACTGACACAGTACAAACATCCCACCCTGCCCACCCAACAGTCATGCAAATGTAACCCAAAAGTCTCTGCATCCACAAATGCACCACACATAAGCAGACTGAGTAATGCCAATGTACATCCCACAAACCCTGTACCCTGAATGTCCAATGAAATGCCTGGAGAACAGTACACAATAGTGACAACCAGCAAATGCAACAGCAGCCAAAGGGAATGGCATTGGCACATGAAGTAACCACTTCTCACATGCACAATCAGATTGAAGTGCCCCCTTCCCCAGTGACAAGTGAATGAGTACTGTTACATACTGAAACAGAGACGTACCAAGTTGTGAGTGTCTCATGGAATCAATGCTGCTCGTAGCACAGCACACTCCACAATGTTAGTGACCAAATGACAAGTATGGCAAAATGACACTGATGACTGAGCCCTGTACTCCCACTGAATTTACCTTGTCCCCAAACCTGCTTTCTCTCTCCTGCAGGTGATTCTGGATATCCCCAGTATACATGGCTCATGACCCCTGTGCGTCATCCACACACTGCAGCAGAGTGGGCATACAACATTGGCCATGCACGTACACAGATCTGCGTGGAGAGGGCATTTGGACTACTGAAGGCACGCTTCCGGTGCCTAGACCGTATGGGGGGGCATTGATGTATGCACCCGAAAAAGTTGGAAAAATTGTACTGACATGTGCCATGCTGCACAACATCTGCTGTCGCAGGAAAGTGCCACTGCCCCCTGATGCTCATGTGAAGCCACCTGGGGATGGGAGTGAAGATGATGACGTGCCTGAATGTGTTGCATGTGCACAAAGGGTATGCCTGAGGGAGGGGTGGTTGGCCAGACAGGGATTGATTGATGATTCTTTTTGATACAGGTGAAGGCTACATTTAACACTTGTCACTTCAACATTAAAGAGCACTTTATCACAATCAATACTGTCCATGCTTCGTGATTTTTGAAACGTGATTTATTCTCAGTTTAACAATCCCCGCTCCCCCCTGTGAACACCCAGCACACAATCCCCCCTCCCCCCAGTGAACACCCAGCACACAATCCCCCCTCCCCCAGTGAACACCCAACACACAATCCTCCCTCCCCCCAGTGAACTTCCCACAACAGTGCGGGTAGCTGCATGTTTGTTATCAGGGCACCCACAACAATGCCATGTCCGACTAGGATGGTCGTGGGCGCTTTCCTTGTCCAGGCCCCACTGGTGTGTGTGACCTCAGGTGGCACATAGAATGGCACCTAAGAGACGGCTCAAGGGATCCCTCCATGGGTGTAGTGGAGGTTGATGGGAATGAGCCGGTTGCTTGCATGTGCTGTCGGAGTAGTTTGTTCCCCTCCCTTGTTTGCTCAACAAGTGTTGATACTGCCTCGCATAACTCCCTCACCATTTGTCCAAACCCTGTCAGGGCTGCGGTGCATTGCTCCACCACTCTGCGTGTGCGCGCATTGTCAAGCGCTATGTACTTGCATCCATGGCGTATGGATGCACTGATGGCCTTGATGTTCCGGCTGTGCACCTTGGCCTTGGATTCAACTTTGGCCTGTTTGGCCTCGATCACGTCCAGTCGGCCCATCACTGCTACCCCTGTGATGAAGGGTACCCGTGGTATGGCAGGTGCCGGCCTGCCACTTGTGCGCTGTAGGCGGGGGCTGCATGGGGACATGTTGCCGGGTGGGATTGGACTGCCAGGCTCTGAGTGCCGGTCTTCAGGGCTGCCATATTATGGTGTGTCTTTCTGGCTGTGGTGTGTGGACATGACGCACATGCACATGTGGGGTTTGTGCTAGCTGTGTGCCTGGCCCTGGGGTCCCCTGTGGTGTCACCATCCCTTCAGCGTCACTGCTTCCTGGGGAATGCAGATGTCCTGCCTGATGCGCACGTGGAGGTGTCACTCCCACGTCAGGCTCTGATCCACAGGTGGGTCCCTCTGCATCGGGGCTATGCCTGGTGGCTTGGGGCGAGCTGGCCGTGGACTCCCTGCGGGCATGTGTGTGCTGCAGCGGTCTGGTAGGGCTGCGTTGTGGTGAAGTGAGAGGTGGCCTGTGTCGGTTCCCTTCCGTGCGGCCCCTTTGTGGGGTGGTGGTGCTGGTGGAGGTTCGCTGCCTCAGGCGCCTTGATGGTGTGGCCTCCTCCCGATCATCTTCATCCCATGGGGTTTGCCGTGTGCCGGTGGGGTACAAAGGGTGTGGTTTGAGTTCAAGGCAACCTACATTAGTATCAAGCAGTTCATGCCATCAAGTGGGATTGAAGACAGTATCAATCATGCATTCAACTTGCATTTTGTTCAGTCGCCATGTGGTGCTTGGTGTGAGTGTGGAGGTACACTGCATGGGTTTGTGTGACAAGATTACATGCAGGGTTGTGGTGCACTGCGCTCAGGGTCCTGGGGGTGTATTCTTGCACACTCACACTCTACGTAGCTGTCCCATGGCTATGGATGTCTGTTCCCTGCCCCTGCTATTGATGCACTGCACGTGCAGGGTAGTCTAGGCAGCACTACGGTTTAATGGATCAAGGGGTCACTTATGGGTGTCTGCATTGCCTCACATGCATTTCTTCACATTCATTCACTCAGGGTCTGCACGTGTGGTACTTTCACTTTCATGCATTTGGGGTGGGACTCACCTGCAGTCGGATCAATGCCAGTGCCTGCCTCCGCTCCACCAATTCCCTCGATGGTGCCGATGTCAATCAGGGCACTCATCTTCTCCTCCCAAAGTGTGAGTTTGGGAGCGGGTGGTGGCCCTCCTCCGGTGCCCCTGCTTGCACTCCTGTGCTGTGAGAGGATGCCGCGGACTCTCACATGCAGGTCGTTGAGGCACTTGCGGCAATCCTTCCCATCCCGGGGCACGCGCCCCACCGCAGCGACCCTTTGGCTGATGTTGCACCAAATCTGTGCTCTGCATTGGCCACTGGTTTTGCACTGCTGTAGCTCTTCATGATGGATCTCAGCCTCCTCCACCAGTACAGCCAACTCCTGGTCGCTAAATTTGGACTTTCTCACCCTGTCCAGGACAGACTTGCCCCTAGTGCGCTTCTGTGACATGATTCGGTGTTCAATGGGGTGGATGGCTTCCAGAGGCTGTGATATCCAACGGATTGCGATTTCCAAGCTGGCCGCCGCTTTGTTTCCCGTTCCGGCAGTGACATGTTTCCCGCGCGCTATTAGCGCAATATGGCGTTTGCGTATGGTGCGCCAGATTTACGGGTTCAACCGGTTGCACGCTATTTGTGCTACCGCCATGTCCCTGTGCACATGCATGAAAACTCGTGATCTGGCTGAATATCCGCCGGGGGGCTTGGCATTAGCGCTATTTACATTCGACGGGAAAGCAGCCGCATTACCGCCGAACTCGTGATGATGCCCTTAGTATGGGGGACCTCTTGGCTTAGGCAATGCTTGTTCGCTTCTTCAGTCTTTTATACTCTTGTGAATGAAAGGTATGTTCCTTTTATGCAAAGTGTAAGGTTCAGTCTTTCAGGGGAAACCCCAATTAGGCACACACGACTACTCTTTGATGTAGTTTGTCAGCTTTAAATGTGGTTGTGTAATTGCATTCCTATAGAAGCAAAGGATAGAGTTCAGGACTCCCTGGGGAAATCACAATAAGGCACACGAGGCCATTTGATAATGTAGCTTTCCCATGGTAATGACTGAAACTTTGATATTGTCTACGTAAAATTTTGTGTAATGGTCTTTGCAGCGTTCCATTCCCTTAATTAAGGACGCACAACCACTCTTTAAACAATTATAGTCTTTGGTTATTGGAACAATGGGTTTAACAGCGTTAGCTTCCTACACGAGTAAGAAGCCTTTTACTTGTAGACGCGTGTGTTACAATTAAATTTTTCAAGAGGTTTTGAACACAGCGGTCCACTTCTGCTCGCTGAAGGTCTTACGTGATTGGTAAAGGAGCTGGATAGGTTTGCCGGAACAGCTTCCGCAATGCTATAGAACACTGTACTTCACTCATTGGCTTCTGAAGCGTCTGATCATCGGGTTGCACTGCTTTCCCGACTTCAACTACAGCTTCTACTGCTTCTGGCTCACCAAGGACCCACACCCTTCAGCTGAACAGGTGTCTCCAGTCCGGCCACATACCTTGGGAGTCTCTTCTGCTTCCAAGACCCTCAACTTGACAAGGGCTTCTTGCCTCAGTGTTCGACATGCTAGCATCGCTGCAACCACAGCAATCAGGCTCACATGGGGACAACTGTTTCTCCAGCATGTCTTCTGCTGTGCAGCCTCTGCACTTCAGAGTTTGGGAGGACAGGACTCTATCAGGATATGCAGGTAATATCTGATGTCTTCACATTCCAGTGTCCCTCTTGTTCTCTCACTTCTGCTTTGTTTACTAGCCTTATGTCTTCCTTCTGCTTCCACTACTGCAGCCTGCACTCCTGCCAACGTTCCAGCTCCTTCCACTTCTTCCTTTTTTCTCTCTCTGAGGGGGCCTTTTCATGTGTCTCAGGTTCTATGATCATTTTCAGGTGTGTGCTATAAGCCTCAATTGCCCGACAACTGCAATAGCTACTAGGCTTAATTGCCTGGCTACTACATCTGCCTGCCTCTTCAGCCCTCTACCTCATCTCAGTGCTTTTGGAATTCTGGGATTTGTAGGTCTTTCAACAAAGTTACATTTTAGCATATTTAATTAACTTTTAAGGGTAGGTTTCTTTCTCTTAATGTTATTAAGAGAGGAGCTATGAAGATTAGCCTTTACAGAGGAAGCCAGTTTATTGAAGACAACATTTCCACATTCCTTTATAGTGTACTCTTGGGTTTGAGGAACATGTTTAGTTTGTGATACCAAAAAGGACCTTTCTTTTGGGAAAGTTTGCTCAGATTTTACACCATTAAGGTCCACAACTCGAGATCTAACATGAGAGTTAGGGACATTAAAATGACAATAAGCCATTACCCATCTAGGTCCTTTGAGGAAATTCTTCCTTCCAGAGGTAAAATTCTGTGTCTCATCCCACGGAATTACCTCACCACCTTGGGCCCTATCTCCTCCCAGGTGATCCTCTCACAGTACATTACCCCCAGGGTTGGGATCAGGAAGCGTCTGCCTTCCCCTGGCCACTTGGAAGGAGACATTAGGCAGGGTTTCAGTGAGGGATCTGCAGGATTCTTCACAGTGAGCACAAGTTCTTTGCAGCCTCTACTTATTTCAGTCATGCCATCAGCCACTTCCTGAACAAACATAATGCAAGTAAAGGGAGTTTGTGCTGATTGATGCACTCAATGTATTTCCGCTCAGTTCACAAAAATGCTAACCAATTACCGTCCACAATGAGGATGAAGGTTTGCCTGTATGCAGCTGCTGCCTCTATGAATGAAGTAGGAGTGTGCAAGTGTTGGCTTTCTTCAGCAGTGTGTGAACTCAGTGTGTAGGTGGGAGGAGGAGAAGTTGAGAAGGCTCTGGAAGCTGGACAGTATCTGCAGTAGTCAACGAAGGAGAACCGGTTGCTGCTTCAGGTGTTCGATCCAGTAATGAAGGAGTAAGGTTGTATACGCACACTAGCAGGTGTAGTTGATGGTAAGGCTTCTGAAGATGATTGTGGAACGTGCTCTTCTGGCACAGGTAAAGCCTTCTTGCACCCACAATCAATGTCCGTAACATTTAAGAGCCATCTTGGCCATTCCACCTGAGCTGAAGTACCAACCTCCTCAGATGTACATGGGTGTGAATACAATCAACCAGCTTAAGTGAATGGTAGGGTCCTTCAGGAACCTTCGGCAGGGCCTCCTTCCTCAGTATGGGCCAGAGTGTGGGTCAGTCAGGCGAGGTAGCCTAAGAGCGACAATGGTACTACTGGGTGAGCATGAGAAATAAACGATAAAGTAACACTTCAACTTCCCAACTTACAATTTCTGAGAGACCAGTGCACCTCCTCTTGTTTAGGAGATAAATCCTGCAACACTGCTAAACTAGAGAGGGTGGTGATTGGGGACTGGTTCACTGAAACACAAAAAAGCACATCAATAGGAGCCAAAGACCTTGGACGGCTCCGTTCTGGTGGATTTGTCAGCCAGAATGGCAGCCTGTGGAACGTCAGAAATAGGTAATTGAAGCGCCATGCATTTAACAATTGCGAGGGCAGAAGGAAGCACAGGGCACCTAATAAATCAGGTACATAAGGTCCATTTCATATATGAGGGTTCTGCCTGAAGTTGGAAACCCTTGCTATTTCCACAGTACTCTGAAATCCTGCATGATACCATGGTTGTTACCGGGAACCAGTGTCGATGGGAACAAATTTGTCTTTTGCTATAACACAGTCTTGAAAAAGATCAGCAGAGTCATCCGCTTGGGCATAATGGGCCTTTGACAAACAATAAGCTTAAATTACTTTCTACTGTGTACATAATGTGTTTCACACTGTACGTTGTATCTGGGGATCCCTTAAACAAAACCCATCAACATCCTTCAAGTATAATCTGGGGGTTAAGTGTTGCTCTGTAACAACTAGACAATTGTAGCAGAGCATCATTAGAGACTGTGGAACGGAGAGAAGCAGGGTCCAGTATAGAACAATGAGATTTATTCACATTAGCTTCAGAAATAAACAGCTTTTCATATTTTGTCAAATATGAGTTAGAGATGTGCTGAGTATCCGCTTGAAGGAGTAAAGCAGTAAGAGCGTGAGCTACTGAACGGTCACTGGGTCACCTAAAACCAGAGTGTCTGCCTTTTCCACCAACATGGTAGATGCAGAAATAGATCAAAGACAGCATAGCAAACCCTATAAAACAGGCTCCAGAGCTGAGCTATAGTAAGAAATAGGGAACTGTTTGTCACCGTGCAATTGAGTCAAAACTCCTAAAGCAATACCAACACGTTGATCACAATAAAGGGTTTATGGATTTCCGTAATTGGAAGACTCACTACATGGGCTTTGTCTAATTCATGTTTGATCTTGGTAAATTAATTGTCTACTTCCAGTAGCGAAGAGGCTTGGGGGTTGAATAAAGAGTACGAACCTGTATAGGTTTTACCATGGAGGCTAACCCTATAATATACTACCAGCAGTATCCAGCCATACCAAGAAAATCTCTTACATGTTTGCAGATTACAGGTTTGGGAACTCAGCGGATGACATCAATTTGACCTGCAGGCAGGTGTCTCTCCCCTGTGGTGATGTCATGGACCAATTAGTGAACTAGGATTTGACATAATTTAAGCTTTTCCTTAAAACCTTTCTGACCCATCAGAGCAAGCCCTGTAAACAAATCAAGGGAGACTGCCAGTAGCAGGTTATCTATGTACTGCTCCTGAACAGTAGAGAGGCAAAATAGCTCTTTAAAATCTGAGACAATGGGGTTGGCGCTCACAAAGCCTTGGAGAAGTCTTGTGATGGTATATTGCAATTCTTTATAAGTAATGGCAAAGAAATAGTGAATGATGAGGTGTATGTGCATTGAGAAAAAATGCAACAGATTACCTCTGTGGGGATGCAAGATAGAGGCTTGCAGAATTTGGATCAGCAAGAAAGATTGGCTTAACAGATGCATCCACAGCATGGATATCTTGCACAAATTAGTAAGTCTCCTAACCAGGTCTCTTAAGGGGCAGCACTGGGGTATTGCAAAATCTCCAGATCAGGACAATGATTCCTTGTTGAAGCAAAGACTCAATAATATGATTTATACCTTCTTCTGCTTCTCTTGAAATGGCATATTGTGGGTTATGGGAAACCTTTAACTAGGTTCAGAATGATCCGTACAGGTTCTTTGTTCAGTTGGCCTCCAACCTAATTTGTATGAGAGGACCATAATTGAGGTGAAACTTGGTCCAACAATTTCTGTTGTAAATGAGGGACTGTTATTCTGCGCTCTGTCCGTCATGGCAGGTGGGTCCTGTAACACAGCTACAAATTACAATTTACTAGGCACAGGGGTGTCCAGATAGATACCATTGTGGGAATAGTAAATTGTGCAAATATTTTTATATAGCAGATCAAAGGCTCATAGGTTTCAAAGGACTCAGCCGAAAAGCATGATGCTCAGAGATGGAAGCCAGCGTACAGTCACATTTAATGAAACAAGGTAGGGAATAAGCTGACCACCAATATCTACAGCATTTATAATTTCATCTGAACTTAGATCATGCAGACAGTTTGAAGCTTTCACTGTAAATCGGGAAGCTCAGATGTCCACTAGGCAAAATTCATTTTTATTAGTGGCAAAATAAGGAGCAAATGGATCAAGTGGAATTAGTGGTGCAACAGTGTGGCTGTCCTATTGGGAATTGAAGGAAGCAGGGAATGAGGACAGAGGAAACGATTGGGGAAAGGGTTGAGGAAAGGCATGCTTCTATGTTGGACTCGCCGAGTCAGACATTCCAGTTTCCAATTGTCGAAACCCTTATGATAATTGCACTGGCCTTTGCATGGATTGAGAGTAGATTGCTGCCTATTTGGGGCTTTGGCTGAATCAGGGCTGACAAATGGAGCCCTAGTCTTCCCTCTCAGCATCTGTGCCATTCATGTTCTATACCCTACTCTCCCTTGAGTGGGTTGGAGTTGTTTATTTATAAATTGGCGATTTATGAGGCACTTATACAGCAAGACAGTGTTTCAAAGCGCCACAAGGCACAAGGGGAGGGAACAAAGGAGCAAATAAACATTGAACATTGAAAATGAACAAATAGACACAGACAGCGGTCCTACTATTCCTTGTGACAGTCAGACCGTGCAAGTGCAGTGAAAAGAAGAGGGACACAAATGAATCTGTAATGCCATTAACCAAGCTTCTGTTGCCTTTTTTTGTCTTCTTGCCTTTTCGTCTTGGTACAGTCAGCTTTCCTAGGGCAGATTTATATTTAGTATTTGTGTAATTGATTGAGATTTAAATAGCGCTATTGCTAAAGCGCTGTACAATTTATTAACGAACTGCACAATAAATATGCAATAATGGTGCTTAAAACCTTGACCAGTGCATACAGTGTATGAGGCAGAAAAGATTGAGAGTAGATAATATTTGAGGCAAGTGTGGAGGGTGTTGAGAAAAGTGGAAGAGAGAATAGATTGGGGCAGCGAATTCCAGTGTTGGGGGTAGGAGATAAAAAGAGTAGAAGCAGAATTGAGCACAGGGTGGGTTGGGGGTGGAACGAAGGTGCAGTGATTGAGAAAAAGAGGGTGAGAGTGTTGGTAAGGGGTGATCCGAGATGAAAGGTAAAATGTAGCAAGACCATGGAAGCATTTGTATCCTATGTAGAGGAAGTGGGATAGTAGTCGAGATTCAAAAGGAAGTATGACAATAGAGAAAAAAGAAGGGGTAATAGTGGAATGGAGAGGGGGAGGGAACAGAAGACAAATGGCTGAATTAAAGACTGAGCAAAGTGGGGCAAGGTGAGAAGTGGGGAGTGTTACAAATATAGCAGAACCATAGTCAAGATGGGAGAACTTTAGAGAGAGGATGAGCAGCTTAATAGCATGAAAAGAAATGAAGAGGCAGGCTTTGTGAATGTTATAAAGATAGAAGTGACAGGTGTGAATGTTACTAGAAATGTGTAGAGAAAAAGAGACAAAAACAGTCATAAATGACACTGAGATTCCGGCCAGATATAGAAGAAAATGTGAAAGTGGCATGAGAGATTAAAGGCAGTGATGGGAGAAGGAAGAGAACTAGTATAGAAGAAGAATGGGAGGGGGGCTAGGACAAAACATTGGGGATCCCAGACTTGGAGAGGTGATGGGGAGGAGATGTATAGGAAAGGTCCTATCTGTGAGGTAAGAGTATAGTAATTGAAGGACAGATCCTGGGAACCCAAGTGGGAAGAGTGTGGAAAGTAGAGTGGAGTGATCAATAGTGTGGAAGGCAGCAGATACAGCTAGGAGAACAAGACTAGAAGACCACATGGGAGGGCAAGCAAAGAGTTAGTGATATGAAGAAGGGCCATTTCTGTAGAATTGTAAAGATGAAGTCCAGACTGGACGGGAAGAGGAAGAGAGTGTTGGTCCTAGAAGGAAAGAACATATAGCATGGCGAGAAAAGACTTAGAGACATGAAGAAGGGCTGTTTCCGTAGAATTGGAAGGACGAAGTCCAGACTGGACTGGAAGAGGAAGAGAGTGTTGGTCCTAGAAGGAAAGAACATATTGCATGGCGAGCAAAGAGTTAGAGGCATGAAGAAGGGCCGTTTCCGGAGAATTGGAAGGACGAAGTCCAGACTGGATGGGAAGATGAAGAGAGTGTTGGTCCAGGAAGGAAAGACCATATGGCATGACGAGCAAAGAGTTAGAGAAATGAAGAAGGGCCGTTTCCCGTAGAATTGGAAGGATGAAATCCAGACTGAAAGGGAAGAAGAAGAGAGTGTTGGTTCAGGAAGGAAAGAAATTGTTCACAGACAACGCGCTCTGGCATTTTAAAGAGAAAAGAAAGGAGGGAGATTGGCTGGTAGGGGAGTATCAAGGGAGAATTTTTTAGAATAGGAAAAATTACTGTGTGCTTGGAGGGAAAAGGGAAGGAAGAAGGGGAGAGAGAAAGATTGAAAAGGAACTTTAGGTAGGGAAAAAGAAAATGATAGACTTTGGAGACCAGAGAAGAGGGTAAGGGATCAAATGGGGGGGGTGCATTTTGGTGAGCTATTGTTAAAAAGAAAGCAGTACCTCAGTCAGAGACCAAGAAAAAGTAGAAAAGGGGTTTCTAAAATCGTACAGAGAAGTCTGTCAGTACATTCCTTCAGGTTTCCTCTTGAGGGTTCGTGTAAGGGCCAGTTGCATTTTTGTCACAGTAGGGTAAAGGTGTCTGGAGGAATAGCAGCAATAAGCAACTGGTTCAGAACATGTCTGGTTATAACAGTTAATTATCAGCTGGAGTTCTTCCGGCACTAGGTAATTGTCACACAATATTTTTCATGGAGCCATGTGGAGGTGTGGGGTTATGAAATGATTTAAAGACATAAGGCACCCCATGCTGAGGGTGCAGTACCAAACATCTTTGAGCCATCTCTCACATAATGTATAAAAGCCTGAGAGGAATCACGTGACAGGGCTCACCAGTGATTGCACAGGGGCGGACTGACTGCATGCCGGAGTTTCACTCAGAGTAGATTGTGGGCTCTGTAACTCAATCTGCCTCTGATTGCAGCTGATCTGTGGTAGGTGCAATATAGAAATACTGGAAGTGTCAAGAATATCACTGTGAGATCCTTTTGGTGAGGGCACCCCTTAAATTTAATGGATAGGGTCGGCTATTGCCTTTATTATTTCTCGGGCTGCAATATTTTCTCTGAAGTCCATTCCTATCTTCAGTTGATCTTTCAATTGTTCCCCGTGCACCTTTCAGGTTTCTAAAGTCTGATTTTTTAAAATTGTTTGGTACCTTCGGTATACCACTCTAAAAAGGAATCTCACTATTTCTGATGGACTTTTTCCCCATATAGTACCATAGCTGCCATAAAGTGATAATCTTATCTAGATCAAACATGCCTAACTCAGGGAATTTTCTCAGGAGGATAGCTCAGGGCAAAGTGTTCTCGACATGGAGCAGCACAGGTTCGATCCCCAGCTTCACCCTTAGAAAACTCTGGGTATTAAGCGCGTTATAAATAACCAATCATATCATATCAATAATTGCTTAGTGATGTCTTCTATTGTCAAATGAGTCCGATTGATCAATTAACTTGCATGCCTTTGGTGAGTAGTTTATGTACATAAAATACGCTGGACTCTAATTTGAGGGGGAGGGGCACTTCCTTTGACCCACCTTTTCCCATCTTCACAGGAGTAAAGCAGGGAATGATTTATACAGGAATCTGTGCTGCCCCTTCACAATGCCCCACAATATTGCACCGAGGAAGCACCTGTGTGAACCTAGCATGGTTCGAAAAAAGACCTGCACACAGCCTCTCGTGTTGTAAAAGCAAAGGGAAATATCGAGGCTGAGTACCCCAAAAGAAATTCACCAAACACAGGCTTATAAAGATTCACAGATCTTTATTCTAAGACTGTACATTTTACACAGAAACAAAGTATAAGATAGCTATCTGGCCTTCAGTACATCACAGTGAATACCAGCCCATTCGGTGTGAGAAGCGAAAGGTACTGGGCATCTAAACAGTTATGCTTTTTATACATTTCCAATTATAATGTCCAGCCCGTCTACAGGTTAATGATTCTCAGTCTAGGGTTCGTGCCGAGTTCACATCTAGTTTGCCCCACTATATGCATGTGGATCATCTTCAGTTTACATGTCAACAAGTCACAATGGCAACAGTGTATTCTCGGATTTAACAATCAGCCTTAACACATGTCTTATACAATGCAATTAAGCCAGTGTCCACGTTCAGTGTTGGCACAACATTGTAGTTGATGTATGACCGCGGATCGGACTTGTTGGCACAGGTAATCCTCTGTCTACAAGTCAGGCATGGGACAAGGTCTCTTTACTCGACCCAAACATTCGGCCAAAGGACAGTTTAGACATTAACTTATGTACAAAGGTCAGGACGGCTCAGTTACAAGCGGGAAACACTGTCCACCATTTTAGAACACAGAATCACTTCAGAATAGAAATCAAAATGGCAGACCAACCTAAAATGGCAACTAAGTTAATCTAAGATCGGAACTTTGCAACGCGGATTTCTTCGCAGAATGACTGGGCTTAGGCCAATATATACAATAAAGGAGGCACAATATCATATTCCGTTTAACGAACCCTCCTTTTGGCCTAAGCCAAGTCCATACTTCCTGAATCACTATCGGAGGTATCAATTGCCATGAGGTCAGATACTGAGGTTTCCTTCAGCACAAATTCATTAGATATTTTCTTTGGGGCGTATACCTTGTGCCCTAATGTATGCATCACTTGTGCACAACATCCTCCTAACATCGAACACATAGCATGAAGACATTGTATACAACAGCAGAAAAACACCAGAATACCTAAAATAATCAGCAAGACCGAAAGTATCTTCCATCTCCAAGATCGCAGGAAGTCCCAGAACCAAGCACTAAGATCCCAGTTTCCCTCGGGAACATGCACCTCTGAACTGAGAACATGCAGATTTTGATTGGCCCTAAAGATAGTTGGGGAGGAATCTGGCTGGAAAACACAGCAAGCGGAACCCACTAATTTACATACCCCACCACGTTCAGCCAGGACGACATCTAATACCATCTGGTTCTGAAGTGCCACTAACCGTATTGCTTTCTGTTCTAAAGTCATATTATAGAGTATGTCAGTGGTCCGATTGATGGTCCTCTCCAGTACTCTCGCGAGTCTTCTGATATCTTCAGAGTTCAGTATTTGCCCCCGAAATGGCACAAAGGATTTAGCTACATTGCCCAGAACCTGTGCTGAAGCATCGCCATTCTCGTCCCGTCGTGGACGAGCCGTTGCAATTTCTATAGTGCTAGCAATGAATACCCCGGGTAACAGAATCCCTAAATAACAGGTCCCCTGCCAATCCCTGGGCAACCATGGAAATGCTACATTACCGCAAACAAAGTAGACAGGTTTACCTACATACAAAGGTCTGTCCTCACTAGTCAAATTCGCAACATTGGCGAAACCCTTGAAATCACCCATTGACTGAGTACCATTCCTCTGTATGCAGAAAGAAACTGAATTGGAGCTGTGGTTGATAATATAAGAAGGTGGAGTGGCATCCCCATTGCCTATAGGAGCCATATTGAAAGAGATCAAAGATTGAAAAGGACCAGACAGTCTATCAGAAAGCCGAATAGAAGCAACATTAGGCTTGCTCCTATTCGCAAAGAGTGAGCATCCCATGGGCGTTAGAACACGTTTCTCAAAATCGTTCAAGTTAGTTCCATCAAAGTTCCCCAAGATGTTATCGTTCCATCGGCCAAAGAATAGTGCCCTTAGAGAAGCATAGCATGCAGTTGTCAAAGGTAAAGGATGAATATACCAACCCAGCCCCTTATCCCTGTGTTGCGGCATTTGTAGCATTCATAATGAGTAATAGCATATTGTTATGGTAACTCTGTCTGTGCTGAGAGTGTCTAGGAGATAGAGTGTGCAGATGCACAAAAGACGTACAAACAGTGGGTACATTTTCAGTGGGTAACACATTTTCAAGCAGATGTACTTCTTCCAGATACCAGAATCCTAAGGCAATGACTATTGTAAAACCAGTTAACATTATCACAAGACAACAATACATTTTCAGGGCCCACACATTCAATTGTTCGTTTTCACGGCCGGTCACACAGTCTCTTATCTGTTCCGTACTAGTGGGAGCGGTTACAGGCATTGTTTCTTCAAACGATTGCACCAAAGTTATTGCTGGCGATCTCCTGATCAAGCGTCTTCTTAGTCCCTTCACAAACCCTAGCCAACAGAATCCCCTTATCTACAAAAGAACGGGCCAAAGAGACAAGCCCTTCGACGATTTTCCTTAATGGCACTGCTGAACCGTGCAGTAAATCTACTTCCTCGGACGCAGATCGTACCTTGTGATCCCTGGTACTGAATGATCTGTGAACAACGGGTCGTCACTCCCTGATGGAAGCGGCGAATGCAAAGCGAGATCAGACACAAGATTTGGAACAAATTTTGAAAAAGGAACTGTTGGAGAGTGTGGAGATAAAGTGGCTGTTTCCCCTGGCCCCACGGGCTCAGGGAGAGTCTCTGACGCACACTCGATGCTGGTTGCTGCTTCGTGATCATTGGTTACAATATTGGAGAGGGGTTCTGTGTCTTCTGTAGCGTGTGGCAAAGGGTAGAGTATGCTCTTGATGTGAGACACATGGTTTCAATGCCTCCTTCCCTCCACTCGCACAGCGGTCTGTGTGACCAGGAAGACTTGATGGGGGCCCCGCCAACGAGGTGCGAGGCAAGAAGATCGCTCAAACGACTTGGTGAGGACCCAGTCTCCCGGACATATGCTGTGACCGGGGCCCTCGTATTTTACAGGTAAGGCCTCTCGCACCTGCTGGTAAATCAAATACAGATTTTTAGTTAACTGCCCATAGTAGTCAGAAAGAAGTACATTTTCGACCTCACGTAAAGAATGGGGCTTCGGTATGTTCCAAATGTTAGCTGGCCTACCCATGACCACCTCAAATGGAGAGAGGCCAGTCTTAGTTTGAGGGGTCGTTCACATGGATAATAACACGATCGGTAAGGTGTCCGGCCATTTTAGTTTGGTGCCGGCACACGTCTTAGCGAGCTTGTTCTTGATGATGCCGTTATGTCTTTCTACTAAACCAGCGCTCTGTGTGTGTCTAGCCGAATGGAACCATTTATCGATCTGTAATCCCGTGCATATCTGCAGAATTACCGCAGCGATAAAATGTGGACCATTATCCGACCAGATGACTCTTGGAAAACCAAACCTAGGAAAATATTCCTTCAGCATGGTCTTTTGCCGTTGTCATAGCTGTGGCATCTTTGACAGGAAAGGCTTCAACCCATTTACTAAAAGCACAGATAACCACTAGTACGTATTTGTAGTTATTACAACGCTCCATTTCAATGAAATAGAAGTATATTACCTCGAAGGGGGCAGAAGGTGGACCAAAACTACCCCTAGGCGTCGATGTGCCCTTCTCAACATTATGCTGCAGACAAATCATACACCCTTGGACAAAGCGCTTGGCTACCTTAGGGATTTTGTTATTTACTCACACACTGCAACATTTTGGTGACTTTACGTGCACAAATATGGGTGAGACCATAAACCATAACACCCATCATCATAATATACGCATCAGGCAGTAACCATTTCCTTCAACTTTGTCCACCCAGCACCCATCATCATCCAATTTTGCCAAACCCTCAGCCCATTTCTTAGATTCCTCTAACGTGGCATCGGCTTGAATGTTTCTTACAGATTCAATACCCTCATCCAAAATACAGGCTTTTGTGGCTTCCCTTGAAGTATACATTTCTAAAGAGAGATCAGTGGCAGTCTGTTTGGCTAGCTGATCAGTGAAAGCGTTCCCTTTTCCGACATTATCTATAATCTTCTGATGTGCTGCGCATTTCATAATTGCTAGCTGAGTAGGGAGTGCAAGCACTGAGAGTAACCGTACTATCAAGGAGCCATGCTGGATTTTAGTGCCATGTGAGGTCAAGAAATCGTGTTCTGCCCAAAGTCTGCCGAAGTTGTGAACCACCCCAAAAGCATACTGTCAATATATATATTTACGGGAAGCCCTTCGGAAAGTTTGCAAGTTAGGGTCAATTCTATAATCTCTGCGGCTTGCGCGGAGTTATGCGTGATTCTTTTGGTCTCCACGACCGTGCTCAATGTGGTGATTGCATAAGCAGCTCTGGATGTACCATCTGGGAATTTGAAACAGGAGCCATCACAAAACAGCTCCCCTTGTGGATTGTTCAAAGGAGTGTCCTTTAGATCAATTCTGCCTTTGGTCTCTTGCTCTGTAGTGTAAAGGTAGTCATGTGACTCTACCTCACTGCAAGCAGTATCTTGCGGGAAAGGTAAAAGTTCAGCGGGATTAAGAACACAACACCTCTTTATTTGGATGTGCGGTGCAAACCAGATCAATTTGTATCTCATTAATCGTGCAGAGGTGAGGTGTTGTGTTTGTGTTCTGTTTAATAGAACATCTACAGAGTGAGGTACCATCAGGGTTAAAGCATGGCCTAGGACCATTCCCTCGCTCTGTTTTACGGACGCAGCAGCGACAGCTTGCAAACATCTTGGTAAAGCACATGCAACAGGATCAAGGGCGGAAGAAAAGTAGCCGCACAGCCTATTCTTCCCTCCATGTTCCTGCGTTAATACAGCCAAAGCACATCCATCACATTCATGCACATACAACATGAAGGCTTTTTCATAGTTTGGTGTGCCCAAAACTGGTGCCGAGCACAATGCAGCCTTAAGCAGATCAAATGCTTGCTGGTGCTCCAGGTTCCACGGGAATGGCGAAGAAATGCCCTTCTTCATCAAAGACAACATTGGTTTAATCACTAAGGAGAAGTTCGGGATCCACTGTCTACAGTAAGAAGTCATTCCTATCAATGCTCTAACTTCCTTCTGTGTATTTGGGACAGACATGCTAGAAATGATTTTTATCCGCTCAGGCATCAACCTTCTTCCCTCCTTTGACAGGTGATAGCCTAAAGAGGCGACCTCCTGTCGACAATACTGACATTTTTTAAGCGAAGCTTTGTGTCCATGTTCAGGTAGGTGGATAAGCAACAACACAGTGCCCTCCTTAAAAGCGCTCTCTGAGTCAGCAGCCAAGAGTAGATCGTCTACACACTGAAGCAGTGTACAAGTAGCGGGCAACTCGAGTGTGTCGAGCTGCTCTTTCAAAGCCCTGCTGTAGATGCTAGGACTCTCTGCGTAGCCTTGCGGTGCACGGGTAAAGGTAAATGAGCGTCCCCCTAAGGTGAACGCGAAAAAGTATCTGCTGTCTTTGTGTATAGGAATAATGAAGAAGGCGTTCTTTAGATCCACAACACTAAAGTGAGTAGCTGAAGCCGGAATCATAGTTAGTATAGTCGTCACATCGGGTACAATAGGAAATTGTGGAGCAACGATCTTATTGATGGCACGTAAATCAATAATGAAACGGAAGGGAAATGCACTATCGCCTTTTTTGTACACAGGCAAAATCGGACTATGGCACAAACTAGCTGCAATTTCCTCAATCACCACTCGATGCACAAAATCGGAGACTATGCATTTCAAATCTTGCTCACCATCGGCCGAGATCTTATACTGGGGAATACGCGGCAACTTCACTCCATGTTTAAAATAATCTTAACAGGCTCGATTTGCAAAACACCGACATCATTGTCGTCAATTGCCCATAAACTCTCCGGAACATCACTGAATTCCGGCGGCAAAGGTCTGGTCAAGAACTGATAGACAGAAAGTTGCTGTGGTGAAATCGTCAAACGCACTCCATCAGAAGAACAATGAATTACTGCATTTAATTCCTTCAACTGAATCAACCCCAACAAATTCTCTCCTCAATTCGTCAAAATGAATGGACAGAGGTCCGTAAATGGAACCAAAGTAATAGGTACCGGCGAAGAAACTGAATAGAGTACTGGCGTGCCAGAAAACCCTACAGAAACATTGGTTGGCCCTAACAGTGGAATGTTTGGAACCCGTGAATGGTCAATGGAACACTTTTGTGCCCCTGTATCTATCAAGAATAGATGTTTCCTATTTCCCACTATCATCTCAATGTAGGGACCTTTCTGATTAACGGGAATAGGCGTTGGTTCCAAACCCTGCTTCGGGCAATCCTAGCGAAAGAGAATGTCCTCGAAAGGAAGTTCTTCAGAGAGGTAAACAGCAGAAGGATGATCAAAAATGTTTCTATTATCCACACTTGGTGCCTGATTGTCCTGTGAGAAAGGTTGCTGTGAATCCTGCACCTGACTTCTACCAGGACCCCCTGCCCCAGGGTGGCCTCTGGATCGTCTACCCATATTACCAAATGCGTTGTTCGACCTCTGATGGAGGATCAGGAATTGTGCATGCCAATGACCCTCTTGTCTACAATAAGCACACTGGTTTATGTTTACAGGACCCAATGGCACATTTCCCTGGGGAACATACTGACCCCTAAATTGCGAATTACCCCCTCTATGGCCTCTGACAATTTGCTGCAATAGAACTTTTTTTTTTAAGTCTCCTTTTCTCTTTTCAACTCTTTCTTTTTCGTGATTGACACGATTCTCATAGTACCGAGCCATATGCAATACTTCTGAATGAGACTTTGCCTGCAAGCGCTCTCGGAGGACATCATTTGCGACTGGATGTCAGGCAGCAATTCAGGCACAAATTTGTCTACGAAAAGCCGTTTCCCAGACTCTGTGCACAAATCTTGTCCACTGAAATCTGAAAACACTCAGACCTTCCTTGCACACAGGCAGTAAGCTTGTCCCAAATAATCCTTCTTTCTGGAATTATAGTTTTTAATTTCGTAACTATTCTATCAGGCAAAGTTAGTATTACCTGTGGTGGTCTCTTGCCAGTTGGCCTTCCTCTGTCTAGCCCAACCATGTTATCCCATGTATCTCCTAACCCTGGTACATCATCTACAGTCCTAATCTGTTTCCACAAGTCAATAGGCAGGAATACGGGAAATAACAAATCAATATTGCTTGATTTAAATACTGATAATTGCAAAACAGACTCTATTTCTTTATAGAACCCTGTCGGATTCTTCCTAATATCGGGAATAGATTGTTTAATGGTGTTCACTTCCTGTCTCAAGGACGCAACGTGAACAAACTGCGACACGTAATGTGCAGGGATGTCTTGAGCAACTGCACCTGTTGCAGGATCAGCTGGAATCTCAACTTTTGGGACAAATGTCAGAGGAACCTTCCTCATATACAACTGAGTAGTAGGCAATTCCGAACGCTTACTAAACAACAGAGCTAGATTGAGCACTAAAGCAGCCGAAGAAGTGTCAAATGAAAAAACCCTCTTATAAATATTCAATAATTCTGCGGGACAAGAAATCTTTTTCTTTATACATTCATCCTGCAGGTACTCTACCATTACCTGTATCACTTTCCTCTGCATTTCTGACGTATACTGACTATACGTGTCATATACTTCAACTGGATTTATTGACGTGTCTGAGATCCACCTAATCGCATCTTTTGTACAAATTCGTGTTTCCTCATTTATCGACTTACGACAAGGAAAGAACCGTTTCTGTACTAACATAGCGTCCAAACTATTACCATCTACATCTACATCTTTATTGCGTAACCTTTCCAACTACCTTCTATACACAAAAACCCTCTCGACATGCTCATGTAATTTCTCCGCAGTATCTCTATAAAATGCTAAAGTATTCAGATCCCTTAACCCTTGTGGGAGATCTATATCATTTAGCCTGTTCCACATTATACATAACTGAATTCCCAATCCTTCAATAAAAACGTTTTTCTCAGGACAATTGTCTAAATTATAAAGTGTGGCAAGAACATCAGCTTGTTCACCCCTCTCCATTCAATGTTTAGCCCAAGCAGTCAATTCATGCTTTCTCTCTGAAGACACAGAATTACGAGTTACAACCCTCGATCCCGCTCCCCGATCTACTACAAGCGGTGTAGAACCACTTGGAAGAGGGAGAGTAGGCAAACCTTGTACGTTCCGAAATAGAGGTGCTTTCACTGGTGCAGCAGACAGACCCCCACCAGACCCGTAACAGCAGGCAAAGGTGGAGGAGCAGGCGGGGGAGCAACAACAAGAGGAGGAACAACAGCCGGAGGAAGAGGACCATTCAGAGAAGCAATAGGGGCAGCAGGAGGAGCTACGGGAGGAGGAATAACATCAGGAAGAGGAACATACGAAGGTGGCGCAGTGGCACCAGGCCTTCGCTGATTTTAAAGTTTGTCGATCACCTCATCAGATACATGAAAGTCTTTAGAAGGATACATTTTCTGGATACCAAGTGAAAAAGCCTTATCCATATTCTTAACTGACTCAGACTGTTTATTCTGGTCATATAACAGTGCTTTTTTGGAAATTTATCATATGACAGCACGCATACTTTTCCATACTCTTAAGTTGCTGCATAGCTTCTTTCTTCTAATTCTGTAATACATCAAATGCTGCAGGTCTAGCCTTTTTTCGTTAATAATATGGATTCAAAATATTTAATACAAGAAATTTCAAAACTACCATTGATTGGCCACTGAAGTTCAGAAACATGTCTAGTTTGTTTGTGCCAAATATCATTAAACACTATACTACCAATGCCATGCTAACAGTACATAGTACACGCCGGCGACCCCTCCATTGGTGTCGATCGGACAAATTCCAAAGATTGTCTGTCACTGCGGAATAACGCCCTGAAGCAGGCAGACAATTTCCCAGGCATATCAGAATACTGGTGTTACCTAGTCAATAATTGTACTCGCGAGTGCAATGAGCCAAAACTAATTATCAGGATAGTTAAGAATTGGGTCATGACTCACCTGATCAAATCCTAAGGAGGTCCAATCAGATTTCAAAGTACTAATAAATGTCCCACGTGGTTGGTGATTTCGGCAAATCTGCACGCCTCGATATATGGACCCTCGTCAAGTTGCCGACTCAGACCGCGGGCTCACCGTCCAGGGATCGGGACGTGCAGCGCTGCTGAGGTGGCGCTTCTCATCCAAGAAAGGGGCCCCCTTTTACACTGTCCGATCCTGGTCCGATAGTCGTGTCAACCTTCAACGTTGGTCCCTGTTCGGGCACCATCTATAAAAGCAAAGGGAAATATCGACTGTACAGTTTACACAGAAACAAAGTATCAGATAGCTATCTGGCCCTCAGTATATCACAGCGAATACCAGCACTTTCGGTATGAGAAGCGAGAGGTACTGGACGTCTAAACAGTTATGCTTTTTATAAATTTCCAATCATAATGTCCAGCCACTCTACAGGTTAATGATACTCGGTCTAGGATTCGTGCCGAGTTCACATCTAGTTTGTCCAACTATATGCATGTGGATCATCTTCAGTTTACGTGTCAACAAGTCACAATGGCAACAATGTATTAACGGATTTATCAATAAGTCTTAATACATGTCTTATACAATGCAAATCAGCCAGTGTCCACGTTCAGTGTTGGCACAACATTGTAGTTGATGTATGTACGCGGATCGGACTTGTTGGCGCAGGTAATCCTCTGTCTACAAGTCAGGCATGGGACAAGGTCTCTTTACTCAACCCAAACATTCGGCCAACGGACACTTTAGATATTAATTTATGTACAAAGGTCAGGATGGCTCAGTTACACGCGGGAAACACTGTCCACCATTTCAGAACACAGAATCACTTTAGAATAGAAATCAAAATGGCGGACAGACCTAAAATGGTGACTAAGTCGATCTAAGATCGGAACTTTGCAACGCGTATTTCTTCAGACAGCGACTGGGCTTAGGCCAATATATACAATAAAGGAGGCACAATATCATATTCCGTTTAACAGTGTCTCTGCCTGAGCATATCCTGGATCAAAAAACGATGCAAAATTTCTCGTGGCAGTGCACAAATCTAGCACGGCTTGGAAAAAGCTGCAAGAAATTTCTTGTGTGGCTGCGTGAAACTGCAACGGATCGGAAAAAAAGACCTGAGTGAGGTTTCTCATCACGCTACATGCAACTAACATGGGAACGAAACACCACGCTCAGCGTAAAACCACACAAAACCAGGCGAAATTTCAGTGACAGTAGTACCGTAATGCTGATTTCATGGAACGGGTAGAAGTGGACTCCAGTGCAGATTCCACACTTTATTGCTTTGAAGTGTCTTGAAGCTGCTGGGGCAAAAGGCCAGGTACTGTGAACTCTTTGAGGTTCATAAAGTTGAGTATATAAACTTTGGTGACAGTAACTTATACTTTGCTCCAAAACAACGTAGCTGCACCTGAGAACACTAGTTATAAAAACTAACATAGCATCAGTATGGTGCAAGTCTAGTGCTTGACCTCTCAAAAAGAGGCTTATAAATTCTAGTCCAGCATGCAATATATTTCTTCCACAAAGCAGAGTGTAATGCGTTAGCCTATAGAAGAGTTTTTAGGTAGCCTAACCAAAGCCGGTGAAACTGGAGTATTGACGCTCATTTCCCAGCTTTACCACCAGACCATTCTGTGAGCCTGGACAGACCATCTTTTCGCAGTGTGTAGTATTGTGCTGTATTCAGTGAACAGTTTTGCCTTCTCACATTCTGGTGGCATTCTGTAGCCCATTGCCTGTCATTTATTTTCACATAAACTATATGAATGTGTGTTGAAGGGGACCTAGACAGGACAGAGCTGTACAAATGTCACATGCTTCTGGCAAGCTTATTTTCATGTCTGGTTATTCCCCAAAAAGTAGTTTTCTTCTAGAATGTCAAATGTTCTTCATAACAAGAACAACAATCTCCAAGTCCGTGCCAATAAGGAGGCTACCTTATCACAGCGTTCCTTTTGTTGTATATATTTAAATCTTGAAAATGCAGTAGTACAATCCAGATGACAATATTAATCTCAAATCAGTTAGGATTTTACTACTAGCAGACTACCATGTATGATGAAAAAATAAACCTACAATAATGCTCTTTGAATGACATGTTTCTGTATACATTTTTCTCTAAAGAAATATGTTAAGATTCATTTATCAAGTGATTTGTGTCATTTGAAATTCTGCTCTATAAAACAGGGGATTATTTTATCTCTTGCAAATGTTGAGGTAGTTAATAAAGGTCCCACGGGTAAAGAGAATCTTGAATTGCAGGTGCCATTTTGGGACTGGGGTGACGGCGATGTTGCAAATTGGCACAAATATAGTGTAGTTAATGTGAATGGGATAAATGTTACTTTTACAGTTATTTGTGTAAGATGATAGATTTTTAGATTTGCACATGTACAACAATATAATGACTGCTTTGTTGATATGGTATATATACAATTTAAAGACTTGGAGTGCCACTCAGCCTTAATGAGAAGCAAAGAGTTAGACATGTGCATGCGAGGTAGAAGGTTGTGAATGGAGATTGTGATGAGGGGACACAGTAGTCCATAAGCCACACGTGCATCAACATACATACGCAGGATGCTTTTTGGGATATCTAGGAGATATGGGGGACATTATGTATGAATGATTCTGTGTGCTGTGTGCCCCTATTTTATGGCCTGCTGCTATTGTGGAAGACAGATGTAATCTCTGTAAGCACATGGGAACCTGTTATTGAATGATGGAGGGATTTTAGCCAGCTGGTAGGACTGGGTGTAAGGACCAGACAAGTAAAGTGATGCAAGGGTGCCTTGCAGGGAAGGTGCACCAATAGATTATGGATCTTCAATTGATCAATCAGGGAGTGAGTGGAGACCATGTGGGCGATAACACCAGCAACCATAGATCAAAAGGAAGTTTGTTTGTTCCCCTCCTCTTCACATCAATGGAATTTCTATAGAATGGCTGTGTGCGTCACAAGTGGGGATAAAGGTTTCCAACTAGATGGAACCTGTAATAATTGAAACTGTATGTAAGTTGTGTAAACTGTGTAACTAGGAGATGGGGATGTGACAAAATATGGAAGGACCCCAGAGAGGGGTGTAGTGTAAATACAAAACATGCAATTATAAGGTTGAAAAGGATGGTGCTTGGATGAATGTATCCAATAAGAGTGCAGGAACTGAAGGGAATATGGTTACATTTTATAGGTCGGACCAATAATGTGTGGGGGGTTGACTTTGTAACAAAAACTGTGTGAGTGTTTTAACTGTTGCAAATTGCATAAAATGTGTGCCCTTTGTGTGGTTCAGGGAGACTCTGGTTAGTTTAGCTCTTTGATGTCATCTTGCCCCTCCCGGCCGTTTGTACAATAAACGTTCTTTACTGACAAACGTGCACTTGCTCTTTAAGTGGTGGGCCATCTTTGGGTTACGGTGATCAAAGTCCCACTCTTACACAAGTCAAACATTCACAATTAATTGCACTTGTCAAATAATTTGCTCAGGTGTCGAAATTGCCTACTTTTCCCAAATCCATCTCCACCACTTAAGCAAAGTATGTGACCATGGGCAGCTCATTGAGGCTAATAGTACATAACCTGTCAAAATTGCCAGACCTTAAAGTTGTTAGTCCCCAAGAATTATTAAGTTTTCAGGGTATTGGCTTTAAAAAGTCTCACTCGAGGTTTAATTGGATATAGTGTAGCTTAAGATGAAATAAGAAAGGAATGTTCATGCAATGCACATAATAATGTACTTTATTTCTTGGCTCACTCGTAGCAACACCATTTTAAAACCAAAGCTCTCTTTTAATCTCAATTTCTGTTTGTATATGTTCACCTTTCTGATCATTTATAATCCACATCCTCTTTCTGTGCTGAGTGTTTCTTCCCAGTTGCTTCCAAATGGTCTCCTGTATCCATGTTTGAGCACTTGTTTGGATATTCTTTGCATTTGATCATCTATGTCATGCATCTATAAACAGCTAAGTAGTTTTCTCAGAGCTTCTAATGCATCTCTTGCATTTGTGCTAGAGCCCATATACCATTCTCATACCATTCTCATGTTCTACAAAGGCCCCCCTACATCCACATTAGGGACAGGTACCTTTGTCATGGCTTCTAAACTTATAATTCAAAATGTAATGTAAAGTGGTTTTCTATAACAAACCTCTGCGATTTCTGCAGCATCATTGTGCCTGACCATGGAAGAAAACCCGGAGGTGGGGGCTGTAAATTGCTAGGAAGGATAGAAGGAGAAGCAAGTGCAGAACCTGGGATGTTGACAAGTGCAATCTGCAATTGCCAGATTCCCGAATGCCGGTGTTCTTCCAACTGCTTTGTGTATGTGATACTTGGCCACTGGTTTCATCCACAGGGCAGAAAATCAGCCAAATAAAGGTCTCTTGTTTCTTTCTCGAAGTAGATTACTTAATTGTAATTTACTTTGTGTACATTACATCAAACTACTTCCAATGTCTGTTGGTATTTCTGGGCTAAATGGCAAAAGGATCTCGGCAGGGGTTTGCAGTGTGGGGGGGGGGGTAGTGAGGGGGTAGGGACACATGGGGACCCCCAAAACATTGAAGTAAAATTTGAAGAAATGTACACAAAGTAATGTTTTTCATTGAAATGACATAGAACCCAGATAACATATGCTCTGGTATATACACCTTTCTCCGGATGTACTTTGGCTGGTGGGAGCCCATTTGCATATGCCCAAGCACCATATATCATGAAAATGCCCCGGGTTTTCTGTGGAACCAGGTCATGGATGCCCCCAGGGAGTTGTATTCCCTTGAGGATCCAGGCAAGGGCTACGAGGCTTGCCTGGTGCAGAGGCTTTTAGTTCTGTCCCTTGTTAGCAGTGGGAAGGCCACTGCACCCCTTACAGGTGAGATGGGCATCACCCGCCTCATAAGTTGGAGCAGGGTGAGAAATCCCTCATAGTTCACCATAGTGAACTGGGGCGCTAAAACACAGGACCAGGAAGAAGTGGGCCAGCCACTACCCCCTGATGTGGACGATGAAGGGCAAGCTGGTTATTATACCCTGGGAATGTAACTGGTAGGAAAGAAGCAGGTGAGTGCTGCTTCACCGTGACTGTGACTTGTTAAGCTAAGAAGCATCTGGGCGCTGGATGAATGCGTTATTAATAAAAGCTGCGAAAGACCGGTATTCCCTTGAGGAGAAACCCCCAGACATATTACTTACCCATCCAGGTACTATTAATTCAGACCGGCCTCAAAAAGGAACTTTCTGTTTATTTTAGATATACCCCTAGACCCTTAGAGATAGCAATTTCATAATCGGTGTTGGAGTACAGCCCCTCTATTTATGCATCTTCTACCACTCATTCTATCATGTAAATGAGTGAGTTCTCTAAACGGGGAACTCCCTTCCCCTGCACACTATCTTGGGCTAATCACCAAAAGATGTTTGACCTTCCTATTCAAATGTAAATTTAAGGATTTTAAATGGATATGGTGATCAATTTTGGGAAATAATTTTCCAAGTAAAGCAAATACTTATGTTCATTTCTTAATATTGATGTTTTGCAAGTGTTTTATTGATAAAGAAAATGTTGATAACAAATCATAAAAGGGAAGTGTCCCGACGCGTTTCGAGCGGATCTCTCTTCATCAGGGATTATTTTTAAACGAAATCTCTAAAGACAATTAAAAAAACATTACTGTCAGTAAGTATCATAATATCAATTCAGATACATCCATAATGATGTTCAACAGTATAATAAACTTCTTACGGCCAATATCTCTAATGTCCCAGAGTTGTCCAGAATATCCAGTTTGCTTAGCTTTCCACATAGTAACTTGTTATGTCCCAGAGTTGTCCAGAATATCCAGTTTGCTTAGCTTTCAACATCGTAACTTGTTATGTCCCAGAGTTGTCCAGAATATCCAGTTTGCTTAGCTTTCCACATAGTAACTTGTTATGTGCACTACCTTAGTGATCAAAAAAGAATCCTATTTGTTAGAATGCACCTTTTATGGTTTGATCTAAATGCATGTAGGAAATTGTGTGTACGATCTCATCTGCCCCGTAATTGGGATGGGCCTCCTAATGCCTTTTTTTGTGTTCAACTGTGTCTTTTGTTTTCCTGTGAAAAAAAGGATTCCTGACTAAGTAAGCAATACTGTTTCTATCTGTTTCTCATCCAATATCTTATATTTAATAGGTCATCTGGTATAGACTCACCTCACCTCACTGATAGGTCAACTTTGTATGTAGGCTGATGAAAGCAATTCTTCCAAGCGTCCTCCAGCTATATAATTCTTCTTATCTAAAAACAGTAATACCCAAATCTGTCAGGCTATCTGTCAAGGATAATGGTGCTTCCAATGTGCTCAAATGTATGTAGTGGAAGCTGGCTCTTATGATTGTTCGAAATTCTCACACTCACCCCTGTGTAGTTCTTTCTGTGGTCAACTGGAGATAAATGGATGGATCGATGCTTTTCCTCTTTGTCTCTTGGTATTATCCACAGGATTCCTGAGATAAATATATGTGTTTTAAGGGCAAGTGGCTTCAGTCCTAGGTGGCTTATGGCATTCTTGTCAAAATAATCTATGTAGACACCTAACATGATTCAACTTACTTCATTCTTCAAATCTAAGAACCTCCACCGGCATGTCTGCACAGTGATCAATCGTGTTCCTACAAAATGCCCGCTTTTTGTTATGGCATGCTACATTGCGGTGACGTCATCACTATGTGATGCTTTAGAAGTCACCCATGTAAACAGTTCTTTTTTTCCTTTTTTTTCTGCAACTGATCGCTGAGCATGAGCAACGTGTTCTTAACATACCTGTATCATCTGTTGTGTCAATCTTTATGATCCCCGTAGGGAATTCGGACAATAGTTATTACAATATCAACTTGAAAAGTTGTTTGGATGCAAATCTATGCCTTGCTTGAAATGCGGGATTTATCTCATCCAAAAGGTCATCTGTTACGTTCACCAGGGAAGAGTATGTGAACTATAAACGTCCTTCCATATCAGTTTCCAGGTTACTCCTACCCCACGGGGTCAGCAGTCTAGTGTTATCTTGTTGTCTAATACATTCATTATTCATGTTGGGAATATCCCTGCTTCTCAGGGTGGATATTTTATTATACAAACAACCACTTTTGTTAGTGCTGTATCTACATGGTGGTGCAGATCTGTCATTTATGTCAAATTCCTGGTGATTCCTACCGCCACGGGGTATACAGTCTAGTGTCATATGTTGGTGTCTAATACATTCATTATCCAAGTTGGAGATATTCCTGCTACTCAGGGTAGATATTCTATGGTACAACCAACCATATTTTTCAGTGCTGCATCAATTTGGTAGTGCAGAATGATTTAATCACAGCCAATAGATGTGTATGAATAGCATATTCAATACAACAATGTACTGTATATCTGTATGCGTGTATCCCAATAGAGTGTGCAGTATATAAATGTCCTAATGTTGATACAGTTTCTGATCTTAAGATGGCATAAGGTAAAACCTACTCCATGGAGTATACAGTCTATTGTTCCTCAAATGGAGGAACCATATGGAGGAACCATGTTCATAGAGAGGGACCCAAATAGAAATCTCCATTCATCCCTAGTGGGGCTATTGCATCCAATTGGTGGATCCAGTAAATTTCTCTTTGGGCTAACTTTTTGATGATGTCTCCTCTTCTAGTTGGAGGATGTATGATTCCTAGGACTATACATTTAATTTGTGCTATTGTGTGCCTATTTTCATGTAAATGCATAAACACTGGTGATCTGATGTTTACAGTCCTTATGTTTCATTTGTGTTCTGTCCATCTCTCCTTAAGGTCCCAGATAGTTTGGCCCACATAGTATTTGCTGCACAGGCATTTCAAGGCGTAGATTACATTCTTGCTATTGCATGTTGCAAAGTCTCTAAGTGTAATTTTCTTACCCGTATTGGGATGTCTGATGTGATCCCCTTTGAGGATGTTCGAACAATGTTGGCAATTCAAACAGGGGAAGGTACTTGGTTTGGGTTTATGTAAGAGTCCCTGTGTTGGTTTCTTTGCACTTTCTGCTCTGATTAGAGAGTCTATGATGTTCCTTCCCCTCTTATAGGTCATCATAGGTGGCTTTGGAAACAGTTAATTTAGAGTAAGGTCCAATTTGACCAAATTTCTATTCTTTTTTATCATTCTTGTTACTTGGTAACTTTGTGCTGAATATTTTAATGTGTGTATCAGTCTGTTCACTCTTCCTTTTGGTTCAGGTTTCAATAGGTATTTTCTTTTATGTGTCTGAGCTCTGGCTACTGTTGTGTTCACAATCTCCAATGGGTGACCCCGCTTCTGGAACCTTTTTGTATTGAGATCATATATTTTTTGGAGTGCCTCTCTGCTGGATACTATATGTTTCAGCCTGAGAAATTGGCTGTTTAATAGACTTTCCTTTAGATGTTTCGGGTGAAAGCTGTTATAAAGGAGAGAATTGTTGACGTCTGTAGGTTTTCTATAGATGTTTGTCGTCAATCTCCCTTCTGAAGCTCTGGGTAAGTCTCTCGCAACCGGGACTAATGAGCAGCAGAAGGACTCCACTGACCCCCCACCTTGTTTTTTGCATATTTAAGTAACGTTGGGTCTTACCCTAGGTTAATAGGGGAATCCAGACGTGGACCCCTTGCTCACTATTCTTAGGGAGGCACAGCTCCACCCTACTGATGAGGTTCAACCAGACCGAAACACGTGTCTGGGGTTGCTGTTGGTACTCTTGTTCAGAGGAGAATTGCTTAGCATTTCGGTACTGGACTGCCCTGGTGCAGGACAAAGACTGATATGTTTTAGATATTTCTCATCTGTGATAGATAGTGAGCTAAAGACTCTGGGTAAGTCATGCCAAGCCTTGCAGGGGGATGTGAGCTCTGACCTACACCTTCAAACCATTTTGATGGTTTCTTTAAGATGCAATGAATTTTGACTGGATTGAGTATTTTGTCATTCTGGTCCTTTAGTCAGGGGCATTGCTAGGGGGTGCTAGAGGGGCTATAGCCCCGGATCATTTGCTCGTAGCCCCGGATGAAGATCACGGGGCTACAAGCAAAGGCTAGCCCCGGGCCCGAACTGTGATCGATCATGCGTTTTTCGCTGTTGCCTTGTCTGCAGTGCTGTGCTGGAAAGGCGGGTGGACGGCAGTGGCTGCGGCACTGTCTGCACTTCGACACAGAAAATGAATCAGGCAGGCCAGGAGGCAGCTCAGCCAGCAATATTCGCTCGTGATTTCTTGAATAAAAAAAATGTGAGTACACAATGCTGCTGGCTGCCTCCTGGCCCGCTACTCGTGCTGTAGCTGACCTGACAGTCTGCGCTTGCGCAGCAGCAGGGAGCAGCCGAGCCACCGCCCACGCAGACACAAACGCACCTGCCCTGGGTCTTCACTGCATGCGCTGCGCACTCGCAGTATCAGGTCATGCCCAACCCCATGCTAGTCACCAACGACACCCATCTAGACCTGTGTCTGTGTGTGACCACTGACCCGGACCCCCCAGCCATGTCACCGCACCCCCTGACCCCCAAGCCCTGTGAAGCTGCCTGCCTAGTACCTACTCCGGCTCCGAACCTAAGGTGACTGTTGACGTGACCGAACGAATGTCAATACAGTAGAATGGCGAGATGCTTTTGAGGGGAAAGTAATGTGTTTCTCGCATTATGTTTGAATTCTACCATGTGTTCTGGAATGCGAATGGCTGGCACCTGCACTTTTCACTTTGCTTTCATTGCTTTGTGAATCTAAACATATGGTAGCGGAGTGGGGTAATGATTATGCTTAGCCTGTAGTATGACACACCTTCAACGTGTTCGTGCCCAGTTCACTGTTATCACCTATCTGGGTTGTTGTATGTTTGTTCAGTGCTCCGAACTAGGGCAGTAACTTAAGCGCTCCACATCTGAGTTATAACGGCTCGCTTGTGTTCAGTGTTCTCTTCCGTTTGATAACTCCCTCTCCTCCTTCTCCCGTGTTCTTTCTGGACAGCATTTCGGGTCCTCTGTACCCCCACCACCCGTTGTCACTCTCTGCTTTCCTCTTGCCACGCTCATTCTCCGGCCACTCTCAATGCCCATTTACTCCCGTCCCGTCTACTTCTCTGTTTTCCTTTGCCGTCTGTCTTCTCGGTATCCACCTGCCCCCGATGGCCACCGGTGTCTCTTTGGTCTTGGTCTGGGTGGTGGCAGAATGGGAGGCGAGAAGCCTTGTTGCTGTGGCTGGTGGGTGGATGGGGGGGCGTGAGGCCTTGGTGTTGTGGGTGGTAGGTGGATGGGAGGCGAGAGGCCTTGCTGCTGTGGCTGGTGGGTGGATGGGGGGGCGAGAGGCCTTGGTGCTGTGGGTGGTAGGTGGATGGGAGGCGAGAGGCCTTGCTGCTGTGCTTGGTGGGTGGATGGGAGGCGAGAGGCCTTGCTGCTGTGCTTGGTGGGTGGATGGGAGGCAAGAGGTCTTGGTGCTGTTGGTGGTAGGTGAATGGGAGGTGAGAGGCCTTGCTGCTGTGCTTGGTGGGTGGATGGGAGGCGAAAGACCTTGCTGCTGTGCTTGGTGGGTGATTGGGAGGTGAGAGGTCTTGGTGCTGTGGGTGGTGGGTGGATGGGAGACGAGAGGCCTTGCTGCTGTGGCTGGTGGGTGGATGGGAGGCGAGAGGCCTTGCTGCTGTAGGTGGTGGGTGGATGGGTGGATGGGAGGCGAGAGGCCTTGCTGCTGTGGGTGGTGGATGGATGGGAGGCGAAAGGCCTTGCTGCTGTGGGTGGTGGGTGGATGGGAGGCGAGAGGCCTTGTTGCTGTGGGTGGTGGGTGGATGGGAGGCGAGAGGCCTTGCTGCTGTGCTTGGTGGGTGGATGGGAGGGGAGAGGTCTTGATGCTGTGGCTGGTGGGTGGATGGGAGGCGAGAGGCCTTGCTGTTGTAGGTGGTGGGTGGATGGGAGGCGAGAGGCTTGCTGCTGTGGCTGGTGGATGAATGGGAGGCGAGAGGCCTTGCTGCTGTGCTTGGTGGGTGGATGGGAGCGAGAGGTCTTGGTGCTGTGGGTGGTGGGTGGATGGGAGGCGAGAAGCCTTGCTGCTGTGGCTGGTGGGTGGATGGGAGGCGAGAGGCCTTGCTGTTGTAGGTGGTGGGTGGATGGGAGGCGAGAGGCCTTGCTGCTGTGGCTGGTGGATGAATGGGGGGCGGGAGGCCTTGCTGCTGTGGGTTGTGGGTGGATGGAAGGCGAGAGGTCTTGGTGCTGTGGGTGGTGGGTTGATCGGAGGCGAGGGACCTTGCTGCTTTGGGTGGTGGGTGGATGGGAGGCGAGAGGTCTTGCTGCTTTGGCTGGTGGATGGATGGGAGGCGAGAGGTCTTGTGGAGGGGGGCGAGAGGCCTTGCTGCTGTGCTTGGTGGGTGGATGGGAGGCGAGAGGTCTTCGTTCTGTGGGTGGTGGGTGGATGGGAGGCGAGAGGCCTTGCTGCTGTGGCTGGTGGGTCGATGGGAGGCGAGAGGCCTTGCTGCTGTGGCTGGTGGGTGGATGGGAGGCGAGAGGCCTTGCTGCTGTAGGTGGTGGGTGGATGGGAGGCGAGAGGCCTTGCTGCTCTGGCTGGTGGATGAATGGGGGTGAGAGGCCTTGCTGCTGTGGGTAGTGGGTGGATGGGAGGCGAGAGGTCTTGGTGCTGTGGGTGGTGGGTGGATCGGAGGCGAGGGACCTTGCTGCTTTGGGTGGTGGGTGGATGGGAGGCGAGAGGCCTTGCTGCTTTGGCTAGTAGATGGATGGGAGGCGAGAGGCCTTGCGGATGGGGGGCGAGAGGCCTTGCTGCTGTGGGTGGTGGGTGGATGGGAGGCGAAAGGTCTTGGTGCTGTGGGTGGTGGGTTATTGGGAGGCGAAAGGCCTTGCTGCTGTGGCTGGTGGGTGGATGGGCTGTGAGTGGCCTTGCTGCTGTGGCTGGTGGGTGGATGGGAGGCGAGAGGCCTTGCTGCTGTAGGTGGTGGGTGGATGGGAGGCGATAGGCCTTGCTGCTGTGGGTGGTGGGTGGATGGGGGGCAAGAGGCCTTGCTGCTGTAGGTGGTAGGTGGATGGGAGGCGAGGGTCCTTGCTGTTGAGGGCTAGTGAGTGGAGGCCAAGGTGGGATGGGGCGAGATGCCTTGGTGCTGAGGGCTAGTGACTGGAGGCGAGAGGTCTTGGTGCTGTGGGTGTGGGTGGATGGGAGGCGAGGGGCCTTGCTGTTGAAGCTAGTGAGTGGAGGCCGAGGTGGGATGGAGCGAGTTGCCTTGGTGCTGAGGGATAGTGACTAGAGGCGAGAGATCTTTGTGCTGTGGGTGGTGGGTGGCGAGAGGCCATGCTGCTGTGGCTGGTGGGTGGATGGGAGGCGAGAGGCCTTGCTGCTGTAGGTGGTGGGTGGATGGGGGGCGAGAGGCCTTGCTGCTGTACGTGGGGGGTGGATGGGAGGTGAGGGGCCTTGCTGCTGAGGGCTAGTGAGTGGAGTCCGAGGTGGGATGGGGCGAGAAGCCTTGGTGCTGAGGGCTAGTGACTGGAGGCGAGAGGTCTTGGTGCTGTGGGTGGTGGGTGGATGGGGGGCGAGAGGCCTTGCTGTTGAGGGCTAATGAGTGGAGGTGAGAGGCCTTGCTGCTGTGAGTGGTGGGTGGATGGGAGGCGAGAGGCCTTGCTGCTGTGGGTGGTGGGTGGATGGGTGGATGGGAGGCGAGAGGCCTTGTTGCTGTGGGTGGTGGGTGGATGGGAGGCGAGAGGCCTTGTTGCTGTGGGTGGTGAGTGGATGGGAGGCGAGAGGCCTTGCTGCTGTGGGCAGTGGGTGGATGGGTGGATGGCGGCGAGAGGCCTTGCTGCTGTGGGTGGTGGGTGGATGGGAGGCGAGAGGCCTTGCTGCTGTGGGTGGTGGGTGGATGGGAGGCGAGAGGCCTTGCTGCTGTGGGCGGTGGGTGGATGGGTGGATGGCGGTGAGAGGCCTTGCTGCTGTGGCTGGTGGGTGGATGGGAGGCGAGAGACCTTGCTGCTGTAGGTGGTGGCTAGATGGGAGGCGAGGGGCCTTGCTGCTGAGGGCTAGTGACTGGAGGCGAGAGGCCTTGCTGCTGTGGGTGATGGGAGGACATCTGTCTGTTTCACTCTCCATCACTTCTGTTTTTCTTTCCTTCATCTTACATTCCCCCATACGTTCCCAAACCCCACTCACCTGATCCTGCGGATCACTTCTATATTTAGACCACTGCCCCGTGCCCCCACCCTCCAAACCGCATGTTTTTGGGGCAAGAGGAGGGCATTTGTAACAGCCCATTTTCCCCTCCTTTCATTACCGCAACCCTGTAGAGAAGCACCAATCCTCTTTGCCCCCAGTATCCCTCTTTTGGGGGTCTTTCTCTCGCCACAAACTTGTGCCCATTAGCAACCCCTCCACCCGCGCCCCCTTGCGCGGCTCCCAGCACCCCAACACACTCCCACGCTTTAGTGTTGTGTATAGACGTCACTCAGTCACCTTTTCTTCGTCTCTATCTCTGCATGCTGTCAGGCCGCTATTGTTATTGGTTGGTTTCTACAAACTTTCCGAATATCCTTCCACCTGTCTTTGACCACCCGAGAAGTTTATTTGTACATTGTTTTGCTAGCCAGGTGTTAAGAGGAAGTGGCCACCCTATACTGTTTAATAAAATGATTTACACCTTCGATCAACGTTATATTTATTGTACGACTTCTGGTTTTACAACCATTTAGTGAGCGAGTGTCCTTACATGCAGTTTAATAAACCATTCAATAGGGTGTTCTCTAGACAATAATGTTCCGTCCGGGTGTAAAACAAAACACAAGAATACAAGCCAGCCCCCTATCGCCCCCGCTTTGCTCCTCTACTGCACTCCTGCCCCAAAGTCATTACATCTTTGTAATTTAACACCGTTTTGTTGCATGTACTTAAAATGTATAAGTAGATAAAATAATATTTAAACATGAATTAATTTTCAATCTCGTGTTTTTTTGTGCACTGTCTAAATGTAAGGCACTCTCCTGGATGTTGCTGCCGCAACACAGTCTATAGATCAGGGAAATTATTTTCCCACAATTTCTCTCTGAATGGAAACCGTAGCAAGAGCCAATAGCTCGCTTCGGTTGGTGAACGCAGCACCCAGAGGCCATTCAAAATGCTCCAGCAGTAGAATGGAAGACGAGTGTGAACATGGCAAGAGTTGGGCGCTGGTGAAAAAGGAGGCAGCTCCCAGCTGTATTAAGTAAGGTTAGGTTACAAAGAGCTCCTTGAAGCTACTTCAATGCGCTGTAGATGAAGACCAGAGAAGGACGTAGGCAAAGAGATTAAGCAGTAATGTTGCCATATGATTGGCATACCTAGACAACATAACAATACCTGCCAAATGGCATGAGTGCATGGGAATGTAATGGGAAACTATGGTGCGAGTACCCAAGTATAGGATTGCACTATCTAGAAAATAGAATTAGCACCCGGATGAGCCAGCCAATCAGGTGGCTAGGACCGCAGGCTTGAACCGCCTCGCCTGTACAAGCCCGTGTTCCAATGCGCCTGACGGCCGGTTCCTCCCCTGCCACCATCTTTCCCCATTCTTTCATTTTTACTGCAATATGTTCTGTCCATACTGCATTGCTACTAAATGCAACTTCATGCAAATGCAAATGGAATGAAACCACAAATGTACTAGTTTAAAAAGGTATGTTGGAAAAGAAATGCTTTTCAATTGTTAGTTATGTTATGTTATACTGGGTATTTGTATCCCACGTGCTTGCTGCAGCTTATTTGTGGTACAGTATTCAGCAGCCATTTAGATCACTAAGAAACATATGTAATATGCTGGTTATTAAATGTGTGTGATTTTGGCTGCATTTTTTCAAAAATGTTCTTGTGGCGGGGGGAGAACGTTCCCCTGTACCACCCTGTTCAAGTTGAGGCTCACCCGCTGCGCTCGCTCGCTACATTATTACATTTGTTATGTCCCACCACTTTGTAAGCCCACTAGCTACCCCCGTCAGTCCAACAACAGCAGTAAGTGACTGTATGGTTAATATAGCAAATGGGTATCTCTCAGTTGCTGCTTAAATATAATTTCTCAATCCATGCCAAGTCTTTGGCTGTCCTGTCCAAAGGCTGTTCTTTGTCATACATAACCTCATAAGGTATTACATAGCATAGCACTACTGGATGAATGTTCAGGTTTTGGAGTGGCAAATCTTCCAAATGAAATGAGCATGACTCGCGCTTTGAACAGTATAGTTTGCAATATTAACGCTTGAAATTGCAACGTGGCGCGGCGCGTACGTTCAGATCATGTAGTTATGTGAAATCCAAACTTGCAATGGGCTCTAGCCCCGGATCTTTTACCAACCTAGCAACGCCCCTGCCTTTAGTCTTTGATGCTGTGATGTTGTGCTTTGCATTGGATATTTTCATGTATATTGAGATGGATTTGATTGCTTCATTGATTTAAGCTTTTGCTGTAAAAGAATAGATTTTAGAGCCTTTACATAACATTTCTGCAGACAATATTGCTTCAGTCAATTGAGCATTGTGATTTGACTTTAGAAGTGTTGGCCTTATCCTTACAGAAAGGATAGAGGATGAACAGTGCGTTCGTATTGGGAATGTGAATTAAGACCTAAGATGAGAGTATGGATCTTAATTGATTTAATTAAAGAAAAGTGACTTGTTGCCTACCAAACAGATGTGCTTGAATTTTATGAATTAGGGAGAGGAACTGAGGGACTTTGAATGTAAAGAAAACACTTATTTTTTATACAACGGTGGGCATTCTTGACTCTGAGATATATTGGTACAGTGAAAGGCTTATCAATAGCAGAGTGCTACGTGTTGCATTTTGCCTTTCCCCGAATTCTTTATGTTTTGCCAAATATCTTTATCCCTATGTGTGTATTAGGAAGCGACACAAGAAGTGACGTGGAATGGTTGCAGAACCCGTTAATAAACTGTCAGGTTTTGAGGGTTGTAAATTGTTGTGACAGAGAGTGGAGAAGGGAATTGAGGTCCACAAATTATAAATAAATCCCTGTATCATGAGCACAAAATCAGCTCTGAATTGGTCAAGGGGAGACGTCCTCTGTGTTCGGTCCAGTGGCAGGCAGCTCCTTCCATCACATTAGAAGACAACTAGACCTTTCTCTGAGCTGAAAGTGAGGACAGAGTTGTTACTAGCTGGGAAAGGTCATTCGACACAAAACGTGAAAGGCGGTATCCGGTGCAAAATGGTGCAAATACCTGGGCATCTAATGGCAGTGCCTTGCAAATGCCTAATACTTACACACAAGCCAAAACTGTTGGCTTTGCCAATGCTTGTTTTTAAAAGGACTTTGGTCAAGGACATGCATAGTGCTTATAATTCAAGTGGATGAAGGCAGACCTGGTTAAGAGATTTGTATTACACAAGTAGTGAGTTTACAACTCCAATTAATCCATTATCTATCAGAAGGCTGCTTTGAAAAAACACGGGCAGGCACTTTGAGCACAACATTTGATGGTAAGGCTTGATTAAAGTGAGCTGAAAGAGCTCTCATGAGGAGGTGTTTTGGGCGGGGAGTGGCAGGAACTGAGTGTGAATGGCCCTAGGGATTAATTAGCATGGCCACGGGCAGTGAATGGGTGGGCAAAAAACCAAACAACAGCTACTAGCTGTGTGTCGCTCCTCATATGCCATTTCTCCATAAGTGTACCCTAATGCAATAGTTTCAGCTTATTGATGGGGCAAGCGCCGCTTAATAGCCCATACTAAAGAACACATTGTGAACGTCGACTTGAGGGTTTTTGTATATGAACCAGTAAGCTGTCAGGTTTAGCTAACACTAGTTTCCTACAGTATATGGTAACATCCCTTTGGAAGAAGATCACCCAGCACACTGTTAAAGACTTAAGCATCCCCAGTGTGTCTGATTGATTATAGAACAAAGTCACAGATGCGCAGTGGGGTGCAGACTACATTCTGAAATGCTCAGTATCTCTAGGGGAGAGTTTCAAATGGGGCAGATATATTTCACTGAACCCGAGGGGGTTCTTTAAGACGAGGTGGAGCTCTTATGGGAAGGATGGGGATGCAGAAATTACTCAGACATCAATAATAAGGTTGACTCAAGAAGGTGGCAAGGTGTACACTGTTTTATTAACAATTATCTAAAACACAGAGTACAACGGACATTGATGGACGTCTCAAGGCAAATTCTCTCTGGTTTCATAAAAAACATCCTTTTATAACAAAAATTCCTCATCATTGAAGTCATACTACGTGGTAAACTCTAAACACATATGTGGGGCTATGGTTGGGTAATGGGGAACATCTACATATACTTTCTATGGGGGTTTAATTTGTGATTGGGTCTCTTCTGTCAGGTGGGCAACTAAGCCCTCCCCTAGTGCAAGTCATCGTCACAAAATACACAACGATCTATTGGATCTCAAACTATAGGGCTCTTTGATACGTGGCCCTCTATATTTGGTTGGTACACTTTTACCCTTCTGGAATATTCCACTCGCTAGCAGTGCACAAGCTGGTACTCCAGGTGCTGGCGGGTTTGGTCTTGACCATACCTCCCCACCCAATTAGCCCAACATCTATCATCACTCTTACTTTCTGTCATTCAATTAGCCTTTGAACATGGTCTTGTAGGCTTCACAACTCCTGGGAATATTAGTGAGTATGTGCATGCTCTTATCTTCTGGTCTCTGCAGAGTCTGCTTCAGTCTATTTCCATCCAGGTCACATGACTGACGACCACATTGTGTGCTTCTTTTCAATATTAAATGGTATTAAAACAAATAGAACTTGGCACTCATTGTCTCTCAGCTGCATCTTGGCAGGAGCTTGGCTCGTCTCTTGTATTCATTATATCCTTTGAGTAGACAACCAGTTCTCGGCTGCACTGGCCTTCTTGACACTGGGCCAGACAAGCCTCCTTGATTCTTTCTTGCTCATCAACTACTGTTTATGAACTGCGACACACTTCAGGATTCTTGCTCCTGGAATCCCAGTCTGCTAAAACACGATGTGGAACATCCAGATTTCTTATGCTTACATATACCTCAGCGGCACCGCATGCAGTCTATATACTACGTATAGCTAGCTTCTATGATAACTTAGTCTACTTGCGTTGCTGGCTCTGTACAATTATAAAATGGGTTTGTATTTTCTTCTGTGCTCTTCACACGTGTAGTCTTCTTTTTACACGTAACAAGGTTACTCGATTCTTTACTTCGTCACTAGATTCTAAATATTCTCTTTACCTTCTCCACTATTATCTCTTCTCAGTGTGTCACGTTGCATCATGTGACGTCACCAGTCTGCTCTTTCATTCATCTTCACCTGCTCTTCAGGGATGTTTCCTAAGAGGATGTCAGCTCTTCATGGTTACATAAAGAATGGCTTTCTCAACGTATACTTTGCTTCAAAGGCTGCTCGTGTTATTGGCATCATTACAGGTGTTGCCTTCATCACTATCTCTGGTTCCTGACATATAGGTAGGTTAGGGTTAGGGGTGGGGCTTCTAGTGGAGGTTTTGGCCCCTCCTCTACATCCCCATACTGGGCGTCATGATTCCAACCAGGCCGGGGATAGTTAGCATTACTACAGAATCAAAGACCTCATGTCACACAGGGGGCCTCATTACGACCCTGGCGGTACGGGGTGAACGGTACCGTAAAAGGTGCCGGCGCCGTTCACTCCGTACCGCCGCATTACGAGTTCCCCTCGCGGGACATGGTAAACACGCCTGGGAAAACCAGGCGTGCTTACCGGGTCCCGCGAGGGGAAGAGGGAGCAAACAACGGGCCATCTCGTAATGGCCCGTTGTTTGCTCCCTCTCCCATTCCCATTCAGCCCTATGTGGGCTGAAATGGGAATGGGGAAGGACCGTGTCTGGGTCCTTGGAGGGAGGAATTACCGGGCCTTCCAAACTCGGAATGGCCCGGTAAGTCCTCTTTCCGAGGACCCGGACAACAACGCAATTTCGCCGGCAACCATGCCGCCAATAGCGGCATGGTTACCGCCAAACTCGTAATGAAGGCCAGCGTCTTGAATCTAGACTAAAGAATAGCATTTCTAAACAGCATCGGACAGATCTATCAATTATTTAGAGTGCTGCCTCTTTAAAGGGCCGCCAGTGCCCGTAGATGTCAGTGCCAGGAGCAAAGGGCTGTGCGTTCTGTCGCAACCTGCTGCATGCAAGCAAAAGGGTGTTTGCGTTCACCATGAATGCCCAGGGCCTACCCTATCTGCTCAGGAGCAAGTTTCATCCAATAAGGAGCTGTGCGTCTTACAGTTCACCGATTTCCCTGTCTAATGGAGACATCCAGGGCTTTACGTTGGCCAGGGCTAGCCGGGGCAGAGCCCCGGCAGGCTTAGAAATAAGGTTCTGAGATGGGGCCCTGCCGGGGCTCTCTAGTATCCCGTGGCAGCGCTGGTCGCTAAAGGACAAGGCTTTTTTTCTAAAGCCTGAAGCTCTCACTCATGTGTGAGAGCTTCAGGCTTGCTCCATAATGGTGGTGCCACCACCTGCATGGCATCCCTTTAACCAAGAGATGCCTGGGGGCAGACCTCACCATTATGGAAGGAAAAATGTGGCTGCAAGAAGCCGAGGCTTTTTTTTTCAAAAGACTGAAGCTCCCACTCATTCTTGGGATCTTCAGTCTTTAGGAAAATCACCTCATCTTCCAGCTGCCTCCCGCTGTCAGCCTCAATGGTGCTGCTGCCCCTCGCCAGGCATCCCTTTAGCTAAGAGATGCAGCGATCACCGAGGGCGATTGCTGCATCCCTTAGCTAAAGGGATGCCTGGCGAGGGGCAGCCCCACCATTAAGGCTGAAAACATGTTGCACTGACCCCTGCCAGGCATCCTTTAGTTAAAAAATGACACACTCTCTCCAGCTAACTCTGCCTCTGACTATTAACTCCCAACCATTCCCCAAACGCAGGTTTCTTTTTCATACTCTAACTGGCCGTCCAATTGGCCCTGTTATTGACTAATGCTCTGAAGTTGGAGCTCCACTTGCACAAGTGTTTGATTGGCTTTTATGTGCTGGGACTACAAAGCCCTCACGTGATTTCCATGAGTGATCATTTAGCAACCTGTCACCGCAACGTCCTGTTTCACAGCGGAGGACTGCCCTATTAATTTCACTCACTGGTTCTTCTTTGGTCTCCTTCCAGCTGTCTTTTAGCCTTGTGAGGACCACAAAAGAGTGCAGACCCCAGAATGCATGAAACATTTTTTTATTTTATACAAAACATCCCTTGAAGATTCCAGTAAAGAAACCTGCACAGTTTCTCTTCTCAGTCGTATCAGTGATAGAAACATCTGCAAAAGTTCACACGTCTTTGGGGTGAATTCCCCAGCACTCAGTCTCCCCCTTGCTGGTCCACCAAGGTGTCATCCCTTCGGTTCTATGTCATTTCATCACCAGATTTTTTGATGGGTTTTTTAACAAATATTTTTCAACGAATAAACTAATTGAATTAGATTTTGTTTATTTTTGGGAGGTTCCCCCACAAGCCTCCCATCCCCTATTGTTTTTCTCTATTCCTGACACACACCCCACACCTTATATGCACTTTCTCTCCCTTAGTCCCCCCTATATTTTTTTACACATTTTTTCAGTGAAAACGTTTCATTAAAAAAAACATCGAAAAAATGTCTGTCGATGAAAGGACGTTGTACAATCCTTTCCAGATCCAGTCCCTCTTGCAAGAACTGTAGTCATTACTGTGTTTCAATCACCAGTCGCAAAAGAGCTAGGAGCCCATTTAAAAAATAAAATGCATAACTTGCCCGGAGAGTGCTGCTAAAATTTGTACTTATGTGCAAACAGGTCACTTCTCTGCAATGTTCATCAAAAGGGAAGTGTAAAATGGGGGCAGGGGTGACTTTAAATGTTCATTTTGCAAAGTGAGTAAACACTGCCTGCCCTTTACTCATGGCAGGCAGTGTTACAACAATGGATTCCTATGGAATCAGCCTGCTTTTTGCTGGTTTAAAATGCAGGCGGATTCCCTAGACATTCATTGCTATTACACATAAAACCAAAGGGTTTTTGTAGGCTGTGGGCAAAAGGGGAGGCGGAATACATAACTCCCATTCGGTCGCCCCCTCCTCCTTCTAGAACCACAAAAATGCTGCAAAGTAGGAATGATGATGTTAAGACACCTCCACGCCTGTCTTTAGCACCTTCATTTACGCTCCTGGGACTTGGAAAATGAGCTCCCTAGGGTGTTGCTTCAAGTAACAGACAGTGCCACCCAGGCCTTACAGCCCTACATTCAACAGAGGAATTATCGAGGGTATTTTCACCTCCCCTTACAGAGGTCCTGCTCGCTACCGTCCTCAAATCTTTGCTAACGGCCCTTTGTGCCTGGCTGGGCTCAGTGCCGTGACATGTGCTCGCTCTTGCTCCAACCATGGGCTTGACCCCTTCAGATCCGGCCCTTCCCTTACCCACTTCCTTTGGCGATGCTTGCCTTCTCGTTTCTTCCTATTCTCACTGGACCCTCGATCCTTGGATTTTCCTCCCTACTTCTCAGCTCCCTCCTACCACTGCTTTCAGTTCTCCTCCTGCCACCAGACTTACTCCTTTTCTGCCACCATCTATTGGTCTTGTCCTACCACCCACCACCTTGTTTCCTCCAGCCAACGCTGGTTGCTTTCATGCTTTCACCCTTTCATCCTGCCAGCACCTTAAACTCTCCTCCTGCTACGCGATGGTCTCTTCCCTGCTACCACCTTCTTCTCTCTCCTGCCTCCCACTCCGATCCCCTTTTACCCCCTCTGCCCCTTTCTCCTCCACTCCTCCAACCTCCTTCTTCCAGATCTTTCTTATATCTCCAGCTCACTTCGCACCCTACTTCTGCCTTACTCCAAACGCCCAGACCCTGCAGTCTCACTGGTGGGTTTAAATGCCACACTACTCCCTCCTCTGTGACTGGTACTGTTGAGTGTCTCCACCTGGACATTAGTTTAAATGATGGTACTGAATAAGTTCTCCTTTCACAAACTCTTTATTCCAGATGTTTAACTGTTTCTTAGCACAGCAAACAGACAATGGCTTTAAGAGCTGCGCGTGCCATCTTCTTTTGGAGATCACGTGTTTGTCTGCAGGCACAGGGTTGCCTGACTCCAAAAGCAGCGCTGCAAATGCTTTGTTTTCGCAGGCAGGGCTGGACTGGCCTTTGGGGAACTCTGGAGATTTCCTGGTAGGCCTCTACACCCTTGGCCTCTTTTATGTGTTAACCGATTTTATTTCCAAATGTTCTCATGGGAAAAGGGTTGGGACTTGCTGACAATGTGTAATATGGGGCTATTGTGAACATTATTTCCAGGGCCTCTTTTGGTTCCCAGTCCAAGCCTGTTCGCAGGTGAGTGTTTACTTAGTACAGGCTACATTATCAATGCAATCTGTCTTTCTTCGCCCTTGGTGGCTGCACGGACATTAGGTTATGCATGGTGGGGGAAACTTCCTGAGCATTCTTGCCAGAATGTTTGGATGTAGTCGGTCCCCGGCCTGCTGGAGGGGAATAAGTCGGGGGTGACAAGGGTATTCTTCGCATACCAAATCCGGGCCCATCCTCCACTGGCTCGTGGAGCCACCTGACCCCCTGAATCACCCCGCTAAAAGTCCCCAAAGAAGGCTGGGGAGTTACAGATTGGCGGTCATTTCCTCCCGCAGTGGCTCACAAACCTGAGTGCGGGGTAGCTGCGCGGGAAAGTGTGTAGTTCACTGACAGTCTTCTTTCAAACCAGATGCCATTCTTTCAGTTGTTGGGCCCAGAGGGCTCCTTGGCATCAGTCCTGTGAACACAGGGTGGGAGCCACAGAGATGAACACAAGCCTTTTCGCTCTGGTTGAAGTCAGCCAGCCTGGCTTCCAACATAGCAAGAGGGTTTTCTAGAGGCGCATTATTAGTAAAACACAAACCATATGCCCCGGCATAGCCGGTCCCAACCTCCTTGTCAACATCAGGGGATCTCATATGCCAGGACACGGGGCCCTCCTAGCTACAACATGCTAGGGATGGAATGGGGAGTCTAGGGATCCCCTATATACCTCCCATGGGGCATATGTCACTTAGTGGGTGCTTGATCTCAGTCACATTATTCCCCAGTCCCATCTTGTGACATGGGCCCCCTCGCACAAAATATAAAGTGTAATTGATAGTTGGGTGCACTAGTTTACCTTTGGTCTATTGGATTTTACAAATGAATGTGGGAGGCTGCTTTAAGTTGCTCAATAAGCTTAGCAATCTTTTCTTACGCTAAGACTACCTCTTATTTTGGTCACAGCTCTTGCAAAACACAAAGTTATGGGTATATAGTGAGTTTTTCGAAAAAAAGTTTCGAATGACAAAACATTCGAAAACAAAGTTTAAAAAAAAAGCTGTGACAAGCTATATTTACATTGAACATTTTTTCGAAACCAATCCATCGACAATAGACATGGACTGGTTTCAATTGAAATGCACTTTTTCATGTTAAAAGTAGCATTTCAGTGCTTTTTTGTTACGTTAAAATGTGACATGGAGCTGTCCAGAGCTGAAATTTCACAACTGGCCAGCCCCTTGTAACGTTTGAATGTTTTGTGTATATTGGGGGGGAGGTTCCCTGTCTCAGCCCCCCGAACCCCCACGCCATCCCCCATCCCCCAACCCTAACCCAAGCCCAACCCTAAACCTAGCCCTGGCCCCAACTCTAACCCTAATGTAACCCGTAAACTAACCCAACCCTCAAAGCTAACCCTATTTTAATGCTTAAACTAACCCTAGCTCAAACCCTAACCCCAACCCTAACCCTAAACCCTAACCTAATTTAACCCTTAAACTAACCCAAGTCCCAACCCTAACCCTAAACCTATTTTAACACTTAAACTAACCCTAGCCCAAACCCTAACCCCAACCCCAACCCTAACCCTAAACACTAATCCTAGCCCCAACCCTAGTCAATGTTTTGAAAATAATTCGATATGATAATCGATTTTTTTTTTTAAAAATGACTATTCGAAAAAATGACTTTTCGACAGAAAGTATTCACAAAGTTTGTATTCGAAACTTTGTGTTTTGAAAAAATGACTGGATACCAAAGTTATGTTATGCGACTGTGATTTATACCACGCACCGCTGCCATTTTCATGGCCTTTAGGTGCTCTGACGGATCTGAAAAATAAGGAGGGCTCAGAGGACTCAGTGAAACACTTGTGTATAGGCGCGTTACAAATGCCTTATCATATCATATCAGTGGGATAGAGAGGGAAGGAGCTAGACAGCTTTTATGAGCTGTTGGTGGCATCAGTTTAGAAAACTCAGTCACTGTGTGCTGGGTTTGTTTTTAGTTGGTAAGGGCTGGGTAGTGTTTGTTGTAGGAGTGTGTGTGGGATGATTTGTAAGTAATAGGTTTAGTTTTCTGTAGGGTGTTGTATTTAGTTGGGTGTTTTTGAGGGTGTGCATGTTGTGGTGGTTGTAGGTTTCTGCTGCAGTAGAGGCATGTGTGGGTTCTGTTTGGTGTTTGATGGCGAGTATGCAGGATATTGGGAACTTTCTAGAAGGGTTAGTTAGTGATGTGGCACCTCTTGCCCACCTTATCGCTACTTTCTGTTCCGATTTTCAGTGTTATGTGGATGACACCCAGCTCTCCTTCAGGCTCCTCCCAGCTCCTTAATATAGTAGGTTGTAGAGGTGCACTCGGTTTTCTTTTTTTGTTATTGATAAGATATACTAAATTAAGTTTATTTTTTATAGAATTATTTTCAGGTGCTCCTTGTTAGGATCTGTGCTACCTGACCAAATGAACAGGATAAGAGCTGGTCCCTCGAAGTGAAATGGGGGATAAACACGGGCATACTATAAACAATACAATTGTTGGATTTTGTTTAACTTGCACAAAGTTGGCTATTCGTTTCTTCAAAAAAGATTTTATATTAAAATTACAAATCAATAGGACTTCAAATTCACTTGGAATTAAGACAATTGTTCATATACAGTAATTCATTTGCATTACCGTGTATATGATTTCAAACCTTATTTGAGTTGTTTTACACAGTTCCATTAACAATGATATCATATACATCAAAAAAGCATTTTTTTCACATTATGTACAGATATTCAAGACGATATACATTCTTTTGGTATTGACCATCCAGATATCTCGATAGGGATTGTTTTTGATTGTACTGATGTGTCACCTATCAGCTACTATGCGTTTCTTCAGGTAAAGATATTGGGTTTAATTCTATTCTGTGAATATAAATAAAAATGATACTGTTTAAGCACAGTAATTATGAATTCAGATTCCTTTTTCAAATCAATTAGATGGATAAATGAGCTCTAGTCCACTAACCTTAGAACAACGGGTGGGCCAGCTACGGTGGTCCTTCAATCTGTCAATGCTATTCATGTGCCAAATTAGTAATATGGCAAAGCCACTAGGGACCTTTTTTCTTTTTGGACCAATGCGGGCTGCTTTGATAACCCAGTGAACCATGCAATTAGCAATTTTCTCCCAAAGTTCAATCAAGTAAGCCATTTACCCATATATGCACACCCAGCTATTGCTCACCCAATGTGTCAGGACATAATACAATCTTACCCTCAATTTATGTGGAAAAGGCGCAGGGGAATATTTGGTTTTTAGAATAATGGTAATGCATTGAAACATGTAAGTTATAAGGATTCTGCCAGGACCCAAACTGTTGGAGGTGCAGAGTTGTCCAACTCCAGGCCTCGAGGGCCAAAAACCTGACGGGTTTTCAGGAAATCCCTCATTAATATTCATGAGAAAATATGAGCATACATTTAGAATCATTGTATGCAAATTCATCTCATGAATATTAATGAGGGATATCCTGAAAATCCGACAAGGCCTGGAGTTGGATAATCCTGAGGGAGTGTGGTAAAATAAGAGTCTTCTGGAATAGAGCAATAGATCACATGCAGAAACCTACGAATGTGAATATACAAATGTCATTCAAAGCACTAACTGTCAAGAAAAGGGAAAAGGCAAAATGGCGTGGGAACTATTGGAGTCTTTTGTTAGCTCAACCATGTATTGCAATGGAGTGGAGGAATGTTGAAGGGCAAAGTTATAGCAGATGGTTAAAAGACATATAAAAGTGGTTCAAAGCACAGAGCAATGCCAGAGACCCAATAATGAAGGCTCATTCTAAAATTGGGTAATGCAAGATATGGCATGAAGTGCTAGATCTGCGGCACGCACCCTCGAATCTAAAATCACCTTGAATGAATTAATACGCTGATAATGGAAATGGGATATAACAGATCGAAAGAAGAAGATAAGAGTGATTGTATGGTAGCATAGTTAAAGATGTTGTAAGTGAATTAATGTTCATTGGGGATCACTGTTTGAAGAATTCTACATGAACATTGACTGAATATGCTGGAGAAGTGTTCTTATAAAACTTAACATAATGTTTAATATAAATAAATAAGCCTTCTGCCCTGTGCAAAGTGACGTAGGCTGTGGAAGTGAAGCCTTGGCTTTCCTGTCCCAGCTTGTGATTGTGCTCTGAGCTGTTGCCAGAAGATGGCGAACTGGTGTGGTAGGGCGAGCGGTGAGACACTGGACTGAGGCATTTCAAGTGCAATGCTTCCTCGTTAGAGATACAGTGATTCGGGGAGGTTGGGATAAATGCCTACCGAATGCCAAATCCTAAATAGCAAAGTGATGGTAAGGATAACTAAAGGAGGTTACTTGTATCAGGGTACAATGCATGTTTATGCACTCCTGGTTTCCACCCTAGACCTCCTAATCTAAACAAAGGATCCCAAATAATGGTCATCAGAAATTATAACCTACTCCTGCGCAGTCTTGAGCCAGTGCTCCTCCAATCTAATCAATAGAAAGTTCCAATGATGGGGGAACAAAAAAAACCAAACCTATTCTTCAGAAGCTCATCTCTATGGTAGGTTTGGGTTTTGGTCTCTGGCTTCCTGGCAGGCCCCCAATGGAAGAGGCTCCTTAGGTTGGTGAGTTCCAGCATTCGTCATCTTCTAGTCGGCTCGGGACAACAGGTCTGCTTACTCAATTTGGTTTCTTCACCTAGATCCCTTTGGGCCGGAATTTTGGGGAATGATTCCATCTTAGATGATCTCACTCAATGCCAAAAAAAGTGCTTATTTAGAGGGGCTGCAGTGGGTAAGAAAATGATCCTTAGGAATTGGAAATCTGCTGTTGCATTAGAGAAAGAAATGTGGCTGAGTGAAATGCGAGATTTGGCGGCTGTGGAGGAAAGTTTATATAGGAAACAGGGAAAGAATGGATTGTTTGCAAAGATATGGGGGACATTTTTGGAATTGTATTGATTTGATTGTGTAGGTAACTAGATGTGTACTGCGGGTTAGGGTGGGTCTTATTTCTATGCTACTGTTATTTTTTTATGTTTATATGACTTTGTATATAACTTTTGTAAATATGTTGTTACCTTTTACATGGATGTTTATTTTTCTTTACATTGAACCCTTTGGGCCGGTAATCAGGATTATGAAGGTTGACTTAATCCCAGATTTGGGCACAAGCGGTCTTCCCTTTTCCTAAGGATGAATGGCTCCAAAGATCTGCATTTTGCAAGGTTCTCCTCTATACTGGGCATATCCCGTGCTCCTTATAGTTTAGGAAAACGACGTTGATCCTCCCTCTTCATCTCCCATAGGTTGTTTGCTTGTCACCTAGGGTTTAGATTGGATCGGGGATGGGAGGGAACCTCCTCTGATAAATGATATATTGGTTTAGGGAGGATTCAAATATAGAGGCGATGGTCAGCGTAATCTTGCCTTGATTGTCTACACTGACCATGAGCGTTTCGACTTCCCTGACGATTGTTCTGGTTGTGGGAATGGACCAGTCAAAAGCATAAAACCATTTATTGGCTCATCATTGACACCCTGTTTTCTTCTCAATACAGCACCTATGAACGCCCACGGTGTTGCCTTGGCAATTAGGAGGCAATGGGGAATTCTGGAGTCATGGGAAGCTACCAGCTACGCGATGCGACCGTAGAGTTGCTGTATTGGACCCAGATGAAGAGTTGTGTTCTTTAGTGGGTGCACCTTTGGTATGCAAGTCCAACCGCGGACCAGAGAGTGAGCAAATAAAGGCGTCCCTACTCCTCCCCAGGCGGTCCTCAGACAAGAGAGGTGTAGTCAGCACATACTATCTGATAGTATCCTACACTTCAAATGAGGTTTTAAAGACCTCTCTACTACCGCGCAGATTGATAATGCCGGATAATATGATGGTCCAGGTGTGCCTTATTTCTCTCATTCTCTGTTTCACTGTCTCTCTCTATTTAATACTCCATCTACTCCCTCCTTCTCTCTGGCAGAATGAAGGAGGACCGTGAGCCTCTGCTTTGGCTAGGTGAAGGATAATATCAACACAGGCGGCTGTTAGAGGGTGCTTGCGCAATCTTGCACAATTATTATTACAATTGGTTATTTATAGTGTGCTTAATACCCAAAGGTTTCTAATCGCAGACCCAGGATTCAAACCTGTGTTTCTTCGCATCGTCTTGTATCCAAGGCGAGCGCATTCCCCCTGAGCTATCCTCCCGAGACAAACACCCATTCATGTCACGGGTCTTCTATACAAATCCACGGCACCCAGGAGCAGAGACCAAGAGGGTTGGAGAAGGAGAGTCCCCCTCGATGTAAAGGGCAGCCCAAAATCAATAAAATAGAAGAAAGGGGGAGGCAGAGAGAGTAGATTGGCAAAAGAGGAGGAATCGGAAGAGGGTGACATTAACCCAGAAGTCATCAGAACAGAAAGCACCCTGCGAATACAGTGAAGGCAGGAATCGCAGTAAGAGGACCCCAAAACAGTCAGAGCAGTTACTGTCCTCAAAGTTCAGGCTCCCGCTTAAGGTGAGCCACCCGTCCAGGGTTGCGTCACCACAGGGAACGCTTCCACTTCTGAGGGCCATCTTCTCGTTTGTGATGATTGTAACCTCACCCAAGAACCGCTAAATCCCCATTTAAGGTCAGACTTGTGTGTGTTAACATTGAGACAAGAATCTTAATTTGCGAGCTATGGTTCCAAATGGGTGTCATTGTGTCCGGAGTAAAGCGCTGACCTGAGTCTTGGGGTTAGCCTGCACTTGGGTATTTTGATATGAAGCCTGTGGAAGGGTTGGCTTAGCCCTCCTTCTGTCTGAGGTTACTAAATTGAGTAGCATTAAATTGGGTAAGAATAACACCTGCTATTACATCGCTTAGAAGCCGGAGGAATCTGGCATGAAGAGCTTTTTAAGAAGACAATTTACTTGAACGGGTGATTGCAATGGGTGTGATCCGAGCACACATTTCATAACGTGATACAAACACTCTTCTGCCATTCATACTCACACACCAGGCGTTTGTCCTCCTGGGCATCCGTCTTACCTTCCATTATTCGCCCTACCTGACCTCTCAGCCCCTGTGGTTGCCCTGTCAAGGAAGATGGCTCAGATTAATGAAAAGGGATTTTTTTTTAGACCAAAGCATGAAGCTCTGTCAGACACAATCAGGTGCCGCATCTATTTCAAAATGCCAATAGGACCATTTGTGGAATGAGAGTCCACATGTTTAACCCCTTGCGCTAAGTTGCTGCTAGTTAGTGTCCATCAAGCCGTCTGAAGGGGGAGTGAAGCCTGCACTGCCTGGCTTCGGTGACATTTTGTTTCCTAAATTAGTCCCATGACTGATGGGCACGACCGGAGCTCTTCTGAGTCCATGGGTAAGAACCATTGAGAAGAGCTTTGCAAACTCTATAACACTGCCCAATGTGATTCCCGAAGTTCCACCCTGCCGCCATCTGACTCCGTCTTTCACACCGTGTACTGCGCAGGGCTCAAATCTAGGGGACACGTGGGTGGGTGGCATCCGCCCACTTTGATTTTAAGACAGGAAATCAAAAAATGTTTTTTGAAAGGCCAATGCTAATTTCTCCTGTGTACTTCATTCTACTAGGAAAGGCCAACTGAGTTAAATATGCATCTTTCACTTTAAGATGTATTCACTTTCCTGATGTCACTTCCCCCTGAGTATGTTGATGAGTCGTCCTTTCATTAGGCACTTGTGCCCTACCTGTGCGGCACTGGCAACTAGTATGTCCTTGCTAGGCCGCGGTCCAGGCGACCAAAAAGACCACCTATGCAAGGGAGAGGGCAGGAGCAAAGAGGTGGGTGGCAAACCGGAAAGGAGGCGCGTTCCAGGGTAAGAGACGGGAGAAAGAAGTCGCAATGTTGGCAACCCTCAAGGAAGAAGTTAAAAAGGCAAATTGTAATCTCCATCTAGGCTATAGTCTCATTATTGCCGTTTATGTTTGGTTCTTGTCCGGGACAGATTGGGACAGAACAGCCTGGCGACGAGGACAGAGGTGCTGCCTGCCCTCGTGGCGCTGCCAGTGAGAGCTCACAACAGCCCCCATTTCTTGTGCCCACAGATCGCCTCCAACGCAGTCAGCTCTATACGAGGCTGCAGCAGGCCCAGCCTCTGGCAAACACTGGGCCTCATTACAAGGTCTCTGGTAAAACCTGCCGGTATCCTTATTACCATTACTGCCACCTGACATCCTGGTGCTACCGGGATATCACAGGCAGCGGCGGTACGGTAAGTTCCCATTCCCAGAATGGGAACCCTGAAGCACTGGCACTGTTAGTAACCGTGCTGGTGCTTCAGTGAAAAGCCGGACCGTAGGGGCCTGAACTCCCGGCAGGTCAGGCTTGCTGGTTGTACAGTGCTCCTACCGGCAGACTTAAAGTGAGCCGGTCTGGACAAGGTGCCGGTAACTTTTTACAAGCACCTTTATTTCCAGACGGCTCACTTACAATGAGGGCCACTATCAGCTTCAGCAGAGTCCACGCGCGAAATGACGACAACAAGCCTCCTCATGCCAACGTACGTGCACCCATTGCCCTAGGTGCTTTCCACACTAATACAGGGATAGACTAATGGCACCATCCCCTCCCCGGGGGTCTGCTCCCTCTATGTTCTAGCTAAGCCATGTAGAACTCCACACTACCCACTCTCAGGCAGGAATCCAGGTGATAAGTAAGAACAGAAGGACTATTAATAACTAAAAATAAATAACAAAAGGAAGCCCAAGACATAAAGATTATATCACTGCGTGCGAACCAAACAAACCAAGAACGACATTATGTTATGTTATGTGAATTTATAGCACGCACTATCACCCGAAGGCCTCCTGGCACGAGGACTGAAGTCAATATGAGTCACAGCAGTGCCCTTGAATAGCAAAGTTTTCAGAGCTTTCCTGAATTGGAGATCATTTGCCATGGCTCTAAGGCCAGAGGGCAGCCCGTTCCATAGCCTACTAGCGGCATGTGAGAATGCCCGTCCTCCTCCACGGACCCTGCAAACCTTTATGCTGCATTCAGGAGACACACGTACGTGAGTACGTCTGTCAGGGTTCACACTAGCCCACTCTAGAGTGAAGCCACCTTGCAGCAGGTAAGCCCACTTCCACCTAGTCTACACCGTTGACACTATCCACCAACTAAGTGTTGATGAAGCATGAGGGTCTTTCCCCCACGATCCCCAAAAGCCTCCTTCCTACGGACACCACCACCCCCCACCCTTTAACTCACCCCACAGGCATAGGCCCGAGATTGTCCGAGTTGGCGCAATACTTCGAGGAGTTCACCAAAGTCTTGGGCGATGATGATACAGCGCAGACGGCCGCCATTTTCAACAACCTCAATCTACAGGAAGTGAAAACCATCATCAAGACCATTCCCGACACCGACGAACAATCTTGCGCTTCTCTCATAGCTACACAAAACAGCTAACTTATGGCACAACTCACTAGGATTATGAAAGCTGTGCATCCCATCAATTTGGCCGAAGGGCACTAGAGGTAAACAAAAAATGCAGGATCCGTCTGCAAAACAGGGGTCCACGGCCAACTTAACCCCTTTCCGGACGAAGAGGCTATACGTCCCCATATAATTAAAGGGTGCATGTCATCTGCATTACAGGAGCACCTTCTGAAGAAACTGCTACCCGTAGAAGAAATACTTGATGTCACCAGAATATATGAGCGGATAGATTCACGAGCAACTGCCACAAAAGTCCTACGAAAAGGGACCATTTGGTGGCCATGTTGTCTGGACTCTGCACACTGTGCCCTCCAGACAGGCCCTCACAGTAAAAACCTGACAAACTCCTGCCCCGCCTCTGTTACAGAGATGAATTCTCCTTTCACCACAAAGGTCCATGCTCCGTGCTGGGCCAAAGATGTAGCAAATGTGGACACTTAAACCACTTTCAAAATGTGCAGGGATGCAAACCTTTCCTATCACCATGGGCAGCTGGCCCTGAGACACCACAAGCCGCTTGATGTCTGACCATAGACACACAAACCGATTCATCCCAGGAAGACTACCACCTCACACCGTTCAAGATGACTGATGAATACGTCTGTTTTATGAAGGAAACTTTCAACACAAAATCCTTCCCCAGGATTACACTTCACATCCTCCGGAGGATAGCAAACTCTTATCTTGGAAAACGAAGATATACCTGAGAAGAAATACCAGGAATCTCTGTTTGCATTCTCTATTTCAGTCCCTGCATTGGGAACAACAAGGAGTTACTCCCCAACTAGAGCAGCACAAATTATGTTGACCGCATTGATCTGTTTTTAACTTTGTAGCAGGACAGGCAGGCACATTCCTGACCCACTTTCGCTGCTATTGTCAACTGTATGTTTGTTTTTCCTGTGCCTCTATTTCTGCTTATCATTCCTTCTTCTTATCTGCATGTTTTCTTCTTTTATCCAACACCATCTTCGGATTCAAACCAACATCTCTTGTGACTAATGAACGGGAAAGCATAAGGTGTGTGTTATTTTCAATTCTCTTTTATGTCTCTAATGATTACAACATAATAGGTTGTGCTTTTTTACTATCACATTTCATGTTTTGATTAAAAAATCACGGATATTGGTTGTAAAGTTTGCAGGTCTGGGGCGACAACCACCAGGCAAACAGTGATTTTCACAATCTGCCTGTGCAACCAAATATAGAACTGTTTTACTTCAATTGAGACCTTTGCCTGCTGTTTGTTCTTTCACTATATTTGTCCAATCTTGGTGCCCTATTTGTTCTGTCAAGTGGATTAGATATGATACACATCGCGACATTCATTGCAACAATATTGGGTTGACAAGGGGAGGCTATGGAATTATACTAACCCCCCTCTGCTCCAAAAACCCATGGCACAGCAACACCCACTTTCCCATGATTTATAGCCTGAGACACCCCAAGCGGCTTGATGTCTGACCATAGTAACAAAAACGATTCATCCCAGGAAGACTACCACCGCACACCGTTCAAGATGTCTGATGAATACGTCTATTTTATGAAGGAAACTTTCAACACAAAATCCTTTCCCAGGATTACACTTCACATCCTCCGGAGGATAGCCCAGGAGCAACGTGCTCGCCTTGGAAGCAAGAAGTCACGGAGCACCACACGTTTGATCCCCGGGCACTTAGAAACCTCTGGGTATTAAGCACGTTATAAATAACCTATCATAACCTATCAATCATCCACAGCCTGGCCCACAATTTTTCCTTGAGAGAGGGGTGCATATGTCAGTGGGGTGCTGCAGAACCACTCCTGTCCATTGGCTAATTTTCATATGTACTCCACCACCAAGAAGCATCAATGCCAGCTGCCATCCAGGTCATGAACAGCTCAGCAGCTGGCCGGTGCCTCCTCTGCTTCAAAGCGGTGCAATGACTTGGCCTTATCGAAATGACCTGCCACATGTTCAGCAACAGGGACAACCCCCCACAGATGGTCAAACCCACCACCAATGAAAGAAACACTGCAATCTCAATTCCCACACTTCGAAGACCTTGGCAGGCTTATCAAACCACCCATGTATAGATGCTATTTGAGCACGGGGTCCACTTTTTTTGTTTATGGGGGGCTTGTGGGTGAGGACAAGTGCGTAATAATGTAGAGTCCCACAAAGCTAACCCACTCTTACACACAAAGGTGGGGACAATTGTTGATGACCCAGAGGAAGAAGTTAAATAAAAGGGAATATTGTAATCTCTATTCAGTCTAGTGTCTCATTTCTGCCATTTATTCTCTGTTGCTCTCCAGTACATTAATAGTAATCCCTAGTCGCTAAAGCTGTGTCTGAAACCTTGGCTCTACAGATGTTTTGGACTACAAATCCCACCCGTCCCAGCAAGCATAGTCAATTGTGAGGGCTCATGGAAATCCAAAAAATGTGGAAAGCCACCGGTTGCAGACCTCTGCCCCAAAGCCACACGCACTGTGTTTCATACAGTGAAACCAGCCGTGTCTGTGCTAGTCAGCCATGGAACTACCTCATCAGCACCGTAACCTAAAGAACACAAGCCAAAAGTTACATATATGGTAGTGAGTGGCGGGCGCATATCACCTCACACAGGAGACAAAACTCCATTTAGTGAATTGTAGTAGAAAGGTTCCCTTCCTCTGGGTTTCAAATGGCACGGAGCAAGACAGGCCGTTCTTGACAAAAGCCCCATGGTAGTCCATCATCAGGGCCGGCTTGAGGCTCGATCGAGCGGTGCGCCAGCTCAGGGGCACACGAAATAAAAGGTGCATCGCCCCTTAAGCCTGCCCTCGACAGAGCAGGAGATTTGGGCGCGAGCCAATCGGCACCGGCCGTTTTGGCGCGACTGTTTTACCAGAGGTTCCCTGGCAGCGCACCCTGTTTGCCGCGGCCAGCTGGGCACAGGGACCATTAGCTACCAGCACATTTCGGCGCACCCAACATTCCATCTAGTGGAAATGACATAGAGTTGACCCCCTTTCCCTTTAGAACAGCAACAGGACTTCTACTTTTGCAGAAAACAGGTAGCTACCCATGACAATTAGCGTTTAACTCGTTGGTTCCCTGCAGAGGCGCAGACTGGGTAGGGCTTGAGCGGGCAAGGCCCACCCAAAATCTGTGAATGCAACCCACTCTGCCGTGCTGTGTGTGCATTTACAGATACCAATGTCACCGCAGTGGACCCAACTACAATAGCTTCAGGCCTCACTTGTTAGACAATCCTGGTTACGCCTCTGGTTCCCAGTACAGTCCAGAGCCATGCTCCCAAGCCTGGCCGTCTCTATCCGCTACCCACATCACTAGTCTCTAGAATGGCCAATCCTGTGCATTCACATTTTACACGATCAGTTTAATGTTTTAAAAGGAACCATCCCCAATGGTTACACCACAGGCAGCACTGCTGTCCCTCGGGCGACACGGATAGTACAGGTTCAGGCTTCAGACAACAAAACCATTCTTCCTGCCGCAAGCATATTGACGAATGAGGTGCCAGACACCCTCTGTCATGCTGCTGCGACCCGCACAGACATCACACAGCAGATCAAGGTGTTAGGTTGAACGGGTCATACAGGTGTAATCCCAAGAAAACAGAACTATCCCTCGTGTTAACCTGGTTTCTACTTGCTCATGCCTCTGACAGCAGTGCCTTTGGATAAGCTACACTGACCTTATATGTCAGAAGGTTATGAGGCGATATATGATACGGGAGGATAGCTCAAGGGTAACGTGCTCACCTTGGAAGCAAGACGACACAGAGCATCCCGGGTTCCTGCTTAGAAACCTCTGGGTATTAAACGCATTATAAATAACCTATCATATCAGACTCATTTTATAACCCTGGCAAAGCTGAAAGCATGCTATGAGCATTTGCATATGATATGATATGATATGATATGATAGTTTATTTATATAGCGCCTATACACAATGTGTTTCAAAGCGCTTCAAGGAGGGAAGGGACATAGGAAAAATACAGTTACATTCAGCAAAAGTCCTTGAAACAATACAGAATGTGAAAATAACTATCATAATAGGCCTGTCGACATTTCTGATAGTGCAAGTGCATAGAACAAGTAAGGCAAGAGGTGATGGAAAGGAAGGAAAACAGAGCAAGCAGTAACATTACTAAGTCTGACGACAATTTACACAGTGCAGGTGGTAACAAGAGGCGGGGTGGGAGGGGGGGCAAGTGGACGGAGGGGGGAAGGAGAACAAGACACGCTACCGAGCAAAAAGTCAGTGACAAATTGAAAAGTAGGGGAGGGGGAGAACAAAAAGGGGGGGAGACAGACAAGCTGCTATCAAGAGTCACGGAACAGATGATAGGAGTAAGTGCTAGGAGGGGGAAGTCTAAGAGGGGGGAGAAAAGGAGGGGGGAGTAGGAGGGAAGGCTCACTTTACTGAAACTGTAAGAATGGGCCCTCTCTATTAGCTGCCTTCTCTGTACTTCTCTTGGTGTATCAGATTTAATTCTTGTACTATCTCAACTGTATGTAATTATGTAACATATGCAACTGTTATATCATATTTAACTCTGTACCTCTTAACTGCATGTAATCTGTAACTCATGTAACGGTAAGCAAAGCGCCCAGATACCTAAGGGTTGGGTGCGCTATACAAATAAAATAAATACAAATTCCAAACACATCTGTACAGCAGACACTTTCTCTAGCTCACTGATGTATCTTTTCTCAGCATAACACTGAAAACATGAGAAACCGAATAATCCCTGCGTGCTTCTTCAAAGTCAGTGTACACAGTATCTCGGACAATGCTCCACAGCACCTTAATCGGGACACCAGCTCCCCCCGTTTGGCGGGAGGCGATTTGGGCACAGTTTCTAAAAGTACCTGTAATTGCACAGTGATAATTCACTTTGGGTAATACAAGGTCACAAGAATTGGGTTAGCTGGTTAATCTCGGGAGGATAGCTCAGGGGCAATGTGCTCGCCTTGGAAGCAAGATGACACAGAACACCAGAGGTACGATCCCCGGGTCTGCTCTTAGAAACCTCTGGGTATCAAGCGCGTTATAAATAACCTATCATATCAATCAGAATGTGTAGTTTGGTTCTAGTTAGGGCTCCTGCAGCGCTTACAGGTGGATATTGACTTTTAGGGGGCAGGGGGGAAAGGAACATATGTTCTAGCATTGACAGCCACCCCGCTGCTGAAACTAATACTGAGTCATTGCCTTCAAAAAGCCCAAATGATATGCCTCATGTGACTGTCAGTGACCGCTGCTTATCAAATGACAGCATCAAACATGTAATAAAATGACCACATCAGTACTGAACAGGCAGCGCGACTTACTTTTTTGCAGGTCATCATAGTCTTAGTCGGAGATGGAAGATTTGGCACGACGGCCGTTTGCACATAGGTCGCAACGTCAGCCGCATCTAAATGACCCTCAAGTCAAATGACCGGTGCCGAATTGTCTTTCTCCCCACTCTCGCCGCACCCAATGGGGCTCTGCTGCCAAAATGACGCGCCCAAACGGCCGGTGCCAAAAGGCTTGCAACAAAACGTGGCGTACCGGCCCCGCATGTCTTTCTTGCCTGCTGGCATGAAGCCATGGGTGGTGCCAGTCTTTGAGTCCTCTGCTGTGACAACCAGAGTGGGCTCAGAGGGCAGCACGGTGTCACATTTCTCACCTCGGAGAGCAGTGTATTTACTTACATTTCAACTTCAAAAGTAAGTAAATGCTTCGCTCCCCGAGGTGGGAAAACAGTTAAGTGACTGAAGCTACAGCAAAGGGGCAGAGCACAAAGGGCTCCCCACGAGAGTATATCAACAGACCCCCTATGTGGAAGCTAAAGGCTTAACTGCTGGGCTCAACTTTTGGTTGGCCCCTGTCCCCAATAACAATTGCTTTTTTAACTAAATAGCGTGTGAGATGCAGAGGCGCAGACAGGGTAAGGCCTGTGCCTTATAACAGGGAAAGAAGTAAGGGGAAAAAAGTGGTTTTGTTTGTGTGTATTCAAGGATTCTATGCATGTATGAATATATGCATGCATGCCTGTAAGTGCGTGTATCTATGTTAGTATGCGAAAGGGATTCATTCATATGCATGTGCTTACTGACAGTGGCCCTCATTAGGACCCTGGCGGAGAGGGTATTACGCCGGCGTAGTGCATGGCGTACCTCTCCGCCAGACTACGAGTTCCCGTAGCGCCATGGAAGGATTTTTACGCCTGCTTTTTGCAGGCGGAAAAATCCATGGCGCTACGGGACTCGTTGTTAATTACGCCACCGTAATTTACGGTGGCGTAATTAACGCCTCCCCCACTCCCATTATACCCTATGGGGCAAGAATGGGAATGGGGAAGGGTAAAATGGGGATTGGGGACTTACCGCCCCGCCAAGGTCGGCATGGGGCGGAAAGTCCGCCAACCACCTTGGCGGAGTTGGCAGCTTTGCGCCATGGACCATGGTGCAAATTGCACCATGGTCCTCCGCCAAGGTCCTAATGAGGGCCAGTGTCAGTACGCACATGCATACGAACGAATGCAGTGTGAATGGTGTACATGGGTGCGAGTGCGCGTGTGAATGCAGTGTGAATGGTGTACATTGGTGAGAGTGCGCATGTGCATGAGAATCCAGTGTGAATGGTGTACATGGGTGCGCGTGCACATGTGAATGAGAATGCAGTGTGAATGGTGTACATGGGTGCGAGTGCACATGTGAATGAGAATGCAGTGTGAATGGTGTACATGGGTGCGGGTGCGCGTGTGAATGAGAATGCAGTGTGAATGGTGTACATGGGTGCAGGTGCGCGTGTGAATGAGAATGCAGTGTGAATGGTGTACATGGGTGCGGGTGCGCGTGTGAATGAGAATGCAGTGTGAATGGTGTACATGGATGCGGGTGCGCGTGTGAATGAGAATGCAGTGTGAATGGTGTACATTGGTACGAGTGCACATGTGAATGAGAATGCAGTGTGCGATGCGCGTGTGAATGAGAATGCAGTGTGAATGGTGTACATGGGTGCAGGTGCGCGTGTGAATGAGAATGCAGTGTGAATGGTGTACATGGGTGCGGGTGCGCGTGTGAATGAGAATGCAGTGTGAATGGTGTACATGGGTACGGGTGCGCGTGTGAATGAGAATGCAGTGTGAATGGTGTACATGGGTGCGGGTGCCCGTGTGAATGAGAATGCAGTGTGAATGGTGTACATGGGTACGAGTGCGCGTGTGAATGAGAATGCAGTGTGAAGGGTGCGCATGTGCATGAGAATGCAGTGTGAATGGTGTACCTGGGTGTGAGTGCGCATGTGAATGAGAATCCAGTGTGAATGGTGTACATGGGTGTGAGTGCACATGTGAATGAGAATACAGTGTGAATGGTGTACATGGGTGCGAGTGCGCATGTGAATGAGAATGCAGTGTGAACGGAGTACATGGGTGAGGGTGCACATCTGAATGAGAATGCAGTGTGAAAGGTGTACATGGGTGTGGGTGCGCATGTGAATGAGAATGCAGTGTGAATGGTGTACATGGGTGCGGGTGCGTGTGTGAATGAGAATGCAGTGTGAATGGTGTACATGGGTGCGAGTGGGCGTGTGAATGAGAATGCAGCGTGAATGGTGTACATGGGTGCGGGTGCGCATGTGAATGAGAATGCAGTGTGAATGGTGTACATGGGTGTGGGTGCGCGTGTGAATGAGAATGCAGTGTGAATGGGGTACATGGGTGCGGGTGCGAATGTGAATGAGAATGCAGTTTGAATGGTGTACATGGGTGTGAGTGCGCATGTGAATGAGAATAGAGTGTGAATGGTGTACATTGGTGCGAGTGCACATGTGAATGAGAATGCAGTGTGAATGGTGTACATGGGTGTGGGTGCGCGTGTGAATGAGAATGCAGTGTGAATGGGGTACATGGGTGCGGGTGCGAATGTGAATGAGAATGCAGTTTGAATGGTGTACATGGGTGCGGGTGCGCGTGTGAATGAGAATGCAGTGTGAATGGTGTACATTGGTGTGGGTGCGCGTGTGAATGAGAATGTAGTGTGAATGGTGTACATGGATGCGGGTGCGCGTGTGAATGAGTGTGCAGTGTGAATGGTGTACATGGGTGCGCGTGTGAATGAGAATCCAGTGTGAATGGTGTTCATGGGTGTGAGTGCGCATGTGAATGAGAATACAGTGTGAATGGTGTACATTGGTGCGAGTGCACATGTGAATGAGAATGCAGTGTGCGGTGCGCGTGTGAATGAGAATGCAGTGTGAATGGTGTACATGGGTGCAGGTGCGCGTGTGAATGAGAATGCAGTGTGAATGGTGTACATGGGTGAGGGTGCGCGTGTGAATGAGAATGCAGTGTGAATGGTGTACATTGGTGTGGGTGCGCGTGTGAATGAGAATCCAGTGTGAATGGTGTACATGGGTGTGAGTGCGCATGTGAATGAGAATACAGTGTGTATGGTGTACATTGGTGCGAGTGCACATGTGAATGAGAATGCAGTGTGCGGAGCACGTGTGAATGAGAATGCAGTGTGAATGGTGTACATGATTGCAGGTGTGCGTGTGAATGAGAATGCAGTGTGAATGGTGTACATGGGTGCGAGTGCACATGTGAATGAGAATGCAGTGTGCGGTGCGCGTGTGAATGAGAATGCAGTGTGAATGGGGTACATGGGTGCGGGTGCGTGTGAATGAGAATGCAGTGTGAATGGTGTACATGGGTGCGGGTGCGCGTGTGAATGAGAATTCAGTGTGAATGGTGTACATGGGTGCGGGTGCGCGTGTGAATGAGAATGCAGTGTGAATGGTGTACATTGGTGCGGGTGCGCATGTGAATGAGAATACAGTGTGAATGGTGTACATTGGTGCGAGTGCACATGAGAATGAGAATGCAGTGTGCAGGGCGTGTGTGCATGAGAATGCAGTGTGAATGGTGTACATGGGGGCAGGTGTGGGTGTGAATGAGAATGCAGTGTGAATGGTGTACATGGGTGCGGGTGCTCGTGTAAATGGGAATGCATGCGAATGGTGTACAAGGGTGCGGGTGCGCGTGTGAATGAGAATGCAGTGTGAATGGTGTACATGGGTGCGGGTGCGCGTGTGAATGAGAATGCAGTGTGAATGGTGTACATGGGTGCGGGTGCGCGTGTGAATGAGAATGCAGTGTGAATGGTGTACATGGGTACGAGTGCGCGTGTGAATGAGAATGCAGTTTGAAGGGTGCGCATGTGCATGAGAATGCAGTGTGAATGGTGTACATGGGTGTGAGTGCGCATGTGAATGAGAATCCAGTGTGAACGGTGTACATGGGTGAGGGTGCACATCTGAATGAGAATGTAGTGTGAAAGGTGTACATGGGTGTGGGTGTGCATGTGAATGAGAATGCAGTGTGAATGGTGTACATGGGTGCGGGTGCGCGTGTGAATGAGAATGCAGTGTGAATGGTGTACATGGGTGCGGGTGCGAATGTGAATGAGAATGCAGTTTGAATGGTGTACATGGGTGTGAGTGCGCATGTGAATGAGAATACAGTGTGAATGGTGTACATTGGTGCGAGTGCACATGTGAATGAGAATGCAGTGTGAATGGTGTACATGGGTGTGGGTGCGCGTGTGAATGAGAATGCAGTGTGAATGGGGTACATGGGTGCGGGTGCGAATGTGAATGAGAATGCAGTTTGAATGGTGTACATGGATGCAGGTGCGCGTGTGAATGAGAATGCAGTGTGAATGGTGTACATGGGTGCGGGTGCGCGTGTGAATGAGAATGCAGTGTGACTGGTGTACATGGATGTGGGTGCACGTGTGAATGAGAATGCAGTGTGAATGGTGTACATGGGTGCGGGTGCGCGGGTGAATGAGAAACCAGTGTGAATGGTGTACATGGGTGTGAGTGCGCATGTGATTGAGAATACAGTGTGAATGGTGTACATTGGTGTGAGTGCACATGTTAATGAGAATGCAGTGTGCGGTGCGCATGTAAATGAGAATGCAGTGTGAATGGTGTACATGGGTGCAGGTGCGCGTGTGAATGAGAATGCACTGTGAATGGTGTACATGGGTGCGGGTGCGCGTGTGAATGAGAATGCAGTGTGAATGGTGTACATGGATGCGGGTGCGTGTGTGAATGAGAATGCAGTGTGAATGGTGTACATGGGTGCGCGTGTGAATGAGAATCCAGTGTGAATGGTGTACATGGGTGTGAGTGCGCATGTGAATGAGAATACAGTGTGAATGGTGTACATTGGTGCGAGTGCACATGTGAATGAGAATGCAGTGTGCGGTGCGCGTGTGAATGAGAATGCAGTGTGAATGGTGTACATGGGTGCAGGTGCGGGTGCAGGTGCGCGTGTGAATGAGAATGCAGTGTGAATGGTGTACATGGGTGCGGGTGCGCGTGTGAATAAGAATGCAGTGTGAATGGTGTACAAGGGTGCGGGTGCGCGTGTGACTGAGAATGCAGTGTGCGGTGAGCGTGTGAATGAGAATGCAGTGTGAATGGTGTACAAGGGTGCGGGTGCGCGTGTGAATGAGAATGCAGTGTGAATGGTGTACATGGGTGCGGGTGCGCGTGTGAATGAGAATGCAGTGTGAATGGTGTACATGGGTGCAGGTGCGCGTGTGAATGAGAATGCAGTGTGAATGGTGTACATGGGTGCGGGTGCGCGTGTGAATGAGAATGCAGTGTGAATGGTGTACATGGATGCAGGTGCGCGTGTGAATGAGAATGCAGTGTGAATGGTGTACATGGGTACGGGTGCGCGTGTGAATGAGAATCCAGTGTGAATGGTGTACATGGGTGTGAGTGCGCATGTGAATGAGAATACAGTGTGAATGGTGTACATTGGTGCGAGTGCACATGTGAATGAGAATGCAGTGTGCGGTGCGCGTGTGAATGAGAATGCAGTGTGAATGGTGTACATGGGTGCGGGTGCGTGTGTGAATGAGAATGCAGTGTGAATGGTGTACATGGGTGCGGGTGCGCGTGTGAATGAGAATGCAGTGTGAATGGTGTACATGGATGCGGGTGCGCGTGTGAATGAGAATGCAGTGTGAATGGTGTACATTGGTGCGGGTGCGCGTGTGAATAAGAATTCAGTGTGAATGGTGTACAAGGGTGTGGGTGCGCGTGTGAATGAGAATGCAGTGTGCAGTGCGCGTGTGAATGAGAATGCAGTGTGAATGGTGTACATGGGTGCAGGTGCGCGTGTGAATGAGAATGCAGTGTGAATGGTGTACAAGGGTGCAGGTGCACGTGTGAATGAGAATGCAGTGTGAATGTTGTACATTGGTGCGGGTGCGCGTGTGAATGAGAATGCAGTGTGAATGGTGTACATGGGTGCGGGTACGCGTGTGAATGGGAATGCAGTGTGAATGGTGTACATGGGTGCGGGTGCGCGTGTGAATGAGAATGCAGTGTGAATGGTGTACATGGGTACGAGTGCCCGTGTGAATGAGAATGCAGTGTGAAGGGTGCGCATGTGCATGAGAATGCAGTGTGAATGGTGTACATGGGTGTGAGTGCGCATGTGAATGAGAATCCAGTGTGAATGGTGTACATGGGTGTGAGTGCACATGTGAATGAGAATACAGTGTGAATGGTGTACATGGGTGCGAGTGTGCATGTGAATGAGAATGCAGTGTGAACGGTGTACATGGGTGAGGGTGCACATCTGAATGAGAATGCAGTGTGAAAGGTGTACATGGGTGTGGGTGCGCATGTGAATGAGAATGCAGTGTGAATGGTGTACATGGTGCGGGTGCGCGTGTGAATGAGAATGCAGTGTGAATGGTGTACATGGGTGCGAGTGCGCGTGTGAATGAGAATGCAGTGTGAATGGTGTACATGGGTGCGGGTGCACATGTGAATGAGAATGCAGTGTGAATGGTGTACATGGGTGTGGGTGCGCGTGTGAATGAGAATGCAGTGTGAATGGGGTACATGGGTGCGGGTGCGAATGTGAATGAGAATGCAGTTTGAATGGTGTACATGGGTGTGAGTGCGCATGTGAATGAGAATACAGTGTGAATGGTGTACATTGGTGCGAGTACAGATGTGAATGAGAATGCAGTGTGAATGGTGTACATGGGTGTGGGTGCGCGTGTGAATGAGAATACAGTGTGAATGGGGTACATGGGTGTGAGTGCGCATGTGAATGAGAATACAGTGTGAATGGTGTACATTGGTGCGAGTGCACATGTGAATGAGAATGCAGTGTGCGGTGCGCGTGTGAATGAGAATGCAGTGTGAATGGTGTACATGGCTGCAGGTCTGCGTGTGAATGAGAATGCAGTGTGAATGGTGGACATGGGTGCGGGTGCGCATGTGAATGAGACTGCAGTGTGAATGGTGTACATGGATGCGGGTGCGCGTGTGAATGAGAATGCAGTGTGAATGGTGTACATGGGTGCGCGTGTGAATGAGAATCCAGTGTGAATGGTGTACATGGATGCGGGTGCGCGTGTGAATGAGAATGCAGTGTGAATGGTGTACATGGGTGTGGGTGCGCGTGTGAATGAGAATGCAGTGTGAATGGTGCACATGAGTGCGGGTGCGCGTGTGAATGAGAATGCAGTGTGAATGGTGTACATGGGTGTGAGTGCGCATGTGAATGAGAATGCAGTGTGAATGGTGTACATGGGTGCGGGTGCGCGTGTGAATGAGAATCCAGTGTGAATGGTGTACATGGGTGTGAGTGTGAATGTGAATGAGAATACAGTGTGTATGGTGTACATTGGTCCGAGTGCAAATGTGAATGAGAATGCAGTGTGCGGTGCACATGTGAATGAGAATGCAGTGTGAATGGTGTACATGTGTGCGGGTGCGCGTGTGAATGAGAATGCAGTGTGAATGGTGTACATGGGTACGAGTGCGCATGTGCATGAGAATGCAGTGTGAATGGTGTACATGGGTGTGAGTGCACGTGTGAATGAGAATGCAGTGTGAATGGTGTACATGGGTGCAGGTGCACGTGTGAATAAGAATGCAGTGTGAATGGTGTACATGGGTGCGAGTGCACATGTGAATGAGAATGCAGTGTGAATGGTGTACATGGGTGCGGGTGCGCGTGTGAATGAGAATGCAGTGTAAATGGTGTACATGGGTGCGGGTGCGCGTGTGAATGAGAATGCAGTGTGAATGGTGTACATGGGTGCGGGTGCGCGTGTGAATGAGAATGCAGTGTGAATGGTGTACATGGAAGCGGGTGCGCGTGTGAATGAGAATGCAGTGTGAATGGTGTACATGGGTGCGGGTGCACATGTGAATGAGAATATAGTGTGAATGGTGTACATTGGTGCGAATGCACATGAGAATGAGAATGCAGTGTGCAGTGCGCGTGTGAATGAGAATGCAGTGTGAATGGTGTACATGAGTGCAGGTGCGCGTGTGAATGAGAATGCAGTGTGAATGGTGTACATGGGTGCGGGTACGCGTGTAAATGAGAATGAAGGTGAATGGTGTACAAGGGTGCGGGTGCGCGTGTGAATGAGAATGCAGTTTGAATGGTGTACATGGGTGCGGGTGCGCGTGTGAATGAGAATGCAGTGTGAATGGTGTACATGGGTGCGGGTGCGCGTGTGAATGAGAATGCAGTGTGAATGGTGTACATGGGTGCGGGTGCGCGTGTGAATGAGAATGCAGTGTGAATGGTGTACATGGGTACGAGTGCGCGTGTGAATGAGAATGCAGTGTGAAGGGTGCGCATGTGCATGAGAATGCAGTGTGAATGGTGTACATGGGTGTGAGTGCGCATGTGAATGAGAATTCAGTGTGAATGGTGTACATGGGTGTGAGTGCACATGTGAATGAGAATACAGTGTGAATGGTGTACATGGGTGCGAGTGCCCATGTGAATGAGAATGCAGTGTCAACGGTGTACATGGGTGAGGGTGCACATCTGAATGAGAATGCAGTGTGAAAGGTGTACATGGGTGTGGGTGCGCATGTGAATGAGAATGCAGTGTGAATGGTGTACATGGGTGCGGGTGTGCGTGTGAATGAGAATGCAGTGTGAATGGTGTACATGGGTGCGAGTGCGCGTGTGAATGAGAATGCAGTGTGAATGGTGTACATGGGTGAGGTGCGCATGTGAATGAGAATGCAGTGTGAATGGTGTACAAGGGTGCGGGTGCGCGTGTGAATGAGAATGCAGTTTGAATGGTGTACATGGGTGCGGGTGCGCGTGTGAATGAGAATGCAGTGTGAATGGTGTACATGGGTGCGGGTGCGCGTGTGAATGAGAATGCAGTGTGAATGGTGTACATGGGTGCGGGTGCGCGTGTGAATGAGAATGCAGTGTGAATGGTGTACATGGGTACGAGTGCGCGTGTGAATGAGAATGCAGTGTGAAGGGTGCGCATGTGCATGAGAATGCAGTGTGAATGGTGTACATGGGTGTGAGTGCGCATGTGAATGAGAATCCAGTGTGAATGGTGTACATGGGTGTGAGTGCACATGTGAATGAGAATACAGTGTGAATGGTGTACATGGGTGTGAGTGCCCATGTGAATGAGAATGCAGTGTCAACGGTGTACATGGGTGAGGGTGCACATCTGAATGAGAATGCAGTGTGAAAGGTGTACATGGGTGTGGGTGCGCATGTGAATGAGAATGCAGTGTGAATGGTGTACATGGGTGCGGGTGTGCGTGTGAATGAGAATGCAGTGTGAATGGTGTACATGGGTGCGAGTGCGCGTGTGAATGAGAATGCAGTGTGAATGGTGTACATGGGTGCGGGTGCGCATGTGAATGAGAATGCAGTGTGAATGGTGTACATGGGTGTGGGTGCGCGTGTGAATGAGAATGCAGTGTGAATGGGGTACATGGGTGCGTGTGCGAATGTGAATGAGAATTCAGTTTGAATGGTGTACATGGGTGTGAGTGCGCATGTGAATGAGAATACAGTGTGAATGGTGTACATTGGTGCGAGTGCACATGTGAATGAGAATGCAGTGTGAATGGTGTACATGGGTGTGGGTGCGCGTGTGAATGAGAATGCAGTGTGAATGGGGTACATGGGTGCGGGTGTGAATGTGAATGAGAATGCAGTTTGAATGGTGTACATGGGTGCAGGTGCGCGTGGGAATGAGAATGCAGTGGGAATGGTGTACATGGGTGCGGGTGCGCGTGTGAATGAGAATGCAGTGTGAATGGTGTACATGGATGCGGGTGCGCGTGTGAATGAGAATGAGGTGTGAATGGTGTACATGGGTGCGGGTGCGCGTGTGAATGAGAATCCAGTGTGAATGGTGTACATGGGTGTGAGTGCGCATGTGTATGAGAATACAGTGTGACTGGTGTACATTGGTGCGAGTGCACATGTGAATGAGAATGCAGTGTGCGGTGTGCGTCTGAATGAGAATGCAGTGTGAATAGTGTACATGTGTGCAGGTGCGCGTGTGAATGAGAATGCAGTGTGAATGGTGTACATGGGTGCGGGTACGCGTGTGAATGAGAATGCAGTGTGAATGGTGTACATGGATGCGGGTGCGCGTGTGAATGAGAATGCAGCGTGAATGGTGTACATGGGTGCGCGTGTGAATGAGAATCCAGTGTGAATGGTGTACATGGGTGTGAGTGCGCATGTGAATGAGAATACAGTGTGAATGGTGTATATTGGTGCGAGTGCACATGTGAATGAGAATGCAGTGTGCGGGGCGCGTGTGAATGAGAATGCAGTGTGAATGGTGTACATGGGTGCGGGTGCGCGTGTGAATGAGAATGCAGTGTGAATGGTGTACATGGGTACGGGTGCGCGTGTGAATGAGAATGCAGTGTGAATGGTGTACATGGGTGCGGGTGCCCGTGTGAATGAGAATGCAGTGTGAATGGTGTACATGGGTACGAGTGCGCGTGTGAATGAGAATGCAGTGTGAAGGGTGCGCATGTGCATGAGAATGCAGTGTGAATGGTGTACCTGGGTGTGAGTGCGCATGTGAATGAGAATCCAGTGTGAATGGTGTACATGGGTGTGAGTGCACATGTGAATGAGAATACAGTGTGAATGGTGTACATGGGTGCGAGTGCGCATGTGAATGAGAATGCAGTGTGAACGGAGTACATGGGTGAGGGTGCACATCTGAATGAGAATGCAGTGTGAAAGGTGTACATGGGTGTGAGTGCGCATGTGAATGAGAATGCAGTGTGAATGGTGTACATGGGTGCGGGTGCGTGTGTGAATGAGAATGCAGTGTGAATGGTGTACATGGGTGCGAGTGGGCGTGTGAATGAGAATGCAGCGTGAATGGTGTACATGGGTGCGGGTGCGCATGTGAATGAGAATGCAGTGTGAATGGTGTACATGGGTGTGGGTGCGCGTGTGAATGAGAATGCAGTGTGAATGGGGTACATGGGTGCGGGTGCGAATGTGAATGAGAATGCAGTTTGAATGGTGTACATGGGTGTGAGTGCGCATGTGAATGAGAATACAGTGTGAATGGTGTACATTGGTGCGAGTGCACATGTGAATGAGAATGCAGTGTGAATGGGGTACATGGGTGTGGGTGCGAATGTGAATGAGAATGCAGTTTGAATGGTGTACATGGGTGCGGGTGCGCGTGTGAATGAGAATGCAGTGTGAATGGTGTACATGGGTGCGGGTGCGCGTGTGAATGAGAATGTAGTGTGAATGGTGTACATGGATGCGGGTGCGCGTGTGAATGAGTGTGCAGTGTGAATGGTGTACATGGGTGCGGGTGCGCGTGTGAATGAGAATCCAGTGTGAATGGTGTACATGGGTGTGAGTGCGCATGTGAATGAGAATACAGTGTGAATGGTGTACATTGGTGCGAGTGCACATGTGAATGAGAATGCAGTGTGCGGTGCGCGTGTGAATGAGAATGCAGTGTGAATGGTGTACATGGGTGCAGGTGCGCGTGTGAATGAGAATGCAGTGTGAATGGTGTACATGGGTGAGGGTGCGGGTGTGAATGAGAATGCAGTGTGAATGGTGTACATTGGTGTGGGTGCGCGTGTGAATGAGAATCCAGTGTGAATGGTGTACATGGGTGTGAGTGCGCATGTGAATGAGAATACAGTGTGTATGGTGTACATTGGTGCGAGTGCACATGTGAATGAGAATGCAGTGTGCGGAGCGCGTGTGAATGAGAATGCAGTGTGAATGGTGTACATGATTGCAGGTGTGCGTGTGAATGAGAATGCAGTGTGAATGGTGTACATGGGTGCGAGTGCACATGTGAATGAGAATGCAGTGTGCGGTGCGAGTGTGAATGAGAATGCAGTGTGAATGGTGTACATGGGTGCAGGTGCGCGTGTGAATGAGAATGCAGTGTGAATGGTGTACATGGGTGCGAGTGCACATGTGAATGAGAATGCAGTGTGCGGTGCGCGTGTGAATGAGAATGCAGTGTGAATGGGGTACATGGGTGCGGGTGCGAATGTGAATGAGAATTCAGTTTGAATGGTGTACATGGGTGTGAGTGCGCATGTGAATGAGAATACAGTGTGTATGGTGTACATTGGTGCGAGTGCACATGTGAATGAGAATGCAGTGTGCGGAGCGCGTGTGAATGAGAATGCAGTGTGAATGGTGTACATGAGTGCAGGTGCGCGTGTGAATGAGAATGCAGTGTGAATGGTGTACATGGGTGCGAGTGCACATGTGAATGAGAATGCAGTGTGAATGGTGTACATGGGTGCGGGTGCGCGTGTGAATGCAGTGTGAATGGTGTACATGGGTGCGGGTGCGCGTGTGAATGAGAATTCAGTGTGAATGGTGTACATGGGTGCGAGTGCGCGTGTGAATGAGAATGCAGTGTGAATGGTGTACATGGGTGCGGGTGCGCATGTGAATGAGAATGCAGTGTGAATGGTGTACATGGGTGTGGGTGCGCGTGTGAATGAGAATGCAGTGTGAATGGGGTACATGGGTGCGTGTGCGAATGTGAATGAGAATTCAGTTTGTATGGTGTACATGGGTGTGAGTGCGCATGTGAATGAGAATACAGTGTGAATGGTGTACATTGGTGCGAGTGCACATGTGAATGAGAATGCAGTGTGAATGGTGTACATGGGTGTGGGTGCGCGTGTGAATGAGAATGCAGTGTGAATGGGGTACATGGGTGCGGGTGTGAATGTGAATGAGAATGCAGTTTGAATGGTGTACATGGGTGCAGGTGCGCGTGGGAATGAGAATGCAGTGGGAATGGTGTACATGGGTGCGGGTGCGCGTGTGAATGAGAATGCAGTGTGAATGGTGTACATGGATGCGGGTGCGCGTGTGAATGAGAATGAGGTGTGAATGGTGTACATGGGTGCGGGTGCGCGTGTGAATGAGAATCCAGTGTGAATGGTGTACATGGGTGTGAGTGCGCATGTGTATGAGAATACAGTGTGAATGGTGTACATTGGTGCGAGTGCACATGAGAATGAGAATGCAGTGTGCAGGGCGTGTGTGCATGAGAATGCAGTGTGAATGGTGTACATGGGGGCAGGTGTGGGTGTGAATGAGAATGCAGTGTGAATGGTGTACATGGGTGCGGGTGCTCGTGTAAATGGGAATGCATGCGAATGGTGTACAAGGGTGCGGGTGCGCGTGTGAATGAGAATGCAGTGTGAATGGTGTACATGGGTGCGGGTGCGCATGTGAATGAGAATGCAGTGTGAATGGTGTACATGGGTGCGGGTGCGCGTGTGAATGAGAATGCAGTGTGAATGGTGTACATGGGTACGAATGCGCGTGTGAATGAGAATGCAGTTTGAAGGGTGCGCATGTGCATGAGAATGCAGTGTGAATGGTGTACATGGGTGTGAGTGCACATGTGAATGAGAATCCAGTGTGAACGGTGTACATGGGTGAGGGTGCACATCTGAATGAGAATGTAGTGTGAAAGGTGTACATGGGTGTGGGTGCGCATGTGAATGAGAATGCAGTGTGAATGGTGTACATGGGTGCGGGTGCGCGTGTGAATGAGAATGCAGTGTGAATGGTGTACATGGGTGCGGGTGCGAATGTGAATGAGAATGCAGTTTGAATGGTGTACATGGGTGTGAGTGCGCATGTGAATGAGAATACAGTGTGAATGGTGTACATTGGTGCGAGTGCACATGTGAATGAGAATGCAGTGTGAATGGTGTACATGGGTGTGGGTGCGCGTGTGAATGAGAATGCAGTGTGAATGGGGCACATGGGTGCGGGTGCGAATGTGAATGAGAATGCAGTTTGAATGGTGTACATGGATGCAGGTGCGCGTGTGAATGAGAATGCAGTGTGAATGGTGTACATGGGTGCAGGTGCGGGTGCAGGTGCGCCTGTGAATGAGAATGCAGTGTGAATGGTGTACATGGGTGCGGGTGCGCGTGTGAATAAGAATGCAGAGTGAATGGTGTACAAGGGTGCGGGTGCGCGTGTGACTGAGAATGCAGTGTGCGGTGAGCGTGTGAATGAGAATGCAGTGTGAATGGTGTACAAGGGTGCGGGTGCGCGTGTGAATGAGAATGCAGTGTGAATGGTGTACATGGGTGCGGGTGCGCATGTGAATGATAATGCAGTGTGAATGGTGTACATGGGTGCGGGTGCGCGTGTGAATGAGAATGCAGTGTGAATGGTGTACATGGGTGCAGGTGCGCGTGTGAATGAGAATGCAGTGTGAATGGTGTACATGGGTGCGGGTGCGCGTGTGAATGAGAATGCAGTGTGAATGGTGTACATGGATGCAGGTGCGCGTGAGAATGAGAATGCAGTGTGAATGGTGTACATGGGTACGGGTGCGCGTGTGAATGAGAATCCAGTGTGAATGGTGTACATGGGTGTGAGTGCGCATGTGAATGAGAATACAGTGTGAATGGTGTACATTGGTGCGAGTGCACATGTGAATGAGAATGCAGTGTGCGGTGCGCGTGTGAATGAGAATGCAGTGTGAATGGTGTACATGGGTGCGGGTGCGCGTGTGAATGAGAATGCAGTGTGAATGGTGTACATGGGTGCGGGTGCGCGTGTGAATGAGAATGCAGTGTGAATGGTGTACATGGATGCGGGTGCGCGTGTGAATGAGAATGCAGTGTGAATGGTGTACATTGGTGCGGGTGCGCGTGTGAATTAGAATTCAGTGTGAATGATGTACAAGGGTGTGGGTGCGCGTGTGAATGAGAATGCAGTGTGCAGTGCGCGTGTGAATGAGAATGCAGTGTGAATGGTGTACATGGGTGCAGGTGCGCGTGTGAATGAGAATGCAGTGTGAATGGTGTACAAGGGTGCAGGTGCGCGTGTGAATGAGAATGCAGTGTGAATGTTGTACATTGGTGCGGGTGCGCGTGTGAATGAGAATGCAGTGTGAATGGTGTACATGGGTGCGGGTACGCGTGTGAATGGGAATGCAGTGTGAATGGTGTACATGGGTGCGGGTGCGCGTGTGAATGAGAATGCAGTGTGAATGGTGTACATGGGTACGAGTGCCCGTGTGAATGAGAATGCAGTGTGAAGGGTGCGCATGTGCATGAGAATGCAGTGTGAATGGTGTACATGGGTGTGAGTGCGCATGTGAATGAGAATCCAGTGTGAATGGTGTACATGGGTGTGAGTGCACATGTGAATGAGAATGCAGTGTGAATGGTGTACATGGGTGTGAGTGCGCATGTGAATGAGAATACAGTGTGAATGGGGTACATGGGTGTGAGTGCGCATGTGAATGAGAATACAGTGTGAATGGTGTACATTGGTGCGAGTGCACATGTGAATGAGAATGCAGTGTGAATGGTGTACATGGGTGCGGGTGCGCGTGTGAATGAGAAACCAGTGTGAATGGTGTACATGGGTGTGAGTGCGCATGTGATTGAGAATACAGTGTGAATGGTGTACATTGGTGTGAGTGCACATGTTAATGAGAATGCAGTGTGAATGGTGTACATGGGTGCAGGTGCGCGTGTGAATGAGAATGCACTGTGAATGGTGTACATGGGTGCGGGTGCGCGTGTGAATGAGAATGCAGTGTGAATGGTGTACATGGATGCGGGTGCGTGTGTGAATGAGAATGCAGTGTGAATGGTGTACATGGGTGCGCGTGTGAATGAGAATCCAGTGTGAATGGTGTACATGGGTGTGAGTGCGCATGTGAATGAGAATACAGTGTGAATGGTGTACATTGGTGCGAGTGCACATGTGAATGAGAATGCAGTGTGCGGTGCGCGTGTGAATGAGAATGCAGTGTGAATGGTGTACATGGGTGCAGGTGCGGGTGCAGGTGCGCCTGTGAATGAGAATGCAGTGTGAATGGTGTACAAGGGTGCGGGTGCGCGTGTGACTGAGAATGCAGTGTGCGGTGAGCGTGTGAATGAGAATGCAGTGTGAATGGTGTACAAGGGTGCGGGTGCGCGTGTGAATGAGAATGCAGTGTGAATGGTGTACATGGGTGCGGGTGCGCATGTGAATGATAATGCAGTGTGAATGGTGTACATGGATGCGGGTGCGCGTGTGAATGAGAATGAGGTGTGAATGGTGTACATGGGTGCGGGTGCGCGTGTGAATGAGAATCCAGTGTGAATGGTGTACATGGGTGTGAGTGCGCATGTGTATGAGAATACAGTGTGAATGGTGTACATTGGTGCGAGTGCACATGAGAATGAGAATGCAGTGTGCAGGGCGTGTGTGCATGAGAATGCAGTGTGAATGGTGTACATGGGGGCAGGTGTGGGTGTGAATGAGAATGCAGTGTGAATGGTGTACATGGGTGCGGGTGCTCGTGTAAATGGGAATGCATGCGAATGGTGTACAAGGGTGCGGGTGCGCGTGTGAATGAGAATGCAGTGTGAATGGTGTACATGGGTGCGGGTGCGCATGTGAATGAGAATGCAGTGTGAATGGTGTACATGGGTGCGGGTGCGCGTGTGAATGAGAATGCAGTGTGAATGGTGTACATGGGTACGAATGCGCGTGTGAATGAGAATGCAGTTTGAAGGGTGCGCATGTGCATGAGAATGCAGTGTGAATGGTGTACATGGGTGTGAGTGCACATGTGAATGAGAATCCAGTGTGAACGGTGTACATGGGTGAGGGTGCACATCTGAATGAGAATGTAGTGTGAAAGGTGTACATGGGTGTGGGTGCGCATGTGAAGGAGAATGCAGTGTGAATGGTGTACATGGGTGCGGGTGCGCGTGTGAATGAGAATGCAGTGTGAATGGTGTACATGGGTGCGGGTGCGAATGTGAATGAGAATGCAGTTTGAATGGTGTACATGGGTGTGAGTGCGCATGTGAATGAGAATACAGTGTGAATGGTGTACATTGGTGCGAGTGCACATGTGAATGAGAATGCAGTGTGAATGGTGTACATGGGTGTGGGTGCGCGTGTGAATGAGAATGCAGTGTGAATGGGGCACATGGGTGCGGGTGCGAATGTGAATGAGAATGCAGTTTGAATGGTGTACATGGATGCAGGTGCGCGTGTGAATGAGAATGCAGTGTGAATGGTGTACATGGGTGCAGGTGCGGGTGCAGGTGCGCCTGTGAATGAGAATGCAGTGTGAATGGTGTACATGGGTGCGGGTGCGCGTGTGAATAAGAATGCAGAGTGAATGGTGTACAAGGGTGCGGGTGCGCGTGTGACTGAGAATGCAGTGTGCGGTGAGCGTGTGAATGAGAATGCAGTGTGAATGGTGTACAAGGGTGCGGGTGCGCGTGTGAATGAGAATGCAGTGTGAATGGTGTACATGGGTGCAGGTGCGCATGTGAATGATAATGCAGTGTGAATGGTGTACATGGGTGCGGGTGCGCGTGTGAATGAGAATGCAGTGTGAATGGTGTACATGGGTGCAGGTGCGCGTGTGAATGAGAATGCAGTGTGAATGGTGTACATGGGTGCGGGTGCGCGTGTGAATGAGAATGCAGTGTGAATGGTGTACATGGATGCAGGTGCGCGTGAGAATGAGAATGCAGTGTGAATGGTGTACATGGGTACGGGTGCGCGTGTGAATGAGAATCCAGTGTGAATGGTGTACATGGGTGTGAGTGCGCATGTGAATGAGAATACAGTGTGAATGGTGTACATTGGTGCGAGTGCACATGTGAATGAGAATGCAGTGTGCGGTGCGCGTGTGAATGAGAATGCAGTGTGAATGGTGTACATGGGTGCGGGTGCGCGTGTGAATGAGAATGCAGTGTGAATGGTGTACATGGGTGCGGGTGCGCGTGTGAATGAGAATGCAGTGTGAATGGTGTACATGGATGCGGGTGCGCGTGTGAATGAGAATGCAGTGTGAATGGTGTACATTGGTGCGGGTGCGCGTGTGAATTAGAATTCAGTGTGAATGATGTACAAGGGTGTGGGTGCGCGTGTGAATGAGAATGCAGTGTGCAGTGCGCGTGTGAATGAGAATGCAGTGTGAATGGTGTACATGGGTGCAGGTGCGCGTGTGAATGAGAATGCAGTGTGAATGGTGTACAAGGGTGCAGGTGCGCGTGTGAATGAGAATGCAGTGTGAATGTTGTACATTGGTGCGGGTGCGCGTGTGAATGAGAATGCAGTGTGAATGGTGTACATGGGTGCGGGTACGCGTGTGAATGGGAATGCAGTGTGAATGGTGTACATGGGTGCGGTGCGCGTGTGAATGAGAATGCAGTGTGAATGGTGTACATGGGTACGAGTGCCCGTGTGAATGAGAATGCAGTGTGAAGGGTGCGCATGTGCATGAGAATGCAGTGTGAATGGTGTACATGGGTGTGAGTGCGCATGTGAATGAGAATCCAGTGTGAATGGTGTACATGGGTGTGAGTGCACATGTGAATGAGAATGCAGTGTGAATGGTGTACATGGGTGTGAGTGCGCATGTGAATGAGAATACAGTGTGAATGGGGTACATGGGTGTGAGTGCGCATGTGAATGAGAATACAGTGTGAATGGTGTACATTGGTGCGAGTGCACATGTGAATGAGAATGCAGTGTGAATGGTGTACATGGGTGCGGGTGCGCGTGTGAATGAGAAACCAGTGTGAATGGTGTACATGGGTGTGAGTGCGCATGTGATTGAGAATACAGTGTGAATGGTGTACATTGGTGTGAGTGCACATGTTAATGAGAATGCAGTGTGAATGGTGTACATGGGTGCAGGTGCGCGTGTGAATGAGAATGCACTGTGAATGGTGTACATGGGTGCGGGTGCGCGTGTGAATGAGAATGCAGTGTGAATGGTGTACATGGATGCGGGTGCGTGTGTGAATGAGAATGCAGTGTGAATGGTGTACATGGGTGCGCGTGTGAATGAGAATCCAGTGTGAATGGTGTACATGGGTGTGAGTGCGCATGTGAATGAGAATACAGTGTGAATGGTGTACATTGGTGCGAGTGCACATGTGAATGAGAATGCAGTGTGCGGTGCGCGTGTGAATGAGAATGCAGTGTGAATGGTGTACATGGGTGCAGGTGCGGGTGCAGGTGCGCCTGTGAATGAGAATGCAGTGTGAATGGTGTACAAGGGTGCGGGTGCGCGTGTGACTGAGAATGCAGTGTGCGGTGAGCGTGTGAATGAGAATGCAGTGTGAATGGTGTACAAGGGTGCGGGTGCGCGTGTGAATGAGAATGCAGTGTGAATGGTGTACATGGGTGCGGGTGCGCATGTGAATGATAATGCAGTGTGAATGGTGTACATGGGTGCGGGTGCGCGTGTGAATGAGAATGCAGTGTGAATGGTGTACATGGGTGCAGGTGCGCATGTGAATGAGAATGCAGTGTGAATGGTGTACATGGGTGCGGGTGCGCGTGTGAATGAGAATGCAGTGTGAATGGTGTACATGGATGCAGGTGCGCGTGAGAATGAGAATGCAGTGTGAATGGTGTACATGGGTACGGGTGCGCGTGTGAATGAGAATCCAGTGTGAATGGTGTACATGGGTGTGAGTGCGCATGTGAATGAGAATACAGTGTGAATGGTGTACATTGGTGCGAGTGCACATGTGAATGAGAATGCAGTGTGCGGTGCGCGTGTGAATGAGAATGCAGTGTGAATGGTGTACATGGGTGCGGGTGCGCGTGTGAATGAGAATGCAGTGTGAATGGTGTACATGGGTGCGGGTGCGCGTGTGAATGAGAATGCAGTGTGAATGGTGTACATGGATGCGGGTGCGCGTGTGAATGAGAATGCAGTGTGAATGGTGTACATTGGTGCGGGTGCGCGTGTGAATTAGAATTCAGTGTGAATGATGTACAAGGGTGTGGGTGCGCGTGTGAATGAGAATGCAGTGTGCAGTGCGCGTGTGAATGAGAATGCAGTGTGAATGGTGTACATGGGTGCAGGTGCGCGTGTGAATGAGAATGCAGTGTGAATGGTGTACAAGGGTGCAGGTGCGCGTGTGAATGAGAATGCAGTGTGAATGTTGTACATTGGTGCGGGTGCGCGTGTGAATGAGAATGCAGTGTGAATGGTGTACATGGGTGCGGGTACGCGTGTGAATGGGAATGCAGTGTGAATGGTGTACATGGGTGCGGGTGCGCGTGTGAATGAGAATGCAGTGTGAATGGTGTACATGGGTACGAGTGCCCGTGTGAATGAGAATGCAGTGTGAAGGGTGCGCATGTGCATGAGAATGCAGTGTGAATGGTGTACATGGGTGTGAGTGCGCATGTGAATGAGAATCCAGTGTGAATGGTGTACATGGGTGTGAGTGCACATGTGAATGAGAATGCAGTGTGAATGGTGTACATGGGTGTGAGTGCGCATGTGAATGAGAATACAGTGTGAATGGGGTACATGGGTGTGAGTGCGCATGTGAATGAGAATACAGTGTGAATGGTGTACATTGGTGCGAGTGCACATGTGAATGAGAATGCAGTGTGCGGTGCGCGTGTGAATGAGAATGCAGTGTGAATGGTGTACATGGCTGCAGGTCTGCGTGTGAATGAGAATGCAGTGTGAATGGTGGACATGGGTGCGGGTGCGCATGTGAATGAGACTGCAGTGTGAATGGTGTACATGGATGCGGGTGCGCGTGTGAATGAGAATGCAGTGTGAATGGTGTACATGGGTGCGCGTGTGAATGAGAATCCAGTGTGAATGGTGTACATGGATGCGGGTGCGCGTGTGAATGAGAATGCAGTGTGAATGGTGTACATGGGTGTGGGTGCGCGTGTGAATGAGAATGCAGTGTGAATGGTGCACATGAGTGCGGGTGCGCGTGTGAATGAGAATGCAGTGTGAATGGTGTACATGGGTGTGAGTGCGCATGTGAATGAGAATGCAGTGTGAATGGTGTACATGGGTGCGGGTGCGTGTGTGAATGAGAATCCAGTGTGAATGGTGTACATGGGTGTGAGTGTGAATGTGAATGAGAATACAGTGTGTATGGTGTACATTGGTCCGAGTGCAAATGTGAATGAGAATGCAGTGTGCGGTGCACATGTGAATGAGAATGCAGTGTGAATGGTGTACATGTGTGCGGGTGCGCGTGTGAATGAGAATGCAGTGTGAATGGTGTACATGGGTATGAGTGCGCATGTGCATGAGAATGCAGTGTGAATGGTGTACATGGGTGTGAGTGCACGTGTGAATGAGAATGCAGTGTGAATGGTGTACATGGGTGCAGGTGCACGTGTGAATAAGAATGCAGTGTGAATGGTGTACATGGGTGCGAGTGCACATGTGAATGAGAATGCAGTGTGAATGGTGTACATGGGTGCGGGTGCGCGTGTGAATGAGAATGCAGTGTAAATGGTGTACATGGGTGCGGGTGCGCGTGTGAATGAGAATGCAGTGTGAATGGTGTACATGGGTGCGGGTGCGCGTGTGAATGAGAATGCAGTGTGAATGGTGTACATGGAAGCGGGTGCGCGTGTGAATGAGAATGCAGTGTGAATGGTGTACATGGGTGCGGGTGCACATGTGAATGAGAATACAGTGTGAATGGTGTACATTGGTGCGAATGCACATGAGAATGAGAATGCAGTGTGCAGTGCGCGTGTGAATGAGAATGCAGTGTGAATGGTGTACATGGGTGCAGGTACGCGTGTGAATGAGAATGCAGTGTGAATGGTGTACATGGGTGCGGGTATGCGTGTAAATGAGAATGAAGGTGAATGGTGTACAAGGGTGCGGGTGCGCGTGTGAATGAGAATGCAGTTTGAATGGTGTACATGGGTGCGGGTGCGCGTGTGAATGAGAATGCAGTGTGAATGGTGTACATGGGTGCGGGTGCGCGTGTGAATGAGAATGCAGTGTGAATGGTGTACATGGGTGCGGGTGCGCGTGTGAATGAGAATGCAGTGTGAATGGTGTACATGGGTACGAGTGCGCGTGTGAATGAGAATGCAGTGTGAAGGGTGCGCATGTGCATGAGAATGCAGTGTGAATGGTGTACATGGGTGTGAGTGCACATGTGAATGAGAATTCAGTGTGAATGGTGTACATGGGTGTGAGTGCACATGTGAATGAGAATACAGTGTGAATGGTGTACATGGGTGCGAGTGCCCATGTGAATGAGAATGCAGTGTCAACGGTGTACATGGGTGAGGGTGCACATCTGAATGAGAATGCAGTGTGAAAGGTGTACATGGGTGTGGGTGCGCATGTGAATGAGAATGCAGTGTGAATGGTGTACATGGGTGCGGGTGTGCGTGTGAATGAGAATGCAGTGTGAATGGTGTACATGGGTGCGAGTGCGCGTGTGAATGAGAATGCAGTGTGAATGGTGTACATGGGTGAGGTGCGCATGTGAATGAGAATGCAGTGTGAATGGTGTACAAGGGTGCGGGTGCGCGTGTGAATGAGAATGCAGTTTGAATGGTGTACATGGGTGCGGGTGCGCGTGTGAATGAGAATGCAGTGTGAATGGTGTACATGGGTGCGGGTGCGCGTGTGAATGAGAATGCAGTGTGAATGGTGTACATGGGTGCGGGTGCGCGTGTGAATGAGAATGCAGTGTGAATGGTGTACATGGGTACGAGTGCGCGTGTGAATGAGAATGCAGTGTGAAGGGTGCGCATGTGCATGAGAATGCAGTGTGAATGGTGTACATGGGTGTGAGTGCGCATGTGAATGAGAATCCAGTGTGAATGGTGTACATGGGTGTGAGTGCACATGTGAATGAGAATACAGTGTGAATGGTGTACATGGGTGCGAGTGCCCATGTGAATGAGAATGCAGTGTCAACGGTGTACATGGGTGAGGGTGCACATCTGAATGAGAATGCAGTGTGAAAGGTGTTGTGGGTGCGCATGTGAATGAGAATGCAGTGTGAATGGTGTACATGGGTGCGGGTGTGCGTGTGAATGAGAATGCAGTGTGAATGGTGTACATGGGTGCGAGTGCGCGTGTGAATGAGAATGCAGTGTGAATGGTGTACATGGGTGCGGGTGCGCATGTGAATGAGAATGCAGTGTGAATGGTGTACATGGGTGTGGGTGCGCGTGTGAATGAGAATGCAGTGTGAATGGGGTACATGGGTGCGTGTGCGAATGTGAATGAGAATTCAGTTTGAATGGTGTACATGGGTGTGAGTGCGCATGTGAATGAGAATACAGTGTGAATGGTGTACATTGGTGCGAGTGCACATGTGAATGAGAATGCAGTGTGAATGGTGTACATGGGTGTGGGTGCGCGTGTGAATGAGAATGCAGTGTGAATGGGGTACATGGGTGCGGGTGTGAATGTGAATGAGAATGCAGTTTGAATGGTGTACATGGGTGCAGGTGCGCGTGGGAATGAGAATGCAGTGGGAATGGTGTACATGGGTGCGGGTGCGCGTGTGAATGAGAATGAGGTGTGAATGGTGTACATGGGTGCGGGTGCGCGTGTAAATGAGAATCCAGTGTGAATGGTGTACATGGGTGTGAGTGCGCATGTGTATGAGAATACAGTGTGAATGGTGTACATTGGTGCGAGTGCACATGTGAATGAGAATGCAGTGTGCGGTGTGCGTCTGAATGAGAATGCAGTGTGAATAGTGTACATGTGTGCAGGTGCGCGTGTGAATGAGAATGCAGTGTGAATGGTGTACATGGGTGCAGGTACGCGTGTGAATGAGAATGCAGTGTGAATGGTGTACATGGATGCGGGTGCGCGTGTGAATGAGAATGCAGTGTGAATGGTGTACATTGGTGCGGGTGCGCGTGTGAATTAGAATTCAGTGTGAATGATGTACAAGGGTGTGGGTGCGCGTGTGAATGAGAATGCAGTGTGCAGTGCGCGTGTGAATGAGAATGCAGTGTGAATGGTGTACATGGGTGCAGGTGCGCGTGTGAATGAGAATGCAGTGTGAATGGTGTACAAGGGTGCAGGTGCGCGTGTGAATGAGAATGCAGTGTGAATGTTGTACATTGGTGCGGGTGCGCGTGTGAATGAGAATGCAGTGTGAATGGTGTACATGGGTGCGGGTACGCGTGTGAATGGGAATGCAGTGTGAATGGTGTACATGGGTGCGGGTGCGCGTGTGAATGAGAATGCAGTGTGAATGGTGTACATGGGTACGAGTGCCCGTGTGAATGAGAATGCAGTGTGAAGGGTGCGCATGTGCATGAGAATGCAGTGTGAATGGTGTACATGGGTGTGAGTGCGCATGTGAATGAGAATCCAGTGTGAATGGTGTACATGGGTGTGAGTGCACATGTGAATGAGAATGCAGTGTGAATGGTGTACATGGGTGTGAGTGCGCATGTGAATGAGAATACAGTGTGAATGGGGTACATGGGTGTGAGTGCGCATGTGAATGAGAATACAGTGTGAATGGTGTACATTGGTGCGAGTGCACATGTGAATGAGAATGCAGTGTGAATGGTGTACATGGGTGCGGGTGCGCGTGTGAATGAGAAACCAGTGTGAATGGTGTACATGGGTGTGAGTGCGCATGTGATTGAGAATACAGTGTGAATGGTGTACATTGGTGTGAGTGCACATGTTAATGAGAATGCAGTGTGAATGGTGTACATGGGTGCAGGTGCGCGTGTGAATGAGAATGCACTGTGAATGGTGTACATGGGTGCGGGTGCGCGTGTGAATGAGAATGCAGTGTGAATGGTGTACATGGATGCGGGTGCGTGTGTGAATGAGAATGCAGTGTGAATGGTGTACATGGGTGCGCGTGTGAATGAGAATCCAGTGTGAATGGTGTACATGGGTGTGAGTGCGCATGTGAATGAGAATACAGTGTGAATGGTGTACATTGGTGCGAGTGCACATGTGAATGAGAATGCAGTGTGCGGTGCGCGTGTGAATGAGAATGCAGTGTGAATGGTGTACATGGGTGCAGGTGCGGGTGCAGGTGCGCCTGTGAATGAGAATGCAGTGTGAATGGTGTACAAGGGTGCGGGTGCGCGTGTGACTGAGAATGCAGTGTGCGGTGAGCGTGTGAATGAGAATGCAGTGTGAATGGTGTACAAGGGTGCGGGTGCGCGTGTGAATGAGAATGCAGTGTGAATGGTGTACATGGGTGCGGGTGCGCATGTGAATGATAATGCAGTGTGAATGGTGTACATGGATGCGGGTGCGCGTGTGAATGAGAATGAGGTGTGAATGGTGTACATGGGTGCGGGTGCGCGTGTGAATGAGAATCCAGTGTGAATGGTGTACATGGGTGTGAGTGCGCATGTGTATGAGAATACAGTGTGAATGGTGTACATTGGTGCGAGTGCACATGAGAATGAGAATGCAGTGTGCAGGGCGTGTGTGCATGAGAATGCAGTGTGAATGGTGTACATGGGGGCAGGTGTGGGTGTGAATGAGAATGCAGTGTGAATGGTGTACATGGGTGCGGGTGCTCGTGTAAATGGGAATGCATGCGAATGGTGTACAAGGGTGCGGGTGCGCGTGTGAATGAGAATGCAGTGTGAATGGTGTACATGGGTGCGGGTGCGCATGTGAATGAGAATGCAGTGTGAATGGTGTACATGGGTGCGGGTGCGCGTGTGAATGAGAATGCAGTGTGAATGGTGTACATGGGTACGAATGCGCGTGTGAATGAGAATGCAGTTTGAAGGGTGCGCATGTGCATGAGAATGCAGTGTGAATGGTGTACATGGGTGTGAGTGCACATGTGAATGAGAATCCAGTGTGAACGGTGTACATGGGTGAGGGTGCACATCTGAATGAGAATGTAGTGTGAAAGGTGTACATGGGTGTGGGTGCGCATGTGAATGAGAATGCAGTGTGAATGGTGTACATGGGTGCGGGTGCGCGTGTGAATGAGAATGCAGTGTGAATGGTGTACATGGGTGCGGGTGCGAATGTGAATGAGAATGCAGTTTGAATGGTGTACATGGGTGTGAGTGCGCATGTGAATGAGAATACAGTGTGAATGGTGTACATTGGTGCGAGTGCACATGTGAATGAGAATGCAGTGTGAATGGTGTACATGGGTGTGGGTGCGCGTGTGAATGAGAATGCAGTGTGAATGGGGCACATGGGTGCGGGTGCGAATGTGAATGAGAATGCAGTTTGAATGGTGTACATGGATGCAGGTGCGCGTGTGAATGAGAATGCAGTGTGAATGGTGTACATGGGTGCAGGTGCGGGTGCAGGTGCGCCTGTGAATGAGAATGCAGTGTGAATGGTGTACATGGGTGCGGGTGCGCGTGTGAATAAGAATGCAGAGTGAATGGTGTACAAGGGTGCGGGTGCGCGTGTGACTGAGAATGCAGTGTGCGGTGAGCGTGTGAATGAGAATGCAGTGTGAATGGTGTACAAGGGTGCGGGTGCGCGTGTGAATGAGAATGCAGTGTGAATGGTGTACATGGGTGCAGGTGCGCATGTGAATGATAATGCAGTGTGAATGGTGTACATGGGTGCGGGTGCGCGTGTGAATGAGAATGCAGTGTGAATGGTGTACATGGGTGCAGGTGCGCGTGTGAATGAGAATGCAGTGTGAATGGTGTACATGGGTGCGGGTGCGCGTGTGAATGAGAATGCAGTGTGAATGGTGTACATGGATGCAGGTGCGCGTGAGAATGAGAATGCAGTGTGAATGGTGTACATGGGTACGGGTGCGCGTGTGAATGAGAATCCAGTGTGAATGGTGTACATGGGTGTGAGTGCGCATGTGAATGAGAATACAGTGTGAATGGTGTACATTGGTGCGAGTGCACATGTGAATGAGAATGCAGTGTGCGGTGCGCGTGTGAATGAGAATGCAGTGTGAATGGTGTACATGGGTGCGGGTGCGCGTGTGAATGAGAATGCAGTGTGAATGGTGTACATGGGTGCGGGTGCGCGTGTGAATGAGAATGCAGTGTGAATGGTGTACATGGATGCGGGTGCGCGTGTGAATGAGAATGCAGTGTGAATGGTGTACATTGGTGCGGGTGCGCGTGTGAATTAGAATTCAGTGTGAATGATGTACAAGGGTGTGGGTGCGCGTGTGAATGAGAATGCAGTGTGCAGTGCGCGTGTGAATGAGAATGCAGTGTGAATGGTGTACATGGGTGCAGGTGCGCGTGTGAATGAGAATGCAGTGTGAATGGTGTACAAGGGTGCAGGTGCGCGTGTGAATGAGAATGCAGTGTGAATGTTGTACATTGGTGCGGGTGCGCGTGTGAATGAGAATGCAGTGTGAATGGTGTACATGGGTGCGGGTACGCGTGTGAATGGGAATGCAGTGTGAATGGTGTACATGGGTGCGGTGCGCGTGTGAATGAGAATGCAGTGTGAATGGTGTACATGGGTACGAGTGCCCGTGTGAATGAGAATGCAGTGTGAAGGGTGCGCATGTGCATGAGAATGCAGTGTGAATGGTGTACATGGGTGTGAGTGCGCATGTGAATGAGAATCCAGTGTGAATGGTGTACATGGGTGTGAGTGCACATGTGAATGAGAATGCAGTGTGAATGGTGTACATGGGTGTGAGTGCGCATGTGAATGAGAATACAGTGTGAATGGGGTACATGGGTGTGAGTGCGCATGTGAATGAGAATACAGTGTGAATGGTGTACATTGGTGCGAGTGCACATGTGAATGAGAATGCAGTGTGAATGGTGTACATGGGTGCGGGTGCGCGTGTGAATGAGAAACCAGTGTGAATGGTGTACATGGGTGTGAGTGCGCATGTGATTGAGAATACAGTGTGAATGGTGTACATTGGTGTGAGTGCACATGTTAATGAGAATGCAGTGTGAATGGTGTACATGGGTGCAGGTGCGCGTGTGAATGAGAATGCACTGTGAATGGTGTACATGGGTGCGGGTGCGCGTGTGAATGAGAATGCAGTGTGAATGGTGTACATGGATGCGGGTGCGTGTGTGAATGAGAATGCAGTGTGAATGGTGTACATGGGTGCGCGTGTGAATGAGAATCCAGTGTGAATGGTGTACATGGGTGTGAGTGCGCATGTGAATGAGAATACAGTGTGAATGGTGTACATTGGTGCGAGTGCACATGTGAATGAGAATGCAGTGTGCGGTGCGCGTGTGAATGAGAATGCAGTGTGAATGGTGTACATGGGTGCAGGTGCGGGTGCAGGTGCGCCTGTGAATGAGAATGCAGTGTGAATGGTGTACAAGGGTGCGGGTGCGCGTGTGACTGAGAATGCAGTGTGCGGTGAGCGTGTGAATGAGAATGCAGTGTGAATGGTGTACAAGGGTGCGGGTGCGCGTGTGAATGAGAATGCAGTGTGAATGGTGTACATGGGTGCGGGTGCGCATGTGAATGATAATGCAGTGTGAATGGTGTACATGGGTGCGGGTGCGCGTGTGAATGAGAATGCAGTGTGAATGGTGTACATGGGTGCAGGTGCGCATGTGAATGAGAATGCAGTGTGAATGGTGTACATGGGTGCGGGTGCGCGTGTGAATGAGAATGCAGTGTGAATGGTGTACATGGATGCAGGTGCGCGTGAGAATGAGAATGCAGTGTGAATGGTGTACATGGGTACGGGTGCGCGTGTGAATGAGAATCCAGTGTGAATGGTGTACATGGGTGTGAGTGCGCATGTGAATGAGAATACAGTGTGAATGGTGTACATTGGTGCGAGTGCACATGTGAATGAGAATGCAGTGTGCGGTGCGCGTGTGAATGAGAATGCAGTGTGAATGGTGTACATGGGTGCGGGTGCGCGTGTGAATGAGAATGCAGTGTGAATGGTGTACATGGGTGCGGGTGCGCGTGTGAATGAGAATGCAGTGTGAATGGTGTACATGGATGCGGGTGCGCGTGTGAATGAGAATGCAGTGTGAATGGTGTACATTGGTGCGGGTGCGCGTGTGAATTAGAATTCAGTGTGAATGATGTACAAGGGTGTGGGTGCGCGTGTGAATGAGAATGCAGTGTGCAGTGCGCGTGTGAATGAGAATGCAGTGTGAATGGTGTACATGGGTGCAGGTGCGCGTGTGAATGAGAATGCAGTGTGAATGGTGTACAAGGGTGCAGGTGCGCGTGTGAATGAGAATGCAGTGTGAATGTTGTACATTGGTGCGGGTGCGCGTGTGAATGAGAATGCAGTGTGAATGGTGTACATGGGTGCGGGTACGCGTGTGAATGGGAATGCAGTGTGAATGGTGTACATGGGTGCGGGTGCGCGTGTGAATGAGAATGCAGTGTGAATGGTGTACATGGGTACGAGTGCCCGTGTGAATGAGAATGCAGTGTGAAGGGTGCGCATGTGCATGAGAATGCAGTGTGAATGGTGTACATGGGTGTGAGTGCGCATGTGAATGAGAATCCAGTGTGAATGGTGTACATGGGTGTGAGTGCACATGTGAATGAGAATGCAGTGTGAATGGTGTACATGGGTGTGAGTGCGCATGTGAATGAGAATACAGTGTGAATGGGGTACATGGGTGTGAGTGCGCATGTGAATGAGAATACAGTGTGAATGGTGTACATTGGTGCGAGTGCACATGTGAATGAGAATGCAGTGTGCGGTGCGCGTGTGAATGAGAATGCAGTGTGAATGGTGTACATGGCTGCAGGTCTGCGTGTGAATGAGAATGCAGTGTGAATGGTGGACATGGGTGCGGGTGCGCATGTGAATGAGACTGCAGTGTGAATGGTGTACATGGATGCGGGTGCGCGTGTGAATGAGAATGCAGTGTGAATGGTGTACATGGGTGCGCGTGTGAATGAGAATCCAGTGTGAATGGTGTACATGGATGCGGGTGCGCGTGTGAATGAGAATGCAGTGTGAATGGTGTACATGGGTGTGGGTGCGCGTGTGAATGAGAATGCAGTGTGAATGGTGCACATGAGTGCGGGTGCGCGTGTGAATGAGAATGCAGTGTGAATGGTGTACATGGGTGTGAGTGCGCATGTGAATGAGAATGCAGTGTGAATGGTGTACATGGGTGCGGGTGCGTGTGTGAATGAGAATCCAGTGTGAATGGTGTACATGGGTGTGAGTGTGAATGTGAATGAGAATACAGTGTGTATGGTGTACATTGGTCCGAGTGCAAATGTGAATGAGAATGCAGTGTGCGGTGCACATGTGAATGAGAATGCAGTGTGAATGGTGTACATGTGTGCGGGTGCGCGTGTGAATGAGAATGCAGTGTGAATGGTGTACATGGGTATGAGTGCGCATGTGCATGAGAATGCAGTGTGAATGGTGTACATGGGTGTGAGTGCACGTGTGAATGAGAATGCAGTGTGAATGGTGTACATGGGTGCAGGTGCACGTGTGAATAAGAATGCAGTGTGAATGGTGTACATGGGTGCGAGTGCACATGTGAATGAGAATGCAGTGTGAATGGTGTACATGGGTGCGGGTGCGCGTGTGAATGAGAATGCAGTGTAAATGGTGTACATGGGTGCGGGTGCGCGTGTGAATGAGAATGCAGTGTGAATGGTGTACATGGGTGCGGGTGCGCGTGTGAATGAGAATGCAGTGTGAATGGTGTACATGGAAGCGGGTGCGCGTGTGAATGAGAATGCAGTGTGAATGGTGTACATGGGTGCGGGTGCACATGTGAATGAGAATACAGTGTGAATGGTGTACATTGGTGCGAATGCACATGAGAATGAGAATGCAGTGTGCAGTGCGCGTGTGAATGAGAATGCAGTGTGAATGGTGTACATGGGTGCAGGTACGCGTGTGAATGAGAATGCAGTGTGAATGGTGTACATGGGTGCGGGTATGCGTGTAAATGAGAATGAAGGTGAATGGTGTACAAGGGTGCGGGTGCGCGTGTGAATGAGAATGCAGTTTGAATGGTGTACATGGGTGCGGGTGCGCGTGTGAATGAGAATGCAGTGTGAATGGTGTACATGGGTGCGGGTGCGCGTGTGAATGAGAATGCAGTGTGAATGGTGTACATGGGTGCGGGTGCGCGTGTGAATGAGAATGCAGTGTGAATGGTGTACATGGGTACGAGTGCGCGTGTGAATGAGAATGCAGTGTGAAGGGTGCGCATGTGCATGAGAATGCAGTGTGAATGGTGTACATGGGTGTGAGTGCACATGTGAATGAGAATTCAGTGTGAATGGTGTACATGGGTGTGAGTGCACATGTGAATGAGAATACAGTGTGAATGGTGTACATGGGTGCGAGTGCCCATGTGAATGAGAATGCAGTGTCAACGGTGTACATGGGTGAGGGTGCACATCTGAATGAGAATGCAGTGTGAAAGGTGTACATGGGTGTGGGTGCGCATGTGAATGAGAATGCAGTGTGAATGGTGTACATGGGTGCGGGTGTGCGTGTGAATGAGAATGCAGTGTGAATGGTGTACATGGGTGCGAGTGCGCGTGTGAATGAGAATGCAGTGTGAATGGTGTACATGGGTGAGGTGCGCATGTGAATGAGAATGCAGTGTGAATGGTGTACAAGGGTGCGGGTGCGCGTGTGAATGAGAATGCAGTTTGAATGGTGTACATGGGTGCGGGTGCGCGTGTGAATGAGAATGCAGTGTGAATGGTGTACATGGGTGCGGGTGCGCGTGTGAATGAGAATGCAGTGTGAATGGTGTACATGGGTGCGGGTGCGCGTGTGAATGAGAATGCAGTGTGAATGGTGTACATGGGTACGAGTGCGCGTGTGAATGAGAATGCAGTGTGAAGGGTGCGCATGTGCATGAGAATGCAGTGTGAATGGTGTACATGGGTGTGAGTGCGCATGTGAATGAGAATCCAGTGTGAATGGTGTACATGGGTGTGAGTGCACATGTGAATGAGAATACAGTGTGAATGGTGTACATGGGTGCGAGTGCCCATGTGAATGAGAATGCAGTGTCAACGGTGTACATGGGTGAGGGTGCACATCTGAATGAGAATGCAGTGTGAAAGGTGTTGTGGGTGCGCATGTGAATGAGAATGCAGTGTGAATGGTGTACATGGGTGCGGGTGTGCGTGTGAATGAGAATGCAGTGTGAATGGTGTACATGGGTGCGAGTGCGCGTGTGAATGAGAATGCAGTGTGAATGGTGTACATGGGTGCGGGTGCGCATGTGAATGAGAATGCAGTGTGAATGGTGTACATGGGTGTGGGTGCGCGTGTGAATGAGAATGCAGTGTGAATGGGGTACATGGGTGCGTGTGCGAATGTGAATGAGAATTCAGTTTGAATGGTGTACATGGGTGTGAGTGCGCATGTGAATGAGAATACAGTGTGAATGGTGTACATTGGTGCGAGTGCACATGTGAATGAGAATGCAGTGTGAATGGTGTACATGGGTGTGGGTGCGCGTGTGAATGAGAATGCAGTGTGAATGGGGTACATGGGTGCGGGTGTGAATGTGAATGAGAATGCAGTTTGAATGGTGTACATGGGTGCAGGTGCGCGTGGGAATGAGAATGCAGTGGGAATGGTGTACATGGGTGCGGGTGCGCGTGTGAATGAGAATGCAGTGTGAATGGTGTACATGGATGCGGGTGCGCGTGTGAATGAGAATGAGGTGTGAATGGTGTACATGGGTGCGGGTGCGCGTGTAAATGAGAATCCAGTGTGAATGGTGTACATGGGTGTGAGTGCGCATGTGTATGAGAATACAGTGTGAATGGTGTACATTGGTGCGAGTGCACATGTGAATGAGAATGCAGTGTGCGGTGTGCGTCTGAATGAGAATGCAGTGTGAATAGTGTACATGTGTGCAGGTGCGCGTGTGAATGAGAATGCAGTGTGAATGGTGTACATGGGTGCAGGTACGCGTGTGAATGAGAATGCAGTGTGAATGGTGTACATGGATGCGGGTGCGCGTGTGAATGAGAATGCAGTGTGAATGGTGTACATGGGTGCGCGTGTGAATGAGAATCCAGTGTGAATGGTGTACATGGGTGTGAGTGCGCATGTGAATGAGAATACAGTGTGAATGGTGTATATTGGTGCGAGTGCACATGTGAATGAGAATGCAGTGTGCGGGGCGCGTGTGAATGAGAATGCAGTGTGAATGATGTACATGGGTGCGGGTGCGAATGTGAATGAGAATGCAGTGTGAATGGTGTACATGGGTGTGGGTGCGCGTGTGAATGAGAATGCAGTGTGAATGGGGTACATGGGTGCGGGTGCGAATGTGAATGAGAATGTAGTTTGAATGGTGTACATGCGTGTGAGTGCGCATGTGAATGAGAATACAGTGTGAATGGTGTACATTGGTGCGAGTGCACATGTGAATGAGAATGCAGTGTGAATGGTGTACATGGGTGTGGGTGCGCGTGTGAATGAGAATGCAGTGTGAATGGGGTACATGGGTGCGGGTGCGAATGTGAATGAGAATGCAGTTTGAATGGTGTACATGGGTGCGGGTGCGCGTGTGAATGAGAATGCAGTGTGAATGGTGTACATGGGTGCGGGTGCGCGTGTGAATGAGAATGTAGTGTGAATGGTGTACATGGATGCGGGTGCGCGTGTGAATGAGTGTGCAGTGTGAATGGTGTACATGGGTGCGGGTGCCCGTGTGAATGAGAATCCAGTGTGAATGGTGTACATGGGTGTGAGTGCGCATGTGAATGAGAATACAGTGTGAATGGTGTACATTGGTCCGAGTGCACATGTGAATGAGAATGCAGTGTGCGGTGCGCGTGTGAATGAGAATGCAGTGTGAATGGTGTACATGGGTGCAGGTGCGCATGTGAATGAGAATGCAGTGTGAATGGTGTACATGGGTGAGGGTGCGCGTGTGAATGAGAATGCAGTGTGAATGGTGTACATTGGTGTGGGTGCGCGTGTGAATGAGAATCCAGTGTGAATGGTGTACATGGGTGTGAGTGCGCATGTGAATGAGAATACAGTGTGTATGGTGTACATTGGTGCGAGTGCACATGTGAATGAGAATGCAATGTGCGGAGCGCGTGTGAATGAGAATGCAGTGTGAATGATGTACATGATTGCAGGTGTGCGTGTGAATGAGAATGCAGTGTGAATGGTGTACATGGGTGCGAGTGCACATGTGAATGAGAATGCAGTGTGCGGTGCGCGTGTGAATGAGAATGCAGTGTGAATGGTGTACATGGGTGCAGGTGCGCGTGTGAATGAGAATGCAGTGTGAATGGTGTACATGGGTGCGAGTGCGAATGTGAATGAGAATTCAGTTTGAATGGTGTACATGGGTGTGAGTGCACATGTGAATGAGAATGCAATGTGCGGAGCGCGTGTGAATGAGAATGCAGTGTGAATGATGTACATGATTGCAGGTGTGCGTGTGAATGAGAATGCAGTGTGAATGGTGTACATGGGTGCGAGTGCACATGTGAATGAGAATGCAGTGTGCGGAGCGCGTGTGAATGAGAATGCAGTGTGAATGGTGTACATGAGTGCAGGTGCGCGTGTGAATGAGAATGCAGTGTGAATGGTGTACATGGGTGCGAGTGCACATGTGAATGAGAATGCATTGTGAATGGTGTACATGGGTGCGGGTGCGCGTGTGAATGAGAATGCAGTGTGAATGGTGTACATGGGTGCGGGTGCGCGTGTGAATGAGAATGCAGTGTGAATGGTGTACATGGGTGCGGGTGCGCGTGTGAATGAGAATGCAGTGTGAATGGTGTACATGGGTGCGGGTGCGCGTGTGAATGAGAATGCAGTGTGAATGGTGTACATGGGTACGAGTGCGCGTGTGAATGAGAATGCAGTGTGAAGGGTGCGCATGTGCATGAGAATGCAGTGTGAATGGTGTACATGGGTGTGAGTGCGCATGTGAATGAGAATCCAGTGTGAATGGTGTACATGGGTGTGAGTGCACATGTGAATGAGAATACAGTGTGAATGGTGTACATGGGTGCGAGTGCCCATGTGAATGAGAATGCAGTGTCAACGGTGTACATGGGTGAGGGTGCACATCTGAATGAGAATGCAGTGTGAAAGGTGTACATGGGTGTGGGTGCGCATGTGAATGAGAATGCAGTGTGAATGGTGTACATGGGTGCGGGTGTGCGTGTGAATGAGAATGCAGTGTGAATGGTGTACATGGGTGCGAGTGCGCGTGTGAATGAGAATGCAGTGTGAATAGTGTACATGGGTGCGGGTGCGCATGTGAATGAGAATGCAGTGTGAATGGTGTACATGGGTGTGGGTGCGCGTGTGAATGAGAATGCAGTGTGAATGGGGTACATGGGTGCGTGTGCGAATGTGAATGAGAATTCAGTTTGAATGGTGTACATGGGTGTGAGTGCGCATGTGAATGAGAATACAGTGTGAATGGTGTACATTGGTGCGAGTGCACATGTGAATGAGAATGCAGTGTGAATGGTGTACATGGGTGTGGGTGCGCGTGTGAATGAGAATGCAGTGTGAATGGGGTACATGGGTGCGGGTGTGAATGTGAATGAGAATGCAGTTTGAATGGTGTACATGGGTGCAGGTGCGCGTGGGAATGAGAATGCAGTGGGAATGGTGTACATGGGTGCGGGTGCGCGTGTGAATGAGAATGCAGTGTGAATGGTGTACATGGATGCGGGTGCGCGTGTGAATGAGAATGCAGTTTGAATGGTGTACATGGGTGCGGGTGCGCGTGTGAATGAGAATGCAGTGTGAATGGTGTACATGGGTGCGGGTGCGCGTGTGAATGAGAATGCAGTGTGAATGGTGTACATGGGTGCGGGTGCGCGTGTGAATGAGAATGCAGTGTGAATGGTGTACATGGGTACGAGTGCGCGTGTGAATGAGAATGCAGTGTGAAGGGTGCGCATGTGCATGAGAATGCAGTGTGAATGGTGTACATGGGTGTGAGTGCGCATGTGAATGAGAATCCAGTGTGAATGGTGTACATGGGTGTGAGTGCACATGTGAATGAGAATACAGTGTGAATGGTGTACATGGGTGCGAGTGCCCATGTGAATGAGAATGCAGTGTCAACGGTGTACATGGGTGAGGGTGCACATCTGAATGAGAATGCAGTGTGAAAGGTGTTGTGGGTGCGCATGTGAATGAGAATGCAGTGTGAATGGTGTACATGGGTGCGGGTGTGCGTGTGAATGAGAATGCAGTGTGAATGGTGTACATGGGTGCGAGTGCGCGTGTGAATGAGAATGCAGTGTGAATGGTGTACATGGGTGCGGGTGCGCATGTGAATGAGAATGCAGTGTGAATGGTGTACATGGGTGTGGGTGCGCGTGTGAATGAGAATGCAGTGTGAATGGGGTACATGGGTGCGTGTGCGAATGTGAATGAGAATTCAGTTTGAATGGTGTACATGGGTGTGAGTGCGCATGTGAATGAGAATACAGTGTGAATGGTGTACATTGGTGCGAGTGCACATGTGAATGAGAATGCAGTGTGAATGGTGTACATGGGTGTGGGTGCGCGTGTGAATGAGAATGCAGTGTGAATGGGGTACATGGGTGCGGGTGTGAATGTGAATGAGAATGCAGTTTGAATGGTGTACATGGGTGCAGGTGCGCGTGGGAATGAGAATGCAGTGGGAATGGTGTACATGGGTGCGGGTGCGCGTGTGAATGAGAATGCAGTGTGAATGGTGTACATGGATGCGGGTGCGCGTGTGAATGAGAATGAGGTGTGAATGGTGTACATGGGTGCGGGTGCGCGTGTAAATGAGAATCCAGTGTGAATGGTGTACATGGGTGTGAGTGCGCATGTGTATGAGAATACAGTGTGAATGGTGTACATTGGTGCGAGTGCACATGTGAATGAGAAGGCAGTGTGCGGTGTGCGTCTGAATGAGAATGCAGTGTGAATAGTGTACATGTGTGCAGGTGCGCGTGTGAATGAGAATGCAGTGTGAATGGTGTACATGGGTGCAGGTACGCGTGTGAATGAGAATGCAGTGTGAATGGTGTACATGGATGCGGGTGCGCGTGTGAATGAGAATGCAGTGTGAATGGTGTACATGGGTGCGCGTGTGAATGAGAATCCAGTGTGAATGGTGTACATGGGTGTGAGTGCGCATGTGAATGAGAATACAGTGTGAATGGTGTATATTGGTGCGAGTGCACATGTGAATGAGAATGCAGTGTGCGGGGCGCGTGTGAATGAGAATGCAGTGTGAATGATGTACATGGGTGCGGGTGCGAATGTGAATGAGAATGCAGTGTGAATGGTGTACATGGGTGTGGGTGCGCGTGTGAATGAGAATGCAGTGTGAATGGGGTACATGGGTGCGGGTGCGAATGTGAATGAGAATGCAGTTTGAATGGTGTACATGGGTGTGAGTGCGCATGTGAATGAGAATACAGTGTGAATGGTGTACATTGGTGCGAGTGCACATGTGAATGAGAATGCAGTGTGAATGGTGTACATGGGTGTGGGTGCGCGTGTGAATGAGAATGCAGTGTGAATGGGGTACATGGGTGCGGGTGCGAATGTGAATGAGAATGCAGTTTGAATGGTGTACATGGGTGCGGGTGCGCGTGTGAATGAGAATGCAGTGTGAATGGTGTACATGGGTGCGGGTGCGCGTGTGAATGAGAATGTAGTGTGAATGGTGTACATGGATGCGGGTGCGCGTGTGAATGAGTGTGCAGTGTGAATGGTGTACATGGGTGCGGGTGCGCGTGTGAATGAGAATCCAGTGTGAATGGTGTACATGGGTGTGAGTGCGCATGTGAATGAGAATACAGTGTGAATGGTGTACATTGGTGCGAGTGCACATGTGAATGAGAATGCAGTGTGCGGTGCGCGTGTGAATGAGAATGCAGTGTGAATGGTGTACATGGGTGCAGGTGCGCATGTGAATGAGAATGCAGTGTGAATGGTGTACATGGGTGAGGGTGCGCGTGTGAATGAGAATGCAGTGTGAATGGTGTACATTGGTGTGGGTGCGCGTGTGAATGAGAATCCAGTGTGAATGGTGTACATGGGTGTGAGTGCGCATGTGAATGAGAATACAGTGTGTATGGTGTACATTGGTGCGAGTGCACATGTGAATGAGAATGCAATGTGCGGAGCGCGTGTGAATGAGAATGCAGTGTGAATGATGTACATGATTGCAGGTGTGCGTGTGAATGAGAATGCAGTGTGAATGGTGTACATGGGTGCGAGTGCACATGTGAATGAGAATGCAGTGTGCGGTGCGCGTGTGAATGAGAATGCAGTGTGAATGGTGTACATGGGTGCAGGTGCGCGTGTGAATGAGAATGCAGTGTGAATGGTGTACATGGGTGCGAGTGCACATGTGAATGAGAATGCAGTGTGCAGTGCGCGTGTGAATGAGAATGCAGTGTGAATGGGGTACATGGGTGCGGGTGCGAATGTGAATGAGAATTCAGTTTGAATGGTGTACATGGGTGTGAGTGCGCATGTGAATGAGAATACAGTGTGTATGGTGTACATTGGTGCGAGTGCACATGTGAATGAGAATGCAGTGTGCGGAGCGCGTGTGAATGAGAATGCAGTGTGAATGGTGTACATGAGTGCAGGTGCGCGTGTGAATGAGAATGCAGTGTGAATGGTGTACATGGGTGCGAGTGCACATGTGAATGAGAATGCAGTGTGAATAGTGTACATGGGTGCGGGTGCGCGTGTGAATGAGAATGCAGTGTGAATGGTGTACATGGGTGCGGGTGCGCGTGTGAATGAGAATGCAGTGTGAATGGTGTACATGGGTGCGGGTGCGCGTGTGAATGAGAATGCAGTGTGAATGGTGTACATGGGTGCGGGTGCGCGTGTGAATGAGAATGCAGTGTGAATGGTGTACATGGGTACGAGTGCGCGTGTGAATGAGAATGCAGTGTGAAGGGTGCGCATGTGCATGAGAATGCAGTGTGAATGGTGTACATGGGTGTGAGTGCGCATGTGAATGAGAATCCAGTGTGAATGGTGTACATGGGTGTGAGTGCACATGTGAATGAGAATACAGTGTGAATGGTGTACATGGGTGCGAGTGCCCATGTGAATGAGAATGCAGTGTCAACGGTGTACATGGGTGAGGGTGCACATCTGAATGAGAATGCAGTGTGAAAGGTGTACATGGGTGTGGGTGCGCATGTGAATGAGAATGCAGTGTGAATGGTGTACATGGGTGCGGGTGTGCGTGTGAATGAGAATGCAGTGTGAATGGTGTACATGGGTGCGAGTGCGCGTGTGAATGAGAATGCAGTGTGAATAGTGTACATGGGTGCGGGTGCGCATGTGAATGAGAATGCAGTGTGAATGGTGTACATGGGTGTGGGTGCGCGTGTGAATGAGAATGCAGTGTGAATGGGGTACATGGGTGCGTGTGCGAATGTGAATGAGAATTCAGTTTGAATGGTGTACATGGGTGTGAGTGCGCATGTGAATGAGAATACAGTGTGAATGGTGTACATTGGTGCGAGTGCACATGTGAATGAGAATGCAGTGTGAATGGTGTACATGGGTGTGGGTGCGCGTGTGAATGAGAATGCAGTGTGAATGGGGTACATGGGTGCGGGTGTGAATGTGAATGAGAATGCAGTTTGAATGGTGTACATGGGTGCAGGTGCGCGTGGGAATGAGAATGCAGTGGGAATGGTGTACATGGGTGCGGGTGCGCGTGTGAATGAGAATGCAGTGTGAATGGTGTACATGGATGCGGGTGCCCGTGTGAATGAGAATGAGGTGTGAATGGTGTACATGGGTGCGGGTGCGCGTGTGAATGAGAATCCAGTGTGAATGGTGTACATGGGTGTGAGTGCGCATGTGTATGAGAATACAGTGTGAATGGTGTACATTGGTGCGAGTGCACATGTGAATGAGAATGCAGTGTGCGGTGTGCGTCTGAATGAGAATGCAGTGTGAATAGTGTACATGTGTGCAGGTGCGCGTGTGAATGAGAATGCAGTGTGAATGGTGTACATGGGTGCGGGTACGCGTGTGAATGAGAATGCAGTGTGAATGGTGTACATGGATGCGGGTGCGCGTGTGAATGAGAATGCAGTGTGAATGGTGTACATGGGTGCGCGTGTGAATGAGAATCCAGTGTGAATGGTGTACATGGGTGTGAGTGCGCATGTGAATGAGAATACAGTGTGAATGGTGTATATTGGTGCGAGTGCACATGTGAATGAGAATGCAGTGTGCGGGGCGCGTGTGAATGAGAATGCAGTGTGAATGGTGTACATGGGTGCGGGTGCGAATGTGAATGAGAATGCAGTGTGAATGGTGTACCTGGGTGTGGGTGCGCGTGTGAATGAGAATGCAGTGTGAATGGGGTACATGGGTGCGGGTGCGAATGTGAATGAGAATGCAGTTTGAATGGTGTACATGGGTGTGAGTGCGCATGTGAATGAGAATACAGTGTGAATGGTGTACATGGGTGCGAGTGCCCATGTGAATGAGAATGCAGTGTCAACGGTGTACATGGGTGAGGGTGCACATCTGAATGAGAATGCAGTGTGAAAGGTGTACATGGGTGTGGATGCGCATGTGAATGAGAATGCAGTGTGAATGGTGTACATGGGTGCGGGTGTGCGTGTGAATGAGAATGCAGTGTGAATGGTGTACATGGGTGCGAGTGCGTGTGTGCATGAGAATGCAGTGTGAATGGTGTACATGGGGGCAGGTGTGGGTGTGAATGAGAATGCAGTGTGAATGGTGTACATGGGTGCGGGTGCTCGTGTAAATGGGAATGCATGCGAATGGTGTACAAGGGTGCGGGTGCGCGTGTGAATGAGAATGCAGTGTGAATGGTGTACATGGGTGCGGGTGCGCGTGTGAATGAGAATGCAGTGTGAATGGTGTACATGGGTGCGGGTGCGCGTGTGAATGAGAATGCAGTGTGAATGGTGTACATGGGTACGAGTGCGCGTGTGAATGAGAATGAAGTGTGAAGGGTGCGCATGTGCATGAGAATGCAGTGTGAATGGTGTACATGGGTGTGAGTGCGCATGTGAATGAGAATCCAGTGTGAACGGTGTACATGGGTGAGGGTGCACATCTGAATGAGAATGTAGTGTGAAAGGTGTACATGGGTGTGGGTGCGCATGTGAATGAGAATGCAGTGTGAATGGTGTACATGGGTGCGGGTGCGCGTGTGAATGAGAATGCAGTGTGAATGGTGTACATGGGTGCGGGTGCGAATGTGAATGAGAATGCAGTTTGAATGGTGTACATGGGTGTGAGTGCGCATGTGAATGAGAATACAGTGTGAATGGTGTACATTGGTGCGAGTGCACATGTGAATGAGAATGCAGTGTGAATGGTGTACATGGGTGTGGGTGCGCGTGTGAATGAGAATGCAGTGTGAATGGGGTACATGGGTGCGGGTGCGAATGTGAATGAGAATGCAGTTTGAATGGTGTACATGGATGCAGGTGCGCGTGTGAATGAGAATGCAGTGTGAATGGTGTATATGGGTGCGGGTGCGCGTGTGAATGAGAATGCAGTGTGACTGGTGTACATGGATGTGGGTGCGCGTGTGAATGAGAATGCAGTGTGAATGGTGTACATGGGTGCGGGTGCGCGTGTGAATGAGAAACCAGTGTGAATGGTGTACATGGGTGTGAGTGCGCATGTGATTGAGAATACAGTGTGAATGGTGTACATTGGTGTGAGTGCACATGTTAATGAGAATGCAGTGTGCGGTGCGCATGTAAATGAGAATGCAGTGTGAATGGTGTACATGGGTGCAGGTGCGCGTGTGAATGAGAATGCACTGTGAATGGTGTACATGGGTGCGGGTGCGTATGTGAATGAGAATGCAGTGTGAATGGTGTACATGGATGCGGGTGCGTGTGTGAATGAGAATGCAGTGTGAATGGTGTACATGGGTGCGCGTGTGAATGAGATTCCAGTGTGAATGGTGTACATGGGTGTGAGTGCGCATGTGAATGAGAATACAGTGTGAATGGTGTACATTGGTGCGAGTGCACATGTGAATGAGAATGCAGTGTGCGGTGCGCGTGTGAATGAGAATGCAGTGTGAATGGTGTACATGGGTGCAGGTGCGGGTGCAGGTGCGCATGTGAATGAGAATGCAGTGTGAATGGTGTACATGGGTGCGGGTGCGCGTGTGAATAAGAATGCAGTGTGAATGGTGTACAAGGGTGCGGGTGCGTGTGTGACTGAGAATGCAGTGTGCGGTGAGCGTGTGAATGAGAATGCAGTGTGAATGGTGTACAAGGGTGCGGGTGCGCGTGTGAATGAGAATGCAGTGTGAATGGTGTACATGGGTGCGGGTGCGCGTGTGAATGATAATGCAGTGTGAATGGTGTACATGGGTGCGGGTGCGCGTGTGAATGAGAATGCAGTGTGAATGGTGTACATGGGTGCAGGTGCGCATGTGAATGAGAATGCAGTGTGAATGGTGTACATGGGTGCGGGTGCGCGTGTGAATGAGAATGCAGTGTGAATGGTGTACATGGATGCGGGTGCGCGTGTGAATGAGAATGCAGTGTGAATGGTGTACATGGGTACGGGTGCGCGTGTGAATGAGAATCCAGTGTGAATGGTGAACATGGGTGTGAGTGCGCATGTGAATGAGAATACAGTGTGAATGGTGTACATTGGTGCGAGTGCACATGTGAATGAGAATGCAGTGTGCGGTGCGCGTGTGAATGAGAATGCAGTGTGAATGGTGTACATGGGTGCGGGTGCGCGTGTGAATGAGAATGCAGTGTGAATGGTGTACATGGGTGCGGGTGCGCGTGTGAATGAGAATGCAGTGTGAATGGTGTACATGGATGCGGGTGCGCGTGTGAATGAGAATGCAGTGTGAATGGTGTACATTGGTGCGGGTGCGCGTGTGAATAAGAATTCAGTGTGAATGGTGTACAAGGGTGTGGGTGCGCGTGTGAATGAGAATGCAGTGTGCAGTTCGCGTGTGAATGAGAATGCAGTGTGAATGGTGTACATGGGTGCAGGTGCGCGTGTGAATGAGAATGCAGTGTGAATGGTGTACAAGGGTGCAGGTGCGCGTGTGAATGAGAATGCAGTGTGAATGTTGTACATTGGTGCGGGTGCGCGTGTGAATGAGAATGCAGTGTGAATGGTGTACATGGGTGCAGGTACGCGTGTGAATGGGAATGCAGTGTGAATGGTGTACATGGGTGCGGGTGCGCGTGTGAATGAGAATGCAGTGTGAATGGTGTACATGGGTACGAGTGCCCGTGTGAATGAGAATGCAGTGTGAAGGGTGCGCATGTGCATGAGAATGCAGTGTGAATGGTGTACATGGGTGTGAGTGCGCATGTGAATGAGAATCCAGTGTGAATGGTGTACATGGGTGTGAGTGCACATGTGAATGAGAATACAGTGTGAATGGTGTACATGGGTGCGAGTGTGCATGTGAATGAGAATGCAGTGTGAACGGTGTACATGGGTGAGGGTGCACATCTGAATGAGAATGCAGTGTGAAAGGTGTACATGGGTGTGGGTGCGCATGTGAATGAGAATGCAGTGTGAATGGTGTACATGGGTGCGGGTGCGCGTGTGAATGAGAATGCAGTGTGAATGGTGTACATGGGTGCGAGTGCGCGTGTGAATGAGAATGCAGTGTGAATGGTGTACATGGGTGCGGGTGCGCATGTGAATGAGAATGCAGTGTGAATGGTGTACATGGGTGTGGGTGCGCGTGTGAATGAGAATGCAGTGTGAATGGGGTACATGGGTGCGGGTGCGAATGTGAATGAGAATGCAGTTTGAATGGTGTACATGGGTGTGAGTGCGCATGTGAATGAGAATACAGTGTGAATGGTGTACATTGGTGCGAGTACAGATGTGAATGAGAATGCAGTGTGAATGGTGTACATGGGTGTGGGTGCGCGTGTGAATGAGAATACAGTGTGAATGGGGTACATGGGTGTGAGTGCGCATGTGAATGAGAATACAGTGTGAATGGTGTACATTGGTGCGAGTGCACATGTGAATGAGAATGCAGTGTGCGGTGCGCGTGTGAATGAGAATGCAGTGTGAATGGTGTACATGGCTGCAGGTCTGCGTGTGAATGAGAATGCAGTGTGAATGGTGGACATGGGTGCGGGTGCGCATGTGAATGAGACTGCAGTGTGAATGGTGTACATGGATGCGGGTGCGCGTGTGAATGAGAATGCAGTGTGAATGGTGTACATGGGTGCGCGTGTGAATGAGAATCCAGTGTGAATGGTGTACATGGATGCGGGTGCGCGTGTGAATGAGAATGCAGTGTGAATGGGGTACATGGGTGCGGGTGTGAATGTGAATGAGAATGCAGTTTGAATGGTGTACATGGGTGCAGGTGCGCGTGGGAATGAGAATGCAGTGGGAATGGTGTACATGGGTGCGCGTGTGAATGAGAATGCAGTGTGAATGGTGTACATGGGTACGAGTGCCCGTGTGAATGAGAATGCAGTGTGAAGGGTGCGCATGTGCATGAGAATGCAGTGTGAATGGTGTACATGGGTGTGAGTGCGCATGTGAACGAGAATCCAGTGTGAATGGTGTACATGGGTGTGAGTGCACATGTGAATGAGAATACAGTGTGAATGGTGTACATGGGTGCGAGTGTGCATGTGAATGAGAATGCAGTGTGAACGGTGTACATGGGTGAGGGTGCACATCTGAATGAGAATGCAGTGTGAAAGGTGTACATGGGTGTGGGTGCGCATGTGAATGAGAATGCAGTGTGAATGGTGTACATGGGTGCGGGTGCGCGTGTGAATGAGAATGCAGTGTGAATGGTGTACATGGGTGCGAGTGCGCGTGTGAATGAGAATGCAGTGTGAATGGTGTACATGGGTGCGGGTGCGCATGTGAATGAGAATGCAGTGTGAATGGTGTACATGGGTGTGGGTGCGCGTGTGAATGAGAATGCAGTGTGAATGGGGTACATGGGTGCGGGTGCGAATGTGAATGAGAATGCAGTTTGAATGGTGTACATGGGTGTGAGTGCGCATGTGAATGAGAATACAGTGTGAATGGTGTACATTGGTGCGAGTACAGATGTGAATGAGAATGCAGTGTGAATGGTGTACATGGGTGTGGGTGCGCGTGTGAATGAGAATACAGTGTGAATGGGGTACATGGGTGTGAGTGCGCATGTGAATGAGAATACAGTGTGAATGGTGTACATTGGTGCGAGTGCACATGTGAATGAGAATGCAGTGTGCGGTGCGCGTGTGAATGAGAATGCAGTGTGAATGGTGTACATGGCTGCAGGTCTGCGTGTGAATGAGAATGCAGTGTGAATGGTGGACATGGGTGCGGGTGCGCATGTGAATGAGACTGCAGTGTGAATGGTGTACATGGATGCGGGTGCGCGTGTGAATGAGAATGCAGTGTGAATGGTGTACATGGGTGCGCGTGTGAATGAGAATCCAGTGTGAATGGTGTACATGGATGCGGGTGCGCGTGTGAATGAGAATGCAGTGTGAATGGGGTACATGGGTGCGGGTGTGAATGTGAATGAGAATGCAGTTTGAATGGTGTACATGGGTGCAGGTGCGCGTGGGAATGAGAATGCAGTGGGAATGGTGTACATGGGTGCGCGTGTGAATGAGAATGCAGTGTGAATGGTGTACATGGATGCGGGTGCGCGTGTGAATGAGAATGAGGTGTGAATGGTGTACATGGGTGCGGGTGCGCGTGTGAATGAGAATCCAGTGTGAATGGTGTACATGGGTGTGAGTGCGCATGTGTATGAGAATACAGTGTGAATGGTGTACATTGGTGCGAGTGCACATGTGAATGAGAATGCAGTGTGCGGTGTGCGTCTGAATGAGAATGCAGTGTGAATAGTGTACATGTGTGCAGGTGCGCGTGTGAATGAGAATGCAGTGTGAATGGTGTACATGGGTGCGGGTGTGCGTGTGAATGAGAATGCAGTGTGAATGGTGTACATGGATGCGGGTGCGCGTGTGAATGAGAATGCAGTGTGAATGGTGTACATGGGTGCGCGTGTGAATGAGAATCCAGTGTGAATGGTGTACATGGGTGTGAGTGCGCATGTGAATGAGAATACAGTGTGAATGGTGTATATTGGTGCGAGTGCACATGTGAATGAGAATGCAGTGTGCGGGGCGCGTGTGAATGAGAATGCAGTGTGAATGGTGTACATGGGTGCGGGTGCGAATCTGAATGAGAATGCAGTGTGAATGGTGTACATGGGTGTGGGTGCGCGTGTGAATGAGAATGCAGTGTGAATGGGGTACATGGGTGCGGGTGCGAATGTGAATGAGAATGCAGTTTGAATGGTGTACATGGGTGTGAGTGCGCATGTCAATGAGAATACAGTGTAAATGGTGTACATTGGTGCGAGTGCACATGTGAATGAGAATGCAGTGTGAATGGTGTACATGGGTGTGGGTGCGCGTGTGAATGAGAATGCAGTGTGAATGGGGTACATGGGTGCGGGTGCGAATGTGAATGAGAATGCAGTTTGAATGGTGTACATGGGTGCGGGTGCGCGTGTGAATGAGAATGCAGTGTGAATGGTGTACATGAGTGCGGGTGCGCGTGTGAATGAGAATGTAGTGTGAATGGTGTACATGGATGCGGGTGCGCGTGTGAATGAGTGTGCAGTGTGAATGGTGTACATGGGTGCGGGTGCGCGTGTGAATGAGAATCCAGTGTGAATGGTGTACATGGGTGTGAGTGCGCATGTGAATGAGAATACAGTGTGAATGGTGTACATTGGTGTGAGTGCACATGTGAATGAGAATGCAGTGTGCGGTGCGCGTGTGAATGAGAATGCAGTGTGAATGGTGTACATGGGTGCAGGTGCGCGTGTGAATGAGAATGCAGTGTGAATGGTGTACATGGGTGAGGGTGCGCGTGTGAATGAGAATGCAGTGTGAATGGTGTACATTGGTGTGGGTGCGCGTGTGAATGAGAATCCAGTGTGAATGGTGTACATGGGTGTGAGTGCGCATGTGAATGAGAATACAGTGTGTATGGTGTACATTGGTGCGAGTGCACATGTGAATGAGAATGCAGTGTGCGGTGCGCGTGTGAATGAGAATGCAGTGTGAATGGTGTACATGGGTGCAGGTGCACATGTGACTGAGAATGCAGTGTGAATGGTGTACATGGGTGCGAGTGCACATGTGAATGAGAATGCAGTGTGCGGTGCGCGTGTGAATGAGAATGCAGTGTGAATGGGGTACATGGGTGCGGGTGCTAATGTGAATGAGAATTCAGTTTGAATGGTGTACATGGGTGTGAGTGCGCATGTGAATGAGAATACAGTGTGTATGGTGTACATTGGTGCGAGTGCACATGTGAATGAGAATGCAGTGTGCGGAGCGCGTGTGAATGAGAATGCAGTGTGAATGGTGTACATGAGTGCAGGTGCGCGTGTGAATGAGAATGCAGTGTGAATGGTGTACATGGGTGCGAGTGCACATGTGAATGAGAATGCAGTGTGAATGGTGTACATGGGTGCGGGTGCGCGTGTGAATGAGAATGCAGTGTGAATGGTGTACATGGGTGCGGGTGCGCGTGTGAATGAGAATTCAGTGTGAATGGTGTACATGGGTGCGGGTGCGCGTGTGAATGAGAATGCAGTGTGAATGGTGTACATTGGTGCGGGTGCGCATGTGAATGAGAATACAGTGTGAATGGTGTACATTGGTGCGAGTGCACATAAGAATGAGAATGCAGTGTGCAGGGCGTGTGTGAATGAGAATGCAGTGTGAATGGTGTACATGGGTGCGGGTGCTCGTGTAAATGGGAATGCATGCGAATGGTGTACAAGGGTGCGGGTGCACGTGTGAATGAGAATGCAGTGTGAATGGTGTACATGGGTGCGGGTGCGCGTGTGAATGAGAATGCAGTGTGAATGGTGTACATGGGTGCGGGTGCGCGTGTGAATGAGAATGCAGTGTGAATGGTGTACATGGGTACGAGTGCGCGTGTGAATGAGAATGCAGTGTGAAGGGTGCGCATATGCATGAGAATGCAGTGTGAATGGTGTACATGGGTGTGAGTGCGCATGTGAATGAGAATCCAGTGTGAACGGTGTACATGGGTGAGGGTGCACATCTGAATGAGAATGTAGTGTGAAAGGTGTACATGGGTGTGGGTGCGCATGTGAATGAGAATGCAGTGTGAATGGTGTACATGGGTGCGGGTGCGCGTGTGAATGAGAATGCAGTGTGAATGGTGTACATGGGTGCGGGTGCGAATGTGAATGAGAATGCAGTTTGAATGGTGTACATGGGTGTGAGTGCGCATGTGAATGAGAATACAGTGTGAATGGTGTACATTGGTGCGAGTGCACATGTGAATGAGAATGCAGTGTGAATGGTGTACATGGGTGTGGGTGCGCGTGTGAATGAGAATGCAGTGTGAATGGGGTACATGGGTGCGGGTGCGAATGTGAATGAGAATGCAGTTTAAATGGTGTACATGGATGCAGGTGCGCGTGTGAATGAGAATGCAGTGTGAATGGTGTACATGGGTGCGGGTGCGCGTGTGAATGAGAATGCAGTGTGACTGGTGTACATGGATGTGGGTGCGTGTGTGAATGAGAATGCAGTGTGAATGGTGTACATGGGTGCGGGTGCGCGTGTGAATGAGAAACCAGTGTGAATGGTGTACATGGGTGTGAGTGCGCATGTGATTGAGAATACAGTGTGAATGGTGTACATTGGTGTGAGTGCACATGTTAATGAGAATGCAGTGTGCGGTGTGCATGTAAATGAGAATGCAGTGTGAATGGTGTACATGGGTGCAGGTGCGCGTGTGAATGAGAATGCACTGTGAATGGTGTACATGGGTGCGGGTGGCGTGTGAATGAGAATGCAGTGTGAATGGTGTACATGGATGCGGGTGCGTGTGTGAATGAGAATGCAGTGTGAATGGTGTACATGGGTGCGCGTGTGAATGAGAATCCAGTGTGAATGGTGTACATGGGTGTGAGTGCGCATGTGAATGAGAATACAGTGTGAATGGTGTACATTGGTGCGAGTGCACATGTGAATGAGAATGCAGTGTGCGGTGCGCGTGTGAATGAGAATGCAGTGTGAATGGTGTACATGGGTGCAGGTGCGGGTGCAGGTGCGCGTGTGAATGAGAATGCAGTATGAATGGTGTACATGGGTGCGGGTGCGCGTGTGAATGAGAATGCAGTGTGAATGGTGTACATGGATGCGGGTGCGCGTGTGAATGAGAATGCAGTGTGAATGGTGTACATGTGTGCGGGTGCGCGTGTGAATGAGAATGCAGTGTGAATGGTGTACATGGGTACGAGTGCGCATGTGCATGAGAATGCAGTGTGAATGGTGTACATGGGTGTGAGTGCACGTGTGAATGAGAATGCAGTGTGAATGGTGGACATGGGTGCGGGTGCGCATGTGAATGAGACTGCAGTGTGAATGGTGTACATGGATGCGGGTGCGCGTGTGAATGAGAATGCAGTGTGAATGGTGTACATGGGTGCGCGTGTGAATGAGAATCCAGTGTGAATGGTGTACATGGATGCGGGTGCGCGTGTGAATGAGAATGCAGTGTGAATGGGGTACATGGGTGCGGGTGTGAATGTGAATGAGAATGCAGTTTGAATGGTGTACATGGGTGCAGGTGCGCGTGGGAATGAGAATGCAGTGGGAATGGTGTACATGGGTGCGCGTGTGAATGAGAATGCAGTGTGAATGGTGTACATGGATGCGGGTGCGCGTGTGAATGAGAATGAGGTGTGAATGGTGTACATGGGTGCGGGTGCGCGTGTGAATGAGAATCCAGTGTGAATGGTGTACATGGGTGTGAGTGCGCATGTGTATGAGAATACAGTGTGAATGGTGTACATTGGTGCGAGTGCACATGTGAATGAGAATGCAGTGTGCGGTGTGCGTCTGAATGAGAATGCAGTGTGAATAGTGTACATGTGTGCAGGTGCGCGTGTGAATGAGAATGCAGTGTGAATGGTGTACATGGGTGCGGGTGTGCGTGTGAATGAGAATGCAGTGTGAATGGTGTACATGGATGCGGGTGCGCGTGTGAATGAGAATGCAGTGTGAATGGTGTACATGGGTGCGCGTGTGAATGAGAATCCAGTGTGAATGGTGTACATGGGTGTGAGTGCGCATGTGAATGAGAATACAGTGTGAATGGTGTATATTGGTGCGAGTGCACATGTGAATGAGAATGCAGTGTGCGGGGCGCGTGTGAATGAGAATGCAGTGTGAATGGTGTACATGGGTGCGGGTGCGAATCTGAATGAGAATGCAGTGTGAATGGTGTACATGGGTGTGGGTGCGCGTGTGAATGAGAATGCAGTGTGAATGGGGTACATGGGTGCGGGTGCGAATGTGAATGAGAATGCAGTTTGAATGGTGTACATGGGTGTGAGTGCGCATGTCAATGAGAATACAGTGTAAATGGTGTACATTGGTGCGAGTGCACATGTGAATGAGAATGCAGTGTGAATGGTGTACATGGGTGTGGGTGCGCGTGTGAATGAGAATGCAGTGTGAATGGGGTACATGGGTGCGGGTGCGAATGTGAATGAGAATGCAGTTTGAATGGTGTACATGGGTGCGGGTGCGCGTGTGAATGAGAATGCAGTGTGAATGGTGTACATGAGTGCGGGTGCGCGTGTGAATGAGAATGTAGTGTGAATGGTGTACATGGATGCGGGTGCGCGTGTGAATGAGTGTGCAGTGTGAATGGTGTACATGGGTGCGGGTGCGCGTGTGAATGAGAATCCAGTGTGAATGGTGTACATGGGTGTGAGTGCGCATGTGAATGAGAATACAGTGTGAATGGTGTACATTGGTGCGAGTGCACATGTGAATGAGAATGCAGTGTGCGGTGCGCGTGTGAATGAGAATGCAGTGTGAATGGTGTACATGGGTGCAGGTGCGCGTGTGAATGAGAATGCAGTGTGAATGGTGTACATGGGTGAGGGTGCGCGTGTGAATGAGAATGCAGTGTGAATGGTGTACATTGGTGTGGGTGCGCGTGTGAATGAGAATCCAGTGTGAATGGTGTACATGGGTGTGAGTGCGCATGTGAATGAGAATACAGTGTGTATGGTGTACATTGGTGCGAGTGCACATGTGAATGAGAATGCAGTGTGCGGTGCGCGTGTGAATGAGAATGCAGTGTGAATGGTGTACATGGGTGCAGGTGCACATGTGACTGAGAATGCAGTGTGAATGGTGTACATGGGTGCGAGTGCACATGTGAATGAGAATGCAGTGTGCGGTGCGCGTGTGAATGAGAATGCAGTGTGAATGGGGTACATGGGTGCGGGTGCTAATGTGAATGAGAATTCAGTTTGAATGGTGTACATGGGTGTGAGTGCGCATGTGAATGAGAATACAGTGTGTATGGTGTACATTGGTGCGAGTGCACATGTGAATGAGAATGCAGTGTGCGGAGCGCGTGTGAATGAGAATGCAGTGTGAATGGTGTACATGAGTGCAGGTGCGCGTGTGAATGAGAATGCAGTGTGAATGGTGTACATGGGTGCGAGTGCACATGTGAATGAGAATGCAGTGTGAATGGTGTACATGGGTGCGGGTGCGCGTGTGAATGAGAATGCAGTGTGAATGGTGTACATGGGTGCGGGTGCGCGTGTGAATGAGAATTCAGTGTGAATGGTGTACATGGGTGCGGGTGCGCGTGTGAATGAGAATGCAGTGTGAATGGTGTACATTGGTGCGGGTGCGCATGTGAATGAGAATACAGTGTGAATGGTGCACATTGGTGCGAGTGCACATAAGAATGAGAATGCAGTGTGCAGGGCGTGTGTGAATGAGAATGCAGTGTGAATGGTGTACATGGGTGCGGGTGCTCGTGTAAATGGGAATGCATGCGAATGGTGTACAAGGGTGCGGGTGCACGTGTGAATGAGAATGCAGTGTGAATGGTGTACATGGGTGCGGGTGCGCGTGTGAATGAGAATGCAGTGTGAATGGTGTACATGGGTGCGGGTGCGCGTGTGAATGAGAATGCAGTGTGAATGGTGTACATGGGTACGAGTGCGCGTGTGAATGAGAATGCAGTGTGAAGGGTGCGCATATGCATGAGAATGCAGTGTGAATGGTGTACATGGGTGTGAGTGCGCATGTGAATGAGAATCCAGTGTGAACGGTGTACATGGGTGAGGGTGCACATCTGAATGAGAATGTAGTGTGAAAGGTGTACATGGGTGTGGGTGCGCATGTGAATGAGAATGCAGTGTGAATGGTGTACATGGGTGCGGGTGCGCGTGTGAATGAGAATGCAGTGTGAATGGTGTACATGGGTGCGGGTGCGAATGTGAATGAGAATGCAGTTTGAATGGTGTACATGGGTGTGAGTGCGCATGTGAATGAGAATACAGTGTGAATGGTGTACATTGGTGCGAGTGCACATGTGAATGAGAATGCAGTGTGAATGGTGTACATGGGTGTGGGTGCGCGTGTGAATGAGAATGCAGTGTGAATGGGGTACATGGGTGCGGGTGCGAATGTGAATGAGAATGCAGTTTAAATGGTGTACATGGATGCAGGTGCGCGTGTGAATGAGAATGCAGTGTGAATGGTGTACATGGGTGCGGGTGCGCGTGTGAATGAGAATGCAGTGTGACTGGTGTACATGGATGTGGGTGCGTGTGTGAATGAGAATGCAGTGTGAATGGTGTACATGGGTGCGGGTGCGCGTGTGAATGAGAAACCAGTGTGAATGGTGTACATGGGTGTGAGTGCGCATGTGATTGAGAATACAGTGTGAATGGTGTACATTGGTGTGAGTGCACATGTTAATGAGAATGCAGTGTGCGGTGTGCATGTAAATGAGAATGCAGTGTGAATGGTGTACATGGGTGCAGGTGCGCGTGTGAATGAGAATGCACTGTGAATGGTGTACATGGGTGCGGGTGGCGTGTGAATGAGAATGCAGTGTGAATGGTGTACATGGATGCGGGTGCGTGTGTGAATGAGAATGCAGTGTGAATGGTGTACATGGGTGCGCGTGTGAATGAGAATCCAGTGTGAATGGTGTACATGGGTGTGAGTGCGCATGTGAATGAGAATACAGTGTGAATGGTGTACATTGGTGCGAGTGCACATGTGAATGAGAATGCAGTGTGCGGTGCGCGTGTGAATGAGAATGCAGTGTGAATGGTGTACATGGGTGCAGGTGCGGGTGCAGGTGCGCGTGTGAATGAGAATGCAGTATGAATGGTGTACATGGGTGCGGGTGCGCGTGTGAATGAGAATGCAGTGTGAATGGTGTACATGGATGCGGGTGCGCGTGTGAATGAGAATGCAGTGTGAATGGTGTACATGTGTGCGGGTGCGCGTGTGAATGAGAATGCAGTGTGAATGGTGTACATGGGTACGAGTGCGCATGTGCATGAGAATGCAGTGTGAATGGTGTACATGGGTGTGAGTGCACGTGTGAATGAGAATGCAGTGTGAATGGTGTACATGGGTGCAGGTGCACGTGTGAATAAGAATGCAGTGTGAATGGTGTACATGGGTGCGAGTGCACATGTGAATGAGAATGCAGTGTGAATGGTGTACATGGGTGCGGGTGCGCGTGTGAATGAGAATGCAGTGTAAATGGTGTACATGGGTGCGGGTGCGCGTGTGAATGAGAATGCAGTGTGAATGGTGTACATGGGTGCGGGTGCGCGTGTGAATGAGAATGCAGTGTGAATGGTGTACATGGAAGCGGGTGCGCGTGTGAATGAGAATGCAGTGTGAATGGTGTACTTGGGTGCGGGTGCACATGTGAATGAGAATACAGTGTGAATGGTGTACATTGGTGCGAATGGACATGAGAATGAGAATGCAGTGTGCAGTGCGCGTGTGAATGAGAATGCAGTGTGAATGGTGTACATGGGTGCAGGTACGCGTGTGAATGAGAATGCAGTGTGAATGGTGTACATGGGTGCGGGTATGCGTGTAAATGAGAATGAAGGTGAATGGTGTACAAGGGTGCGGGTGCGCGTGTGAATGAGAATGCAGTTTGAATGGTGTACATGGGTGCGGGGGCGCGTGTGAATGAGAATGCAGTGTGAATGGTGTACATGGGTGCGGGTGCGCGTGTGAATGAGAATGCAGTGTGAATGGTGTACATGGGTGCGGGTGCGCGTGTGAATGAGAATGCAGTGTGAATGGTGTACATGGGTACGAGTGCGCGTGTGAATGAGAATGCAGTGTGAAGGGTGCGCATGTGCATGAGAATGCAGTGTGAATGGTGTACATGGGTGTGAGTGCGCATGTGAATGAGAATTCAGTGTGAATGGTGTACATGGGTGTGAGTGCACATGTGAATGAGAATACAGTGTGAATGGTGTACATGGGTGCGAGTGCCCATGTGAATGAGAATGCAGTGTCAACGGTGTACATGGGTGAGGGTGCACATCTGAATGAGAATGCAGTGTGAAAGGTGTACATGGGTGTGGGTGCGCATGTGAATGAGAATGCAGTGTGAATGGTGTACATGGGTGCGGGTGTGCGTGTGAATGAGAATGCAGTGTGAATGGTGTACATGGGTGCGAGTGCGCGTGTGAATGAGAATGCAGTGTGAATGGTGTACATGGGTGAGGTGCGCATGTGAATGAGAATGCAGTGTGAATGGTGTACAAGGGTGCGGGTGCGCGTGTGAATGAGAATGCAGTTTGAATGGTGTACATGGGTGCGGGTGCGCGTGTGAATGAGAATGCAGTGTGAATGGTGTACATGGGTGCGGGTGCGCGTGTGAATGAGAATGCAGTGTGAATGGTGTACATGGGTGCGGGTGCGCGTGTGAATGAGAATGCAGTGTGAATGGTGTACATGGGTACGAGTGCGCGTGTGAATGAGAATGCAGTGTGAAGGGTGCGCATGTGCATGAGAATGCAGTGTGAATGGTGTACATGGGTGTGAGTGAGCATGTGAATGAGAATCCAGTGTGAATGGTGTACATGGGTGTGAGTGCACATGTGAATGAGAATACAGTGTGAATGGTGTACATGGGTGCGAGTGCCCATGTGAATGAGAATGCAGTGTCAACGGTGTACATGGGTGAGGGTGCACATCTGAATGAGAATGCAGTGTGAAAGGTGTTGTGGGTGCGCATGTGAATGAGAATGCAGTGTGAATGGTGTACATGGGTGCGGGTGTGCGTGTGAATGAGAATGCAGTGTGAATGGTGTACATGGGTGCGAGTGCGCGTGTGAATGAGAATGCAGTGTGAATGGTGTACATGGGTGCGGGTGCGCATGTGAATGAGAATGCAGTGTGAATGGTGTACATGGGTGTGGGTGCGCGTGTGAATGAGAATGCAGTGTGAATGGGGTACATGGGTGCGTGTGCGAATGTGAATGAGAATTCAGTTTGAATGGTGTACATGGGTGTGAGTGCGCATGTGAATGAGAATACAGTGTGAATGGTGTACATTGGTGCGAGTGCACATGTGAATGAGAATGCAGTGTGAATGGTGTACATGGGTGTGGGTGCGCGTGTGAATGAGAATGCAGTGTGAATGGGGTACATGGGTGCGGGTGTGAATGTGAATGAGAATGCAGTTTGAATGGTGTACATGGGTGCAGGTGCGCGTGGGAATGAGAATGCAGTGGGAATGGTGTACATGGGTGCGGGTGCGCGTGTGAATGAGAATGCAGTGTGAATGGTGTACATGGATGCGGGTGCGCGTGTGAATGAGAATGAGGTGTGAATGGTGTACATGGGTGCGGGTGCGCGTGTAAATGAGAATCCAGTGTGAATGGTGTACATGGGTGTGAGTGCGCATGTGTATGAGAATGCAGTGTGCGGTGTGCGTCTGAATGAGAATGCAGTGTGAATAGTGTACATGTGTGCAGGTGCGCGTGTGAATGAGAATGCAGTGTGAATGGTGTACATGGGTGCAGGTACGCGTGTGAATGAGAATGCAGTGTGAATGGTGTACATGGATGCGGGTGCGCGTGTGAATGAGAATGCAGTGTGAATGGTGTACATGGGTGCGCGTGTGAATGAGAATCCAGTGTGAATGGTGTACATGGGTGTGAGTGCGCATGTGAATGAGAATACAGTGTGAATGGTGTATATTGGTGCGAGTGCACATGTGAATGAGAATGCAGTGTGCGGGGCGCGTGTGAATGAGAATGCAGTGTGAATGATGTACATGGGTGCGGGTGCGAATGTGAATGAGAATGCAGTGTGAATGGTGTACATGGGTGTGGGTGCGCGTGTGAATGAGAATGCAGTGTGAATGGGGTACATGGGTGCGGGTGCGAATGTGAATGAGAATGCAGTTTGAATGGTGTACATGGGTGTGAGTGCGCATGTGAATGAGAATACAGTGTGAATGGTGTACATTGGTGCGAGTGCACATGTGAATGAGAATGCAGTGTGAATGGTGTACATGGGTGTGGGTGCGCGTGTGAATGAGAATGCAGTGTGAATGGGGTACATGGGTGCGGGTGCGAATGTGAATGAGAATGCAGTTTGAATGGTGTACATGGGTGCGGGTGCGCGTGTGAATGAGAATGCAGTGTGAATGGTGTACATGGGTGCGGGTGCGCGTGTGAATGAGAATGTAGTGTGAATGGTGTACATGGATGCGGGTGCGCGTGTGAATGAGTGTGCAGTGTGAATGGTGTACATGGGTGCGGGTGCGCGTGTGAATGAGAATCCAGTGTGAATGGTGTACATGGGTGTGAGTGCGCATGTGAATGAGAATACAGTGTGAATGGTGTACATTGGTGCGAGTGCACATGTGAATGAGAATGCAGTGTGCGTTGCGCGTGTGAATGAGAATGCAGTGTGAATGGTGTACATGGGTGCAGGTGCGCATGTGAATGAGAATGCAGTGTGAATGGTGTACATGGGTGAGGGTGCGCGTGTGAATGAGAATGCAGTGTGAATGGTGTACATTGGTGTGGGTGCGCGTGTGAATGAGAATCCAGTGTGAATGGTGTACATGGGTGTGAGTGCGCATGTGAATGAGAATACAGTGTGTATGGTGTACATTGGTGCGAGTGCACATGTGAATGAGAATGCAATGTGCGGAGCGCGTGTGAATGAGAATGCAGTGTGAATGATGTACATGATTGCAGGTGTGCGTGTGAATGAGAATGCAGTGTGAATGGTGTACATGGGTGCGAGTGCACATGTGAATGAGAATGCAGTGTGCGGTGCGCGTGTGAATGAGAATGCAGTGTGAATGGTGTACATGGGTGCAGGTGCGCGTGTGAATGAGAATGCATTGTGAATGGTGTACATGGGTGCGAGTGCACATGTGAATGAGAATGCAGTGTGCAGTGCGCGTGTGAATGAGAATGCAGTGTGAATGGGGTACATGGGTGCGGGTGCGAATGTGAATGAGAATTCAGTTTGAATGGTGTACATGGGTGTGAGTGCGCATGTGAATGAGAATACAGTGTGTATGGTGTACATTGGTGCGAGTGCACATGTGAATGAGAATGCAGTGTGCGGAGCGCGTGTGAATGAGAATGCAGTGTGAATGGTGTACATGAGTGCAGGTGCGCGTGTGAATGAGAATGCAGTGTAAATGGTGTACATGGGTGCGAGTGCACATGTGAATGAGAATGCAGTGTGAATGGTGTACATGGGTGCGGGTGCGCGTGTGAATGAGAATGCAGTGTGAATGGTGTACATGGGTGCGGGTGCGCGTGTGAATGAGAATGCAGTGTGAATGGTGTACATGGGTGCGGGTGCGCGTGTGAATGAGAATGCAGTGTGAATGGTGTACATGGGTGCGGGTGCGCGTGTGAATGAGAATGCAGTGTGAATGGTGTACATGGGTACGAGTGCGCGTGTGAATGAGAATGCAGTGTGAAGGGTGCGCATGTGCATGAGAATGCAGTGTGAATGGTGTACATGGGTACGAGTGCGCGTGTGAATGAGAATGCAGTGTGAAGGGTGCGCATGTGCATGAGAATGCAGTGTGAATGGTGTACATGGGTGTGAGTGCGCATGTGAATGAGAATCCAGTGTGAATGGTGTACATGGGTGTGAGTGCACATGAGAATGAGAATACAGTGTGAATGGTGTACATGGGTGCGAGTGCCCATGTGAATGAGAATGCAGTGTCAACGGTGTACATGGGTGAGGGTGCACATCTGAATGAGAATGCAGTGTGAAAGGTGTACATGGGTGTGGGTGCGCATGGGAATGAGAATGCAGTGTGAATGGTGTACATGGGTGCGGGTGTGCGTGTGAATGAGAATGCAGTGTGAATGGTGTACATGGGTGCGAGTGCGCGTGTGAATGAGAATGCAGTGTGAATGGTGTACATGGGTGCGGGTGCGCATGTGAATGAGAATGCAGTGTGAATGGTGTACATGGGTGTGGGTGCGCGTGTGAATGAGAATGCAGTGTGAATGGGGTACATGGGTGCGTGTGCGAATGTGAATGAGAATTCAGTTTGAATGGTGTACATGGGTGTGAGTGCGCATGTGAATGAGAATACAGTGTGAATGGTGTACATTGGTGCGAGTGCACATGTGAATGAGAATGCAGTGTGAATGGTGTACATGGGTGTGGGTGCGCGTGTGAATGAGAATGCAGTGTGAATGGGGTACATGGGTGCGGGTGTGAATGTGAATGAGAATGCAGTTTGAATGGTGTACATGGGTGCAGGTGCGCGTGGGAATGAGAATGCAGTGGGAATGGTGTACATGGGTGCGGGTGCGCGTGTGAATGAGAATGCAGTGTGAATGGTGTACATGGATGCGGGTGCGCGTGTGAATGAGAATGAGGTGTGAATGGTGTACATGGGTGCGGGTGCGCGTGTGAATGAGAATCCAGTGTGAATGGTGTACATGGGTGTGAGTGCGCATGTGTATGAGAATACAGTGTGAATGGTGTACATTGGTGCGAGTGCACATGTGAATGAGAATGCAGTGTGCGGTGTGCGTCTGAATGAGAATGCAGTGTGACTAGTGTACATGTGTGCAGGTGCGCGTGTGAATGAGAATGCAGTGTGAATGGTGTACATGGGTGCGGGTACGCGTGTGAATGAGAATGCAGTGTGAATGGTGTACATGGGTGCGCGTGTGAATGAGAATCCAGTGTGAATGGTGTACATGGGTGTGAGTGCGCATGTGAATGAGAATACAGTGTGAATGGTGTATATTGGTGCGAGTGCACATGTGAATGAGAATGCAGTGTGCGGGGCGCGTGTGAATGAGAATGCAGTGTGAATGGTGTACATGGGTGCGGGTGCGAATGTGAATGAGAATGCAGTGTGAATGGTGTACATGGGTGTGGGTGCGCGTGTGAATGAGAATGCAGTGTGAATGGGGTACATGGGTGCGGGTGCGAATGTGAATGAGAATGCAGTTTGAATGGTGTACATGGGTGTGAGTGCGCATGTGAATGAGAATACAGTGTGAATGGTGTACATGGGTGCGAGTGCCCATGTGAATGAGAATGCAGTGTCAACGGTGTACATGGGTGAGGGTGCACATCTGAATGAGAATGCAGTGTGAAAGGTGTACATGGGTGTGGATGCGCATGTGAATGAGAATGCAGTGTGAATGGTGTACATGGGTGCGGGTGTGCGTGTGAATGAGAATGCAGTGTGAATGGTGTACATGGGTGCGAGTGCGTGTGTGCATGAGAATGCAGTGTGAATGGTGTACATGGGGGCAGGTGTGGGTGTGAATGAGAATGCAGTGTGAATGGTGTACATGGGTGCGGGTGCTCGTGTAAATGGGAATGCATGCGAATGGTGTACAAGGGTGCGGGTGCGCGTGTGAATGAGAATGCAGTGTGAATGGTGTACATGGGTGCGGGTGCGCGTGTGAATGAGAATGCAGTGTGAATGGTGTACATGGGTGCGGGTGCGCGTGTGAATGAGAATGCAGTGTGAATGGTGTACATGGGTACGAGTGCGCGTGTGAATGAGAATGAAGTGTGAAGGGTGCGCATGTGCATGAGAATGCAGTGTGAATGGTGTACATGGGTGTGAGTGCGCATGTGAATGAGAATCCAGTGTGAACGGTGTACATGGGTGAGGGTGCACATCTGAATGAGAATGTAGTGTGAAAGGTGTACATGGGTGTGGGTGCGCATGTGAATGAGAATGCAGTGTGAATGGTGTACATGGGTGCGGGTGCGCGTGTGAATGAGAATGCAGTGTGAATGGTGTACATGGGTGCGGGTGCGAATGTGAATGAGAATGCAGTTTGAATGGTGTACATGGGTGTGAGTGCGCATGTGAATGAGAATACAGTGTGAATGGTGTACATTGGTGCGAGTGCACATGTGAATGAGAATGCAGTGTGAATGGTGTACATGGGTGTGGGTGCGCGTGTGAATGAGAATGCAGTGTGAATGGGGTACATGGGTGCGGGTGCGAATGTGAATGAGAATGCAGTTTGAATGGTGTACATGGATGCAGGTGCGCGTGTGAATGAGAATGCAGTGTGAATGGTGTATATGGGTGCGGGTGCGCGTGTGAATGAGAATGCAGTGTGACTGGTGTACATGGATGTGGGTGCGCGTGTGAATGAGAATGCAGTGTGAATGGTGTACATGGGTGCGGGTGCGCGTGTGAATGAGAAACCAGTGTGAATGGTGTACATGGGTGTGAGTGCGCATGTGATTGAGAATACAGTGTGAATGGTGTACATTGGTGTGAGTGCACATGTTAATGAGAATGCAGTGTGCGGTGCGCATGTAAATGAGAATGCAGTGTGAATGGTGTACATGGGTGCAGGTGCGCGTGTGAATGAGAATGCACTGTGAATGGTGTACATGGGTGCGGGTGCGCGTGTGAATGAGAATGCAGTGTGAATGGTGTACATGGATGCGGGTGCGTGTGTGAATGAGAATGCAGTGTGAATGGTGTACATGGGTGCGCGTGTGAATGAGATTCCAGTGTGAATGGTGTACATGGGTGTGAGTGCGCATGTGAATGAGAATACAGTGTGAATGGTGTACATTGGTGCGAGTGCACATGTGAATGAGAATGCAGTGTGCGGTGCGCGTGTGAATGAGAATGCAGTGTGAATGGTGTACATGGGTGCAGGTGCGGGTGCAGGTGCGCATGTGAATGAGAATGCAGTGTGAATGGTGTACATGGGTGCGGGTGCGCGTGTGAATAAGAATGCAGTGTGAATGGTGTACAAGGGTGCGGGTGCACGTGTGACTGAGAATGCAGTGTGCGGTGAGCGTGTGAATGAGAATGCAGTGTGAATGGTGTACAAGGGTGCGGGTGCGCGTGTGAATGAGAATGCAGTGTGAATGGTGTACATGGGTGCGGGTGCGCGTGTGAATGATAATGCAGTGTGAATGGTGTACATGGGTGCGGGTGCGCGTGTGAATGAGAATGCAGTGTGAATGGTGTACATGGGTGCAGGTGCGCGTGTGAATGAGAATGCAGTGTGAATGGTGTACATGGGTGCGGGTGCGCGTGTGAATGAGAATGCAGTGTGAATGGTGTACATGGATGCGGGTGCGCGTTTGAATGAGAATGCAGTGTGAATGGTGTACATGGGTACGGGTGCGCGTGTGAATGAGAATCCAGTGTGAATGGTGAACATGGGTGTGAGTGCGCATGTGAATGAGAATACAGTGTGAATGGTGTACATTGGTGCGAGTGCACATGTGAATGAGAATGCAGTGTGCGGTGCGCGTGTGAATGAGAATGCAGTGTGAATTGTGTACATGGGTGCGGGTGCGCGTGTGAATGAGAATGCAGTGTGAATGGTGTACATGGGTGCGGGTGCGCGTGTGAATGAGAATGCAGTGTGAATGGTGTACATGGATGCGGGTGCGCGTGTGAATGAGAATGCAGTGTGAATGGTGTACATTGGTGCGGGTGCGCGTGTGAATAAGAATTCAGTGTGAATGGTGTACAAGGGTGTGGGTGCGCGTGTGAATGAGAATGCAGTGTGCAGTGCGTGTGTGAATGAGAATGCAGTGTGAATGGTGTACATGGGTGCAGGTGCGCGTGTGAATGAGAATGCAGTGTGAATGGTGTACAAGGGTGCAGGTGCGCGTGTGAATGAGAATGCAGTGTGAATGTTGTACATTGGTGCGGGTGCGCGTGTGAATGAGAATGCAGTGTGAATGGTGTACATGGGTGCAGGTACGCGTGTGAATGGGAATGCAGTGTGAATGGTGTACATGGGTGCGGGTGCGCGTGTGAATGAGAATGCAGTGTGAATGGTGTACATGGGTACGAGTGCCCGTGTGAATGAGAATGCAGTGTGAAGGGTGCGCATGTGCATGAGAATGCAGTGTGAATAGTGTACATGGGTGTGAGTGCGCATGTGAATGAGAATCCAGTGTGAATGGTGTACATGGGTGTGAGTGCACATGTGAATGAGAATACAGTGTGAATGGTGTACATGGGTGCGAGTGTGCATGTGAATGAGAATGCAGTGTGAACGGTGTACATGGGTGAGGGTGCACATCTGAATGAGAATGCAGTGTGAAAGGTGTACATGGGTGTGGGTGCGCATGTGAATGAGAATGCAGTGTGAATGGTGTACATGGGTGCGGGTGCGCGTGTGAATGAGAATGCAGTGTGAATGGTGTACATGGGTGCGAGTGCGCGTGTGAATGAGAATGCAGTGTGAATGGTGTACATGGGTGCGGGTGCGCATGTGAATGAGAATGCAGTGTGAATGGTGTACATGGGTGTGGGTGCGCGTGTGAATGAGAATGCATTGTGAATGGGGTACATGGGTGCGGGTGCGAATGTGAATGAGAATGCAGTTTGAATGGTGTACATGGGTGTGAGTGCGCATGTGAATGAGAATACAGTGTGAATGGTGTACATTGGTGCGAGTACAGATGTGAATGAGAATGCAGTGTGAATGGTGTACATGGGTGTGGGTGCGCGTGTGAATGAGAATACAGTGTGAATGGGGTACATGGGTGTGAGTGCGCATGTGAATGAGAATACAGTGTGAATGGTGTACATTGGTGCGAGTGCACATGTGAATGAGAATGCAGTGTGCGGTGCGCGTGTGAATGAGAATGCAGTGTGAATGGTGTACATGGCTGCAGGTCTGCGTGTGAATGAGAATGCAGTGTGAATGGTGGACATGGGTGCGGGTGCGCATGTGAATGAGACTGCAGTGTGAATGGTGTACATGGATGCGGGTGCGCGTGTGAATGAGAATGCAGTGTGAATGGTGTACATGGGTGCGCGTGTGAATGAGAATCCAGTGTGAATGGTGTACATGGATGCGGGTGCGCGTGTGAATGAGAATGCAGTGTGAATGGGGTACATGGGTGCGGGTGTGAATGTGAATGAGAATGCAGTTTGAATGGTGTACATGGGTGCAGGTGCGCGTGGGAATGAGAATGCAGTGGGAATGGTGTACATGGGTGCGGGTGTGCGTGTGAATGAGAATGCAGTGTGAATGGTGTACATGGATGCGGGTGCGCGTGTGAATGAGAATGAGGTGTGAATGGTGTACATGGGTGCGGGTGCGCGTGTGAATGAGAATCCAGTGTGAATGGTGTACATGGGTGTGAGTGCGCATGTGTATGAGAATACAGTGTGAATGGTGTACATTGGTGCGAGTGCACATGTGAATGAGAATGCAGTGTGCGGTGTGCGTCTGAATGAGAATGCAGTGTGAATAGTGTACATGTGTGCAGGTGCGCGTGTGAATGAGAATGCAGTGTGAATGGTGTACATGGGTGCGGGTGTGCGTGTGAATGAGAATGCAGTGTGAATGGTGTACATGGATGCGGGTGCGCGTGTGAATGAGAATGCAGTGTGAATGGTGTACATGGGTGCGCGTGTGAATGAGAATCCAGTGTGAATGGTGTACATGGGTGTGAGTGCGCATGTGAATGAGAATACAGTGTGAATGGTGTATATTGGTGCGAGTGCACATGTGAATGAGAATGCAGTGTGCGGGGCACGTGTGAATGAGAATGCAGTGTGAATGGTGTACATGGGTGCGGGTGCGAATCTGAATGAGAATGCAGTGTGAATGGTGTACATGGGTGTGGGTGCGCGTGTGAATGAGAATGCAGTGTGAATGGGGTACATGGGTGCGGGTGCGAATGTGAATGAGAATGCAGTTTGAATGGTGTACATGGGTGTGAGTGCGCATGTCAATGAGAATACAGTGTAAATGGTGTACATTGGTGCGAGTGCAAATGTGAATGAGAATGCAGTGTGAATGGTGTACATGGGTGTGGGTGCGCGTGTGAATGAGAATGCAGTGTGAATGGGGTACATGGGTGCGGGTGCGAATGTGAATGAGAATGCAGTTTGAATGGTGTACATGGGTGCGGGTGCGCGTGTGAATGAGAATGCAGTGTGAATGGTGTACATGGGTGCGGGTGCGCGTGTGAATGAGAATGTAGTGTGAATGGTGTACATGGATGCGGGTGCGCGTGTGAATGAGTGTGCAGTGTGAATGGTGTACATGGGTGCGGGTGCGCGTGTGAATGAGAATCCAGTGTGAATGGTGTACATGGGTGTGAGTGCGCATGTGAATGAGAATACAGTGTGAATGGTGTACATTGGTGCGAGTGCACATGTGAATGAGAATGCAGTGTGCGGTGCGCGTGTGAATGAGAATGCAGTGTGAATGGTGTACATGGGTGCAGGTGCGCGTGTGAATGAGAATGCAGTGTGAATGGTGTACATGGGTGAGGGTGCGCGTGTGAATGAGAATGCAGTGTGAATGGTGTACATTGGTGTGGGTGCGCGTGTGAATGAGAATCCAGTGTGAATGGTGTACATGGGTGTGAGTGCCCATGTGAATGAGAATACAGTGTGTATGGTGTACATTGGTGCGAGTGCACATGTGAATGAGAATGCAGTGTGCGGAGCGCGTGTGAATGAGAATGCAGTGTGAATGGTGTACATGATTGCAGGTGTGCGTGTGAATGAGAATGCAGTGTGAATGGTGTACATGGGTGCGAGTGCACATGTGAATGAGAATGCAGTGTGCGGTGCGCGTGTGAATGAGAATGCAGTGTGAATGGTGTACATGGGTGCAGGTGCACATGTGACTGAGAATGCAGTGTGAATGGTGTACATGGGTGCGAGTGCACATGTGAATGAGAATGCAGTGTGCGGTGCGCGTGTGAATGAGAATGCAGTGTGAATGGGGTACATGGGTGCGGGTGCTAATGTGAATGAGAATTCAGTTTGAATGGTGTACATGGGTGTGAGTGCGCATGTGAATGAGAATACAGTGTGTATGGTGTACATTGGTGCGAGTGCACATGTGAATGAGAATGCAGTGTGCGGAGCGCGTGTGAATGAGAATGCAGTGTGAATGGTGTACATGACTGCAGGTGCGCGTGTGAATGAGAATGCAGTGTGAATGGTGTACATGGGTGCGAGTGCACATGTGAATGAGAATGCAGTGTGAATGGTGTACATGGGTGCGGGTGCGCGTGTGAATGAGAATGCAGTGTGAATGGTGTACATGGGTGCGGGTGCGCGTGTGAATGAGAATTCAGTGTGAATGGTGTACATGGGTGCGGGTGCGCGTGTGAATGAGAATGCAGTGTGAATGGTGTACATTGGTGCGGGTGCGCATGTGAATGAGAATACAGTGTGAATGGTGTACATTGGTGCGAGTGCACATAAGAATGAGAATGCAGTGTGCAGGGCGTGTGTGAATGAGAATGCAGTGTGAATGGTGTACATGGGTGCGGGTGCGCGTGTGAATGAGAATGCAGTGTGAATGGTGTACATGGGTGCGGGTGCGCGTGTGAATGAGAATGCAGTGTGAATGGTGTACATGGGTACGAGTGCGCGTGTGAATGAGAATGCAGTGTGAAGGGTGCGCATATGCATGAGAATGCAGTGTGAATGGTGTACATGGGTGTGAGTGCGCATGTGAATGAGAATCCAGTGTGAACTGTGTACATGGGTGAGGGTGCACATCTGAATGAGAATGTAGTGTGAAAGGTGTACATGGGTGTGGGTGCGCATGTGAATGAGAATGCAGTGTGAATGGTGTACATGGGTGCGGGTGCGCGTGTGAATGAGAATGCAGTGTGAATGGTGTACAAGGGTGCGGGTGCGAATGTGAATGAGAATGCAGTTTGAATGGTGTACATGGGTGTGAGTGCGCATGTGAATGAGAATACAGTGTGAATGGTGTACATTGGTGCGAGTGCACATGTGAATGAGAATGCAGTGTGAATGGTGTACATGGGTGTGGGTGCGCGTGTGAATGAGAATGCAGTGTGAATGGGGTACATGGGTGCGGGTGCGAATGTGAATGAGAATGCAGTTTGAATGGTGTACATGGATGCAGGTGCGCGTGTGAATGAGAATGCAGTGTGAATGGTGTACATGGGTGCAGGTGCGCGTGTGAATGAGAATGCAGTGTGACTGGTGTACATGGATGTGGGTGCGTGTGTGAATGAGAATGCAGTGTGAATGGTGTACATGGGTGCCGGTGCGCGTGTGAATGAGAAACCAGTGTGAATGGTGTACATGGGTGTGAGTGCGCATGTGATTGAGAATACAGTGTGAATGGTGTACATTGGTGTGAGTGCACATGTTAATGAGAATGCAGTGTGCGGTGCGCATGTAAATGAGAATGCAGTGTGAATGGTGTACATGGGTGCAGGTGCGCGTGTGAATGAGAATGCACTGTGAATGGTGTACATGGGTGCGGGTGGCGTGTGAATGAGAATGCAGTGTGAATGGTGTACATGGATGCGGGTGCGTGTGTGAATGAGAATGCAGTGTGAATGGTGTACATGGGTGAGCGTGTGAATGAGAATCCAGTGTGAATGGTGTACATGGGTGTGAGTGCGCATGTGAATGAGAATACAGTGTGAATGGTGTACATTGGTGCGAGTGCACATGTGAATGAGAATGCAGTGTGCGGTGCGCGTGTGAATGAGAATGCAGTGTGAATGGTGTACATGGGTGCAGGTGCGGGTGCAGGTGCGCGTGTGAATGAGAATGCAGTATGAATGGTGTACATGGGTGCGGGTGCGCGTGTGAATGAGAATGCAGTGTGAATGGTGTACATGGATGCGGGTGCGCGTGTGAATGAGAATGCAGTGTGAATGGTGTACATGGGTACGGGTGCGCGTGTGAATGAGAATCCAGTGTGAATGGTGTACATGGGTGTGAGTGCGCATGTGAATGAGAATACAGTGTGAATGGTGTACATGGGTGTGAGTGCCCATGTGAATGAGAATACAGTGTGAATGGTGTACATTGGTGCGAGTGCACATGTGAATGAGAATGCAGTGTGCGGTGCGCGTGTGAATGAGAATGCAGTTTGAATGGTGTACATGGGTGCGGGTGCGCGTGTGAATGAGAATGCAGTGTGAATGGTGTACATGGATGCGGGTGCGCGTGTGAATGAGAATGCAGTGTGAATGGTGTACATTGGTGCGGGTGCGGGTGCGCGTGTGAATAAGAATTCAGTGTGAATGGTGTACAAGGGTGTGGGTGCGCGTGTGAATGAGAATGCAGTGTGCAGTGCACGTGTGAATGAGAATGCAGTGTGAATGGTGTACATGGGTGCAGGTGCGCGTGTGAATGAGAATGCAGTGGGAATGGTGTACAAGGGTGCAGGTGCGCGTGTGAATGAGAATGCAGTGTGAATGTTGTACATTGGTGCGGGTGCGCGTGTGAATGAGAATGCAGCGTGAATGGTGTACATGGGTGCGGGTACGCGTGTGAATGGGAATGCAGTGTGAATGGTGTACATGGGTGCGGGTGCGCGTGTGAATGAGAATGCAGTGTGAATGGTGTACATGGGTACGAGTGCCCGTGTGAATGAGAATGCAGTGTGAAGGGTGCGCATGTGCATGAGAATGCAGTGTGAATGGTGTACATGGGTGTGAGTGCGCATGTGAATGAGAATCCAGTGTGAATGGTGTACATGGGTGTGAGTGCACATGTGAATGAGAATACAGTGTGAATGGTGTACATGGGTGCGAGTGTGCATGTGAATGAGAATGCAGTGTGAACGGTGTACATGGGTGAGGGTGCACATCTGAATGAGAATGCAGTGTGAAAGGTGTACATGGGTGTGGGTGCGCATGTGAATGAGAATGCAGTGTAAATGGTGTACATGGGTGCGGGTGCGCGTGTGAATGAGAATGCAGTGTGAATGGTGTACATGGGTGCGAGTGCGCGTGTGAATGAGAATGCAGTGTGAATGGTGTACATGGGTGCGGGTGCGCATGTGAATGAGAATGCAGTGTGAATGGTGTACATGGGTGTGGGTGCGCGTGTGAATGAGAATGCAGTGTGAATGGGGTACATGGGTGCGGGTGCGAATGTGAATGAGAATGCAGTTTGAATGGTGTACATGGGTGTGAGTGCGCATGTGAATGAGAATACAGTGTGAATGGTGTACATTGGTGCGAGTACAGATGTGAATGAGAATGCAGTGTGAATGGTGTACATGGGTGTGGGTGCGCTTGTGAATGAGAATACAGTGTGAATGGGGTACATGGGTGTGGGTGCGCGTGTGAATGAGAATACAGTGTGAATGGTGTACATTGGTGCGAGTGCGCATGTGAATGAGAATGCAGTGTGCGGTGCGTGTGTGAATGAGAATGCAGTGTGAATGGTGTACATGGCTGCAGGTCTGCGTGTGAATGAGAATGCAGTGTGAATGGTGGACATGGGTGCGGGTGCGCATGTGAATGAGACTGCAGTGTGAATGGTGTACATGGATGCGGGTGCGTGTGTGAATGAGAATGCAGTGTGAATGGTGTACATGGGTGCGCGTGTGAATGAGAATCCAGTGTGAATGGTGTACATGGATGCGGGTGCGCGTGTGAATGAGAATGCAGTGTGAATGATGTACATGGGTGTGGGTGCGCGTGTGAATGAGAATGCAGTGTGAATGGTGCACATGGGTGCGGGTGCGCGTGTGAATGAGAATGCAGTGTGAATGGTGTACATGGGTGTGAGTGCGCATGTGAATGAGAATGCAGTGTGAATGGTGTACATGGGTGCGGGTGCGCGTGTGAATGAGAATCCAGTGTGAATGGTGTACATGGGTGTGAGTGTGAATGTGAATGAGAATACAATGTGTATGGTGTACATTGGTCCGAATGCAAATGTGAATGAGAATGCAGTGTGCGGTGCACATGTGAATGAGAATGCAGTGTGAATGGTGTACATGGGTGCGGGTGCGCATGTGAATGAGAATGCAGTGTGAATGGTGTACATGGGTGCAGGTGCACGTGTGAATGAGAATGCAGTGTGAATGGTGTACAAGGGTGCGGGTGCGCGTGTGAATGAGAATGCAGTGTGAATGGTGTACATGGGTGCGGGTGCGCGTGTGAATGAGAATGCAGTGTGAATGGTGTACATGGGTGTGGGTGCGCGTGTGAATGAGAATGCAGTGTGAATGGTGTACATGGGTGTGGTGCGCGTGTGAATGATAATGCAATGTGAATGGTGCACATGGGTGCGGGTGTGCTTGTGAATGAGAATGCAGTGTGAATGGTGTACATGGGTGTGAGTGCGCATGTGAATGAGAATGCAGTGTGAATGGTGTACATGGGTGCGGGTGCGCGTGTGAATGAGAATCCAGTGTGAATGGTGTACATGGGTGTGAGTGTGAATGTGAATGAGAATACAGTGTGTATGGTGTACATTGGTCCGAGTGCAAATGTGAATGAGAATGCAGTGTGCGGTGCACATGTGAATGAGAATGCAGTGTGAATGGTGTACATGTGTGCGGGTGCGCGTGTGAATGAGAATGCAGTGTGAATGGTGTACATGGGTACGAGTGCGCATGTGCATGAGAATGCAGTGTGAATGGTGTACATGGGTGTGAGTGCACGTGTGAATGAGAATGCAGTGTGAATGGTGTACATGGGTGCAGGTGCACGTGTGAATGAGAATGCAGTGTGAATGGTGTACATTGGTGCGAGTGCACATGTGAATGAGAATGCAGTGTGAATGGTGTACATGGGTGCGGGTGCGCGTGTGAATGAGAATGCAGTGTGAATGGTGTACATGGGTGCGGGTGCGCGTGTGAATGAGAATGCAGTGTGAATGGTGTACATGGAAGCGGGTGCGCGTGTGAATGAGAATGCAGTGTGAATGGTGTACATTGGTGCGGGTGCACATGTGAATGAGAATACAGTGTGAATGGTGTACATTGGTGCGAATGCACATGAGAATGAGAATGCAGTGTGCAGTGCGCGTGTGAATGAGAATGCAGTGTGAATGGTGTACATGGGTGCAGGTGCGCGTGTGAATGAGAATGCAGTGTGAATGGTGTACATGGGTGCGGGTACGCGTGTAAATGAGAATGAAGGTGAATGGTGTACAAGGGTGCGGGTGCGCGTGTGAATGAGAATGCAGTTTGAATGGTGTACATGGGTGCGGGTGCGCGTGTGAATGAGAATGCAGTGTGAATGGTGTACATGGGTGCGGGTGCGCGTGTGAATGAGAATGCAGTGTGAATGGTGTACATGGGTGCGGGTGCGCGGGTGAATGAGAATGCAGTGTGAATGGGGTACATGGGTACGAGTGCGCGTGTGAATGAGAATGCAGTGTGAAGGGTGCGCATGTGCATGAGAATGCAGTGTGAATGGTGTACATGGGTGTGAGTGCGCATGTGAATGAGAATTCAGTGTGAATGGTGTACATGGGTGTGAGTGCACATGTGAATGAGAATACAGTGTGAATGGTGTACATGGGTGCGAGTGCCCATGTGAATGAGAATGCAGTGTCAACGGTGTACATGGGTGAGGGTGCACATCTGAATGAGAATGCAGTGTCAACGGTGTACATGGGTGAGGGTGCGCATGTGAATGAGAATGCAGTGTGAATGGTGTACATGGGTGCGGGTGTGCGTGTGAATGAGAATGCAGTGTGAATGGTGTACATGGGTGAGGTGCGCATGTGAATGAGAATGCAGTGTGAATGGTGTACAAGGGTGCGGGTGCGCGTGTGAATGAGAATGCAGTTTGAATGGTGTACATGGGTGCGGGTGCGCGTGTGAATGAGAATGCAGTGTGAATGGTGTACATGGGTGCGGGTGCGCGTGTGAATGAGAATGCAGTGTGAATGGTGTACATGGGTGTGAGTGCGCATGTGATTGAGAATACAGTGTGAATGGTGTACATTGGTGTGAGTGCACATGTTAATGAGAATGCAGTGTGCGGTGCGCATGTAAATGAGAATGCAGTGTGAATGGTGTACATGGGTGCAGGTGCGCGTGTGAATGAGAATGCACTGTGAATGGTGTACATGGGTGCGGGTGGCGTGTGAATGAGAATGCAGTGTGAATGGTGTACATGGATGCGGGTGCGTGTGTGAATGAGAATGCAGTGTGAATGGTGTACATGGGTGCGCGTGTGAATGAGAATCCAGTGTGAATGGTGTACATGGGTGTGAGTGCGCATGTGAATGAGAATACAGTGTGAATGGTGTACATTGGTGCGAGTGCACATGTGAATGAGAATGCAGTGTGCGGTGCGCGTGTGAATGAGAATGCAGTGTGAATGGTGTACATGGGTGCAGGTGCGGGTGCAGGTGCGCGTGTGAATGAGAATGCAGTATGAATGGTGTACATGGGTGCGGGTGCGCGTGTGAATGAGAATGCAGTGTGAATGGTGTACATGGATGCGGGTGCGCGTGTGAATGAGAATGCAGTGTGAATGGTGTACATGGGTACGGGTGCGCGTCTGAATGAGAATCCAGTGTGAATGGTGTACATGGGTGTGAGTGCGCATGTGAATGAGAATACAGTGTGAATGGTGTACATGGGTGTGAGTGCGCATGTGAATGAGAATACAGTGTGAATGGTGTACATTGGTGCGAGTGCACATGTGAATGAGAATGCAGTGTGCGGTGCGCGTGTGAATGAGAATGCAGTTTGAATGGTGTACATGGGTGCGGGTGCGCGTGTGAATGAGAATGCAGTGTGAATGGTGTACATGGATGCGGGTGCGCGTGTGAATGAGAATGCAGTGTGAATGGTGTACATTGGTGCGGGTGCGCGTGTGAATAAGAATTCAGTGTGAATGGTGTACAAGGGTGTGGGTGCGCGTGTGAATGAGAATGCAGTGTGCAGTGCGCGTGTGAATGAGAATGCAGTGTGAATGGTGTACATGGGTGCAGGTGCGCGTGTGAATGAGAATGCAGTGTGAATGGTGTACAAGGGTGCAGGTGCGCGTGTGAATGAGAATGCAGTGTGAATGTTGTACATTGGTGCGGGTGCGCGTGTGAATGAGAATGCAGTGTGAATGGTGTACATGGGTGCGGGTACGCGTGTGAATGGGAATGCAGTGTGAATGGTGTACATGGGTGCGGGTGCGCGTGTGAATGAGAATGCAGTGTGAATGGTGTACATGGGTACGAGTGCCCGTGTGAATGAGAATGCAGTGTGAAGGGTGCGCATGTGCATGAGAATGCAGTGTGAATGGTGTACATGGGTGTGAGTGCGCATGTGAATGAGAATCCAGTGTGAATGGTGTACATGGGTGTGAGTGCACATGTGAATGAGAATACAGTGTGAATGGTGTACATGGGTGCGAGTGTGCATGTGAATGAGAATGCAGTGTGAACGGTGTACATGGGTGAGGGTGCACATCTGAATGAGAATGCAGTGTGAAAGGTGTACATGGGTGTGGGTGCGCATGTGAATGAGAATGCAGTGTAAATGGTGTACATGGGTGCGGGTGCGCGTGTGAATGAGAATGCAGTGTGAATGGTGTACATGGGTGCGCGTGTGAATGAGAATGCAGTGTGAATGGTGTACATGGGTGCGGGTGCGCATGTGAATGAGAATGCAGTGTGAATGGTGTACATGGGTGTGGGTGCGCGTGTGAATGAGAATGCAGTGTGAATGGGGTACATGGGTGCGGGTGCGAATGTGAATGAGAATGCAGTTTGAATGGTGTACATGGGTGTGAGTGCGCATGTGAATGAGAATACAGTGTGAATGGTGTACATTGGTGCGAGTACAGATGTGAATGAGAATGCAGTGTGAATGGTGTACATGGGTGTGGGTGCGCGTGTGAATGAGAATACAGTGTGAATGGGGTACATGGGTGTGGGTGCGCGTGTGAATGAGAATACAGTGTGAATGGTGTACATTGGTGCGAGTGCGCATGTGAATGAGAATGCAGTGTGCGGTGCGCGTGTGAATGAGAATGCAGTGTGAATGGTGTACATGGCTGCAGGTCTGCGTGTGAATGAGAATGCAGTGTGAATGGTGGACATGGGTGCGAGTGCGCATGTGAATGAGACTGCAGTGTGAATGGTGTACATGGATGCGGGTGCGCGTGTGAATGAGAATGCAGTGTGAATGGTGTACATGGGTGCGCGTGTGAATGAGAATCCAGTGTGAATGGTGTACATGGATGCGGGTGCACGTGTGAATGAGAATGCAGTGTGAATGGTGTACATGGGTGTGGGTGCGCGTGTGAATGAGAATGCAGTGTGAATGGTGCACATGGGTGCGGGTGCGCGTGTGAATGAGAATGCAGTGTGAATGGTGTACATGGGTGTGAGTGCGCATGTGAATGAGAATGCAGTGTGAATGGTGTACATGGGTGCGGGTGCGCGTGTGAATGAGAATCCAGTGTGAATGGTGTACATGGGTGTGAGTGTGAATGTGAATGAGAATACAATGTGTATGGTGTACATTGGTCCGAATGCAAATGTGAATGAGAATGCAGTGTGCGGTGCACATGTGAATGAGAATGCAGTGTGAATGGTGTACATGGGTGCGGGTGTGCATGTGAATGAGAATGCAGTGTGAATGGTGTACATGGGTGCGGGTGCACGTGTGAATGAGAATGCAGTGTGAATGGTGTACAAGGGTGCGGGTGCGCGTGTGAATGAGAATGCAGTGTGAATGGTGTACATGGGTGCGGGTGCGCGTGTGAATGAGAATGCAGTGTGAATGGTGTACATGGGTGCGGGTGCGCGTGTGAATGAGAATGCAGTGTGAATGGTGTACATGGGTGTGGTGCGCGTGTGAATGAGAATGCAGTGTGAATGGTGCACATGGGTGCGGGTGCGCTTGTGAATGAGAATGCAGTGTGAATGGTGTACATGGGTGTGAGTGCGCATGTGAATGAGAATGCAGTGTGAATGGTGTACATGGGTGCGGGTGCGCGTGTGAATGAGAATCCAGTGTGAATGGTGTACATGGGTGTGAGTGTGAATGTGAATGAGAATACAGTGTGTATGGTGTACATTGGTCCGAGTGCAAATGTGAATGAGAATGCAGTGTGCGGTGCACATGTGAATGAGAATGCAGTGTGAATGGTGTACATGTGTGCGGGTGCGCGTGTGAATGAGAATGCAGTGTGAATGGTGTACATGGGTACGAGTGCGCATGTGCATGAGAATGCAGTGTGAATGGTGTACATGGGTGTGAGTGCACGTGTGAATGAGAATGCAGTGTGAATGGTGTACATGGGTGCAGGTGCACGTGTGAATGAGAATGCAGTGTGAATGGTGTACATGGGTGCGAGTGCACATGTGAATGAGAATGCAGTGTGAATGGTGTACATGGGTGCGGGTGCGCGTGTGAATGAGAATGCAGTGTGAATGGTGTACATGGGTGCGGGTGCGCGTGTGAATGAGAATGCAGTGTGAATGGTGTACATGGGTGCGCGTGTGAATGAGAATGCAGTGTGAATGGTGTACATGGAAGCGGGTGCGCGTGTGAATGAGAATGCAGTGTGAATGGTGTACATTGGTGCGGGTGCACATGTGAATGAGAATACAGTGTGAATGGTGTACATTGGTGCGAATGCACATGAGAATGAGAATGCAGTGTGCAGTGCGCGTGTGAATGAGAATGCAGTGTGAATGGTGTACATGGGTGCAGGTGCGCGTGTGAATGAGAATGCAGTGTGAATGGTGTACATGGGTGCGGGTACGCGTGTAAATGAGAATGAAGGTGAATGGTGTACAAGGGTGAGGGTGCGCGTGTGAATGAGAATGCAGTTTGAATGGTGTACATGGGTGCGGGTGCGCGTGTGAATGAGAATGCAGTGTGAATGGTGTACATGGGTGCGGGTGCGCGTGTGAATGAGAATGCAGTGTGAATGGTGTACATGAGTGCGGGTGCGCGTGTGAATGAGAATGCAGTGTGAATGGTGTACATGGGTACGAGTGCGCGTGTGAATGAGAATGCAGTGTGAAGGGTGCGCATGTGCATGAGAATGCAGTGTGAATGGTGTACATGGGTGTGAGTGCGCATGTGAATGAGAATTCAGTGTGAATGGTGTACATGGGTGTGAGTGCACCTGTGAATGAGAATACAGTGTGAATGGTGTACATGGGTGCGAGTGCCCATGTGAATGAGAATGCAGTGTCAACGGTGTACATGGGTGAGGGTGCACATCTGAATGAGAATGCAGTGTCAACGGTGTACATGGGTGAGGGTGCGCATGTGAATGAGAATGCAGTGTGAATGGTGTACATGGGTGCGGGTGTGCGTGTGAATGAGAATGCAGTGTGAATGGTGTACATGGGTGCGAGTGCGCGTGTGAATGAGAATGCAGTGTGAATGGTGTACATGGGTGAGGTGCGCATGTGAATGAGAATGCAGTGTGAATGGTGTACAAGGGTGCGGGTGCGCGTGTGAATGAGAATGCAGTTTGAATGGTGTACATGGGTGCGGGTGCGCGTGTGAATGAGAATGCAGTGTGAATGGTGTACATGGGTGCGGGTGCGCGTGTGAATGAGAATGCAGTGTGAATGGTGTACATGGGTGCGGGTGCGCGTGTGAATGAGAATGCAGTGTGAATGGTGTACATGGGTACGAGTGCGCGTGTGAATGAGAATGCAGTGTGAAGGGTGCGCATGTGCATGAGAATGCAGTGTGAATGGTGTACATGGGTGTGAGTGCGCATGTGAATGAGAATCCAGTGTGAATGGTGTACATGGGTGTGAGTGCACATGTGAATGAGAATACAGTGTGAATGGTGTACATGGGTGCGAGTGCCCATGTGAATGAGAATGCAGTGTCAACGGTGTACATGGGTGAGGGTGCACATCTGAATGAGAATGCAGTGTGAAAGGTGTACATGGGTGTGGGTGCGCATGTGAATGAGAATGCAGTGTGAATGGTGTACATGGGTGCGGGTGTGCGTGTGAATGAGAATGCAGTGTGAATGGTGTACATGGGTGCGAGTGCGCGTGTGAATGAGAATGCAGTGTGAATGGTGTACATGGGTGCGGGTGCGCATGTGAATGAGAATGCAGTGTGAATGGTGTACATGGGTGTGGGTGCGCGTGTGAATGAGAATGCAGTGTGAATGGGGTACATGGGTGCGTGTGCGAATGTGAATGAGAATTCAGTTTGAATGGTGTACATGGGTGTGAGTGCGCATGTGAATGAGAATACAGTGTGAATGGTGTACATTGGTGCGAGTGCACATGTGAATGAGAATGCAGTGTGAATGGTGTACATGGGTGTGGGTGCGCGTGTGAATGAGAATGCAGTGTGAATGGGGTACATGGGTGCGGGTGTGAATGTGAATGAGAATGCAGTTTGAATGGTGTACATGGGTGCAGGTGCGCGTGGGAATGAGAATGCAGTGGGAATGGTGTACATGGGTGCGCGTGTGAATGAGAATGCAGTGTGAATGGTGTACATGGATGCGGGTGCGCGTGTGAATGAGAATGAGGTGTGAATGGTGTACATGGGTGCGGGTGCGCGTGTGAATGAGAATCCAGTGTGAATGGTGTACATGGGTGTGAGTGCGCATGTGTATGAGAATACAGTGTGAATGGTGTACATTGGTGCGAGTGCACATGTGAATGAGAATGCAGTGTGCGGTGTGCGTCTGAATGAGAATGCAGTGTGAATAGTGTACATGTGTGCAGGTGCGCGTGTGAATGAGAATGCAGTGTGAATGGTGTACATGGGTGCGGGTGCGCGTGTGAATGAGAATGCAGTGTGAATGGTGTACATGGATGCGGGTGCGCGTGTGAATGAGAATGCAGTGTGAATGGTGTACATGGGTGCGCGTGTGAATGAGAATCCAGTGTGAATGGTGTACATGGGTGTGAGTGCGCATGTGAATGAGAATACAGTGTGAATGGTGTATATTGGTGCGAGTGCACATGTGAATGAGAATGCAGTGTGCGGGGCACGTGTGAATGAGAATGCAGTGTGAATGGTGTACATGGGTGCAGGTGCGCGTGTGAATGAGAATGCAGTGTGAATGGTGTACATGGGTGCGGGTGCGAGTGTGAATGAGAATGCAGTGTGAATGGTGTACATGGGTGCGGGTGCGAATGTGAATGAGAATGCAGTTTGAATGGTGTACATGGGTGTGAGTGCGCATGTGAATGAGAATACAGTGTGAATGGTGTACATTGGTGCGAGTGCACATGTGTATGAGAATGCAGTGTGAATGGTGTACAAGGGTGTGGGTGCGCGTGTGAATGAGAATGCAGTGTGAATGGTGTACATGGAAGCGGGTGCGCGTGTGAATGAGAATGCAGTGTGAATGGTGTACATTGGTGCAGATGCACATGTGATTGAGAATACAGTGTGAATGGTGTACATTGGTGCGAATGCACATGAGAATGAGAATGCAGTGTGCAGTGCGCGTGTGAATGAGAATGCAGTGTGAATGGTGTACATGGGTGCAGGTGCGCGTGTGAATGAGAATGCAGTGTGAATGGTGTATATGGGTGCGGGTACGCGTGTAAATGAGAATGAAGGTGAATGGTGTACAAGGGTGCGGGTGCGCGTGTGAATGAGAATGCAGTTTGAATGGTGTACATGGGTGCGGGTGCGCGTGTGAATGAGAATGCAGTGTGAATGGTGTACATGGGTGCGGGTGCGCGTGTGAATGAGAATGCAGTGTGAATGGTGTACATGGGTGCGGGTGCGCGTGTGAATGAGAATGCAGTGTGAATGGTGTACATGGGTACGAGTGCGCGTGTGAATGAGAATGCAGTGTGAAGGGTGCGCATGTGCATGAGAATGCAGTGTGAATGGTGTACATGGGTGTGAGTGCGCATGTGAATGAGAATCCAGTGTGAATGGTGTACATGGGTGTGAGTGCACATGTGAATGAGAATACAGTGTGAATGGTGTACATGGGTGCGAGTGCCCATGTGAATGAGAATGCAGTGTCAACGGTGTACATGGGTGAGGGTGCACATCTGAATGAGAATGCAGTGTGAAAGGTGTACATGGGTGTGGGTGCGCATGTGAATGAGAATGCAGTGTGAATGGTGTACATGGGTGCGGGTGTGCGTGTGAATGAGAATGCAGTGTGAATGGTGTACATGGGTGCGAGTGCGCGTGTGAATGAGAATGCAGTGTGAATGGTGTACATGGGTGCGGGTGCGCATGTGAATGAGAATGCAGTGTGAATGGTGTACATGGGTGTGGGTGCGCGTGTGAATGAGAATGCAGTGTGAATGGGGTACATGGGTGCGTGTGCGAATGTGAATGAGAATTCAGTTTGAATGGTGTACATGGGTGTGAGTGCGCATGTGAATGAGAATACAGTGTGAATGGTGTACATTGGTGCGAGTGCACATGTGAATGAGAATGCAGTGTGAATGGTGTACATGGGTGTGGGTGCGCGTGTGAATGAGAATGCAGTGTGAATGGGGTACATGGGTGCGGGTGTGAATGTGAATGAGAATGCAGTTTGAATGGTGTACATGGGTGCAGGTGCGCGTGGGAATGAGAATGCAGTGGGAATGGTGTACATGGGTGCGGGTGTGCGTGTGAATGAGAATGCAGTGTGAATGGTGTACATGGATGCGGGTGCGCGTGTGAATGAGAATGAGGTGTGAATGGTGTACATGGGTGCGGGTGCGCGTGTGAATGAGAATCCAGTGTGAATGGTGTACATGGGTGTGAGTGCGCATGTGTATGAGAATACAGTGTGAATGGTGTACATTGGTGCGAGTGCACATGTGAATGAGAATGCAGTGTGCGGTGTGCGTCTGAATGAGAATGCAGTGTGAATAGTGTACATGTGTGCAGGTGCGCGTGTGAATGAGAATGCAGTGTGAATGGTGTACATGGGTGCGGGTGCGCGTGTGAATGAGAATGCAGTGTGAATGGTGTACATGGATGCGGGTGCGCGTGTGAATGAGAATGCAGTGTGAATGGTGTACATGGGTGCGCGTGTGAATGAGAATCCAGTGTGAATGGTGTACATGGGTGTGAGTGCGCATGTGAATGAGAATACAGTGTGAATGGTGTATATTGGTGCGAGTGCACATGTGAATGAGAATGCAGTGTGCGGGGCACGTGTGAATGAGAATGCAGTGTGAATGGTGTACATGGGTGCAGGTGCGCGTGTGAATGAGAATGCAGTGTGAATGGTGTACATGGGTGCGGGTGCGAGTGTGAATGAGAATGCAGTGTGAATGGTGTACATGGGTGCGGGTGCGAATGTGAATGAGAATGCAGTTTGAATGGTGTACATGGGTGTGAGTGCGCATGTGAATGAGAATACAGTGTGAATGGTGTACATTGGTGCGAGTGCACATGTGTATGAGAATGCAGTGTGAATGGTGTACAAGGGTGTGGGTGCGCGTGTGAATGAGAATGCAGTGTGAATGGTGTACATGGAAGCGGGTGCGCGTGTGAATGAGAATGCAGTGTGAATGGTGTACATTGGTGCGGATGCACATGTGATTGAGAATACAGTGTGAATGGTGTACATTGGTGCGAATGCACATGAGAATGAGAATGCAGTGTGCAGTGCGCGTGTGAATGAGAATGCAGTGTGAATGGTGTACATGGGTGCAGGTGCGCGTGTGAATGAGAATGCAGTGTGAATGGTGTATATGGGTGCGGGTACGCGTGTAAATGAGAATGAAGGTGAATGGTGTACAAGGGTGCGGGTGCGCGTGTGAATGAGAATGCAGTTTGAATGGTGTACATGGGTGCGGGTGCGCGTGTGAATGAGAATGCAGTGTGAATGGTGTACATGGGTGCGGGTGCGCGTGTGAATGAGAATGCAGTGTGAATGGTGTACATGGGTGCGGGTGCGCGTGTGAATGAGAATGCAGTGTGAATGGTGTACATGGGTACGAGTGCGCGTGTGAATGAGAATGCAGTGTGAAGGGTGCGCATGTGCATGAGAATGCAGTGTGAATGGTGTACATGGGTGTGAGTGCGCATGTGAATGAGAATCCAGTGTGAATGGTGTACATGGGTGTGAGTGCACATGTGAATGAGAATACAGTGTGAATGGTGTACATGGGTGCGAGTGCCCATGTGAATGAGAATGCAGTGTCAACGGTGTACATGGGTGAGGGTGCACATCTGAATGAGAATGCAGTGTGAAAGGTGTACATGGGTGTGGGTGCGCATGTGAATGAGAATGCAGTGTGAATGGTGTACATGGGTGCGGTTGTGCGTGTGAATGAGAATTCAGTGTGAATGGTGTACATGGGTGCGAGTGCGCGTGTGAATGAGAATGCAGTGTGAATGGTGTACATGGGTGCGGGTGCGCATGTGAATGAGAATGCAGTGTGAATGGTGTACATGGGTGTGGGTGCGCGTGTGAATGAGAATGCAGTGTGAATGGGGTACATGGGTGCGGGTGCGAATGTGAATGAGAATTCAGTTTGAATGGTGTACATGGGTGTGAGTGCGCATGTGAATGAGAATACAGTGTGAATGGTGTACATTGGTGCGAGTGCACATGTGAATGAGAATGCAGTGTGAATGGTGTACATGGGTTTGGGTGCGCGTGTGAATGAGAATGCAGTGTGAATGGGGTACATGGGTGCGGGTGCGAATGTGAATGAGAATGCAGTTTGAATGGTGTACATGGGTGCAGGTGCGCGTGGGAATGAGAATGCAGTGGGAATGGTGTACATGGGTGCGGGTGCGCGTGTGAATGAGAATGCAGTGTGAATGGTGAACATGGATGCGGGTGCACGTGTGAATGAGAATGAGTTGTGAATGGTGTACATGGGTGCGGGTGCGCGTGTGAATGAGAATCCAGTGTGAATGGTGTACATGGGTGTGAGTGCGCATGTGTATGAGAATACAGTGAGAATGGTGTACATTGGTGCGAGTGCACATGTGAATGAGAATGCAGTGTGCGGTGTGCGTCTGAATGAGAATGCAGTGTGAATAGTGTACATGTGTGCAGGTGCGCGTGTGAATGAGAATGCAGTGTGAATGGTGTACATGGGTGCGGGTGCGCGTGTGAATGAGAATGCAGTGTGAATGGTGTACATGGATGCGGGTGCGCGTGTGAATGAGAATGCAGTGTGAATGGTGTACATGGGTGAGGTGCGCATGTGAATGAGAATGCAGTGTGAATGGGGTACATGGGTGCGGGTGCGAATGTGAATGAGAATTCAGTTTGAATGGTGTACATGGGTGTGAGTGCGCATGTGAATGAGAATACAGTGTGAATGGTGTACATTGGTGCAAGTGCACATGTGAATGAGAATGCAGTGTGAATGGTGTACATGGGTGTGGGTGCGCGTGTGAATGAGAATGCAGTGTGAATGGGGTACATGGGTGCAGGTGCGAATGTGAATGAGAATGCAGTTTGAATGGTGTACATGGGTGTGAGTGCGCATGTGAATGAGAATACAGTGTGAATGGTGTACATTGGTGCGAGTACAGATGTGAATGAGAATGCAGTGTGAATGGTGTACATGGGTGTGGGTGCGCATGTGAATGAGAATACAGTGTGAATGGGGTACATGGGTGTGAGTGCGCATGTGAATGAGAATACAGTGTGAATGGTGTACATTGGTGCGAGTGCACATGTGAATGAGAATGCAGTGTGCGGTGCGCGTGTGAATGAGAATGCAGTGTGAATGGTGTACATGGCTGCAGGTCCGCGTGTGAATGAGAATGCAGTGTGAATGGTGGACATGGGTGCGGGTGCGCATGTGAATGAGACTGCAGTGTGAATGGTGTACATGGATGCGGGTGCGCGTGTGAATGAGAATGCAGTGTGAATGGTGTACATGGGTGTGCATGTGAATGAGAATCCAGTGTGAATGGTGTACATGGGTGTGCATGTGAATGAGAATGCAGTGTGAATGGTGTACATGGGTGTGGGTGTGCATGTGAATGAGAATCCAGTGTGAATGGTGTACATGGGTGCGGGTGCGTGTGTGAATGAGAATGCAGTGTGAATGGTGTACATGGGTGTGGGTGTGCATGTGAATGAGAATGCAGTGTGAATGGTGTACATGGTTGTGGGTGTGCGTGTGAATGAGAATGCAGTGTGAATGGGGTACATGGGTGCGCGTGTGAATGAGAATGCAGTGTGAATGGTGTACATGGGTGTGGGTGTGCATGTGAATGAGAATCCAGTGTGAATGGTGTACATGGGTGCGGGTGTGTGTGTGAATGAGAATGCAGTGTGAATGGTGTACATGGGTGTGGGTGTGCATGTGAATGAGAATGCAGTGTGAATGGTGTACATGGTTGTGGGTGTGCGTGTGAATGAGAATGCAGTGTGAATGGGGTACATGGGTGCGCGTGTGAATGAGAATGCAGTGTGAATGGGGTACCTGGGTGCGGGTGCGAATGTGAATGAGAATGCAGTTTAAATGGTGTACATGGGTGCAGGTGCGCGTGGGAATGAGAATGCAGTGTGAATGGTGTACATGGGTGCGGGTGCGCGTGTGAATGAGAATGCAGTGTGAATGGTGTACATGGATGCGGGTGCGCATGTGAATGAGAATGCAGTGTGAATGGTGTACATGCGTGCGGTTGCGCTTCTGAATGAGAATCCAGTGTGAATGGTGTACATGGGTGTGAGTGCGCATGTGAATGAGAATACAGTGTGAATGGTGTACATGGGTGCAGGTGCGCGTGTGAATGAGAATGCAGTGTGAATTGTGTACATGGGTGCGCGTGTGAATGAGAATGCAGTGTGAATGGTGTACAAGGGTGCGGGTGCGCGTGTGAATGAGAATGCAGTGTGAATGGTGTACATGGGTGCAGGTGCGCGTGTGAATGAGAATGCAGTGTGAATGGTGTACATGGGTGCGGGTGCGCGTGTGAATGAGAATGCAGTGTGAATGATGTACAAGGGTGCGGGTGCGCGTGTGAATGAGAATGCAGTGTGAATGGTGTACATGGGTGCGGGTGCGCGTGTGAATGAGAATGCAGTATGAATGGTGTACATGGGTACGGGTGCGCGTGTGAATGAGAATGCAGTGTGAATGGTGTACCTGGGTGCGGGTGCCCGTGTGAATGAGAATGCAGTGTGAATGGTGTACATGGATACGAGTGCGCGTGTGAATGAGAATGCAGTGTGAAGGGTGCGCATGTGCATGAGAATGCAGTGTGAATGGTGTACCTGGGTGTGAGTGCGCATGTGAATGAGAATCCAGTGTGAATGGTGTACATGGGTGTGAGTGCACATGTGAATGAGAATACAGTGTGACTGGTGTACATGGGTGCGAGTGCGCATGTGAATGAGAATGCAGTGTGAACGGAGTACATGGGTGAGGGTGCACATCTGAATGAGAATGCAGTGTGAAAGGTGTACATGGGTGTGGGTGCGCATGTGAATGAGAATGCAGTGTGAATGGTGTACATGGGTGCGGGTGCGTGTGTGAATGAGAATGCGGTGTGAATGGTGTACATGGGTGCGAGTGGGCGTGTGAATGAGAATGCAGCGTGAATGGTGTACATGGGTGCGGGTGCGCATATGAATGAGAATGCAGTGTGATTGGTGTACATGGGTGTGGGTGCGCGTGTGAATGGGAATGCAGTGTGAATGGGGTACATGGGTGCGGGTGCGAATGTGAATGAGAATGCAGTTTGAATGGTGTACATGGGTGTGAGTGCGCATGTGAATGAGAATACAGTGTGAATGGTGTACATTGGTGCGAGTGCACATGTGAATGAGAATGCAGTGTGAATGGTGTACATGGGTGTGGGTGCGCGTGTGAATGAGAATGCAGTGTGAATGGGGTACATGGGTGCGGGTGCGAATGTGAATGAGAATGCAGTTTGAATGGTGTACATGGGTGCGGGTGCATGTGTGAATGAGAATGCAGTGTGAATGGTGTACATGGGTGCGGGTGCCCGTGTGAATGAGAATGTAGTGTGAATGGTGTACATGGATGCGGGTGCGCGTGTGAATGAGTGTGCAGTGTGAATGGTGTACATGGGTGCGGGTGCACGCGTGAATGAGAATCCAGTGTGAATGGTGTACATGGGTGTGAGTGCGCATGTGAATGAGAATACAGTGTGAATGGTTTACATTGGTGCGAGTGCACATGTGAATGAGAATGCAGTGTGCGGTGCGCGTGTGAATGAGAATGCAGTGTGAATGGTGTACATGGGTGCAGGTGCGCGTGTGAATGAGAATGCAGTGTGAATGGTGTACATGGGTGAGGGTGCGCGTGTGAATGAGAATGCAGTGTGAATGGTGTACATGGGTGTGGGTGCGCGTGTGAATGAGAATCCAGTGTGAATGATGTACATGGGTGTGAGTGCGCATGTGAATGAGAATACAGTGTGTATGGTGTACATTGGTGCGAGTGCACATGTGAATGAGAATGCAGTGTGCGGAGCGCGTGTGAATGAGAATGCAGTGTGAATGGTGTACATGAGTGCAGGTGTGCGTGTGAATGAGAATGCAGTGTGAATGGTGTACATGGGTGCGAGTGCACATGTGAATGAGAATGCAGTGTGCGGTGCGCGTGTGAATGAGAATGCAGTGTGAATGGTGTACATGGGTGCAGGTGCGCGTGTGAATGAGAATGCAGTGTGAATGGTGTACATGGGTGCGAGTGCACATGTGAATGAGAATGCAGTGTGCGGTGCGCGTGTGAATGAGAATGCAGTGTGAATGGGGTACATGGGTGCGGGTGCGAATGTGAATGAGAATTCAGTTTGAATGGTGTACATGGGTGTGAGTGCGCATGTGAATGAGAATACAGTGTGTATGGTGTACATTGGTGCGAGTGCACATGTGAATGAGAATGCAGGCTGTAGAGCGCGTGTGAATGAGAATGCAGTGTGAATGGTGTACATGAGTGCAGGTGCGCGTGTGAATGAGAATTCAGTGTGAATGGTGTACATGGGTGCGGGTGCGCGTGTGAATGAGAATGCAGTGTGAATGGTGTACATGGATGCGGGTGCGTGTGTGAATGAGAATGCAGTGTGAATGGTGTACATTGGTGCGGGTGCGCATGTGAATGAGAATACAGTGTGAATGGTGTACATTGGTGCGAGTGCACATGAGAATGAGAATGCAGTGTGCAGGGCGTGTGTGTATGAGAATGCAGTGTGAATGGTGTACATGGGGGCAGGTGTGGGTGTGAATGAGAATGCAGTGTGAATGGTGTACATGGGTGCGGGTGCTCGTGTAAATGGGAATGCATGCGAATGGTGTACAAGGGTGCGGGTGCGCGTGTGAATGAGAATGCAGTGTGAATGGTGTACATGGGTGCGGGTGCGCGTGTGAATGAGAATGCAGTGTGAATGGTGTACATGGGTGCGGGTGCGCGTGTGAATGAGAATTCAGTGTGAATGGTGTACATGGGTGCGGGTGCGCGTGTGAATGAGAATGCAGTGTGAATGGTGTACATGGATGCGGGTGCGTGTGTGAATGAGAATGCAGTGTGAATGGTGTACATTGGTGCGGGTGCGCATGTGAATGAGAATACAGTGTGAATGGTGTACATTGGTGCGAGTGCACATGAGAATGAGAATGCAGTGTGCAGGGCGTGTGTGCATGAGAATGCAGTGTGAATGGTGTACATGGGGGCAGGTGTGGGTGTGAATGAGAATGCAGTGTGAATGGTGTACATGGGTGCGGGTGCTCGTGTAAATGGGAATGCATGCGAATGGTGTACAAGGGTGCGGGTGCGCGTGTGAATGAGAATGCAGTGTGAATGGTGTACATGGGTGCGGGTGCGCGTGTGAATGAGAATGCAGTGTGAATGGTGTACATGGGTGCGGGTGCGCGTGTGAATGAGAATGCAGTGTGAATGGTGTACATGGGTACGAGTGCGCGTGTGAATGAGAATGCAGTGTGAAGGGTGCGCATGTGCATGAGAATGCAGTGTGAATGGTGTACATGGGTGTGAGTGCGCATGTGAATGAGAATCCAGTGTGAACGGTGTACATGGGTGAGGGTGCACATCTGAATGAGAATGTAGTGTGAAAGGAGTACATGGGTGTGAGTGCGCATGTGAATGAGAATACAGTGTGAATGGTGTACATTGGTGCGAGTGCACATGTGAATGAGAATGCAGTGTGAATGGTGTACATGGGTGTGGGTGCGCGTGTGAATGAGAATGCAGTGTGAATGGGGTACATGGGTGCGGGTGCGAATGTGAATGAGAATGCAGTTTGAATGGTGTACATGGATGCAGGTGCGCGTGTGAATGAGAATGCAGTGTGAATGGTGTACATGGGTGCGGGTGCGCGTGTGAATGAGAATGCAGTGTGAATGGTGTACATGGATGTGGGTGCGCGTGTGAATGAGAATGCAGTGTGAATGGTGTACATGGGTGCGGGTGCGCGTGTGAATGAGAAACCAGTGTGAATGGTGTACATGGGTGTGAGTGCGCATGTGATTGAGAATACAGTGTGAATGGTGTACATTGGTGTGAGTGCACATGTGAATGAGAATGCAGTGTGCGGTGCGCATGTAAATGAGAATGCAGTGTGAATGGTGTACATGGGTGCAGGTGCGCGTGTGAATGAGAATGCACTGTGAATGGTGTACATGGATGCGGGTGCGCGTGTGAATGAGAATGCAGTGTGAATGGTGTACATGGATGCGGGTGCGTGTGTGAATGAGAATGCAGTGTGAATGGTGTACATGGGTGCGCGTGTGAATGAGAATCCAGTGTGAATGGTGTACATGGGTGTGAGTGCGCATGTGAATGAGAATACAGTGTGAATGGTGTACATGGGTGTGAGTGCGCATGCGAATGAGAATACAGTGTGAATGGTGTACATTGGTGCGAGTGCATATGTGAATGAGAATGCAGTGTGCAGTGCGCGTGTGAATGAGAATGCAGTGGGAATGGTGTACATGGGTGCAGGTGCGCGTGTGAATGAGAATGCAGTGTGAATGGTGTACATGGGTGCGAGTGCGCGTGTGAATGAGAATTCAGTGTGAATGGTGTACATGGGTGCGTTTGCGTGTGTGAATGAGAATGCAGTGTGAATGGTGTACATGGATGCGGGTGCGTGTGTGAATGAGAATGCAGTGTGAATGGTGTACATTGGTGCGGGTGCGCATGTGAATGAGAATACAGTGTGAATGGTGTACATTGGTGCGAGTGCACATGTGAATGAGAATGCAGTGTGAATGGTGTACATGGGTGTGGGTGCGCGTGTGAATGAGAATGCAGTGTGAATGGGGTACATGGGTGCGGGTGCGAATGTGAATGAGAATGCAGTTTGAATGGTGTACATGGATGCAGGTGCGCGTGTGAATGAGAATGCAGTGTGAATTGTGTACATGGGTGCGGGTGCGCGTGTGAATGAGAATGCAGTGTGAATGGTGTACATGGATGTGGGTTCGCGTGTGAATGAGAATGCAGTGTGAATGGTGTACATGGGTGCGGGTGCGCGTGTGAATGAGAAACCAGTGTGAATGGTGTACATGGGTGTGAGTGCGCATGTGATTGAGAATACAGTGTGAATGGTGTACATTGGTGTGAGTGCACATGTGAATGAGAATGCAGTGTGCGGTGCGCATGTAAATGAGAATGCAGTGTGAATGGTGTACATGGGTGCAGGTGCGCGTGTGAATGAGAATGCACTGTGAATGGTGTACATTGGTGCGAGTGCACATGTGAATGAGAATGCAGTGTGAATGGTGTACATGGGTGTGGGTGCGCGTGTGAATGAGAATGCAGTGTGAATGGGGTACATGGGTGCGGGTGCGAATGTGAATGAGAATGCAGTTTGAATGGTGTACATGGATGTAGGTGCGCGTGTGAATGAGAATGCAGTGTGAATGGTGTACATGGGTGCGGGTGCGCGTGTGAATGAGAATGCAGTGTGAATGGTGTACATGGATGTGGGTGCGCGTGTGAATGAGAATGCAGTGTGAATGGTGTACATGGGTGCGGGTGCGCGTGTGAATGAGAAACCAGTGTGAATGGTGTACATGGGTGTGAGTGCGCATGTGATTGAGAATACAGTGTGAATGGTGTACATTGGTGTGAGTGCACATGTGAATGAGAATGCAGTGTGCGGTGCGCATGTAAATGAGAATGCAGTGTGAATGGTGTACATGGGTGTGAGTGCGCATGTGAATGAGAATACAGTGTGAATGGTGTACATCGGTGCGAGTGCACATGTGAATGAGAATGCAGTGTGAATGGTGTACATGGGTGTGGGTGCGCGTGTGAATGAGAATGCAGTGTGAATGGGGTACATGGGTGCGGGTGCGAATGTGAATGAGAATGCAGTTTGAATGGTGTACATGGATGCAGGTGCGCGTGTGAATGAGAATGCAGTGTGAATGGTGAACATGGGTGCGGGTGCGCGTGTGAATGAGAATGCAGTGTGAATGGTGTACATGGATGTGGGTGCGCGTGTGAATGAGAATGCAGTGTGAATGGTGTACATGGGTGCGGGTGCGCGTGTGAATGAGAAACCAGTGTGAATGGTGTACATGGGTGTGAGTGCGCATGTGATTGAGAATACAGTGTGAATGGTGTACATTGGTGTGAGTGCACATGTGAATGAGAATGCAGTGTGCGGTGCGCATGTAAATGAGAATGCAGTGTGAATGGTGTACATGGGTGCAGGTGCGCGTGTGAATGAGAATGCACTGTGAATGGTGTACATGGGTGCGGGTGCGCGTGTGAATGAGAATGCAGTGTGAATGGTGTACATGGATGCGGGTGCGTGTGTGAATGAGAATGCAGTGTGAATGGTGTACATGGGTGCGCGTGTGAATGAGAATCCAGTGTGAATGGTGTACATGGGTGTGAGTGCGCATGTGAATGAGAATACAGTGTGAATGGTGTACATGGGTTTGAGTGCGCATGCGAATGAGAATACAGTGTGAATGGTGTACATTGGTGCGAGTGCATATGTGAATGAGAATGCAGTGTGCAGTGCGCGTGTGAATGAGAATGCAGTGGGAATGGTGTACATGGGTGCAGGTGCGCGTGTGAATGAGAATGCAGTGTGAATGGTGTACATGGGTGCGAGTGCGCGTGTGAATGAGAATTCAGTGTGAATGGTGTACATGGGTGCGTTTGCGTGTGTGAATGAGAATGCAGTGTGAATGGTGTACATGGATGCGGGTGCGTGTGTGAATGAGAATGCAGTGTGAATGGTGTACATGGGTGCGAGTGCACATGTGAATGAGAATGCAGTGTGAATGGTGTACATGGGTGCGGGTGCGCGTGTGAATGAGAATGCAGTGTGAATGGTGTACATGGGTGCGGGTGCGCGTGTGAATGAGAATGCAGTGTGAATGGTGTACATGGGTGCGCGTGTGAATGAGAATGCAGTGTGAATGGTGTACATGGGTGCGCGTGTGAATGAGAATGCAGTGTGAATGGTGTACATTGGTGCGGGTGCACATGTGAATGAGAATACAGTGTGAATGGTGTACATTGGTGCGAATGCACATGAGAATGAGAATGCAGTGTGCAGTGCGCGTGTGAATGAGAATGCAGTGTGAATGGTGTACATGGGTGCAGGTGCGCGTGTGAATGAGAATGCAGTGTGAATGGTGTACATGGGTGCGGGTACGCGTGTAAATGAGAATGAAGGTGAATGGTGTACAAGGGTGCGGGTGCGCGTGTGAATGAGAATGCAGTTTGAATGGTGTACATGGGTGCGGGTGCGCGTGTGAATGAGAATGCAGTGTGAATGGTGTACATGGGTGCGGGTGCGCGTGTGAATGAGAATGCAGTGTGAATGGTGTACATGGGTGCGGGTGCGCGTGTGAATGAGAATGCAGTGTGAATGGTGTACATGGGTACGAGTGCGCGTGTGAATGAGAATGCAGTGTGAAGGGTGCGCATGTGCATGAGAATGCAGTGTGAATGGTGTACATGGGTGTGAGTGCGCATGTGAATGAGAATTCAGTGTGAATGGTGTACATGGGTGTGAGTGCACCTGTGAATGAGAATACAGTGTGAATGGTGTACATGGGTGCGAGTGCCCATGTGAATGAGAATGCAGTGTCAACGGTGTACATGGGTGAGGGTGCACATCTGAATGAGAATGCAGTGTCAACGGTGTACATGGGTGAGGGTGCGCATGTGAATGAGAATGCAGTGTGAATGGTGTACATGGGTGCGGGTGTGCGTGTGAATGAGAATGCAGTGTGAATGGTGTACATGGGTGCGAGTGCGCGTGTGAATGAGAATGCAGTGTGAATGGTGTACATGGGTGAGGTGCGCATGTGAATGAGAATGCAGTGTGAATGGTGTACAAGGGTGCGGGTGCGCGTGTGAATGAGAATGCAGTTTGAATGGTGTACATGGGTGCGGGTGCGCGTGTGAATGAGAATGCAGTGTGAATGGTGTACATGGGTGCGGGTGCGCGTGTGAATGAGAATGCAGTGTGAATGGTGTACATGGGTACGAGTGCGCGTGTGAATGAGAATGCAGTGTGAAGGGTGCGCATGTGCATGAGAATGCAGTGTGAATGGTGTACATGGGTGTGAGTGCGCATGTGAATGAGAATCCAGTGTGAATGGTGTACATGGGTGTGAGTGCACATGTGAATGAGAATACAGTGTGAATGGTGTACATGGGTGCGAGTGCCCATGTGAATGAGAATGCAGTGTCAACGGTGTACATGGGTGAGGGTGCACATCTGAATGAGAATGCAGTGTGAAAGGTGTACATGGGTGTGGGTGCGCATGTGAATGAGAATGCAGTGTGAATGGTGTACATGGGTGCGGGTGTGCGTGTGAATGAGAATGCAGTGTGAATGGTGTACATGGGTGCGAGTGCGCGTGTGAATGAGAATGCAGTGTGAATGGTGTACATGGGTGCGGGTGCGCATGTGAATGAGAATGCAGTGTGAATGGTGTACATGGGTGTGGGTGCGCGTGTGAATGAGAATGCAGTGTGAATGGGGTACATGGGTGCGTGTGCGAATGTGAATGAGAATTCAGTTTGAATGGTGTACATGGGTGTGAGTGCGCATGTGAATGAGAATACAGTGTGAATGGTGTACATTGGTGCGAGTGCACATGTGAATGAGAATGCAGTGTGAATGGTGTACATGGGTGTGGGTGCGCGTGTGAATGAGAATGCAGTGTGAATGGGGTACATGGGTGCGGGTGTGAATGTGAATGAGAATGCAGTTTGAATGGTGTACATGGGTGCAGGTGCGCGTGGGAATGAGAATGCAGTGGGAATGGTGTACATGGGTGCGGGTGCGCGTGTGAATGAGAATGCAGTGTGAATGGTGTACATGGATGCGGGTGCGCGTGTGAATGAGAATGAGGTGTGAATGGTGTACATGGGTGCGGGTGCGCGTGTGAATGAGAATCCAGTGTGAATTGTGTACATGGGTGTGAGTGCGCATGTGTATGAGAATACAGTGTGAATGGTGTACATTGGTGCGAGTGCACATGTGAATGAGAATGCAGTGTGCGGTGTGCGTCTGAATGAGAATGCAGTGTGAATAGTGTACATGTGTGCAGGTGCGCGTGTGAATGAGAATGCAGTGTGAATGGTGTACATGGGTGCGGGTGCGCGTGTGAATGAGAATGCAGTGTGAATGGTGTACATGGATGCGGGTGCGCGTGTGAATGAGAATGCAGTGTGAATGGTGTACATGGGTGCGCGTGTGAATGAGAATCCAGTGTGAATGGTGTACATGGGTGTGAGTGCGCATGTGAATGAGAATACAGTGTGAATGGTGTATATTGGTGCGAGTGCACATGTGAATGAGAATGCAGTGTGCGGGGCACGTGTGAATGAGAATGCAGTGTGAATGGTGTACATGGGTGCAGGTGCGCGTGTGAATGAGAATGCAGTGTGAATGGTGTACATGGGTGCGGGTGCGAGTGTGAATGAGAATGCAGTGTGAATGGTGTACATGGGTGCGGGTGCGAATGTGAATGAGAATGCAGTTTGAATGTTGTACATGGGTGTGAGTGCGCATGTGAATGAGAATACAGTGTGAATGGTGTACATTGGTGCGAGTGCACATGTGTATGAGAATGCAGTGTGAATGGTGTACAAGGGTGTGGGTGCGCGTGTGAATGAGAATGCAGTGTGAATGGTGTACATGGAAGCGGGTGCGCGTGTGAATGAGAATGCAGTGTGAATGGTGTACATTGGTGCGGATGCACATGTGATTGAGAATACAGTGTGAATGGTGTACATTGGTGCGAATGCACATGAGAATGAGAATGCAGTGTGCAGTGCGCGTGTGAATGAGAATGCAGTGTGAATGGTGTACATGGGTGCAGGTGCGCGTGTGAATGAGAATGCAGTGTGAATGGTGTATATGGGTGCGGGTACGCGTGTAAATGAGAATGAAGGTGAATGGTGTACAAGGGTGCGGGTGCGCGTGTGAATGAGAATGCAGTTTGAATGGTGTACATGGGTGCGGGTGCGCGTGTGAATGAGAATGCAGTGTGAATGGTGTACATGGGTGCGGGTGCGCGTGTGAATGAGAATGCAGTGTGAATGGTGTACATGGGTGCGGGTGCGCGTGTGAATGAGAATGCAGTGTGAATGGTGTACATGGGTACGAGTGCGCGTGTGAATGAGAATGCAGTGTGAAGGGTGCGCATGTGCATGAGAATGCAGTGTGAATGGTGTACATGGGTGTGAGTGCGCATGTGAATGAGAATCCAGTGTGAATGGTGTACATGGGTGTGAGTGCACATGTGAATGAGAATACAGTGTGAATGGTGTACATGGGTGCGAGTGCCCATGTGAATGAGAATGCAGTGTCAACGGTGTACATGGGTGAGGGTGCACATCTGAATGAGAATGCAGTGTGAAAGGTGTACATGGGTGTGGGTGCGCATGTGAATGAGAATGCAGTGTGAATGGTGTACATGGGTGCGGGTGTGCGTGTGAATGAGAATGCAGTGTGAATGGTGTACATGGGTGCGAGTGCGCGTGTGAATGAGAATGCAGTGTGAATGGTGTACATGGGTGCGGGTGCGCATGTGAATGAGAATGCAGTGTGAATGGTGTACATGGGTGTGGGTGCGCGTGTGAATGAGAATGCAGTGTGAATGGGGTACATGGGTGCGTGTGCGAATGTGAATGAGAATTCAGTTTGAATGGTGTACATGGGTGTGAGTGCGCATGTGAATGAGAATACAGTGTGAATGGTGTACATTGGTGCGAGTGCACATGTGAATGAGAATGCAGTGTGAATGGTGTACATGGGTGTGGGTGCGCGTGTGAATGAGAATGCAGTGTGAATGGGGTACATGGGTGCGGGTGTGAATGTGAATGAGAATGCAGTTTGAATGGTGTACATGGGTGCAGGTGCGCGTGGGAATGAGAATGCAGTGGGAATGGTGTACATGGGTGCGGGTGCGCGTGTGAATGAGAATGCAGTGTGAATGGTGTACATGGATGCGGGTGCGCGTGTGAATGAGAATGAGGTGTGAATGGTGTACATGGGTGCGGGTGCGCGTGTGAATGAGAATCCAGTGTGAATGGTGTACATGGGTGTGAGTGCGCATGTGTATGAGAATACAGTGTGAATGGTGTACATTGGTGCGAGTGCACATGTGAATGAGAATGCAGTGTGCGGTGTGCGTCTGAATGAGAATGCAGTGTGAATAGTGTACATGTGTGCAGGTGCGCGTGTGAATGAGAATGCAGTGTGAATGGTGTACATGGGTGCGGGTGCGCGTGTGAATGAGAATGCAGTGTGAATGGTGTACATGGATGCGGGTGCGCGTGTGAATGAGAATGCAGTGTGAATGGTGTACATGGGTGCGCGTGTGAATGAGAATCCAGTGTGAATGGTGTACATGGGTGTGAGTGCGCATGTGAATGAGAATACAGTGTGAATGGTGTATATTGGTGCGAGTGCACATGTGAATGAGAATGCAGTGTGCGGGGCACGTGTGAATGAGAATGCAGTGTGAATGGTTACATGGGTGCAGGTGCGCGTGTGAATGAGAATGCAGTGTGAATGGTGTACATGGGTGCGGGTGCGAGTGTGAATGAGAATGCAGTGTGAATGGTGTACATGGGTGCGGGTGCGAATGTGAATGAGAATGCAGTTTGAATGGTGTACATGGGTGTGAGTGCGCATGTGAATGAGAATACAGTGTGAATGGTGTACATTGGTGCGAGTGCACATGTGTATGAGAATGCAGTGTGAATGGTGTACAAGGGTGTGGGTGCGCGTGTGAATGAGAATGCAGTGTGAATGGTGTACATGGAAGCGGGTGCGCGTGTGAATGAGAATGCAGTGTGAATGGTGTACATTGGTGCGGATGCACATGTGATTGAGAATACAGTGTGAATGGTGTACATTGGTGCGAATGCACATGAGAATGAGAATGCAGTGTGCAGTGCGCGTGTGAATGAGAATGCAGTGTGAATGGTGTACATGGGTGCAGGTGCGCGTGTGAATGAGAATGCAGTGTGAATGGTGTATATGGGTGCGGGTACGCGTGTAAATGAGAATGAAGGTGAATGGTGTACAAGGGTGCGGGTGCGCGTGTGAATGAGAATGCAGTTTGAATGGTGTACATGGGTGCGGGTGCGCGTGTGAATGAGAATGCAGTGTGAATGGTGTACATGGGTGCGGGTGCGCGTGTGAATGAGAATGCAGTGTGAATGGTGTACATGGGTGCGGGTGCGCGTGTGAATGAGAATGCAGTGTGAATGGTGTACATGGGTACGAGTGCGCGTGTGAATGAGAATGCAGTGTGAAGGGTGCGCATGTGCATGAGAATGCAGTGTGAATGGTGTACATGGGTGTGAGTGCGCATGTGAATGAGAATCCAGTGTGAATGGTGTACATGGGTGTGAGTGCACATGTGAATGAGAATACAGTGTGAATGGTGTACATGGGTGCGAGTGCCCATGTGAATGAGAATGCAGTGTCAACGGTGTACATGGGTGAGGGTGCACATCTGAATGAGAATGCAGTGTGAAAGGTGTACATGGGTGTGGGTGCGCATGTGAATGAGAATGCAGTGTGAATGGTGTACATGGGTGCGGTTGTGCGTGTGAATGAGAATTCAGTGTGAATGGTGTACATGGGTGCGAGTGCGCGTGTGAATGAGAATGCAGTGTGAATGGTGTACATGGGTGCGGGTGCGCATGTGAATGAGAATGCAGTGTGAATGGTGTACATGGGTGTGGGTGCGCGTGTGAATGAGAATGCAGTGTGAATGGGGTACATGGGTGCGGGTGCGAATGTGAATGAGAATTCAGTTTGAATGGTGTACATGGGTGTGAGTGCGCATGTGAATGAGAATACAGTGTGAATGGTGTACATTGGTGCGAGTGCACATGTGAATGAGAATGCAGTGTGAATGGTGTACATGGGTGTGGGTGCGCGTGTGAATGAGAATGCAGTGTGAATGGGGTACATGGGTGCGGGTGCGAATGTGAATGAGAATGCAGTTTGAATGGTGTACATGGGTGCAGGTGCGCGTGGGAATGAGAATGCAGTGGGAATGGTGTACATGGGTGCGGGTGCGCGTGTGAATGAGAATGCAGTGTGAATGGTGAACATGGATGCGGGTGCACGTGTGAATGAGAATGAGTTGTGAATGGTGTACATGGGTGCGGGTGCGCGTGTGAATGAGAATCCAGTGTGAATGGTGTACATGGGTGTGAGTGCGCATGTGTATGAGAATACAGTGAGAATGGTGTACATTGGTGCGAGTGCACATGTGAATGAGAATGCAGTGTGCGGTGTGCGTCTGAATGAGAATGCAGTGTGAATAGTGTACATGTGTGCAGGTGCGCGTGTGAATGAGAATGCAGTGTGAATGGTGTACATGGGTGCGGGTGCGCGTGTGAATGAGAATGCAGTGTGAATGGTGTACATGGATGCGGGTGCGCGTGTGAATGAGAATGCAGTGTGAATGGTGTACATGGGTGAGGTGCGCATGTGAATGAGAATGCAGTGTGAATGGGGTACATGGGTGCGGGTGCGAATGTGAATGAGAATTCAGTTTGAATGGTGTACATGGGTGTGAGTGCGCATGTGAATGAGAATACAGTGTGAATGGTGTACATTGGTGCAAGTGCACATGTGAATGAGAATGCAGTGTGAATGGTGTACATGGGTGTGGGTGCGCGTGTGAATGAGAATGCAGTGTGAATGGGGTACATGGGTGCAGGTGCGAATGTGAATGAGAATGCAGTTTGAATGGTGTACATGGGTGTGAGTGCGCATGTGAATGAGAATACAGTGTGAATGGTGTACATTGGTGCGAGTACAGATGTGAATGAGAATGCAGTGTGAATGGTGTACATGGGTGTGGGTGCGCGTGTGAATGAGAATACAGTGTGAATGGGGTACATGGGTGTGAGTGCGCATGTGAATGAGAATACAGTGTGAATGGTGTACATTGGTGCGAGTGCACATGTGAATGAGAATGCCGTGTGCGGTGCGCGTGTGAATGAGAATGCAGTGTGAATGGTGTACATGGCTGCAGGTCCGCGTGTGAATGAGAATGCAGTGTGAATGGTGGACATGGGTGCGGGTGCGCATGTGAATGAGACTGCAGTGTGAATGGTGTACATGGATGCGGGTGCGCGTGTGAATGAGAATGCAGTGTGAATGGTGTACATGGGTGTGCATGTGAATGAGAATCCAGTGTGAATGGTGTACATGGGTGTGCATGTGAATGAGAATGCAGTGTGAATGGTGTACATGGGTGTGGGTGTGCATGTGAATGAGAATCCAGTGTGAATGGTGTACATGGGTGCGGGTGCGTGTGTGAATGAGAATGCAGTGTGAATGGTGTACATGGGTGTGGGTGTGCATGTGAATGAGAATGCAGTGTGAATGGTGTACATGGTTGTGGGTGTGCGTGTGAATGAGAATGCAGTGTGAATGGGGTACATGGGTGCGCGTGTGAATGAGAATGCAGTGTGAATGGTGTACATGGGTGTGGGTGTGCATGTGAATGAGAATCCAGTGTGAATGGTGTACATGGGTGCGGGTGTGTGTGTGAATGAGAATGCAGTGTGAATGGTGTACATGGGTGTGGGTGTGCATGTGAATGAGAATGCAGTGTGAATGGTGTACATGGTTGTGGGTGTGCGTGTGAATGAGAATGCAGTGTGAATGGGGTACATGGGTGCGAGTGCACATGTGAATGAGAATGCAGTGTGCGGTGTGCGTCTGAATGAGAATGCAGTGTGAATAGTGTACATGTGTGCAGGTGCGCGTGTGAATGAGAATGCAGTGTGAATGGTGTACATGGGTGCGGGTGCGCGTGTGAATGAGAATGCAGTGTGAATGGTGTACATGGATGCGGGTGCGCGTGTGAATGAGAATGCAGTGTGAATGGTGTACATGGGTGCGCGTGTGAATGAGAATCCAGTGTGAATGGTGTACATGGGTGTGAGTGCGCATGTGAATGAGAATACAGTGTGAATGGTGTATATTGGTGCGAGTGCACATGTGAATGAGAATGCAGTGTGCGGGGCACGTGTGAATGAGAATGCAGTGTGAATGGTGTACATGGGTGCAGGTGCGCGTGTGAATGAGAATGCAGTGTGAATGGTGTACATGGGTGCGGGTGCGAGTGTGAATGAGAATGCAGTGTGAATGGTGTACATGGGTGCGGGTGCGAATGTGAATGAGAATGCAGTTTGAATGGTGTACATGGGTGTGAGTGCGCATGTGAATGAGAATACAGTGTGAATGGTGTACATTGGTGCGAGTGCACATGTGTATGAGAATGCAGTGTGAATGGTGTACAAGGGTGTGGGTGCGCGTGTGAATGAGAATGCAGTGTGAATGGTGTACATGGAAGCGGGTGCGCGTGTGAATGAGAATGCAGTGTGAATGGTGTACATTGGTGCGGATGCACATGTGATTGAGAATACAGTGTGAATGGTGTACATTGGTGCGAATGCACATGAGAATGAGAATGCAGTGTGCAGTGCGCGTGTGAATGAGAATGCAGTGTGAATGGTGTACATGGGTGCAGGTGCGCGTGTGAATGAGAATGCAGTGTGAATGGTGTATATGGGTGCGGGTACGCGTGTAAATGAGAATGAAGGTGAATGGTGTACAAGGGTGCGGGTGCGCGTGTGAATGAGAATGCAGTTTGAATGGTGTACATGGGTGCGGGTGCGCGTGTGAATGAGAATGCAGTGTGAATGGTGTACATGGGTGCGGGTGCGCGTGTGAATGAGAATGCAGTGTGAATGGTGTACATGGGTGCGGGTGCGCGTGTGAATGAGAATGCAGTGTGAATGGTGTACATGGGTACGAGTGCGCGTGTGAATGAGAATGCAGTGTGAAGGGTGCGCATGTGCATGAGAATGCAGTGTGAATGGTGTACATGGGTGTGAGTGCGCATGTGAATGAGAATCCAGTGTGAATGGTGTACATGGGTGTGAGTGCACATGTGAATGAGAATACAGTGTGAATGGTGTACATGGGTGCGAGTGCCCATGTGAATGAGAATGCAGTGTCAACGGTGTACATGGGTGAGGGTGCACATCTGAATGAGAATGCAGTGTGAAAGGTGTACATGGGTGTGGGTGCGCATGTGAATGAGAATGCAGTGTGAATGGTGTACATGGGTGCGGGTGTGCGTGTGAATGAGAATGCAGTGTGAATGGTGTACATGGGTGTGGGTGTGCATGTGAATGAGAATGCAGTGTGAATGGTGTACATGGTTGTGGGTGTGCGTGTGAATGAGAATGCAGTGTGAATGGGGTACATGGGTGCGAGTGCACATGTGAATGAGAATGCAGTGTGCGGTGTGCGTCTGAATGAGAATGCAGTGTGAATAGTGTACATGTGTGCAGGTGCGCGTGTGAATGAGAATGCAGTGTGAATGGTGTACATGGGTGCGGGTGCGCGTGTGAATGAGAATGCAGTGTGAATGGTGTACATGGATGCGGGTGCGCGTGTGAATGAGAATGCAGTGTGAATGGTGTACATGGGTGCGCGTGTGAATGAGAATCCAGTGTGAATGGTGTACATGGGTGTGAGTGCGCATGTGAATGAGAATACAGTGTGAATGGTGTATATTGGTGCGAGTGCACATGTGAATGAGAATGCAGTGTGCGGGGCACGTGTGAATGAGAATGCAGTGTGAATGGTGTACATGGGTGCAGGTGCGCGTGTGAATGAGAATGCAGTGTGAATGGTGTACATGGGTGCGGGTGCGAGTGTGAATGAGAATGCAGTGTGAATGGTGTACATGGGTGCGGGTGCGAATGTGAATGAGAATGCAGTTTGAATGGTGTACATGGGTGTGAGTGCGCATGTGAATGAGAATACAGTGTGAATGGTGTACATTGGTGCGAGTGCACATGTGTATGAGAATGCAGTGTGAATGGTGTACAAGGGTGTGGGTGCGCGTGTGAATGAGAATGCAGTGTGAATGGTGTACATGGAAGCGGGTGCACATGTGATTGAGAATACAGTGTGAATGGTGTACATTGGTGCGAATGCACATGAGAATGAGAATGCAGTGTGCAGTGCGCGTGTGAATGAGAATGCAGTGTGAATGGTGTACATGGGTGCAGGTGCGCGTGTGAATGAGAATGCAGTGTGAATGGTGTATATGGGTGCGGGTACGCGTGTAAATGAGAATGAAGGTGAATGGTGTACAAGGGTGCGGGTGCGCGTGTGAATGAGAATGCAGTTTGAATGGTGTACATGGGTGCGGGTGCGCGTGTGAATGAGAATGCAGTGTGAATGGTGTACATGGGTGCGGGTGCGCGTGTGAATGAGAATGCAGTGTGAATGGTGTACATGGGTGCGGGTGCGCGTGTGAATGAGAATGCAGTGTGAATGGTGTACATGGGTACGAGTGCGCGTGTGAATGAGAATGCAGTGTGAAGGGTGCGCATGTGCATGAGAATGCAGTGTGAATGGTGTACATGGGTGTGAGTGCGCATGTGAATGAGAATCCAGTGTGAATGGTGTACATGGGTGTGAGTGCACATGTGAATGAGAATACAGTGTGAATGGTGTACATGGGTGCGAGTGCCCATGTGAATGAGAATGCAGTGTCAACGGTGTACATGGGTGAGGGTGCACATCTGAATGAGAATGCAGTGTGAAAGGTGTACATGGGTGTGGGTGCGCATGTGAATGAGAATGCAGTGTGAATGGTGTACATGGGTGCGGGTGTGCGTGTGAATGAGAATGCAGTGTGAATGGTGTACATGGGTGCGAGTGCGCGTGTGAATGAGAATGCAGTGTGAATGGTGTACATGGGTGCGGGTGCGCATGTGAATGAGAATGCAGTGTGAATGGTGTACATGGGTGTGGGTGCGCGTGTGAATGAGAATGCAGTGTGAATGGGGTACATGGGTGCGTGTGCGAATGTGAATGAGAATTCAGTTTGAATGGTGTACATGGGTGTGAGTGCGCATGTGAATGAGAATACAGTGTGAATGGTGTACATTGGTGCGAGTGCACATGTGAATGAGAATGCAGTGTGAATGGTGTACATGGGTGTGGGTGCGCGTGTGAATGAGAATGCAGTGTGAATGGGGTACATGGGTGCGGGTGTGAATGTGAATGAGAATGCAGTTTGAATGGTGTACATGGGTGCAGGTGCGCGTGGGAATGAGAATGCAGTGGGAATGGTGTACATGGGTGCGGGTGCGCGTGTGAATGAGAATGCAGTGTGAATGGTGTACATGGATGCGGGTGCGCGTGTGAATGAGAATGAGGTGTGAATGGTGTACATGGGTGCGGGTGCGCGTGTGAATGAGAATCCAGTGTGAATGGTGTACATGGGTGTGAGTGCGCATGTGTATGAGAATACAGTGTGAATGGTGTACATTGGTGCGAGTGCACATGTGAATGAGAATGCAGTGTGCGGTGTGCGTCTGAATGAGAATGCAGTGTGAATAGTGTACATGTGTGCAGGTGCGCGTGTGAATGAGAATGCAGTGTGAATGGTGTACATGGGTGCGGGTGCGCGTGTGAATGAGAATGCAGTGTGAATGGTGTACATGGATGCGGGTGCGCGTGTGAATGAGAATGCAGTGTGAATGGTGTACATGGGTGCGCGTGTGAATGAGAATCCAGTGTGAATGGTGTACATGGGTGTGAGTGCGCATGTGAATGAGAATACAGTGTGAATGGTGTATATTGGTGCGAGTGCACATGTGAATGAGAATGCAGTGTGCGGGGCACGTGTGAATGAGAATGCAGTGTGAATGGTTACATGGGTGCAGGTGCGCGTGTGAATGAGAATGCAGTGTGAATGGTGTACATGGGTGCGGGTGCGAGTGTGAATGAGAATGCAGTGTGAATGGTGTACATGGGTGCGGGTGCGAATGTGAATGAGAATGCAGTTTGAATGGTGTACATGGGTGTGAGTGCGCATGTGAATGAGAATACAGTGTGAATGGTGTACATTGGTGCGAGTGCACATGTGTATGAGAATGCAGTGTGAATGGTGTACAAGGGTGTGGGTGCGCGTGTGAATGAGAATGCAGTGTGAATGGTGTACATGGAAGCGGGTGCGCGTGTGAATGAGAATGCAGTGTGAATGGTGTACATTGGTGCGGATGCACATGTGATTGAGAATACAGTGTGAATGGTGTACATTGGTGCGAATGCACATGAGAATGAGAATGCAGTGTGCAGTGCGCGTGTGAATGAGAATGCAGTGTGAATGGTGTACATGGGTGCAGGTGCGCGTGTGAATGAGAATGCAGTGTGAATGGTGTATATGGGTGCGGGTACGCGTGTAAATGAGAATGAAGGTGAATGGTGTACAAGGGTGCGGGTGCGCGTGTGAATGAGAATGCAGTTTGAATGGTGTACATGGGTGCGGGTGCGCGTGTGAATGAGAATGCAGTGTGAATGGTGTACATGGGTGCGGGTGCGCGTGTGAATGAGAATGCAGTGTGAATGGTGTACATGGGTGCGGGTGCGCGTGTGAATGAGAATGCAGTGTGAATGGTGTACATGGGTACGAGTGCGCGTGTGAATGAGAATGCAGTGTGAAGGGTGCGCATGTGCATGAGAATGCAGTGTGAATGGTGTACATGGGTGTGAGTGCGCATGTGAATGAGAATCCAGTGTGAATGGTGTACATGGGTGTGAGTGCACATGTGAATGAGAATACAGTGTGAATGGTGTACATGGGTGCGAGTGCCCATGTGAATGAGAATGCAGTGTCAACGGTGTACATGGGTGAGGGTGCACATCTGAATGAGAATGCAGTGTGAAAGGTGTACATGGGTGTGGGTGCGCATGTGAATGAGAATGCAGTGTGAATGGTGTACATGGGTGCGGTTGTGCGTGTGAATGAGAATTCAGTGTGAATGGTGTACATGGGTGCGAGTGCGCGTGTGAATGAGAATGCAGTGTGAATGGTGTACATGGGTGCGGGTGCGCATGTGAATGAGAATGCAGTGTGAATGGTGTACATGGGTGTGGGTGCGCGTGTGAATGAGAATGCAGTGTGAATGGGGTACATGGGTGCGGGTGCGAATGTGAATGAGAATTCAGTTTGAATGGTGTACATGGGTGTGAGTGCGCATGTGAATGAGAATACAGTGTGAATGGTGTACATTGGTGCGAGTGCACATGTGAATGAGAATGCAGTGTGAATGGTGTACATGGGTGTGGGTGCGCGTGTGAATGAGAATGCAGTGTGAATGGGGTACATGGGTGCGGGTGCGAATGTGAATGAGAATGCAGTTTGAATGGTGTACATGGGTGCAGGTGCGCGTGGGAATGAGAATGCAGTGGGAATGGTGTACATGGGTGCGGGTGCGCGTGTGAATGAGAATGCAGTGTGAATGGTGAACATGGATGCGGGTGCACGTGTGAATGAGAATGAGTTGTGAATGGTGTACATGGGTGCGGGTGCGCGTGTGAATGAGAATCCAGTGTGAATGGTGTACATGGGTGTGAGTGCGCATGTGTATGAGAATACAGTGAGAATGGTGTACATTGGTGCGAGTGCACATGTGAATGAGAATGCAGTGTGCGGTGTGCGTCTGAATGAGAATGCAGTGTGAATAGTGTACATGTGTGCAGGTGCGCGTGTGAATGAGAATGCAGTGTGAATGGTGTACATGGGTGCGGGTGCGCGTGTGAATGAGAATGCAGTGTGAATGGTGTACATGGATGCGGGTGCGCGTGTGAATGAGAATGCAGTGTGAATGGTGTACATGGGTGAGGTGCGCATGTGAATGAGAATGCAGTGTGAATGGGGTACATGGGTGCGGGTGCGAATGTGAATGAGAATTCAGTTTGAATGGTGTACATGGGTGTGAGTGCGCATGTGAATGAGAATACAGTGTGAATGGTGTACATTGGTGCAAGTGCACATGTGAATGAGAATGCAGTGTGAATGGTGTACATGGGTGTGGGTGCGCGTGTGAATGAGAATGCAGTGTGAATGGGGTACATGGGTGCAGGTGCGAATGTGAATGAGAATGCAGTTTGAATGGTGTACATGGGTGTGAGTGCGCATGTGAATGAGAATACAGTGTGAATGGTGTACATTGGTGCGAGTACAGATGTGAATGAGAATGCAGTGTGAATGGTGTACATGGGTGTGGGTGCGCGTGTGAATGAGAATACAGTGTGAATGGGGTACATGGGTGTGAGTGCGCATGTGAATGAGAATACAGTGTGAATGGTGTACATTGGTGCGAGTGCACATGTGAATGAGAATGCCGTGTGCGGTGCGCGTGTGAATGAGAATGCAGTGTGAATGGTGTACATGGCTGCAGGTCCGCGTGTGAATGAGAATGCAGTGTGAATGGTGGACATGGGTGCGGGTGCGCATGTGAATGAGACTGCAGTGTGAATGGTGTACATGGATGCGGGTGCGCGTGTGAATGAGAATGCAGTGTGAATGGTGTACATGGGTGTGCATGTGAATGAGAATCCAGTGTGAATGGTGTACATGGGTGTGCATGTGAATGAGAATGCAGTGTGAATGGTGTACATGGGTGTGGGTGTGCATGTGAATGAGAATCCAGTGTGAATGGTGTACATGGGTGCGGGTGCGTGTGTGAATGAGAATGCAGTGTGAATGGTGTACATGGGTGTGGGTGTGCATGTGAATGAGAATGCAGTGTGAATGGTGTACATGGTTGTGGGTGTGCGTGTGAATGAGAATGCAGTGTGAATGGGGTACATGGGTGCGCGTGTGAATGAGAATGCAGTGTGAATGGTGTACATGGGTGTGGGTGTGCATGTGAATGAGAATCCAGTGTGAATGGTGTACATGGGTGCGGGTGTGTGTGTGAATGAGAATGCAGTGTGAATGGTGTACATGGGTGTGGGTGTGCATGTGAATGAGAATGCAGTGTGAATGGTGTACATGGTTGTGGGTGTGCGTGTGAATGAGAATGCAGTGTGAATGGGGTACATGGGTGCGCGTGTGAATGAGAATGCAGTGTGAATGGGGTACCTGGGTGCAGGTGCGAATGTGAATGAGAATGCAGTTTAAATGGTGTACATGGGTGCAGGTGCGCGTGGGAATGAGAATGCAGTGTGAATGGTGTACATGGGTGCGGGTGCGCGTGTGAATGAGAATGCAGTGTGAATGGTGTACATGGATGCGGGTGCGCATGTGAATGAGAATGCAGTGTGAATGGTGTACATGCGTGCGGTTGCGCTTCTGAATGAGAATCCAGTGTGAATGGTGTACATGGGTGTGAGTGCGCATGTGAATGAGAATACAGTGTGAATGGTGTACATGGGTGCAGGTGCGCGTGTGAATGAGAATGCAGTGTGAATTGTGTACATGGGTGCGCGTGTGAATGAGAATGCAGTGTGAATGGTGTACAAGGGTGCGGGTGCGCGTGTGAATGAGAATGCAGTGTGAATGGTGTACATGGGTGCAGGTGCGCGTGTGAATGAGAATGCAGTGTGAATGGTGTACATGGGTGCGGGTGCGCGTGTGAATGAGAATGCAGTGTGAATGATGTACAAGGGTGCGGGTGCGCGTGTGAATGAGAATGCAGTGTGAATGGTGTACATGGGTGCGGGTGCGCGTGTGAATGAGAATGCAGTATGAATGGTGTACATGGGTACGGGTGCGCGTGTGAATGAGAATGCAGTGTGAATGGTGTACCTGGGTGCGGGTGCCCGTGTGAATGAGAATGCAGTGTGAATGGTGTACATGGATACGAGTGCGCGTGTGAATGAGAATGCAGTGTGAAGGGTGCGCATGTGCATGAGAATGCAGTGTGAATGGTGTACCTGGGTGTGAGTGCGCATGTGAATGAGAATCCAGTGTGAATGGTGTACATGGGTGTGAGTGCACATGTGAATGAGAATACAGTGTGAATGGTGTACATGGGTGCGAGTGCGCATGTGAATGAGAATGCAGTGTGAACGGAGTACATGGGTGAGGGTGCACATCTGAATGAGAATGCAGTGTGAAAGGTGTACATGGGTGTGGGTGCGCATGTGAATGAGAATGCAGTGTGAATGGTGTACATGGGTGCGGGTGCGTGTGTGAATGAGAATGCGGTGTGAATGGTGTACATGGGTGCGAGTGGGCGTGTGAATGAGAATGCAGCGTGAATGGTGTACATGGGTGCGGGTGCGCATATGAATGAGAATGCAGTGTGATTGGTGTACATGGGTGTGGGTGCGCGTGTGAATGGGAATGCAGTGTGAATGGGGTACATGGGTGCGGGTGCGAATGTGAATGAGAATGCAGTTTGAATGGTGTACATGGGTGTGAGTGCGCATGTGAATGAGAATACAGTGTGAATGGTGTACATTGGTGCGAGTGCACATGTGAATGAGAATGCAGTGTGAATGGTGTACATGGGTGTGGGTGCGCGTGTGAATGAGAATGCAGTGTGAATGGGGTACATGGGTGCGGGTGCGAATGTGAATGAGAATGCAGTTTGAATGGTGTACATGGGTGCGGGTGCATGTGTGAATGAGAATGCAGTGTGAATGGTGTACATGGGTGCGGGTGCGCGTGTGAATGAGAATGTAGTGTGAATGGTGTACATGGATGCGGGTGCGCGTGTGAATGAGTGTGCAGTGTGAATGGTGTACATGGGTGCGGGTGCACGCGTGAATGAGAATCCAGTGTGAATGGTGTACATGGGTGTGAGTGCGCATGTGAATGAGAATACAGTGTGAATGGTTTACATTGGTGCGAGTGCACATGTGAATGAGAATGCAGTGTGCGGTGCGCGTGTGAATGAGAATGCAGTGTGAATGGTGTACATGGGTGCAGGTGCGCGTGTGAATGAGAATGCAGTGTGAATGGTGTACATGGGTGAGGGTGCGCGTGTGAATGAGAATGCAGTGTGAATGGTGTACATGGGTGTGGCTGCGCGTGTGAATGAGAATCCAGTGTGAATGATGTACATGGGTGTGAGTGCGCATGTGAATGAGAATACAGTGTGTATGGTGTACATTGGTGCGAGTGCACATGTGAATGAGAATGCAGTGTGCGGAGCGCGTGTGAATGAGAATGCATTGTGAATGGTGTACATGAGTGCAGGTGTGCGTGTGAATGAGAATGCAGTGTGAATGGTGTACATGGGTGCGAGTGCACATGTGAATGAGAATGCAGTGTGCGGTGCGCGTGTGAATGAGAATGCAGTGTGAATGGTGTACATGGGTGCAGGTGCGCGTGTGAATGAGAATGCAGTGTGAATGGTGTACATGGGTGCGAGTGCACATGTGAATGAGAATGCAGTGTGCGGTGCGCGTGTGAATGAGAATGCAGTGTGAATGGGGTACATGGGTGCGGGTGCGAATGTGAATGAGAATTCAGTTTGAATGGTGTACATGGGTGTGAGTGCGCATGTGAATGAGAATACAGTGTGTATGGTGTACATTGGTGCGAGTGCACATGTGAATGAGAATGCAGGCTGTAGAGCGCGTGTGAATGAGAATGCAGTGTGAATGGTGTACATGAGTGCAGGTGCGCGTGTGAATGAGAATTCAGTGTGAATGGTGTACATGGGTGCGGGTGCGCGTGTGAATGAGAATGCAGTGTGAATGGTGTACATGGATGCGGGTGCGTGTGTGAATGAGAATGCAGTGTGAATGGTGTACATTGGTGCGGGTGCGCATGTGAATGAGAATACAGTGTGAATGGTGTACATTGGTGCGAGTGCACATGAGAATGAGAATGCAGTGTGCAGGGCGTGTGTGCATGAGAATGCAGTGTGAATGGTGTACATGGGGGCAGGTGTGGGTGTGAATGAGAATGCAGTGTGAATGGTGTACATGGGTGCGGGTGCTCGTGTAAATGGGAATGCATGCGAATGGTGTACAAGGGTGCGGGTGCGCGTGTGAATGAGAATGCAGTGTGAATGGTGTACATGGGTGCGGGTGCGCGTGTGAATGAGAATGCAGTGTGAATGGTGTACATGGGTGCGGGTGCGCGTGTGAATGAGAATTCAGTGTGAATGGTGTACATGGGTGCGGGTGCGCGTGTGAATGAGAATGCAGTGTGAATGGTGTACATGGATGCGGGTGCGTGTGTGAATGAGAATGCAGTGTGAATGGTGTACATTGGTGCGGGTGCGCATGTGAATGAGAATACAGTGTGAATGGTGTACATTGGTGCGAGTGCACATGAGAATGAGAATGCAGTGTGCAGGGCGTGTGTGCATGAGAATGCAGTGTGAATGGTGTACATGGGGGCAGGTGTGGGTGTGAATGAGAATGCAGTGTGAATGGTGTACATGGGTGCGGGTGCTCGTGTAAATGGGAATGCATGCGAATGGTGTACAAGGGTGCGGGTGCGCGTGTGAATGAGAATGCAGTGTGAATGGTGTACATGGGTGCGGGTGCGCGTGTGAATGAGAATGCAGTGTGAATGGTGTACATGGGTGCGGGTGCGCGTGTGAATGAGAATGCAGTGTGAATGGTGTACATGGGTACGAGTGCGCGTGTGAATGAGAATGCAGTGTGAAGGGTGCGCATGTGCATGAGAATGCAGTGTGAATGGTGTACATGGGTGTGAGTGCGCATGTGAATGAGAATCCAGTGTGAACGGTGTACATGGGTGAGGGTGCACATCTGAATGAGAATGTAGTGTGAAAGGTGTACATGGGTGTGAGTGCGCATGTGAATGAGAATACAGTGTGAATGGTGTACATTGGTGCGAGTGCACATGTGAATGAGAATGCAGTGTGAATGGTGTACATGGGTGTGGGTGCGCGTGTGAATGAGAATGCAGTGTGAATGGGGTACATGGGTGCGGGTGCGAATGTGAATGAGAATGCAGTTTGAATGGTGTACATGGATGCAGGTGCGCGTGTGAATGAGAATGCAGTGTGAATGGTGTACATGGGTGCGGGTGCGCGTGTGAATGAGAATGCAGTGTGAATGGTGTACATGGATGTGGGTGCGCGTGTGAATGAGAATGCAGTGTGAATGGTGTACATGGGTGCGGGTGCGCGTGTGAATGAGAAACCAGTGTGAATGGTGTACATGGGTGTGAGTGCGCATGTGATTGAGAATACAGTGTGAATGGTGTACATTGGTGTGAGTGCACATGTGAATGAGAATGCAGTGTGCGGTGCGCATGTAAATGAGAATGCAGTGTGAATGGTGTACATGGGTGCAGGTGCGCGTGTGAATGAGAATGCACTGTGAATGGTGTACATGGGTGCGGGTGCGCGTGTGAATGAGAATGCAGTGTGAATGGTGTACATGGATGCGGGTGCGTGTGTGAATGAGAATGCAGTGTGAATGGTGTACATGGGTGCGCGTGTGAATGAGAATCCAGTGTGAATGGTGTACATGGGTGTGAGTGCGCATGTGAATGAGAATACAGTGTGAATGGTGTACATGGGTGTGAGTGCGCATGCGAATGAGAATACAGTGTGAATGGTGTACATTGGTGCGAGTGCATATGTGAATGAGAATGCAGTGTGCAGTGCGCGTGTGAATGAGAATGCAGTGGGAATGGTGTACATGGGTGCAGGTGCGCGTGTGAATGAGAATGCAGTGTGAATGGTGTACATGGGTGCGAGTGCACGTGTGAATGAGAATTCAGTGTGAATGGTGTACATGGGTGCGTTTGCGTGTGTGAATGAGAATGCAGTGTGAATGGTGTACATGGATGCGGGTGCGTGTGTGAATGAGAATGCAGTGTGAATGGTGTACATTGGTGCGGGTGCGCATGTGAATGAGAATACAGTGTGAATGGTGTACATTGGTGCGAGTGCACATGTGAATGAGAATGCAGTGTGAATGGTGTACATGGGTGTGGGTGCGCGTGTGAATGAGAATGCAGTGTGAATGGGGTACATGGGTGCGGGTGCGAATGTGAATGAGAATGCAGTTTGAATGGTGTACATGGATGCAGGTGCGCGTGTGAATGAGAATGCAGTGTGAATTGTGTACATGGGTGCGGGTGCGCGTGTGAATGAGAATGCAGTGTGAATGGTGTACATGGATGTGGGTTCGCGTGTGAATGAGAATGCAGTGTGAATGGTGTACATGGGTGCGGGTGCGCGTGTGAATGAGAAACCAGTGTGAATGGTGTACATGGGTGTGAGTGCGCATGTGATTGAGAATACAGTGTGAATGGTGTACATTGGTGTGAGTGCACATGTGAATGAGAATGCAGTGTGCGGTGCGCATGTAAATGAGAATGCAGTGTGAATGGTGTACATGGGTGCAGGTGTGCGTGTGAATGAGAATGCACTGTGAATGGTGTACATTGGTGCGAGTGCACATGTGAATGAGAATGCAGTGTGAATGGTGTACATGGGTGTGGGTGCGCGTGTGAATGAGAATGCAGTGTGAATGGGGTACATGGGTGCGGGTGCGAATGTGAATGAGAATGCAGTTTGAATGGTGTACATGGATGCAGGTGCGCGTGTGAATGAGAATGCAGTGTGAATGGTGTACATGGGTGCGGGTGCGCGTGTGAATGAGAATGCAGTGTGAATGGTGTACATGGATGTGGGTGCGCGTGTGAATGAGAATGCAGTGTGAATGGTGTACATGGGTGCGGGTGCGCGTGTGAATGAGAAACCAGTGTGAATGGTGTACATGGGTGTGAGTGCGCATGTGATTGAGAATACAGTGTGAATGGTGTACATTGGTGTGAGTGCACATGTGAATGAGAATGCAGTGTGCGGTGCGCATGTAAATGAGAATGCAGTGTGAATGGTGTACATGGGTGTGAGTGCGCATGTGAATGAGAATACAGTGTGAATGGTGTACATTGGTGCGAGTGCACATGTGAATGAGAATGCAGTGTGAATGGTGTACATGGGTGTGGGTGCGCGTGTGAATGAGAATGCAGTGTGAATGGGGTACATGGGTGCGGGTGCGAATGTGAATGAGAATGCAGTTTGAATGGTGTACATGGATGCAGGTGCGCGTGTGAATGAGAATGCAGTGTGAATGGTGTACATGGGTGCGGGTGCGCGTGTGAATGAGAATGCAGTGTGAATGGTGTACATGGATGTGGGTGCGCGTGTGAATGAGAATGCAGTGTGAATGGTGTACATGGGTGCGGGTGCGCGTGTGAATGAGAAACCAGTGTGAATGGTGTACATGGGTGTGAGTGCGCATGTGATTGAGAATACAGTGTGAATGGTGTACATTGGTGTGAGTGCACATGTGAATGAGAATGCAGTGTGCGGTGCGCATGTAAATGAGAATGCAGTGTGAATGGTGTACATGGGTGCAGGTGCGCGTGTGAATGAGAATGCACTGTGAATGGTGTACATGGGTGCGGGTGCGCGTATGAATGAGAATGCAGTGTGAATGGTGTACATGGATGCGGGTGCGTGTGTGAATGAGAATGCAGTGTGAATGGTGTACATGGGTGCGCGTGTGAATGAGAATCCAGTGTGAATGGTGTACATGGGTGTGAGTGCGCATGTGAATGAGAATACAGTGTGAATGGTGTACATGGGTGTGAGTGCGCATGCGAATGAGAATACAGTGTGAATGGTGTACATTGGTGCGAGTGCATATGTGAATGAGAATGCAGTGTGCAGTGCGCGTGTGAATGAGAATGCAGTGGGAATGGTGTACATGGGTGCAGGTGCGCGTGTGAATGAGAATGCAGTGTGAATGGTGTACATGGGTGCGAGTGCGCGTGTGAATGAGAATTCAGTGTGAATGGTGTACATGGGTGCGTTTGCGTGTGTGAATGAGAATGCAGTGTGAATGGTGTACATGGATGCGGGTGCGTGTGTGAATGAGAATGCAGTGTGAATGGTGTACATTGGTGCGGGTGCGCATGTGAATGAGAATACAGTGTGAATGGTGTACATTGGTGCGAGTGCACATGTGAATGAGAATGCAGTGTGAATGGTGTACATGGGTGTGGGTGCGCGTGTGAATGAGAATGCAGTGTGAATGGGGTACATGGGTGCGGGTGCGAATGTGAATGAGAATGCAGTTTGAATGGTGTACATGGATGCAGGTGCGCGTGTGAATGAGAATGCAGTGTGAATTGTGCACATGGGTGCGGGTGCGCGTGTGAATGAGAATGCAGTGTGAATGGTGTACATGGATGTGGCTTCGCGTGTGAATGAGAATGCAGTGTGAATGGTGTACATGGGTGCGGGTGCGCGTGTGAATGAGAAACCAGTGTGAATGGTGTACATGGGTGTGAGTGCGCATGTGATTGAGAATACAGTGTGAATGGTGTACATTGGTGTGAGTGCACATGTGAATGAGAATGCAGTGTGCGGTGCGCATGTAAATGAGAATGCAGTGTGAATGGTGTACATGGGTGCAGGTGCGCGTGTGAATGAGAATGCACTGTGAATGGTGTACATGGGTGCGGGTGCGCGTGTGAATGAGAATGCAGTGTGAATGGTGTACATGGATGCGGGTGCGTGTGTGAATGAGAATGCAGTGTGAATGGTGTACATGGGTGCGCGTGTGAATGAGAATCCAGTGTGAATGGTGTACATGGGTGTGAGTGCGCATGTGAATGAGAATACAGTGTGAATGGTGTACATTGGTGCGAGTGCACATGTGAATGAGAATGCAGTGTGCGGTGCGCGTGTGAATGAGAATGCAGTGTGAATGGTGTACATGGGTGCAGGTGCGGGTGCAGGTGCGCGTGTGAATGAGAATGCAGTGTGAATGGTGTACATGGGTGCGGGTGCGCGTGTGAATAAGAATGCAGTGTGAATGGTGTACAAGGGTGCGGGTGCGCGTGTGACTGAGAATGCAGTGTGCGGTGAGCGTGTGAATAAGAATGCAGTGTGAATGGTGTACAAGGATGCGGGTGCGCGTGTGAATGAGAATGCAGTGTGAATGGTGTACATGGGTGCGGGTGCGCGTGTGAATGATAATGCAGTGTGAATGGTGTACATGGGTGCGGGTGCGCGTGTGAATGAGAATGCAGTGTGAATGGTGTACATGGGTGCAGGTGCGCGTGTGAATGAGAATGCAGTGTGAATGGTGTACATGGGTGCGGGTGCGCGTGTGAATGAGAATGCAGTGTGAATGGTGTACATGGATGCGGGTGCGCGTGTGAATGAGAATGCAGTGTGAATGGTGTACATGGGTACGGGTGCGCGTGTGAATGAGAATCCAGTGTGAATGGTGTACATGGGTGTGAGTGCGCATGTGAATGAGAATACAGTGTGAATGGTGTACATTGGTGCGAGTGCACATGTGAATGAGAATGCAGTGTGCGGTGCGCGTGTGAATGAGAATGCAGTGTGAATGGTGTACATGGGTGCGGGTGCGCATGTGAATGAGAATGCAGTGTGAATGGTGTACATGGGTGCGGGTGCGCGTGTGAATGAGAATGCAGTGTGAATGGTTTACATGGATGCGGGTACGCGTGTGAATGAGAATGCAGTGTGAATGGTGTACATTGGTGCGGGTGCGCGTGTGAATGAGAATGCAGTGTGCAGTGCGCGTGTGAATGAGAATGCAGTGTGAATGGTGTACATGGGTGCAGGTGCGCGTGTGAATGAGAATGCAGTGTGAATGGTGTACAAGGGTGCAGGTGCGCGTGTGAATGAGAATGCAGTGTGAATGTTGTACATGGGTGCGGGTGCGCGTGTGAATGAGAATGCAGTGTGAATGGTGTACATGGGTGCGGGTACGCGTGTGAATGGGAATGCAGTGTGAATGGTGTACATGGGTGCGGGTGCGCGTGTGAATGAGAATGCAGTGTGAATGGTGTACATGGGTACGAGTGCCCGTGTGAATAAGAATGCAGTGTGAAGGGTGCGCATGTGCATGAGAATGCAGTGTGAATGGTGTACATGGGTGTGAGTGCGCATGTGAATGAGAATCCAGTGTGAATGGTGTACATGGGTGTGAGTGCACATGTGAATGAGAATACAGTGTGAATGGTGTACATGGGTGCGAGTGTGCATGTGAATGAGAATGCAGTGTGAACGGTGTACATGGGTGAGGGTGCACATCTGAATGAGAATGCAGTGTGAAAGGTGTACATGGGTGTGGGTGCGCATGTGAATGAGAATGCAGTGTGAATGGTGTACATGGGTGCGGGTGCGCGTGTGAATGAGAATGCAGTGTGAATGGTGTACATGGGTGCGAGTGCGCGTGTGAATGAGAATGCAGTGTGAATGGTGTACATGGGTGCGGGTGCGAATATGAATGAGAATGCAGTTTGAATGGTGTACATGGGTGTGAGTGCGCATGTGAATGAGAATACAGTGTGAATGGTGTACATTGGTGCGAGTACAGATGTGAATGAGAATGCAGTGTGAATGGTGTACATGGGTGTGGGTGCGCGTGTGAATGAGAATACAGTGTGAATGGGGTACATGGGTGTGAGTGCGCATGTGAATGAGAATACAGTGTGAATGGTGTACATTGGTGCGAGTGCACATGTGAATGAGAATGCAGTGTGCGGTGCGCGTGTGAATGAGAATGCAGTGTGAATGGTGTACGTGGCTGCAGGTCCGCGTGTGAATGAGAATGCAGTGTGAATGGTGGACATGGGTGCGGGTGCGCATGTGAATGAGACTGCAGTGTGAATGGTGTACATGGATGCGGGTGCGCGTGTGAATGAGAATGCAGTGTGAATGGTGTACATGGGTGCGCGTGTGAATGAGAATCCAGTGTGAATGGTGTACATGGGTGCGGGTGCGCGTGTGAATGAGAATGCAGTGTGAATGGTGTACATGGATGCGGGTGCGCGTGTGAATGAGAATGCAGTGTGAATGGTGTACATGGGTGCGCGTGTGAATGAGAATCCAGTGTGAATGGTGTACATGGGTGTGAGTGCGCATGTGAATGAGAATACAGTGTGAATGGTGTATATTGGTGCGAGTGCACATGTGAATGAGAATGCAGTGTGCGGGGCACGTGTGAATGAGAATGCAGTGTGAATGGTGTACATGGGTGCAGGTGCGCGTGTGAATGAGAATGCAGTGTGAATGGTGTACATGGGTGCGAGTGCGAGTGTGAATGAGAATGCAGTGTGAATGGTGTACATGGGTGCGGGTGCGAATGTGAATGAGAATGCAGTTTGAATGGTGTACATGGGTGTGAGTGCGCATGTGAATGAGAATACAGTGTGAATGGTGTACATTGGTGCGAGTGCACATGTGTATGAGAATGCAGTGTGAATGGTGTACAAGGGTGTGGGTGCGCGTGTGAATGAGAATGCAGTGTGAATGGTGTACATGGAAGCGGGTGCGCGTGTGAATGAGAATGCAGTGTGAATGGTGTACATTGGTGCGGATGCACATGTGAATGAGAATACAGTGTGAATGGTGTACATTGGTGCGAATGCACATGAGAATGAGAATGCAGTGTGCAGTGCGCGTGTGAATGAGAATGCAGTGTGAATGGTGTACATGGGTGCAGGTGCGCGTGTGAACGAGAATGCAGTGTGAATGGTGTACATGGGTGCGGGTACGCGTGTAAATGAGAATGAAGGTGAATGGTGTACAAGGGTGCGGGTGCGCGTGTGAATGAGAATGCAGTTTGAATGGTGTACATGGGTGCGGGTGCGCGTGTGAATGAGAATGCAGTGTGAATGGTGTACATGGGTGCGGGTGCGCGTGTGAATGAGAATGCAGTGTGAATGGTGTACATGGGTGCAGGTGCGCGTGTGAACGAGAATGCAGTGTGAATGGTGTACATGGGTGCGGGTACGCGTGTAAATGAGAATGAAGGTGAATGGTGTACAAGGGTGCGGGTGCGCGTGTGAATGAGAATGCAGTGTGAATGGTGTACATGGGTGCGGGTGCGCGTGTGAATGAGAATGCAGTGTGAATGGTGTACATGGGTACGAGTGCGCGTGTGAATGAGAATGCAGTGTGAAGGGTGCGCATGTGCATGAGAATGCAGTGTGAATGGTGTACATGGGTGTGAGTGCGCATGTGAATGAGAATCCAGTGTGAATGGTGTACATGGGTGTGAGTGCACATGTGAATGAGAATACAGTGTGAATGGTGTACATGGGTGCGAGTGCCCATGTGAATGAGAATGCAGTGTCAACGGTGTACATGGGTGAGGGTGCACATCTGAATGAGAATGCAGTGTGAAAGGTGTACATGGGTGTGGGTGCGCATGTGAATGAGAATGCAGTGTGAATGGTGTACATGGGTGCGGTTGTGCGTGTGAATGAGAATTCAGTGTGAATGGTGTACATGGGTGCGAGTGCGCGTGTGAATGAGAATGCAGTGTGAATGGTGTACATGGGTGCAGGTGCGCATGTGAATGAGAATGCAGTGTGAATGGTGTACATGGGTGTGGGTGCGCGTGTGAATGAGAATGCAGTGTGAATGGGGTACATGGGTGCGGGTGCGAATGTGAATGAGAATTCAGTTTGAATGGTGTACATGGGTGTGAGTGCGCATGTGAATGAGAATACAGTGTGAATGGTGTACATTGGTGCGAGTGCACATGTGAATGAGAATGCAGTGTGAATGGTGTACATGGGTGTGGGTGCGCGTGTGAATGAGAATGCAGTGTGAATGGGGTACATGGGTGCGGGTGCGAATGTGAATGAGAATGCAGTTTGAATGGTGTACATGGGTGCAGGTGCGCGTGGGAATGAGAATGCAGTGGGAATGGTGTACATGGGTGCGCGTGCGCGTGTGAATGAGAATGCAGTGTGAATGGTGAACATGGATGCGGGTGCGCGTGTGAATGAGAATGAGGTGTGAATGGTGTACATGGGTGCGGGTGCGTGTGTGAATGAGAATCCAGTGTGAATGGTGTACATGGGTGTGAGTGCGCATGTGTATGAGAATACAGTGAGAATGGTGTACATTGGTGCGAGTGCACATGAGAATGAGAATGCAGTGTGCGGTGTGCGTCTGAATGAGAATGCAGTGTGAATAGTGTACATGTGTGCAGGTGCGCGTGTGAATGAGAATGCAGTGTGAATGGTGTACATGGGTGCGGGTGCGCGTGTGAATGAGAATGCAGTGTGAATGGTGTACATGGATGCGGGTGCGCGTGTGAATGAGAATGCAGTGTGAATGGTGTACATGGGTGAGGTGCGCATGTGAATGAGAATGCAGTGTGAATGGGGTACATGGGTGCGGGTGCGAATGTGAATGAGAATTCAGTTTGAATGGTGTACATGGGTGTGAGTGCGCATGTGAATGAGAATACAGTGTGAATGGTGTACATTGGTGCGAGTGCACATGTGAATGAGAATGCAGTGTGAATGGTGTACATGGGTGTGGGTGCGCGTGTGAATGAGAATGCAGTGTGAATGGGGTACATGGGTGCAGGTGCGAATGTGAATGAGAATGCAGTTTGAATGGTGTACATGGGTGTGAGTGTGCATGTGAATGAGAATACAGTGTGAATGGTGTACATTGGTGCGAGTACAGATGTGAATGAGAATGCAGTGTGAATGGTGTACATGGGTGTGGGTGCGCGTGTGAATGAGAATACAGTGTGAATGGGGTACATGGGTGTGAGTGCGCATGTGAATGAGAATACAGTGTGAATGGTGTACATTGGTGCGAGTGCACATGTGAATGAGAATGCAGTGTGCGGTGCGCGTGTGAATGAGAATGCAGTGTGAATGGTGTACATGGCTGCAGGTCCGCGTGTGAATGAGAATGCAGTGTGAATGGTGGACATGGGTGCGGGTGCGCATGTGAATGAGACTGCAGTGTGAATGGTGTACATGGGTGCGGGTGCGCGTGTGAATGAGAATTCAGTGTGAATGGTGTACATGGGTGCGGGTGCGCGTGTGAATGAGAATGCAGTGTGAATGGTGTACATGGATGCGGGTGCGTGTGTGAATGAGAATGCAGTGTGAATGGTGTACATTGGTGCGGGTGCGCATGTGAATGAGAATACAGTGTGAATGGTGTACATTGGTGCGAGTGCACATGAGAATGAGAATGCAGTGTGCAGGGCGTGTGTGCATGAGAATGCAGTGTGAATGGTGTACATGGGGGCAGGTGTGGGTGTGAATGAGAATGCAGTGTGAATGGTGTACATGGGTGCGGGTGCTCGTGTAAATGGGAATGCATGCGAATGGTGTACAAGGGTGCGGGAGCGCGTGTGAATGAGAATGCAGTGTGAATGGTGTACATGGGTGCGGGTGCGCGTGTGAATGAGAATGCAGTGTGAATGGTGTACATGGGTGCGGGTGCGCGTGTGAATGAGAATGCAGTGTGAATGGTGTACATGGGTACGAGTGCGCGTGTGAATGAGAATGCAGTGTGAAGGGTGCGCATGTGCATGAGAATGCAGTGTGAATGGTGTACATGGGTGTGAGTGCGCATGTGAATGAGAATCCAGTGTGAACGGTGTACATGGGTGAGGGTGCACATCTGAATGAGAATGTAGTGTGAAAGGTGTACATGGGTGTGAGTGCGCATGTGAATGAGAATACAGTGTGAATGGTGTACATTGGTGCGAGTGCACATGTGAATGAGAATGCAGTGTGAATGGTGTACATGGGTGTGGGTGCGCGTGTGAATGAGAATGCAGTGTGAATGGGGTACATGGGTGCGGGTGCGAATGTGAATGAGAATGCAGTTTGAATGGTGTACATGGATGCAGGTGCGCGTGTGAATGAGAATGCAGTGTGAATGGTGTACATGGGTGCGGGTGCGCGTGTGAATGAGAATGCAGTGTGAATGGTGTACATGGATGTGGGTGCGCGTGTGAATGAGAATGCAGTGTGAATGGTGTACATGGGTGCGGGTGCGCGTGTGAATGAGAAACCAGTGTGAATGGTGTACATGGGTGTGAGTGCGCATGTGATTGAGAATACAGTGTGAATGGTGTACATTGGTGTGAGTGCACATGTGAATGAGAATGCAGTGTGCGGTGCGCATGTAAATGAGAATGCAGTGTGAATGGTGTACATGGGTGCAGGTGCGCGTGTGAATGAGAATGCACTGTGAATGGTGTACATGGGTGCGGGTGCGCGTGTGAATGAGAATGCAGTGTGAATGGTGTACATGGATGCGGGTGCGTGTGTGAATGAGAATGCAGTGTGAATGGTGTACATGGGTGCGCGTGTGAATGAGAATCCAGTGTGAATGGTGTACATGGGTGTGAGTGCGCATGTGAATGAGAATACAGTGTGAATGGTGTACATGGGTGTGAGTGCGCATGTAAATGAGAATGCAGTGTGAATGGTGTACATGGGTGCAGGTGCGCGTGTGAATGAGAATGCACTGTGAATGGTGTACATGGGTGCGGGTGCGCGTGTGAATGAGAATGCAGTGTGAATGGTGTACATGGATGCAGGTGCGCGTGTGAATGAGAATGCAGTGTGAATGGTGTACATGGGTGCGGGTGCGCGTGTGAATGAGAATGCAGTGTGAATGGTGTACATGAATGTGGGTGCACGTGTGAATGAGAATGCAGTGTGAATGGTGTACATGGGTGCGGGTGCGCGTGTGAATGAGAAACCAGTGTGAATGGTGTACATGGGTGTGAGTGCGCATGTGATTGAGAATACAGTGTGAATGGTGTACATTGGTGTGAGTGCACATGTGAATGAGAATGCAGTGTGCGGTGCGCATGTAAATGAGAATGCAGTGTGAATGGTGTACATGGGTGTGAGTGCGCATGTGAATGAGAATACAGTGTGAATGGTGTACATTGGTGCGAGTGCACATGTGAATGAGAATGCAGTGTGAATGGTGTACATGGGTGTGGGTGCGCGTGTGAATGAGAATGCAGTGTGAATGGGGTACATGGGTGCGGGTGCGAATGTGAATGAGAATGCAGTTTGAATGGTGTACATGGATGCAGGTGCGCGTGTGAATGAGAATGCAGTGTGAATGGTGTACATGGGTGCGGGTGCGCGTGTGAATGAGAATGCAGTGTGAATGGTGTACATGGATGTGGGTGCGCGTGTGAATGAGAATGCAGTGTGAATGGTGTACATGGGTGCGGGTGCGCGTGTGAATGAGAAACCAGTGTGAATGGTGTACATGGGTGTGAGTGCGCATGTGATTGAGAATACAGTGTGAATGGTGTACATTGGTGTGAGTGCACATGTGAATGAGAATGCAGTGTGCGGTGCGCATGTAAATGAGAATGCAGTGTGAATGGTGTACATGGGTGCAGGTGCGCGTGTGAATGAGAATGCACTGTGAATGGTGTACATGGGTGCGGGTGCGCGTGTGAATGAGAATGCAGTGTGAATGGTGTACATGGATGCGGGTGCGTGTGTGAATGAGAATGCAGTGTGAATGGTGTACATGGGTGCGCGTGTGAATGAGAATCCAGTGTGAATGGTGTACATGGGTGTGAGTGCGCATGTGAATGAGAATACAGTGTGAATGGTGTACATGGGTGTGAGTGCGCATGCGAATGAGAATACAGTGTGAATGGTGTACATTGGTGCGAGTGCATATGTGAATGAGAATGCAGTGTGCAGTGCGCGTGTGAATGAGAATGCAGTGTGAATGGTGTACATGGATGCGGGTGCGTGTGTGAATGAGAATGCAGTGTGAATGGTGTACATGGGTGCGCGTGTGAATGAGAATCCAGTGTGAATGGTGTACATGGGTGTGAGTGCGCATGTGAATGAGAATACAGTGTGAATGGTGTACATGGGTGTGAGTGCGCATGTAAATGAGAATGCAGTGTGAATGGTGTACATGGGTGCAGGTGCGCGTGTGAATGAGAATGCACTGTGAATGGTGTACATGGGTGCGGGTGCGCGTGTGAATGAGAATGCAGTGTGAATGGTGTACATGGATGCGGGTGCGTGTGTGAATGAGAATGCAGTGTGAATGGTGTACATGGGTGCGTGTGTGAATGAGAATCCAGTGTGAATGGTGTACATGGGTGTGAGTGCGCATGTGAATGAGAATACAGTGTGAATGGTGTACATGGGTGTGAGTGCGCATGCGAATGAGAATACAGTGTGAATGGTGTACATTGGTGCGAGTGCATATGTGAATGAGAATGCAGTGTGCAGTGCGCGTGTGAATGAGAATGCAGTGGGAATGGTGTACATGGGTGCAGGTGCGCGTGTGAATGAGAATGCAGTGTGAATGGTGTACATGGGTGCGAGTGCGCGTGTGAATGAGAATTCAGTGTGAATGGTGTACATGGGTGCGTTTGCGTGTGTGAATGAGAATGCAGTGTGAATGGTGTACATGGATGCGGGTGTGTGTGTGAATGAGAATGCAGTGTGAATGGTGTACATTGGTGCGGGTGCGCATGTGAATGAGAATACAGTGTGAATGGTGTACATTGGTGCGAGTGCACATGTGAATGAGAATGCAGTGTGAATGGTGTACATGGGTGTGGGTGCGCGTGTGAATGAGAATGCAGTGTGAATGGGGTACATGGGTGCGGGTGCGAATGTGAATGAGAATGCAGTTTGAATGGTGTACATGGATGCAGGTGCGCGTGTGAATGAGAATGCAGTGTGAATTGTGTACATGGGTGCGGGTGCGCGTGTGAATGAGAATGCAGTGTGAATGGTGTACATGGATGTGGGTTCGCGTGTGAATGAGAATGCAGTGTGAATGGTGTACATGGGTGCGGGTGCGCGTGTGAATGAGAAACCAGTGTGAATGGTGTACATGGGTGTGAGTGCGCATGTGATTGAGAATACAGTGTGAATGGTGTACATTGGTGTGAGTGCACATGTGAATGAGAATGCAGTGTGCGGTGCGCATGTAAATGAGAATGCAGTGTGAATGGTGTACATGGGTGCAGGTGTGCGTGTGAATGAGAATGCACTGTGAATGGTGTACATTGGTGCGAGTGCACATGTGAATGAGAATGCAGTGTGAATGGTGTACATGGGTGTGGGTGCGCGTGTGAATGAGAATGCAGTGTGAATGGGGTACATGGGTGCGGGTGCGAATGTGAATGAGAATGCAGTTTGAATGGTGTACATGGATGCAGGTGCGCGTGTGAATGAGAATGCAGTGTGAATGGTGTACATGGGTGCGGGTGCGCGTGTGAATGAGAATGCAGTGTGAATGGTGTACATGGATGTGGGTGCGCGTGTGAATGAGAATGCAGTGTGAATGGTGTACATGGGTGCGGGTGCGCGTGTGAATGAGAAACCAGTGTGAATGGTGTACATGGGTGTGAGTGCGCATGTGATTGAGAATACAGTGTGAATGGTGTACATTGGTGTGAGTGCACATGTGAATGAGAATGCAGTGTGCGGTGCGCATGTAAATGAGAATGCAGTGTGAATGGTGTACATGGGTGTGAGTGCGCATGTGAATGAGAATACAGTGTGAATGGTGTACATTGGTGCGAGTGCACATGTGAATGAGAATGCAGTGTGAATGGTGTACATGGGTGTGGGTGCGCGTGTGAATGAGGATGCAGTGTGAATGGGGTACATGGGTGCGGGTGCGAATGTGAATGAGAATGCAGTTTGAATGGTGTACATGGATGCAGGTGCGCGTGTGAATGAGAATGCAGTGTGAATGGTGTACATGGGTGCGGGTGCGCGTGTGAATGAGAATGCAGTGTGAATGGTGTACATGGATGTGGGTGCGCGTGTGAATGAGAATGCAGTGTGAATGGTGTACATGGGTGCGGGTGCGCGTGTGAATGAGAAACCAGTGTGAATGGTGTACATGGGTGTGAGTGCGCATGTGATTGAGAATACAGTGTGAATGGTGTACATTGGTGTGAGTGCACATGTGAATGAGAATGCAGTGTGCGGTGCGCATGTAAATGAGAATGCAGTGTGAATGGTGTACATGGGTGCAGGTGCGCGTGTGAATGAGAATGCACTGTGAATGGTGTACATGGGTGCGGGTGCGCGTGTGAATGAGAATGCAGTGTGAATGGTGTACATGGATGCGGGTGCGTGTGTGAATGAGAATGCAGTGTGAATGGTGTACATGGGTGCGCGTGTGAATGAGAATCCAGTGTGAATGGTGTACATGGGTGTGAGTGCGCATGTGAATGAGAATACAGTGTGAATGGTGTACATGGGTGTGAGTGCGCATGCGAATGAGAATACAGTGTGAATGGTGTACATTGGTGCGAGTGCATATGTGAATGAGAATGCAGTGTGCAGTGCGCGTGTGAATGAGAATGCAGTGGGAATGGTGTACATGGGTGCAGGTGCGCGTGTGAATGAGAATGCAGTGTGAATGGTGTACATGGGTGCGAGTGCGCGTGTGAATGAGAATTCAGTGTGAATGGTGTACATGGGTGCGTTTGCGTGTGTGAATGAGAATGCAGTGTGAATGGTGTACATGGATGCGGGTGCGTGTGTGAATGAGAATGCAGTGTGAATGGTGTACATTGGTGCGGGTGCGCATGTGAATGAGAATACAGTGTGAATGGTGTACATTGGTGCGAGTGCACATGTGAATGAGAATGCAGTGTGAATGGTGTACATGGGTGTGGGTGCGCGTGTGAATGAGAATGCAGTGTGAATGGGGTACATGGGTGCGGGTGCGAATGTGAATGAGAATGCAGTTTGAATGGTGTACATGGATGCAGGTGCGCGTGTGAATGAGAATGCAGTGTGAATTGTGTACATGGGTGCGGGTGCGCGTGTGAATGAGAATGCAGTGTGAATGGTGTACATGGATGTGGGTTCGCGTGTGAATGAGAATGCAGTGTGAATGGTGTACATGGGTGCGGGTGCGCGTGTGAATGAGAAACCAGTGTGAATGGTGTACATGGGTGTGAGTGCGCATGTGATTGAGAATACAGTGTGAATGGTGTACATTGGTGTGAGTGCACATGTGAATGAGAATGCAGTGTGCGGTGCGCATGTAAATGAGAATGCAGTGTGAATGGTGTACATGGGTGCAGGTGCGCGTGTGAATGAGAATGCACTGTGAATGGTGTACATGGGTGCGGGTGCGCGTGTGAATGAGAATGCAGTGTGAATGGTGTACATGGATGCGGGTGCGTGTGTGAATGAGAATGCAGTGTGAATGGTGTACATGGGTGCGCGTGTGAATGAGAATCCAGTGTGAATGGTGTACATGGGTGTGAGTGCGCATGTGAATGAGAATACAGTGTGAATGGTGTACATTGGTGCGAGTGCACATGTGAATGAGAATGCAGTGTGCGGTGCGCGTGTGAATGAGAATGCAGTGTGAATGGTGTACATGGGTGCAGGTGCGGGTGCAGGTGCGCGTGTGAATGAGAATGCAGTGTGAATGGTGTACATGGGTGCGGGTGCGCGTGTGAATAAGAATGCAGTGTGAATGGTGTACAAGGGTGCGGGTGCGCGTGTGACTGAGAATGCAGTGTGCGGTGAGCGTGTGAATAAGAATGCAGTGTGAATGGTGTACAAGGATGCGGGTGCGCGTGTGAATGAGAATGCAGTGTGAATGGTGTACATGGGTGCGGGTGCGCGTGTGAATGATAATGCAGTGTGAATGGTGTACATGGGTGCGGGTGCGCGTGTGAATGAGAATGCAGTGTGAATGGTGTACATGGGTGCAGGTGCGCGTGTGAATGAGAATGCAGTGTGAATGGTGTACATGGGTGCGGGTGCGCGTGTGAATGAGAATGCAGTGTGAATGGTGTACATGGATGCGGGTGCGCGTGTGAATGAGAATGCAGTGTGAATGGTGTACATGGGTACGGGTGCGCGTGTGAATGAGAATCCAGTGTGAATGGTGTACATGGGTGTGAGTGCGCATGTGAATGAGAATACAGTGTGAATGGTGTACATTGGTGCGAGTGCACATGTGAATGAGAATGCAGTGTGCGGTGCGCGTGTGAATGAGAATGCAGTGTGAATGGTGTACATGGGTGCGGGTGCGCATGTGAATGAGAATGCAGTGTGAATGGTGTACATGGGTGCGGGTGCGCGTGTGAATGAGAATGCAGTGTGAATGGTTTACATGGATGCGGGTACGCGTGTGAATGAGAATGCAGTGTGAATGGTGTACATTGGTGCGGGTGCGCGTGTGAATAAGAATTCAGTGTGAATGGTGTACAAGGGTGTGGGTGCGCGTGTGAATGAGAATGCAGTGTGCAGTGCGCGTGTGAATGAGAATGCAGTGTGAATGGTGTACATGGGTGCAGGTGCGCGTGTGAATGAGAATGCAGTGTGAATGGTGTACAAGGGTGCAGGTGCGCGTGTGAATGAGAATGCAGTGTGAATGTTGTACATGGGTGCGGGTGCGCGTGTGAATGAGAATGCAGTGTGAATGGTGTACATGGGTGCGGGTACGCGTGTGAATGGGAATGCAGTGTGAATGGTGTACATGGGTGCGGGTGCGCGTGTGAATGAGAATGCAGTGTGAATGGTGTACATGGGTACGAGTGCCCGTGTGAATAAGAATGCAGTGTGAAGGGTGCGCATGTGCATGAGAATGCAGTGTGAATGGTGTACATGGGTGTGAGTGCGCATGTGAATGAGAATCCAGTGTGAATGGTGTACATGGGTGTGAGTGCACATGTGAATGAGAATACAGTGTGAATGGTGTACATGGGTGCGAGTGTGCATGTGAATGAGAATGCAGTGTGAACGGTGTACATGGGTGAGGGTGCACATCTGAATGAGAATGCAGTGTGAAAGGTGTACATGGGTGTGGGTGCGCATGTGAATGAGAATGCAGTGTGAATGGTGTACATGGGTGCGGGTGCGCGTGTGAATGAGAATGCAGTGTGAATGGTGTACATGGGTGCGAGTGCGCGTGTGAATGAGAATGCAGTGTGAATGGTGTACATGGGTGCGGGTGCGAATATGAATGAGAATGCAGTTTGAATGGTGTACATGGGTGTGAGTGCGCATGTGAATGAGAATACAGTGTGAATGGTGTACATTGGTGCGAGTACAGATGTGAATGAGAATGCAGTGTGAATGGTGTACATGGGTGTGGGTGCGCGTGTGAATGAGAATACAGTGTGAATGGGGTACATGGGTGTGAGTGCGCATGTGAATGAGAATACAGTGTGAATGGTGTACATTGGTGCGAGTGCACATGTGAATGAGAATGCAGTGTGCGGTGCGCGTGTGAATGAGAATGCAGTGTGAATGGTGTACGTGGCTGCAGGTCCGCGTGTGAATGAGAATGCAGTGTGAATGGTGGACATGGGTGCGGGTGCGCATGTGAATGAGACTGCAGTGTGAATGGTGTACATGGATGCGGGTGCGCGTGTGAATGAGAATGCAGTGTGAATGGTGTACATGGGTGCGCGTGTGAATGAGAATCCAGTGTGAATGGTGTACATGGGTGCGGGTGCGCGTGTGAATGAGAATGCAGTGTGAATGGTGTACATGGATGCGGGTGCGCGTGTGAATGAGAATGCAGTGTGAATGGTGTACATGGGTGCGCGTGTGAATGAGAATCCAGTGTGAATGGTGTACATGGGTGTGAGTGCGCATGTGAATGAGAATACAGTGTGAATGGTGTATATTGGTGCGAGTGCACATGTGAATGAGAATGCAGTGTGCGGGGCACGTGTGAATGAGAATGCAGTGTGAATGGTGTACATGGGTGCAGGTGCGCGTGTGAATGAGAATGCAGTGTGAATGGTGTACATGGGTGCGGGTGCGAGTGTGAATGAGAATGCAGTGTGAATGGTGTACATGGGTGCGGGTGCGAATGTGAATGAGAATGCAGTTTGAATGGTGTACATGGGTGTGAGTGCGCATGTGAATGAGAATACAGTGTGAATGGTGTACATTGGTGCGAGTGCACATGTGTATGAGAATGCAGTGTGAATGGTGTACAAGGGTGTGGGTGCGCGTGTGAATGAGAATGCAGTGTGAATGGTGTACATGGAAGCGGGTGCGCGTGTGAATGAGAATGCAGTGTGAATGGTGTACATTGGTGCGGATGCACATGTGAATGAGAATACAGTGTGAATGGTGTACATTGGTGCGAATGCACATGAGAATGAGAATGCAGTGTGCAGTGCGCGTGTGAATGAGAATGCAGTGTGAATGGTGTACATGGGTGCAGGTGCGCGTGTGAACGAGAATGCAGTGTGAATGGTGTACATGGGTGCGGGTACGCGTGTAAATGAGAATGAAGGTGAATGGTGTACAAGGGTGCGGGTGCGCGTGTGAATGAGAATGCAGTTTGAATGGTGTACATGGGTGCGGGTGCGCGTGTGAATGAGAATGCAGTGTGAATGGTGTACATGGGTGCGGGTGCGCGTGTGAATGAGAATGCAGTGTGAATGGTGTACATGGGTGCGGGTGCGCGTGTGAATGAGAATGCAGTGTGAATGGTGTACATGGGTACGAGTGCGCGTGTGAATGAGAATGCAGTGTGAAGGGTGCGCATGTGCATGAGAATGCAGTGTGAATGGTGTACATGGGTGTGAGTGCGCATGTGAATGAGAATCCAGTGTGAATGGTGTACATGGGTGTGAGTGCACATGTGAATGAGAATACAGTGTGAATGGTGTACATGGGTGCGAGTGCCCATGTGAATGAGAATGCAGTGTCAACGGTGTACATGGGTGAGGGTGCACATCTGAATGAGAATGCAGTGTGAAAGGTGTACATGGGTGTGGGTGCGCATGTGAATGAGAATGCAGTGTGAATGGTGTACATGGGTGCGGTTGTGCGTGTGAATGAGAATTCAGTGTGAATGGTGTACATGGGTGTGAGTGCGCGTGTGAATGAGAATGCAGTGTGAATGGTGTACATGGGTGCGGGTGCGCATGTGAATGAGAATGCAGTGTGAATGGTGTACATGGGTGTGGGTGCGCGTGTGAATGAGAATGCAGTGTGAATGGGGTACATGGGTGCGGGTGCGAATGTGAATGAGAATTCAGTTTGAATGGTGTACATGGGTGTGAGTGCGCATGTGAATGAGAATACAGTGTGAATGGTGTACATTGGTGCGAGTGCACATGTGAATGAGAATGCAGTGTGAATGGTGTACATGGGTGTGGGTGCGCGTGTGAATGAGAATGCAGTGTGAATGGGGTACATGGGTGCGGGTGCGAATGTGAATGAGAATGCAGTTTGAATGGTGTACATGGGTGCAGGTGCGCGTGGGAATGAGAATGCAGTGGGAATGGTGTACATGGGTGCGCGTGCGCGTGTGAATGAGAATGCAGTGTGAATGGTGAACATGGATGCGGGTGCGCGTGTGAATGAGAATGAGGTGTGAATGGTGTACATGGGTGCGGGTGCGTGTGTGAATGAGAATCCAGTGTGAATGGTGTACATGGGTGTGAGTGCGCATGTGTATGAGAATACAGTGAGAATGGTGTACATTGGTGCGAGTGCACATGAGAATGAGAATGCAGTGTGCGGTGTGCGTCTGAATGAGAATGCAGTGTGAATAGTGTACATGTGTGCAGGTGCGCGTGTGAATGAGAATGCAGTGTGAATGGTGTACATGGGTGCGGGTGCGCGTGTGAATGAGAATGCAGTGTGAATGGTGTACATGGATGCGGGTGCGCGTGTGAATGAGAATGCAGTGTGAATGGTGTACATGGGTGAGGTGCGCATGTGAATGAGAATGCAGTGTGAATGGGGTACATGGGTGCGGGTGCGAATGTGAATGAGAATTCAGTTTGAATGGTGTACATGGGTGTGAGTGCGCATGTGAATGAGAATACAGTGTGAATGGTGTACATTGGTGCGAGTGCACATGTGAATGAGAATGCAGTGTGAATGGTGTACATGGGTGTGGGTGCGCGTGTGAATGAGAATGCAGTGTGAATGGGGTACATGGGTGCAGGTGCGAATGTGAATGAGAATGCAGTTTGAATGGTGTACATGGGTGTGAGTGTGCATGTGAATGAGAATACAGTGTGAATGGTGTACATTGGTGCGAGTACAGATGTGAATGAGAATGCAGTGTGAATGGTGTACATGGGTGTGGGTGCGCGTGTGAATGAGAATACAGTGTGAATGGGGTACATGGGTGTGAGTGCGCATGTGAATGAGAATACAGTGTGAATGGTGTACATTGGTGCGAGTGCACATGTGAATGAGAATGCAGTGTGCGGTGCGCGTGTGAATGAGAATGCAGTGTGAATGGTGTACATGGCTGCAGGTCCGCGTGTGAATGAGAATGCAGTGTGAATGGTGGACATGGGTGCGGGTGCGCATGTGAATGAGACTGCAGTGTGAATGGTGTACATGGATGCGGGTGCGCGTGAGAATGAGAATGCAGTGTGAATGGTGTACATGGGTGTGCATGTGAATGAGAATCCAGTGTGAATGGTGTACATGGGTGTGCATGTGAATGAGAATGCAGTGTGAATGGTGTACATGGGTGTGGGTGTGCATGTGAAAGAGAATCCAGTGTGAATGGTGTACATGGGTGCGGGTGCGTGTGTGAATGAGAATGCAGTGTGAATGGTGTACATGGGTGTGGGTGTGCATGTGAATGAGAATGCAGTGTGAATGGTGTACATGGGTGTGCATGTGAATGAGAATGCAGTGTGAATGGTGTACATGGGTGTGGGTGTGCATGTGAAAGAGAATCCAGTGTGAATGGTGTACATGGGTGCGGGTGCGTGTGTGAATGAGAATGCAGTGTGAATGGTGTACATGGGTGTGGGTGTGCATGTGAATGAGAATGCAGTGTGAATGGTGTACATGGTTGTGGGTGTGCGTGTGAATGAGAATGCAGTGTGAATGGGGTACATGGGTGCGCGTGTGAATGAGAATGCAGTGTGAATGGTGTACATGGGTGTGGGTGTGCATGTGAATGAGAATCCAGTGTGAATGGTGTACATGGGTGCGGGTGCGTGTGTGAATGAGAATGCAGTGTGAATGGTGTACATGGGTGTGGGTGTGCATGTGAATGAGAATGCAGTGTGAATGGTGTACATGGTTGTGGGTGTGCGTGTGAATGAGAATGCAGTGTGAATGGGGTACATGGGTGCGCGTGTGAATGAGAATGCAGTGTGAATGGGGTACCTGGGTGCGGGTGCGAATGTGAATGAGAATGCAGTTTAAATGGTGTACATGGGTGCAGGTGCGCGTGGGAATGAGAATGCAGTGTGAATGGTGTACATGGGTGCGGGTGCGCGTGTGAATGAGAATGCAGTGTGAATGGTGTACATGGATGCGGGTGCGCATGTGAATGAGAATGCAGTGTGAATGGTGTACATGGGTGCGGTTGCGCTTCTGAATGAGAATCCAGTGTGAATGGTGTACATGGGTGTGAGTGCGCATGTGAATGAGAATACAGTGTGAATGGTGTACATGGGTGCAGGTGCGCGTGTGAATGAGAATGCAGTGTGAATTGTGTACATGGGTGCGCTTGTGAATGAGAATGCAGTGTGAATGGTGTACAAGGGTGCGGGTGCGCGTGTGAATGAGAATGCAGTGTGAATGGTGTACATGGGTGCAGGTGCGCGTGTGAATGAGAATGCAGTGTGAATGGTGTACATGGGTGCGGGTGCGCGTGTGAATGAGAATGCAGTGTGAATGATGTACAAGGGTGCGGGTGCGCGTGTGAATGAGAATGCAGTGTGAATGGTGTACATGGGTGCGGGTGCGCGTGTGAATGAGAATGCAGTATGAATGGTGTACATGGGTACGGGTGCGCGTGTGAATGAGAATGCAGTGTGAATGGTGTACCTGGGTGCGGGTGCCCGTGTGAATGAGAATGCAGTGTGAATGGTGTACATGGGTACGAGTGCGCGTGTGAATGAGAATGCAGTGTGAAGGGTGCGCATGTGCATGAGAATGCAGTGTGAATGGTGTACCTGGGTGTGAGTGCGCATGTGAATGAGAATCCAGTGTGAATGGTGTACATGGGTGTGAGTGCACATGTGAATGAGAATACAGTGTGAATGGTGTACATGGGTGCGAGTGCGCATGTGAATGAGAATGCAGTGTGAACGGAGTACATGGGTGAGGGTGCACATCTGAATGAGAATGCAGTGTGAAAGGTGTACATGGGTGTGGGTGCGCATGTGAATGAGAATGCAGTGTGAATGGTGTACATGGGTGCGGGTGCGTGTGTGAATGAGAATGCAGTGTGAATGGTGTACATGGGTGCGAGTGGGCGTGTGAATGAGAATGCAGCGTGAATGGTGTACATGGGTGCGGGTGCGCATGTGAATGAGAATGCAGTGTGATTGGTGTACATGGGTGTGGGTGCGCGTGTGAATGGGAATGCAGTGTGAATGGGGTACATGGGTGCGGGTGCGAATGTGAATGAGAATGCAGTTTGAATGGTGTACATGGGTGTGAGTGCGCATGTGAATGAGAATACAGTGTGAATGGTGTACATTGGTGCGAGTGCACATGTGAATGAGAATGCAGTGTGAATGGTGTACATGGGTGTGGGTGCGCGTGTGAATGAGAATGCAGTGTGAATGGGGTACATGGGTGCGGGTGCGAATGTGAATGAGAATGCAGTTTGAATGGTGTACATGGGTGCGGGTGCGCGTGTGAATGAGAATGCAGTGTGAATGGTGTACATGGGTGCGGGTGCGCGTGTGAATGAGAATGTAGTGTGAATGGTGTACATGGATGCGGGTGCGCGTGTGAATGAGTGTGCAGTGTGAATGGTGTACATGGGTGCGGGTGCGCGCGTGAATGAGAATCCAGTGTGAATGGTGTACATGGGTGTGAGTGCGCATGTGAATGAGAATACAGTGTGAATGGTTTACATTGGTGCGAGTGCACATGTGAATGAGAATGCAGTGTGCGGTGCGCGTGTGAATGAGAATGCAGTGTGAATGGTGTACATGGGTGCAGGTGCGCGTGTGAATGAGAATGCAGTGTGAATGGTGTACATGGGTGAGGGTGCACGTGTGAATGAGAATGCAGTGTGAATGGTGTACATGGGTGTGGGTGCGCGTGTGAATGAGAATCCAGTGTGAATGATGTACATGGGTGTGAGTGCGCATGTGAATGAGAATACAGTGTGTATGGTGTACATTGGTGCGAGTGCACATGTGAATGAGAATGCAGTGTGCGGAGCGCGTGTGAATGAGAATGCAGTGTGAATGGTGTACATGAGTGCAGGTGTGCGTGTGAATGAGAATGCAGTGTGAATGGTGTACATGGGTGCGAGTGCACATGTGAATGAGAATGCAGTGTGTGGTGCGCGTGTGAATGAGAATGCAGTGTGAATGGTGTACATGGGTGCAGGTGCGCGTGTGAATGAGAATGCAGTGTGAATGGTGTACATGGGTGCGAGTGCACATGTGAATGAGAATGCAGTGTGCGGTGCGCGTGTGAATGAGAATGCAGTGTGAATGGGGTACATGGGTGCGGGTGCGAATGTGAATGAGAATTCAGTTTGAATGGTGTACATGGGTGTGAGTGCGCATGTGAATGAGAATACAGTGTGTATGGTGTACATTGGTGCGAGTGCACATGTGAATGAGAATGCAGGCTGTAGAGCGCGTGTGAATGAGAATGCAGTGTGAATGGTGTACATGAGTGCAGGTGCGCGTGTGAATGAGAATTCAGTGTGAATGGTGTACATGGGTGCGGGTGCGCGTGTGAATGAGAATGCAGTGTGAATGGTGTACATGGATGCGGGTGCGTGTGTGAATGAGAATGCAGTGTGAATGGTGTACATTGGTGCGGGTGCGCATGTGAATGAGAATACAGTGTGAATGGTGTACATTGGTGCGAGTGCACATGAGAATGAGAATGCAGTGTGCAGGGCGTGTGTGCATGAGAATGCAGTGTGAATGGTGTACATGGGGGCAGGTGTGGGTGTGAATGAGAATGCAGTGTGAATGGTGTACATGGGTGCGGGTGCTCGTGTAAATGGGAATGCATGCGAATGGTGTACAAGGGTGCGGGTGCGCGTGTGAATGAGAATGCAGTGTGAATGGTGTACATGGGTGCGGGTGCGCGTGTGAATGAGAATGCAGTGTGAATGGTGTACATGGGTGCGGGTGCGCGTGTGAATGAGAATTCAGTGTGAATGGTGTACATGGGTGCGGGTGCGCGTGTGAATGAGAATGCAGTGTGAATGGTGTACATGGATGCGGGTGCGTGTGTGAATGAGAATGCAGTGTGAATGGTGTACATTGGTGCGGGTGCGCATGTGAATGAGAATACAGTGTGAATGGTGTACATTGGTGCGAGTGCACATGAGAATGAGAATGCAGTGTGCAGGGCGTGTGTGCATGAGAATGCAGTGTGAATGGTGTACATGGGGGCAGGTGTGGGTGTGAATGAGAATGCAGTGTGAATGGTGTACATGGGTGCGGGTGCTCGTGTAAATGGGAATGCATGCGAATGGTGTACAAGGGTGCGGGTGCGCGTGTGAATGAGAATGCAGTGTGAATGGTGTACATGGGTGCGGGTGCGCGTGTGAATGAGAATGCAGTGTGAATGGTGTACATGGGTGCGGGTGCGCGTGTGAATGAGAATGCAGTGTGAATGGTGTACATGGGTACGAGTGCGCGTGTGAATGAGAATGCAGTGTGAAGGGTGCGCATGTGCATGAGAATGCAGTGTGAATGGTGTACATGGGTGTGAGTGCGCATGTGAATGAGAATCCAGTGTGAACGGTGTACATGGGTGAGGGTGCACATCTGAATGAGAATGTAGTGTGAAAGGTGTACATGGGTGTGAGTGCGCATGTGAATGAGAATACAGTGTGAATGGTGTACATTGGTGCGAGTGCACATGTGAATGAGAATGCAGTGTGAATGGTGTACATGGGTGTGGGTGCGCGTGTGAATGAGAATGCAGTGTGAATGGGGTACATGGGTGCGGGTGCGAATGTGAATGAGAATGCAGTTTGAATGGTGTACATGGATGCAGGTGCGCGTGTGAATGAGAATGCAGTGTGAATGGTGTACATGGGTGCGGGTGCGCGTGTGAATGAGAATGCAGTGTGAATGGTGTACATGGATGTGGGTGCGCGTGTGAATGAGAATGCAGTGTGAATGGTGTACATGGGTGCGGGTGCGCGTGTGAATGAGAAACCAGTGTGAATGGTGTACATGGGTGTGAGTGCGCATGTGATTGAGAATACAGTGTGAATGGTGTACATTGGTGTGAGTGCACATGTGAATGAGAATGCAGTGTGCGGTGCGCATGTAAATGAGAATGCAGTGTGAATGGTGTACATGGGTGCAGGTGCGCGTGTGAATGAGAATGCACTGTGAATGGTGTACATGGGTGCGGGTGCGCGTGTGAATGAGAATGCAGTGTGAATGGTGTACATGGATGCGGGTGCGTGTGTGAATGAGAATGCAGTGTGAATGGTGTACATGGGTGCGCGTGTGAATGAGAATCCAGTGTGAATGGTGTACATGGGTGTGAGTGCGCATGTGAATGAGAATACAGTGTGAATGGTGTACATGGGTGTGAGTGCGCATGCGAATGAGAATACAGTGTGAATGGTGTACATTGGTGCGAGTGCACATGTGAATGAGAATGCAGTGTGCAGTGCGCGTGTGAATGAGAATGCAGTGGGAATGGTGTACATGGGTGCAGGTGCGCGTGTGAATGAGAATGCAGTGTGAATGGTGTACATGGGTGCGAGTGCGCGTGTGAATGAGAATTCAGTGTGAATGGTGTACATGGGTGCGTTTGCGTGTGTGAATGAGAATACAGTGTGAATGGTGTACATGGATGCGGGTGCGTGTGTGAATGAGAATGCAGTGTGAATGGTGTACATTGGTGCGGGTGCGCATGTGAATGAGAATACAGTGTGAATGGTGTACATTGGTGCGAGTGCACATGTGAATGAGAATGCAGTGTGAATGGTGTACATGGGTGTGGGTGCGCGTGTGAATGAGAATGCAGTGTGAATGGGGTACATGGGTGCGGGTGCGAATGTGAATGAGAATGCAGTTTGAATGGTGTACATGGATGCAGGTGCGCGTGTGAATGAGAATGCAGTGTGAATTGTGTACATGGGTGCGGGTGCGCGTGTGAATGAGAATGCAGTGTGAATGGTGTACATGGATGTGGGTTCGCGTGTGAATGAGAATGCAGTGTGAATGGTGTACATGGGTGCGGGTGCGCGTGTGAATGAGAAACCAGTGTGAATGGTGTACATGGGTGTGAGTGCGCATGTGATTGAGAATACAGTGTGAATGGTGTACATTGGTGTGAGTGCACATGTGAATGAGAATGCAGTGTGCGGTGCGCATGTAAATGAGAATGCAGTGTGAATGGTGTACATGGGTGCAGGTGCGGGTGTGAATGAGAATGCACTGTGAATGGTGTACATGGGTGCGGGTGCGCGTGTGAATGAGAATGCAGTGTGAATGGTGTACATGGATGCGGGTGCATGTGTGAATGAGAATGCAGTGTGAATGGTGTACATGGGTGCGCGTGTGAATGAGAATCCAGTGTGAATGGTGTACATGGGTGTGAGTGCGCATGTGAATGAGAATACAGTGTGAATGGTGTACATTGGTGCGAGTGCACATGTGAATGAGAATGCAGTGTGCGGTGCGCGTGTGAATGAGAATGCAGTGTGAATGGTGTACATGGGTGCAGGTGCGGGTGCAGGTGCGCGTGTGAATGAGAATGCAGTGTGAATGGTGTACATGGGTGCGGGTGCGCGTGTGAATAAGAATGCAGTGTGAATGGTGTACAAGGGTGCGGGTGCGCGTGTGACTGAGAATGCAGTGTGCGGTGAGCGTGTGAATAAGAATGCAGTGTGAATGGTGTACAAGGATGCGGGTGCGCGTGTGAATGAGAATGCAGTGTGAATGGTGTACATGGGTGCGGGTGCGCGTGTGAATGATAATGCAGTGTGAATGGTGTACATGGGTGCGGGAGCGCGTGTGAATGAGAATGCAGTGTGAATGGTGTACATGGGTGCAGGTGCGCGTGTGAATGAGAATGCAGTGTGAATGGTGTACATGGGTGCGGGTGCGCGTGTGAATGAGAATGCAGTGTGAATGGTGTACATGGATGCGGGTGCGCGTGTGAATGAGAATGCAGTGTGAATGGTGTACATGGGTACGGGTGCGCGTGTGAATGAGAATCCAGTGTGAATGGTGTACATGGGTGTGAGTGCGCATGTGAATGAGAATACAGTGTGAATGGTGTACATTGGTGCGAGTGCACATGTGAATGAGAATGCAGTGTGCGGTGCGCGTGTGAATGAGAATGCAGTGTGAATGGTGTACATGGGTGCGGGTGCGCGTGTGAATGAGAATGCAGTGTGAATGGTGTACATGGGTGCGGGTGCGCGTGTGAATGAGAATGCAGTGTGAATGGTTTACATGGATGCGGGTACGCGTGTGAATGAGAATGCAGTGTGAATGGTGTACATTGGTGCGGGTGCGCGTGTGAATAAGAATTCAGTGTGAATGGTGTACAAGGGTGTGGGTGCGCGTGTGAATGAGAATGCAGTGTGCAGTGCGCGTGTGAATGAGAATGCAGTGTGAATGGTGTACATGGGTGCAGGTGCGCGTGTGAATGAGAATGCAGTGTGAATGGTGTACAAGGGTGCAGGTGCGCGTGTGAATGAGAATGCAGTGTGAATGTTGTACATGGGTGCGGGTGCGCGTGTGAATGAGAATGCAGTGTGAATGGTGTACATGGGTGCGGGTACGCGTGTGAATGGGAATGCAGTGTGAATGGTGTACATGGGTGCGGGTGCGCGTGTGAATGAGAATGCAGTGTGAATGGTGTACATGGGTACGAGTGCCCGTGTGAATAAGAATGCAGTGTGAAGGGTGCGCATGTGCATGAGAATGCAGTGTGAATGGTGTACATGGGTGTGAGTGCGCATGTGAATGAGAATCCAGTGTGAATGGTGTACATGGGTGTGAGTGCACATGTGAATGAGAATACAGTGTGAATGGTGTACATGGGTGCGAGTGTGCATGTGAATGAGAATGCAGTGTGAACGGTGTACATGGGTGAGGGTGCACATCTGAATGAGAATGCAGTGTGAAAGGTGTACATGGGTGTGGGTGCGCATGTGAATGAGAATGCAGTGTGAATGGTGTACATGGGTGCGGGTGCGCGTGTGAATGAGAATGCAGTGTGAATGGTGTACATGGGTGCGAGTGCGCGTGTGAATGAGAATGCAGTGTGAATGGTGTACATGGGTGCGGGTGCGAATATGAATGAGAATGCAGTTTGAATGGTGTACATGGGTGTGAGTGCGCATGTGAATGAGAATACAGTGTGAATGGTGTACATTGGTGCGAGTACAGATGTGAATGAGAATGCAGTGTGAATGGTGTACATGGGTGTGGGTGCGCGTGTGAATGAGAATACAGTGTGAATGGGGTACATGGGTGTGAGTGCGCATGTGAATGAGAATACAGTGTGAATGGTGTACATTGGTGCGAGTGCACATGTGAATGAGAATGCAGTGTGCGGTGCGCGTGTGAATGAGAATGCAGTGTGAATGGTGTACGTGGCTGCAGGTCCGCGTGTGAATGAGAATGCAGTGTGAATGGTGGACATGGGTGCGGGTGCGCATGTGAATGAGACTGCAGTGTGAATGGTGTACATGGATGCGGGTGCGCGTGTGAATGAGAATGCAGTGTGAATGGTGTACATGGGTGCGCGTGTGAATGAGAATCCAGTGTGAATGGTGTACATGGGTGCGGGTGCGCGTGTGAATGAGAATGCAGTGTGAATGGTGTACATGGGTGTGGGTGCGCGTGTGAATGAGAATGCAGTGTGAATGGTGTACATGGGTGCGGGTGCGCGTGTGAATGAGAAACCAGTGTGAATGGTGTACATGGGTGTGAGTGCGCATGTGATTGAGAATACAGTGTGAATGGTGTACATTGGTGTGAGTGCACATGTGAATGAGAATGCAGTGTGCGGTGCGCATGTAAATGAGAATGCAGTGTGAATGGTGTACATGGGTGCAGGTGCGCGTGTGAATGAGAATGCACTGTGAATGGTGTACATGGGTGCGGGTGCGCGTGTGAATGAGAATGCAGTGTGAATGGTGTACATGGATGCGGGTGCGTGTGTGAATGAGAATGCAGTGTGAATGGTGTACATGGGTGCGCGTGTGAATGAGAATCCAGTGTGAATGGTGTACATGGGTGTGAGTGCGCATGTGAATGAGAATACAGTGTGAATGGTGTACATGGGTGTGAGTGCGCATGCGAATGAGAATACAGTGTGAATGGTGTACATTGGTGCGAGTGCACATGTGAATGAGAATGCAGTGTGCAGTGCGCGTGTGAATGAGAATGCAGTGGGAATGGTGTACATGGGTGCAGGTGCGCGTGTGAATGAGAATGCAGTGTGAATGGTGTACATGGGTGCGAGTGCGCGTGTGAATGAGAATTCAGTGTGAATGGTGTACATGGGTGCGTTTGCGTGTGTGAATGAGAATGCAGTGTGAATGGTGTACATGGATGCGGGTGCGTGTGTGAATGAGAATGCAGTGTGAATGGTGTACATGGGTGCAGGTGCGCGTGTGAATGAGAATGCAGTGTGAATGGTGTACAAGGGTGCAGGTGCGCGTGTGAATGAGAATGCAGTGTGAATGTTGTACATGGGTGCGGGTGCGCGTGTGAATGAGAATGCAGTGTGAATGGTGTACATGGGTGCGGGTACGCGTGTGAATGGGAATGCAGTGTGAATGGTGTACATGGGTACGAGTGCCCGTGTGAATGAGAATGCAGTGTGAAGGGTGCGCATGTGCATGAGAATGCAGTGTGAATGGTGTACATGGGTGTGAGTGCGCATGTGAATGAGAATCCAGTGTGAATGGTGTACATGGGTGTGAGTGCACATGTGAATGAGAATACAGTGTGAATGGTGTACATGGGTGCGAGTGTGCATGTGAATGAGAATGCAGTGTGAACGGTGTACATGGGTGAGGGTGCACATCTGAATGAGAATGCAGTGTGAAAGGTGTACATGGGTGTGGGTGCGCATGTGAATGAGAATGCAGTGTGAATGGTGTACATGGGTGCGGGTGCGCGTGTGAATGAGAATGCAGTGTGAATGGTGTACATGGGTGCGAGTGCGCGTGTGAATGAGAATGCAGTGTGAATGGTGTACATGGGTGCGGGTGCGCATGTGAATGAGAATGCAGTGTGAATGGTGTACATGGGTGTGGGTGCGCGTGTGAATGAGAATGCAGTGTGAATGGGGTACATGGGTGCAGGTGCGAATGTGAATGAGAATGCAGTTTGAATGGTGTACATGGGTGTGAGTGCGCATGTGAATGAGAATACAGTGTGAATGGTGTACATTGGTGCGAGTACAGATGTGAATGAGAATGCAGTGTGAATGGTGTACATGGGTGTGGGTGCGCGTGTGAATGAGAATACAGTGTGAATGGGGTACATGGGTGTGAGTGCGCATGTGAATGAGAATACAGTGTGAATGGTGTACATTGGTGCGAGTGCACATGTGAATGAGAATGCAGTGTGCGGTGCGCGTGTGAATGAGAATGCAGTGTGAATGGTGTACATGGCTGCAGGTCCGCGTGTGAATGAGAATGCAGTGTGAATGGTGGACATGGGTGCGGGTGCGCATGTGAATGAGACTGCAGTGTGAATGGTGTACATGGATGTGGGTGCGCGTGTGAATGAGAATGCAGTGTGAATGGTGTACATGGGTGTGCATGTGAATGAGAATCCAGTGTGAATGGTGTACATGGGTGTGCATATGAATGAGAATGCAGTGTGAATGGTGTACATGGGTGTGGGTGTGCATGTGAATGAGAATCCAGTGTGAATGGTGTACATGGGTGCGCGTGCGTGTGTGAATGAGAATGCAGTGTGAATGGTGTACATGGGTGTGGGTGTGCATGTGAATGAGAATGCAGTGTGAATGGTGTACATGGTTGTGGGTGTGCGTGTGAATGAGAATGCAGTGTGAATGGGGTACATGGGTGCGCGTGTGAATGAGAATGCAGTGTGAATGGTGTACATGGGTGTGGGTGTGCATGTGAATGAGAATCCAGTGTGAATGGTGTACATGGGTGCGGGTGCGTGTGTGAATGAGAATGCAGTGTGAATGGTGTACATGGGTGTGGGTGTGCATGTGAATGAGAATGCAGTGTGAATGGTGTACATGGTTGTGGGTGTGCGTGTGAATGAGAATGCAGTGTGAATGGGGTACATGGGTGCGCGTGTGAATGAGAATGCAGTGTGAATGGGGTACCTGGGTGCGGGTGCGAATGTGAATGAGAATGCAGTTTAAATGGTGTACATGGGTGCAGGTGCGCGTGGGAATGAGAATGTAGTGTGAATGGTGTACATGGGTGCGGGTGCGCGTGTGAATGAGAATGCAGTATGAATGGTGTACATGGATGCGGGTGCGCATGTGAATGAGAATGCAGTGTGAATGGTGTACATGGGTGCGGTTGCGCTTCTGAATGAGAATCCAGTGTGAATGGTGTACATGGGTGTGAGTGCGCATGTGAATGAGAATACAGTGTGAATGGTGTACATGGGTGCAGGTGCGCGTGTGAATGAGAATGCAGTGTGAATTGTGTACATGGGTGCGCGTGTGAATGAGAATGCAGTGTGAATGGTGTACAAGGGTGCGGGTGCGCGTGTGAATGAGAATGCAGTGTGAATGGTGTACATGGGTGCAGGTGCGCGTGTGAATGAGAATGCAGTGTGAATGGTGTACATGGGTGCGGGTGCGCGTGTGAATGAGAATGCAGTGTGAATGATGTACAAGGGTGCGGGTGCGCGTGTGAATGAGAATGCAGTGTGAATGGTGTACATGGGTGCGGGTGCGCGTGTGAATGAGAATGCAGTATGAATGGTGTACATGGGTACGGGTGCGCGTGTGAATGAGAATGCAGTGTGAATGGTGTACATGGGTGCGGGTGCCCGTGTGAATGAGAATGCAGTGTGAATGGTGTACATGGGTACGAGTGCGCGTGTGAATGAGAATGCAGTGTGAAGGGTGCGCATGTGCATGAGAATGCAGTGTGAATGGTGTACCTGGGTGTGAGTGCGCATGTGAATGAGAATCCAGTGTGAATGGTGTACATGGGTGTGAGTGCACATGTGAATGAGAATACAGTGTGAATGGTGTACATGGGTGCGAGTGCGCATGTGAATGAGAATGCAGTGTGAACGGAGTACATGGGTGAGGGTGCACATCTGAATGAGAATGCAGTGTGAAAGGTGTACATGGGTGTGGGTGCGCATGTGAATGAGAATGCAGTGTGAATGGTGTACATGGGTGCGGGTGCGTGTGTGAATGAGAATGCAGTGTGAATGGTGTACATGGGTGCGAGTGGGCGTGTGAATGAGAATGCAGCGTGAATGGTGTACATGGGTGCGGGTGCGCATGTGAATGAGAATGCAGTGTGATCGGTGTACATGGGTGTGGGTGCGCGTGTGAATGGGAATGCAGTGTGAATGGGGTACATGGGTGCGAGTGCGAATGTGAATGAGAATGCAGTTTGAATGGTGTACATGGGTGTGAGTGCGCATGTGAATGAGAATACAGTGTGAATGGTGTACATTGGTGCGAGTGCACATGTGAATGAGAATGCAGTGTGAATGGTGTACATGGGTGTGGGTGCGCGTGTGAATGAGAATGCAGTGTGAATGGGGTACATGGGTGCGGGTGCGAATGTGAATGAGAATGCAGTTTGAATGGTGTACATGGGTGCGGGTGCGCGTGTGAATGAGAATGCAGTGTGAATGGTGTACATGGGTGCGGGTGCGCGTGTGAATGAGAATGTAGTGTGAATGGTGTACATGGATGCGGGTGCGCGTGTGAATGAGTGTGCAGTGTGAATGGTGTACATGGGTGCGGGTGCGCGCGTGAATGAGAATCCAGTGTGAATGGTGTACATGGGTGTGAGTGCGCATGTGAATGAGAATACAGTGTGAATGGTTTACATTGGTGCGAGTGCACATGTGAATGAGAATGCAGTGTGCGGTGCGCGTGTGAATGAGAATGCAGTGTGAATGGTGTACATGGGTGCAGGTGCGCGTGTGAATGAGAATGCAGTGTGAATGGTGTACATGGGTGAGGGTGCGCGTGTGAATGAGAATGCAGTGTGAATGGTGTACATGGGTGTGGGTGCGCGTGTGAATGAGAATCCAGTGTGAATGATGTACATGGGTGTGAGTGCGCATGTGAATGAGAATACAGTGTGTATGGTGTACATTGGTGCGAGTGCACATGTGAATGAGAATGCAGTGTGCGGAGCGCGTGTGAATGAGAATGCAGTGTGAATGGTGTACATGAGTGCAGGTGTGCGTGTGAATGAGAATGCAGTGTGAATGGTGTACATGGGTGCGAGTGCACATGTGAATGAGAATGCAGTGTGCGGTGCGCGTGTGAATGAGAATGCAGTGTGAATGGTGTACATGGGTGCAGGTGCGCGTGTGAATGAGAATGCAGTGTGAATGGTGTACATGGGTGCGAGTGCACATGTGAATGAGAATGCAGTGTGCGGTGCGCGTGTGAATGAGAATGCAGTGTGAATGGGGTACATGGGTGCGGGTGCGAATGTGAATGAGAATTCAGTTTGAATGGTGTACATGGGTGTGAGTGCGCATATGAATGAGAATACAGTGTGTATGGTGTACATTGGTGCGAGTGCACATGTGAATGAGAATGCAGGCTGCAGAGCGCGTGTGAATGAGAATGCAGTGTGAATGGTGTACATGAGTGCAGGTGCGCGTGTGAATGAGAATGCAGTGTGAATGGTGTACATGGGTGCGAGTGCACATGTGAATGAGAATGCAGTGTGAATGGTGTACATGGGTGCGGGTGCGCGTGTGAATGAGAATGCAGTGTGAATGGTGTACATGGGTGCGGGTGCGCGTGTGAATGAGAATTCAGTGTGAATGGTGTACATGGGTGCGGGTGCGCGTGTGAATGAGAATGCAGTGTAAATGGTGTACATGGATGCGGGTGCGTGTGTGAATGAGAATGCAGTGTGAATGGTGTACATTGGTGAGGGTGCGCATGTGAATGAGAATACAGTGTGAATGGTGTACATTGGTGCGAGTGCACATGAGAATGAGAATGCAGTGTGCAGGGCGTGTGTGCATGAGAATGCAGTGTGAATGGTGTACATGGGGGCAGGTGTGGGTGTGAATGAGAATGCAGTGTGAATGGTGTACATGGGTGCGGGTGCTCGTGTAAATGGGAATGCATGCGAATGGTGTACAAGGGTGCGGGTGCGCGTGTGAATGAGAATGCAGTGTGAATGGTGTACATGGGTGCGGGTGCACGTGTGAATGAGAATGCAGTGTGAATGGTGTACATGGGTGCGGGTGCGCGTGTGAATGAGAATGCAGTGTGAATGGTGTACATGGGTACGAGTGCGCGTGTGAATGAGAATGCAGTGTGAAGGGTGCACATGTGCATGAGAATGCAGTGTGAATGGTGTACATGGGTGTGAGTGCGCATGTGAATGAGAATCCAGTGTGAACGGTGTACATGGGTGAGGGTGCACATCTGAATGAGAATGTAGTGTGAAAGGTGTACATGGGTGTGAGTGCGCATGTGAATGAGAATACAGTGTGAATGGTGTACATTGGTGCGAGTGCACATGTGAATGAGAATGCAGTGTGAATGGTGTACATGGGTGTGGGTGCGCGTGTGAATGAGAATGCAGTGTGAATGGGGTACATGGGTGCGGGTGCGAATGTGAATGAGAATGCAGTTTGAATGGTATACATGGATGCAGGTGCGCGTGTGAATGAGAATGCAGTGTGAATGGTGTACATGGGTGCGGGTGCGCGTGTGAATGAGAATGCAGTGTGAATGGTGTACATGGATGTGGGTGCGCGTGTGAATGAGAATGCAGTGTGAATGGTGTACATGGGTGCGGGTGTGCGTGTGAATGAGAAACCAGTGTGAATGGTGTACATGGGTGTGAGTGCGCATGTGATTGAGAATACAGTGTGAATGGTGTACATTGGTGTGAGTGCACATGTGAATGAGAATGCAGTGTGCAGTGCGCATGTAAATGAGAATGCAGTGTGAATGGTGTACATGGGTGCAGGTGCGCGTGTGAATGAGAATGCACTGTGAATGGTGTACATGGGTGCGGGTGCGCGTGTGAATGAGAATGCAGTGTGAATGGTGTACATGGATGCGGGTGCGTGTGTGAATGAGAATGCAGTGTGAATGGTGTACATGGGTGCGCGTGTGAATGAGAATCCAGTGTGAATGGTGTACATGGGTGTGAGTACGCATGTGAATGAGAATACAGTGTGAATGGTGTACATGGGTGTGAGTGCGCATGCGAATGAGAATACAGTGTGAATGGTGTACATGGGTGCGGGTGCGCGTGTGAATGAGAATGCAGTGTAAATGGTGTACATGGATGCGGGTGCGTGTGTGAATGAGAATGCAGTGTGAATGGTGTACATTGGTGAGGGTGCGCATGTGAATGAGAATACAGTGTGAATGGTGTACATTGGTGCGAGTGCACATGAGAATGAGAATGCAGTGTGCAGGGCGTGTGTGCATGAGAATGCAGTGTGAATGGTGTACATGGGGGCAGGTGTGGGTGTGAATGAGAATGCAGTGTGAATGGTGTACATGGGTGCGGGTGCTCGTGTAAATGGGAATGCATGCGAATGGTGTACAAGGGTGCGGGTGCGCGTGTGAATGAGAATGCAGTGTGAATGGTGTACATGGGTGCGGGTGCACGTGTGAATGAGAATGCAGTGTGAATGGTGTACATGGGTGCGGGTGCGCGTGTGAATGAGAATGCAGTGTGAATGGTGTACATGGGTACGAGTGCGCGTGTGAATGAGAATGCAGTGTGAAGGGTGCACATGTGCATGAGAATGCAGTGTGAATGGTGTACATGGGTGTGAGTGCGCATGTGAATGAGAATCCAGTGTGAACGGTGTACATGAGTGAGGGTGCACATCTGAATGAGAATGTAGTGTGAAAGGTGTACATGGGTGTGAGTGCGCATGTGAATGAGAATACAGTGTGAATGGTGTACATTGGTGCGAGTGCACATGTGAATGAGAATGCAGTGTGAATGGTGTACATGGGTGTGGGTGCGCGTGTGAATGAGAATGCAGTGTGAATGGGGTACATGGGTGCGGGTGCGAATGTGAATGAGAATGCAGTTTGAATGGTATACATGGATGCAGGTGCGCGTGTGAATGAGAATGCAGTGTGAATGGTGTACATGGGTGCGGGTGCGCGTGTGAATGAGAATGCAGTGTGAATGGTGTACATGGATGTGGGTGCGCGTGTGAATGAGAATGCAGTGTGAATGGTGTACATGGGTGCGGGTGTGCGTGTGAATGAGAAACCAGTGTGAATGGTGTACATGGGTGTGAGTGCGCATGTGATTGAGAATACAGTGTGAATGGTGTACATTGGTGTGAGTGCACATGTGAATGAGAATGCAGTGTGCAGTGCGCATGTAAATGAGAATGCAGTGTGAATGGTGTACATGGGTGCAGGTGCGCGTGTGAATGAGAATGCACTGTGAATGGTGTACATGGGTGCGGGTGCGCGTGTGAATGAGAATGCAGTGTGAATGGTGTACATGGATGCGGGTGCGTGTGTGAATGAGAATGCAGTGTGAATGGTGTACATGGGTGCGCGTGTGAATGAGAATCCAGTGTGAATGGTGTACATGGGTGTGAGTGCGCATGTGAATGAGAATACAGTGTGAATGGTGTACATGGGTGTGAGTGCGCATGCGAATGAGAATACAGTGTGAATGGTGTACATTGGTGCGAGTGCACATGTGAATGAGAATGCAGTGTGCAGTGCGCGTGTGAATGAGAATGCAGTGGGAATGGTGTACATGGGTGCAGGTGCGCGTGTGAATGAGAATGCAGTGTGAATGGTGTACATGGGTGCGAGTGCACATGTGAATGAGAATGCATTGTGAATGGTGTACATGGGTGCGGGTGCGCGTGTGAATGAGAATGCAGTGTGAATGGTGAACATGGGTGCGGGTGCGAATGTGAATGAGAATGCAGTGTGAATGGTGTACATGGGTGCGGGTGTGCGTGTGAATGAGAATGCAGTGTGAATGGTGAACATGGGTGCGGGTGCGCATGTGAATGAGAATGCAGTGTGAATGGTGTACATGGGTGCGGGTGTGCGTGTGAATGAGAATGCAGTGTGAATGGTGTACATGGATGCGGGTTCGCGTGTGAATGAGAATGCAGTGTGAATGGTGTACATTGGTGCGGGTGCGCATGTGAATGAGAATACAGTGTGAATGGTGTACATTGGTGCGAGTGCACATGTGAATGAGAATGCAGTGTGCAGTGCGCGTGTGAATGAGAATGCAGTGTGAATGGTGTACCTGGGTGCAGGTGCACGTGTGAATGAGAATGCAGTGTGAATGGTGTACATGGGTGCGGGTGCGTGTGTGAATGAGAATGTAGTGTGAATGGTGTACAAGGGTGCGGGTGCGCGTGTGAATGAGAATGCAGTGTGAATGGTGTACATGGGTGCGGGTGCGCGTGTGAATGAGAATGCAGTGTGAATGGTGTACATGGATGCGGGTGCGCGTGTGAATGAGAATGCAGTGTGAATGGTGTACATGGGTGCGGGTGCGCGTGTGAATGAGAATCCAGTGTGAATGGTGTACATGGGTGTGAGTGCGCATGTGAATGAGAATACAGTGTGAATGGTGTACATTGGTGCAAGTGCACATGTGAATGAGAATGCAGTGTGCGGTGTGCGTGTGAATGAGAATGCAGTGTGAATGGTGTACATATGTGCAGGTGCGTGTGTGAATGAGAATGCAGTGTGAATGGTGTACATGGGTGCGGGTGCGCGTGTGAATGAGAATGCAGTGTGAATGGTGTACATGGATGCGGGTGCGCGTGTGAATGAGAATGCAGTGTGAAGGGTGCACATGTGCATGAGAATGCAGTGTGAATGGTGTACATGGGTGTGAGTGCGCATGTGAATGAGAATCCAGTGTGAACGGTGTACATGGGTGAGGGTGCACATCTGAATGAGAATGTAGTGTGCGGTGCGCGTGTGAATGAGAATGCAGTGTGAATGGTGTACATGGGTGCAGGTGCGCGTGTGAATGAGAATGCAGTGTGAATGGTGTACATGGGTGCGAGTGCACATGTGAATGAGAATGCAGTGTGCGGTGCGCGTGTGAATGAGAATGCAGTGTGAATGGGGTACATGGGTGCGGGTGCGAATGTGAATGAGAATTCAGTTTGAATGGTGTACATGGGTGTGAGTGCGCATATGAATGAGAATACAGTGTGTATGGTGTACATTGGTGCGAGTGCACATGTGAATGAGAATGCAGGCTGCAGAGCGCGTGTGAATGAGAATGCAGTGTGAATGGTGTACATGAGTGCAGGTGCGCGTGTGAATGAGAATGCAGTGTGAATGGTGTACATGGGTGCGAGTGCACATGTGAATGAGAATGCAGTGTGAATGGTGTACATGGGTGCGGGTGCGCGTGTGAATGAGAATGCAGTGTGAATGGTGTACATGGGTGCGGGTGCGCGTGTGAATGAGAATTCAGTGTGAATGGTGTACATGGGTGCGGGTGCGCGTGTGAATGAGAATGCAGTGTAAATGGTGTACATGGATGCGGGTGCGTGTGTGAATGAAAATGCAGTGTGAATGGTGTACATTGGTGAGGGTGCGCATGTGAATGAGAATACAGTGTGAATGGTGTACATTGGTGCGAGTGCACATGAGAATGAGAATGCAGTGTGCAGGGCGTGTGTGCATGAGAATGCAGTGTGAATGGTGTACATGGGGGCAGGTGTGGGTGTGAATGAGAATGCATTGTGAATGGTGTACATGGGTGCGGGTGCTCGTGTAAATGGGAATGCATGCGAATGGTGTACAAGGGTGCGGGTGCGCGTGTGAATGAGAATGCAGTGTGAATGGTGTACATGGGTGCGGGTGCGCGTGTGAATGAGAATGCAGTGTGAATGGTGTACATGGGTGCGGGTGCGCGTGTGAATGAGAATGCAGTGTGAATGGTGTACATGGGTACAAGTGCGCGTGTGAATGAGAATGCAGTGTGAAGGGTGCACATGTGCATGAGAATGCAGTGTGAATGGTGTACATGGGTGTGAGTGCGCATGTGAATGAGAATCCAGTGTGAACGGTGTACATGGGTGAGGGTGCACATCTGAATGAGAATGTAGTGTGAAAGGTGAACATGGGTGCGGGTGCGAATGTGAATGAGAATGCAGTGTGAATGGTGTACATGGGTGCGGGTGTGCGTGTGAATGAGAATGCAGTGTGAATGGTGAACATGGGTGCGGGTGCGCATGTGAATGAGAATGCAGTGTGAATGGTGTACATGGGTGCGGGTGTGCGTGTGAATGAGAATGCAGTGTGAATGGTGTACATGGATGCGGGTTCGCGTGTGAATGAGAATGCAGTGTGAATGGTGTACATGGGTGTGAGTGCGCATGTGAATGAGAATCCAGTGTGAACGGTGTACATGGGTGAGGGTGCACATCTGAATGAGAATGTAGTGTGAAAGGTGTACATGGGTGTGAGTGCGCATGTGAATGAGAATACAGTGTGAATGGTGTACATTGGTGCGAGTGCACATGTGAATGAGAATGCAGTGTGAATGGTGTACATGGGTGTGGGTGCGCGTGTGAATGAGAATGCAGTGTGAATGGGGTACATGGGTGCGGGTGCGAATGTGAATGAGAATGCAGTTTGAATGGTGTACATGGATGCAGGTGCGCGTGTGAATGAGAATGCAGTGTGAATGGTGTACATGGGTGCGGGTGCGCGTGTGAATGAGAATGCAGTGTGAATGGTGTACATGGATGTGGGTGCGCGTGTGAATGAGAATGCAGTGTGAATGGTGTACATGGGTGCGGGTGCGCGTGTGAATGAGAAACCAGTGTGAATGGTGTACATGGGTGTGAGTGCGCATGTGATTGAGAATACAGTGTGAATGGTGTACATTGGTGTGAGTGCACATGTGAATGAGAATGCAGTGTGCAGTGCGCATGTAAATGAGAATGCAGTGTGAATGGTGTACATGGGTGCAGGTGCGCGTGTGAATGAGAATGCACTGTGAATGGTGTACATGGGTGCGGGTGCGCGTGTGAATGAGAATGCAGTGTGAATGGTGTACATGGATGCGGGTGCGTGTGTGAATGAGAATGCAGTGTGAATGGTGTACATGGGTGCGCGTGTGAATGAGAATCCAGTGTGAATGGTGTACATGGGTGTGAGTGCGCATGTGAATGAGAATACAGTGTGAATGGTGTACATGGGTGTGAGTGCGCATGCGAATGAGAATACAGTGTGAATGGTGTACATTGGTGCGAGTGCACATGTGAATGAGAATGCAGTGTGCAGTGCGCGTGTGAATGAGAATGCAGTGGGAATGGTGTACATGGGTGCAGGTGCGCGTGTGAATGAGAATGCAGTGTGAATGGTGTACATGGGTGCGAGTGCACATGTGAATGAGAATGCATTGTGAATGGTGTACATGGGTGCGGGTGCGCGTGTGAATGAGAATGCAGTGTGAATGGTGAACATGGGTGCGGGTGCAAATGTGAATGAGAATGCAGTGTGAATGGTGTACATGGGTGCGGGTGTGCGTGTGAATGAGAATGCAGTGTGAATGGTGAACATGGGTGCGGGTGCGCATGTGAATGAGAATGCAGTGTGAATGGTGTACATGGGTGCGGGTGTGCGTGTGAATGAGAATGCAGTGTGAATGGTGTACATGGATGCGGGTTCGCGTGTGAATGAGAATGCAGTGTGAATGGTGTACATTGGTGCGGGTGCGCATGTGAATGAGAATACAGTGTGAATGGTGTACATTGGTGCGAGTGCACATGTGAATGAGAATGCAGTGTGCAGTGCGCGTGTGAATGAGAATGCAGTGTGAATGGTGTACATGGGTGCAGGTGCACGTGTGAATGAGAATGCAGTGTGAATGGTGTACATGGGTGCGGGTGCGTGTGTGAATGAGAATGCAGTGTGAATGGTGTACAAGGGTGCGGGTGCGCGTGTGAATGAGAATGCAGTGTGAATGGTGTACATGGGTGCGGGTGCGCGTGTGAATGAGAATGCAGTGTGAATGGTGTACATGGATGCGGGTGCGCGTGTGAATGAGAATGCAGTGTGAATGGTGTACATGGGTGCGGGTGCGCGTGTGAATGAGAATCCAGTGTGAATGGTGTACATGGGTGTGAGTGCGCATGTGAATGAGAATACAGTGTGAATGGTGTACATTGGTGCAAGTGCACATGTGAATGAGAATGCAGTGTGCGGTGTGCGTGTGAATGAGAATGCAGTGTGAATGGTGTACATATGTGCAGGTGCGCGTGTGAATGAGAATGCAGTGTGAATGGTGTACATGGGTGCGGGTGCGCGTGTGAATGAGAATGCAGTGTGAATGGTGTACATGGATGCGGGTGCGCGTGTGAATGAGAATGCAGTGTGAATGGTGTACATGGGTGCGCGTGTGAATGAGAATCCAGTGTGAATGGTGTATTTGGGTGTGAGTGCGCATGTGAATGAGAATACAGTGTGAATGGTGTACATTGGTGCGAGTGCACATGTGAATGAGAATGTAGTGTGCGGTGCGCTTGTGAATGCAGTGTGAATGGTGTACATGGGTTCAGGTGCGCGTGTGAATGCGAATGCAGTGTGAATGGTGTACATGGGTGCGGGTGCGCGTGTGAATGAGAATGCAGTGTGAATGGTGTACAAGGGTGCGGGTGCCCGTGTGAATGAGAATGCAGTGTGCAGTGCACGTGTGAATGAGAATGCAGTGTGAATGGTGTACATGGGTGCAGGTGCGCGTGTGAATGAGAATGCAGTGTGAATGGTGTACATGGGTGCGGGTGCGCGTGTGAATGAGAATGCAGTGGGAATGGTGTACATGGGTGCAGGTGCGCGTGTGAATGAGAATGCAGTGTGAATGGTGTACATGGGTGCGGGTGCGCGTGTGAATGAGAATGCAGTGGGAATGGTGTACAAGGGTGCGGGTGCGCGTGTGAATGAGAATGCAGTGTGAATGGTGTACATGGGTGCGGGTGCGCGTGTGAATGAGAATGCAGTGTGAATGGTGTACATGGGTGCGGGTGCGCGTGTGAATGTGAATGCAGTGTGAATGGTGTACATGGGTGCAGGTGTGCGTGTGAATAAGAATTCAGTGTGAATGGTGTACATGGGTGCGGGTGCGCGCGTGAATGAGAATGCAGTGTGAATGGTGTACATGGATACGGGTGCGCGTGTGAATGAGAATCCAGTGTGAATGGTGTACATGGGTGTGAGTGCGCATGCGAATGAGAATACAGTGTGAATGGTGTACATGGGTGCGGGTGCGCGTGTGAATGAGAATGCAGTGTGAATGGTGTACATGGGTGCAGGTGCGCGTGTGAATGAGAATGCAGTGTGAATGGTGTACATGGGTGCGAGTGCACATGTGAATGAGTGCATTGTGAATGGTGTACATGGGTGCGGGTGCGCGTGTGAATGAGAATGCAGTGTGAATGGTGAACATGGGTGCGGGTGCGCATGTGAATGAGAATGCAGTGTGAATGGTGTACATGGGTGCGGGTGTGCGTGTGAATGAGAATGCAGTGTGAATGGTGTACATGGATGCGGGTTCGCGTGTGAATGAGAATGCAGTGTGAATGGTGTACATTGGTGCGGGTGCGCATGTGAATGAGAATACAGTGTGAATGGTGTACATTGGTGCGAGTGCACATGTGAATGAGAATGCAGTGTGCAGTGCGCGTGTGAATGAGAATGCAGTGTGAATGGTGTACATGGGTGCAGGTGCACGTGTGAATGAGAATGCAGTGTGAATGGTGTACATGGGTGCGGGTGCGTGTGTGAATGAGAATGCAGTGTGAATGGTGTACAAGGGTGCGGGTGCGCGTGTGAATGAGAATGCAGTGTGAATGCTGTACATGGGTGCGGGTGCGCGTGTGAATGAGAATGCAGTGTGAATGGTGTACATGGGTGCGGGTGCGCGTGTGAATGAGAATGCAGTGTGAATGGTGTACATGGGTGCGGGTGCGCGTGTGAATGAGAATGCAGTGTGAATGGTGTACATGGGTACGAGTTCGTTTGTGAATGAGAATGCTGTGTGAAGGGTGCGCATGTGCATGAGAATGCAGTGTGAATGGTGTACAACGGTGCGGGTGCACGTGTGAATGAGAAGGCAGTGTGAATGGTGTACATGGGTGCGGGTGCGCATGCGAATGAGAATGCAGTGTGAATGGTGTCCATGGGTGTGAGTGCGCATGTGAATGAGAATACAGTGTGCATGGTGTACATTGGTGCGAGTGCACATGTGAATGAGAATGCAGTGTGAATGGTGTACATGGGTGTGGGGGCGCGTGTGAATGAGAATCCAGAGTGAATGGGGTACATGGCTGTGAGTGCGCATGTGAATGAGAATACAGTGTGAATGGTGTACATTGGTGCGAGTGCACATGTGAATGAGAATGCAGTGTGCGGTGCGCGTGTGAATGAGAATGCAGTGTGAATGGTGTACATGGGTGCAGGTGCGCGTGTGAATGAGAATGCAGTGTGAATGTGTACATGGGTGCGGGTGCGCTTGTGAATGAGAATGCAGTGCGAATGGTGTACATGGATGCGGGTGCGCGTGTTAATGAGAATGCAGTGTGAATGGTGTACATGGGAGCGCGTGTGAATGAGAATCCAGTGGGAATGGTGTACATGGGTGTGAGTGCGCATGTGAATGAGAATACAGTGTGAATGGTGTACATTGGTGCGAGTGCACATGTGAATGAGAATGCAGTGTGCGGTGCGCGTGTGAATGAGAATGCAGTGTGAATGGTGTACATGGGTGCAGGTGCGCATGTGAATGAGAATGCAGTGTGAATGGTGTACATGGGTGCGGGTGCGTGTGTGAATGAGAATGCAGTGTGAATGGTGTACAAGGGTGCGGGTGCGCGTGTGAATTAGAATGCAGTGTGAATGGTGTACATGGGTGCGGGTGCGCGTGTGAATGAGAATGCAGTGTGAATGGTGTACATGGGTGCGGGTGCGCGTGTGAATGAGAATGCAGTGTGAATGGTGTACATGGGTGTGGGTGCGCATTTGAATGAGAATGCAGTGTGAATGGTGCACATGGGTGCGGTTGCGCGTGTGAATGAGAATGCAGTGTAAATGGTGTACATGGGTGTGAGTGCGCATGTGAATGAGAATACAGTGTGAATGGTATACATTGGTGCGAGTGCACATGTGAATGAGAATGCAGTGTGAATGGTGTACATGGATGTGGGTGCGCGTGCGAATGAGAATGCAGTGTGAATGGGGTACATGGGTGCGGGTGCGAATGTGAATGAGAATGCAGTTTGAATGGTGTACATGGGTGCGGGTGCGCGTGTGAATGAGAATGCAGTGTGAATGGTGTACATGGGTGCGGGTGCGCGTGTGAATGGTGTACATGGATGCGGGTGCGCGTCTGAATGAGAATGTAGTGTGAATGGTGTACATGGGTGCGGGTAAGCGTGTGAATGAGAATCCAGTGTGAATGGTGTACATTGGTGCGAGTGCACATGTGAATGAGAATGCAGTGTGCGGTGCGCGTGTGAATGAGAATGCAGTTTGAATGGTGTACATGGGTGCAGGTGCGCGTGTGAATGAGAATGCAGTGTGAATGGTGTACATGGGTGCGGGTGCGCGTGTGAATGAGAATGCAGTGTGAATGGTGTACAAGGGTGCGGGTGCGCGTGTGAATGAGAATGCAGTGTGAATGGTGTGCATGGGTGCGGGTGCGCGTGTGAATGAGTGTGGGTGCGCGTGTGAATGAGAATGCAGCGTGAATGGTGTACATGGGTGCGGGTGCGCGTGTGAATGAGAATGCAGTGTGAATGGTGCAGATTGGTGCGGGTGCGCGTGTGAATGAGAATGCAGTGTGAAGGGTGTGCATGTGCATGAGAATGCAGTGTGAATGGTGTACATGGGTGCGGGTGCGCGTGTGAATGAGAATGCAGTGTGAATGGTGTACATGGATGCGGGTGCGCGTGTGAATGCGAATGCAGTGTGAATGGTGTACATGGGTGCGGGTGCGCGTGTGAATGAGAATCCAGTGTGAATGGTGTACATGGGTGTGAGTGCGCATGTGAATGAGAATACAGTGTGAATGGTGTACATTGGTGCGAGTGCACATGTGAATGAGAATGCAGTGTGCGGTGTGGGGTGAATGAGAATGCAGTGTGAATGGTGTACATGTGTGCAGGTGCGCGTGTGAATGAGAATGCAGTGTGAATGGTGTACATGGGTGCGGGTGCGCGTGTGAATGAGAATGCAGTGTGAATGGTGTACATGGATGCGGGTGCGCGTGTGAATGAGAATGCAGTGTGAATGGTGTACATGGGTGCGCGTGTGAATGAGCATCCAGTGTGAATGGTGTACATGGTTGTGAGTGCGCATGTGAATGAGAATACAGTGTGAATGGTGTACATTGGTGCGAGTGCACATGTGAATGAGAATGCAGTGTGCGGTGCGCGTGTGAATGAGAATGCAGTGTGAATGGTGTACATGGGTGCAGGTGCGCGTGTGAATGAGAATGCAGTGTGAATGGTGTACATGGGTGCGGGTGCGCGTGTGAATGAGAATGCATTGTGAATGGTGTACATGGGTGCGGGTGCGAATGTGAATGAGAATGCAGTTTGAATGGTGTACATGGGTGTGAGTGCGCATGTGAATGAGAATACAGTGTGAATGGTGTACATTGGTGCGAGAGCACATGTGAATGAGAATGCAGTGTAAATGGTGTACATGGGTGTGGGTGCGCGTGTGAATGAGAATGCAGTGTGAATGGGGTACATGGGTGCGGGTGCGAATGTGAATGAGAATGCAGTTTGAATGGTGTACATGGGTGCAGGTGCGCGTGGGAATGAGAATGCAGTGTGAATGGTGTTCATGGGTGCGGGTGCGCGTGTGAATGAGAATGCAGTGTGAATGGTGTACATGGGTGCAGGTGCGCGTGTGAATGAGAATGCAGTGTGAATGGTGTACATGGGTGCGGGTGCGCGCGTGAATGAGAATGCAGTGTGAATGGGGTACATGGGTGCGGGTGCGAATGTGAATGAGAATGCAGTTTGAATGGTGTACATGGGTGCAGGTGCGCGTGTGAATGAGAATGCAGTGTGAATGGTGTACATGGGTGCGGGTGCACGTGTGAATGAGAATGCAGTGTGAATGGTGTACATGGGTGCAGGTGCGCGTGTGAATGAGAATGCAGTGTGAATGGTGTACATGGGTGCGGGTGCGCGCGTGAATGAGAATGCAGTGTGAATGGTGTACATGGAAGCGGGTGCGCGTGTGAATGAGAATGCAGTGTGAATGGTGTACATGGATACGGGTGCGCGTGTGAATGAGAATCCAGTGTGAATGGTGTACATGGGTGCAGGTGCGCGTGTGAATGAGAATGCAGTGTGAATGGTGTACATGGGTGCGAGTGCACATGTGAATGAGAATGCATTGTGAATGGTGTACATGGGTGCGGGTGCGCGTGTGAATGAGAATGCAGTGTGAATGGTGAACATGGGTGCGTGTGCGCATGTGAATGAGAATGCAGTGTGAATGGTGTACATGGGTGCGGGTGTGCGTGTGAATGAGAATGCAGTGTGAATGGTGTACATGGATGCGGGTTCGCGTGTGAATGAGAATGCAGTGTGAATGGTGTACATTGGTGCGGGTGCGCATGTGAATGAGAATACAGTGTGAATGGTTTACATGGGTGCGAGTGCACATGTGAATGAGAATGCATTGTGAATGGTGTACATGGGTGCGGGTGCGCGTGTGAATGAGAATGCAGTGTGCAGTGCGTGTGTGAATGAGAATGCAGTGTGAATGGTGTACATGGGTGCAGGTGCGCGTGTGAATGAGAATGCAGTGTGAATGGTGTACATGGGTGCGAGTGCACATGTGAATGAGAATGCATTGTGAATGGTGTACATGGGTGCGGGTGCGCGTGTGAATGAGAATGCAGTGTGAATGGTGAACATGGGTGCGTGTGCGCATGTGAATGAGAATGCAGTGTGAATGGTGTGCATGGGTGCGGGTGTGCGTGTGAATGAGAATGCAGTGTGAATGGTGTACATGGATGCGGGTTCGCGTGTGAATGAGAATGCAGTGTGAATGGTGTACATTGGTGCGGGTGCGCATGTGAATGAGAATACAGTGTGAATGGTGTACATTGGTGCGAGTGCACATGTGAATGAGAATGCAGTGTGCAGTGCGCGTGTGAATGAGAATGCAGTGTGAATGGTGTACATGGGTGCAGGTGCATGTGTGAATGAGAATGCTTTGTGAATGGTGTACATGGGTGCGGGTGCGCGTGTGAATGAGAATGCAGTGTGAATGGTGTACAGGGGTGCGGGTGTGCGTGTGAATGAGAATGCAGTGTGAATGGTGTACATGGGTGCGGGTGCACGTGTGAATGAGAATGCAGTGTGAATGGTGTACATGGGTGCGGGTGCGCGTGTGAATGAGAATACAGTGTGAATGGTGTACATGGGTGCGGGTGCGTTTGTGAATGAGAATGCAGTGTGAAGGGTGCACATGTGCATGAGAATGCAGTGTGAATGGTGTACAAGGGTGCGGATGCACGTGTGAATGAGAATGCAGTGTGAATGGTGTACATGGGTGCGGGTGCGCGTGTGAATGAGAATGCAGTGTGAATGGTGTACATGGGTGTGAGTGCGCATGTGAATGAGAATACAGTGTGCATGGTGTACATGGGTACGAGTGCGTTTGTGAATGAGAATGCAGTGTGAAGGGTGCACATGTGCATGAGAATGCAGTGTGAATGGTGTACAAGGGTGCGGATGCACGTGTGAATGAGAATGCAGTGTGAATGGTGTACATGGGTGCGGGTGCGCGTGTGAATGAGAATGCAGTGTGAATGGTGTACATGGGTGTGAGTGCGCATGTGAATGAGAATACAGTGTGCATGGTGTACATTGGTGCGAGTGCACATGTGAATGAGAATGCAGTGTGAATGGTGTACATGGGTGTGGGTGCGCGTGTGAATGAGAATCCAGAGTGAATGGGGTACATGGCTGTGAGTGCGCATGTGAATGAGAATACAGTGTGAATGGTGTACATTGGTGCGAGTGCACATGTGAATGAGAATGCAGTGTGCGGTGCGCGTGTGAATGAGAATGCAGTGTGAATGGTGTACATGGGTGCAGGTGCGCGTGTGAATGAGAATGCAGTGTGAATGTGTACATGGGTGCGGGTGCGCTTGTGAATGAGAATGCAGTGCGAATGGTGTACATGGATGCTGGTGCGCCTGTTAATGAGAGTGAGGTGTGAATGGTGTACATGGGAGCGCGTGTGAATGAGAATCCAGTGGGAATGGTGTACATGGGTGTGAGTGTGCATGTGAATGAGAATACAGTGTGAATGGTGTACATTGGTGCGAGTGCACATGTGAATGAGAATGCAGTGTGCGGTGCGTGTGTGAATGAGAATGCAGTGTGAATGGTGTACATGGGTGCAGGTGCGCGTGTGAATGAGAATGCAGTGTGAATGGTGTACATGGGTGCGGGTGCGCGTGTGAATGAGAATGCAGTGTGAATGGTGTACAAGGGTGCGGGTGCGCGTGTGAATTAGAATGCAGTTTGAATGGTGTACATGGGTGCGGGTGCGCATGTGAATGAGAATGCAGTGTGAATGGTGTACATGGGTGCGGGTGCGCGTGTGAATGAGAATGCAGTGTGAATGGTGTACATGGGTGTGGTTGCGCGTTTGAATGAGAATGCAGTGTGAATGGTGCACATGGGTGCGGTTGCGGGTGTGAATGAGAATGCAGTGTGAATGGTGTACATGGGTGTGAGTGCGCATATGAATGAGTATACAGTGTGAATGGTGTACATTGGTGCGAGTGCACATGTGAATGAGAATGCAGTGTGAATGGTGTACATGGATGTGGGTGCGCGTGTGAATGAGAATGCAGTGTGAATGGGGTACATGGGTGCGGGTGCGAATGTGAATGAGAATGCAATTTGAATGGTGTACATGGGTGCGGGTGCGCGTGTGAATGAGAATGCAGTGTGAATGGTGTACATGGGTGCGGGTGCGCGTGTGAATGGTGTACAGGGATGCGGGTGCGCGTCTGAATGAGAATGTAGTGTGAATGGTTTACATTGGTGCGGGTAAGCGTGTGAATGAGAATCCAGTGTGAATGGTGTACATGGGTGTGAGTGCGCATGTGAATGAGAATACAGTGTGAATGGTGTACATTGGTGCGAGTGCACATGTGAATGAGAATGCAGTGTGCGGTGCGCGTGTGAATGAGAATGCAGTGTGAATGGTGTACATGGGTGCAGGTGTGCTTGTGAATGAGAATGCAGTGTGAATGGTGTACATGGGTGCGGGTGCGCGTGTGAATGAGAATGCAGTGTGAATGGTGTACAAGGGTGTGGGTGCGGGTGTGAATGATAATGCAGTGTGAATGGTGTACATGGGTGCGGGTGCGCGTGTGAATGAGTGTGGGTGCGCGTGTGAATGAGAATGCAGTGTGAATGGTGTACATGGGTGCGGGTGCGCGTGTGAATGAGAATGCAGTGTGAATGGTGTACATGGGTGCGGGTGCGCGTGTGAATGAGAATGCAGTGTGAATGGTGTACAAGGGTGTGGGTGCGGGTGTGAATGATAATGCAGTGTGAATGGTGTACATGGGTGCGGGTGCGCGTGTGAATGAGTGTGGGTGCGCGTGTGAATGAGAATGCAGTGTGAATGGTGCACATTGGTGCGGGTGCACGTGTGAATGAGAATGCAGTGTGAAGGGTGCGCATGTGCATGAGAATCCAGTGTGAATGGTGTACATGGGTGTGAGTGCACATATGAATGAGAATACAGTGTGAATGGTGTACATGGGTGCGAGTGCGCATGTGAATGAGAATGCAGTGTGAAAGGTGTACATGGGAGAGGGTGCACATCTGAATGAGAATGCAGTGTGAAAGGTGTACATGGGTGTGGGTGCGCATGTGAATGAGAATGCAGTGTGAATGGTGTACATGGGTGCGGGTGCGCGTGTGAATGAGAATGCAGTGTGAATGGTGTACATGGGTGCGAGTGTGCGTGTGAATGAGAATGCAGTGTGAATGGTGTACATGGGTGCGGGTGCGCATGTGAATGAGTAGGCAAAGTGAATGGTGTACATGGGTGCGCGTGTGAATGAGAATGCAGTGTGAATGGTGTACATGGGTGCGGGTGCACGTGTGAATGAGAATGCAGTGTGAATGGTGTACATGGGTGCGAGTGCGCGTGTGAATGAGAATGCAGTGTGAATGGTGTACATGGGTGCGGGTGCGCATGTGAATGAGTAGGCAAAGCGAATGGTGTACATGGGTGTGGGTGTGCATGTGAATGAGAATGCAGTGTGAATGGTGTACAAGGGTGCGGGTGCGCGTGTGAATTAGAATGCAGTGTGAATGGTGTACATGGGTGCGGGTGCGCATGTGAATGAGAATGCAGTGTGAATGGTGTACATGGGTGCGGGTGCGCGTGTGAATGAGAATGCAGTGTGAATGGTGTACATGGGTGTGGTTGCGCGTTTGAATGAGAATGCAGTGTGAATGGTGCACATGGGTGCGGTTGCGCGTGTGAATGAGAATGCAGTGTGAATGGTGAACATGGGTGTGAGTGCGCATGTGAATGAGTATACAGTGTGAATGGTGTACATTGGTGCGAGTGCACATGTGAATGAGAATGCAGTGTGAATGGTGTACATGGATGTGGGTGCGCGTGTGAATGAGAATGCAGTGTGAATGGGGTACATGGGTGCGGGTGCGAATGTGAATGAGAATGCAGTTTGAATGGTGTACATGGGTGCGGGTGCGCGTGTGAATGAGAATGCAGTGTGAATGGTGTACATGGGTGCGGGTGCGCGTGTGAATGGTGTACATGGATGCGGGTGCGCGTCTGAATGAGAATGTAGTGTGAATGGTTTACATTGGTGCGGGTAAGCGTGTGAATGAGAATCCAGTGTGAATGGTGTACATGGGTGTGAGTGCGCATGTGAATGAGAATACAGTGTGAATGGTGTACATTGGTGCGAGTGCACATGTGAATGAGAATGCAGTGTGCGGTGCGCGTGTGAATGAGAATGCAGTGTGAATGGTGTACATGGGTGCAGGTGTGCGTGTGAATGAGAATGCAGTGTGAATGGTGTACATGGGTGCGGGTGCGCGTGTGAATGAGAATGCAGTGTGAATGGTGTACAAGGGTGTGGGTGCGGGTGTGAATGATAATGCAGTGTGAATGGTGTACATGGGTGCGGGTGCGCGTGTGAATGAGTGTGGGTGCGCGTGTGAATGAGAATGCAGTGTGAATGGTGTACATGGGTGCGGGTGCGCGTGTGAATGAGAATGCAGTGTGAATGGTGCACATTGGTGCGGTTGCACGTGTGAATGAGAATGCAGTGTGAAGGGTGCGCATGTGCATGAGAATCCAGTGTGAATGGTGTACATGGGTGTGAGTGCACATATGAATGAGAATACAGTGTGAATGGTGTACATGGGTGCGAGTGCGCATGTGAATGAGAATGCAGTGTGAAAGGTGTACATGGGAGAGGGTGCACATCTGAATGAGAATGCAGTGTGAAAGGTGTACATGGGTGTGGGTGCGCATGTGAATGAGAATGCAGTGTGAATGGTGTACATGGGTGCGGGTGCGTGTGTGAATGAGAATGCAGTGTGAATGGTGTACATGGGTGCGAGTGCGCGTGTGAATGAGAAGGCAAAGTGAATGGTGTACATGGGTGCGCGTGTGAATGAGAATGCAGTGTGAATGGTGTACATGGGTGCGGGTGCGCGTGTGAATGAGAATGCAGTGTGAATGGTGTACATGGGTGCGGGTGCGCATGTGAATGAGTAGGCAAAGCGAATGGTGTACATGGGTGTGGGTGTGCATGTGAATGAGAATGCAGTGTGAATGGTGTACATGGGTGCGGGTGCGCGTCTGAATGAGAATGCAGTGTGAATGGTGTACATGGGTGCGAGTGCGCGTGTGAATGAGAATGCAGTGTGAATGGTGTACATGGGTGCGGGTGCGCATGTGAATGAGTAGGCAAAGCGAATGGTGTACATGGGTGTGGGTGTGCATGTGAATGAGAATGCAGTGTGAATGGTGTACATGGGTGCGAGTGCGCGTGTGAAGGAGAATTCAGTGTGAATGGTGCACATGGGTGCAAGTGCGCATGTGAATGAGAATGCAGTATGAATGGTGTACATGGGTGTGGGTGCGCGTGTGAATGAGAATGCAGTGTGAATGGTGTACATGGGTGCAGGTGCGCATGTGAATGAGTAGGCAAAGTGAATGGTGTACATGGGTGCGGGTCCGCGTGTGAATGAGAATGCAGTGTGAATGGTGTACGCGGGTGCGGGTGCGCGTGTGATTGAGAATGCAGTGTGAATGGTGTACATGGGTGCGAGTGCGCATGTGAATGAGAATGCAGTGTGAATGGTGTACATGGCTGCGGGTGCGCGTGTGAATGAGAATGCAGTGTGAATGGTGTACATGGGTGCGAGTGCGCGTGTGAATGAGAATGCAGTGTGAATGGTGTACATGGGTGCGGGTGCGCCTGTGAATGAGTAGGCAAAGTGAATGGTGTACATAGGTGTGGGTGTGCATGTGAATGAGAATGCAGTGTGAATGGTGTACATGGGTGTGGTGCGCATGTGAATGAGAATACAGGGTGATTGGTGTACATGGGTGCGAGTGCGCGTGTGAATGAGAATGCAGGGTGATTGGTGTACATGGGTGCGAGTGCGCGTGTGAATGAGAATGCAGTGTGAATGGTGTACAAGGGTGCGGGTGCGCGTGTGAATGAGAATGCAGTGTGAATGGTGTACATGGGTGCGAGTGCACATGTGAATGAGAATGCAGTGTGCGGTGCGCGTGTGAATGAGAATGCAGTGTGAATGGTGTACATGGGTGCGAGTGTGCGTGTGAATGAGAATGCAGTGTGAATGGTGTACAAGGGTGCGGGTGCGCGTGTGAATGAGAATCCAGTGTGAATGGTGTACATTGGTGCGAGTGCACATGTGAATGAGAATGCAGTGTGCGGTGCGCGTGTGAATGAGAATGCAGTGTGCGGTGCGCATGTGAATGAGAATGCAGTGTGAATGGTGTACATGGGTGCGGGTGCGCGTGTGAATGAGAATGCAGTGTGAATGGTGCACATTGGTGCGGTTGCACGTGTGAATGAGAATGCAGTGTGAAGGGTGCGCATGTGCATGAGAATCCAGTGTGAATGGTGTACATGGATGCGGGTTCGCGTGTGAATGAGAATGCAGTGTGAATGGTGTACATTGGTGCGGGTGCGCATGTGAATGAGAATACAGTGTGAATGGTGTACATGGGTGCGAGTGCACATGTGAATGAGAATGCATTGTGAATGGTGTACATGGGTGCGGGTGCGCGTGTGAATGAGAATGCAGTGTGCAGTGCGTGTGTGAATGAGAATGCAGTGTGAATGGTGTACATGGGTGCAGGTGCGCGTGTGAATGAGAATGCAGTGTGAATGGTGTACATGGGTGCGAGTGCACATGTGAATGAGAATGCATTGTGAATGGTGTACATGGGTGCGGGTGCGCGTGTGAATGAGAATGCAGTGTGAATGGTGAACATGGGTGCGTGTGCGCATGTGAATGAGAATGCAGTGTGAATGGTGTACATGGGTGCGGGTGTGCGTGTGAATGAGAATGCAGTGTGAATGGTGTACATGGATGCGGGTTCGCGTGTGAATGAGAATGCAGTGTGAATGGTGTACATTGGTGCGGGTGCGCATGTGAATGAGAATACAGTGTGAATGGTGTACATTGGTGCGAGTGCACATGTGAATGAGAATGCAGTGTGCAGTGCGCGTGTGAATGAGAATGCAGTGTGAATGGTGTACATGGGTGCAGGTGCATGTGTGAATGAGAATGCTTTGTGAATGGTGTACATGGGTGCGGGTGCGCGTGTGAATGAGAATGCAGTGTGAATGGTGTACAGGGGTGCGGGTGTGCGTGTGAATGAGAATGCAGTGTGAATGGTGTACATGGGTGCGGGTGCACGTGTGAATGAGAATGCAGTGTGAATGGTGTACATGGGTGCGGGTGGGCGTGTGAATGAGAATACAGTGTGAATGGTGTACATGGGTGCGGGTGCGTTTGTGAATGAGAATGCAGTGTGAAGGGTGCACATGTGCATGAGAATGCAGTGTGAATGGTGTACAAGGGTGCGGATGCACGTGTGAATGAGAATGCAGTGTGAATGGTGTACATGGGTGCGGGTGCGCGTGTGAATGAGAATGCAGTGTGAATGGTGTACATGGGTGTGAGTGCGCATGTGAATGAGAATACAGTGTGCATGGTGTACATGGGTACGAGTGCGTTTGTGAATGAGAATGCAGTGTGAAGGGTGCACATGTGCATGAGAATGCAGTGTGAATGGTGTACAAGGGTGCGGATGCACGTGTGAATGAGAATGCAGTGTGAATGGTGTACATGGGTGCGGGTGCGCGTGTGAATGAGAATGCAGTGTGAATGGTGTACATGGGTGTGAGTGCGCATGTGAATGAGAATACAGTGTGCATGGTGTACATTGGTGCGAGTGCACATGTGAATGAGAATGCAGTGTGAATGGTGTACATGGGTGTGGGTGCGCGTGTGAATGAGAATCCAGAGTGAATGGGGTACATGGCTGTGAGTGCGCATGTGAATGAGAATACAGTGTGAATGGTGTACATTGGTGCGAGTGCACATGTGAATGAGAATGCAGTGTGCGGTGCGCGTGTGAATGAGAATGCAGTGTGAATGGTGTACATGGGTGCAGGTGCGCGTGTGAATGAGAATGCAGTGTGAATGTGTACATGGGTGCGGGTGCGCTTGTGAATGAGAATGCAGTGCGAATGGTGTACATGGATGCGGGTGCGCCTGTTAATGAGAGTGCAGTGTGAATGGTGTACATGGGAGCGCGTGTGAATGAGAATCCAGTGGGAATGGTGTACATGGGTGTGAGTGTGCATGTGAATGAGAATACAGTGTGAATGGTGTACATTGGTGCGAGTGCACATGTGAATGAGAATGCAGTGTGCGGTGCGTGTGTGAATGAGAATGCAGTGTGAATGGTGTACATGGGTGCAGGTGCGCGTGTGAATGAGAATGCAGTGTGAATGGTGTACATGGGTGCGGGTGCGCGTGTGAATGAGAATGCAGTGTGAATGGTGTACAAGGGTGCGGGTGCGCGTGTGAATTAGAATGCAGTTTGAATGGTGTACATGGGTGCGGGTGCGCATGTGAATGAGAATGCAGTGTGAATGGTGTACATGGGTGCGGGTGCGCGTGTGAATGAGAATGCAGTGTGAATGGTGTACATGGGTGTGGTTGCGCGTTTGAATGAGAATGCAGTGTGAATGGTGCACATGGGTGCGGTTGCGGGTGTGAATGAGAATGCAGTGTGAATGGTGTACATGGGTGTGAGTGCGCATATGAATGAGTATACAGTGTGAATGGTGTACATTGGTGCGAGTGCACATGTGAATGAGAATGCAGTGTGAATGGTGTACATGGATGTGGGTGCACGTGTGAATGAGAATGCAGTGTGAATGGGGTACATGGGTGCGGGTGCGAATGTGAATGAGAATGCAATTTGAATGGTGTACATGGGTGCGGGTGCGCGTGTGAATGAGAATGCAGTGTGAATGGTGTACATGGGTGCGGGTGCGCGTGTGAATGGTGTACAGGGATGCGGGTGCGCGTCTGAATGAGAATGTAGTGTGAATGGTTTACATTGGTGCGGGTAAGCGTGTGAATGAGAATCCAGTGTGAATGGTGTACATGGGTGTGAGTGCGCATGTGAATGAGAATACAGTGTGAATGGTGTACATTGGTGCGAGTGCACATGTGAATGAGAATGCAGTGTGCGGTGCGCGTGTGAATGAGAATGCAGTGTGAATGGTGTACATGGGTGCAGGTGTGCGTGTGAATGAGAATGCAGTGTGAATGGTGTACATGGGTGCGGGTGCGCGTGTGAATGAGAATGCAGTGTGAATGGTGTACAAGGGTGTGGGTGCGGGTGTGAATGATAATGCAGTGTGAATGGTGTACATGGGTGCGGGTGCGCGTGTGAATGAGTGTGGGTGCGCGTGTGAATGAGAATGCAGTGTGAATGGTGTACATGGGTGCGGGTGCGCGTGTGAATGAGAATGCAGTGTGAATGGTGCACATTGGTGCGGGTGCACGTGTGAATGAGAATGCAGTGTGAAGGGTGCGCATGTGCATGAGAATCCAGTGTGAATGGTGTACATGGGTGTGAGTGCACATATGAATGAGAATACAGTGTGAATGGTGTACATGGGTGCGAGTGCGCATGTGAATGAGAATGCAGTGTGAAAGGTGTACATGGGAGAGGGTGCACATCTGAATGAGAATGCAGTGTGAAAGGTGTACATGGGTGTGGGTGCGCATGTGAATGAGAATGCAGTGTGAATGGTGTACATGGGTGCGGGTGTGCGTGTGAATGAGAATGCAGTGTGAATGGTGTACATGGGTGCGAGTGTGCGTGTGAATGAGAATGCAGTGTGAATGGTGTACATGGGTGCGGGTGCGCATGTGAATGAGTAGGCAAAGTGAATGGTGTACATGGGTGCGCGTGTGAATGAGAATGCAGTGTGAATGGTGTACATGGGTGCGGGTGCGCGTGTGAATGAGAATGCAGTGTGAATGGTGTACATGGGTGCGAGTGCGCGTGTGAATGAGAATGCAGTGTGAATGGTGTACATGGGTGCGGGTGCGCATGTGAATGAGTAGGCAAAGCGAATGGTGTACATGGGTGTGGGTGTGCATGTGAATGAGAATGCAGTGTGAATGGTGTACAAGGGTGCGGGTGCGCGTGTGAATTAGAATGCAGTGTGAATGGTGTACATGGGTGCGGGTGCGCATGTGAATGAGAATGCAGTGTGAATGGTGTACATGGGTGCGGGTGCGCGTGTGAATGAGAATGCAGTGTGAATGGTGTACATGGGTGTGGTTGCGCGTTTGAATGAGAATGCAGTGTGAATGGTGCACATGGGTGCGGTTGCGCGTGTGAATGAGAATGCAGTGTGAATGGTGAACATGGGTGTGAGTGCGCATGTGAATGAGTATACAGTGTGAATGGTGTACATTGGTGCGAGTGCACATGTGAATGAGAATGCAGTGTGAATGGTGTACATGGATGTGGGTGCGCGTGTGAATGAGAATGCAGTGTGAATGGGGTACATGGGTGCGGGTGCGAATGTGAATGAGAATGCAGTTTGAATGGTGTACATGGGTGCGGGTGCGCGTGTGAATGAGAATGCAGTGTGAATGGTGTACATGGGTGCGGGTGCGCGTGTGAATGGTGTACATGGATGCGGGTGCGCGTCTGAATGAGAATGTAGTGTGAATGGTTTACATTGGTGCGGGTAAGCGTGTGAATGAGAATCCAGTGTGAATGGTGTACATGGGTGTGAGTGCGCATGTGAATGAGAATACAGTGTGAATGGTGTACATTGGTGCGAGTGCACATGTGAATGAGAATGCAGTGTGCGGTGCGCGTGTGAATGAGAATGCAGTGTGAATGGTGTACATGGGTGCAGGTGTGCGTGTGAATGAGAATGCAGTGTGAATGGTGTACATGGGTGCGGGTGCGCGTGTGAATGAGAATGCAGTGTGAATGGTGTACAAGGGTGTGGGTGCGGGTGTGAATGATAATGCAGTGTGAATGGTGTACATGGGTGCGGGTGCGCGTGTGAATGAGTGTGGGTGCGCGTGTGAATGAGAATGCAGTGTGAATGGTGTACATGGGTGCGGGTGCGCGTGTGAATGAGAATGCAGTGTGAATGGTGCACATTGGTGCGGTTGCACGTGTGAATGAGAATGCAGTGTGAAGGGTGCGCATGTGCATGAGAATCCAGTGTGAATGGTGTACATGGGTGTGAGTGCACATATGAATGAGAATACAGTGTGAATGGTGTACATGGGTGCGAGTGCGCATGTGAATGAGAATGCAGTGTGAAAGGTGTACATGGGAGAGGGTGCACATCTGAATGAGAATGCAGTATGAAAGGTGTACATGGGTGTGGGTGCGCATGTGAATGAGAATGCAGTGTGAATGGTGTACATGGGTGCGGGTGCGTGTGTGAATGAGAATGCAGTGTGAATGGTGTACATGGGTGCGAGTGCGCGTGTGAATGAGAAGGCAAAGTGAATGGTGTACATGGGTGCGCGTGTGAATAAGAATGCAGTGTGAATGGTGTACATGGGTGCGGGTGCGCGTGTGAATGAGAATGCAGTGTGAATGGTGTACATGGGTGCGGGTGCGCATGTGAATGAGTAGGCAAAGCGAATGGTGTACATGGGTGTGGGTGTGCATGTGAATGAGAATGCAGTGTGAATGGTGTACATGGGTGCGGGTGCGCGTCTGAATGAGAATGCAGTGTGAATGGTGTACATGGGTGCGAGTGCGCGTGTGAATGAGAATGCAGTGTGAATGGTGTACATGGGTGCGGGTGCGCATGTGAATGAGTAGGCAAAGCGAATGGTGTACATGGGTGTGGGTGTGCATGTGAATGAGAATGCAGTGTGAATGGTGTACATGGGTGCGAGTGCGCGTGTGAAGGAGAATTCAGTGTGAATGGTGCACATGGGTGCAAGTGCGCATGTGAATGAGAATGCAGTATGAATGGTGTACATGGGTGTGGGTGCGCGTGTGAATGAGAATGCAGTGTGAATGGTGTACATGGGTGCAGGTGCGCATGTGAATGAGTAGGCAAAGTGAATGGTGTACATGGGTGCGGGTCCGCGTGTGAATGAGAATGCAGTGTGAATGGTGTACGCGGGTGCGGGTGCGCGTGTGATTGAGAATGCAGTGTGAATGGTGTACATGGGTGCGAGTGCGCATGTGAATGAGAATGCAGTGTGAATGGTGTACATGGCTGCGGGTGCGCGTGTGAATGAGAATGCAGTGTGAATGGTGTACATGGGTGCGAGTGCGCGTGTGAATGAGAATGCAGTGTGAATGGTGTACATGGGTGCGGGTGCGCCTGTGAATGAGTAGGCAAAGTGAATGGTGTACATAGGTGTGGGTGTGCATGTGAATGAGAATGCAGTGTGAATGGTGTACATGGGTGTGGTGCGCATGTGAATGAGAATACAGGGTGATTGGTGTACATGGGTGTGAGTGCGCGTGTGAATGAGAATGCAGGGTGATTGGTGTACATGGGTGCGAGTGCGCGTGTGAATGAGAATGCAGTGTGAATGGTGTACAAGGGTGCGGGTGCGCGTGTGAATGAGAATGCAGTGTGAATGGTGTACATGGGTGCGAGTGCACATGTGAATGAGAATGCAGTGTGCGGTGCGCGTGTGAATGAGAATGCAGTGTGAATGGTGTACATGGGTGCGAGTGTGCGTGTGAATGAGAATGCAGTGTGAATGGTGTACAAGGGTGCGGGTGCGCGTGTGAATGAGAATCCAGTGTGAATGGTGTACATTGGTGCGAGTGCACATGTGAATGAGAATGCAGTGTGCGGTGCGCGTGTGAATGAGAATGCAGTGTGCGGTGCGCATGTGAATGAGAATGCAGTGTGAATGGTGTACATGGGTGCGGGTGCGCGTGTGAATGAGAATGCAGTGTGAATGGTGCACATTGGTGCGGTTGCACGTGTGAATGAGAATGCAGTGTGAAGGGTGCGCATGTGCATGAGAATCCAGTGTGAATGGTGTACATGGGTGTGAGTGCACATATGAATGAGAATACAGTGTGAATGGTGTACATGGGTGCGAGTGCGCATGTGAATGAGAATGCAGTGTGAAAGGTGTACATGGGAGAGGGTGCACATCTGAATGAGAATGCAGTGTGAAAGGTGTACATGGGTGTGGGTGCGCATGTGAATGAGAATGCAGTGTGAATGGTGTACATGGGTGCGGGTGCGTGTGTGAATGAGAATGCAGTGTGAATGGTGTACATGGGTGCGAGTGCGCGTGTGAATGAGAAGGCAAAGTGAATGGTGTACATGGGTGCGCGTGTGAATGAGAATGCAGTGTGAATGGTGTACATGGGTGCGGGTGCGCGTGTGAATGAGAATGCAGTGTGAATGGTGTACATGGGTGCGGGTGCGCATGTGAATGAGTAGGCAAAGCGAATGGTGTACATGGGTGTGGGTGTGCATGTGAATGAGAATGCAGTGTGAATGGTGTACATGGGTGCGGGTGCGCGTGTGAATGAGAATGCAGTGTGAATGGTGTACATGGGTGCGAGTGCGCGTGTGAATGAGAATGCAGTGTGAATGGTGTACATGGGTGCGGGTGCGCATGTGAATGAGTAGGCAAAGCGAATGGTGTACATGGGTGTGGGTGTGCATGTGAATGAGAATGCAGTGTGAATGGTGTACATGGGTGCGAGTGCGCGTGTGAATGAGAATTCAGTGTGAATGGTGCACATGGGTGCAAGTGCGCATGTGAATGAGAATGCAGTATGAATGGTGTACATCGGTGTGGGTGCGCGTGTGAATGAGAATGCAGTGTGAATGGTGTACATGGGTGCAGGTGCGCATGTGAATGAGTAGGCAAAGTGAATGGTGTACATGGGTGCGGGTCCGCGTGTGAATGAGAATGCAGTGTGAATGGTGTACATGGGTGCGGGTGCGGGTGCGCGTGTGATTGAGAATGCAGTGTGAATGGTGTACATGGGTGCGAGTGCGCATGTGAATGAGAATGCAGTGTGAATGGTGTACATGGCTGCGGGTGCGCGTGTGAATGAGAATGCAGTGTGAATGGTGTACATGGGTGCGAGTGCGCGTGTGAATGAGAATGCAGTGTGAATGGTGTACATGGGTGCGGGTGCGCCTGTGAATGAGTAGGCAAAGTGAATGGTGTACATAGGTGTGGGTGTGCATGTGAATGAGAATGCAGTGTGAATGGTGTACATGGGTGTGGTGCGCATGTGAATGAGAATACAGGGTGATTGGTGTACATGGGTGCGAGTGCGCGTGTGAATGAGAATGCAGGGTGATTGGTGTACATGGGTGCGAGTGCGCGTGTGAATGAGAATGCAGTGTGAATGGTGTACAAGGGTGCGGGTGCGCTTGTGAATGAGAATGCAGTGTGAATGGTGTACATGGGTGCGAGTGCACATGTGAATGAGAATGCAGTGTGCGGTGCGCGTGTGAATGAGAATGCAGTGTGAATGGTGTACATGGGTGCGAGTGTGCGTGTGAATGAGAATGCAGTGTGAATGGTGTACAAGGGTGCGGGTGCGCGTGTGAATGAGAATCCAGTGTGAATGGTGTACATTGGTGCGAGTGCACATGTGAATGAGAATGCAGTGTGCGGTGCGCGTGTGAATGAGAATGCAGTGTGCGGTGCGCATGTGAATGAGAATGCAGTGTGAATGGTGTACATGGGTGCGAGTGCGCGTGTGAATGAGAATGCAGTGTGAATGGTGTACAAGGGTGCGGGTGCACGTGTGAATGAGAATCCAGTGTGAATGGTGTACATTGGTGCGAGTGCACATGTGAATGAGAATGCAGTGTGCGGTGCGCGTGTGAATGAGAATGCAGTGTGAATGGTGTACATGGGTGCGCGTGTGAATGAGAATGCAGTGTGAATGGTGTACATGGGTGCGGGTGCGCGTGTGAATGAGAATGCAGTGTGAATGGTGTACATGGATGCGAGTGCGCGTGTGAATGAGAATGCAGTGTGAATGGTGTACATGGGTGCGGGTGCGCGTGTGAATGAGAATGCAGTGTGAATGGTGTACATGGATGCGGGTGCGCGTGTGAATGAGAATGCAGTGTGAATGGTGTACATGGGTGCGAGTGCGCATGTGAATGAGAATGCAGTGTGAATAGTTTACATGGGTGCGGGTGCGCGTGTGAATGAGAATGCAGTGTGAATGGTGTACATGGGTGCAAGTGCGCGTGTGAATGAGAATGCAGAGTGAATGGTGTACATGGGTGCGAGTGCGCATGTGAATGAGTAGGCAAAGTGAATGGTGTACATGGGTGTGGGTGTGCATGTGAATGAGAATGCCGTTTGAATGGTGTACATGGGTGTGGTGCGCATGTGAATGAGAATACAGGGTGAATGGTGTACATGGGTGCGAGTGCGCGTGTGAATGAGAATGCAGTGTGAATGGTGTACATGGGTGCGAGTGCACATGTGAATGAGAATGCAGTGTGCGGTGCGCGTGTGAATGAGAATGCAGTGTGAATGGTGTACATGGGTGCGAGTGCGCGTGTGAATGAGAATGCAGTGTGAATGGTGTCCAAGGGCGCGGGTGTGCGTGTGAATGAGAATCCAGTGTGAATGGTGTACATTGGAGGGAGTGCACATGTGAATGAGAATGCAGTGTGCGGTGCGCGTGTGAATGAGAATGCAGTGTGAATGGTGTACATGGGTGCGAGTGCGCGTGTGAATGAGAATGCAGTGTGAATGGTGCACATGGGTGCAAGTGCGCATGTGAATGAGTATGCAGTGTGAACGGTGTACATGGGTGTGGGTGCGCATGTGAATGAGAATGCAGTGTGAATGGTGTACATGGATGCGGGTGCTCGTGTGAATGAGAATGCAGTGTGAATGGTGTACATGGGTGCAAGTGCGCGTGTGAATGAGAATGCAGTGTGAATGGTGTACATGGGTGCGTGCGGGTGCGCATGTGAATGAATATGCAGTGTGAATTGTGTACATGGGTGCGGGTGCGCGTGTGAATGAGAATGCAGTGTGAATGGTGTACATGGATGCGGGTGCGTGTGTGAATTAGAATGCAGTGTGAATGGTGTGCATGGGTGCGCGTGTGAATGAGAATGCAGTGTGAATGGTGTGCATGGGTGTGGTGCACATGTGAATGAGTATGCAGTGTGAATGGTGTACATGGGTGCGGGTGCGCGTGTGAATGAGAATGCAGTGTGAATGGTGTACATGGGTGCGAGTGCGCGTGTGAATGAGAATGCAGTGTGAATGGTGTACATGGGTGCGGGTGAGCGTGTGAATTAGAATGCACTGTGAATGGTGTACATGGGTGCGCATGTGTATGCAGTGTGAATGGTGTACATGGGTGCGGGTGCGCGTGTGAATGAGAATGCAGTGTGAATGGTGTACATGGGTGCGAGTGTGCGTGTGAATGAGAATGCAGTGTGAATGGTGTACATGGGTGCGGGTGCGCGTGTGAATGAGAATGCAGTGTGAATGGTGTACATGGGTGCGAGTGCGCGTGTGAATGAGAATGCAGTGTGAATGGTGTACATGGGTGCAAGTGCGCGTGTGAATGAGAATGCAGTGTGAATGGTGTACATGGGTGCGGGTGCGCGTGTGAATGAGAATGCAGTGTGAATGGTGTACATGGATGCGGGTGCGCGTGTGAATTAGAATGCACTGTGAATGGTGTACATGGGTGCGCATGTGTATGCAGTGTGAATGGTGTACATGGGTGCGGGTGCACGTGTGAATGAGAATGCAGTGTGAATGGTGTACATGGGTGCGGGTGCGCGTGTGAATGAGAATGCAGTGTGAATGGTGTACATGGGTGCGGGTGCGCGTGTGAATGAGAATGCAGTGTGAATGGTGTACATGGGTGCGGGTGCGCGTGTGAATGAGAATGCAGTGTGAATGGTGTACATGGATGCGGATGCGCGTGTGAATTAGAATGCAGTGTGAATGGTGTACATGGGTGCGCGTGTGAATGAGAATGCAGTGTGAATGGTGTACATGGATGCGGGTGCGCATGTGAATGAGAATGCAGTGTGAATGGTGTACATGGGTGCGTGCGAGAGCGCATGTGAATGAGTATGCAATGTGAATTTTCTGGGTTCTCCTGTGAATGACTTAAGCTGCATGAGTTTGTGTGCGGGTTCGTGTGTGTGTGTGTGCGTGAGTGTGCATTGACCAGGAAGGTCGGGGGGGTGCACCCAAAATCTCGCAGTGTGAGGAGCCCCGTGCAGCGCCCATCATGGCGCTGCCAAACATAATGAGAGATATAACTAATATAAGAAGCTCACTTTCAATATCCGATGCGATTCGTCTTCATTAGAAATGGGCGCGTCGCTAGATGGCGCTTCCAGGGAAACATGGCGCAATCTGTCTGCCACCAGGTCCCAAGAAGAGAAGATCGGTGGCGGAAGCGCGAGGCTGGAGCTAATTAGCATTACCCACGGCCCAATGATTATACACACTCATTTGGAGAAATAATTAAAATAACCTAATTAGCATATTAGTAGGGCCAAATACCCCGCCTGCCCCCGCTATTTTGTAATCGTTTGTAACTAGTGGGCGAATGGTTATTCGCCGGAAACTACGGTTTTTCAAAAAAGGGGAGCGCATAGGCCCATAGTGGGAGACCCGAGGCGCCTGCTAGTGACCCAGGGCTGCCCTCGCTGGACAGCCGCCCCTCATTCCCTTGTGAGTAGGACCCGCTCCAAGGGGTAAAGCGCGGGCTGCCTTCCACACAGCCACCGCGTCGTCTGCACGCGGGACCTCCTGTCGCCGTTTCCCTGGCAGGTGGCAAATGCCCGAGGCACCTGCTGTTTCAAGGTCTTGGTGTGAAAAGTATTAATGGAGGAAACTAACTAGCGAGGATCTCGGAAGGAAACGTTAATTTTATGCATCCCATAATGCGTGGCCTTTCTATTAATTTCGAAAAATCATAATAAAATACCCCCCCTGTATTCAGCCCCCTTTCCATCCTTCCTCTCCCGCACACCTCACTCTCATCCACTCTCGCCATTTTCGCACTCCCCAATACCCATATGTGTATGCTGTTTCTCCTTGTAGCATCCCACCGCCGCCTCAGCAAACACCCTTCCTTTTTGCGCCGTCTCCAATACTCCCCCATGCATGCATTCTCTCCCAGTGCCCACCCGGTATTCTTCTTGAAGCACCCCACCTCTCTGTGCACTTCACAATACACCCGTTTTATGAATTCTTTGCAAATACCCGACCCTGTATTCCACAACAGCCACACCTTCTTGCTGTGCCTTCCCTACACCCACTCTTTAGGCATTCACCCCCTTTCACCAAGCACCCTTCGCTTCATGGCCCTCCTATACACACCCACCCTCTTCTTATACTGACACAGTACCGCTTCTCTGCACCCACACTCCATGAACCTCAATTTGAGTCACCCCTTGTGCACCAATTCTCTATCGCCCCAAATGCCCTGCTTTCTCCTTAACGGCCCATCCCTCCCACCTCATTACATTTTGGTTTACTCATTGTCATTCTCTCCACCTGCACACCCGTTTCCCCTCATTTGATCCACCTCTCTTTGTCCTCCCCATTCAACACTATCGATATATCTTTCTTTCTTTTTTTTCTCTCTCGCCATCTGTTCATAACCCATCATCCCTCTACCTGGTCAATCTGTTGATAACCCTATCAACCCCATTGCCTTCCCTCACCATCCATTCACCTCCATTGCTCCTCTGTAGGAAGCCTCAGCATTCTCGGGAGGGTAGCTCAGGGGCAACGTGGAAACAAGACGACACAGAGCAACCGAGGTTTGATCCCCGGGTCACGCTTAGAAACCTCTGGGATATTAAACACTTTATAAATAATCAATCATATCATATCATTCACCCCCACCTGAGTAGTCATTCAGATTCTCATCCTCCCCCTCTCTTCTGCCTTTCTGTATCATTCTGCAATCTATCATCCAACACCGTTCCCTCTTACAACCTCCACCACCCGTCCAGTATTTACCTGCTCTTTACCGACCCTACGTCTCACCACCAAAAGCCTGCCAACTCCTGGCTAAACAATGGCAAAACGCCCCCAAAACCACCTCAAGTGCAGAAACCAAAGGCTTTGCCTAGGACAGAGGGGCCTGCAGACTGTGGTTCTCCAGATGTGTTTGTTGGACTACGACTCCCATGATCGACTCCCATGATCCCCCCCCCCCATTGACTATGCCTGCTAGGGTTGATTGGTGTTATATCCCAAAACATCTGGAAAGCCAAAGGTTGCAAGTCCCCGGCTTAGGACAAAGCTGCCGCCAGTCACATTCCCAGTCAAGAACCCACATTCCCAGTCAAGAACCCAACCTTCGGTCAATCAGGAACAATATTATGTATTTTGAAAATTGAACTGAACCAGACGGGCCTCGAGAAACTAATTGACCCTGCTCACTTGCCACCAAATATTGTGACTAACAAACTGACCCTAGTAGAATCTGTGCCTTGAGGGGGGCTAAAGAAGATTTTTTCTCCCACTCTGTTATTCTGGACCTTAGTGCAAGGCTAAAATCTGTAGAGGACAGTTTATGCAATTCAACCATCCGACAGCCAAGGATCTGGTTGCTCCTGCTTGACCCTTTCACAAAACCTTCTGAAGACAACGGTAGCCCTTTCCTGCCCCTGCCCTGCAGACTCAAAGCAGGACCGGGAGGAAGACAGGAAGAAGCAGGAAGTGCTCTCCAAAAGTGGGATACACCCAAATGGCCTAGGACACTACCTTGACCGCTCTGGTGGCCCTCAAGATTGTGATGCACAGAGATCTGTGATCAGCTGACAAAGAGGTGGCATCAGACTGAGGTCTAGAAGAGTCGTGATGCACCCCTATCCAATTACCAACCACTTGTAAACTAAACATCAGCCAACCATGAGAGGGCAGCCTGCGCAATGATGAGCTACACTGGAGCAGATATGCACAGGAAACATGCACCACACCAGCCATTATGGGAAAGTGGGCAGACATCTGAATGTGGAAAGAATTGAAATCGTTTCTACTGCCTACAAGTATGTACCTTTGGAAACACCACCCGCAACTGACACAGCACCATGGCCCCACACCATCACGCTGATCCTGATGCCCCAGGCGTCCCACTTAGTTCCACACACATCTGATTGCCACATTGAATTCAGCCCCCCAGGTGCAAGGCTGGTCTCGACATACCCAGATGCCATGCTGCCCTGACCTACCCAGATATCTAACACTCAGGGATGCTTACTCTCTGTCCTCTCCCCACCCTCTCCCTTTTCCTATCGCCTCCCCTCCTCCCCTTACTTTCTTCTACGCACTTACTCTATCAGAATTGTCTCTGGACTTAGTATGATAGCAACCTTGTGTCGCTCCCCCATCCCTTTTCTGTGCCCCCCCTCCCTCCAGCACTATCTGAAATGATGTCAGGCCTAGTACCATAGTCACTTGTTTTGTTCCTCCCCTCCCTTTCTGCACCCCTCTCCATCGCCTTTTATTTTTCTCTGGCTCTACCAGAAATGTCGTCAGGCCTAGTATGGTAGTCGCCTGTCTGTTTCCATTTCCTTCCCACTCTCCCCCTCCCTTCCTTATCTATGTCTTAGCTCTTGCACTATCTGAAATGTCGTCAGGCTGAGTACGATAGTTAATTTCACATCCTTACTGTTCATGGCCTGTGAGAATATCATTGTATTTTCCCTTGTTCCCTCCCTTGCCTTGAAGCCCTTTGAAACACATTGTGTATAGGCGCTATATAAATAAACTATCATATCATGTCATATCATGATATCAATGCCCATCGGGACAAGCATGGTAGCTTGATGTGTCGGGTTCTTCTGTGTGGTGGCCTAGGGCGTCATTGAAATCAAGGGAACACTTGTCTGTGGCATTGACTTGACGGACTGTGGCATCACAACCTTCTTGGCATCTAAGAGTAGTCTAGTAAGGCAGTATGGAACTCAAGCATGCTTCCCCCAAAAGTAGTGTTGAATGGCGTCAGTGGCCCGTGATCCCATTGGACCTAGTCCCTTTGGGGGTCTCCAGGAGATCGTCAATCGTCTTTTCGCCAAGATCAAGATGAATTGCGCTATTCTCTTTCTAGTTCGATGTATCTTCCTCCCCGTGAATGCCCCCCACAGACATCTGTATTCTGGAAGCTTTGTAGTCTTGGATCAGTTACAATGGCCTAACGTCATACTAGAGCTCAGGATAGCCTTAGGGTGTTCCCGGTGACATGGAGCCATCCGTTAACATGTGCACCTGTGCCAATCCCCTGTGACGATTTCTCAAATACTCAAACAACCCATCATCATTTGAAACAATAAGTCGGCGCTCCAAGACAGCACCAACCTGTTCCAATTCCCCCAGGGAGCCCCGCACTCTCGGTCCCTGCCTCCCTGGAATCCCACTGGAAAAGAGGTGGACCCAGTGTGGAGAACTGCACCGAGGTGAGCTGTGCGCATTAACCTTGTGTTCTTCTCCCCCTCCTTCTGGTGCCCCTGCTGCTTCCATCACAGCTCAGTGAGAACAACAGCCAGGAAAGAGTTATGAGCGAGAAAATTGCAAATATAAACAGATTTAAGTGAAAGAGGGGGCGAAGGAAGGCAAAGGCCGCACCGCTGCAGTTTTTGCGCAGACTGCGGCTTGCTTCTGCTTCACCGACTCGACAATAGGGAGAGGGAGGCAGTGGGAGAGAGAGCGAGAGAGGGTGAGAAAGTGGAGGTAGAGAGAGGAGAGGCAGAGAACGAAAAGGAACCAGAGAGACAGAGCGAGAGGGGGCATGAGAGAGAGAACGTGAAGAGCAATAGACAGAGAAAGGGGAGCCATCGTGAGAGATGAGGAAATAGATGACAGGAAAGAGGGAGATTGATTGACAGCTTAAGTGCTCATGGGGGCGAGGCAAAAATACTGGGTCATTCAAAAGGACTATTCATTCACAATGCTATTAAATGCTGTCAGACAGTTGAGGGCCTCGTTCTAAGTTTGGTGGTAATTCTGCCGAATCACTGCCAAAAACGATATACCGTTACTGCCTCATGGCCCCAATGGTTTACCAAGGGAATACAAGTGGTGGTAGACAGTGCTAATCCCCATTTATGGAGTCCATAGGACTACATTGGTGATTTTTGGCTGATTTACCCCCAACAGTAAGTTTTCAGCCGGGGGTGATTCCGCCAAAACTTGTGATTTGTCAATGCTGGAAAAACTGAGATAATTCTGCTACTGCCAAAAAGTGACATTAACAGAATTACCTCCACGTTTTTCCCACACCAACAAATTCGTAATCAGACCATCTTTTGAGATTCGTGTCACTGTGAGTATTGTCCTCACTGTCCTCCCGTCCCTAAAAGCTCACCATGCACTTTTTTGGTGCCCCATCCCCTTACGCCGTTGCCCAATTTGGCGTTGTGCATTAGGGTTACCATACCCTCCCCCGGACCCCCTGGCTTTTCTTTGCAGCTCAGTGACATGTTCATAGTGTTTTTCCGTGAATCGAACTGCTTCCTGCCCCTCAAAGTAACCTGTCGCTCAAAGCACCCTATGGCCTCGCATGACTACTGCTCAGGAGTCTTAACTCTATGTGCTTCTGCTGCCCACCACAGTTCCCTCTGCTACTCCCACCTTCTCACTTTACCCACTGTTCCTCCCTGTGCTCCCTGAGCTTGTGCGCCCTTCACTCTCCCTCTGTTCCTGACAGCACAGTCCCCATTGGGAGTGTTTCCCATATCCCTCACAGTCCCTCTTTGTGCACCACAGTCCCTTAAAGCACCCTATGTCCCTCACAAGACCCAATTCCCTTCAGTGACATTGAAAGCAAGCGCCTGAACTCTCACATTAGAGATAATACAACCCGCTAGGGAAGGAATGCCCTAGTCGATCTTGTAAGGATAGCAATTTTAATCTCATGTGCAGATGAGAGCAACAGCAAAGAACTCTGCTGCTAAGAATGTTCTGCCAAAGAGAGGTACCAGCAGAAACTTTTAAAGGTACACAGTGTCATAGTGACGCAACAACATACAATAAAAACCTGTGCGGTTTATAGGATGCACCCTATACAGGTGCTACCTTGATCCATATGGGATTGAAGTTTATTGGTTCCAGCTCAGACTGTCCACCTTCCATCACGTGGGTGCTACGGGCTCATCTTCTTCTCACGTCAAATGATCAGAAAACACATGAACTATACACAACTATACAGCTTGTTTATCACTCACTGTGCACTTGGCAGGCTTCAAAACGGATACATAGGACGTTCCAGGGCACTGTAACCTTCCCACACACATATCACTCCCTCCACACCATCCGGTTCCAAGGTCTCCGCCCTTGTTTTAAATTATAATTTATCCCTCCCAGCACCTCGCAATACAAATCACACGATTGTCGCTTCAACGATACACCCTGTCCATCCTCTTTGAACTTTTCAGGACTTGTTACTTTGGGGTTGGTGGTCAAAGGGCACCTGGTATCATGGAATTTGGGCATTTTAGGGTTCAGTCAGTTATATGGGCTATAACTCGTGGTCACTCAGGAATGGAGCAGGTCATGCTTTGGCCAAAGTGAGATAACATGCACACCAGGCGTCAGCCTCTGATCGCGGCCTTGCCGGGCACATTCCTTTTGGGTGAAAGACACATCTTTGCAACACTTTCAAGAACAATGAATAAACAGTATGGTGGGTTGGGGTGCAAACTGTCCTCATGGGAGCTGGGGAATGACTGTAGATTTCTGTAACCTCATGGATTTGGGGCAAGTGCATGCAATGCCACCTTTACTGCGCAAGCCGTCCCTTCTACCTAGGATTATTAAAATCTATGCAAAATAGCGATGTTGCCCGTCCCTCGGACCACACCATATGATTGCACTACATTTGGTTACATTAGCATAGGTTCCTGCTGAATGGAAAAGCGCCCCTTTCACTGTTCCCCCTACCCCCTGGCTCATCACAGTGCCTCGAATGCATGCCGCCTTACTTTAAAGCGCCTGGGGGGCTGCCCCATTCCTAACACCAGCTACCCCTCGATTGTATCCCTGCCCCCCACAGTCTGACTCTCAGTGACCCCAGGCAGTGTATTGTGTTTGCTGTCCCTCACTGTTCCCAGACCTATATGTTTACCAAAGTGCACCGAACAGTTTAAGGGTGCCCACATACATCACAGTCCACACATTCATCTGTGTGACCCTAAACCTTGCAGTGTCCTTCCCAAACATTTTGCTCACAAACTTTACACCACCATCTAGTCTTTATGACTTCCGGCTGTCAAAGTGACCCCTATCCCTAAACCAACCTTCACTTGGTCCTCCCAGTTAGCCCATCTACCCACCACTGCATCCCATTTCCTTAGTGTGCCCCGGTCTCTAAGATTGCCCTTTACCTGTGCAATACTTTTGCTGCCATAACCAAATTGCTTTCTGCTGCGGCCAATCTGTGGCCCTCATTACGACCCAGGCGGTAAGGGGTTTACGCCGGCGTAAACATCGCCGACCCTTACCGCCTGAGTACGAGTTCCCTTAGCGCCATGGCGGATATAACACCTGCTTTTAGCAGGTGTTAAAATCCATGGCACTAAGGGACCTTGTTGTTAATTACGCCACCGTAATTTACGGTGGCGTAATTAACGCCTTCCCCACTCCCATTATGCCCTATGGGGCAAAAATGGGAATGGGGAAGGGTAAAATGGGGATTGGGGACTTACCGCCCCGCCAAGGTCGGAATGGGGCGGTAAGTCCGCCAACCACCATGGCGGAATTGCACCCTTAGCGCCATGGACCATGGTGCTAATAGCACCATGGTCCTCCGCCAAGGTCGTAATGAGGGCCACAGTCTGTTATGGTCAACTTGATACTGCATTTTGGACTCAATCCGTTATTGCCTCTTGGGTTCACTCCTGTGCTGGGAGAGAGGGCATCATTCTGGTACAGCTTGATGGGGGTCCTTGTTAAGCTAACTGTTTTATCTTGCCCTATTCTGCCTAACAAGAGTCCTACACATGGCTCATACCAATAAGAGGGCTCAGTATGAGTTTTGCAGAAGGAAATGGCAGTAATTCCAGGCAGAATTCCCATCACTGCCCATTGTGACAGCGGAATTGACCGCCACATCGCAAGTGGATGGGTGCACACACCAACCATCAGCGGTAACGGAATTACCACCAAAATCCACTACCAATTGGTAATTCTGCCAAAATGTTTGGAATTACTGTTACCACCAATGGTCCTGGGGGAAATACTGCCAAATTACAAGTATGGGTGTACCGGTACCGAAATTCGGCTGCGAGTAAATATTCGGCCGAATTCCAGCTCAAAATGAGCTATTCAGCATTCGGCCAAATACTTATTTAATTTTCACTCAAACCCGACTAGATTCCCCTAAAAACAGCACATCTACTTCACAGAGATGATACTGCAGTTCTGCTTTTGTTTTCCTTTGCATTACAAGACTTATATAGTTGAGTTTCCATTATAAATCTTGGGCTACAAATCCCAGAGTGCTATTGCAGAAGCATAAACCAGAACAATTCTCTCCCGAATGGATTGAGGCACAGTTGTGGAATCAGATAAATACAATATTAAGGCTGTTACACCAAGCAAAGGAAAATACACCGACACGAACTTGTAAAGATTCCCAGAATCTTTATTACAAAACTGACAGTATAGAACAAAGTACACAAATAGCTATTTGGCTGTCAATACATCACAGAGACCACCATCAGGGTTCAATGTGAGCAGTGAGCAGAATTTCCTAGCTGGACATCAGCATATTTATACAGTTTGTTATAATGATTTCCAGCCTCTTACAAGTTAATTATACACTGGGCTAGGGTCGCGCCAGGTTCATTTCCTAATTTACATATCTCGTGCATGCGGTTTACTTTTAAATACATTTACTAACAGACATTATTATTCTCTAATTTAACGTTACACTCTTTACATATTGCTTTAATACAGATCAAACAAATGTTTTGCATGTCGTATTTGGATAGCATTATTGTTCTTGTATACTTGTAGGTTAACATTGCTAATTCAAGTAATCCCCTGATCCCGAGGTCAACAAAGGACAAGGTCTACATGACCCTAACATGTAGCCTGAAGGCAGGTTGGACATTAACCCTCCTACAGAGGTTGAAGAGGTTAAGGCAAGAACAAGAGCACACGAGACGGTCATTTTAGACTACAGGGTGACTTTGTACAATAAACGAAAATGGCGGTTCTAACCTAAAATGGAGGCTCGATTCACTTGAGGTCACGACCTTGTAATACAGATTTCCTCGCAAAGCGACTGGGCATAGGCCAACACATACAATGAGGACGAAACAATATTATATCAGTTCTAACACAGTGACATATATGTTCACTTTATAAATTCTTATTGTATTTCACTGACAGTCACCAGTCCTTCCACTGAGGGAGTGCTTTCCAATCTCTCGTCTCATATTTTGGTTAGCACATACTTCCGCCTCTCCCTGCGTGCCTTCACACAAACCATTTCCCTGCAGGGGTTCCTCTGGATGAAAGAAGTGGTGCTAGGGGGCGGCTGTATCCTGTTCCACAAGCTCTGTTGTGAGCCAAGGCCTTGACTTGGGGCGCAGGGGCGACGTCACTCTGGGAAAGAGGTGACAATGGGTGCTCTGGGCAGCGTGGTTTATCTAAAAATGGGAGTCTAATGTGGGTGCAACCACCCTCTATTACGAGGCATCAGTGAGAAAGAGCAAAAACAAAGAGGTGATGGCTGGAAGGTTTAGAATTAATCTTAACCACTGGCATTGCTCTGGGCACCCTCCAGACCATCATTCTTCGCCTGCCAAGCCATTACAGAAGGCGAAAGACCATATGCAAATCAGTCTTGGTCCCACCCCAAAAGGGGCAGGCCAGCCCGAACTGCTAGGTCACATCCCTTCTGCACGAGACCACAAGCATCCACAAACATGTTTCGGCCTTGTTGGGCCTCATCAGTGAGGAGTAGCTTGGGTCTCTAGGCCCAGCAGGCACAGGCCCCACGTCTGGGCATACCCGTCCCACTCGGGGTGACAAAGCAAAAACAAAGAGGTGATGGCTGGAAGGTTTAGAATTAATCTTAACCACTGGATGTTTGGGGATGCTTGTGGTCTCATGCAGAAGGGATGTGGCCTAGCAGTTCGGGATGGACGGCCCCTTTTGGGGTGGGGCCAAGCCTGATTTGCATATGGTCTTTCCCCTTCTGTAATGGCTTAGCAGGCGAAGAACGATGGTCTGGAGGGTTGCCCAGAGCATTGCCAGTGGTTAAGATTCATTCTAAACCATCCAGCCATCACCTCTTTGTTTTTGATCAGTGAGAAAGAACTTGCCATTCATAGCCCCTCTAAGGAGAGTGACCCACACCCTTTACCTTTCAGTGCTTGCTCATCCCCCGGGTAAAGAGCTTTGCATATGAAATACCAAACTGTGCTGCCAATGTGGACCATAATTGCCATCCGAGCTTTCCAGAAGACTTGGGTGCTTGCCCGCCCCCACCCAGTATGTATGTAACTAGGCTGCTAATGATTTGATCCACTCCCTATTGAATCACTTGCTTATTTCATTTGAATGTAAAAGTACTCAGTTAAATTCTAAAAAGAACAGAGCTTTGTGGCCCCACTGGTGTCGTCTGCTACATGTTGCTATTGGCTGCAGGTTTACATTGTACCTTGCTGTGTGTTGTCTTTGTACAGCTTGAAAGTTGGCCCACGTCAAGGAGCAGGAAATCATACAACACTGGTGGTGTTTTTATTCTGTTTGTTTTGGTACACGTAACTTTGCTTTGCTACTATAAATTCAGGCCGCAGAATGGAAGGAATAAGAGGACTGACATAGTCATGTCTTGAAGGAGGACACAGCGAAAATGTATGAATGAACAAATCGGCAGTAAAATGTATGGTTGCAACATGTAGTCCATTTTCTTAGTATTCAAACACATAGGGCCTCATTAAGACCTTGCCAGACCGGAAACAAGGGTGCCAGTAAGCTTACCGGCAGCATTGTTGCCGGACCGGCAAATTATGAGTTTTCCTATCGGGGCAGCAGCCCGGGGAGGCAGATTCTTTACGGAAGTGCCAGCACCGTTGCTAACGGTGCCAGCACTTCCGTCTCCCCATTCCTATAAAGTCCTGTGAGACTCTATGGGAATGGGGAGTTATGAAATCTTGCACCTGACTTCCCGGGCTGCTGGGACTTGTAATGACCTGGTGGCACCAGGAAGTCAGGCGCTGGTAAAATGTTTCGAGTCCGCCAGCAACCCACCAGTAGCACCGGCAAGGTTACCGCCGGACTCGTAATGAGGCCGATAGACTTGTGCTTTTTCAATGTACAGCTTCAAATTCCATAGACACCAACTTTTGAGAAGGATCTCTATGGTCATCTCATGACAGAACTCTCAAGTTGTCCAGTTCCATGCCTGAGAGAGACACCATGTCCATTTTTTTCTTGGGTGTGCAGTACTGTATTTAACATGGAAAAGACAACTACGTTCCCAGATTTCCAAGAAAAAAGGATCTGCATAGCTTTCTCACACATGGAAGAGGAAACATGCGAGCTATGCCTTATAGTGTATGCATTACCTTGCCACCACCAGTGCACAGTGGAACTACATTGAGTGCCATCTTCCAATCTATGTAGAGGCACAACAAGCGACACCCATGAATGCACAAAAATACAAACAGTGCTTTTATTGAACGGTTTATTTTCTGATAATGTATTCGTTTCATGATTTACACAAACATCTTCTGTAGACAACAAAGAAGAGAAATGCAATAAAAATGGATCTACATATTTTAAAGTGTGTTTTTCATTTACAAAGTGTTTTTCTTGTCTTGATAACTTTGTTTATTAAAAAGGCAACTATTCAGCTCCATATTCGGCTCCGGCTGAATACTTGTCCAACTATTCGGTATTCGGACGAATACTTAACTCTACCATTCGGTACACCCCTAATTACAAGTGGATGGGTGAGCGCACCAACCATCGACGGTAATGGAATTACCGCCAACATCCACTCCACTACCAATTGGGAATTCCACCAAAATGTTGTGGAATTACTGTTGCTGCCATAAAAATGGAGGTATTACTGAACAGTAATTCTGCCATATATCAGCAGAATTACTGCCAAGCGGAAATACCGCCCCCCCTTAAAAAGGGGAAGCTGATCAGAAGCCATTTTGAAAAACACAATCTATTGAATATCTTGAGTTTCAGCAGCAGTGTAAGCCAATGGCCAATCATGTCGGGGGACACATTTAAATCCTGTGTCCTGGAAATTTGGATGGCTGCGTAAACCCAAATTCATGGAGGCAGAGCTAACAGTGCTGGCCCATGAGGTGGTGGTGAATGCATATGAAGTGTATGGGGCTAGTAGTAGGAAAGCTACACTGCAGCGTAAGTCCTCCATTTAGTCGCAGGTCTGTGACAAGGTAGGGGTGTCATGATGCATCGCTGCAGCACCGCGCTGGATACTTGGTCTCTATGGAGACACTGGTGGTGCTTCACATTCCATCATGGACGGCTGCACCATGTATTCACGTTACACCACGCCATGACGTCATCCCTCCAGAAAACTGGAAGGATTCAGACCTTTATCAGAGCGGCAGCCCCAGTAAGCCTTGCATTGCAATAGTTCGCGTATTGCTTGTGCACTGTGTTCTCGCCTTGAATTCTCCCTTACCGCCTCTTCATCCTTGCTTCTGTCCTGGTTGCCTTCCCTCCTTTCCTGAGCTTTGCTCTCAGAATTTCCATGCTTGTGTTTACCATCAAGTAGCCTTACTTCCTGTTTCCTGCTCCGAGCCCGTAGCTGTTCTTTGCCCTTCACATTCAAAATCTACATAGTCCTCCTCCAGTAAAACACAGAGCAGGAGGGGGGTGCTGTAGCGCACGACTAAGATGGCCTCCTGAAGTGAGAGCTCCGGCCCGACAGACATCCGAATTTTAATTGAATCCTGTTTTGGAGCCACCAGCGGATAGTGGAGTCGAGCAAAGGGTGCACTATGGCCCAGTCCACACTCGACTGAAATCCTGGGAGCGGCGGTCTAAAATTCACAGAGATATTGGCTTTGACGGAGGGAGTGGGAGAGGGCCCGGGAGTGTGCCGCGGAGGACGTCCGGCTGATCTGTGCCCCACGCCGCTGACGATCTGGCCAGAGAGGCATAGAGAGGAGGAGCCGCTGTGCTGAGGTCGCAGAGCTGGACCCGTGGGCACTGCGGATCGGCTGAGGTGGCCCCGCTGGGTCCCGTGCGCTTAGGCTGTGCGGGCGAGTGCTGCTGGCACGTTGACCCTGCTGCGGACCGGTGGCGAGGTGTGACCGGAGGTGCCCGGTGGGGCCCTGCCTTTGCACTTATAGAGGCGATCCTGTTGGACGAGAGCTGGCGCTCCCTGCTGCGACGCGGCAGGTGCTGAGAAGAAGGCTGTCATCGGACGGTGCGACATCCTTCCCCCCGACCCGGACCGTGACCGGAGGAGCGGCGCTGTCAGGGGAAAGGAAGACTCCATTTCCTGGCCTGTAGCCGGGGCACGCCGCGCGTGCTATATCTCCTGCATGTTGGCGGTGGAGACGGCGCAGGGCTCGGTGCCGTTAAGACAGTGAGTTATACGGCATTCAGCAGTTGGGGGGCAATGCTACGAGTACCTGAGGCCTTCCCCCATGCCCACTGTGCACTATACGGCCGGACTGGATCTGGGAGCGCCACGCCGGGGCCCTGATTCGGGCACCTTCGGTGCCATTGTTACCTGGCGGCGCTGTGCTGCAGCACGACCGAGACGGCGATACACGGGGGTCTCTTGCGACAAGCAGAGGCCGGTTTCGATTGGTGCATAAATAACGAGGGAGGCTTCTTCTATGGTCTACACGGGGCGGAGGTGCTCGCCGATCCTAGCTGCTGTTTTGCTGAACAGGCTGATCATCCTTGTGTGCTAATCAGGTCCCAAGATTGCACGGTCATGTGAGTGACCGCATACAAGTGCCCAAGTTAGACATTGCACCGACTTGAACATTAATTGGGAAACATCCATAATCAGCTCCTTTCTACGTGGGAGGACACAGTCCATTGCAAGTTGGGCGAATTAACAAGTATTCCAGCTCAACTGTGGCCACGGGTGCCCACAACCTCTGCTGGGTCTTGGGCCCTGGACACTGATGGCCCCATAAAACACCATTTTCGTGGTACCCCAACCTGAACAAGCCCACTCGACAGATAGTATCCTACACGGCACGGGCGGCCTACCCCTACGGATATCCAGTATAGTCCCACAGGATCCATAACCCTGTCGGGCCGTGGTGGTGGGTCGGATGGTGTGGCAGACATGGGAAACACGAGGAAACAAGAAAAAGCAACGGAGGGGGCGACTGGGAAAAAGAAGGGCCCGATGGACTCTTTCACCATCAGCCAGGCAGTCGGCCATGAACCAGATCCGCCGACAACATCAACAGCTGAACCTTGCGTGGACAGCGGCGACAGGGTTGATCGTCTTACCACGATAGTACAGAATGGCTTCCTATCCCTTAATGTGAAGCTAGATGACATTGTCAACACTATTGGAGCACTGAAAACTAGAGTCGACAAGGAGAGCCTCAGAATCACTTAAGCTGAAGACAGAATTGGCACAAATGAAGAAACCATTGTGCGACACGATCGTGACATAGCGCACCTTAAGGCAACCATGAACGCGTTGCAAAATAAATGCGAGGACCTAGAATCCAGATCTCGAAGAAACAACATTCGGATTGTGGGGGTTTCGGAAAAGTCCGGGAAAGGCGCAATGGAACAACAAGTGGAAAACCTTCTTAAGACTCTTTTTGGGGCAGAATCCTTTTCGAGCCAATTCCTGGTTGAGCGAGCGTATCCCACACTAGCCCCTGTGCCGAAACCCAGGGCCCCGCCGCGCATTATCATTGCTAGACTGCTGAACTACAGAGACAGAGATACAATACTTAGGAAGGCATGAGAAATTGGGACACTATAATATGAGGAGAACCGCATACATGTTTATCCAGACTTTGCTGCGGGGGTACAGGCTAGCAGGTGATCATGTGAGCCGGTCAAGCGGGTATTGAGGGCACGCCAGGTCCCATATGCGCTAATATTCCCGGCCAAAATGCAAATTCAGTATGGAGGAAGGGCACACTTTTTCGAGACCCCGGCTGCTGCTCTAACGTATGTGGAAGCAACTATACCCCTACCACCTAGAGGCCGTGGGCCGGACCAGAACGAAAGATCACCTCCGGGGGGGAGACCGGGGCCCTGTTGACTGAACCAGGTTGCGCGCATATCCTCTGTTGTTGCTTTATTGATGTGTAACGGAATCCTTCTCCCGCTGGGGGGCTCTGAGTAACATTTGAAGCGGGTCGTGAGCCCGCTCTGGTGTCCTCGTGACGACAACGTGGCACCCACAGAAAAGTTCCTACAAGTTTCAAGGGTACATCATCAAGTTGGGGCGGATGATGTGGGTGGAGGGTGGGGTTGGGGAAACCGGGAAGTTACAGAATGTTACTGCTACCAGGGCATGTTAGGGACCTGGGGGGTGGATTGGTTTAATTTAAGTTCCAGGTTGATTGAAACCAGGTCTGGCGGGTGCACGCTGCGCCCACATCAAGTAAACTTAAGATATGGTGGAAACAATGGCACTGCACAGATTATATGTATGGGGGAAAAGGTGACAGGGTGAAGATAACCTTATTGTCCTGGAATTTCCGGGGGCTAAACAACCCAATGAAAGCCAGGAAAGTAGGGAACTATGTCGCCAGGCATGGTCCTCAGATCCTAATGCTCCAGGAGACGCACACTCAGGGAGCAGTTCACAAAAGTATAATGGCTAAATGGGGAAAGCTACATTATTATACAGAATATTCCTCACAATCCAGGGGGGTCATAACACTCATACATCCTGCCGTACCAAGGGACACGAGGCAGATCCAATGGTAAAATACGTGTTGGTGTGGGAGGAAATGGCCGGTAGACAAATAACCCTGGTTAACACCTATGGCCCTAATATAGATGACCCAGATTTCTATCTGAAAATACTCGACATTCTTAACAAGCATGACACAACAACTATTATATGAGGCGGCAACTTTAATGTTGCACTTGACCCCATGCTGGATAGATCAACTAATGTGGGGAGGGCACCCATGAAAACGGCAGTAACTCTGAACCAACTCCTTCCGCAGTTGTCACTGATAGACGCTTGGTGGGTGTTGCACCCAGATTATAGGCAATATACATATCACTCATCCATGCATGACAGTGAATCATGTATATACTACTGGTTTATATCCTCGGACATCTCGAGCACGCTGCAGCTCTGCACGATCCTCCCCCGCACGCTGTACGATCACTCCCCGGTCTTACTGAGCCTCACGTTCCAGGATTTTCCCAGACCGGCGAGAAGGTGGAGAATGCTGGGGGGATTGCTGGGAGATACAAACGTGGCCCAGGCACTACATGAGGAGATAACCAACTTCTTTGTAGACAACCTGGGGACGGTAGATCGGGTATCCACGGTGTGGGAAACATTCAAGGTTTGGGTTAGAGGGATCCTTATGTCCAAATCAACGGGACTCTTGAAGGGTGTGCAACAGGAATTTGAGGTGGTGGAGCTGGAACTGAAAGAACTGGAAGAGGTATGTAGCCGCACTCGTGATAGGGACACCCTCGCTGAAATTCACAAACTCCTTAGGAACTTCGACAATTTAGCCACTAGGGAGGTACGATACATTGCGGCCCCCATACGGGCGCGCCACTACGGAGAGGGGAATAAGGCGGGGAAGATGCTGGCCAACTTGATCGGGAATGAAACAAATAAAACCCCGATAGCCGCCATTCAAACAGCTCCAAATGTAATGGTCACAAGCGACAAGGGTATTAATGATGAATTTGTCGAATTCTACAAAGCACTATATGCGAATAGAGACCGGAAAACCCCCACTGAGATAAAAGAATACTTGGCCTCACTGGGTCTGCCGACGCTCCCAGACGAAAATAAATTGGCTTTGGATCTGCCTGTCACGATAGAAGAAATCGCTGAGGCGATCAGAGATCTCACATCGGGTAAAGCCCCGGTTTCGGATGGGCTGGGGGCTGAATTCTATAAGGAGTTCCATGAGGAACTAGCCCCTATTCTACTCAGAACGTGGGAGGAGGCCCTCGAATAGCATATATTGCCCCCGACAATGAGGGAAGCTATAATTACAGTGCTTCCCAAGCCCAGACGCCCACCCCAGGACATGTCCTCTTACAGACCCCTCTCGCTCATAAACACTGACGCAAACATTTTTGCGAAGGTCATGGCCAATCGTATGCTACCCATAGTTCCCGCACTGGTCCACCCGGACCAAAACGGGTTTATTCCCCAGAGATCTACCGCGTTGAACCTCCGCAGGCTGTTCGGGATCATGGCACAAATTGGGGGGCTTGGGGGGCAATATGTCAGAGACTTAAAATTGAAAAACCTTATAAGCCGCAAATTCCCTTGTGGAATTTTCCCGGCATTCCTCCCACGTTTGATACGAACATGCAGGAAGCATGGGACCCTAACAGGGAAATGGTGGTGGGGGACATGTTTATAGAGGGGAAATTTGTAAGCTTAACAGATATTTTAAGGGCCATGGGGAGAGGACCGCTTCGGACACTCCAGTATTACCGAATGAGATCAGCATTCCAGGCTAGATGGCCCCTCTTTCCTGATGAGCCACTTTCACACCCATGTTTACAACTGCCCAGCACCCCATTGAGGCGCTCCCAGGAGAGACAGCCAGCCTCCCCAGCTGCGACACATGGACATGGCAAGAGCCAAAAGAAATACGAGGGACCATGCCACAGGCATTGTTATGGGGATAGGGGTAGTGGGAAGGCATTGGTGTTGGGGGGAGGGATGGCTTTGCTGTTAGGGATGGGGTGCGCATATGTTCAATCAATGTTTTCAAATACAGCCAGTTGATCCAGTGCTCATCTCATTACTCATTAGTTATACATGTGACTACAGTAGCAGTTATTTGGAATGTGACAGGTGTCAAAATGAGCTTTCAGAAATAGTTGGCTGCAATGTCCTGCCTGACTATGCACCCCTCTCTCAATTCATCACATCTATCATGAGGTGCCCTGTCATCATCTGCATCTTCATCATCATCGGAGTCAGGGCGTGCAATGTCCTCATCCGGAGGCATGGGTATATTCTACAGTATGCACATGTAACGCGCCTAGAAACACTTGTGTACAGGCGCGTTATAAATGACTCTTATCAAATTATAGCATAAGTGATGACAATCTTACCCACTTTTGCAGCGGTGTCTGGTAGAGGCACCTGAGCCTTCCCTTTACTAGTCCAAACATGTGTTCTATGCATGTCCTGGTCCTCTTGTGTGTCCCATTGTAGGCTGTCTTCTGCAGTATACCGCGATTCCACACTGGTGTCCATTACCACGGTAGCAGCAGATAGCCTGAGTCACCTACAACAGTTAGGAAGGAGGGTGTTCAACATTATTGTATTTCTTCTGAATGGTCATTACATTTGCTATTGTGCTGGTGCCCTTTGTGTGCTCATATGTGTGTAGGGTTGACACCCTGTGTTACATGGGGGGTTGTAGTGGTGGTGAGTGGCCACATGCAGGAAACTGCAGTACGTTCTCAGGTATCTCTGTAGCCAGGTTAGTTGGAATATTAGTCATGGCCTATTTAGTGCTACTTGGCAAATGGATTATGGGACTTTTTTTTTCCTAACATATGATCTCATGGCTGTCTCCAGGTGTGCCTCTGTTCTACATTATCATCAGATATCACACCGAGGTGATAGACAAGTATGTCGACCTCGGTGTGTCCATGTATGCAGCGAGGGTGCAGGGAGGGTACTGTCCCTCTAGACCATGGCATCATGTGTGGAACCTGGGAATCGCCGGCAGAATTAGCACCGGTGGAATCACTGCAGGTTTCCGGTGCGATAAAAGTGGTGGTAACTGAATTCCCACCACATTTTTACCACACTGCCAAACTCGTAAGTAGCCCGTTTCTCTTTTGAAAAACCAAAACTATTGGCTATTCTGATCCCAGTTTCTTGGGAAAAGAAAGCATGGATAATCCGTGAGAAACACGCTTTCTACTTTGTGCCTTGTTAACGTACTACGTTAAGCTCCTTTGCTAAAATTCTTACAGGCAAGAGAAGAAACTCCATGATCTCATTACATAAACTGAAGCTGGCGTAAGACCAGCTCCTTGGACTATTTTTGCAGTGAAGGCCTTCTATAATATCAGATACACATGAGATTGATGAGTGCAAATGTGGGCTGCACTTGCATGAATTGAACCCCATGAAAATGATGCACTCTCCAGGCAAATACTGAATTTGTGTAACACAAAATGCACAACTACTCTCATCCTTCACTGATGTGCGCAAATTGTAGCCCATCTGAAAGGTCTACAAGTTTGGCCCTTGGGTTTAACTTTAGAGAAAATGGCCCCATGCACATGTGGTGTGCAGCCCTCATGCGGAGGCTGGATTGAGAAGTGTGGCAGTACCCCCTGCCTGGCACTATGGGCGTGGGTGTGTGGGAGGTGACTCAGGGGGCTGGGCCCAAGGGTGGTATGGGGAGGAACTGTGGTCCTCCTGCACAACACTATCACCAGGATCCAGAGGCTTGACACATAGTGCTGCCAGGGTTGCTGGTGCCATGAGGTTTCAGCACAGAAGTAACGGCCCTGCTGACGAGGGTAATCAGACCCCACAAGTATTGCATGGTTCCAGGGCAGCCATTGGGAATTGTGAAAGTGAGTGAAGCCTTACCTACAAGCAGTGGCAGCTGGTCAATTTTTTAAGTGGAGGGGCGTAAATATTTCTCACATATATGGCATAGCAACTGAGTGTAGCGAGGGTGCCCAAACCAATCAAGGCGGGTTTAGAGGTGGTAGGACCCTGTGAGACATTTTTTTTAAATTATGGAATACAATGGTGCATTTTAGAGCACACATTTCTAACAAATTGGGTAAAAAGAGAGCTTGCAATTGGGTTTTGTAGGGTAACTCATGACACAATCTAATAGAGTCAAGTAACCAACAGTGCACAGGAGCATTTCTCCAACACATTTTCATGATGCCTTTTGCCACAACATGTGCCAATATAAAACATGTTCACACTGGCTGTGTGTAAAGACTGGAGGGGGGTCTGTACTTCTGCTCTCTATATGGCAGGGGAGAGGCACAGAGGACCCCAGCCAAGATTCTCTATAAGGTAGCAATGTACGAGCAATCAAGGCCTAGCTTCTCAGGAGGTGATGCAGGCTGGTTCTTAAGTACAGTGTAGTCCCCAAGCCCCAACAAAGGAATGTCCACACACTGTATTACTGAAAACACAGTCTTTATATAATTAATATTCAAAGGTATGTACACTATCACAATAACACACTTTGTACTCAGAAATCAACAATGGTAAATATATATACAATTCTAAAGTGGTACCACCAATATTATCAGATCTCATTAAAGTGCATCAACTATACGGTTAGAATGTCACACAGATCAATAACAATGAAACCAGCAATAGAGATAGGAAGGAAAGCAAGATGGTTGACTCAATTGGCAGACTACTGGCAAAGCTACCTAGACACACTTCTGTGTGGAGATCCCCCCACCTTGGCAAACTGTAAAATAAAGATATATACCACAAGCCCAGTCCATATATTGCTCAATAGTCTTATTCTCTCCTATAATGTTTGTACCCCCCCAATGTACCTGGTGGAGTAGAGTTCTTCGAAGAAGCGTCGACGGATCCTTCTTGAGTGACCTCCTTTCAAGCAGGAGTCACGGATCGTCGAGAGGCGTCGAAGAAGGTGAACTTGGCGTCGACGGTGTTGATGAGAAGTTCGAGGGTGGCGAGACCACGGCGTCGATCCGGGCGGTGCTCGTCGGTGACGTCCTGCGAGGATGAGGTGTGCGGGGCACCTCAGCGATTGATTGTTCAGGACCGCAAAGAGTTTCTGAAGAACAGTGGCCCAGCAAGGGTGTCGAGTCTTCGAAGTCTTTGTGGCCTTCAGGTGGTGGGAATCCCACCGGCGGATTCTCCTCGGCGCGTCGGCGGCCTTGACTCTCTCCGGCAGGATAAAGCGGTCATCGGTGCGGACAAGGGAGTCCTTCGATTCAAATGTTCTTAGGCAAAGGATCGGGCGGCTCCGGTCGTCGGTGGCACAGCATCAAGTGGTCCCCGTGTCTGGGCAACACAACTTCGACGGGCCTCCAATGGTTACACAAATCTGCGAACCCTGGTCGACGGCAATGGACTTCGACAGCAACGAAGTCGTGGTGCTTCATTTCGTTCTCCTCAGCAGTCCCCGTCTCCAGTCAGCAGCCTTTCGAGGGTCTGACTTCCAGGGAGCTTCGGCGAAGGTTAGCAGTGCTCGATGGTCGCTCGGAGCACGGGAAGAGGGCACCTTACCAGGTCCTCTCTCGGATCAATCTTTGACGAATTCGGCAGCTTTCAGATCAGGTCAAAGCAAATGCAACAGCAAGTCTTCTTCTTCCAGCTGGGCATCGAGGATCAGCAGTTCCAGTTACTCTTCAAGTGTAGACACAGCTTCTGAACAATTTCCAGTGCGGAGAGGTCCCCAGATATACTATCCTGTCTCTCATCCACACTGCTGGCTCACACTCAGCAGCCAATCATATAGAAGGGCATTCATGCAGTCAGTAAGCCAATCAGGCATACAGTGCATTCAGGCCACACTCCTCCCTCTCAGACACTCACAACAAGGAATGTGGATTGGGACAAGTACCCAGCCATTCAACACTACACACTGCATTCAGGCCAGTTTCGGGCAGGGCTGTCTCAGTCTTTGTCTCTCATACCAGAAACCAGACAGCCACAACAAGAAGTGCATATTGGTCACACACTCCATTCACCGAGGTCCCACCCACAGGGTGTACCCACAACATACAGTCACTGGGAAGGCTCCAGCCTGTCTGGACTGGACTTCACAACAACACCATATATGGAACTTCCACCCAACAGCCAGTCAGGGGGAAGGGACAGAGTCAGGGCTTCCCAGGACTTTGGGAAAACAAGGTAACAGGCAATAGAAATCAAGAGGCCACAGGGGCCATCTTGTTTTCCATCAGGAATCAACTGATTCCAATGGCAGGGCCTGGGTATCCCAAAATGGAGGATACTCAGCGCACCTGTCAAATTCAGCATGGAGCTGCCACCAGCCCATACCCTGCTCTGTGGGCCACCCACAGGTGCCCAACAACATACACTAGGGGCACAGGGTTGTACCCCCACCCATGGGTGCCCTAAGGGTATCCCATGGGTCTGTACACCAAACCAAAAATAGGAAGAGCTGCACTGCCAGGAGTTCCACATGGACTCCTGGGCAGAAAACAATACAGAACACAATGAAAAAGGACTACAGGACAAGGACAGGGAGGCCCTGTCCCTCCAATGCATTTCCAGCATCACACTGTGCCCATACATTATTTCCATGCTGACTGCACCATTATACCCTAGTATTTCCATATAAGAACATACTCATGTTTGCTTTGCGCATAATGCCAGTAATGATACTATAAGAAAACATGTCAATGTTTGTTCTGAAAATATTCGGCAATAGATCAACGCAAGAACTTACTCAAGTTGGCTTTACCATTAAAAATGAATGCCACAGTATGAATACATGTCTAAACTGGCTACACCAAAATGGCAGTCTATCTACATAATAACACTTATCAAGCTTGCTTTATCAAAGATGCCCAATGCAAAATGTCATGCCATAGAAAGAAATTGCTAGACTGGATGCATATGTCTACACTTACTCATGGCCTAACAGTGGCAGGAGCGTGCTGCAAAAGATATAATAAAGTCAAATAAATGTAATAGAAAAAGGTGTTCAGCGGTAACAACTCCCCATTGTCTGTTCTTTATACCTTTATACCTCTCCCTCTGTGCCTTATTACTTGAACTGAGCAGCCTCCGCAAACTAGAAGAGCAGACAAAAGAGCTATACTGTATGGGACATGTACACTGTTTACATTAACCCACAAAATTAGAGTAAACTTAAAAGTAATGAAAAATTGACTCACACACTCTTAAAAGGAATCCAGTACCATACCTTGGTTTGCTCTGTTTCACATATGTGGTAAAAAAAAAGGTGAAAAACCTGCACAATGTGTGGTGGGTGTAGATGAGCTGGCAGTACTCTGCACCAGGAGCTGCATCTATATTATATACCAGTCATTGCCCGGGAAATCCTTAGACATCAACAGCGCACTTGAAACAGCAAGGACAGAATTCAGAAAGTGTGACAATCTGAGAGCTATCTAATCCAATCAACACCCTCTGGTTGGCAAATCACTCGAAGGAGTTCTTCAGCAAAGGAGTGTAGCAAGAGCGAGCACGTGGCACATCACTCCACGGCTCAGCACACAATGTTTTTGCGTATATATGGAGAGTTATTATGGACTGAGTCTTCAATATGCAGCGGTATCATGGGAAGTTAAATTAAAAACATGTTGCCATGAGTAAGGCATGAGAGAAATAAACTGAGGTCCAGTAAAGGAATTGTCACTATTAACATTTACCTATGTGGAAATATCAGAAGTGAGACTTTTTTTGAAGTAGCAGACAGTCTGAGCTGAATACCTTAAATAGAGACTAATTTTGGCAGACAAGGGACAGCCAGATAAAAGGATGTGGCTGGGAGCACACGCTTTGTTTAAGTGGAGAAGCCGGGATTTGATACCAGTATGCAATTCAGGAATTTGAACACATCTCTTCCCAGATGTAAATGGAAGAAATATTGTTGTTAAAGGTCTTTCTGAAACTCTTGTTTGAAAAAGACCATCTGACTGTGGACAGCATTGCAAAATTATGGTGATTGTATTTTGCTAACTGAAGTTAACTGCTGTTTTTGCAGGCATTTCCCAATACTTTTCATTTTTATTGTGGGTATAATTGTCTGTAGTGTCCAAACTAGCAATATGCTTTTATTTCAGAAGCTACACATAGGGATTGTTTTGTCTGTCAAAAGAAATAAAATCCAGGCAACATCCCTGGATGTCATGTCAAGGCAGGGATTGGCCCTGGTAGTCAGGGCAGGTTGTGTGTACTGCAGGATTGCCCTACTGTGCCAAAGAGCATATTAACTTGGAAGGTCTTGAGGCAGGGAAGTAAGCATTAATGTTAGCAAAATGTTAACAAAATGAGCAGGGTTCCAGTCCTATAAAATAAAAGGTGGGGGCACGGTGCGGGGCTCAATAATGCATGCATAGGCACTGCGTACATGGGGACAGAGAGCGTAGGTGCATCTGTTTTCCTTGACATGCTCATCTAAATCACTGATTTTGTCTGGAATCCTACTCCTCTCCTGCTGGATTCAGGCTTGGTGAAATGTTATCATGCATCTTGCAAAATCAGCAACTGCTGCTCACTTCAAAATTAATGGAACACTGGATCTTTGACTGGATGGTATGGGTAGGCCAAGTCTGCTTTGTGGGTGCGGGAGTAGCAGGGGATTTTATAGCAGAATGCTACAGAGGCAACTCAGCAGGATAGTGGCTGCTGCTGAGATGTTATATGTATAACACTCTCTGTAATTCATAGTGCTTTTTTCTATTCCTGCTGCAAAATGTGCTATAAAATGTGTTGTTTCAAAATGGGGATGGGTACAGCTCCCCCGCGTCACTCAGTGTGGTAATCTCTTCCCCGTAGCAAAAATCAAAAGCTGCCAATTTAACTAAATTTGCAAATTTCACTCTATGATATGTTCACTTAATATTTGCACAGTGAGTGGACATATCTTAGAGTGAAACATACACATTTAGTTTAATTGAAGTTGGCCTTTAAAAGAAAGTGCACAAGACAAATGAGCAGTTGCCTTTAAAAAAAAAGTAACCAACAATGGAAAAGTAACATGAGAGAGGGATAATTCACAAATACTATGCTGGCAAAGAATAAAAGGTACACCTCCATCAGTCAACTTCATCTTAGACCAGAGGGGTCTTCGGGTCTGCCAGGAATGGGGTTTTGGATTGGTGGGGGTGATGAAAAAGAAACAGAAAGACGAACACAAGAGGAGAGGAAAGAGAGAGCCAGAGGAGAGCGTGAGAAAGGAAAGGGACAAGCAAAGATGGAGAGACACAAGAACGGCAGAGAGGAGGGAGAGGAAGGCAGAGAGGAGACAGTGAGGAGGGCACAACAGATCTGCAGAGAGGAGAGGGAGATGACGAGACAGCAGAGGAGAGAAACCGAGAGGAGAGTAGAAGCGAGAGGGACACAGAAGAGAGTCAGGCAGAGAGGAGACAGTAAGGCAGGTGCAAGAAAACTGCAGAGAAGAGAGGGAGATGACGAGACAGCAGCGAAGAAAAGCAGAGAGGAGAGTGGGAGGGAGAGGAACACAGGAGAGAGGCAGGCAGAGAGGAGACAGTGAGGCAGGTGCAAGAGATCTGCGGAGAAGAGAGGGAGGCGATGAGACAGCAGAGAAGAGAACCAGAGAGGACAGTGGGAGGCAGAGGTGCACAGAAGAGAGGCAGGCAGAGAGGAGACATTGAGGCAGCTGTAAGAGATCTGCAGAGAAGAGAGGGGGAGACAGAGATGATACAGCACAGAAGAGAAGCAGAGAGGAGTGTGGGATGGAGTGGGACACAGAAGAGAGACAGGCAGAGAGGAAACAGTGAATGTTGAATAGAAATAAGGAAAGATTGCAGATTAGAGATAGAACAGAGAGAGCAATAACAATGGAGAGACACGAGAGGAGAGAGAGTACGAGAGGGGTACGGCCAAAGAGGCTGAGAGAACAGAACATGGAGGAAAGCATGAGTGGAAGAGAGAGAGAGAGAGAGGGAGAGAGAGAGAGAGAGAGACGCAAAGAGACATGATGAGAAGCTGAGAGATTAGAGACAGTGAAAGGGAGACAGGCAGAGGTCGAACAGAGAGCGACACTTATAATCCATCTCATATTATTCGGAGAGAGTCCATCCTATGTAGCCAGCCATGTGATACAACAGAGTGAACGCTGAGTAAATCCCCCAAAATCCCCCTTTCCCTCTCTCTTCTGACATCTTTACACACTTCACTCCTGTCCAGAGAGTGACCTGCAGCAGCTCTGCCGAGCAAAGGAAGTGAAGGGCGAAGAGAGAGCACAGAGACAGGAAGAGATCAGAGACCGTGACAGGTAGAAAAAGGCAAACACAGAGAGTGGGACAGGCAGAGATGAACGAAAAAGAGCGAACGGTAGAGAGGGAAGAGACCGAGCAAGAGAGATGCGCGTGAGAGTGTGAAAACAAGGAAATAATATGAGGCAGGGTAACCAAAAAGGAAACACACCAAACACAGGTTACAAAGGAACATACAAAGTACTTTATTTTATACTGAATCCAGTTACAAAAGAACAGAACAAAATTCAGATAGCTGTCGACCATCAGTACAACACAGCGAACTCCGGCGTGGTTCGGTGTGCTCAGTGAGTGCAAATATTCATTGAAACAGTCAGGCTTTTATACATCTCTCCAGCCTGTTGTCCAGCCTTTCTGCAGGTTAACCATTCCATAAATAAGTTACTGCTCTAGGGTCCCTTGCCAGGTCAAATCTAGTTCATCTTAGGTTTATACATTAACAAGAAGAAATGGTAATAATGTATGCTCTAGGCCTAACATTACAATATGGGACTTAATTTATACAATATAGTTAAGCAGGTGTTCTCATTCAATTATAGATCAGTTTCGGTGATACAGGTAATCCATTGCACACAGGTCAGCAGAAGGACAAGGTCTCAGCTCATGACCCTAACAAGTGGCCTGCAGGCAAGTTATACATTAGCTGTACAGAGGTCATGACAATCAAGTTCTGTTCTGAATAACATAGGCTACCATTTTAGCTCACATGGTGACTTTATAGAGCAAGAAAACCTAAAATGGCGGCTTGACCCAAAATGACAGTTTATATAGTTTCTAAGGTCAGGACCTTGCAATGCGAGTTTATTCACATGTAGTTTATAAGCAGCTTGTTAGCAGCTTGGCGTAGGCCAATATACATATATTCATAGCAATAGTTTGACAAGAGAGAAGCAACAACAAGGAGAAAGAGACAGATTAACAGAGAGAAACAACAGGAAAGAAAGAGAGGGAAACATCAGTTTCGGTGATACAGGTAATCCATTGCACACAGGTCAGCAGAAGGACAAGGTCTCAGCTCATGACCATAACAAGTGGCCTGCAGGCAAGTTATACATTAGCTGTACAGAGGTCATGACAATCAAGTTCTGTTCTGAATAACATAGGCTACCATTTTAGCTCACATGGTGACTTTATAGAGCAAGAAAACCTAAAATGGCGGCTTGACCCAAAATGACAGTTTACATAGTTTCTAAGGTCAGGACCTTGCAATGCGAGTTTATTCACATGTAGTTTATAAGCAGCTTGTTAGCAGCTTGGCGTAGCCTCAATCACCCCACGATGCACAAAATCGGAAACAATGCTCTTCAAAGCTCGCTCGCCTTCAACTGAGATCTTATACTGTGTAATACGGGGCAGCTTAATTCCATGTTTCAAAACTATTTTAACAGGCTCAATCTGCAAAACACCGACATCATTGTCATCAACTGCCCACAAACACTCTGGTACATTACTGAATTCTGGCGGCAAAGGTCTGGTCAAGAATTGCGAAACAGAACATTGCTGTGGTGAAATCGTCAAACGCACTCCATCAGAAGAACAATGAATTACCGCATTTAATTCCTTCAACAGATTCAACCCCAGCAAATTCTCTCCACAATTCGAAGTCAAGAGAAATGGACAGTGGTCCGTAAAGGGACCCAAAGAAATAGGTACCGGTGAAGAAACCGGACAAACAACTGGTGTGCCAGAAAACCCCACAGAAACATTGGTTTGCCCTGACAGTGGAATGTTTGGAACCCGAGAATGATCAATGGAGCACTTCTGTGCTCCAGTGTCCATCAAAAATTGATGTTTCCTATTTCCCACTACCATTTCAATATAGGGACCTTTCTGATTAACGGGAATAGGTGTAGGTTCCAAACCCTGCTTCGGGCAATCCTAACAAAACAAAATATCATCAAAAGGAAGCTCTTCAGATAGATATGCAGCAGAAGGATGATCAAATATGTTTCTAGTATCCACACTCGAAGTCTGATTATCCTGTGAAAAAGGTTGCTGGGGATCCTGCGAAAACTGGCCTCTACCAGGGCCCCCTACACCCGGGCGTCTACCCATATTTCCAAATGTGTTATTCGACCTCTGTCAAAGGACGGGGCATTGTGCACGCCAATGACCCTCCTGGCGACAATAGGCACACTGGTTAATATTCACAGGACCCAAGGGCACATTCCCTTGAGGAACATACTGACCTCTAATCTGCGAACTACCCCCTCTGGGGCCTCTAACAATTTGCTGTAACAATACTTTAGTCTTCAAATCACATTTTCTCTTCTCGACTCTATCTTTTTCATTATTGACATGGTTCTCATAGTACTGAGCCATGTGCAGTACTTCTGATTGGGATTTCGCCTGCCAAGCGCTCTCAGAAGACATCATTTGTGACTGGATGTCAGGCAGCAATCCACGTACAAATTTGTCCACAAATAATCTTTTCCCAGACTCTGTGCCTAAGTCTTGTCCACTGAAATCCGAGAATACCTGTTTGAACCGATTAAAGAACTCGGAAGCACCCTCAGATTTTCCTTGGACACAGGCCGTAAGCTTGTCCCAAATAATTCTCTTTTCGGGGATTATAGTTTTCAGTTTTGCAATGATTCTGTCAGGCAAAGTTAGTATCACCTGAGGTGGTCTCTCACCAGCTGGCCTTTCCCCATCAAGCCTAACTATGTTAGCCCATGTATCTCCCAACCCTGGTACATCGTCTATAGTTCTAACTTGTTTCCACAAATCTACAGGCAGGAGTACAGGGAATAGCAAATCAATGTCGCCTAGGGTAAACACTGAGGACTGCAAAACGGACTCTCTCTTTATAGAACCCTGTCGGATTTCTCCTAATGTCAGGAATAGTTTGTCTAATAGTATTCACTTCCTGTCGTGAAAACGGGACGTGAACAAACTGCGATACATAATGTGCAGGAATGTCCACAGCAGGTGTACCTGCTGCAGCATTAGCAGGAATCTCAACCTTTGGGACAAATGTCGGAGGAACCTCTCTCATAGGCAACTGAGATGTAGGCAACTCCGAACGCTTACTAAGCAACAGAGCTAAGTCGAGCGCTAAAGCAGTTGAAGAAGTGTCAAGTGAAAAAGCTCTCTTATAAATGCTCAATAACTCTGTGGGACAACTAACCTTTCTCTTTAAACATTCATCCTGCAGGTACTCTACCATTACCTGTATCACTTTCCTCTGCATTTCTAGCGTATATTGACTGTATGTGTCATATACCTCAACTGGAGTTATCGATATGTCTGAAATCCATCTAATTGCATCTTTTGTACAAATTTGCGCCTCCTCAGATGTCGATTTACGACACGGAAGAAATCGTTTCTGTACATACATACTTTCTTCTTCGTCATCCTCATTCCGTAACCTTTCCAACTCCTTTCTATACTCAAATATCCTCTCAACATGCTCATGTACCTTCTCCACAGTGTCTCTTGAAAACGCTAAAGTATTCAGGTCCCTCAACCCTTGTGGGAGGTCTGCATTATTTAATTTACCCCACATTACACATAAATGAATCCCTAAACCTTCAATGAAAACATTTTTCTCAGGAAAATTATCCATATTAGAAAGTGTGGCAAGAACATTAGCTCGATCATCTCTCTCCATACAATGCTTAGCCCATGCAAACAAATCCTGTTTCTTTTCTGTAGGAACAGTATTACGAGTAACAATCCTTGACCCCGCACCCTGATCAACTACAAGCGGTACAGAACTACTTGGGAGTGAGGGTGCAGGCAAATTCAATGGAGGTACTATTACTGGTGCATTGGGAAGAGGCGGAGGAGCAGGTGGAGGAACAACAACCGGAAGAATAGGAACAACAGGTTGAGCAGGAAGAGCAGAAATAACAGCAGGAAGAGGTACAGCAGGAGGAAGAGGAACATACGGAGGTGGTGCAGAGGCACCAGGCCTTCGTTCATTTAACAATTTGTCGATAAACTCATCAGAAACATGAAGATCTTTAGAAGGATAGATTTTCTGAATACCGAGTGAGAAAGCCCTGTCCATATTCCTAACCGACTCAGACTGTTTGTCCTGATCATATAACAACGCCTTTTCAGCATTTGTTTTATGACGGCGCACATGTTTTTCCCTACTTTTAAGCTGCTGCAACGCTTCTCTTTTCCAATTTTGCAAAACATCAAATGCTGCAGGTCTGGCCTTCTTTTTTAACAAGACTGACTCTAAATATTCAATACGAGGGATCTCAAAACTACCATTGACTGGCCACTGAAGTTCGGAGGCATGTCTGGTTTGTCTGTGCCAAATTTTATTAAATACTACACTTCCAATGCCATGCTTACAGTACATAGTACATGCCGGTGACCCCTCCTGTGGTGCCGGATGGCTAAATTCCAAAGATTGTCTATCGCTGCGGAATAATGCCCTAAAGCAGGCCCACACCGTGGAAGCACAGGCCTGCATGCGCTGATGCCGTGGGACCCTCGTGCCAGTACGGTGGCAGAGGTCCGCCTGATCAGGGGGGTGGCTCGCCCTACCCCATCCCCGATGGTGCTGGTGTCCCATAGCACCATGGGGCCTGTTGGATGTCCAGAGCAGGCCCAAAACCCCAGAGGCTCTGGGCCTCATTGGTACTGATGTCCATAAAATGGCAATGAAGGAGAACCCCTGGGGAGAGAGAATACAGTATGGGGCATCAATCGCTGTGAGAAAGGCGGATATTCCCCGCTCAGGGAAATGAGGCGGCCTCCATCAACGCAAGAAGAGAGGGTGATGGCAGTTGGGCGGCTGGCGCCGCATAGCACAATGTGGGTGCAGCACCAATCGCCCCGAAAGGAAAGGAGAGACCAGGACCCTGCTGGCGGATCCTCCCTGGCAGCGGCCCCCTGTGAAGAGGGTGCTTGTGCGGCCAGGGGAGGGTCAGCCCGCAGCCCCTGTGGGCCTCACAGCCCCTGCAGAATCCGCCGCAGTGAGGGATGGAAAAGACATCAAACTGCCACAGCCGCAAGAAGAAATAGAGTGGCCGCATCTGCAGGAACACAAGGGCCTCCCACATGGGGAGAGCATTGTGCTGCCCCAGGGGAGGATGTGAGGAAGTGAGCGCCCACCCCCAAAACGAAATGGAGTGGCTGCAGCCACAGGAACAAACAGGAAGTAGCTAATGGTCCCTGCAGGCAGCGGTGACATCCTGCATGTGCCACCAGAGCGTGACACGTGTTTCGGTCTGATTAGACCTCATCAGTAGGAAGGCGCTGTGCCTCTCTAAGAATAGTGAGCAAGGGGTCCACGTCTGGATTCCCCTAGTAACTTAGGGTGAGACCCAAGGTTACTTGAATATGCAAATTGACAAGGGGGGTCCTGGGAGTCTCTCTGCCAGACATTAGTCCTGGTTACGAGAGACTTACCCAGAGTCTTTAGCTCACTATCTTTCACAGAGACTCCCAGGACCCCCCTTGTCAATTTGCATATTCAAGTAACCTTGGGTCTCACCCTAAGTTACATGGGGAATCCAGACGTGGACCCCTTGCTCACTATTCTTAGAGAGGCACAGCTCCTTCCTACTGATGAGGTCTAACCAGACTGAAACACGTGTCTGGGGATGCTGTTGGTACTCTTGTTCAGAGGAAAATTGCCTAGCATTTCGGTGCTGGACTGCCCAAGGGCAGGACAAAGACTGATATGTTTGGGATATTTTTTCTCTGTGAAAGATAGTGAGCTAAAGACTCTGGGTAAGTCTCTCGTAACCAGGACTAATGTCTGGCAGAGAGACTCCCAGGACCCCCCTTGTCAATTTGCATGTTCAAGTAACCTTGGGTCTCACCCTAAGTTACTAGGGGAATCCAGATGTGGACCCCTTGCTCACTATTCTTAGAGAGGCACAGCTCCTTCCTACTGATGAGGTCCAACCAGACTGAAACACGTGTCTGGGGATGCTGTTGGTACTCTTATTCAGAGGAGAATTGCCTAGCATTTCAGTGCTGGACTGCCCCAGGGCAGGACAAAGACTGATATATTTGGGATATTTTTTCTCTGTGAAAGATAGTGAGCTAAAGACTCTGGGTAAGTCTCTCGTAACCAGGACTAATGTCTGGCAGAGAGACTCCCAGAACCCCCCTTGTCAATTTGCATATTCAAGTAACCTTGGGTCTCACCCTAAGTTACTAGGGGAATCCAGACGTGGAGCCCTTGCTCACTATTTTTAGAGAGGCACAGCTCCTTCCTACTGATGAGGTCCAACCAGACCGAAACACGTGTCTGGGGATGCTGTTGGTACTCTTGTTCAGAGGAGAATTGCCTAGCATTTCGGTGCTGGACTGCCCCAGGGCAGGACAAAGACTGATATGTTTGGGATATTTTTTCTCTGTGAAAGATAGTGAGCTAAAGACTCTGGGTAAGTCTCTCGTAACCAGGACTAATGTCTGGCAGAGAGACTCCCAGGACCTCCCTTGTCAATTTGCATATTCAAGTAACCTTGGGTCTCACCCTAAGTTACTAGGGGAATCCAGACGTGGACCCCTTGCTCACTATTCTTAGAGAGGCACAGCTCCTTCCTACTGATGAGGTCCAACCAGACCGAAACACGTGTCTGGGGATGCTGTTGGTACTCTTGTTCAGAGGAGAATTGCCTAGCATTTCGGTGCTGGACTGCCCCAGGGCAGGACAAAGACTGATATGTTTGGGATATTTTTTCTCTGTGAAAGATAGTGAGCTAAAGACTCTGGGTAAGTCTCTCGTAACCAGGACTAATGTCTGGCAGAGAGACTCCCAGGACCCCCCTTGTCAATTTGCATATTCAAGTAACCTTGGGTCTCACCCTAAGTTACTAGGGGAATCCAGACGTGGACCCCTTGCTCACTATTCTTAGAGAGGCACAGCTCCTTCCTACTGATGAGGTCCAACCAGACTGAAACACGTGTCTGGGGATGCTGTTGGTACTCTTGTTCAGAGGAGAATTGCTTAGCATTTCGGTGCTGGACTGCCCCAGGGCAGGACAAAGACTAATATGTTTGGGATATTTTTTCTCTGTGAAAGATAGTGAGCTAAAGACTCTGGGTAAGTCTCTCGTAACCAGGACTAATGTCTGGCAGAGAGACTCCCAGGACCCCCCTTGTCAATTTGCATATTCAAGTAACCTTGGGTCTCACTCTAAGTTACTAGGGGAATCCAGACGTGGACCCCTTGCTCACTATTCTTAGAGAGGCACAGCTCCTTCCTACTGATGAGGTTCAACCAGACCGAAACATGTGTCTGGGGATGCTGTTGGTACTCTTGTTCAGAGGAGAATTGCCTAGTATTTCGGTGCTGGACAGCCCCAGGGCAGGACAAAGACTGATATGTTTGGGATATTTTTTCTCTGTGAAAGATAGTGAGCTAAAGACTCTGGGTAAGTCTCTCGTAACCAGGACTAATGTCTGGCAGAGAGACTCCCAGGACCCCCTTGTCAATTTGTGTAGGCATTAGAGCCAGTAAGGGAAAGGTAACGGAGGGTGGTGGAGACACAATAAAATAGTTAGAAGTAGAGAAGACTGTATATATATAGGGGGTAATGACTCAAGCATAAGGAATAAAACATAAAGAATATCAGGGGGGTACCTGAAGTAAAAACGTAAAGAATATCAGGGGGGCACCTGAAATAAAAAACGTAAAGCATATCAGGGGGGCACCTGAAGCAAAAACGTAAAGAATATCAGGGGGGCACCTGAAACAAAAAACGTAAAGAATATCAGGGGGGCACCTGAAGTAAAAATGTAAAAGAATATCAGAGGGGCACCTGAAGTAAAAACGTAAGAAATACCGGGGGGCACCCGAGAAGAATAAAATGTAAAGAATACCAGGGGGGCACCTGAGCAAAAACTTAAAGATTTGCCTTGTTCCTCTGCTTTAAAGAGTGGTCAGAAGGAACGTGAACCCAGAGCCCACAGTGGGGGGACAATTTAGGCTATGAGGATGTTTATAGACGTCATAAAGGGGGTTCACTCAAATCCCATGACAGGGTATTAATTAGAAGGCAGCTATACGTATGACCAGCTGGTGTCTGTCTAGTCTATCAAACGTCTGTCATATATGTTCTGTTGAATGTCGAATGTAAAATAACTGTATTGGTGATTGTTTAAAATACATTTTGGATTTACGCGATTCTGTAACTGAGAGGGAATCGCCACTAAATTGATGAGTTTTGAGTAAATTGTTGGTATAAAAGTTGGCGGGAAAAGATTGGATTGGAGCTTGCGTATTTGGTGCTCGCTCATACTATTAAAAGAGTAAAAGAACTGTATAATTATTGATTGGTGATGGAATTAAGAATTGAGGAAGTTACCCCGCTTGTGCATTTATGGAAGCAACTGCCCAAGCATGCAACAAAGCTGAAGAAATATAGCCAGGAGTGGGTTAAGGGCACTGCAAATAAGATGTTTATGCCGTGGCCCCAGAACGGGTCACTCTCTAAGGTTGTTTTACAGCACATGACCACCTTCCTACATGCCACATATACCGGCAAAAAGCTAGAGAAACTTCTTGCTGTGCTGGAACTGTGGAAAATGTTTGAAGAAACGAAGGTGGAAGAACCACCCGTAGATTGGATATTAAATGTATGTACAGAGGGGGGTGAGACGCCTACCGCGCCACCTGCCCCACCTGAACCAGTAATCGAAGGGAGTAAGTCAGAGGGTCTTTACGCGCTAAGAGAATTTAAGGCAGCCACGGGGTACAGCAACCCGGCATATGAGTCGCCTGCATGCAGTGGTGACGACATCAAAGAAAAGGGGCAGGAAAGTAATCTTGCCTCCGTAGTCCCGAGGGACAAGGAGAGATGCAGAGATTAAGGAAAGGATCAGGCACAGAGTAGTACATCTCTCTCGAGAGAGAGAGAGAGAGAGAGGGAAAGAAGCAGAAGGAAGTAGCGAGTTAGCATTCGCAAAGGACGAGTGGGTGGGCGGTCAGATATTGCTAAAACTTGATGGTAAAGGGAGTGATGACATAAGACCGAGGGAATGGTCTGATGAGGTGCTCAGAAAGGAAAAGGAGAAAGAAAAGGATATGAGAGACGAGAGGATAAGAAAGAAGAATAGGTTGAGGCAAGAACAACTATATCGCGAAGAGCAAGGAATACCGCTCAGTCGCACACAATGCGCAGCCTAGGAGAAGTACAGGCAGAATATGCTAAAGTTAGAGGAAGAAAGGATAGTGCACGAAAGGAAAGTAAAGAAGCGAGAAGACGAGGAAAGTAGAAGGGCAAAGGAACATAGAAATGAACGGATGAGGGAAGTAGATAAGGCTAGAGAAGAAGCAAAGAAGCAAAATGAAATTGATGAGGAAGCGGAACGTAAGTACAGACACAGGGCATGAGATTTAGAATATGTACAACGGGAAGTTAAAAAACCCAATCCTGTTGTAGAATTGGAAGACATAGAAGAATTCTATCCTGCAAGCGATGCAGTACCAAGTACAAGTGGGACAAATATTGAAGTTGACTTCGACACCAGAAGCATTGGGAAACAATTGATAAAATTTATGATGAGATGGGGCTGGAACTAATTTCCCAAGGGGGAAGGGAGGATGAGCGCTTAGAGAGCACTTAGCTATATGACACTGAGGATGACACCCGAAGTAGTGGGAGCAGGGGACTGTCCCTAGACAGGCTAGAGATTGGGCAGAACGAAGATGCAAGAAGTTGCGTAAACTGGGAGTATTCAGAGTCTGACTCCAGTGGGGAAATGGAGGAAGTGGCATATGACGAAGGGAGACAGCGCGAAAATGGCTCCCAAGGGACCAAGAGGTACGATGGTCAGATGCTAGCGGGTCCACAAGTAGGACACCGAAGTCCGCTGGACAATCCATCCGACATGAAGAAACACCCCACGGTCAGAGGGGGGCGTCGGCGCCTGCCTATGCAGAGAGGTTAAGGGCATTGCCAGGCAGACGGCAAGGCGGGAACGTAACCCCGGGGGTAGACCGGAGAACTATGGGGAAAGAGAAGGAGGACTGTGCTTTCCAATTCCCGTTGCTAGAAAAGGGGGGAGCAAGACCAGAATATATTCCATGGCCACACATGGACCGAGAAAACCTTAAAAATAAACTTCCAATGTTGACATCGAGAGCCGGAAAATGGTTACATGAGTTAGGGAAAATGACGGGGGGTGTCACCTTAGCTATAGGAGACATAAAGGGCCTCCTAATCACCATACTTGGTGAAAGAACCGATGATGTATGGAAACGGGCAGGCTACCCTAGGGTAACCCTAACTGACACCTCCCATGATTGGGCGCCATTTAATAACTGTAGAGCAGCAGTGTGGAATGAGCTGCTTATGCTATATCCAGACACGTCTGATATGGAAGCTATAATGACTCGAAAAATGAAAGAGTCAGAGGATCCCTTGCTTTATATCCAGAATTTTCAAGACGCGTGGGTGCTCGAAGCGCATGAATCTTGGACAAAATCCATCCCTGTATTCTATCATATATTGTGCCAAGGGTTACCAGAACCGGTGCAAAAACAGCTCAAGAAATTGGTGGGAATAGAAGCTAAACCATGGGCCGAAATACAATTGACAATTGCGCACTATTGTAGATTGCTACAGGAAAAGAATCGGAGGCAAAAGGAGGCAACGCGTAAGGGGGAGGAGGCAAAGCTGGTGCAAAGGAAGCTCTCGAATTATGCTCTCGAGGGAGCAATTCTCACCAGCCCGGCCGAACCAAGCATACAGCAAGCGACTAACACCTCGCAGGATAATCAAGGTAGCACGGGATTTTACCCAAGGGGAAGAGGGTTTGGAAATAGAGGATGGCAGAGTAAACAGGGAGGGTTTCGAGGTAACCAAGGAGGGTTTCAAAATGACCAAGGTGGCTTCCAGAACACACAGATGAGCAATCCAACTATGCCAGATGGACATATGGCACGACCACCACCAGTATGCTGGCTGTGTGGAATGACTGGACACGTGGCGCGCATGTGCAGAAGTCATGGCATGTGGCAAAATAACCAAGGGATGGGGGCAGGCATGGTGAATCAACCTGCCATACCGCAACAGGGCGGTGCCCAAAATTACAGTGCAGCAGCAGGTGGCAGGCTTGCAGCAAGGTGCATAGCAAGTGGTTCAACCACCGAACATGGGGAATATGCCACAAGGACAACCCCAGCAGGCACGGCCACAGATGGCTCAGGGCAATAATCCCGGAGGGGGAATTAACCCTGGAAATGGGGGAAACTCATTTCCCCCATTTCCAGGAAGTGAACCGAACCTATATATAAAATAGGACAGCTCACGGGAGACTCTGATGTGTTCTATCCTATCAGTGACACCAGACCCTAATAGGGAACCTAGGGTGAATGTCACCATAGGGGGTAAAGAATATTCCTTCCTAGTTGACACGGGTGCAACGCGTTCGTGCATACGAGAAGGCACATTTTCCTTGTCCGGCGAGGCCATAGATATCCAGAGATTCACTGGAGCTCATAGTAGAGTTCCCTTTACAGATGCACTTCAAGTCTCAGTGGGAGAGTGCAAAATGAATGTACCTCTATTATATTCACGCCAGACCCCACTAAATATTCTGAGTCGGGACCTGATGACTAAACTAAATATGAACATCTTGTTTAGCGAGGAAGGTATAGTATGCTCCACTCCAGGAATGCATTATTCAAACATGTGCGAAATGATCAGAGCATACTCAGGACGTATAGCTATGAGAGCTATACCGTTAGAACCAGAGGTCTTTGCATATGACGTGCTGGTTCTTATGGCGGGACTGCCAGGCCTCACAGATAGATCTATGAGGACACCTGATGAGTTTCTATTCAGGCCAAGAATACCCATGCATGAAGAGGAGGGACAAGTATTTCCCTTGGTAATACAATCTGTCGCAGTGCGAGGAAAAGTGGTCTTGGTTGAAGGATATGACGATGAAGGCAGACAATGGTGTGAGATTATTGCCATTGAAGAAGGGTATCGAGTGACTGACGTCTCCGATGACGATCTGTTCGAAGAACACCCTGACCTAGAAGAGACAAGGGTGGAGGTGAGTCTCATATTTTGGGCCAAAATGATATTACGAGAGGTGCCACAGAGAATGATGCTGGCACTGATACGCCCAGAATACTTTGAGGATGACATGGCCCAAGTGTCTGCCGCAGTATGGGCTGCAGGGCCCTATGATGTAAGTCTCCTGAAAGAGGCGGGTGAAGTGAAAATCAAACTGAAACCAGGAGCAATTTTACCATGAGCGCGACAATATCCCATGTCCAGAGAGGCAGATCAAGGAATAGCGAAGACAATCTCCGCCTTGATGGAGCAGGGTATCCTAGTGACGTCAGAATCACCTTGCAACACAGTGATTTACCCTGTCAAAAAATCAAAATGAGGGTCTTGGCGTTTAATCCAAGATTTACAAGCATTAAACGATATAGTTGACGCCGAATTCCCTCTAGTCCCTAATCCATCCACAATTCTGTGCAACATACCCACTGAGGCAAAATATTTCACTGTGATCGATTTGAAAAATGCATTCTTCTCAATCCCGTTGCACCGTGACTCTCAAGGCCTGAAGTCATTTACTTTCAGACAATGCGCCTGAAAAGTACGAGGTTGCCACAGGGGTAAGGTAAGTGTCCATCCATTTTCAACAGAGTCCTGCAGATGGACCTAAGCAATATTGTGGTGGACAGTGTTGTTTTGCAGTATGTAGATGACATTCTGATCTGCAGCACCACTGAAGAGCAATGCAGGCATGACTCTGTACAGCTATTGATTATACTGGCTGAGAAGGGATACAAGGTTGATAAGGAGAAGTTGCAGTACTGTCAGCCAGAAGTGTTATTAATAGGCCAACTGATCTCTCATGAAGGGAAAAAGGTAACCTCAGAAAGGGCTGAAGCTATCATGAACACAGCCAAGCCGCGCACAATAAAACAGATGCAAAGCTTTTTAGGCCTGTGCAATTATGTCAGAGCGTGGGTCTTTGACTACAGCTCTTACACCAAGTCCTTGATTCAGGCCCTAAAAAAGGCCCAGACAACAAGGGAAGATATCGAGTGGAATGAAGCAATGGAGAAAGGGTTTACAGAACTCAAAGGGGCAATTTGTAAGGCCCCAGTTCTCGGGATTCCTAATTACGCAGAGGAATTCTACTTGTGCTCCCATACCGATGGCAGTTTTATGACAGCAGTGCTCGAAAAGCGAACCTCGCTGGGGTACAAGCCCCTAGCATATTACAGCAGGAATCTGGACCCAGCCATGAAGGGCCTCTTCCCATGCGAACAAACCTAGCTGCTGCCACATTCGCTATCGAAAAGGCATCGTCCATTGTGATGGGATGCTCCATGACATTGTATGTTGAGCACTCACTGCTTGCCATACTAGAGAAGCCAAATGGCAACAGGGAAGGAAAGGAAGCACAAATCCTCCTCCTACCACAGCGATGCAGTCAAGGCAGCCTGCTCCATCGAGATACCCGAAGTGGAAAGCAGCACAGATGCATTCAGAGACGTAATCATAGCAAACTACAGAAGAACGCTGAGAATCAAGAGAAGCCCTCATGAAGATAACAATGAACTTAATGATTACCTGGACAGCACAGCCCAACTCAGAAACAACATATGGTACCAACACATGAAGGAAGTGGGACGAAGTCAGTCAGAAGGAGAATGCTTCGTCTGTGCACTCCTACCTACAGCATGGGAAAATCCAAGATCTTCGTGGCTGTAGAAATTGATGTCCCTACAGCACACTGTATGTCACATGGAGCAATGTGCAACACCAGAGGACAATTTATGGGAAGAGACGCCTCGTTGATATGGGCAAACTAAAAGGATTACCCGGATGAAGATGGCTACGTCCAGGACATTAAAACAAGAAAGCGAGCGCACACCAGAAATCATGTAATCAGGTACGAAAACCCTGCCGTCTAAGGATCAGGGATAAGATGGGAAATAAACCCAAGACTGAACGTTCAAGGAAAAACTGCAGAGGGGGCTCAAATCTGGAAGAACAGAGGCCAAATGCAGATCTGGGGGTCAGTGGTCCCCCCAGATGGATGGGAAGATGGAGTAGTAATCTGCTGAGCGTGGATGGTCCTTGGAGCCTGCAAGAAAGCAATAGAGAATTCACAGAGGTTATGCAAATCTCTGTGGCCAAAGCTAATAAAGTTACTAACATGGGTCAAAGATAGAGGGGGACCCCTACAGATAATGCCACTGGACAGCCCAAAACTATGCTTCAGAAACAATGGCACAAGGAAGATGGGAGAGAATCAAAACTGCGGACGAATCTTTGAAGCTCCAGGAATGACACAAGGAACCGCAGTTATTATGGACCATTACTGGGCGTGTGGATCCAAGGCATACATAAGGCTGCCGAAAAACTGGGGAGGCATATGCACACTAGTGAACATCCACGTTCCCGCACTAGTGATCCCTAAGAATGACCTGAAGTTGGACAGTTTCCCGAAAGCAGATACTCATCTAAGAAGAAGAAGATCTGTGGAACTGATATCCAGGATGAAGAGGGAAAATTACTTTTCTCCCAAATCAGAAGAGGCATTCCATGCAATCCCGTACGAACATAGGCTATTGAGCCTCACCTCAATAGTATTCACAACACTACTCCTGCCCCACATCCAAGTTGGAGTGAATGCTAAATGGTTACAGATAACCAGATGGGAGTTATTGCAGACCATCAATACCACTATTTCTCCAGCATGGGGTCTGGCATGGATTCATATGCTCATGAATATTCCCCGTCGTCAGGCTGGGAATCCTCGGTAAAGAAAAAATCAGTATCAGTTTCGTTTCTGATCTGTCTTTCTTAGTAGTAACCAAACACTGATCTCTGGGTCATACTGCCCCCAGCCAATGGCTGCCCTTTCCCTAAGCCCCGCCTCTGGCAGTCATCCTCAGATTTTTACCGCACGCTCAAGTGTTGGGAGTCCTTGTGTTTAGCTCTCGTGTTTTTTTACTGCGTTTTCACGTTTTTTCAGGAGAATTTCTCATTTTTTCAGTTTAATCGAGCCTCAAGCTCCACCGTTTCTACTTCCGACAACGGGGACCCATTTCGGAATTCTTCTACGCCCCTCAAGAGTGAAGTTTTCGTCGAGTTTACACTTCTTGGAGGATTCTGGAAGATCTGCGGCCTACCTCAACGGACATGGCCCAGGACAAGGGGAGCTCGACGCTCGGATCCAAGCTGTTCAGGAACTGCCCTGGATGCGGATTATATAACGTTTTCAAGGAGGACGAGCATTCGCGATGTCTCTCCTGCCTCCATGGGGACAAGACGCACGTGGAGAAGGACTGTGCGTTCTGCAAGAACCTTTCGGAACGGACCAAACAAGATCGTCGTTCCCGCCTCGCCACCTGGCTGGAGAAGGGCACAGCAAGTGAGAAGGCGAAGAAGAAGTCTGAGCAGCTTCTAAGTCCTTTGAGGGCACCCCGGCGACGGAGGCCCAACAGAAGGCCAAGCACCACGAGTCCCCGGGCTCCGGGAGCACCGAAAGGTCGGGCTCTTCGGTTGCCAAGCAGGGCGCTACTTCCCCGGCACGTTCGACCACGAGCCAGCACTCTGGTTCAGGGAAGAAGAAGTCTGAGAACCCGGTTAGGCCGCTGGAGCGGACCCGGTCGATCTCGAAGGGGGAGCGAGGCCCTGACCCTCCCCCCAAGGCGAAGGCCCAGGACGCACCTAAGGTGGTGAGGGCCTTGATCCACCCGGCTAAGGCCTCTACTGAAGTGGTCTCTGCGACCCTGGCAGAGCCGGCTGAGACTACGCCAATGGAAACGGCCGCTGGGCCCAGAGTATCCCTGCCGCCGCGGAGGGAATCCTCTTTCCAGCCCATCGCTAAGGCCCCCGTGAAACCCCCGGCTGAAAAAGATGGGGGGGGCCGGTGGCCATTACAGACTTGGAATCAGCCTCTGAAGAGGAACTGGTGGAGACCGAGAAGGGCCTCAACGAAAGGTCCATAGGCCTCAACGAGAGGTTCATAAACCTCAACGAGAGGTTCGAGAAGGTTCGATCCCAGGGGACGGTCCCTGCTGACGTGATCGAAGATAGCAACGACGATGACGAACAGGGCCTAGTGGAGCAGCCATCCCATCTGTCGCACCCATTGCCCGAACCCCAGGATAGCTCGGCGGCCATTTTGTTGGCAATCCAATCCTTATGAACCGAGATAAGGATGAGATTACCACGCATCCCGACGGAGGATCCAGAACCAGGCCCGTCGGGAAGCCCTCCGAACAAGCAGAGGAGAGTCCACCCCGCTCTGCCCTTCGCACCTGAGAGACCGGTGGACCCCTCATCCCCCTGCCGGGAGAGGATACGGCGACGGATATGGCGACGGGGATGGACGATGACGGCGGCGATGACACAGCAGACATCCCATCGTCACCCCTCCCGCAGGCGTCCCCAGCCGACGAGGTTGGCTCTTTCCACGCCATGATAACCAGGGCATCCGAGCTCTTCCAGCTCTGCCCTGAAGAACAGAAAAAGGAGGGGTTTCTGTACCAACGACGAGAGGCTAAGAGGAAGTCGGTCCTCGCGGTTTCTTTACTCGATGACATCTGGGACGAGGGGCTTGCTGTCCTCAAGAACCCTGTCACAACACCCGCCAAGAGGGACAGGTACGAGAAGAAGTACCGAGTCCCCGATGCCGCCCCCTTGTGCCTCAGAAGAAGGCAGCGGGCGCGGCGGCTTCAACTTCCACTTCCCTGCCGGACAGCGAGGATAAGAAGTTGGACTCTATGGGACGACGAGTCATCTCGTCGGCTGCGACGACGATTAAGGCGGCCAATACCTTAGTGATCGTGGCCCGCTACGACAGGGAGCTCTGGTTCAAGATAGCTCCCCTGCTAGATTTCCTGCCTGATGACAAAAGGGCGGAGGCCCTAGAAATTCTGCAGGAGGGCGAGGTGGCGTCGGATCACGCCATAACGGTGGCAATGGACATTGCCGATACCGGATTTCGCCAACTGGGCAACAGAGTTTGCCTCAGACGACGAGGATGGCTCAAGGCGACAGACTTTCACCAGGACGTCCAGACCAGAGTGTTGGACATGCCCGGGCCCTTGGGGTGCTTCAGCAGCGACAGCCCTTTCGGAGCCCTGGAGGCAGACAGGGTGCCTCCAAAGGATCCAGTAGTGGCTCCTCCACCTACCGTCAGGCAGCCCGCTCCTCTTCCCAGGAGGCCTACAGAGGTCGCGGCAAGCAAGGGGGTTCCCGCCGTCGTCGCCAAGGAGGCCAAGGAGGCAAGGCCGCTTCCAAGCAAGACTGACCCAGCCGGGTTGTCGGGCCCCCACCGAAGCACCCCAGTGGGAGGCCGGCTGACGAAGTTCGTCAGAGTGTGGGAGTCCATCTCCACTGATCGTTGGGTGTTGGACACCCTGGCCAACGGGCACTCACTGGAATTCCTAAAGAAGTGCCCTCGCATTCCTCCCGTGGCCAGGAAGGAGAATCACGTCCCTCAACTGCTGTTGGAAGTAAAGGCGATGCTCAAGAAAGGTGCCATCGAGCTCGTCCCCAGGAGGCTCCAGGGCTCCGGAGTATACTCAAGGTACTTCCTCGTCAGAAAGAAGACAGGCGGTTGGCGTCCCATCCTGGACCTGCGTCGTTAAACAAATACATCAAAGCGCAGAAATTCAGGATGGTCACCCTCCAGCACGTGCTGGGACAGCTGGAGGAAGGTGACTTCCTATCGTCATTGGACCTGGAGGATGCTTACTTCCACATCCCCATTCTAAAAAGGCACAGGAAGTTCCTCAGGTTCGTGGTTCAGGGACGCCACTACCAATTCAGAGCCCTACCGTTCGGATTAAAGTCAGCACCCAGGGTTTTCACCAAGTGCCTGGCACCAGTGGTGGCGCGGCTGCACCTGCAGGGGATCCACGTCTACCCCTACCTGGACGATTGGCTAATCCGGGCAAGGTCAAGGGAACTCGCCGTCGATCATACGGCGAGGACCGTCCGGTTGCTCACGGAGCTGGGGTTCTCCATCAACTACCCCAAATCCCACCTGGTTCCATCGCAAGTAGCACTATTTTTGGGGGCGAAGCTTGATACAGTGGAGCAATTGGCCTCCCCTTCAGAGAAAGAGGACCAAGGCCATCCTGGGCAAGGTGCGGCGCCTGTTAGCCACAGACGTGGTCAGGGTGAGGTCCATCAAGACCCTTCTCGGGATGATGTCCTCATGCATCTACCTTGTGCCCCTTTGCAGACTTCGGATGCGTCCGCTACAGGAGTTCCTCGTCGCCCGCTGGTTTCAGGCGAGGGGCTGATTCGAGGACAGGATCCCCCTCGACGAGGAGTTCCATCAGGCGATCCTATAGTGGGGCACCCGGTCTCACCTCACGACGGGCACAGACTTTCAAACCCTGGTGTTTCAGAAGATGGTGACTACGGACGCCTCTCTGGAAGGTTGGGGGGCCCACACCGGAGATCTCCACAAAGAGGCCTTTGGCTCCTGGAGGAGAGGTCTCTTCACATCAACATCTTGGAGCTCCGAGCAGTGTTCTGGGCGCTCAAGTCGTTCCTCCCGTCCCTCAAGGACAAAGTGGTGAGGATCTTCACCGACAACACCACCACGATGTTCTACATATGGAAGCAGGGGGGCACCAGATCCCCAGCCCTATCCAAGGAGGCCCAGGATCTGTGGCACTGGGCTGTCGCCCAAGGGATGTTTCTGGTTCCCTTCCACCTGGCAGGAATAAAAAACACCATTGCCGACTCACTCAGCAGGGAGCTGCGCTCGTACCACGAGTGGGAACTGCACCAGGATCAAGTGGATCGACTCTTCCAACGATGGGGCAAACCCCATATCGACCTGTTCGCGATGGCGACGAACTCCAAGTACCAGAGGTTCGCCAGCAGGTTCCCACGGTCAAGGAGCATGGGCGATGCTTTCTCGTTCCCTTGGGACGGCCTGTTTCTATACGCATTCCCTCGATTGCCGTTGCTGCTCTGCCTCATCAACCAGATCAAGAAGTCCAGGTGCAGGATGATCCTCGTCGCACCGGCGTAGCCGAGGCAGGTCTGATTCCCGGACCTTCTGGATTTGTCAACGTCCCCGCCAGTCAGGCTGCCGGCGGACACGGATCTTCTCTCCAGAGAAGAAGGTGCCATTCTCCACCACGACCCACAGTCGCTGAACTTGCAGGCCTGGCTCCTGCAGCACTAGAGTTTGGAGGGTACGATATCCCGTCTGATTGTAGAGAGGTTCTTGCAAAGGCCAGGGCGTCCTCAATTCTCAAGTGTTACGGTCATAAATGGAAGAGGTTCTCTGTCTGGTGCCGTGCACAGAAGATTAACCCTCTGCGAATTTCGGCCCCTCAAGTGCTGCCGTACCTGCTGTCGCTGGCCAAGGCTGGACTGGCTCACGCCTCCATAAAAATACATCTGGCTGCCATCTCCCGATATACCAGGACGACGGGACGGGCGTCCTTGTGGTCTCATCGCCTGGTGATGGAATTTATGAAGGGACTATTCCGATCATTCCCACCAATGAAGGCTCCTGCCCCGGCGTGGGAGCTTAATGTGGTGCTGACCAGGCTCATGGGAGCCCCATTCGAGCCTATGCATTCAGCGCCTTTGAAGTTCCTGTCATGGAAGACAGCGTTCCTCGTGGCCATCACCTCTGCATGACGAGTGGGAGAGATTCAGACCCTATCTTGCAAGCCTCCATACTTGCCTTTTCATGACACGAGGGTGGTGCTGAGGATGCACCCCTCCTTCATGCCCAAGGTGCCATCGGATTTCCACCTCAACGAGCCCTTGGTGTTACCAGTTTTCTTTCCATCGCCTTCGACGCCGGCCGAGAGGACTTTGCACTCGCTGGATGTAGCTAGAGCGCTGAAGTTCTACGTGGACCGCATGAAGAGTTTTCGGAAAACGTCACAACTGTTTGTGATCTTTGGGTCTGTGTATCAAGGGAAGGCTCTCTCGAAGACTTCCATTTCCAGATGGCTCTCCGGCTGCATCAGGCATTGCCACCGGTTGGCAAACCGACCGCTGCCCGGCCGTCCGAGAGCCCATTCGACCAGAGCGATCGCTGCTACCACGGCGTTCCTGTCTGGTGTGCCCCTGCTGGACATCTGCAGGGCTGCTGCGTGGAGGTCGACGCACACCTTCACAAGATTCTACTGCGTCGATCGGGACTCCAGGGAGGAGTCCAGGGTCGGCCAAGCAGTGCTGCGCAATCTGTTCGCTTAAGGTGAGCCTGGTGAGGAGGTAAGAGATGCTTAATGTTGAGTTGTTGTATTGCTTAATGTTGAGCCTGTTGCCACCTCCTGTGGTTGTGCATTTGTATAATGCTATGTATTCTTTTATTCATGAGCATGTGAATCCATGCCAGACCCCATGCTGGAGAAGGAACAAGTTACTTACCTGTAACTGTTGTTCTCCAGCATGGGTCTGGCATGGATACACATGCGAACCCTCTCACCTACCCCTATGCGGCTCTTCACTTGGTCAAACTGCCACTTGGTGTGCTACCAAATCTGAGGATGGCTGCCAGAGGCGGGGCTTAGGGAGAGGGCAGCCATTGGCTGGGGGCAGTATGACCCAGAGATCAGTGATTGGTTACTACTAAGAAAAACAGATCAGAAACTAAACATACCGATTGCTTTTTTACCGAGGATTCCCAGCCTGACAACAGGGAATATTCATGAGCATGTGAATTCATGCCAGACCCATGCTGGAGAACAACAGTTACAGGTAAGTAACTTATTCCAAAAGGATTCAACGCGATCAAAGAAGAACTGAGAACAATCAGACTGATGACCCTCCAAAACAGATAAGTGCTTGATATGATCACAGCAATGGATGGAGGTGTTTGTGCAAAAATCGGAGAATCATGTTGCACATTTGCACCATCACATGATGAAGAAAACGGAACCCTAACAGAGGCCATAAGCATGCTGACAAGCCTGAAAAACCAGATGATCAATGAAAGTGACGAAGTAGACAATGACAGCTGGTTTGGAGACCTATTCTCATGGGTCCCACAATGGATGGCAGATATATTCAATTTTCTGGGAGCTCTACTAGCAATGATATTGCTAGGATTCTGTGTTATCAAGATAATCATTACACAGTGCCAGAAAACTGCAAAGAAAGCCATAGGGATGAAAATAATGATTGATGTTGAACCAGGATGGAAGCCCAGACACCTGACGGATTGAGAAATAAGAGACTTTGTGAAAGCCAGAAAATTTGCACCAGAGGCAACAAAGTTCACATACTCTAAGAAACGAAGAAGGTATGAAGGAAAATGGATCTACTGCAGCCCAAATGGACAATGTCAGCTAATGACATGGAACAAAGACGAACATGTGAAGACAGCAGGGAGTTTGAATGGAGAGATAAAAATATGGACTCCAAAGGCTCATAGATTCACACCATCATGTACCAACACAGAGGACGATGAGCATGACACTGAAGAAGCAAAAGAAATGAATGCAAAGGAGATTGCAGAAGTGGTCGATGAACCGACCAGAGGGGGGAGTGGAGAGGAGGTCCCAGACATGGCCTGCACCCCTTCCCCTCATTTCGAGGTACCAGGAGCGCGCTCGCCAAGGTATGTGACGTATGAAGAGCAAATTAACCTACAAAGAGCTGCACTGGGACTCTGCCTAGTATACATCAGAAGATCCATACCGGTTGAAGCACCCATAACCAGACAACCCTGGGCAGCACGGTACCCTATCAGACAGCCATACCAGCCGCTGATACGAAATGAGGAGTATCTACACACGGTCCACGAAGAGACCCCAAAAGCCTCAATGGAAGACCAGTGGAAATGACACAAGGGCCTGAACAGATCCGTGAAGGAACAAAAGCAGCTATCGAAGATAACACGCCAGTGCGAGTAACTACGAAATTGAATGGAATAAGCACAGAGAGGAGATAATGTTACAACGTGAGGAAACAGTGTTACGAGACAAGATGGAAGCAACCGTCCTGTTAAACGTGTGGAAATAGGCTTGAAACGCAAGATGCTAAGAAATCGATACTGCTTGCAATGCTTAGTAGAAGATAGAGTGGCAAGCGCCAACCATATATCTACCTCAATAAGGCTCATTATACAAGTGCAATTCCATTTTGTAAAAGAAGAAAGGTACCCAGGCGGCCAGAGGCCTGACAGGCCAAGTTTCGAAACCCAGCCAAAGGCAAAAAAAGAAGCAGAATCGAAACTCAACAAAGAGCGGCTCATGCCTAGGAAATCAAGGTCAACCAGAGAAGGGGAGGAGAGCGTCAGCTCACAAGACTCCAACTTTAGAGCACACCAGCCTGCCTCATGAAGTTCAAGATAAGGGGGGCCCATATCAGTTGGCTAGGCCGACACAGAATTAAATGCACTAAAAGCTGGAAACTGAAGCAGATTCATGGTGAACTAACACGTGACCAGCCAGGCGCGAAGAAGTACCATCGCCTGATGTCATTCAGGACCTGAGGATGCCATAACTTTTCCCGATAAGAGACTACAGTTTCAAGGCCATATTTGGCCAACTAATTGACACGTCGCCCTAAAACACTGATTGATGGAAGGGAGGCAGGGTGAAACTTGGGACACCAGGCACAGGGGTGTCCATTCTGCATGCTGCTAATTAAAAGTGGAAATTTATGTTTAGGAGGTAACCTGCCCAATCACAATGGACCAAGTTAGGTCCGATAGATATTGTAACCAATAGGACATCGTAGTTGTAGTGACGTCTATCACGTGTGATGTAGAGGGATGGGCGTAGACGCCCACCCGATAAGAGTTATCCAATCCGTATGCCCTATTATCATATACAGATATAACACCTATACTAAGTTACCTTTCCTAACCAATTATATTGCATGTCAAGTTTTGTAAAGTAAGACGTCAATGATGACGAACATTGCCTATAAAAATCTCTGTTCAATTGAAGTTCGAGGAAGTCGGAGCGGGACCGGTGATCGCACTACATCTGATTCCCATTTGTTTCCCTGTTTGATGTATGTATCATTAAACAGACTTCCCTTTGCCAAAATACTGAGTCCTCGTTATTGAGTCGTGTCAGAGTAAGTGAATCCTGCACCCTCTGTCCTCACATGGTGCAGCTATCTTGTCTTACAAGCTCTAGAGGGTGAGTGCTGACCAATGGGCCCGTCAGCGAATTCCTCTCCTCCTGAACAAAACCATGACACACACAGGGAAATGGAAATTCGGAGGACGTTTACCATTTTAGGGGGAGAGTATCCCTCTAGCATGGAGGGAAACCCCACTGGTTTCTCTACCTATGGGGGAGGTTATGGTGGACTGGTCAAGGAAGCACAGTAGTAGATGCTGTCATTTTTGGCTCCTTGAAGGGAGCCTATAGGGCAGGTTGGCTTTGAGAAGCAAAGAGTTAGAGACAGCCTCATTTGTATATCTCAGGGAGAAATAGAGCGGAATGCCCTTGTGGGGGTGCGCAGACGCGCGCGCACACAAACACATTGGTTTCATCACATATTCTGCCCATGTTTTCTTTTTATTATAATTTACCTTGAAAGAACATGATTAGCGCGAGCCTGGGACGGATAGTGAATTATCATTCTTCCTTTTGTCCAGTCACAGTCTCCTGACATTCCTGGGCTACATCTGAGGCTCTCCCGGGGCTGATGCTCACCAGTCTCCCTCTTTAGTGGATCTCCAGGGAAATCAAGTTCATGCTATCAAATGGTTGGAGTGTTTTCTCATTGGAAGGGAACGATTTCTTACAGAGGAGTTAAGATTCATATCTCCTTCCATAATAGGAAGACCCAGGGCTTGGTCATTCCAACCACCTTCTAGAAGCAGCCACATTGTGTCCTATCATACCTACATGTTGCCATGGGAATAGCACCATAGTCTTGATCTGAAACAGCGAACAGATGGGGGAGCTCTGTGTGCCATGAGTTTCAAAGGCACCCGGACATTGTTGCTGGCACAGGCACAGGCCTGGCAAGTGCATAGGTGTTTGATCACAGTTTGATGGAGCATATGGCATTCTTTGTGACCCCAGAATGCAGCTACATTCATGCAGAGGCTGCAAGGTTCTCTAAAAGGATACATTTATGTGGGACCCCACAGGTTACAGGGCCTGTTGGTGCCCATTGGAGCAAAGTTTGTCTACTGGCAAAGTAGGAGGCAAGACACATTCATTGCATGTTGTGAGGGAGGCAAATATGTTTTGATAACTTTGAAGCCATTGATGCCAAAAGCAGAAGAGAAGTCAAACAGGGCCTGAAGGCAAAGATCTTGCTTGGCCATGATGTAGGGAGCGTCGTCTGAATCCCGGATTGTGGCAGTCTTGGCTATGCGTCTGTGAAAGAAGCAGGTCTGGTTGTCTTGTAGGAGGTTAAGTTTGGAGATTCTTGTGTGAAACTGGAAGGCAAGATGTTTTTCTATGACTATTCCTTTGTAGGCAAAGTGTATGATGGGCCATTCGTTTGCAAGCACTTGTGGGGTTCTTCAGAGGTGTGGGGGAATATGGTAGGTCTTCGGTGAGTAGGGGAAGGTGCCTTGTGCAAGGGAGGCGTTGACGATACACAGGAGTGGCGAGAGTGCTTCCCCTGAGATGGATTTCACAGTGGACCAGTTAAAGATGTTATCCATCATAAGACGTGGCTTTAAGCAATCTGAGAATGCTGGTGAGGTCTTCCAGGTAGTGGACTTGGATGTTTGGCTGCCGGTTGGGTTGGGATGACTGAGGTAATTCTGCTGCTTTATATGGGATGTGCTATCTGGTCTATTTCATCCATGCATAACTGGTTCATTGCAGGCCTCTGGCGGTGTATTGAGGAATCATAGATCCTGGGAGAAGGATGGCACATGCTTGATTGCCCTGAGGAGGGTTCTTCTTGGGGGGTTTGATACATTCTACATAACATAATCATTTTTATCAAAGCTAAGCTTCATGGCGACCAGAAGATGCAGAACCTGAACTACACCAAGGGTAACACTCAAGGTGACTCTGCAACTACCCAATCACATGCCCTGAAAATATTTGCCATAAGGAAAAATTAGGCCAAATCATATTTGTTCAGCAGCAGTAGACTAACACTGAAATTATATGATATGATTGTTTTTTTACAACGGGGTTAATACCCGGAGGTTTCAAAGCACGGACCCGTGCGTGTCATTTTGCTTCCAAGGCGAGCACTTTGCCCCGGAGCTATCCTCCTGAGACGATTATAAAAGAAGGCAGTACAAAAGAAACACATATATAGGTTCTATTTAAGCCATGTTTGCCCTGAGTAGAAGGCCTATCACGTTCACTTTTTGTCACATTTTGAAAGAGTTGATCTTTCACCCTAAATTATGAAGGCTAATCCAGGCACCATCCCCTGCACCTTCGTCCCAATGATGACGATCAACAAGGCAGAAGCACATGTCTGGGGTTCTTGGCAGTAATCATGCTCATCGAAGAATTGCTTTGCTTTTTGGTGCTGGACATACCTTGGAGATGGGACCAGACAGATATGCAAATTGATATGTCTCCACTTGTATGGCACACCCTGGCTGTAGACCTCACTAAGTAAACACCTTCCTACAGAACAAGAAACTCAAGCCATGTTTGTCCTCAGTAGACGGGCTCTCACACGTTCGCCTCATTTAGAAAGACTTGGGGTTTTCCCCTGAGCTATGTGTGTAACATCCACTGCACAAGGAAAAAAGAACACTACCCAACAAGACAGAAACGCTGGTCTGGGTTTGCTGTTGGAGATCTGTCCAGTGGATGATAACCAAGCATTTATGTGACAGATTGTCCTTGTTGTCGGGACCAGGCTAGCATGCAAACTGATATTTCTCATCTGGTAAGGCACTGCGTAATTGAAGACCCCCTCTAAGTGGTACATTCCCACAGAACAGAGTATTTAAGCAGTGCTCATCCTCACTGGAAGGCTCTTACATTTCTGCCTAGACGTTATGTAAAAATTGTCAAAAGGCTTCGTGATGATGCAGCAAAGTGTTCAACTTCTATTATAAAAACATATAGAAAAAAAATAATTATGGCTCCAAGACTGGGGTGGTCCCTGTAACCTTTCCCATCTCCTTGCCTCCTCCCTTGCCCAGGCTCCCTACTCAACCAGGTTTTATGAGAGTACAGATTCTCTAAAGCCTGGTCGTATCAACTGTCTAGGCTAGCCCTACGTTAGAAAGGCCTAAAGGCTGTAGCCTTCTCTATCCCGTTCCATTAGAGACTTTCTAAGTGACCTACCAGGGTAGTCTGCTTTCCATGATGCCCTTCCTTCGAATAACCGTCTCTCAACCTTTTCTTTACTCTCACCTGCCTCATCTCTCCACACTTCGTCCCCTTGTCTTTTCTAGTGCTCTTCTCTCCAGCTACCTTGGATCTCATCCACTTCCTTGAAAATTCCCCCCCCCACATCACTACTCCTGCCTCTACTCTCCTCTACTCTCCCCTCCTGCTCTCTTTGTCTCACCCTACTCTAAACCATCCTCAATTCTCCCTCTAAAGTTATATTCAAATCTTTCTCTCACTTGCACACAAACAACCAAATTGGTACCATCCTCTCAGCCCCAATACCTCATCTTCACTCTCTCCAAACATGCCACAAGTATCCTCCAAGTCCTCCATCTGCTGCACATTCCTTGCCGGTCTTTTGGTCTTCCACTGACCTCACCCAAGCACTTCTCATTGTTGACTGATTCTGCTGGCCTTTATATCCCTCCCCTTCGTGTCCAGAAAGTTCTCACCGTTCTCATTGGCTATCTGAGTCAGCTACTTTCCTGGACCAATTTCTAGCTACTCCAATTCCAACTAATCCCATCTCCTCCCCTTCTGGGCCAGGTCCTCCCCAAAAGTCTTCATAAGAGTGCTTACCCTGCCCCCCTTTCCAGTATCCCTTCAGCCCACCATGCATTCTCCTGCATTGTTTGCTCACTTTTCTCCTTCTGGCTTCAGTAAGTTAATGTGCACACATGCGTTGGGGGGAATTTCCTGGTCTCCCCTAGGCCTGTGTCATGGTCTGCTGGTTCCAGCAACGCTTCTTCTCTTTTCCCATGTAGCATGCCTAGGCAGTCTGTAGTAGGTGTTTGGTCTCCCTTTCTGCTCCTGAATGGGAAAGCGTAGGCCATTTACATTTGGGAAAGCAGTTTATTTATTTTGTTCCCGGCCAGATCTTGTGTGTTGAGCCCACCTGTATTGGGGCACATGTACTTTTTTAGGATGGTGCCGCCACCGAAGAACCACCTGAAAGAGAAGAGGTAGAGACCTGGCCAGGCCAGAGGCTGATAGGCATCAGGTCCAGATAAGAGGCATGCAGGGATCTCCATGAAGACCGGAGAGCCGGCAACAGCGGTCCTCCTCAGCTTCCCCACACCACCTCTGGGGCCTTTGTCCTCCCTTGAGAGGGTCAGACCCATGACTGTGGTACACCACATAAGTAAATATACACAAAGAACACTGTGCTAACAGTGATGGATGGAAACCTAATGACTGGAATTCCGACTATACCACATGTTGGCAATCCCATGGGCACCAAATAGCTTAATTATTGAGAGGTATAACTGCTGGTTAAAAAACTGTAGCCAAACATGCACATATGCAGACTGCTACAAGAACAACAAAATGGTTGTAAAAGTGCCTGACATAGACTAACCTTGTAGAAATTAGAGTTTCTTCACCCGGAGGCTATTAGTGGGTGCTGTTATGCGGTACAGTTGCACCACTGAAGAGGGACTTCATTTTAGGGATCTAGTGTAGGAAAAACAGGAAGTAACAGAAAGGTGTGCACCCTGTTGTTCGAACATTGCAGGGTGCATTAAGTTTATCTGGAAAAGCCATAGGTGAACCCATCTGGATGTGCGTAATTTCTTGAAAACATACTCCTAACTCGCTCTCTATTAATGGAGCAAGCTGGGGGGTGGGAGGATGTGCCAAGGGTTGGTCAGGAGGAGAATAGAGATGCAATAATGATGCTCTACAGTTGTTACATGTGTTTGTTTGATATATGTAATGTAGTATTGACAAAGATATACAATGGGTGAGGTCCCACTGCTCTAAACTGAAGTAGAGGGATTAGTGTTTAAGTGCCTGCTTCCATGGATGGCAGCGCGGCCGTGCTCAAGGGTATCGCTAGAGGGAGGAAGAAAAACAGGGAAAACTGATCTCAGGGTGTTTCTAAAAGAACACAGAACAAAAATGTCCCATGTCGAGGTCCACACAATATGCAGCACGTTGGAGTTTCCTTACCTTATGCGGCCATGTGGGCTCACGTAGGCAGCAGTGTAGCGGGCCTTGTAGCACCCTCTGTGTGAACGAAATAGAAAAGTTGTGTTGTGCGGTAAAATGGTGAGTGCAGGCCGTAGTCATGGAGACCAACATACAAAGTGGCGGTGCACATTCACGGACTGTCGTGCAAGTGCGCCTTCGGCCCAATGTCATGGAAATCATGTAAACTGTAATGGAGAAGCTAGAGGTGAGCACAGGCCATAGTCATGGAAATGGAAAAATACTGCGTATGTATGGACCAATGTGCGAATTCACATACCGCCCTTTATCATGGAGATCATGTAAGCTATGTAGTGAAGGGCTGGGATGGGAACTGCCTGTTATGCATGTATATATGGTATATTATTGTACATAGACCGGAGTTGTCTGTAGTGGCTCAAATGGATCTGCTCCTGCTTCCCAAGGTTCAGTAGAGAGGAGGGGCAATCGTACCTACATTGTTTGAGAGGACGTGATGATGGATGTTACAAACTAGGTGTATGTGTTGGCAAGAGACCCGTATGATGCTTGTGTGTGCATATTAGTAAGGATGTATAAGGGCGAGTCTGTCTGCTTGGTGAAGCCTAATTTTTTTAAATGTCTGGTTTGGCTGGTGTAACCTTGTGTGGATAGTGGCACCAATTAGTTGAGGCCGCCCACTTGGCTCTGGAGCTTGTGGATCCAGCAGGCTTATTTGTATAGGAGGGCATTGGTGATGTTGATATTGGTATTTACTACATCCACCACCCACCATAAGATGTTGCCCGGCCCGTGTGGGAATTCTACATAGTGTGCCACTAGGGGGGCAGTGTACTTTACATCTGATTTTTGAGCGGTGCTCACCAATTCTTTTGTTCACTGCTCTTGATGTTTGGCCCATGTATTTCAAGCCACAGGGGCATTGGATTACATAAATCACCTTGCTTGTTTTGCAGTTTGTAAAGTGTCTCAAAGTCGAGCTCTGCCTGCTACTGTGAAGGTGTTCAATTTCATGGTAAATCTACAAATTGTACAGGTACCACGTGGATGGTGTCCCATGATCTTTCTGAGGTTCCACAGCAAGCCCCTCGAGTCCTGTTTTTTCAGTCGTGAATGTGTTAGGTACTCCTTGAGGTTTTTGGACCTCTTCAAGGCCATTCTGGCCAATGATTCCCCGGGTAGACTTGTTTGTTAGATTGGCCAGAATTCTTTGATTATGGATCTTATCTTTCACGTTTCTGGGCCAAATGTGGATACACACGTCAGGGTTGAGTCATCCTGGGCTTTATTTCTTGCGACCAGCATGGTCACTCGTGGAGTGTACTTGGCCCTCTTTTTTGAGTTTTTAAGGATTTATTTAGGATATCCTCTCGATCTCAATCTTTTTTCTAAATCATCGGCATTCTGTTGGTAGTGAGCAGTTTCTGCTGATCCTTAAGTATTGTCCATATGGTAGGTTTTCTTTAAGGTTCCAAGGGTGCTGACTGTAGTAATATAGTAGCATGTTTCTGCCTGCACTCTTCTTATTAAGTGCAGTAGAGTTTCACCCCACTGCGTGCAACAGTTAAGTCCAAGATGTTGATTGAGTTGTGACTACTCTTGATGGTGAATTGTATTTCTGATGTCCTATTGCTGAGCCATGTATTGAATTCGCCCAGACTCTCCTGGATGCCCTGTCAAATAAAGACGTCATCAATGTATCACTTCCAATTTTTTATTTGTTGGTGGATTGGGTTAGTATCCGCAAATATGTATTTACCTTCATATGCTGCCATGTAAAGGATGGCCAAACTGGGCGAAAATACTGCCCCCATTGCTGTACCACACATCTGAAGATAAAACAGTTCATTGGACATGAAGAAATTCTTTGATAGGCTATCGTTAGAAGCTCTGCTATAAAGTTGGCGGGTACTCAGGTCTGATTCATATGGTGAGTGAGGTGATCTCTGATATAAGCAATGGCTGCTTCTTGTGGGATACTGGTATAGAGGTATTTGATGTCCATACTCACCAGTATTTCTGCTGTCTGGTCAAAAGGTAAGTCTTCAAAACATGTGATGGTGTTGATCGTATCCTTGAGGTACAAGGTGGGTTCCTGGCTCGAAGGTTTCTGGAAGTGGTAGTTGAATTTAATTAAGCTATTTGGTGTTCCCCATTAGGGAATACACCAACCAGGTCTAGATCAAGGCAGACCAAACTGTAACCTGCCAAAAAGTCTAAAGAATTGTCAGGACTCAAAAATAGGAAGGCCTGTCTGGAACTATTTGCTAATAACTAGTGACATCAAACAATTTGTATCACAATTAAATGGTGATTGTACTTTACTGTTGCTAATAATGCTGGTCATTTAGAGACATTGAATGTAAAAAAGCAATAGAAAATTGAATGCAAATTACTGTGCTCCTAAACGAACCAACTAGGACAACTTCACGTTATGCAGTATTCTGACCCCAGGTCCTAGCATTGGGAGTAATTCCTCTAGTTAAATATAATCCCAGGGGCAACCACGCTGGTAGATATATCTTGTTCATGTATGTTAAGGGGGGGTACAACGGTGTGTGTCCCCACCCAACTTGTGTGGCACACCATGTTGTCCTACTCATTTGGCAGGGGCTCCTTTCATTTAAATGTCAGGTACCAACCAACATTTTCAGTTCAGTTACTCCACTGATCTTGTTTGCATTAGCCTCTGTACCCTCTTCCGTGATGCCCCTGACATAGACACCCCATCCCTTGGGTTCCTGAAGCTTGAGACACACCATCAGTTTCATACGTGGGACTGAGTGGGCTGGACTTCTCAGGGATGCAGATTTGTAAAAGTCTTTTATTTTGGCAAAGCTATAAAAAAATAAAAATGAAGACAAGCTAAACATATACAATATATACCATAAAAAGTGAAAACACATGCACAAGAATTTAAAAATGTTTCACGCAAAACCCAAGCCGAAGCTACATACTTCATTCATCTAAATGCACAATTTTCATCCCTGGTTATTTTCAGCATCCTGTAGGCCGTGACAACAGACTTAATTTGCCACTAAATAAATAACTTTTTTAAAAAACATCTTGTTAAGGAAGTATATAAAGGACAAGTAAAAATGAAGTACCTAACATCTTCCGGCAAAGTGGTACAACATGTACAATTATCTACACAGTCCTTATTCAATCGGGCAACAAAATAATGAACTGGGAGGATTCCTAATCTGAACCTGATCATTAGAATCTTCTTGATCCTTTTACAGCGGTACAGAGTTAGATGTGGTCTGTCAAAGGGATAAAAAGCATTTAAGCAGCGCTTAATGTGAGCCCTGTCTCCTTTACAGCTGTCCAAATCCAATACAAAGGACTAGCTCCACAAAGATTTGCACTGGAGCAAATCATACGAAGCCTGCCAGCCTCCCTTATGCGTGAGTGCTTTATGCCTGATTCACAGAGCCTTACACTGGGGCCAATCTGGAGATGTCTGGAGGCATCCTGGAGTTGGTAACTTGCAAATGTGAATTACAACATCTTCTCAAGGTTCCCTAGCGGGTATCAGCAGGTTCAAAGGTCTTGCAAAAAACACTGTGGGCCTGTTTAAAAGCTTGGAGGTGACAGAAAAGCATGCCGTTTTTGGAAATACAGAATGCTTTACGATCCACCAAATGCTGAGTTTCATTTGCGTGTCGGTAGTTACTGCCACGCAAAAGCAAAAGTGCAATGGGCCTCATTATGACCCTGGCGGTAAGACAACAACGGCGCCGGTAGTGCTACGGCGCCGTTGTTGCCTCACCACCTCATTACGAGTTCTGCTTGCGGGGCCGCCTGTACGCCTGGTCAGACCAGACGTGCAGAGTGGCACCCGCTAGCAGAACAGGATGCTAACAATGGTCCCGTGATTAACGGGACCGTTGATAGCATCCTCCCCATTCCCATTGAGCCCTATGGGTTGTACCGGGTCCGGGTCCCACGAATGGGAATTACCAGGCCCGCAAAGGTTGGAATGGCCCGGTCATTCCCATTTTATGGGACTCGGACCCGAGTTTGGGGGTAGCCATGCCGCTAAAAACGCCATGGCTACCGCAAACTCCTAATGAGGCCCAATCTCTCATGCAGTAACATGGCACTTCCCCATGGAGTTCAAAGGGATTCAAAAATGGGGAATAACTGAAGGCTCAGAAGTATGTGGACACCTCAGATGGCCGCATGATTACCGCAGACGGTAATAGTAATACTGTTTAGCGACATAGCTGCCAACACGACCCGTCCCAATCTGTAGGGGCTTATCCAGTCGTAGTATTTTCTTTACATTCTGGCACTTGTGATCTGAGTTTTATAATGGGAAAAGTGGAACTACAAGTCCCAGAATGCAAAGAAAAAAACTGGACTGGATAAGCACCTACAGATTGGAATGGGTCATGTTGGCAAGCATGTAGCTGCTATTGCTGAAGGAGATACTGGCAAACTTGCAATCAGATCATATGTACATTTAGTATCTGTGTTCGATATTAACGCATTATCTGTAATATGAAAGATATCTCGCTTTTAGATTTAGTAATATGGCAGCATGCACCTTAGGGCCTTAAAATTAACAACACTGCAAAACAGTAGGTAACAATTCTCCTTTTCCATTGTACTGTTGTTTCCAAACGCGTTCATTGGCTCTGGGCCCCCGCAGTGATTTGGTACCCGCTTCCCAGGGCCCCTGCAGGCTTCCTGTTCATACGGATGCAAGTGTGGATTGAGTGGGTGGGGCAGTGGGGCAGGACCCTCCCCGGAGGCGCACAGGGAGAGATACAGCCCCTATTAGCCGCAAGCTTAGTCCATCTATAAAGCAAATGTGTTTTTTTGCAGTCAGCATCCTTGGCCACGATGATGGGTTTCAAGCAGCCTGGGTTTACAAAATCATTAATAATGTTGAAAAGCTCTGCTGGTTTATTTATGAACTATTCGATTTTGGCATCCACGTGGTTTTTATTGTGTGTGTGTGTTTTTTTCTCCCCAACCCGCAGCCTGCTCTTTTGCTGCCTCTAGAGAACCGGAGGCGCTCAGCTTTGTGCTCTTCAAATCCTGCGGATTTCAAGCAGCGCTCTCTTTTTGCTCTTTTGTTCCCCATTAGCGGCCCCACAGCGTGCATCCAGTCTTTTTTCTCTTCCTCTCAGGTGCCCCTCCCAAGGCGAGGGCCGGGTGTCTGGAACTGACGTAAACAGCGCATTAGGAGATGTGCTGTAATGGACAATTGGCTGGTATGTATTCTGTTTGAAGATCATTCCACCGCCTTGTAGCGGGTTCTTGGAGCTATAGGACCTGACCAAGAGGCAGGCCTCATTACGAGTTTGGCAGTATTCCCCCAGTAAATTCAACAACATACCACCAAACTCAATTACCATTACCGCCGCTTAGTGTCATGATGCCTACCTCCAAGGAGCCAGGTCCGACCCAGCAACCCCAGAGGCAGGCATCATTTCCCCCAGGGAAGTGCCAGCGGGCCCAAGCTGGGGCCCTTTGGACACAGTCGGCGCCAGGCTCATGTTGGACCCCTGTCCTGGCGCCATAGGCGCCAGGCTCATAAAGCTAGACATGTGTTCAAGTGTTTTAAGGTGCACTTACCTGATGCAGACCATGCTGCTACATCCAGGCCCTCTTGAGGCCTGAATGGAACTACTTTACCTGTGGGCCTACTTTCCCCTGGGTGTGGTCGGGGAAGGATACATACCTGATCGGTGGAAGGATACATACCTGGAACTTCTTCCAAAGCTATTTAAACCACGCCCGATCAGCAACTCTCGCTTCGCGTTGTTCTGCTCCTCGCAGCTGGACGCTCACCGTGTCAGCTCCTGCATCTGGACTTCAGCCACGCCTGTCAACATCCTGGGTCACCTGCAAGGGGAGATAAGAGAGAATTGGAGAGAAAGAAGACCTTACCTGCTAAAGCTGCATCACGGGGACATCACACCGACGATCCTGAAAGGGAAGACATCATTTTAAAAGCATTTCGCTTCGATCGCTGCAGCGCTGCATTTCACTCACCTTTCCTGGGCACCTCCATCTTCAGCAGCGATCATCCGGATCCGCAGCCACTTCCCAGAGCCTAGAGAGAAAAAGACAAGAACACAAGGCGAGAGAAGGAAGGGAATACGAAAAGCTCCGTTTCCTTCTAAGACTTACCTGTTGGGTCATTCCCATTTCATTTCGGGTCCTGCCGCTTCCTGGCATTCCGGACCCCGGCCCCTATGGGGAAAAAAGACAAAGACATTGAATGAGCGAATGCAAAGACATTACCCGAACGCTCATCCAGAACTTACCTGTCATTTACTGGAACTGCACGTTTCACTTCGGGTCGGCGCCATATCTCCGGCATTCCGAACCCCGGCCCCTAAGGGGAAAAAGACATAAGCGTTAGCGCTTGCTGCAATAAGACAATGAACATTATTATTAAGCTTGAACTTTTGAACTTGCTACAGAACTCTTACAGCGCCTCACCTGAATAGTCAAGCTTATTTGAACTCCCATCAAACCTCAATCCAGTGAAGTAACTGGGTTTCAACGCGCCCCTGCATCAGAAGCAGGATGGAGAACTCATCCTTCCAGACCCTAAGGTGAGACTTCACGGGGAATCGAGGAAGGGTATCGTGGAGGGTTGGAAGGGAGTGGGAGGCTTGAGCATTATTCCGTCAGTAGGTAATACTCCCTTTTCACGCACAGGGGAATATTCCTGCGAGCCAGTGAGTCCATCTTCAGAGTCCTGCGCTTCACCATAGAAGAAGCATCAGCACCCGAAGCCAGACCTGCGCCTCCCTGGGAATCAGGTGAGCGTGACACTTAGTCCCATCCAGTTACCACGAGGATTACAAGGGGTGGTAACTCCCCCATATTGGAATCCATAAGACTCTCTGGGGATTTTTGTCGGAATTGGAGGTAAAATGGTGGATTTACCTCCAGCAAGAAGCTGGAGGTGAATTGGCGACTCTACCTCTGGTAAATGCCGGATTTACCGTGCAGTAATTCCACCTGTGGCAAATCTGCCAACATTATAATTTGGTGGTGTTGGAAAAGTGGCTGTAACAGAATTATTGCCACTTTTTTCCTGCATGGCCACCTTGGAATGAGGCCCTTTTGTGATCAGTGCTGCCCGCTTTGGAAATCATAAAGAATTAAGACTCTTTCTAATGTTGATGATGGCTCATCAATCAGCGACGCCAAGAGAGCAATTTACATCGGATTGCAGCCCTCTCATCCTAACGTTTTGAGTCACATGGCGGGTGAAAAGAGAGGATTTTGTTTTTGGCAGGTGAGAGCCCATTGAAGTTCATGGATGGGTAGGGTGCTTGGCGGGTGAGTGAACTGACTATGTGGTGGGTGATAACCGGCAAAACCGTGTGGATTGAGAGGTCTGGAATGGCAACATGCGCCAAGACGGTCATACAATCAAATCTAGGGTGGCAACCCCTGAGCACCAGTACTTGACTTTTGCTGGTGGGTCGTTTACTAGTGAAGGCAGATGCCATTTTCATTTTTTGCCATATTTCATGAACAGATCTGTGAATGTATACCAGGGCCTTGGACGATGCCACCCACCAGTCCCCCAGGATCCAATGAAGTCCCTGAATAGCCAGACTTGTGCTCCCGCTCTTGGCGATCCACAGTTGGAGCAAGAACACTGCTCTTTTGGGAAGCCCCAAAATTGCCAATTTACTGTAACCCACCCTAGGTCAGACACAGGCGCTAAATAGAGCCACCTGCGAATCTCCTAGACAAAGTGCAGCCCCCGTTCAGAATGATGTATTGTTAGCAGGGGCAGCAGTTTGGCATGATGGAAGATGCTGCGCACTCATTAGACCGACCTCCAGTGAGGCTGCATCCTGCCCCTAGATAATCTGCACATTGCTGTAGGGCCGCTCTTTCCACATCCAACAGTGTCAATTGCTGCTCACTGGAAGAGCTGTGCACTCAGAACCTCCTCCAGTGAGGCTGCATAATGGCCCGGGATAATCTGCACATTGCTTAAGCCTGCTCTGCCTACATTGCTAGACCACCAAGATCCAGGAGTGTCCAATGCTGCTCACTAGAAGAGCTGTGCACTCAGAACCTCCTCCAGTGAGGCTGCATAATGGCCCTGGATAATCTGCACTTTGCTTAAGACCACTCTACATTGCTAGACCTTGAGACCCAACAGTGTCCATTGCTGCTCACTAGATGAGCTGCATACTCATTAGACCATGCTCCAGTGAGGCTGCATAATGGTCCTGGATAATCTGCACTTTGCTTAAGACCACTCTACATCGCTAGACCTACAGACCCAACAGTGTCCATTGCTGCTCACTAGATGAGCTGCATACTCATTAGACCATCCTCCAGTGAGGCTGCATAATGGCCCTGGATAATCTGCACTTTGCTTAAGACCACTCTACATTGCTAGACCTTGAGACCCAACAGTGTCCATTGCTGCTCACTAGATGAGCTGCATACTCATTAGACCATCCTCCAGTGAGGCTGCATAATGGCCCTGGATAATCTGCACATTGCTTAAGACCACTCTAAATTGCTAGACCACCAAATTCCTGGAGTGTCCATTGCTGCCCACTAGAAGCGCTGTGCACTCAGAACCTCCTCCAGTGAGGCTGCATAATGGCCCTGGATAATCTGCACATTGCTTAAGCCTGCTCTGCCTATATTGCTAGACCACCAAGATCCAGGAGTGTCCAATGCTGCTCACTAGAAGAGCTGTGCACTCAAAACCTCCTCCAGTGAGGCTGCATAATGGCCCTGGATAAGCTGCACATTGCTTAAGCCTGCTCTGCCTATATTGCTAGACCACCAAGATCCAGGAGTGTCCAATGCTGCTCACTAGAAGAGCTGTGCACTCAGAACCTCCTCCAGTGAGGCTGCATAATGGCCCTGGATAATCTGCACTTTGCTTAAGACCACTCTACATTGCTAGACCTTGAGACCCAACAGTGTCCATTGCTGCTCACTAGAAGTGTTTTGCGCACAGAACATCCTCCAGTGAGGCTGCACACTGCCCTGGATAATCTGCACTTTGCTTAAGACCCCTCCACATTGCTAGACCACTGAAACCCAGGGCTACCCAATGGATAAGCTCCACACCCAGTTAAACAACCCTGTGCATTAGAACAGCCCTATGCTGCCTACACGATTGCATGCACCCACCCCACTTCCTTCTTTGTGTTGGCTTCAAATTCGGGGTGTTCTGTGCTGCCACCTGGAGGACTTGAATGAACCCTACTGCCTAGTTCTGTAGGAGCTGTGAGCGCACCACTCTGCACAGCCATCCTTAAAGGGGTGGTCTTCTGCTCCTTGCCTTCCCAATAGAAGTGGCACTTTGCTGAACACTTCCTCCCTATTGTCTTGTGTGATGAACTCCCCCGCCTGTTGGTCATCGATGTGGGAGTTAAGGGGCCGGGTATCACCACTCGCTGTGTCATTCTGGGGCTGAATTGGGTACAGTGGGTTCCCCCGGATGAACCCTTGCCCCAGATCCGACGGTGGGGACAGTCACAGGGATTTCTCTTCCCATTCTCCCGCCCCTTTTAAAAAGTCCTCAAATGTTAAGGGTAAGCTGCTGCCCTGGTGACCTACGGTTACCCTGCGTAGCCCCGAAATAAAGACATACCCTAGAAGCCTAGTGGACAGCAGCTTGCGCAGGTCAGCTGGGGTAAGACCAGCCCGCTGATGTCAGTCAGTGAAAAGACACACGTGGTCGGTCGGCTTAGCCGTAGACTAAAGGCACTTTCGCTCGGGCCATTAACAAGGACTGCCGGGCCGTTACCCCCGCCCCGGGCTCCAGCACTTGGAACGGGGGCTTAACACCACATTAGAAGCTGCAGAATTCCTGGAAGCTGGCTGATGGCCATAAGGAGCTAGTGAGCATGTGGCTGGAGACGGCGGGAGGGGGAAGGGAAGAGTGGGGAGAAGGCCGCACACGGGACATCTGGCCTGCAGATAAGAGGGGTGCAGAGAGCATTAAAGTGGAGGTGGGAGAAGGAGGGTTGTTAAGAGCAACATCAATAAGGCAAAGGAGGTTGAATGGGGCATCAAGAGGGTGTTGAAGGAGACATTCTGGAGGAACGAGTGGGTGGATAGCTCACAAGTTAAGTACTGGATGCTGACATGAAGGCAGCCTGCACGTGCAAGTTCAATCCTGCCGCAGCACTGACTAATCCTCTGAGCATTCTGAAGTCAATAAATAAAGTACATTTTTTTTCCAAAATGGGAGCATAACACCTGCCATTACAGCACTTAGAAACCAGAGGAAGCTTCCATAACGCACTTAGAACACACAGAATGAATGTTATTGTTATTGTTTAAATGCCTTTTGTGGTTTGTATTGTAATCGGAACTCCTGTACTAAAGTCAAGCAGTGCATTTATTTATTTATTCATTTATGTAGCGCACCTAACCCTCAGGTATCACGCATGGTTACACATAACATCAAATAACAGAAAAAAAGGGGTGCTTAGATTTGCTGCGAATGCATCACAGAAGTATTCAGATATAACATAAACATACCACCACGAGCGCCTCCTTATGAGAGAAGGGCTGTGAAATATCACAGAGAGTCCAGAAGATACGAACCTAAAAAGCTGGACACGCCTTTCCAGAAAGGCGCGAGTGGAGGCCGGCATTCTGCTCTGCGCTGGCTCAGGCAACAACACAGTGATGTTGCAGAGCATCTGTAATAAGGTATTACTGTTGGGTAGTGAGGTCATGTTATTACACATATGTGGGGATGCCACACCTAGGCCCGGTTGAAGATGTGATGGGGCCCATTTCAACATGATGATCCTGCTTTGGGCGGAAACACTCTAAGGCCCCCGTGGGGTGCATGCATTACAATAGCGACAAAGATAAGGTTAATAGCTGTCGAGTATCATGAAATGGCCAGCCAGCAGGGAACTTAAACACTACGGGGGTAATTCATAGAAATCAGCGCACAAGTGGCGCACGCGGCTGGCGCACAGTGTGCGCGTGCGAATCCCTGCGCCAGCCGCGTGCGCTAAAATCCATTTCCGCGCACAGCGTATTCATGGATTCCAGCTACCAAAACCAGCCGTGGCGCACAGTGGCGCAGCGACCCTGCAGCAGCGCCAGTTACGCCCCAAGAACGCCTCTCGCGCAGGGAAAAGCCATCAAAATCCCCAATCCAGCGCAAAGGGCTGCGCTAACCCTGTACCAGCACGGCAAGCGGGCTACGTGTATCACTGGGGTGCGCGGGAAGTTCCACACACGATTTCAGCAGGGTACGTGTATTTCAGGGGTGCGCGGGAAGTTCCACACGCGATTTCATCAGGGTACGTTTATTTCAGGGGTGCGCGGGAAGTTCCACACGCGATTTCAGCAGGTTAAGTGTATTTCAGGGGTGCGCGGGAAGTTCCACACGCGATTTCAGTAGGGTACGTGTATTTCAGGGGTGCGCGGGAAGTTCCACACGCGATTTCATCAGGGTACGTGTATTTCAGGGGTGCGCGGGAAATTCCACACGCGATTTCAGCAGGGTACGTGTATTTCAGGGGTGCGCGGGAAGTTCCACATGCGATTTCAGCAGGGTACGTGTATTTCAGGGGTGCGCGGGAAGTTCCACACGCGATTTCAGCAGGGTACGTGTATTTCAGGGGTGCGCGGGAAGTTCCACACGCGATTTCAGCAGGGTACGTGTATTTCAGGGGTGCGCGGGAAGTTCCACACGCAATTTCAGCAGGCTACGTGTATTTCAGGGGTGCGCGGGAAGTTCCACACGTGATTTCAGCAGGGTATGTGTATTTCAGGGGTCCTGGGGAGTACTACACGTGAATTGGCCGTGTGGGTCCTCCCAGGTGTTCGCTCTACAACCTCCACGGCCCCTGCAGGCAGCCCACACCACGGGGGACTACCCTGCACCCCTGCTCATGTCCCGCAGGCAGCCCATCCACCATGGGCATGCCCCCCAGCCAAGCCACATGTCACCTTGCACTACTGATCAACAATGCATGTCTCCCTGCACCCCCACCCCCCCAGCAGTGCAGGGGCACCCTCCACCAGGCCCCCACCCATGTCTCCCACCACCCCCACCCGCCAGCACTGTGGGGCACCTGCCAGCAGGCCCCCACCCATGTCCAACTCATGTCCCCCTGCACCCCCACCCCCAGCACTGTGGGGCACCTGCCAGCAGGCCCCCGCCCATGTCTCCCACCACCCACACCCCCCAGCAGTGCAGGGGCACCTTCCACCAGGCCCCCACCCATGTCTCCCACCACTCCCACCCCCCGGCAGTGCAGGGGCACCCTCTACCAGGCCCCCACCCATGTCTCCCACCACCCCCACCCCCCAGCAGTGCAGGGGCACCCTCCACCAGGCCCCCGCCCATGTGTCCCACCACCCCCACCCCCCAGCAGTGCAGGGGCACCCTCCACCAGGCCCCCGCCCATGTGTCCCACCACCCCCACCCCCCAGCAGTGCAGGGGCACCCTCCACCAGGCCCCCACCCATGTCCAACTCATGTCTCCCACCACCCCCACCCCCCAGCACTGTGGGGCACCTGCCAGCAGGCCCCCACCCATGTCCAACTCATGTCCCCCTGCACCCCCACCCCCCAGCACTGTGGGGCACCTGCCAGCAGGCCCCCACCCATGTCCAACCATGTCCCCCTGCACCCCCACCCCCCAGCACTGTGGGGCACCTGCCAGCAGGCCCCCACCCATGTCTCCCACCACCCCCACCCCCCAGCAGTGCAGGGGCACCCTCCACCAGGCCCCCACCCATGTCTCCCACCACCCCCACCCCCCAGCAGTGCAGGGGCACCCTCCACCAGGCCCCCACCATGTCTCCCACCACCCCCACCCCCCAGCACTGTGGGGCACCTGCCAGCAGGCCCCCACCCATGTCCAACTCATGTTCCCCACCCCCCACCCCCCAGCACTGTGGGGCACCTGCCAGCAGGCCCCCACCCATGTCCAAATCATGTCCCCCTGCACCCCCACCCCCCAGCACTGTGGGGCACCTGCCAGCAGGCCCCCACCCATGTCCAACTCATGTTCCCCACCACCCCCACCCTCCAGCACTGTGGGGCACCTGCCAGCAGGCCCCAACTCATGTTCCCCAGCCAACATGTCATCACAATCTAGATCCCTGGTCCCTATGGTCAGCCTCCAAATGCAAAACACCCACACGAGTATTGCATCCACCCACTCATAATTGGCAATTACATGACAGAAAACCAATTGCAAGTTTCGAAACAAACACATGTCCCTCACATACACCCAATGGGTGTCAGTGAATCTCAAAACCCATATCATGATATGCATGAAACCAATGAGATGATACTACACATTGAAGTTCGATTAGAAAATATGTATTAAAGGAAACATAAATAGAATCAAAAATAAAGAAACAGAAATGGGAATGTACAAAAATGAAAACAAGCATGTCCGTGAAAAAAAGCAAAACCAAAAATCATAATCCAAAGTAATGGTGTCCAAAGTCACTGTCCACAAAAGAAAATCCAATGGGAAATAATAATTGAAAGCCATTGCTCCATGGGTAAATTGTGAAAGAAAAATAAAATCCAACAGTGAACTATGTACAGACAAACAAGCCAGGGTCCATTATCCCAACAAAAGAAATGAAACCTATCTAACTACACTAACTAATAAAATAAACTATATACAAAAATGTGGCCAATGTCCAAAAGGTCCAAAATAAAGCAAAAAACAAAGGAAACCTAACACTACCTACATAACTATGTACAAGGGCAGCGGGCTAGTCTGACGGCTCACTTTTGGATGTCCCAGGCCAGGGCATCAACGAACTCCTGCTCAATGTCCCGGAGGCGGTCCTCCTCCATGGCCCCGAGGGTCCGCAGGGCCGTCACCGTGTCCACCTCCAACCCCCTGCGGATTGCCTCGAGGCACTCGGCCCGCCTCAGGGCCCTCCGCATGGAGTTCTCCGCCCTGACCATTGTGAGCCGTGCCTCTTCCGCCCGCTGCCGCTCCGCATCTATGGCGTGGCCCAACTGCTGCCACACGGAAGACACTCTCTGTCCTGGGTCCTCCTGCCCTCTGGCCGCTGCCTGCCCCTCCGATGTTGAAGGCCCAGAGCCTTCATGGCTCCCACCACGTTGCTGCTGCTGCTGTGCCTCTGCCCGTGCACTGCCTCCTGCTGCCTGCACATCCTCCGCCTGCTGGGGTGCAGTCGTTGATGTGGCCACCCCTGCTGGACGTCCGACTCCCGACTGTGGCAGGGATGCCTCCTCCACCAGCCTGGCCGCACCGTCAGAGGCAGCTCCACAGGGCACCCAGGTGACTGATGGGTGGGAAGATGGCACGGAGGATGACTGGCGCGTAGGGGGTTCAGTTGAGGAGGGGGTCGTAGCAAGCCCCAGCAAACGGAGGAATCCGGACTGGGTGACCTGTCCCAGCAGGCTGACGTGGTCAACGAGCCATTCGATGGTCCCAGCTGCCCCTTCTGCTGCCGAGGAGTCCAACTCCAACCTCCGCCTCTTGGACCTCCCCCCGGCAGCTGCAGCCTGGGACGCGGCACCGGACTCCTCACTCCCCGACGAGATGACAACATGGGAGGGGAGCCGGGCCTTGCGTCTCCGGCTGGCGGTGGGATCCCCGCCGCTGTGCTCCACAGCACCTTCTCCGCCCTCTTCATCAGTTGACGCTGCAGACAGGGAGAAATAAAACACAGGCATCAGGGCACTGTACAATGGACACATACACACATGACAGTTGTACATGAGTGGCATTGGCAAACCTCAGACATGCCATCACAATCCCCAACACACATGTCATTTCAACTCACACACATGAGCCATACCACAGCCATATCGCAACTGCCAGCACCATCCATACCCATACAATAGCATGAGCAGGCAAAGCTGAGCCAGACATCACATGCAACACAGGAAGTGCACCACACATGTACACACAACACCACACTTGCATGCATGTGTACACCTCTGCCAAGTGTCGCAGTGTTCGGATGGGCATCCATGTCACAACTGCCAATCAGGCTTCCACATCCGGCTGTCACATGCATCCATGTTGCATCACTGTTGCACCCTTGTCGAATACACACAAATGCACATGTACACAGTGCTGATACATGCAGCTGAAAACAACATACATGCGTGACATCACGGAGATGTCTACTTACATACACATTCATCCAAACATGTGTGCCCACACAACTGCATTTGGCATGCAAGCCTACACACACAAGCACCATCCATGTCTCACACATTACAGCCCTCGCATGTGTTAGCCCCACGGCCCTGTACACCCCCACCCATACTCGAACCCATACAAACAGATGTGCAACCTGCACACTACTGAAACATCACCACACGCACAGCTCACAATCAGGATGCATGTACACTTACCGCTCGACTCCAGACGGGTCTGCCTCTCAAGGACCTGGACGTGGAGCGCTGCGGATATGCGTTCCAGCACCCTCATCTGATCTTCCGACAAGTGGCCCCGGCGCCCCTTGGCATCCGCTGCCTTCAAGAGGCGCCGGGCCTTGTTCAGGGTCCTGGACCTGAAGTCCTCCCAGCGCTTCTTGACATGTTGGAAGTCGCGGACTGCCACCCCCTCCGCGTTGATGGCAGTCACGATGTCAGTCCAGATCCGAGTCCGTCCTTCCTTGTGGGCGCGGGAACTTCCGAAGAGGGCATCATACTGCCCCAGGACTTGCTCCACCAGGACACCAACTTCGGTGGCACTGAAGCTGGTGCCCCTCTGCCTCTCTGGCCGGGGGTTGTCAGTGGTGCCAGATGTTGCAGTGCCCGACATGACAACCCCAGAGGCAGGAGTGGGTGGGCAACTGGGTCCTGGGGCTGGGCTGTGGAGCGATGGAATCCCAGTCGGGAGTCTTCGGTTCCAGCAGGGGTGGTCACAGCAACAGCACCCCTGGGTGATGTGCAGGCAGCAAATGGCAGGGCACGTGGGCAGCAGGCAGTCAGGCAGCAGCAGATGGCAGGTAGGAGCGTGCTCGGGGCTCTGTGGGGCAGTAGTTCGGCCTTCTGGGCAGGAGCGTGGTCTTCCGTGTGCTTACGCGTGGCCAGCTTGATACGGAGTGATTTGGCACGTGAAAATTCGGCACGTCAGCGTGTAATTCGAGGAAAGGCCCTTAGCGCGTAAGCGCGTCTGCACGCATACGCAATTTCATTGGACAGAAGGCCCCTGAAGCGCAAGCGCCCCTGTGAAGTGACGCGCACAGGTGTGCATGGGCATTTCAGAACGCGTGAAAAACTGCACGTACGCATGTAATATGAGGAAAGGGCCCATGCACGTAAGTGACGTGACGCGCTCGTGCGTTTCCCTCAGCACGGGTTAAAGGTGAGCGGGCCCAGCAGTTCGCTGTACGTGCTTTTCGTGGAGACCGACGTGTGTTGCTGCTTCCTGTTGTTTCGCGCGCCATCACAACTTCACAGCTATCAAGGATGTATCTCTTTTGGCGGGGGTATTGGCTACGCGTGTTTTTCTGCATCGCGCTAGTCAGTCGGTGAGTCGCACACGCTCTTTTTCCCACTGCCGGGGCCCCTGTGTATCGCACCCATTTTCGATGTCATAGTAGCCTGCGTGTCCCACGCGTACGCGTTATTCGTGTTACTGGGTGCCACCGCGTACTGCGGGAGGTTGAATCCACGCACGTAGGCTGCAGGGTTGCGTGCACGGTTTTACTGCAGTTTTGGGGTGCCTGAGCATTGCGTGACCCGTCACCACATCAACCGGTCACATACAGCCTTGCAGGTGCAGGGGGGCTGTTAACATCTTGCTTCCCACCCCCTTCACCCCAATTGCCCAGGTCAATTGTGGTGTACACCTCCCATTGGCACCACTCCATCTGTGCCAGCACTACTACATCTGTGCCATGGTTGGGAGGCCACCAAAGGTGAGGGGCGCCTCAGCTGGGCGTCCTCCTCGTGGCGGGCGTGGTCAGGGACGTGGCCGTGGTGACCAGGGAGTAGGGGGACTCCAGGGTGTCCAGGGCGGCCACAGAGGGGGAAGAGGCAGGGGTGCACCACTTGAGCACAATGTTGTGCCATGTGTCGGTGCAGTCATGCCACCACCCCCTGTGGTTCCATGGGATGCAGCTCCTGCATCTGGCACTGGCACCCATTTGACCCGGCAGTCCGTTCCATCGACTGCCACAGGCCCAGGGGTAGTGGTAGCTGCAGGTGCAGCTGTGGACACCGCCACCCAGGCTCAGGGTCTGCCAGCGCAGGCTGCGTTGGCACTTGAAGAGCCCTTGGTAGATCTCCAACAGGCCAGGGGGGAAACCATAGGGGCAGGCCGGGCTGCTCAGACCAAGACACGTGTCCCTGGGGCAGTCATGTCATCTGCTGCCCCGAACAGCCGGGTGTTGGCAAGTGCAGGGGCAGATGCACCCAACAGCACCCGGTTGTGAGTCTGCCAACCAGGACCGTTGCGGTCAATGACCCTGCCACAGCTGATGTTGCTGCGCAGGGTCCATTAGTGGGCACCCAGCTGCCACTGACACAAGTCAGGCCTTTGGTCATCCCTCCACCTGCCACTCCCTTGGCTCAATCCACCGAACCCACTGGCCATACTGGTCAGGGCAGCATTAGCCAACCAGGGTCTGCGCCACAGTCCAAAAGGAGGAAGGTTGCACCTGCAGCACAGGCTGGGACCCCACACAGAGCCACGACCTCCTGCACCTCGAGGAAGAAGCCTTTCTGTAAGCAGGAACTGGACTTCCTCGTGGACTACGTGCGGGGCCACAGCCGTGACATGCTAGTGGGTGCCAATAGTCAGACTACGGCTGCCCAACGTGACACCCACTGGAAGCATGTTGCGGAACATGTCAGTTCAGCGGCCATGAGGTGCGCACGGCGCAAGAGTGCAAGAAGCGTTGGAATGACATCAAAGGCAGCACTAAGGCTAAGCGTGCCTCTAATTACAACTTGACTCTGGTGACTGGCGGTGGGCCTGCACCAGCAGAGGAAGAGCTCACTCCGCATGAGGCTCCCGTTGCGGAGTTCATACCACCTGAATTGGTCAAAGGAGTGGGAGAGATGCTGGACTTTGATGCGCAGTCCAGTGAGTGTTGATGCGTGTTTGTTGAGGACGTGTGTGTTTCACTTGTGGGATTTGTTGTGCATGATTGCCTCTACATGTGACGTGTACATGGTTCTGATGTGTAAGTAATGCAATGCTTCCGACATGCATGTCTCCTCTGCCTGCATGCGGGGACTCCATGTAGGCATGCTCCCTTGCCCCTCCTCCGCCACTCTGCACCCCAGTTCCACCTTTGCACTGGTCTGCTTCAATCTTGCCAATGTGTACTTTCTTGTTCATGTGTCCTGTGTAGATGCTAACTTCCAGCGTAGAATCTGCCAGACATATGCCGTGTAGTACAGCCTTAGTACTCGATGCAGGGTATCTCACTTGTACTGTGCATAGGTCAGATGTCCCGCAGGGACATGAGTGCCCATTCATGCTCCATGTGCATTGCACGCATGCCCCTATGTGTCCTTGACTGGATGATCACTGTAATACAAGTCCTTGGTTACATACATTGCCTGCCATCTCATCAGCCTTCCCATGTCAACTGTGGCTCAGTCCTGCGTTGCACACATGTTTAGGGTCTGTCAATCTGTGCGGCTCACAGGCCTCAGCCTGTTCAATGGCCAATGACTCTGTCCAACTGTTGTTGTGTCTTCTTCACACATGGGCGGAATCCAGAGTTTTCATCATGTGTCCTGCTTACTGTCCCAGCATCATTTGCAGTGTTGTCACTTGAATCACATTAAGCTGTTGATGCCAGTCAACACTGCCTGTCAATACACAGGTGTATGGTCAGCCTTTTGATACCATGCTAGGCATCCCTGCTTTGGTACTGCCGTGGAGGGGTGCTTGGCTTCTAGATATGGTACACATTGAATGCACAATGCACGTGATGTCTGAATTTGACATTGCACTGCCTTCACATTTCCTGGCACACACCATGGAGTCCTTGTACATGTAGGTAGTGAGTGGCGTACACATTTTCTGCACTGCATAGACCCACTTCCATGGAAACTGCCACCTTTCAACAGGTCTGATCACAGAAGCTATTCAAAGTTGACCCAGCATGCATGCCAAGTTATGTGTTGTGTGTCACATGTCTGCCGGATGCTTTTGCTGTCGGTGTGTGTGTGTGTTGTGTGCTTCTGACATGTGTAGTGACCTTTTTTCTCTCTATTTTTCAGGTGATGACGCAATGGAGGCGGAGGATGGTGTTGTCATGCCAGACACAGGGTTGTTACCACCACATCAACCCGGCACTAGTGGTGGTCGTGGGGTGGTAGGCCACGAAAACCCCCAAGTGCTGCAGTCCATCTTGTCTCTGGCTGCCTATGAGTCCAGCCTTGATGACGACTCTGACGTCCATGTTGAGTTGGATGAGCATCAAGTCCATGTGTCAGGGGTGAGTGATTCTGATGTGGACACTCCTCTGTCTGCGACCCATGCACTGAGGGATCAGACAGTCTTGGTTCCTCCGCCCGTGGTGGATCGGGACGCAGGGTCACCATCCACACCAGTCACTGATGTGCCTGGGACATCACGTCGACGGGGGCATGTAGTCGTGCAGCCGCGGGCGGTGCCAACACAGCGAGGACCCCCGGTCCTTGGGTCCCGCAGGGGTCAAGCCCGGCAACGCGGTCGCCGCGCGTAACCGCTGTATACTGAGTGGGAGCAAGACATGACTGCCAATTCCGAACGGCAGGGGGCAGCAATGGAGAACATCGCTGAGAGCATGGAGCGTGTGGCCCGATCTGTGCTTCCCCCTGCTAGGCAGGTGCTTCTCCAGCAGCAGGCGGCACAGTCCACGGCCCGCTCGCTCAGGCTGGGCATGGCGGCCTCACACACGGCACGCCAGGCTGAAATGTCGTCTCTGCGTCAAGCAATTTCTGCTCACGCAGAGGCGCACATGGATGCCCTGAGGGAGGAGTATGCTTCCCTCAGATCCACTCTGGGTGTCCTTATGATGTCCCAGAGGCAGCAGGCAGAGGAGAGGTTTGCACAGCTTGAGCGTACCATCTCAGCTGAGCTACAGGCTTGCCGGGAGGTGCAGCAGTTGTCCAGCCAGTCTTTGTAGGAGGAACTCTTTGTTACACGTGCTACCTTGCAAGAGGAAGCACGTGTATCACGTGAGGTTCTGCATGCAGACCTACGTCACATCGCCACACAGAACCATGCTCACCCGTCCGGCAGACTTGCTGCCGACGAGGGGCAAGCTGCGGCTAGGCGTGGCCAGGCTACTGTGCCACGTCCTCCTTTCCAGGATGAGCCAGACTCGGACGACCATCTATCTCCCACATAGGTCGGGCTGTGCAGGCGTTGAGCCCATGGAGGTTTTTTTTTTTGGCTCAGCATCATCGCATGTGGATGTTGAGCAGCACCCTGTACCTTCCCCCTCCTGGGTGCCTCCCCTCCCCCCGGGTCGTATGTGGCCATTTTTGATTTTTCTTTTAGTTTAGTTAGTTAAGTTTCTGTTTGATAGTTAGTTTAATTAGGTAATGTAGGTTTTCCATTGTTAGTGTAATTAGTTAATAGTTGATTTAGTTTAAAACTGCTTGTCTATTGTGCTTTCATGTGACCGTGCGGTGCTTTGTGGCTTTTGAAGGCATCCACTGTCTGTTCCAGCTGGGCCCTTCAGGCTTGTCTTGTGTATGTGTTTGCTGCTTGCGGTCCTTGACTCACATATGCCACTCCTGCTTCCCTTATCCATGGGCTCGCAAGGATGGTTCGGTGTCACAGACTTTTACACAAGGGCTTTGGACTGTCATATCTGTGGCATGTCTGGTGCTGTGTGACTTGTGTTGACACCCCTAGTGGGGATGATTTTGGTGTTATTGTCCACTGTGCAGCTTTTGCTAGATGGGGTGTGTCATGATTAATGTGTACATTAATTGCTATGCATTGTGTAGTATGTTTCTTATCTTTACTGTACACGTGCTTGTTGCAATTCATGCTGTAGATAGTGTTCCACACTTTGGATGTGGAAGATGGACTGATGGTGTGATTTATGATGTGACTCTCTGACATGGTCAAGTAATGAGATGCCTGATGAGACACACACAGATGACTTTGAAGCATTAATCATGTGTTTCATGCCCTTTCTGCAGGGGGATGAGCCTCCAGAGCACCTTTGCCAGCAGACATGGCCCATTGGATGACGGAATTCTGGACACGTTTGTTGGTGCCCACATGCACATGTGTGCACAAGCAGAGGCACAGGGATTGCAGACCTACATCCTAGACCTGCTGACGTGTTCCAAGGAACTCCAGGCAAGGTGAGCAGCACAAGGGGGCCACAACACAGCAAAGCTTGCACCAGGCAAGTAGCACATGCAGGCTTAGTCACAGCACTGAGGGTGAGCTTAGACGAATATTGGTGTTGAAGCACACAATGCAGCTCACATGTGTTGGTGGACTGATGGCTGTTGATTGTAAAGTTGTCTGGGACACGTGCAGTGGCACATACCCTCCGGTACACCAAGGTCCATTGAGGCACTTGTATCAACCATGTAGCCTTCCGAGACATGGAAAGGGGCAGCTCACAGAGACATACAGCAAGGGACATACTCGGGTGCAGTGCATATCATTTCCATGTACTTTATGATAAATGCACTGCCAACTTTTTTTCGGTCATGGTGGTACGCAACTTGCTCAGAAGTCATGGCTTGCTATATGGGTCTGTCTGCTTACCCAGGGAACATTGCATGTTGTGTGAATTGTGACACATTGGTGTTCCATTTGCTATGCACCCACCGGCGGCTGACTTACTGCATTGACTGTGTATGACCGGTCACAGGGGTAATGTTGCATATGGGTACGAAGCATCTACACCAGATTGTCTGTTTGGAGAGTAGTTTGTTGCTATGGGGCATGTTTGGTGTTGTGTTTTTGTGTAATTGGCACGTACAGGTTGTTGACTGTGGCTCTCTTTGCAGCATTGCAGTGCTCCTGTAACCGGACCTGAGAGTGCGCAGGCAGGAGGCCAGCACTCAAAACCAGAGCTAAGTGTCTTGTTGTTTTTCTTTCAAACTGCTCTGCATAGGCTTTCTGGGGAGTGTACTAATGCATGGATGTATGTGTGGTTCAATTTGGTATGTTTTTTTCCCCCTAATCACCCGGAATCCTATGCAATTTTGAACCCTGTACCCTCTACCCGGTGTTCCTGCTTCCCGTACCTATCCAAGCAACGTTCCCTAACCCTCTTTCCCCGCTGGGGTTGCGGATGCCTGTGTAAGCCCCGAACTTGCAGGCGCCAAAACCCTAGAGGGGGTGGTTGGTTCGTACCACTCCTAAGCCTGGACTACAGAAGGCCATGACAATATTGTCCAAGTTTGTTTGGATTGTGTATGTGTTCATGCAGGTAGTACATTTTCGTGCATTCCCTGGTTTCATGTGTCATTCCTCCGCCCCTCTCCTGCCACTCATTCCAGTCATCCGATGTGTCAACACCTGTCCCGACTGCATATCCCTGAACCTCCTTCCCCACCAGGGTCTCAGGGGCCTGTGTGAGTTTGACCTTGCAGGCACCCGGGACACGGTGGGGGTGGTTGTTTCGTGACACTCCCGGGCCTGTACACAGGACCTGTGACAGTACACATCCGTTCATGGTGCATCATCCTATGTCATGTACCACACATGGTTCACATCCTGTTGTGACATTGTTTTACTGTGCTACCTTGGTTATTGCATCATTGTGGTAGTACTTGGCCTTTGTGAGGTACTGCTACGTCAAGTCATCTACTGGAGGGTGTTCTGGTTCATTTTTCTGACTTGGATTTTGTCATTTTGGAAATGAGTGTGGATTCTGAGTGTGCATGCACCTTTTTACACACAAGGTGGGAGATGGTGACGAAGGGTGAAGGTGATCCTGTGGCCAGGTGGAATTGAGGTTTGAAGGCTCCATGACCCAGGTGCAGTTGTTCAGTGGGTCATGGTCATTTGTGAGGGAGGGGGGGGGTTGTTTTTGATAGTTGCCTTGCCCTGCAGTGTGATGGGAACTCTGACATTGTAATGGTGGTATCCTATGTACATGTTGTGTTCTGCTGATCAATGCCTGTTCATGTGTTGAGTTTACCTTTCAGGTGCGAGGGGATAGTTGTGGTTTGACATGCTGGGGTGTACACATGGTGAATGTTCACATGTGATATGTAGAGAACACTGATGGTCACTTGAGTGCACATGCATATGTGGCGTGCATGTCCTTGCAGAACCACACACTTGCACTCTGATGCACTACATGTACTCCCACCCTTGCATATCCACGTGTACACTGTTTGCCTTCTGGTGGCCACTGTGTCCCTGCAGCACATGTTCTGTGACCAATTATGGATCCTGTACATGCCTAATTTGGTTTTTGATGTGGTCTGTCACTTAGATGTGATGCTCAGGGTGTGCATCACACACAATGGCTGTTCACTGTGCTGTGCGCTGAGCAGTGTGTTGCAGGAGTAGGACACAGCACACAGAAGCTGCAGTGTTGATTTTGCAATGCACAATGTGCATGTATACAAGCATTCATTGTTATGTTACGTCTACAACTCTTGTAATGCATTTTGAAATGACTTATTTTGGGTGGGAGGTTGTTGGTCTGTCATTTCATCTGATTCCAGGTCAGGCATCATTGTCTGATGCCACTGTAGATTTTGGACATGGCAATGTGTACCTTATCGTTACTATGTTGGTGTATGGGTATTGCTTGCCATGTCATGTTGTGGTTTGGGAGGGTTTGAGTGACATGACAGTGATGGCCATGGCCTGTTTTGCAGGTGTGTGATGCACACCTTGCATGTCAGGGTCATCCGCTTCTCAGAGCAACTAGCTGGGGGTAGATCTCTCTCCGCGGCAGGGCCCTCCCTCTGGAACAGCCTTCCTGCCTCACTTGAACTTGAGGGGAACCATCTCCGGTTCGGGAAGCACCTCAAGACCTTCCTCTTTGCTTCTGTTTTCTCTCTGCCTCTCCCTTGAGGAATTCTTCACTGGAACTGCACTGGAGCTGCAACTGGGCCACTCTCACCGACCTCGGTCCCTGGCCCAGCCACTCTCCACTTGCACTGCCTCCCTGGCAACCCATGCACTGCAGGACTGTCTCTCTATCCCTACAGCCCCCCCTTCCCAGCAATTGTCTGCACTTACCTTTGCAGTTGCCACCAGCCGACCTATGTATTTGTTTTTTGGTCTACTTCCCCTGTACTGCACTCCCCCCCCTCCCCTTCCCCTTGCACTTTTCCCTTCCCCCTATCCCTGCACTTGCACAATCTAAATGACACCTGGCCTAGTAGTACCGTTGTCTGTCTTCCCTTGTTCCCCCATCCCTGCATCATCGCACCTTGAAATACTTGTGTATAGGCCATATCATGTCATATGTCATATGTGTGCCTTTTGGTAACACAGGATAGCTTGTGTTTACGTGCAGACGATGTGGCACTTCCATGGCAACTGTCTCAGGGTGGTAGGGTTGTGACAGTTGACTGTCTCTTTGTCATCATCGATTGTCACCTGGTATGTGCCAGGCCTGTGTGCACTCCGCAGGGGTGGGAGTTTAGGTGAAGAATGTGGCCACAAGCTGGGACCGGGCTTCCTCGCCACGTGCCCTGTCCCCTCCCATGGGCAGCGCCTGTGCCTGTGGTTGGGGATGTGGGGGCACCACCATGTCCACCGGGACGCCCTGCCGTGTTGCAACATTGTGCAGGACACATGCTGCCACAATGATCCTGCACACTACTGGTGGTGCATTGAGTAGTTGCCCGCCAGAGCGGTCAAGGGAGCGGAAACGTGACTTGAGCACTCCGAATGTGCGCTCCACTATGGCCCTGGTTGCAATATGGGCAGCGTTGTATCTTACCTGGGGTGGTGTGGTGGGGTTCCGGATTGGCGTCATCATGTGGTTGCTCAGAGGGTAGGCACTGTCCCCTGGGGAGGTGACAATAGTTGAGTATATTAGGGTTTGGGTATTTGTCTGTGTGTGACTTGCATGCATGTGCAAGGGCACTTGTACTCACCTAGGAGCCATGTGTCGCCATGCTGCCCAGCTTCCAGGGCCCGGCTCAGGGCGGACATTCTGTATATGAAACTGTCATGGGTGGAGCCAGGGTAGTTTGCATAGACAGAGGTGATGATTCCCTTTGCATCGCATACCACCTGTACATTGATGGAATGCCAGTGCTTGCGGTTTCGGTAGATGTGCTCAGTGGCCCTAGGTGGACGTAGGGCCACATGGGTGCAATTTATGGCACCGAGCACTTTGGGGAAGTGTGCCACCCTGAAAAAATACAGGACAACGGCCTGCCTTTCTGCGGGTGTTCTGGGCATGTATATGTGCCTGCGGACTGAGGGACGCGCTGTCATGATTGCCAGTACCTGGTGTAGGCAGCGTGACTGCGTGGCCTGTGAGACCCCCCCCCACTATGGCAGTAGTCCGCTGAAATGACTCAGTGGCCAAAAAATGCAGGACATTGAGCAGCTTCTCCAAGGGGCTCAATGCTTGGGAGCAAAGGGTGGAGGATGTAAGGTCATCTTCCCACTCCCTGACCAGGTCTAGGATGATATGGGGTGGAAACCTATACCTGCCATAGACCTGGTCGTCAGGCATCCCAAAAAGGCTTGTCCGTGGTGCGAAAATGCGTACCCTCGCTATTCTCCTCCTCCTGCGGTGTCCCACAATCAGTGCTGCTACAAATGGGGCATTCATCGTAGCTGTATATACGTGTTTGTTGTTTGCGCGCACTTTTGTACTGTGCGTGGGGACGCTTCCGCCTGCCTTAGCGTGGCGCGTTGACGCCTGTGCGCGTCTTTTGCCGTGCGCGGCTTTCCCGTATTCGAATCCATGAATACGGGTTGTTCGCGTGCGTGTGGGCGTTCCGTGTAGTTCCCTGCAGTACTTCCCCAGTTACGCCTTCTTTTTCACACGTTGTTCCCCATTCCGCGTGTTACGCCCACTGTTCCGCCCATTTTGGTTGTGTGCGCCGCGCTATGTGCGCTTTTGCTGTGCGCGTAGCGCACGCCGTGTATGCCTGCGTGCGCCATGTCTGGATTGGGCGCACGGACAGAGCGGGAAACACGCACAGCGTGTTCCTTGAATCGCACGCGTGCGCTGCATTTCTCACGCTTGCGCTCCCTTGCGCCTGTTTGCGCATGGATTTTCGGCGCACTTTTGTTCCATGAATCGGCCCCTTAATGCCCACTGAATAGCTATAAATCCTCCTTTGTCAACAAGGGGCTGATGTGGAGGAAGCAGTGTTAGAAGGCATTGAGGTGATAATCCCGTGGAGAGAGAAAACGCAGATTCTAATGCAAGCGCCGCTAGTGCACATTTTAAGCCCCAGAACGAAAATAGAGAAATCAGTATATTGTGTTACACGCCTGCTAACTGGCAACATAAGGGCTCGTGGTCCCTTTCATTTGAAGGAATTGAAAGGCCCTGGCACCACACACAACTATGCTCTACTTAGAGCCTTATTTACTGTTTTTATACAAATGTAGCTGACTTCCATACATGAAATTATAAAAAATATTGGGCTACAAATAGCTTTACATAACAGATTCCTCCTACTTCTAAGTGCTGTAAATGTACCGTTATTACTCAGTTCAACTGTTTTACGAAGAAGTTGCACGCCCGGTCAAGCGCAAACTGAACTGATTTCATGGATTTTAACGCGCAACTTCATGTCGAGAAAAGTCACACGCAAACCTTGTGAACTCACTGCCGCATGATAGAGGCGCAAAGCACTATGCGCATAGGATCCAACGCGCAAACGTAGCTTTTACATAGCAATGACTGGGATAAAACAGTTTTAAAAATGTCACCATTTTGTAGAATTTCCGAGTAAAATATTTTCTCTGTGGAATCAGAATTAACTGTTTTTAAAGGCTGTTTTGATGCGTTGGGGAGCTGAAAGACACACGTCATGGTGAGGTAGAAAGCCACACTAGAAAGGCAAAAGCTGTGGGGTTGGAGTTGATATATCAGACGCGTTGTGAGGCACAAACACTTCAATTTAAGAACTTGAGGCACAACATCAACGGGCTGTTCTGCCCAGGGTCACGAAATGTTGGTCAGGTGTGGGCAAGAGCATTAGAGCACAGCTCCTCTGAGTGCACACTTGTCAATTTAGCCACAGGGCCATTCCTCTGCCTAGGGCCGGCCTTAGGACAGGGCAGGCCGGGCGACCGCCCAGGGCACCATTAGCCCCCTGGGGCACCATTAGCCTCTCACCACGCCAGCTTCGGTGAGTCTTGCAAAGGCTGCCCTGACCTGGCATAGTTGGGGAAGGCACCCGCAGCGGCGGCACGCATTTAATAACAATAGGGAGCTGGTGCGAAAGTATCAGCAGCCTGTTTAGATGATTACCTCCCCGCTCGACGAGGGAGCAAGTGGTTTTCAGTAGAATAGGGCGCTCGTGCATTAGCACGAGCGCCCTATTGCAGTGATTAACTCCCTGCTCAGGCGCCATAGTGGGGAGTTAAAAAAGATTGGCAGAAAATGTATGAACATATGCATACTTGCTCACAGATACATACATATACCTTAAAATGCTCCCAGAGACACATACGTACTAATCAACGTCCCTGCATACAGTAGTATGCATGTACAAAACATATGGTGCCAGAAGTCAGAAAGGTTCTTTTTAAAACACATATGCTGCCTTCGAGATCTGAATAAATACCGAAGACTAAGTGACACATGAAGATGCCCACGGCTACAAGAAAGGGAGAAACACCGCCTTATGTCTGAAGTGGGAACCATCCTCCAGCTGCTTGTAAACATTTGCCTACCAAGCGCTCATATATTGCTTTATAATCATCTCAGGATTGTGTTAAATGTACATCCAGTCACCGAAGCGCACAGTCTTATCCAACAGTGTCCTCTTGTGGCCCTTCGACAACTTGCAGGCTCACTGAAGAGGGAATACATTCTAGAGGACTCTATTTCCAGTAAGATGCAAACATACCCATCAACACAGCCACCAGTGTTGGCATTCCTGTAGACCTGTGATTGGCATTTCCCAGGCACTAACGCAATACCACCTAGCCATGAGATGTTAACAGCTGGAAAATGGTACGATAACCCGGGCATATGAGAGTGTAACTGGCAAATGCTTACAATGGCCCTCATTACGACCCTGGCGGAAATCGTGGTGCAAAATGCACCATGGAGCACGGCGGAAAGCTGCCGATAGCGCCATGGGGGTTGGCGGATTTTCCGCCCCATTCCGACCTTGGCGGGGCGGTAAATCCCCATTCCCCATTTTACCCTTCCCCATTCCCATTTTTGCCCCATAGGGTATAATGGGAGTGGGGAAGGCGTTAATTACGCCACCGTAAAATACGGTGGCGTAATTAACAACAAGGTCCCGTAGCGCCATGGATTTCTCCGCCCGGAAAAACCAGGCGGAAAACGCTCCATGGCGCTACGGGAACTCGTAGTAGGGCGGACGGGTCCGCCGCGAATACCGCTGGCGTAAACCCACTCCGCCAGGGTCGTAATGAGGCCCAATGTCTTGACACAAGCCTAAACTGTTGGCCTTGATAATGCTTGTTTTTAACAGGACTTCAACGCAAGGATGCGACATATGTCAAAAAGTGCGCAGTGCCGTGCCTGGACAGTAATCTCCTAAATGGCAAAGAATATAGCAAAACAATTGTACCTATTTACCAAAAATATTGTGCACGATTATTAACATTCCTAAAAATGCATTGATAATCATGTGTCAACCCCAAAGTGCGTGTGAGCATAGGGGACTTCTTCAGGACACAAATCCCTTATTAAACAATTCTATTTAATCCAGATGTTCATTAACATAGTTCCATGACCTACTCCAGAGTACCGATTACCCTCCACTGAAACGTATCTCGCCACTGCACTTTTGATCACATCCTGTCTTTTATCCCTTGCATATTTGTAAACAAGATGAAATCTGTATTTGCAATTTTATGGGAAATATATAAGTGTATAATTTAGAATGCATGAGGTCATTTTGATTTCTAACTACCACTTTCTTTTGTTTTAAGTTATACAGTGTACGTTTGATGACAGCTCTACTTTTAATTCCCTGTAGTGCAAACCAGTATGGGGATCCCCTTTCTGTTTAAATGTTAAACACAGCCTGCGACTTAAGGTATTTTTTAAAGTCATTGGGCCTCATTCCAAGTCAGCCGGTCCGGTAAAAGAGTTCCGGTATTGATGTGTATCAGCATTTTACCAGACCGGCCGACTACAGGTTTGCCGGTGGGGCACCTGTGTTACCCCCAGCCAGGGGTGTTGCTAGGTCTGGATAGGATCCAGGGCTATGCTAATGTCGGGAATGCTGGGACTTGGGGCTAGCTAGCCTTTTGGCTGTAGCCCCTGAGCTTCTATCCGGGGCTACAACCAATAGACCGGGGGCTATAGCCCCCTCAGCCCCCTAGCAGCGCCTCTGCCCCCAGCTAGGATCTGGAGGTAAGGCAGGTGCTCTATGGCAAAGAATGCTGTCATTACTGGCACCGGTATTGCCAGTGCCGGTAATGATGGCAAATCCCCTCATGAAGTCCTATGGGAATCCATGAATTGGGATTAATACCATCACTACGGCACTGGGAATCCGGCAGACCCAGTGCCAGAAATAGTATTAGCCTTTGCCGGATAGCCACCAGGATACCGGCAACGTTACAATGAGGCCGATCATCCTCTACCCTGAGTAATCATTATTGGAGATCTTACTCAGGTGAACATCATTTTGATACTAATTAATTGACTTTCTCCCTTTAAAAATCTGAGAATCTGTCCACAAAGTACAAATAGGGATGAATTGGAATTAAATCAGAAAAGAAAATATATGTTGTCACAGAAGAAAATGGAAATTTAATGCTTGAGCATTTGAACAAACAATTCTAGATGGTTTACAAGTAAAAAATGTTCCACGTGTCTTTGTGTGTGGCCCAGATCACTCAGCACCATGGGAAATAAGTTTCCCATGGCTGGACAAGCTTTTGAGTGAAGATTAAGAAAGTGATATAGGAGACTGAACACTCGTCAATGCATAATACTGCTATACAAGATGTTTGCAATATAAGTGGTAACATTGCAAAGTTTAAAGAACTCAGTGTCAAACAATGGAGAAAGCTGTAGAAAACCGCCTTCTTTTTACTAAGGAATACGTCTATCCATAGATACAATGGGGATACGATATGGATTGGACAGTATGTTCCACGGAGCACAAATCATAGATTTCTGACATTTTCTGGTACATCGACGTCGAGTGCGTCAAGTGATGAAGATAATTGACAGGCAGTGGCTGGTCCTTCTACCTCTAATTTATCGAATCTCAGAAACGTGCAGCCCTGGGCCTGCAACGCACTCACCATACTTCAGCTACCAGACGAAACGTGCACTGGCTTCCCATCAAAGCCTGCATTGAATTTAAGATCCTGTCCATCGCGCACTGATGGATGCACAAAGAGGCTCCACGCTACCTTCACAACAGCATCGCCCCAAAACCCCAGGTGCGTCTTTTAAGATCATCAGACTGCCTTACCCTGGCCACTGCAAGATTCTAAAGCGGAAGAGCCGGAGGCGTCCGTTTCTGTGTCAGAGCGCCTACTCTGTGGAATTCCCTGCCATCTAACATCAGAAATTAGCCTTCTTATCTGTCTTTTAGAAAACGTGTGAAAACATGGATGTTTAACAAAAATGAGGAATGCTTGCTGTATCCTTAAGTACTGACTTTCCTCCTTATGCCTGCTCCTGTACAAACTCTGTGATACTGCCGGGTCTTGGGTGTTACACACATGCAATGAATAAATAAATAAATAAAAGAAATCATTTTTTTGACGCAGGGGCACCATGAGGAAATGTCGGGTTCAACAACTGTGGGATATGATGTTCTTGGCGATGGAGTTATACAGAGCGGAAGAAAGAAAGGGTAACTCTAAAAATACCAATATGGTGTCTGAACACAATAGTTGTCTCCATATTTAATTTGTCTTCACATTGATTGACAGGATACAGTTCCGAATGGAGAGTCTCTGTTGTGTTTCTACAAAAACTATCCATTTATTTTTATGTTTGTGTGTGTGTGTGTGTGCGGAGTTGACAAGGTTTTTTCGAACCATTAAAGTGAAACAATTTTTGCTAGTAGTTGGTATCCACCACGAGACAGCCCCTTGTCTCCATGTGACCATTACTTCCAAGCCTCCCACTGCATTCATACGTCTGAATTACTGACATTTGAAAAGCTGGTTTCATTAGAAAAGGAACATATTTTTATTAATTAGAATCTAACAAAGCAAGAATGACTCACATTGACCAGACGTGATGAACAATTGAAAATAACCGTCAGAGGAGCAGACATGGGAGTGGTGGATTGTCATTATGGACATTAATAAATATAGAAAAAGAGATTTTGAGGCATTAAAATAATATGGATTTTTATTTTAAAAATCAAATCGATTGTAATCCAACTATATGTATCTATGACTATTCCGCAGGTGGACACCACAGAGGTGCTGACCAAATACCTAAATGTACCTACACGACCACATGTTATTCCAGTAGAATGTCTTATACAATTGGCAGAAATCTCCTGGAAGAATTCGTTGTGTGTATACAAATCAGTTTTATTGGAAAATCAAGGCAACAAATATGTGCTCTACTTTTGCTCCTAACATAGCCATTTTATGCATAGGAAATTGGGAGGCCCCAATTTGTATATAATGGCAATAATCTGTTGAGTGAGGAAATTGTCAGGTGGTAATGTTCTATTGATGATGTCATTTTGATTTGGTCAGGGAGTATTGATGAGCTGCATCAATTTATGGAGTGGCTCAAAGGCCAAAATCATAATTTTAGGAACAAATACTGTGGAGGATTTCTGATGAGAGAGATTTTCTCTAAGCCGATGGATAGTAACACGCTGCTACACGTTGACAGTAAACTGATATCAAATTTGCTGTCAGCCATTTTCTTTGCATTTGCAGAACCCTTTTGTTCATAAAGCAGACTTCAAAAGATGAACAATGGATTTGAAAAATGCTTGAAAGATAGAAAATATCCCAAAAAAGGGTAATTAATCAGAGCTATAGGATGAGCATGTCACAGCAACAGTGAAGTGTTGCTTATGAAGAATAAAAGATCAGCTAATGACAGACGGGTCTGTGTTACCAAATTGAAGGCCTTTGTTATGTTCTGTTACTCTGCTTTATTACTGCGCCAAATCACTACCGTGGTAGTTTTAGAGTGCCTGATCCTTGTCCATGGCGTATTGTGCATAACTCATGCATTGTGAAATGTGATTAAGAGGAACTGGCCCTTATTGAGATAGGTGGTTCAGTTCCACCTAAACATCTTTGACCTCAAACAAGGCCATAACACAAGATCCTATCGAGTACCATATACCACACAGCCCACATTGACTAGATGTCAGGATTTATTCCCAGTGAATGGCATCAATTGTAAAACTAGAATATAACATCTTTTGAATACCCAGTTCCCACACTTTGAGGCTGGACTCTGGCATGAAGTGCAATATAAACAATTTTATTTTTACCAATAGGAACTCAAAGTTAAGTGTTCCTATCAATTAGTTAGCGCAACATGTTGTATGTGTGAATTTCTGCCCATGTAAGTTGTTGTATGTCATTATTACATCTTGCAAATTCACCACATAGATTGGTGAACATCGCTCCCACTTGAGGAGAGGTGATGATATATAACCCCTAGTTGTAACAATATATTATTTTTCTGAGTCAGTGCAGCCCTGTCTATGACTCATATAGAGCCACATAGATCCCTCCCCCGGTCCCCAACAAGCGAAAAACCAGTCCGGGTACAGACAGAATATACATTTATTGAATAATATGTCAAATGATTTTTTTTACACCAAATGATTACACACGCCACCTTATCTGTGGAGCAAAAAAAGCTTCAACACAATGTTAACGACAAGATGTGGGCTAAACCCAGTTGTGCAGCACTGGACTCTTGGGTATTAAGGAGCTGAAAACAGCTAGAATGGGTGTAGACAGGCTGGCCCACAGCCTGTAGCTAGAAATGATATGACATTACACCCAATTGTCAACTGTCGGACAAGATTTGTAGTCTATGCTATTATTTGTGTGTGCAATAGGGAGCACAATTAGAAAGTTAAGAGTGTGCATTGCTAAATAAGTAATCTATCATTACTCTTTAATTTCATAGTTCCTAGAATATAAACCATTCAGTCACTCACTTACTTATGATAGAATCAACAGCAACTCATAACAGCAGATGAGCAATACAAACCACCTGCTCAATATGCATGTTTAGCACTGTTCAAATACAAATGCTAGTATTCACTGTTAATAATCCACATCCATTGATGGTGTCAAATGTGGCATGACTAGACTTTTCACACATATCTCATTACTTACAATAGGTATAATGGAGACATTACGAATTGGTCAGCATGCGCACAGATAAATGTGCCATGTCAAAATATGCTTGTCATAGTGTAGAGGAGGTCCCAGATATGACCTGCACCCTTGCCCCCCATTGCGAGTCGCCAGTAAGGTACTCGCCGTGGTACGTGACGTATGAGGAGCAAATAAACCAACAGAGAGCCGCACTGGGACTCTGCCCCTTGTACGTGAGGAGATCAATACCGGTTTAAGCAGCCATAACGCGACAACCCTGGGCAGCACGATAACCTATCAGACAGCCATACCAGCCACTGATACGAAATGAGGAATACCTGCACACGGTCCACGAGGAAACCCCTAAAGCCTTAATGGAAGGCCAATGAAAATAAACCAAGGGCCCGAGCAGCCCTGAGAACAAACAGAATTGGCTACTGAAAGCACGAATGCCAGTACTAGTAACTGCAAGGATAATGATAATGGATGCAGGGGAGAGGCACTGTTAAAACGTAAGAGAATGGTGCCATAAGACAAGATGGAAACAACCGCCCTGTTGAATGTGTGTAAATAAGCTTGAAATGCAAGAGGCTAAGAAATCGATACTGCTTGCAATGCCTAGTAGAAGAGTAGAGCGGCAAGTGCCAACCATATATCTACCTCAATACTGCACAATGTACATGTGCTACTCCATTTTGTGAAAGCAGAAATGTGCCCAGGCGGCCAAAGGCCTGACAGGCCGAGTTTAGAAACCCAGCAAAGACCAGAGAAGGAGCGGAATCGAAACTCAACAAAGAGAGGCTTATGCCGGGGAGATCGAGGTCAACCAGAGAAGGGGGGTGAGTATGAGCTCACGAGACTCCAACTACAGAGAATACCAGCCCGTCCGTGAAGGTCAAGATAAGAGAGTCCCATGCAGGTGGCCAAGCGCACACAGAATTAAATGCACAAAAGGTTGGAAACTGTAGCAGATTCACGGTAGACCAGCACGTGACCAGACAGGCACGAAGATGTACCACCGCCTGATGTCATCCAGAACCAGAGGGTACCATAACTTTTCCTGATAAGAGACTACAGATCCGAGGCCATTCCCAGCCAACTAATTGACACATAGCCCTAAAACACTGATCATGCTGCTAATTAAAATGGAGATTTATGTTTAGGGGTGTAACTTGCCCAATCACAAGGGACCATGTAATCTAGGTTCCTATAGACACTGTAACCAATGAGACGTCGTACTTGTAGTGACGTCAATCACTTGTGTTGTAGAGGGAAGGGCGTAGACGCCCACCCGATAAGAGTTATCCAATCCACTTCCGTTATTTCCATATACAGATATAGCACCTATACTTAAGTTACCTTTCCCAACCAATTGTATTGCATGATGATTTTTTGTAGAATTAGACATCAATGATGACGAATTTTGCCCATAAAAGAGGCTGTTTGACTAAAGTTCGGGGAAGTCGGGGTAAGGCAGGTGTTCGGGATGCTGCTGATTTCCATAAGCGGATGTATGTATCATTAAATGGACTTCCCTTTGCCAATTTACTGAGTCCTGATTATTGAACCTTGCTGGAGTATGTGAATCCTGCACTCTGTCCTTGCATGGTGCATCTATCTTGTATTACTAGTTTTCGAGGGTGAGTACTGACCAATGGGCCCGTCAGTAATTTCCTCTCCTCGTCAACAATAGCCAGTTGGGTAGGTGATGATTCCACAAGAGGTCTTTTAAACCACTCCACGGGGGGTACCATCAAACTCACAGGAGTATTATCTAACAGACAAGCTATTCTAGCTGATATACCATCCAATTTTATTTACCCCAACCTCTAATTATCATCCATTGTTCTTCTCTTCTTTAAACATACATGCTGTCAAAACAATTGACCACACTGAGATACCAAAACCCAGCCTTGATAAGGAACTTTTTTTTTGGAGGGGCGGGGGATCAAAACACTTGTTGGCGTGTGAGCAAATGTGTTAAAATAGTAGGCCCAAGATTCCAACTCTTGGAAAACATTGTGAATGTATTTGGACAATCATTGCAAAATCAATATTTTGAATGTATTTAGAAGAAGGCATATGGGCAAATATGCTAATACAGTAGATACAAGAATCAAATCTGTGTAATAATTGTGAGTGTATTTGAACAACCATTGGATAACAAATATTGTGAATTTATTTAGATGAACACTCTTTAAAAATATGGTTTCAGATTTGATTTGGAGTGCATATGTGTTTGTGGCAAATAACCACATTGGACTTTGGATATATGATTGCACCACGTACCCAAGTAATATACTTGATGACTGTTTATTTGGCCATGATACTGTAGAGAAACTAATCACATCTAATATAGAGTGACATATAGAAATCTTTAAAACAAAACTCACATTTTAGGACTTCACTTCTGGGTCTCATGTACATGGAACACAGGCCAAATAAACAGTTCAACCCTCCTGTTCCATAAAAAAACGTCAATGTCAAAATTAAACAATACCATGGAACATTACAAAATCAAGACCTTGATAATCCTTTTATGAAGTTGGATTTAAATCACAGCGCCATTGTTCATTTGTGTAAACAAAATTCTCCTGCGCAGTGTGCTTGACTTATAATGTGCCTGCGCGCATGTGAAAACTAACAATGTGAAAACACATCCAGCATTGAAAAAAAGCTCATTTATCACACATGGAACCTGTTCCTTCTTTGCCCTGAAGCAATACTCTCTTCTATCAGGGTCACTTTCTGACTCTCGGGAGAGAGTGTGCATGTTTCAATTAGGAACTACACTTTGTTTCATTTAGCAAATCACTTCTCTACCCAGCACCAAAAACCCAGACATTCAGTTACATTCAGAACCCCTCTGCTTAAAGGCTAGGTCTGAGCAATGGTGACAGTTAGGAATTTCATTTTCAGACAAGGACACCCCTTCCCTTTGGGGAATTTTGGGAATGACAATGAAAATAGGTATACCCGATTACATTAACAGACTATAGTTTTTATTCATACTGGGAGTGAGTTCGTTAACTTAGAATATTGACAAATTCACCCCGTGTCCTTTTGCTATAGGGGAGTTAATGAAATTATTATTTCTCAAAATATACTATGGGTCTCCTTCCATACCCCCACCTGTCAACTAAGGGGAAGGTATTAAACCGAACAAATCCCCACACTTGGTTCTGTTGGACAAAATACTTACAATGGATTTCTGGGTTTGGTGCTCAGGAAATACATCAGTGTTTCAGGACCCTCTCTTGGGGAAGCACAGGGATCTGGTCAGGCACTTCAGTCATGGATAGCCTCCAGCATTCATCCCTCTATTTTGCTCTCCTTGCAAAGATCCCAGCCTCTTTCATCTTTCCCGATTGCCGTCTCCAAGGCAATGTAAAGTCTGCAGCATCTTTTCAATATATGCACTCAGATGATTTCTAGGCAGTTATCTCCTTTCTGGCTTGTGCATCTACTTTTAGCCTCAAAGCCACACCTCCAAAATATTAAAATTAGAAGGTTCTAGCTTATTATCCCTGAATTTTAATTGGACCCCTACGGTCCTCTCCACCCCCAAAGCCTATCCCCTCTCTGTGGATAGGCTCCCGGAATTATGTAGTTGAAATGATGGGAGGGATGAATCCACCCACTGGAGTTTTCATTTTACACTTTTCTATTTTTCACCTAAAAAGTCACTAGATGGCAACCTTCTTTACTTTACACATATTATTATTATTTTTTTATTTATTAAACCTTACAACATTTATTCCTCTAATCATGCCGTTTGTACTGAACTAACTCCAAGCTCGGCAGAAGGTTGCAGGTACAAACAGCAATTTTTGCAGTTTATACAAAAATTATAACAGTTATTCATGTGAAATGTTGTACCCAGATATCTAATTCATTAAGTTATCACCTCCTCAAATATCTGCATTGTGACATTTTCTGGGGAGTAAAAAACACATTTTAGATGTAACTCATGTCCCCAAGGTCAAATTTTGATATGGGTTACTTCAATAGATATGCCTGCTGAACAGCTTTTTAATGATACTTGAACCATTGCAGTGTGACGTATGATTCTTGATGAAATTTACAAACTCTCATTGTCCATCTAAACTAATGGGAATCTTCAAACATATATGCAAATATTGGTTTTCATTCCACAGTTAAGTTTAATTTTTCTCTGAACAGGGCATCCACTCCATTGTTGACTTTTGCCTGGTATACAGTCATCAGCCTTTCTTCTCCCAAGTCTAATGGTCATCTTGTTGCTTATCTCAGAGAACAGGCCAAATAAAATTCCTTCCTGCTCACTGCTTGAGTGTTCTAAATAGAAATGGAGCCCTTCTCAGGAAAAATAAACTTAAACTCCTGCCTCTAGAAACAGACACCTATGTTTGTGAAGGTTACATTTCCTTGGGCAGATGAGGCCTTCTATTTGTTTTCAATATAATCGTGTCTTGCCACCAGTGCATAAGTCAAGGGTAAAAGTGGGTGGACAGTGTCCCCCACATTTTTCAGAAATCCCCCCATATTTTAAAGAGGGCACCTTAATATGCTAATTTCTGGTGACAACACATATGGTATGCTAATGAGCCCCCCACTTTTTCTTTTCAGACTTGACCCCTGCTTGCCATCACTTGTTCATTTTATCTTCATGATATGTTCATTTTGGAAGGGAAATTGTAACTCTGTGTGTTTATTATTTCAGCTGCAAAATACACCCACTTCTATGATAGCAGCTTCTGCCTTTGCAAATGCTATGCTTTCCATGTAGAATAAGCCTTCATTTTTCTTGGATTATCAATGACATGAAAGGCCCTATCAGTAAGTGGATTTCTCTTTATTTGAAGCAGCCTTATGATATGGGGTAGATGCAAATGAAATACTGCCTTTTCAGTTAGGCATTCATCTTGGCACGGTTTCAATGCCCTGCATTTTTAGGCCCAAAGTGGCTAAGTGCAGTTTCCTTCTTCTTTGGCAAAATATATGCCACACGGTCCAACATTCCAATTGGGCTAATCATTCACCCGATTCCCTGTAATGGATTGTCATTGAACAAGTGTGGAACAATCCACAAGGGGATCTTGAGAAATGTACTCTATTGGAAAAATAACAGCAATGGATATAGTGCATTAGAATTTATGATAGGTGTCTGAACGAAAAGATAGACTTGTTGCCTTAGGCTGCTTAGCACTTGTTTAATAGGTATGTTTAAATAAATCATGGTGTGTGTCCTAACTATTGTATCTAATATGTATGAGGGATCAATTAGGTGCGGTTTGTAATTTTCTAGTGCTGCATTTTAAACAGCTGAGCCAGTTCTACTGTCCTATGAAATTAATCACAAATTAAGTGAATTAGTGATATGGTTCATGTATTAATATGAATACATGCTATTAATAAGTTAAACTACTAACATAAATAATGGCTGGCAATCATGTACATGTAATATTTTATTGTTATGTATTATTATTATTATTATTATTATTATTATTATTATTATTATTATTATTATTATTATTATTATTATATTTATTGAGAAGCAACAAAACACTTTACAGAGATATACAACAATACAGATACAAATGGAGCGCTTTACAGAGGTATACAACAGTACAGATGCATAACAGGGCACTTTTCAGAGGTAACAACAGAACAGATATACAGATATACAGCGGGGGTAGGGTACACAAGGGGGCAGAGGAGGGGTACAGCTGTAGAGGGTGGCGGGGAGTAGAGGGGGCAAACAGCGTCTAGCGAATCAGGTGGCACTGGGGCAACGTGATGCCCTAGTTGATAAGGAGGATCTTTGAAATTGATTATCTAATTGTCAATACATGCTTGCTATTATCAGAATGTGCTCCTTAACGTGACCGTCTAATGTCAGGCAGACGACATATGTAACATTTGTGATTGACAGAAAGGAAGGCTGGAGTAACAGCGCTGAGCTAGTGATGGCAATGCAAGACGCTGACAAAGTTTGGCGTGGTATTATACTGTGAATAATGTAAGTGGCTATTCTTTTTCTAGTACATCTAATGTTGCCCTCTAGTTATTTAACCCCTTGAGTACTAATTGTGCAAATTAATTGTAATTGTCACCCCATTATACAATTTTGCATAATGTTGGAAGGTTCACCTACAGATTTCTGTGCTAGAAGCGGGGCACTATATGACCAATTGTGTGTACAGAAGTGAAAACCTCTCAAGGTATGCTGCTGAGATGCTGGTATACATATGGGTAAATACAAAATGCTGTTATTAAGTACATGTAGTTTTTACATATGAACTTGCATGTCTTTAATTGGGTTTTATGGTTTACGGTTACAGGTGCAATTACAAATGATATGAAGGAATAAAGTCCTTTAAAAAAAATATAGAGACAAATGTGATATGATGTTCCTCTTTATTAATATGAAGAGTTGCCAACATATCTAGAGGTAAAGGTGGTGTGAGTATTAAGAATTGTATTTGTTACGGTCATGATATTGCGATGATGAAAAATATTATTAATAGGGAACCTGTCTTTTCTGTCTGTACTAGTGCATGTAATGGCCGATACCCTTCATTAGGTTATGCACAGGTGTAAAAGCCCATCAGGACTAACTGAAATAATACGAAGACGGATTTAGTGTCCTGAAGAAGAATCCTACGCTCAAACCTATTTTTGGGGTTGAAACATGCATATAAACAAATTATTATGATGGATGCAATAATTATGTACAAGGTTTATAATATAAATTCCCTTTTCTGCTAAAGTCTTGGGCACTTAGAAGATTACTGTCTAGGCAAGGCACTACACTCTTTATCACATTCTATCTTTTATCCTGTTACTATCTATAAAAAAATGATTAAACGTTTGTTGTTTACAATGGTATGTGAACTGGACTTTTGTGTAATTTATAATAAAATAAACCATTTTAATTGAAAAACACCAGATTATTTTGTTTCAAGTTATACACTTTGTCTGTACATTCGATGATAGGTCTGTATTTTATAGCCCCACAGCGCAGACAAGTATGGGACTTCCCTTGATGCTTCATTCAATAAATGTGAAGCCTTCTGTTGTAAATGTTAAACATATGTCATGACCAGACACCATTTATTAGGAATCCATTTTTTCAAGCCGACTAGTTTCAGACAGTTGTTCTATTTCTGGATTTCATCAGGACAAGAACACAAACGGTTGCCTAGCAGGGTGCTAGGAAAAATTCATACTGAAGTTAGAGGTCACTTTGTTCTGTGCATTAAAAACCTTATCCCAATCGCTTTGGAAACTAACCATCATTGAACAGTATACCTTCCTTGTCCTTTTCATTAACATAACTTGCTTGAGTTAGCAGTGTGCTTGGAGCAAAGCCCACAGTTCCAATTATGCTGAAGGGTATTCTTGTGCTGTGTGTGAAATATATTTTGGATTCCACACTGTCTTCTGTGTGCCTAAATTCTTTATTATTTTATTTTTATTTATTATTTATTATTATTTTTATTATTATTATTATATTTTATAAATTATTTATTATTTATATTATTCATTTGTAGAGTATATGGTCCGGGGAATCATTCGGGATAATCAGCAAAACAGCCTCATGACCAAAAGATTGATGCAATATTTAGATTTCTGGAAGACGAATAACCTCAGCTCTTTCTGAGGATGGACGTACATTATGATTCTGCTGGGGGCAAAGCGTCAATGTTGTGCCACCACCCTCTGCCATGGCATGCTGGTGCGGGAGGCTGCCTACTGAATTTGATGATGCCTGCTTATGCACAGATAGAGCACCCATGTTGGGGTTGAGCCATAACTTGTTGATGTAGCCATTCAAAAAGGAGACTGGTTAAGGCTCAGGTCAACTTATATTTTTTTAGGATCAAAGGTCCTTTGGGGAGGGGGAAGGGGCTCATGCTTACGATGCTGTAGAGACTTGCTCTGGTGTAAGGAACTAAGAGACAGTGGCGTCAGCATCACAAGATGTAATCACTATATGGCGACACAGAGAAAAGGCTTTCCAATAATAATAGTCTTTTACATATAAAGCGCATAACATAGAACTTTGTATGTGCACATATTATCACCTACCCGAAAATGCTAAACATTTAGCACCCTCAAAAGAATGAAGGCTGTGTTGGCCTTGCCAGGATTCAAAACTGTGACCTACATATAACAGATATATCTCAGCAGTGAGTGCATAACCCACTGAGCTATATTAATGGTGTAATACGAGCAAATGGAAATTGATATCTTATTTATATTTTCATGAACATGTGCAATAGACTAATGGGGCATGTTGGTGTACGATCAGTAACGGGGAGGGATGTCTTTTGTGGAAGTACTCTAGGAGAATATGGGTCAAAGAGTGTTTACAGGCTTAACACACTTTAGCCGCGTGCTGTCCAATGGGTTAACCACCAGAGGTAAGGCAAATGGATCAAGACCTATTCTTGAGTTCCAAAGCAGGTAGCAGGCGCTCCTCTCCAGAAAGAACATGGCATGAAACCTGTTCTGAGACGAGAGTTTGCAGCACACGCTTTTTGCTCACTGTACCTTTCACAGATGGGAAATATCCATTTGCATATCAGTCTTTGGCCCGCCCACATGGGCAGTCCAGCACCGAAATGCTATGGCAATTCCTCTCTGAAGAAGAGCACCAAAAGCAACCCCATACACGTGTTTCAGCCTTGTTGGGCCTCCTCAGTGAGGTGAAGCTTTGTCTCTCTGAGCACAGTGAGCAAGGAGTCCACGTCTGGTTGCCCCCAGGTAACTCAGGGAAACCAACCCCAAGTTCCTTGTAAACATTTCAAAGAAGGTAGCAGGCTCTCCTCTCCAGAAAGAACATGGCATGATACCCTGTTCTGAGACGAGAGTTTGCTCACTGTACCTTTCACAGATGGGAAATACCCATTTGCATATCAGTCTTTGTCCCGCCCGCATGGGCAGTCCAGCACCGAAATGCTATGGCAATTCCTCTCTGAACAAGAGTACCAAAAGCAACCCCATACAAGTGTTTCAGCCTTGTTGGGCCTCATCAGTGAGGTGAAGCTTTGTCTCTCTGAGCACAGTGAGCAGGGAGTCCAAGTCTGGTTGCCCAAGTCTGGTTGCCCCCAGGAAACTCAGGGTGACCAACCCCAAGTTCCATGTAAACATTTCAAAGAAGGTTGCAGGCGCTCCTCTCCAGAAAGAACATGGCATGATAACCTGTTCTGAGACAAGAGTTTGCAGCACACACTTTTTGCTCACTGTACCTTTCACAGATGGGAAATATCCATTTGCATATCAGTCTTTGTCCCGCCCACATGGGCAGTCCAGCTCCAAAATGCTATGGCAATTCCTCTCGGAACAAGAGTACAAAAAGCAACCCCATACACGTGTTTCAGCCTTGTTGGGCCTCATCAGTGAGGTGAAGCTTTGTCTCTCTGAGCACAGTGAGCAGGGAGTCCACGTCTGGTTGCCCCCAGGTAACGCAGGGTGACCAACCCCAAGTTCCTTGTAAACATTTCAAAGAAGGTAGCAGGCACTCCTCTCCAGAAATAACATGGCATGATACCCTGTTCTGAGACGAGAGTTTGCAGCACACACTTTTTGCTCACTGTACCTTTGACAGGTGGGAAATATCCATTTGCATATCAGTCTTTGTCCCGCCCACATGGGCAGTCCAGCACCGAAATGCTATGGCAATTCCTCTCTGAACAAGAGTACCAAAAGCAACCCCATACACGTGTTTCAGCCTGCTACCTTTTTTGACGTATTCTTGAGTCACCAATGGAACTCTAGGTTGAGCTCAAAACTTTCATTACCCTATAATTTCTGAGGATAAAAAAATAATCAAGACGCACACCTGTAAAACAGGTAAAAGATTAAAGAACTGAAGGCCCAGTCATGGAGCATTTCTGAACATATTACTGAGTTAAACAGCTACCACTTTGTATTAAAATTAATAAAGTGAGAGAACTAACCAGTAACAGGACTACAAGTTAATTAGTTAAGTCACTGGGCACTCCTATATTGAAGAGAGAGTCTGGGCTCGATTCATGGAATTATTTGCGTGGAAAATCAGGGATTTGCACTCCATTCTGTGTGCGAAACCCTTGTTCAAGAAATAATATGTCAGGATATTGAAGCCGTTGACGTCCCTGCCTCACGTTTTCAGCACGGTACAAAGTGCCACACTTGAGCTTAGCACAATCTCTGGCTTCTCTAGCATGAGGATGCATTTCAAGATTTCAACATCGGTACTTCTGTGCCAAAGACTCTTTGCCATTCAAAGTCTCTTATTTCAGACAACAAAACATTCAAGTTCCTTTCCTCTCAGGATTTAACTTATACAACTTCTTGGGTGAGTTACTGTTCACCCCTTTGCCCCTCCACCGGGCTCAGACCAACTTTAGCACAAAATGTTCAATTGGTCTCCCTCTGCTGGGCTCGGAGTAAATTCATGTACTTTTTCAAACTTTTGTTTCTTCATCAAAATTGAAGACTTTCGATTATGCACAGGTTTTGCTTCAGCCATTGCAGGACCACTTTGATTCACATTTATTCATTCTCTTTCAATTGGTCTCCCTCTGCCAGGCTCAGACCAAATGTATCTACGCTTTTCACTTCTCAGCTGGATACCTAACACAGACCTTCGATTGAGCACCCATGTGGTGCTGGACCACTCTGCCATAGGTATGGTACCTTGCTTTAAAGTTCAATCACTCATCGGGAGTTCAACTTCACTTGCGTTTCTTGTCACACGCACTTTAACAATGTTCGTTCCACCGCTTATTTTAACAATGTTTGTCCCAGCGGTCGCCATACAATGTTGCTGCTTGCAACCTTGGTTTCAACACAGACCGGTCTTGTATCAGTCTCGCCAACACACTGGCTGTGTTGTTTTCACTGAAGTGGCTTTGCCCTTGGAGACAAGGATGGTAACACAGTGGCTGGTGATGCTCCCCTCCTTGATTGTTGACACGGGAGGGCCCTGGGAATCTCTGACACACAATGCAGGATTCTTCAGCCTGGTTTCCTGGTCTTTGGCTTTCTATTGTTTAGGTCTCTGGAAAGTAATGGTTCCTTGTCAAAAAGGTCAAGGTAATTTCCCTCCTTGTGATCCTCTTTGGTTTTGCTGTCTTTCCTCTCTTGGTCATCTGCCGTCTCGAAACTGCTGTTTCCTCGTGTGCTTTGCCTCACTCAGAGTGGGCTCTCATGTTCCGCCTTTTATCCGTGTGAGGAAGTGTAATGGAAGTCAGGTGTGTGTGATGGTCAGTAATTTCCTGACCTCCCCTGACCATTGTATTGGGACACGTCAGGTATACTGCTCGTGTGTTAGTCTGTTTTCTCTCATAACGGGCTGTCCGTGAGAAAGTGTTTGTGTTGTAAGGGGAATGTGGTAAAGTTCCTTAATATCCTACCTGGTAGGATGGGTTAAAGGTGTTACAAGGAAGGGTGTACCGCATCTCACCATCCAGTGGCCCACTCCCAGATAACCCCTCACCCATGGGATCCTCCTGCACTGGTCCACCCAGAGGAACTGGATCCAAAACCGATGGCCGTGTCCTAGCCACCTGGATGACAGATCCCCGGGGACTAGTGGGTGAGACACCCAATGGTGTCTCACACAGCCCAAATCTCCTAAATGCTGTAATATCTAGTCACATCCATCTATTGGCAATCATTTTTACCAGCTTCAGAAGGATGAAGGGCTGAGTAGGCTCATCCATGATTTTAACCCGTGACTGCCGGTTGCACACAACTATCTGAAGGCAGCGCTTAAGTCACCAAGCTTTCGCAACAGCATTACACAGCTCGACCCAAAACTGCAACTTCCGGTGTTCAGAAAAGTAACAGTGTAGTGGTGCAGAACTGATTATACGAATGAGGAGCTGATGAGTAATACATCTTCTGTGATCTGCAGCTTTGTCAAAGGTATTAAGATGATACAGGATACCAAAGCCTCTTCACCCGCCAGCCTCCAACCAATACACTCTAAAAGAAGCTCTTTATCTTGAGGCCTCCACTTCTAGCATCACATGGATATCTAAACGCATTGCAAATTCTTTTGTGGAGTTCCACATCCCTATAAAACTTGCATTGGCTTTGTTCCACTCTGGAATCATCGGCTCTCGCCTCACCCCTTCACGGTTCCCCTTGCTGCAATGAACTCCCCATGTCAACTTTGGCCAAGTGACCCACATTCCACACCTTATTCTCGTCTGTTTTGACAAAGGTGGCTCCTACCCCAATTACCAGGAGGGACACAACACATTTAGACAATCCTTTAGTTAAGTGGCATGGCAGCTTGATTTGCACTGTGTCTCCTACTTGAAACCCATGGGTTTTGGTGAAATTAGGTGTGTTAAACACTTTTCTCTTGAGCCAAGGAGGGCTTCTCAGTTCCTTTGGTGGTCCACTCCTCCTCTATTTAAAAGGGGATACCTTGTCGTTTGGCGTGTCATCTGTTGCGACAAAGGTCGGTTCCACCATAATGACCCCAAGGGACTCATCGTATTTAGGCAGTTCTTTAGCTACCGGATGCAGCAGTGGACTGGCTCCATGGTGCAGCTAATAGCCCTGTGGGCAGCCTCCATGCCTGTGGATCTGTGGGGAGCACTGCTGTCCACTCGGGGAATGGAAGCTGGCCCAAGCTTGTCTCCATATTGTTGAGTAGATGTGAATTCAATCTCCTGAGATCCGCAGCTACGTCAAAGGGATTTAGTAAGATGATACAGGTGTGCCTTCACCCACCAGCCTCCAACCACCACACCCTGACAGAAACTCTTTCCCTTGAGACTCCCACTTCTAGTTTAGTCTAGTTTAGTTTATTTATTTGTATAGCGCTCCAAGCCCGTGGGCATCTGGGCGCATTTCTTACATATAGGGTTACAGATGGTACAGTAATAGGAATAAAGTTACACATATTACAGAGAGTGTGTTTTGCATGAGAAAAATGAGCTGAAATATACAGAATTTACATAGTTTACAAGGTACAATTCTTGAGCATTACAAAATACATTAGACTAGATCAGAAAAAAACAAAAAAGTGCTGGGGTAATCAGGGGGAAACTGCTCTGTCAATCCCTGAGAAGAATATACTCCAAGTCCTTTAACAGCACATCCACACATTTTTAATTAGCTGCAATTACTGCTTTGTTATTTTTATGTTTTCCGCTTGGCTCTCGCTTCCAACTAGTTTCTTTCTTTTTGTTTCAAGGCGTTCATTTCCATCACACCTGCATTTATGAAGCAACTTTCGTAACTTATGTATAAGGTTTAGGTGTAAGCACGACAGAAACACAAAAAGGTAAAGGCTGTAAGTGGAGGCATTACTTAGTTTGACACTCCCCGTAACAGCCACATTAAACGTGAAGTCTCAGCCCGTGCTTTGCCTTGCAACACGCCATCACATCTTATTCTGACACTGAGCTTGTTTTCTGTAGAAACATTTCCCCAAATTACTCGTGTTCTTGCTGCAAAAGATTGATGTTTTAGGAGCCTTCTCTGAGAGCACCTTTGTAAGAAGGAGCCAGCAGCTCCCGCGCTTAATTGATGAGTAAGAAAGAGAACATCAGCAGATTCTAATGCTGGCCGTGAGCTGCCAATGGATGTTGTCAGAAGGGACATCCCAGTGCTGGCTCTCTGTTGATCTCCAGAGAAGGGATGTGAAGACGGAAAGTATAGGAGGGATAAGCGTGGAACCAGGCACGTCATTTCACCAAAATGCCAGGGGTAGCGGAAGTGACATCACAGGACCCTTGACCTCTGATAGCATCACAGGAAGTGATGTAATTTGATCCCACCCTGAAGTGACATCACGGGAAGCGATGGAACACGACCTTTCACCCCTTGACAAAACAGGACGTGGCATCACATTGCATTGTTCCTAAGTACACTACAAAACATATGGTTACTATATCACTGTAATGTGATATACATTTCATATAAGAATGGATCACCATATGTATCGTTAATATCAGTGTGCATAGGACCATAATACCAAATTACTGTGAATGCAAGCAGACGTCCAAGGACAAATGATAATTATGTGTTATAATATAGCACTTACCCTGGACAGACCACTCATTCCTACCTTTCTCCATCCGCACACCGACCCCACCACCCAAGGTCCACCGGGTCTCACCACACAACCACAAATGCTGGAACATGGTCAAGGTACTGCCTGACCTGGCTGAAGCCTTGCTATGCTCATTCCCAACCACAGACAGACCTTTACCTATCGAATCCTTAGACTCTTGGCTCAACAACTCACTCCTCCCTCTGACCTCCTCCCGCCCCACACGCACCCGCCAAGGACCCATCCCCAAATGGTTTGCACCCCACCTGAAGACTGTCAAAACCCATAACCGGTTCCTCGAGCACAAATGGCGAGCATAAAAAAAACCCTTAGCAAATCCCTGTTCACCCACCATCACCGTATCTACAAATCCGAGATCCGAAAGGCCAAAAAAACCTACTATAATATAAGAATCCAGAACTGCTGCAGCAGTAGTAAAGAGTTCCACAAGATCATCTCGGAATTCGTGAAGCCTTCTTGCACCACTGCCCCAACCACGCAAACGCTCTGCAACTCCCTCTCCCATCACTTCCACAGTACAGCACTGGACAGGACGGTCACCCTTAATGCCAAACTCTCCAACCTCACTCCACCCCTCAAGATTCCCCCGCCCCATCCGCAGCGCCGAGATTGAACTCCTTCAAGCCGATCTCGAGCGAGGAATTCCTCAAACTGCTGTCCAACAGCAGACCCTCCGGGTCCCCCCTTGACCTTTGCCCCACCTCTCTCCTGAAAGAAATCTCCTCCACCTGTGCAGGAAACAGGCTATGTCCATACTCAATGACTCCTTCAACTTTGGCTCCTTTCCAGATCCCTTCAAAGTAGCACATGTTAAACCCCTTCTGAAAAAAGCAGTTCTCGACCACCTCCAGCCATCCGATTACAGGTCCATCTCCAACACCAGATTCCTGGCGAAACTCATCGATCGCTCTGCTTACTCTCAACTCAACCTTTCAGTTGAATACAACAACCTACTAGACCCCGCTCAGTCTGGCTTCCGGCCCTGCCATGGAACTGAAACCACACTGATCTCGATCTGGGATGACCGCAAAGTCACGGCAGGCACTGAAGGATGCACTGCTCTGGTTCTACTTGATCTCTCAGCTGCCTTTGATACCATTAACCACTCGATCCTCCTCGACCGGCTCCACTCCCTTGGAATCCGAGACTTGGCACTAAACTGTATTGCCTCGTTCCTTAACAATAGGAAAAAATCACTATCCTCCCCCATTTTACCTCCTCAGCTCGCCCAGTGAACATGGGCGTACTCCAAGGCGCCTGCCTCTCATTGCTCCTTTTCAACCTCTACATGATCCCACTGCCAGGGATCATCTGCTCGCACAATCTCACCTGCTACAATTATGCTGAAGACACTCAAATTATCCTAAGAATCCCCAAAACAAGCTCCTATCAACACCCCGATCTAGCAGCTTGCCTTAGTGATATACACCAATGGATGACTAGAAACCACCTGCTTCTCAGCCCAGGGAAAAAAGAGATCATAGTGTGTGACAACACAGCTCTGCTCCCGTAACCACTCCCATGGCCTCCCTCCCTCGGCACCCACCCACCACCTACCTTCAACACATTAAACACCTTGGCTGCACATTGGACTCAGACCTAACCCTATCCCACCAGATCAATATTGTATCCAAATCCGGTCTCTACCACCTCAGACTCCTCTGACGCATCTTCCCTTATCTAACCTTCCCCAACAGGCTGGCTTCTATTATGTCCATTGTCGTGTCTGGACTGAACTATGCGAACGCCTTGTATGTGGGTACTCCGACCTACCAACTTAACAAACTCCAAAGAGTTCAAAACGCAGCTGCTATACCCCTCCTTGCACTGGGACGAAGTGACATCACGCCTGCTCTCCGCACCCTCCGCTGGCTACCTATTGGACGAAGGGCCACGTTCAAAATCCTATGCATCACCCACGAGCAGTTCACAAGGCTGGCCTGACCTACCTCCAAGAGAAGACTATGCCCTACTGCGCAACTCGCATCGCAAGGTCTAGCATGGCCCTCCTACTAATGATCCCAGCCTCCAATTCAGCCAGACTTGGAGGGTCATCCTACTCTACATTGGCACCGACTCAGTGGAATTCACTACCTCCCCATATTCGGCACAACCAGGACTACAGGGCCTTCCGTAAAGCATTAAAAACATGGCTTTTCCCAAATCCATAAAAAGGGTCATCCTAAGGTCATAAATCCATCTCCCAATGGCCAAAGTTCAGAGAAATTCAGCATTAACCCGAAACACATCAACAGAAGGTCCTCGGAAGACAGCTAACCAATTAATTAATTACTTCATCCCGGAAAAGCAGGAACAGTCAGGGCACAGAAGCCGACCTATAGACCAAAGGATTTCCGGCCTATGCAGCTGCGAGCTGCACGCACCCAACTTGACCAATAAAGCATAGCTGGTGTTATATGATCAATAGAGGCATCCCCTACCTTCTAGATAGACACTAAAACCCTGCACTGGAGGCACAGATGTAACTATGCTTGATTAGACTCTCCAGAGAATCATGCAATAACCCAAGTAGCACCCAGCAACCAAGCTTAAACTTCTACCAGGGACCTGAAAATGGGCCCTCCGAGTCCTACCAGAGAAAGTCTGGAAAAGGACTAGCCGACGAGACAACACAACATACCCATACCGGCCGGTTACCTCCTCGGTCATGAACCACCAGGACAGACACGGCCGGTGCACTGAGCCCCGAAAGGGGGGGGGTCACCCATCGATAAGCAGACACATTCATTCCTACCAATATGTTCACTCTCCACTTTACATCAACAAACAATAGAACGCAGCTACACCAATCGGTCAATTCGGCCTAGCTGCACGCATAACTACATCGCTCATAGAACACCTCGACAGCCTGGTAGAATGCAGCTATACCCCACAAAACAATCGGCCTAGTGGCACACATTATCTCCTGCACAGGACCCACAGCGGCCAGAATGCAAACTCAGAGACCATCCTCCTTGTTTCGCACATTACACTGATTTCTCACATCCACCGCACCGCACATAGCACTAGAATGTAGCCACCCGCGCAAACCACTCTGGCTACACACATACCAAGGGCACCCAATCACTATATGCTACACAACTCTCTCCACTGATACGGATCACGGTCCCCAAGGGTGTACAACCCACAGCTCTTTGAGATCAAACCAATGGTACAAAAGGCGCTATACAAATTCGGTATACACGCATTTCACTGCAGTATTTTTCATTGCGTGTTTTTTCATCGCCGTTTTTATTTCGAATAAAAACTCATTGTTTTTTTTTTGGGGGGGTTGATAAAAAAAAAATTAAAAAAGGGGGGCTTGGAGGGGTAACTCCCCCCATCCCAAAAAAAAAAAAACGATGAGTCTTTCAAAAAAAAAAACGGCGATGAAAAAACCAGCGATGAAAAATACTGCAGCGAAATAATGTAGAACCACAAATTCAACATAACATAACTTACGCGTAAGCATTTTATATATAACAAATATACATACAATATCAACCAACCTGTGCTGGCACTCATTTATCAACTCAGAAGGATAAAAAGGCTGAGATGGCCTTGCTGGGATTCGAACCTCCAACCTGCATATCACACATACATACATCGCAGCAGCAATCTCTCAACACACTGAGCTATGTTACCAGTTATAGCTATGTTACCGGGTATAGTAAAATTAGCAATTACATGTCTGAATGTTCTCAGAGTCAGAAAGCAAATTGCACTCTGTAGTGGATACCATTAAACTGGTAACTGAGATTTAACAGCAGGTCAGTTCATCTGCAGGTCTGGTATAAAGTAGGCCACATGTCAAACCTGTGTGGCTCTACTTTTCATGCATCAGAGGTTGGAAAAAATACATACCATTGGGAGGGTTCATAACTGTGTATTAAAGAATATAGAGTAGGGCAGGGAAAGCAGCGCACTCACATGGCATCCCGTACTCTGGGCACTCTTTACCTCATACATGCAAACAAACATCCTAACAGCATGCCATGGAGATAGGACAGATAGACACATCACAACAACGCATTAATTGTGGTACAATAAAATCAAGGGCTACTTTATGTGCTATGGTCAAACATTTCTACACTGTACACAAGCTTTTAGGTACAGGGATGTTGCCAAGTGACAAAGGACACCGATATGGAATGTATGTGATTATCGTAACAGAGACAACGGCAGAAATAAACATGCTATAACTGCAACTTGCCTAAATGCAAAATACATAGTCCGAAATGTATGCTTATTCTACTCTAAATGCTTTTTGGAAGTTTATGTCTGCATTGTGAATTTTAGGTGTTTAAGAACAGACTAAAATCAGTGACTCACCCCCTGACGTGTGCCTGAAATGAACCTTTAATGACTCTAGCAATTATTGTATAGAATTCCAGAAAGACAAATTATTTGTTATTCCTATTCTTTCTTATTTAGGGTCACTACTCAACGCGTTACACTTTTGGAATCCCCTGATTTTTTTTAACAGGCCTGAACAAGAAAGCCAGCCCCTCCAGAAACAAAGAGCCACCTGGCACTGGCCACAGCCCAGAAGCTTACTTTTTTTTTTTAAAGAAAAATAAATATTGACATTTTTTGTTGTTGTGGGTGTTGCAAGGGAGACCACAGGGGTAGCAAGGGAGACCTCAGGGGTCGCAGGTGCGATCCCTGGTGACCTCCAAATGAGGTCCCTGAGTGGAAATCCACATTCAGATCAGAGTGCTTTTATTTCATAGTAGTGGATAGAGGGCCAATGCATTTCATGCCAATGATGGATTTCTCAACGTTTTGAATGATGGAGGCACAAACAAACAAGAGAGTGCATGGTGCGACAGCGTCACATTAGATAAGGCAGAGAAGGGCTACGATGGCCTGGGACACAACAAGCTAGTTGCTGTGCTGCACGGAGGAGTTTTATTGGGGATCCCTCCCTCTGTCCTGACCCTCATTCCAAAGGAAACTATTATGACTTTGCTGATCCGAATCATGCACTGGCTGGAAAATAAATGTCGGCATCACCAGATCAAGCCCCTACCGGAAAATAAATGTTGGAATCACCGGCACCAGTACTACCGGTGCCGGTAATTACATGGAATGGGAATTTACAGGCATCTCCGCCGCCCATAATATCCTAGGAACTGGCATATCGGAAGGTGGAAGGTGGAAATGGTAAGGCAGTTTTGCTGGTATCCCACCAGAAATTCAAATACAGCAGAGGTAGTTAGCTAATATCATCAGCTTACAGTAAACACTCAATCAATACTGTAATTTATACATAATCAGTAGTTTATTAATAGCCATATAATAGGAAGACATATTTAATTAGGTAAAAAAGCGAAAAATCAATCACTATCTCTTGTGATGATAAAGATTAAAACACTGTCTAAAAACAGACACTATAGCCATGACAAATAAACCTAAATAGAATCAGGTAACATATGTCTAGTTGACATAAATTAGATTTTATGATTGTTGTGGGGGCATTAGCTGTCTCACGCTAATCAAAAAAATCCTCTTATTGGCGTAAATTATTCATCATTCTAGTGATTTCTTGCCTAGATGGAGAAAACTCAACATGTTTCAGTTCTCATACAATTTTTACGGAACTTTCTTCAGGAGGTATGTCACCGTATCTTCTAGTGTTACAGTAAAAAACAAGACGTGCTATGAAGGCATAGGTTGGTATCAATCATCATTCTTGTTGGCAGTGTAAAACATCAAACTTTAGTGTTCAAACTGTAGCTGTTGATATAGAACAGAAAACAGAGAAAATAGGTAAGCTATAATTGCTCTAGTACTTTATATAATTTCATTTTTATATCATACTAGACTAGGGAAGGAAATTACCTAGTCAAGTAGATGAAGGTGGATTTAGAGAGGTTTGGTTCCTGATTAAAGCAGGGGTTGGTCCTCTAGGTCTTCTGTAGGCTCGCAAATGAGTCGAAAGCGACCTGCAATTTCAATTTGCATCATTTATATAGCCTGCTGTAGGTATAACTGAGATGAATCTTTATACGTTACTATGGCAATGTATATAGAGTAAAACCATGATTTACCTCTTCTGGAGGGGCCGTGTGGTAATTAGAGGTTAGTCATTAGGGTAGTCCTCTTTTGCGTTTTAGTGAGGGGAGTCTCCCATCGGTCGTAATTTAGATGTCAAAATGGACACTGTGCAGCAACTGTAAAGATCAATAAAATAAGTGCTGTAAATTAGTCAAAATCTAACATTGTGTTAGATGAGTTTAAAATAAGTAGTTAGGTAACATCCTATCTACACGATGCAAGGTTCACCTGTTTTTATAGTTCAGTGGGCTGCACCGTATTGCACTCCTGGGCTAAAGAATATTTTCCTTCACAGGACGTGCAAGGGTCTGTCTCCCTTGCTCTGCGCATTAGAGGAAACTGAGCTGGTTCCTTTCATATGTGGAATGTGGGAGAGAGGTCTGCATAGTTGGAGCAGCAATAGATTTGGAAAAGGTCAGACAGTGTTTTTATTTTGTAAATGCTTGCACGTGTGTGCATGAAAGGGTCTGTGTGTATGTATAGTCATATCATGTAATGTGTATAACTGAGTGCATGATGTATGGGTGACTGGGAGTGTGAGTGAATGCTGAATGGGTGCAGTATAAATGACAATGTGAATGGTGTGCTTGTGTTCAATAACTAGATTACCTACCTGTAATCTTCATTATTCCTAGTTCTACTCTTCCTCGTCCAAGTACTTGCCTATGACGCACATTGCCTCATACGTAAGTACTGGGACAAGAAAGAGGGATGTGGAGGTAATGCTAGGCCAAGGGGCTGAGTTTGGAAGAGGAAGGTTGGAGGGCTAGAGGATGTGTCAGGAGGGTGTGGCAGGTGGGGAGCATGCTATCACGTACTGGGCATCCATGATAAAGCAGGAACGACATGTGTTATTAGTGTCTACACTCGCATTTTGCTACAGTGAGTCTAGTCATTTCTTATTGTGGCATGACATTTTTACAGGTCACCGATAATAAAGTAAGCATGATAAGTGTTTATTACCTGTCTAGACTGTCATTTAGGTGCAGTCAGTCTAGTAATTTCTTATTGTGGCATTACATTTTTACAGCGCATCTCTAATCAAATAAGCATGATATGTGTTATTACCTGTCTCGACTAACATTTGGGTGCAGCCAGTCTAGTCATTCCTTACTGAATCATGGCATAAGTTGCTGGGCATCTATAATGAAAGAAGCATCATAAGTGTTATTATGTGTCTAGACTAGCATTTTGCTGAAGCTAGATTACCCATTTCTTACTCTACTTTAACATTTTGTACCAGGCATCAAATAAGCATGATATGTGTTATTACCTGTCTCGACTAACATTTGGGTGCAGCCAGTCTAGTCATTCCTTACTGAATCATGGCATAAGTTGCTGGGCATCTATAATGAAAGAAGCATCATAAGTGTTATTATGTGTCTAGACTAGCATTTTGCTGAAGCTAGATTAGCCATTTCTTACTCTACTTTAACATTTTGTACCAGGCATCTCTATTAAAACAATCATGATAAGTGTCATTACCTGGCTACACTGGTATTTGGTGCAGATACTCCTTACTGTGGCATTGTATATTTTTCAGGGCAGCTATGACAAAGTAAGCATGACAAGTGTTATTGCGTGATTAGATTCGCATTTTGGTGCAACACATCTGGGTATGTCTTATGTGGCATGGCATTTTTTACTGTGCATCATCAAGGCTACAGCAAACATGATAAGTGTTATTTCATGTCTGGCCTACATTGTGCAGACAGTTTTTATATGCTTTCTTATAGTGGCATTGCATTTTTAATAGCAAACCGGTAAAATAGCTCAGTGGGTTGAGTGATCTGCAGGTCCAAATCCTGGCAAGACCAACTCAGCCTTTCATTCTTCCAAAGTTGATAAATGAGTATCAACTTCGGTTGGGATGATAATTGTATGCAAATATGAGCTGTGCATAGCTCTTTGGCAAAAGCACTATATAAATAGCATATCATTAAGGCATTAATGCTCCTGTGCATTAAGGTTAATTCTAAATCTTCCAGCCATCACCACTTTGTTGTGCTCTTGTGCACTGAAAGTGACTTGCATCTGTTGGATTTTTGTATACTGGATTATTGCAGCAACTGGCAATGTAGGGGATCTATTTTTCATATAATGACAATACCCAATATGCAGCTATAATTGGCATAATGTAGAAGTAACCAAAGTGGCACGTCTATGACAGTGCCTCAGTCTATTTTGTTTTTTTGTGTGTTTATAGATTATTAAGAAGTTTTTCACACACCCCATAACTCTTAGTTCATTACAAATCCAGTAAATTACTTAAGGTACAACATTCTAAAACATTACAGACATTAGTTAATTCAACACAATACAACATAATATCATACTCTATATACCTATCAGGGCATCCCTTTCTAACTCCCAAGATTACATTGATCACCTATCTGACAAATGTCCCCCCATTTCCTACATCATTATGGTGGACTAATCGAGAAAAACATTTTCCTCCAACGTTTTCTGTATCACTATTAAAATATTCACAAAAGCAATGTGCATTGAGATAGAGTATCCATACAAGAGCCTAGCCCACTTGACTTCACTATTTAAATCCTCTAATATCCTTATGAACTTCATTATTTAAATCCTCTAATATCCTTATAAACTTTCCCAACCACATTTTCCTTGGCCCTAGTGTTGCTCTACAGACAATCAGCCAATGTTTTAGTATTTCTGCTTCCACTGGCTTTTTACAGAGACAATGGCCCTCATCTCAAGGTTGGCGGAATGGGTTTACCAGCACCGGTAAAGGTGCCGGTGCCGGTAAACCCATTCCGCCCTACCATGAGGTCTCCTCGCGGGACCCGCAATGGGCGCCTGGAAAAATCAGGCGTCCATACCGGGTCCCGCGAGGACACCAGGGAGCTCTCAACGGGCCCGTTATTAACGGGCCCGTTGTTAGCTCCATCCCCATTCCCATTGAGCCCTATCGGGGCTCGAATGGGAATGGGGATGGACCGGGTCCGGGTTCCTCGGACGGGGAAATACCGGGTCCGCCAAGGTTGCGATGGCCCGGTAAGTCCTCATTTGAGGAACCCGGGCCCGGAATGCGGTAAGAAGGCAACCATGCCGCTAAAAGCCATTCTGTCCAATCCTGTGTTAATTGCTTTTGGGCCATTCTGTCCAATACTGTGTTGATTGCATATGGCCCATTCTGTCCAATACTGTGTTGATTGCATATGGCCCATTCTGTCCAATCCTGTGTTAACTGCTTATGGCCCATTCTGTCCAATCCTGTGTTAACTGCTTTTGGCACATTCTGTCCAATACTGTGTTAATTGCTTTTGGCCCAGTCTGCCCAATCCTGTGTTAATTGCTTTTGGCCCATTCTGTCCAATCCTGTGTTAATTGCTTTTGGCCCATTCTGTACAATCCTGTGTTAACTGCTTTGGCCCATTCTGTCCAATCCTGTATTAATTGCTTTTGGCCCATTCTGTCCAATCCTTTGTTCATTGCTTTTGGCCCATTCTGCCCAATCCCGTGTTAATTGCTTTTGGCCCATTCTGTCCAATCCTGTGTTAACTGCTTTGGCCCATTCTGTCCAATCCTGTGTTAATTGCTTTTGGCCCATTCTGTCCAATCCTGTGTTAATTGCTTCTGGCCCATTCTGCCCAATCCTGTGTTCATTGCTTTTGGCCCATTCTGTCCAATCCTGTGTTAACTGCTTTGGCCCATTCTGTCCAATCCTGTGTTCATTGCTTTTGGCCCATTCTGTCCAATCCTGTGTTAATAGCTTTTGGCCCATTCTGTGATACATACTCCCTGCCTAAGAGCAACACACGTACCTCTAGGGCCCACATACTAACGGCTCTGCGAACTCACCTACAGCATGTACTCCCTGCCCTTCTATGCATGTCTATTAAGTGCGCTACTCACTGAAATGACCACACCTCACTTCCCTAGCCTAGAGCTTAACCACGACTATCACAACACCTCCAGTCGTCCTCTCACTATGGACTTCCTGCCCAAGCCCTCACACACTCCACAAAACATAACAGTCACAGTGGTGCCGAACCTCAGCCTGAGATTGGTCAGACTCAGATCCCGCACCCTGCCCATCCACTACCATACCACCCCTACACTCATACCACACAGAAACTGCCGACGTAGCTCACACACCATCAAAGTGAACAGACACCACTACCGTGACAATACCTCTACATGCCACAGCACTAGGCCAACACATACGACACATAGCGGCAACTCCTACTCTCAACGCACCGCCGCACCCAAGTCAGACTCTCCTACCATACCTATAAAGAACTTGTGCCCCACGCTATACAAGTGCGCTTTAATCAATGTACGCTCTCTCAATGCCCACGCTCTAGAAGTAAATGACTTAATAACCACCCAAGACTTAGACATACTCGCTATCATAGAGACTTGGCTTAACGAGCTTCCTGCCCAGCCATCACACTAGCCTTACCACAAGGGTACGCCATCCTTAGACAAGACAGGATCGCCAAATCAGGAGGGGGGTTAGCCCTTATTCACAAAGAAACACTATCTATCAGAACCATACCCCACCAAGAGGAAGGGAATGTTGACATTCTATCAGTCAAACTAGCACTCTCACCAATCAGTGCATTCATCAATGCTTCATTCAAAACGGGCATAGTCCCAGACAGCCTTAAAGAGGCATGGGTGTGCCCTCTCTTAAAAAAACCAACGCTAGACCCAGCTAACCCCAATAACTACCGACCCATAACACCAGTTCCATTCCTCCTGAAAATATTAGACAAGGCCGCCCACAAACAGATTCAACTATACCTTGAATCGAACGTGATCCTAGGAAAAAGACAATCTGGGTTCCGCAAAGGACACGGAACTGAAACCACCCTTCTAGACCTAAAAAACGAAATCACTAACATCCTTGACAAAGGCAAGCCCGCTCTCCTCCTTCTCCTTGACCTTTCTGCAGCATTTGATCTGGTAGATCACATCACACTTACCAGTCATCTGACACATGCTGCACACTTCTCTAAGGGCGCAGCATCCTGGGTAACCTCTTTCCTAGAGGGCAGAGCTATGAAAGTGTTCTCAAACACAGCTCATGCAGCACCCTTCATCATCCACTGCGGTTTCCCACAAGGCTCATGTACTGTCCCCACGCTCTATAATCTTTTTACCAAGCCTCTCTTTGATAAACTAGATGCACTTGGGATCACATACACAAATTACGCTGACGACACACAGGTTCTCCTTCCCCTGACGGGGCATTCTCATCAAGACGCCACTACCCTACAGCAAATCTACTCCACCATACAAGCATGGATAGCTACTAACGGCCTCTGCCTGAACGGGGACAAGACCGAAATCCTCATTCTAGGCCAGAAATCCACACTCTCCAACCTCAACCCGCTGTACCTCAACTTCAACATAGATAACTGTGTCATACCAGTATTATCTTCAGTCAAAACAATGGGGGTTCACATAGACGCTACCCTATCTATGGACAAACAAGTCAGCGCCATAGTCTAGGCCTCCGCACTGAGTACTAAACTCATCAATGCAATAAAACCATTCCTAACTAAGGATAACTGCCTATCCATTGCTAGAGCAACCATAGGAGCCAAACTTGATTACTGTAATGCACTCCTAGCCGGCACCTCCAAAAAAAACCTATCTAGACTCCAAACAACTCAAAACAACGTTCTTAGAGCAGCCCTCAGCATACCGAAAAGAGACCACATCACTCAAGCTAGGAAGACAGCTCACTGGCTCCCAGTCAAGGACCGTATCTCCTTCAAAATTCTCACAACCACTCATAAATGCATCAACCTCTCAGCACCCTCATACCTATCTGACACATTATGTAGATCTCAATCCACCAGACCGACCAGATTACAATACACCAATCAACTAACGATACCTCGCATCAACAGGACAAAGGCAGGAGGTACACCTCGCACCTAAGCTTTGGAACTCCCTCCCCACTGACCTCAGAGCTGAAACATCTCTCTTCTCCTTCCGCAAAAAACTCAAAACTGCCCTCTTCAACTAACCTTGTTCTCCTAGTTACCTGCTTCTCAATGTATGTATGTAACAAAATAATAATATTGTCCAATGTAACACCGACGGACTTGATTTGTATGTGACTAAGTATAAGCAACACTGTAACAAGCGCCACAATGCCTTCGGTCTGCTGTGCGCTCAACAAATGCGAATAGATAAATAAATAAATAAATAAATAAAGTGTTCCTCATAGTGTGGATTGCACATGCTAAGCACCCCCCCGCACCCCCCCCAACCACACACACCATTTTATGCAATTCTTAGGAGAGGGATAGCAGGGACAAGTGCTCATGAGGAGACTTTGCAGTCCTCATGCAACTTGCACCCTAGGTCTTACTTAGGCTTGCAACAACTTCTTGTCTGGGGTTGTGCTGCACAGGGAAATGAGAGTTGCCAGTCACTGTTTGGCCGGCCCCCAGTAAGGCCAGTAAATCCTAGATATGTGATCAGATGTTCCAGCTGATGTTTTTACGGACACACGTGCCTCAACACTGGACCAGGTTGACTAACAACAAATATCCAGCTGTGCTGGCGTTATTACAACCACCACGACATAGTAATGTTAGCGATGAAACAAACGTGCATCCCTGCATGAAGTTACGCAGGCACACACGTGCACACACATGTGCACACACACGAAGAACATGCGTACACAGTTCAATAGATCTAGGACAGATACATGTACATACTGTCAGAAGTCTTTCTTATTTTCTTTTCATTAGCCAAATGCAGAAACACAAGGGTCGCACAGAACAAACTTGCAGCCGCTTATTGCAACTAACCATATGGAGCTTCAGGGACACATACAGAACCTGGAAGGACTGAATACTACTAACCTCAAGAGAAAGCACTACAATAACATATATAGAGATAGAGAAACTATAGAGCAACTGTAGTGGAAGTGCGCAAAGCCAAAGGCCTCAGAACAAGGAACGAAGAAGACATGCAGACTCTGCAGCACAAAGCAAAGGGCCAGTGCTCAGAGCCAAGGACAAAGGTGGGTGGAACATTCCAGACTACAGGGGCAAGGAGCCACATTCAAAATAGCAGAATAAATTCTCACTAATTGCAGACCAAAAAGTTCAGTTTTGCAGTCCTCACCCAAGTGATGTGGCCGAGCTGAACAATAGCTATTTACCCGTGTTGGGAAGAGAAGCTGTTGCCTGCAAAGCATTCAAGAACTGTTACATGTGTTTCCCAGCAAACATTGCAAGTCACATGCACTCTCACAGGCTAGGTGGATATACCAGTGGCAACAATTGGGACACATCGGGCCTCTTCACGAGTTGGGCGCTAACCCCGGCGGTATTATCGTCGGGGCTATTAGCCCTACCGCCAAACCTCCGGCGCTATTAGCGCCGGATCACAGGTTTAGCAGAATGGTAAATCCCCATTCCCCATTGGGCCCATTTGGGAATTCCCCATTCCCCATTGGGATCAAGGGAGAATGTTCGGCGCTATTACCTCTGGCGGTATTACTGCCGGCAGTAATAGCGCCAAAAATGAGCAGAATCACAGCGGATTTGCCCCCGGCTCAGAGCTGGGGGTAAATCCGCCAAGCCTGTGATTTGGCGGACCCTTAAATGTGGCGGTAATAACGTTACTGCCACATTTAAGGGTTACCGCCAAACTCATGATGAGGCCCATAGTCTTTTTTCTCATCTTGAGTAGGTACACAGAGTGCTGAAAACAAAGTGGCATCCCAGGCCTGAAGAGACCCGCGTCAGACAATCAGGGAGCACAAATCCTAGGGTGGAGGGTAATTGGCAAGGGCCAATGGTAGTCCTACAACCTTGCAACAATGTAATAGATTGTTTTTGGGGAAGTCTCAGGTGAGACCACCTGACATGGAAGGACCAGTTAGTTAACACCTATAGGTGCCTTCTATAAACACTACCTCCCGAGCCACCCAATAGTGTGAGCTCTTAGGTTTTTGGTGGGAGGTCCAAAGTTATGATGCCATTTTGTAACAAAAACCCCTGACACAGGCACAGGAGCTGTGATTGCTGGAGATGTTCTTGTTTCCTGTTTGACCCCTGTCTGTTATGGAAAATAAGGGACAGTTTTAACTTGCCCTTGGCTGAGTCCACTGTCATTCATGGGGGAGGGTTTGTTGGGCGGGGCACTGAATGGTGACTGTATAGCACGAACCTCGGACCTCTGGTATACATCTACAGTGTACCCTGTACCCGGAGCTGGAACTCAGTGAAGATGTTTCCTGTTCCTACACTGGTGTTAGTGTGGTGCTTAGCCAGGAATCCAACTTAACACTGGCGACGAGGATGGGATAAGAACGCACGCATGTTTTAAAGTTTGGATGTGGTATCCTTTTGTTCAGTGGTTGGTGTCTATCCCTTAGTGGTAGAGGAAAGGGAGTGGCATATTATGGCACAGATTGTCCCACTAGGTGAGGAAGGCTATAAGGTGTGTGTGAGTGCATTGTTGGGAGGGTTTGATTTGGAAGTTGAGCGATGTACATGTGTTGTTGTGTGTGTATGTATGTCTCTTGCTTCTTGGGCGTGTCTTGTGTTGTTTAATGGGGGAGATATGTTGTGTCTTGTCTTTCCCTGCACCTGCCCCGTATGCACGGAATGCTAGGAGTGACTGACATGGAATGTTGTGTTTGAGAATGTAATGTTCTGAATGGTTCTGTAAAGGACTTTTGGGGAGGTAGGTTGACTGAGAGAGAATGCTGGTGAATGGTCTTTCTATGTAACTTACCTGATGTGCCATAAATGTATTCCTGTACCCTGTACCCAGAGCTGGTACTCAGTAGAGATGTTTCCTGTTCCTACACTGGTGTCAGTGCTGTGCTTGGCCAGTAACCCAACTAAACACCAAACTACACTGCCGCTGAGCAGCACTTACAACCAGGCACTTCCACCGGCCCCTAAGGGGATGTGAAGCCAGCGCCCCAGCACAATCACTACTACTTTTGAGATTCAGCTAATTTCACGAATAGCGCCACTGATATCAGAACTGGCAGTCGATCTATTCCTGAGGCATTCCAACCTGCCAGTGCACCAAAGTGCTCCAATAAGGAGGACATTTAAATTACAAAACTATGCCATGTTAAAACTGCAATTTTTGATTTGATTGATTTCGCAGTGTATTATATTTACCATTAGTTATTTTTTCAGCACTTTTCTATTTATGTACCAAACCGGTTTGAAGACTAGCTTGGGCATGGGTCCCTATCTAGCCACAGTCTCCCTGGTGTGAGCTAACCTACCCTGGGGGCAGTTTGGCAACAGGAGATTGGTGCAAGCCAAGCAGGGTAGGAGCCACCCTCAAGATCTTAGAGGGTCATGAAAGCAGTTTTAAAAAGCAGGTTGCGAGTAGTTACAGAGGTCATTTGTCACCAAAAACCCAAAGTCCCTCCAATTGCCAGCCTACGTAGAATTAGTTGTACCTTTTCTTTGTGCACTCTAGCCTCAGTAAACCCTGCACATAAGGGGTCAGATTCTCAAAACCTTTTTTTGCGCAAGTGAGGAGATGCATTTGCGGTGAATAAAAGAAGCAGCCCCATTCACAAAGGGCAGCTGAATGAGCGCTTCGTAGATGTTCGGAACAGGTGAGGGGGCAGGAGCAAATCATGTGAGGGTCATTTTTCCCCCTCAGGATTTTTCATTTTGAAGTGTGACAGGCGCAGGATAAACACATCCACCAACAGAGATGGAAATGCTTTTTATTATCAGCATTTCACCGAGACGTGCTCTTTAATGGCCCATCTAGGTGAAATGTGCTCGCAGCAATCACGTGGTTGCTGGGAGCGTGTCACTGGTTAGTTTTGGGAGTGCATGGGTGCTCGATAGAGGAACTTTGCGCCACTGTCCACCCATTCCATGAATGCTCAGGGCACCCCTGAGAATAAGGTGATCTGAGTATTTCCGAAAGTAGTGCAAACGGCACAAGCGCATTCTCTGCGCTCCTTTCATTTGCGCATCTTTTCAAGAATCTGGCACAAACGTCCTGCTACATCCGCCTCTCGGGAAATTATTCAGGAAAATGAGTGACGCATAGGGGGTCAGTATTGAAAATCAAACAAGGTGCCGCCTCAAAGAAATGGGAGGGCGGGGGCAATGTTCCAGCATAGCATGTAAACATGTGTCCATATCTCACGAGGATCTGCATGTGAGGCCTTCAGGTTACACATTGATTGCTGGAGTAGGTGCATTAACCCATTCAGCTGTCGACACCCCCCCTTTCCACTGAGACCAAGAGGTTGAGACTATTATGCCTTCCTTTGGCCCATTAGATCCATCTTTCACCTTAATTCAGAGGATATTTAGTTTCATGAAGAGAAGCTAATCTTCTGGAGGTGTGAGCCATCTAAATGCTGAGCCCAGCAGATGCTGAGTCCATCATTGGGTTTATTTTGCTGTGCACAGGGCAGGCTTCTGTCCATTGCAACTACTCGTTTGCTGATGCTGCCTGTTAGTGATTGCTTAAAGCTAAGCAATCTGCTGTCACCAGTGACACATTTTGTAGGCTTCAGCAGGTTGAAGGTCATGGTAGAGCCAGCGCTCTACAGGCAAAGGCCCTCCCAAACCAATGGCTGCCTCTGCCACTTTGGGCAGGATCCCCTGCTGGAAACTGGCCAATCTCTGGAAAGGGCCATTATGGGAAATGGTGGCCTTTGTACAGTTGCAGTAACTGCACACTGTAGACTGTCCCATGCGGCTTATGCCATGATGCACAAACCCCAGTAAATTAGAATCAGCGTTTTGATTACACAGGGCACATTATGCTCGCAGAAGCTGCCTGTATTTTTTTTCCTGAATCTATATAAGCTTAAGCTGCTTCAGAGTTCTGGTCCAAGGCCCTCAGGCCAAGCTTCACCTCTCTGATAGATGCTTCCTGCACCTCATCAATTTCCTTTTTTCTCCTGCTATGCCCTCTCCCTCGCGGCTCCTCGCCTCCCCCTGCTGAGTCCTCCTCGGCTACCTTGCCCTCTCCTTCCATCTCTGCCCCCCCCTCGGGCACCTTCTACACTTCCGCAGGGCATACCTCTGATCTGTACCCCTCCCCTGAAGTCCTTCAAGGATGGCAACCTTCTCTACATTGCCACTCTTAACTCTCGCTCAGCTGTCAAACACTCCTCCGACATCTGCCGCCTTCTGGAGGAACTTGACCTCGATGTCCTCGGTCTCACAGAAACATGGTTCAAAGCCAGCTCTGTCACAAGCTTTGACACGCTCCTCCCTGACGGCTACAAGATCTTCTCCGTGCCCAGGTCGACCTGCTCCAGAGGGGGTGTAGCCCTGATCTTTCCCAAGTGGATTCCTGCCTCTGTCATTACTACGCAGGCCTACTCCTCTTTTGAATGCCTCGTCTGCAGGCTCTCTCTCTCCCCTAGCCATTCCCTTACTGTGGCTACTAGCTATTGGCCACCTGGTTAGATCTCCTTAAACGCAAGTGCAGGGTGGCCGAGAAGGAAATGGCATGCTTCATATACATCCTCTGACAAACTGGCCTGCCACCTGCTCCAAAGGCAATACCGGTTCTCTGTCCTCACTAAGAAGAGAGCTCATATCCAAGCCCGTGTCTCTACGGCATCTAACAACTCGGCTGAACTCTTTAAAATCTTCAAGGAACTAGCCAAACCTGCTGCAGTCTCTACCTCTTCTGTTCCTTCTCAGGCCCTCTGCACGGCACTGGCTTCTCACTTCATCTCTAAAACTCAGGATATCCTGTCCTTACTCTCCTCCTCTCCCCTCCCTCCCTCTACGCCCTGCTCTTCCTCTAGCCCTTCTGCAGCCACCTCTCCTACCTCCTTCTCTGCCTTTCCCCTTTTCTCCGCAGATGAGGTTTCTATGAAAGTCTCATCAAAACAGATTCACTGCTGTTCCTCCAAAACCATCAAGTACCACGTTGACTCCCTGGCTCCTGCCCTGGCTTACTTCTGTAACCACTCCTTCGCCACTGGAGTCTTCTCATCCCCCCTTGTGCACTCCCTTGTGCACTCTCTTCTTAAGAAACCCTCTGCTGACCCATCCTGCCCGGCTAACTATCACCCAATCTCCATTACTCCCTTCCTGGGAAGGCTCCTAGAGAAACTGGCCATCACCCAGCTTAATCATCACACTGAATCTGCTGGTTGTCTTCATGACCATGAGTCTGGCTTCAGAGCCGCCAGAAGCACGAAAATTGCTCTCCTGAACATCCGTGAAGACCTGCTCTCCAACCTTGACTCTAACACCCCTTGTCCTCATCTTGTTGATCTCCCTTCTGCCTTTGACATGGTCAACCATGCCATCCTGCTCAATTGTCTCCTTGATAACCTGGTATCACCAGCCAGGCCCTGGCGTGGCTGACTTCTTTCCTCTCTGACCGACCCTCGCAGGTCCAACTTGGCACCTTCCTTTCTGCTATCTTTTTCTCTACTTATGATGTCCCCCAGGGGTCTAACCTCTTTCCCTGGCTGTTCAACAATACCTGGCACTCCTTGCCCATCGCATTGCCGCTCTCTGCCCCAAATTTCAGTGCTATGCGGATGACACTTAGCTAATTTTCAGGCTACCTTCGGCCACCTCTCCTCCATCCTTCACCTCTGACTGTCTGTCAGCTATCCAGGAGTGGTGTGCCGCCAATGACCTCTGCCTTAATGCCAGTAAGACTGAGATTCTCCTCATCGGCACACCTGCTCCCTCCTTTCCTGTAGCTCTCTGGCCAGCCTCTCTTGGCCCTCTTCCTGCTCCCACCTGCGAGGCTAAAAACCACAGAGTCATCTTCAACTCCACACTTTCCTTCTCTCCTCACATCTCTGGCGTCTCTAAGAAGTCACACTACCAGCTGCACCTCCTCAGAGGTATTCTTCATTTCCTCTCCTTCCCCAGAAGCTCACTGTCTCCAGAGCTCTGGTTCTCTCCAGGCTAGACTACTGCAACAGCCTCTTTCTAAATCTGCCAGCCTCTACTCTCTGCCATTTGGAACTCATCCAGAACAGGGCTGCAAGACTTGTCCTTGGCTTCTAGCCCAGGGATCGTATCTCCCCAGGACTGAAATCTCTGCACTGTCTCCCAGTGGCTGCAAGGATTAAGTTCAAAACCCTATGCATTGTCCACAAGGCCTTCTGGGGCACGGGGACTCAATACCTTCAAGTCTCTCTTACTATCTTCCTTCTCAAGCTCTTTGCTTATCCGCCTCCAGCTCCTTCAGGGTCAGTCGCTTCTCCTAGCAACGAGTTGGTGGTAGATCTCGTTCTTCAGCTGGGGCCTCCCTCTGGAACAGCCTCCCTTAAACTTGAGGAGAACCATCTCTGGTTCTGGAAGCACCTCAAAACCTTCTTCTTTGTTCCTGCTTTTTCTCCTCCTCTCCCCTGCTGACTTCCTGGCTGTAACCGGAACTTCACTGGTTACCTGGACACCCTCTGATCTCGGGCCCAGGTCCCTCCCCCACCAGTGACACACGCCTGCACTGCCTACCTGGCAACCCCCGCACTTGGGGACTGTTTCTGTATCCTGCACTTACCTTTGCACTTGCCACCTGCTGGCCGTTACTTTTACTTATTGTTATTATTCTATTCCCATGTACTGCAGTGTCCCTTCCCCCCATCCCATGCACTTGCATGATCTGAATGACACCTGGTCTAGTAGGATCATTGTCTGTCCTGCCTTTATTGCCCCTCCTTGCCTTGTCGCGCCTTGAAACACTGTGTATAGTCGCGTTATAAATGCCATATCATATCATATCATACTCTGAAACACCTTAAAGCAACAATGTACTCTTTAATTTAACTTTGCACATTTGACACAGTGTGGACATAGCTCCAAGGAGCATGTGGGGATACTGTCTACGTTATTGTATATGGAGCCCCCTTTGAGCGTCATGCGCTGTTCCCAAAACAGTAGGATATTTTGAGCTCATTTGATACCAAATAATAGAGGAGAGGATGTTATGCAGATGAAAGTGTCAGGGAGAAGTTATTCGACCATTAAAACACAGCACATTCCCGTTAAAAAAATAGAACAATCACCTTGGGCTTTGGTATCGGAGTGCAGCCTCTAAACCTGGATCTGGTTTTGAACCCATGCTGCTAAGTGTTGTATTGTTTCCAAGACAAGCACGTTGCCACTGGGCTCTCCCTATTGGCCATGCTGTTTCTGAGCTGTGCTATTGATAGCACAGCAGACACAGATAGTGATTTGCCTAGAATCACACAATTGTTGAAGTTAAGATCCGTAGATGAGATTAGAACCCAGCAAGCAAGGGCACCGAAGCAGCACCTGGCTGGCATCGTTATTTCCATGCATGTGTGCTTTGTTTAGGTTGAGACTGCCACTGCCCGCCCGACCTGTGAGAATGGACCCAAGTTGCCCACTGAGGTGACAATATGCGCCCTATCCTGGGGGATACTGCCTGGTGATAGGCCAGCGATAGCACAGGGTTTTAATGGCCTTGCCTGTGCACACTTTGTATTAGATGCATTATATTGCAAGGTCCTTCTTAATGGGTGTGGGCAAGCCTTATAATGGTAATCTTGAATAATGGTATTAGTGGTTACAATAATAGTTAGAAACAGCTTGGCTCATTGAGTTCTTAATTAAATGAATAGTGAGAAAACAAGCACTGAGCTTTAAAGTGCTCGACTGGCCCAGGTTTGGTTCTAGCCAGCTTAAACCAACCAGTTGGAGTCATAACCTATTATCTTCAAGCAAGTCAAAATGATTTGAATAAAAATAAAGTCATAATATCCAAATATAATTAAATTAAATTGAATAAACTAAGAAGACAAAAACATCAAAATAAAGTAAGATTGTGTTATTATTTAGCAGTTCATGCCAACTCTTGCTTAGCCCAACTCTCAGATATTGTTACTAGGCGACCTCAACCTAGGCCTCTCAGATCCCAAGGACCACATGGCCGTTGAAGTAGACACCACCCTCTCCAACCTAGGCTTCCAGCAGCGCATTCATGATCCCACACACATCAAAGGTAGAACGCTCGACTGGCTAGCCGACCTTAACTGTAACACCAATGTCATTTCTAACGATGCCTGCGCCTGGTCCGACCATCATGTTATTACCTTCCCCCTACCAGCCACCAACTCCCAGCCCACACCAACCATAGCCCCCGCTATACCTACCAGAAATAAAAAAGATATCACCAGGGTGAAACTGCTTCCTCTTATCCTCCCTTGTCTGAACACTCTTGCTGCACAGCACAAGATAAGGACCCCACTGCCTTAGTAGACACTTATAACAGCCTAATGACCAATGCCATTGAGAGCATAGCTCCACTAAAGATCCGCAAAGCCAAACAACAGTCCCACCTGAACTCCTGGTTCACCCCGCAGCTCAACGCTCTGCGCAAAGAAAAGCGCAAGGCCGAAGCCCTTTGGAAAAATCACCCTAGCGCAGCTAATAAAGCCTCCCTTCTGATTACCTCTCTTAATTATAAGGAGGCCATACTACAAGCCAAAAAGGAGACATACAATTCACGAATATCCAAGGCAGAATCGAACACTAGAGAATTATTCAAAATCCTCAAAGAGTTAGAATCTCCCTCACCTGCCCCGGACACGTGCACCAAGGACAGCACCTGGTGCAACAATATACAAAACGCCCTTCTTAACAAAATATCCACCTTGCAATCCAAAATCAACGCCAAACAAAATACCCTCCACACCCCTATATTCAGCAATACCAGCCACCTAAAATAACTACACCTGACTCCCCGGTGCCGTTCAGCTTCACACCGCACTGGAGGTTGAAAAAATCATCTGCAACTTAAAACCTTCGAACTGCCAAGGGGACGCTTGTCCAGCCCCGATCATTAAGGATTCGGCTCATGACCTTGCCCCTTTTATCACCGCTTTTATTAATGCTTCCTTTCAATCAGGAGTAGTCCCCAATAACCTGAAGGATGCTTGGGTCCTTCCTCTCCTAAAAAAAACCACCTTGGACCGAGAGGTTCCAACCAATTACAGGCCCATCACAACGGTCCCATTTCTGCTAATAATCCTAGATAGAGCAGCCTACCTTCAGATACAGAACTATCTGGAATCAAACAAGCTACTAGGCACGAGACAATCCGGCTTCAGACCGAAGCACGGTACGGAGACAGTCCTCCTCGATCTCAAAACCCAAATTGAGGATCTCAAAGACAAAGGGAAACTAGCCCTCTTACTACTTTTAGACTTATCGGCTGCCTTCGATCTGGTAAATCACCAAATCCTCTGTCACCACCTGAAAACTGCAGCTTACTTCTCCGACATGGCCACAAACGGGATTTAATCCTTCTTGGATAACAGACAGATGAGGATATTCTCGCCCACCTCCGCAGCTGACCCTGCACCAGTCCCTTGCGGAGTCCCCCAAGGTTCGTGTGTATCCCCTGCCCTCTATAATGTATTTACTAAACCCTTATTTGATGTGCTTGACTATCTGGGTGTCACCTACACAAATTATGCTGATGACAGCCAGATACTCATCCCCATCACGGGTGATTACACAGTAGATTCAAAAGCCTTAAATGACGTTTACCATGTCATTCAAACATGGATGGCCCAACATGAGCTCTGTCTCAATGATGACAAGACAGAGCTCCTCATCCTAGGCAGTCAGCAAAGACTAAACAAGCTGAACCCTATGTTCAGTTCCTTTAACATCGATGGAAATCTAATAAAAGTCTCCAAAGATACCAAAACGTTGGGAATCTACCTCGATTCCACCCTCTCCCTTCACAGACAAACAAATGCAGTTGCGGCGGCCGCCACCTATACCTGCAAGCTGATCACAGCATGTCGTCCTTTTCTTTCCACGCACAACTGTACTACCCTTGCTAGGAACCTGGTCATGTCCAAACTGGACTACTTCAATGCACTATACCAGGGCACTAATCAGGGTAACCTAGACAAGCTCCAGATCATACAAAATAACGCCATCAGGGCAGCCCTCAACATTCCCAGATCTGCACACATTTCGGATACCAGGAAGAACCTTCATTGGTTGTCAGTCACTCAAAGGATCTCACTAAAATCGCTTGCCCTAACCTACAAATGCATGAATAACCTGGCCCCCACTTATCTCTCCACACGTTTCACGCTATACACCCCAGTTTGCTCACTTAGATCTACCCTGAACCAGAGCCTACTGATACCTAGATACAAGCTCCAAACAGCTGGTGGATCCAGCTTCCCAGTCCTGGCAGCCAAATTGTGGAACGCTGTCCCATTGACTATCAGAAACCTCCCCTCCCTCAACCTATTCAAACATAGAGCCAAATGTTGGCTAGTCACTACCAATGCCCAAGCTACATTCTGAAAACATGATGCAATAACCTGTGTATGGATGTACTATTCGACAAACCATGTATCGCTGTACTACTTACCTATGCCTACTTCTATGCTATATTTATTGACTGATATATAATCACTGTATGCAATTTATGTAACCATTGCTTTCAAGATATGCGCCCGGTAGCCTCCGGGCCTGGTTTGCGCTATACAAATAAATAAATACAAATACAAATACTAAGCACTGTTGTAACATGTATTATTATGATTACCTTACTTAATTCTACCCAATGTATTGTCCTTTGAAGGAGGAAGGCCTGAGTCAGCCCTGCAATGGGATTTGAATTTGTGAAATGCAGGTTGACACTCAGGTCTTAGGTGCGCACTTAACTCGTGAGCTAGTCACCCAGATGTAATGTAACTGGGACTTGTGTATAGCGAGTTCTGACATTTGGACAACCTTTTGGGTGCAAGGTCCTGTAAGAGAGAGAAAAATAATGTAATGTAATATAATGTGTCATTTGCACATCACCTTTTCCCATTGGTAAAGCTTCAAAGCATTGTAGGTAAACGCACTTGGGGGACCGAAGTCCAAAGGTATGGGAAATTTATCAGAGGAGCTTAGAATGAGTGTCTGTATTTTAGCCCATACAAAAGGGGGGTAGGGTTCGCCACGTCAATGCTAGCAACCCACATCGAACTGGCATGTGGATGGGTGCTGAGAGGTAGTCTGGAGCGTATGCGAGTGCAGGAAACTCATTATGTGTCCAGATAGACTGAAATGCCATGGCGGATAGCTGCATTCTTACGGCAGATGTGTGTTATGTCTTAAGATAGTGTAGGATAGCAGATGAGTGCAGGTGGGTGGCCTTGCCATCGGCTATCTTCCATAAGCATTGAGTATGATACGTACCTGCGTGTTGTGGCTGGTTTCTTGGTTTCGTAGATGTGGCATGGATTCCGTCCGGTGGTTTGCTGGAGTTTTGTTCTCTTCGTCACTCCACATAATTCATTGCGGGTTCATTGCTGCCCCGGCCTACCTGAGAGGGCATGGCTGTGTGAAGGGCTGTCCTGTGAGTGTTTGGTCAACGGGGTGTAGAAGATGCAGAGTACATTTTTTACAATTGCAGTCTCTAGACTGTGTCCCCAAAAAACCGACTTGCAGAAGGCCACATCACAGTGTGCCTTCTGGTGTACATCTGTTGTTCAGGGACACAACCTAGAGGAAAGGTGGTAGAAGATGCCAGAGTCGGTAGAGTTAAGTGGTGGGGCGCAGGGAGTGTGGTGACGGGTCCATGCCGCCGCAACAGGTTGTGGAGAGGACTGTCCTGAAATATACAGAAAGATTGTGATTTTTAACAATGTATTAGGACAGACTTTGATTTACGATTTCAATACGTTAATTCTTGGTGATGATGAACTGCTGAATGATCTATACACTTCACAACGAAAATTGCTATTTAGGGGAGCCTCAGTGGCTAAGAAGCTGATATTAAGAGGATGGAAAACAAGATTGTCTCCAGAAGTGAATGTTTGGATAGATTAAATGTTACAATTGACTGATATGGAAAGATTGATTTATCACTGGAAGAAAATAAAATGTCTTTTTTGAGAAGATATGAGGTAGTTCCTGGACATGTAGTAGCTCTGATTAAACTCTATTGATTTTTTTTCATTATATTTGGGGAGGGGGTTTATTCAAATATGCTGTGTACAATATGTATCTGTAGACTGTATAAAAATAAAAATAAATAAATATACAGAAATAGACAGAGGGCAAAAGATTGAATTTGTGGGGTGCAGCCTTGGGTGCTGTTTTCAATGACATCAATCTTTTGTTTGCGGGGTTCAGACCCCGAGCCAAATTTGTAGATGCCTGGGCATTGAGGCAGCATAGCTGATGTGTTGTTTCTTTTGCTGGCTGGCTGGTGTGTGTGTGTGTGTGTGTGTAGGTTAGTGAGGGGGTGGTTGGTTATGGGAGCCCATGCCCATGTCACGTTCATCCATTTTGAATTCGGTTTGAATAATCAGTTTGAGAAAGATAGTTTCATACACTGTGGTTTGAACATATGTGATGATGAAGTTGGAAAAGTACTTATTCTAGATCAGACACAAGACTGGGGTAGGTGTCATGACCACTGTGGGAGGGCACAAGTTGTGTCAAAAGCAGGCTCCCACCAGAACCCTGAAGGCCTTAAAACCACTGCAAAAGGGCTCCTGGAGCAAGTCCTGGTGCCTTTGGCACCAGGCTCATATGTAGGAAGGATGGGCTGTTCAACTAGGTCCCATTCATGTACATGGGCCTTTAAATCCAACATGGAAGCACCCACACAGTCTAGTTCTAAGAACCAACCCATGCGGTCTAGTGTTTTGGGTGTGGCAGACCTGGAACTACTTTCCCCGGTACTACTTTACCTGGGCTATATAAACCACACCCTGACTTGAGAACACGCTTTGTGTTATTCTGCAACCCGCAGTGTGACGCTCACCATGTCCAGCTCCTGGTCTTCAGCATCTTCCTGTAATCCTGCAAGAACAAGAACAGGATTATTCAGTCTTACCTGAGAAAACACCATCCAGCACTCACCATCTCAACTGGGCTGCAATCTGTGGAAACCGAGAGAAGAAGAAACATCACTCACCTGCGTGTACTAGCTTAAGGACTTCCGGCGAACCGCTACCACAGCTGTTGTTCGAACATTGCGACCTGCAATAACAAGAAAGGGAAAAACAATATTAGAGCATGCGCTTCCAAAACATCGAAATCCATCAGTCTTACCTGAATACCATCGCACTACGCCACGCTTCCATCCGGAGCACCACAGCAACATCTGTAAAGGAAAAGAGACATATTCAGGTTCGCTTTCAATATTAAACAACCGCACAGCGCTGTACTTACCTTAACGGATTCCAGGGCCTGTTTTTCATCGCGCTCTCATCCACTCGCAGTACCACAGCGGCCTGTGAGGAGAAGAAGAAGAAAACACAGGTTAGCTTTAAAAGACAATTACCTAAAAAACGTGCTCTCAATCCGGCAAGCCAGCATCAAGACCTTCGCACCTGAAAAGAAGGAGATAAAGACATTAACGAATTCCCACCACCAACATAACAAAGACTTACAATTAACAAACCTACCTGTCTACCAGCAGATTTGGGGTCACAGCAGGCCTGGGCCCAAGGAAGGCATACTGCACCAGTGAAGCAACTCGGGCAGCTAGCCAACAAACGTCAAGGCCCCTGCACAAGAAACGCAGAACGGATAGCTCACCCTACAAATAACTAAGATTCATTATTCAGCAGTGGGCAACTATGCATCCAGGGTTCCAGATCTCAGAGCCTTCAAGAGGCCCACGGGGTTATCAGGTGAGCGTATCAGTAGGGCGCTCAAGTGGTAGTTTGAGTGTCTGGATTGGCATTACCCTAAATGCGCAGGTTAAGATAGTGGAAACCCAACCGTTGGATCTGCATTGTCTAATTTTTGTGGTCAGACCCGGTGTGAGATTTTGTGTCTTTAACTTTTATAATAGACCATTTGGTATCAGTGGTATGGACACTCTGAACATACTGGAAGGGCTGAAGCTAGATTTATAACAAAACCAGGGGAGTGAATTGCAATGTATAGTACTAGGTGTTTTCAACCTGCTATATTTTGTATTTATTAAGTTTATATAGTGCTTTACGCCGAAGCGCTTTACATTTCAACAACAAGAATACATGGGAGAAGCATAAAATTACAAGACATGAAACAAACCATCAAAAACAGTATATAGAACAATTTACCGTGGATAATGTAAGAGAAATAGATCAGGGGAAGCAGAGAGGGATGAAGTAAGGGAGGTCGGGTAGTGGAGGAAGATGTGATTCCAGGGGGAGGGAAGTAGGAATGGGGAAGAAGGGAAGTTGTAGGGAGGAAGGATGGAAAGAGGGATAAAGGGGGGATAGGAGAAATTAAACAGGGATGTCAGGACGGGGGTGAAGAAGAAAAGATTTCAAGGAGGTGTAGAAGGAGGAGTATGAGGAAATGGAGCGGATAGAGAGAGGAAGAGAGTTCCAGTGCAGAGAGGCAAGAAGCTGAAAGGATCGGAAACAAGAAGAGGCACAAAGAGAAGGTGGAACAGTGAGTAGGAAGAGATCGGCAGACCAGAGGGATCGAGAAGGAGTGTAGAAAGAAATGACAGAGGAGAGTTAGAGGGGAGCGAGATCATGAAGAGATTTAAAAATGAGGCAGAGGAAGTTAAATTTAAGTTGGGAGTGAAAGGGGAGCCAGACCAGAAAAGAAAGCGAAGAAGAGATGGAATCATGAAGGGCAAGAAGACAAAGTGTGCGAATAGCAGAGTGGAAGAGGGATTTTAGGGGGGCAAGATGAGAGGTGGGGAGACCGAAAAGGGGAGAGGAACAATAGAAAAGACGAGAGAAGATGAGGGAAGAGATTAAGAGTTTAGTAGCATGGAAGGTAAGGGAGGAACGGATTTAGTGGACATTGAAAAGGTGGTAGCGGCAGGCGTGGGAGGTAAGAGCAATGTTGTGTGTAAGGGAGAGGGAGGAGTCATGAACCTAGGATGCCATCTTGGCATTCCTGACATGAGCGCTCCTGTGGAACGACTAGGCTATAAATATGTCTCTCAAACGGCAGAGCTACTTTTTAGAATTGGCTTGTGTGCCTGCAACTTTTAGGGTTGCTCCTGATGTACTACCCTCTGCACCATTCATAAATGGGGGAAAGAGTAGTTATATTGATTATTTGTTGCCTGACCTTGGCACCTGGGGTGCAGCAAAATCCTTGGAGGTTTTAGAGAGAATGGAGAGCGACCATAATCTCCTGGTTTCGACCCAGGAAATATTTCATGTTGTCAGGGTAAACTCTAGTGTTGCCCAGAAAGTTTAACATCCTCATCACGAGTTGGGCGGTATCCCGGTGGTAATACCGCCGGGATACCATTGGGGCTATGAGTGTTACAGCCAACCCCCCCTGGCTCTGTTAGCACCAGATCACAGGTTTGGTGGAACGGTAATTCCCCATTGGGCCCATTCAGGAATTCCCCATTCCCCATTGGGCCCAATAGGGAATTTTCGGTGCTACTACCGTCGGAGGTATTAGCACACGGTAATAGTGCCGAAATTCGGCAAATCCTGCCAAACCCATGATTTGGCAGACTCCTAATTGTGGCGGTGATAGCGTTACTGCCACATTTAAGGGTTACCGCTAAACTCATGATGAGGAAGATAGACGCAATTGGGAAGAGACAATTCTTGCATCTAATTTAGCCAAGTCACACCAATAGGCAATGTTCAAACTGGTGATGATATGTGACACTGCTCATGAGAGTCATAGCAATATTATTGAATCCTTCTCTAGGCTTGCGTCCATTTTCTCCAACTATCTGACAAGGCCAGTGGGGAAAATAAGGAACTGCCAATTATGGAAAAAGGGGTGGAACCATAACTGAGTGTAGAGCAGCGAAATCAAGACTCCTAGATATAGTACAAAAGAGAGACCCACAATATTAGGAAGGAATGGTGTACCACTGGGAATGAACAAAGGAAGTTTTTGACCTTAAAGAAGGGGTTATTTTATTTGGGCATACACAACGCGTTAAAAAACTCTTTCGAGAACAAAGACGCTAAGGAATTCTGGAGGATTCTGACAGTGGGTGGTAATGAGCATTCGAACATGGTGGAAGCAGCCATCACAGAAGGGAAATGGTTGGAGCATGTTTCAAACCTCTATAACAAAAACTAGACACACCGTTTTTACTGAGTTGGAATTTCCAGTCTGGCTTGGACATAAATATCTGGGAGTACCCCCAAGTGTACTGAATGTAAGTGAAGTAACTTTTGCCATGAGGAACCAAGTTTCCGGTAAAGCACCAGTCCCACATCATATATCCGCAGATCTCTACAAGAGTGTTCCAGATATTTGGGTCCCTAACTTATTACACAAGCTATTTAATACAATCCTGCAGACTGGTATGAAACCCTCCATCTCGAATTCAGCAGAAGTGGTTCACATATTCAAATATGGGGATCGTGGAACCCATGGCAATTATAGGCCAATCTCCCTTTTGTGTGCTTATACAAATTCTTTGGTAAAATCCCCCAAACCAAGTTGGAAGAATAGGTGATGGAACAGGAGGCCCCCAGCCATCTCCAAGTGGGCTTCGATAGGAACCTGAGTACAATTGTTCAGGTCCTAAGAATCAGATTAATCTTTGATAAGTATGTTGAGCTAGATAGAGGCAGCCTGTATTTAGTATTTGTCAATTTGAAGGCTGCCTTCGACAGCATCCCTAGGGCAGCACGTTGGGATGCACTTCTGGCAAAAGGGGTCCAGCTGGAATTGTGGAAAGCCATCACCGAATCGTACGTAGACTCCTCTGAAAGAGTAAGATGGGGTATCAGGGGTGAGATCACCAACACTTTTGTGCTGAACAAGTGGGTAAAGCAAGGGTGTATGGTGGCTCCCTTACTTTCTAATCTATCTTTTGATGTAGTACTGGGACATTTTACATTGGGAACATCAGATGCCCCCTCGCTTGCTGGAGAAAAGATTGGGATTCTGTTCTTCATTGATGACATTGATCTAATTTCCCGCACCCCAATGGGCCCAAAGAAGCAACTTGGCCACTTTGAAAACTTCTGTGATGCAAGAGGCCTTGAGGTGAATGTCACCAAGACTAAGTGCATGAGATGTACTAATCAGAAGGAACCACCGATCCAATCTGGTCCTCTATATCTAGGGGGAGAGTACTGAAGAAGTCAATGACATTGACTACTTGGCCGTACAATTTTCTAATGACACGTAATGAACAAATCATGTGGACAGGGCCAATGCCAATATGGGAAGAAAACGTATGGGTGTCATACATTTTGCAAATTGGGCAAAGTTTAATTTGCTGGCCCCAGCTGTGAAAATCTATAGAGCCCAGGTTGTAGCAAGGGCTTTGTATGGAGCGGGGTTGTGGGGTTGGTGCAACTCGAACATATTTGCAATAACGGAAAACAACTGGCTAGCACTCCAAAGATACTGGACCATATGGAGCTGGGTTTGCTTTGCATTCAAGATATGATTGTCCTTACACCACTGCTGCTCTGGGTTTTGTATATGGTTAGGTTTCAGCCATATGAAATTTCGCAAGGCACTAAACGATATGCTGTCACATAAAAATGTGTGTTCACTTAGATGGTTCCAACACATAAAGGTTCTTGCCTCCAAGTTTGGGACGGAGGCACTTTGGTCATTCCCAGAGTGCATTAGCAAGTCAGACAAAGGGATTATTATGGGCACTTATACTGAATTGCTCTCGTGTGACTATGTCACAAAGCGTCGAAACTTGCCACGGGCTATGAATATTTGATATGCAAAGATATTGTTATGTTGGAAGAGTACCTAACCCTAATTAACGATCCCATAAAACGCTCCTTGTATGTAAAAACGTGTCTTGGTAATCTAGCACTGGCAAGTGTTAAGGCTAGATGGTATAATGGTTATACCCCCATGTGCCCCTTTTGTCTATCATCCAAGGAGACCTTGCAACATTTTCTTTTTACTTGCCAAGTATATGATGCCATAAGAAAAGGAAACGTAAGACCTTGCATCAACAATTGGGGCGTGAGGTCGAGGACCAATGCTGAATACTTTTGTAAACAGGCAAAATCTGTTGTTGCTATATTTTTTTCACCCTAAGTGACTGCTGCTTGGAAGAAATGCGACCTCTTATTGAGGAATGTGAAATCATTGTGTATGTCATTTGTCACTATATCTCTGTGGGAGTTTGCTTAATTTTATGTTGGGTCTGATTTGTTTTCTTTTAGTCAATGTGTTGTGTAACTTTTATGGAACATTGCTTTTTTCGAAATAAAGTTGGATTGACTTGATAATGATTTAGGTTCCTATTTATTTATTTTAAAATGTAAGTTTCTATTGACATTTACGTAACACATTTTAACTTGTAGCCGCATTGCTACTAAACCTTTAGTGATACATAAAGAATGTCCATTTATGAATTCTCTGCCACTCTTCCTCTTATTTTAAGCTGGATTGCCCCTCGATTGGACTGGTAAACCTGGCTCGTGTCTTGTTGTGAAGGTGTGGATGTTGGGTTGCGGGGCTGCTGTGCAGGACCCAGGAGGGTGGGGTACTCTATTATCACTTGCTAAGCTGTCGTTCCCTTGTGGAGATGAGCAAGCTCTAAATGTGTCCCTGTCTCTTGCGAAGAGTCAGCAATGCTTTGCTTCTTGGAGACTGGCAAACAGCCATGTTTTCAGACGTTGCCAGGTGGTTACGCATGGTACTTTTTGTGGAACAAGTTCCCTGGGTATGGTGCTCCAGAGGTTACTGATCATAACTGCAAAGAAAGCCTCTCTTAGTTCGAAAGCTTACTTGTTGCCCCCTGCCCTTTTTGCTGCTTTTACTGGATTTTGGAATTGATTTTCTCTCTGCCAAGATCAATCAAAACCTGACCGAGAGCATGGATCTGTGTTTTTGTGCTCCCCCTTAAGAGTCCTTAGGCCTCCTTAGGCAGGGGTACCCCAAAGGTACCCATTAGTCCTCAACAGAGAGTAACCTCTCTCTGTTAGTCATGTGGCCAGGCTGCTGGTGACTTTTTCGACTGCGTAAAATGACTCCACACAGTGGAATCCATTTTACCTTGGCTGGTTCCATTTTGATCCCCTCATCCATTCCTTAAACCTGAGGTTTTTTTTATTCGCCTCAAAGACCTGAGGGGTTGCATGACTAGCCCCTGTCCCCTTTTGCGTATGGAAAATGAGTTGGCCACTAGCGAGCATGCTTCAGGACTGGGGGCTGTAGTAATCCTAAAACCAGTGTTGAATGGCATTTGCTGATGATTGTCTGTCTCAGTTGAATGAGAGCCCTTCCTCTGTGCATGAGTGTACTTGTAGGTATGTGCCAGAATGCATTGGCTGCATTCACCCGCCTCGCTATGGTGGCACTGGCAGAGGAAACTGCCCACTTCAACATGGCAGCTGTGTTGCTCCACCCTGACCTCCTCAAGATGGTCGTTGTTACGTAGCGTTAAGGTGAACGCAATTCCGCCCGCAGGGGGCGTTCCAGCCACAATGGAAACAAGAGCCAGCGACACTGGTAAGCTCTTGCGTTGCAACTGTGCTCCCTGGTTGCATTAACACTCCCTCTCCACTCCAGCCCCTCCTTGCTTCTTGCCTCATTTTACAGTCCTGAGTGTCTCATTCCTTCTTCTGTGACCTCTGCGTTTTTTTCCTGTTTGCTTCTGCCTCGTTCCCCCTCTGTATTGCTGCCTCCTTACTCCTGATTACCAACACTGCTTTACTACCTCTACATTGCCCATCATATTATTGGACTGCCTTCATTCTACAGGATTTTGTTCCCTGCTATTGTTTTTCCGCAGACTAGGTTCTGTCCCTAGGTCCAGCTCCTCTCTCCCCTGCCCAGTCAGCAGTCAGAGTGGCTGCCCGAAGGGACAGACACTTCCTCTTCCCTGATCGGAAGCAGAAAAGAACTCAGGTAAAGCATGCATCTGACACTGTGGCTGGCCATTGGCGGATCAACCATCCATTTGAAGGATGCTTTGTTTGTCATTGGGTGCTGTGTTCGCTCATATCCTCTCAAGCAGTATACATGTAGACCCCCTTGCCATCTCACCCTGTCAACAGCTCGATTCCTGAACCTGCACTCAGGAAGGCTACTGCTTGAGGAAGGACCAAAGCTCTACACCAGCACCCTTTGACACTCTGAATAGTCTGACGTTGAAGCTCATTCTCTCCAAGATGACCAGAAGGAACCCACAGAGGCACTTCTTTGACCCGGTCTGGTGAGGACAACTGGATCACAGCTTCTTTTTTGAAGGCCTAGTCTCCCTGACACTCCTCACCACGCTTGCATCTCTGGACCCAGATGCAGGATCCCCTTTCGTTGTTATGACTCTTAAGACTCCTGGGTGGAGCTGATCAGAGAATCCTCATCCAAGGATATTAGGCAAGCACCCTGGTTCATCATCCCCTAAACGGAGAGTCTCCTGGGGCATGGACTGCCTCAATTCCTGCAACCAGGCCAACACACTCACTTTCCTGATCTCTTTTCTGTTGCTGGCTCCTCTCCAGCATGACTTTTTAAACATGTCTTTAACATCCATTCGTCCTTGGGGTCTCTCTGAGCCAATACTATCCTCGGAAGCAGGATCCTGTGCCCGATAACAATGTGGGATCTTTCCATCACTGGCGACAGACAACTACAACCAACTTGCCTTTCTAATTGTCTGGCCCTGAACCCTAACATGGGAATCACTGGGCCAAAATGAATCACTCTTCCTTAGCATCTTGGGAACCTCCTTGCCAGTGGCCCATTGCTGGATCCCTCAGTGCTGGCTGAACCATGTGCACAACAGCCACATCAGGAAACCGGCAACAGCCGGCTGCAGAACTACTGTTTCGTTTCCAGGGTATTGCTCTCCTGACTCTCTGACACTGCTGCTGAGTCTTTTCTTCATAGATTTCTTTCTCATCCCTGGACCTCTTCTTCATCTTCAAGCATGGGACTCCTGATGGCTTCCCTCTAGTGGAACTCTGGGACTGCTCCTTGGGGAATTTTTGTATAAAAGTAATTCTTTCCCACCAAAGACTGCCAATATTTGTGTTACTTATCTTCTCTTGGTGTCCTCTTGAACTTGCCAGCCTAGATAGAGCCTTTACCTACCTGTTACTGTCTTTACCTTCTAGGGTGGGGACACTCTATTAATTCTGAAGTACATTTACTTAAAACTATATCACTTGCCTGTTACAGTGTGTCACCTTCTGTTCTACAAAGTTACTTGCCTCTGAGAGTATAGCTTTTCATATTTGCCTTTTTTGCAAAATGATTACATGTTTATAGAAATGTAGTGTGTGGCACTGTCTTTCTGGGTATTAAAAAGTATGTACTGTACCTGTGAGCCACCAGACTCACCTCCTGAGAGTTTGACGCCTACCTCGTGGTGTTCCTTGTTAGTGTCATGATGCCTACCACTGGAGCACCAGGCCAGGCCCAGCACCCCCGGGAGCAGGCATCACGCCCCCGGGTAAAAGCCCAGCGGTCCTTTATAGGGGCTCTTTGGACTCTGTCCTGGCGCCGTTGGCGCCAGGCTCATGTTGGACATCAGTCCTGGCGCCATAGGCGCCAGGCTCATAAAGGGAAGTGTTTGGTGCACTTACCTGAAGCAGACCATGCTGCACACTCACCTGATGCAGATCATGCTGCATGAAGAACCAAGCCAAATGAGGCTTAGGAGGGACTATTTTTCTGAAGGAACTATTTTGTTACTTGGGTGGGGCTGTGGAAGAATACTCACGTGGAACTTCTTCCAAGGCTATTTAAGCCACACCCGGACAGCCACACGTGCTTCGCGTTGTTCTGCATCCCAGCAGCTGAACGCTCACCGTGTCTGCTCCTGCACCTGGACTCCAGCCACGCCCCCGCCTCGAACATGGAACACCTGTAAGGGAATAAGAGAAGAGAAAGGTGAAAACCAAGAACTATTTCAACCTTCTTACCTGCATCCGGAATCTTCACGCCAGCATTCCTGAAGGAAGACTTCCATTTAAAAGCACCGCGTTGCTCGCTGCAGCGCCGCGCTTCACTCACCTGTTCCCGAGACGCCGCCCGGCTCCATCGAGGCTCTCAGTGCCGGTCGCCACATACCTGCACCGCACCTAAGGGAGAGAAGAAGAGACAAAAGGTGAGCAAGGGAACACAAGAGGAAAGCCGGATTTTCAGCAATATTACTTACTGGCTAATCTTGGTGAACCATTCCACATCTCGGGTCGGCGCCACATCTCTGGCAGGTACCGCACCCCGGCCCCTATGAGGAAAGGACAAAAGACATTACTGGGGAATTATAAAGACATTTAGAGGGGTCGCCCTCATCACTGACTCTCCTGATTTACCCCGGCAATTTAACCCCTCAACGCATCGCCTTTGTTCTGCACCTGAAATAAAGGACAGAAAAAGACAACATAAAAGGAGGCTCACACTTGAACTTTTGCATCTTCATACTTACGGTGTATCGCTCAGTAAAGTCAAGTGGATTTGCCAACGCCATTCTAAAACCAGTGAAATAACTGGACGAACGCGCGCCCCTGCACCAGAAGCAGGATGGAGAGTTCATCCTTCCAAACCATAAGGTGAGCTTAAACCGGGGGTTTTGGAGGAAGTCAGAGGAGAACGAAGGGGTAAAGGGGGGAGCAAGCACATTATTCAGCAGACAGTTAATCCACATTCTCATCTGCAGAAGGATATTCCTATGGGCCAGACAAGCAAGATTTGGGGGTCCAGTTCAATCGGTGGTCCGAAATCTGCGCATCACGCTTGAAGAGGCCTATAGCAACCCAGACCAGCGCCTCCGTGGGAGCCAGGTGAGCGTTACAGAACACAAAGCCTTCCTACAAATTCCAACCCAGGCGCTATGGAAACTTCCGAGACTGACCAGTTGGCCCAACTAGTGGGGGAATTACGGGCCAAAGTACACTCTGCTCGTCAAGAGACTAATGCTCTCAGGAGGGAAGTGATTGTAACAAAGAAAAGAGCTGATGACCTGGCTAGACAGCTTTTGCAAGGTGAAGCTGGACAAACTCCTTTACCCGGTTCCGGAGGGAACCCCGCTCCTGTGCTTTCCAGTAACCCGGTGCAGATTAATCTACCTGGAAACATGCCGCTGGCCCCACCCGAACGCTTTGCTGGGGACCCCAAACGATTTGCAGTATTCATGAATCAGTGTCGTTTGCATTTCCTGTGCAGACCTGGGGCCTTCCCTAATGACCAGACCAAGGTAGCCTTTGTATTGTCATATCTCAGCGGCAGTGCTGCCGATTGGTCAGTTCCACTGGTAACTCAAGATGACCCGATTCTTCGTGATTTTCAAAGATTTCAAGCAAGCATGGAAAGGTTATTTGCTCGTCACTCCCAGGGGCAGGCTCTAGATGACCAACTTCTATCTCTGCGACAGGGCAATCAAGACCTCCTTTCCTACATTGCAACCTTTAATAGACTAATTGTGGAAACTGGGTGGCCAGAGGATAAAAGAATCACGTTATTTTATCGAGGTCTACGCGGAGAACTTAAAGATGTCCTGGCCCAAGTTGTAAATCCGCCCCAAGAGTGCTCTGAATATATAGACTTAGTGATCCAATTGGATCACAGACTGCAAAACAGAAAAACAGATCGGTCCAAGTTTGAGACCCGGGTGTTAGTCAAGACCCACGCTAACCTCAAGGGGGCTGAAGCCTCAGAGCCAATGCAAATCGGAGGAGTTAAAGGACCTTTAACGCAAAAGGAACGTGAAAGAAGACGGCAGATGCACTTATGTCTTTATTGTGGATCCTCTGGACACTTTCTACGAGATTGCCCAGCAAGGCCGCCCAGGAAGGTGGTAGGAGCCGCTGAAAAAATCCATGAAACCTCTGTATCGGGAAACGACCCTGCCCGACAAGCATAGGGGTCCGCTTGCCGAGCTTGAAAACGAACTCTCAGACCTCGCATTTCACTGTGCCAATGGTCCTCGTAGATCCGGAACAGCCTTAGCGGTTGCATGCAATAAAGGCATACATCGATAGTGGGGCTATAGGAAACTATGTGGATCGTGATTTGGTCTCCAGGATTAACCTACCCCTGCGTCCTAAAACCAGCAAAGATGTCATCACCACAGTCGATGGAACCGAAATTGCCTCGGGACCGCTAACACATTCCACAGCTGAGGTAACACTTTTAGGTCCGGACGGCCATCGGGAGGCAGTTGTGTTTGATGCAATCAAGGCTCCACAGTTTCAGGTTATACTCGGAATCCCTTGGTTAGAGACACATAATCCTCGAATTGATTGGCGAGCGAAGAGAATAACCTTTCCGGAGTGTGCACAAACCTGCTACCCAGAAAATCTGAAGGTCATTCTAGCATCAGTAACCTCTGTCTCCATGCAACTACCTCCGGAATACCAAGACTTCCAGGACGTCTTCCAAAAGGAACAGGCCAACACGTTACCTCCTCACAGATCGTACGATTCCCAAATCGATCTGGTGCCCGGTGCACAACCCCCTTGTAGCAGGATTTATGCCCTTACTGAGCCGGAGAATCTGCATTTGAGACAATATTTAGATCAATACCTAGCCAATGGTTTCATTCGCCCGTCAAAATCTCCGGCATCCTCGGCTTTGTTCTTCGTGCCAAAAAAAGAAGGCGACCTTAGAACTTGTATCGATTACCGCGCATTGAACCAGATAACTGTTAAAAATCGTTACCCTCTGCCTTTGATCCCTGAACTCCTTGACCAGGTGAAGGACGCTTGCATATACACCAAGTTAGATCTCCGGGGGGCTTATCATCTGGTACGAGTTAAAGAAGGCGACGAATGGCAAACGGCCTTCCGTACAAAATATGGACTATTCGAACACCAGGTGATGCCTTTCGGGTTGTGCAACGCGCCTGCTGCCTTCCAATTCTTCATGAACGATGTCCTTCGGGAACTCATCGACGTCTGTGATGTCGTGTATATCGATGACATTCTGGTGTACTCCTCTTCGGAATATGATCACAGAAAACATGTCAGGGCCGTCCTTGAGATATTGCGCCAGCACAAACTGTTTGCAAAGCTGGAAAAATGCGTTTTCCATACCACCGAGGTTGAATTTCTTGGATTTATCCTGACACCTAAAGGGGTCCGAATGGACTCACGGAAAGTGGATGCCATCCTCAAATGGCCATCACCTAGTTCGGTGAAAGGTGTCCAAAGCATGCTTGGTTTTGCCAATTTTTATCGCAGGTTTATCCCAGAATTTTCACGGGTGGTGCAACCCATCACTGCACTCTTGCGGAAGAATAAACGTTTTGAATGGACCGAGGAAGCTGAACAGGCCTTTCAGGAATTAAAAGCTAAATTTATGTCCGCACCTATTTTGAAACATCCGCGTCCTGATCTCCAATATATAGTCGAAACCGATGAATCCAGCTTAGCGGGTTGAGCTGTCCTGTCTCAGAGAGACCCCGAAACCAACCAACTGCACCCCGTAGCATTTTGGTCCAGAAAGTTCTCGCCGCGGAGATAAATTATGCAATCACCGATAAGGAATTATTAGCCATTAAGTCCGCCTTTAAGGCTTGGCGGCATTATCTTCTTGGCGCCAGGCATACCATCACCGTGATCACTGATCACCGAAATTTACAATATTTAAAAACTGCCAAGGCTCAGTCTTCACGACAGCTCAGATGGGCTTTATTCTTTGCTGAGTTCGATTTTGTAATCACCTACCGTCCTGGCTGTAAGAATGGCAAAGCGGACGCGCTATCTCGAATTGGAATGGGAGAAATGGCACAAACTCAGAACCTGTGCCGATAATTCCCGAACAAAGAATCTTGGGGATAACCACTTTACAAACCCTTGAAGACATTCAAGCACGGGTAAAACTATTCCTGGACTCTTCAGCCTTGCAGGATTGGATCAAAATGGGGTCTGCCTTTTCAATCAATGATGGCTTACCTTACTTCAAAGGACGTTTATTTTTGGCAGAAAAGGAATTGCAAGAACTGGTTATTTCCCGTCATCACGATACTCTGATGGAAGGACATCCTGGCATTGCCAAAACAGAGGAAAAAATTAAACGACAATTCTGGTGGCCGTCCTGGCGAAAGGATATTAAATCTTTCGTGATGTCCTGTGGAGTTTGCGCCCAAAACAAAGGTCAAAAAACAAAATCTGCCGGTCTTCTTCAACCCTTAGACATTCCACCAGCACCTTGGCACACCTTGTCACTAGATTTTATCACGGACCTGCCCTCTTGTAATGGATACAATACTATTCTGGTTGTGGTGGATTTATTTTCCAAGATGGCCCATTTTATTCCATTGAAAGGATTACCTTCATCTTTTGTTCTTGCCAAGGAATTCCTCGAAAATGTCATCCGTCTGCATGGATTCCCGTCCATACTAATCTTCGATCGGGGAAGCCAGCTCATTTCTCGTTTTTGGAAAAAGTGTTGTCAACTGGCACAAATTGACGTAAGACTCTCAACCAGTCACCACCCACAGACCGATGGTCAGACGGAGAGAATGAACCAGACCCTTGAACAATATCTACGATGTATGTTGCACCAATCGGAGGGTAATTGGAAGGACATTTTATGGGTGGCTGAATATGCATACAATAACTCGATACACTCTGGAACTGGTCAGAGCCCCTTTTATACCCTATATGGACATCACCCTCGTACTTCAGACCTGGACTCACCTTTGAGCCTCGAAATGCCCGCAGTCGACCATTTGCATTCTACGATTACTCAAGCCTTCAAGGATGCTACTGCACACTTACAACATGCGAAAGAGAAATACAAAAAGAATGCGGATCTGCATCGCAAGGAGGCGCCTCCATACCAAATAGGGGATCAAGTATGGTTGGCTACCAAACACTTATCACTCAAGGGACCTCGGACTTCTAATCCAAGGTATTTAGGCCCTTACTCGATCAAAGCTATAATTAACCCAGTTGCAGTCAAGCTAGATCTACCAGCTAACATGCAGATTCATCCCGTCTTTCATGTGTCGCTTTTGAAACCAGTGCAACCATGAACCAGATTAATAAAGCCACCAGAACCAATCCAAATAGATGGGGAGCCTGAATTCGAGGTGAAGAACATTTTGGACTCTAAGATCTCAAAATCAAAACTTTTCTATCTAATTGATTGGAAGGGGTACGGGCCTCAGGAAAGATCTTGGGAACCCAGCGACCACGTACATGCACCTCGGCTAGTAAAAAGGTTCCATCGGAATTTCCCGAACAAACCGAAATCTCCTGGGGAAAAGGCCTTGGGAGGAGCCTTGGGGGGAGTGCTGTCATGATGCCTACCCCCGGAGCACCAGGCCAGGCCCAGCACCCCCGGGACCAGGCATCACGCCCCCGGGTAAAAGCCCAGCGGCGCTTTATAGGGGCTCTTTGGACTCTGTCCTGGCGCCGTTGGCGCCAGGCTCATGTTGGACATCAGTACTGGCGCCATAGGCACCAGGCTCATAAAGGGAAGTGTTTGGTGCACTTACCTGAAGCAGACCATGCTGCACACTCACCTGATGTAGATCATGCTGCATGAAGAACCAAGCCAAATGAGGCTTAGGAGGGACTATTTTTCTGAAGGAACTATTTTGTTACTTGGGTGGGGCTCTGGAAGAATACCCACCTGGAACTTCTTCCAAGGCTATTTAAGCCACACCCGGACAGCCACACGTGCTTCGCGTTGTTCTGCATCCCAGCAGCTGAACGCTCACCGTGTCTGCTCCTGCACCTGGACTCCAGCCACGCCCGCCTCGAACCTGGAACACCTGTAAGGGAATAAGAGAAGAGAAAGGTGAAAACCAAGAACTATTTCAACCTTCTTACCTGCATCCGGAATCTTCACGACAGCATTCCTGAAGGAAGACTTCCATTTAAAAGCACTGCGTTGCTCGCTGCAGCGCCGCGCTTCACTCACCTGTTCCCGAGACGCCGCCCGGCTCCATCGCGGCTCTCAGTGCCGGTCGCCACATCCCTGCACCGCACCTAAGGGAGAGAAGAAGAGACAAAAGGTGAGCTAGGGAACACAAGAGGAAAGCCGGATTTTCAGCCATATTACTTACCGGCTATTCTTTGTGAACCATTCCACATCTCGGGTCGGCGCCACATCTCTGGCAGGTACCGCACCCCGGCCCCTATGGGGAAAGGACAAAAGACATTACTGGGGAATTATAAAGACATTTAGAGGGGTCGCCCTCATCACTGACTCTCCTGATTTACCCCGGCAATTTAACCCCTCAACGCATCGCCTTTGTTCTGCACCTGAAATAAAGGACAGAAAAAGACAACATAAAAGGAGGCTCACACTTGAACTTTTGCATCTTCATACTTACGGTGTATCGCTCAGTAAAGTCAAGTGGATTTGCCAACACCATTCTAAAACCAGTGAATAACTGGATGAACGCGCGCCCCTGCACCAGAAGCAGGATGGAGAGTTCATCCTTCCAAACCATAAGGTGAGCTTAAACCGGGGGTTTTGGAGGAAGTCAGAGGAGAACGAAGGGGGAAAGAGGGGAGCAAGCACATTATTCAGCAGACAGTTAATCCCCTTTCTCATCTGCAGAAGGATATTCCTACGGGCCAGACAAGCAAGATTTGGGGGTCCAGTTCAATCGGTGGTCCGAATTCTGCGCATCACACTTGAAGAGGCCACAGCAACCCAGACCAGCGCCTCCGTGGGAGCCAGGTGAGCGTTACAGTTAGCTTGAGGAAATCACCAGTATAATCTAAGACAGCAAAATGCATGTGAAGACCCTAACCACATGGCTTAAGGAAAATCTCCCTAACGGCCCTCCGTGGGCCTTCCTTGTTGTATTGTGTAACTGGCACCAAGGCTGCCTTGCTGGAAAATAGCATTTATCTGGCGCATACGGAATGCACTTGAAACGTACGTCTGGGTCCTTCCGGCAAGATTCTGCATGGTGGCCTTCAATTAGATCCAGTGTAGCCGGTCCACAACATAGCCCGTGAGGCCTATACAGGGGTTGTTGGCACTGAAACCCTAGATGTGCCTCAACACCTCTGCCATTAGTAAGCAGCGACAACCTATGACAAATGCCGGTCTAGCTGGGCACACATCGAGTCTCCTGCACTAGCACTCTATCGCAACCACCGACAGCACCCGCCCAAGTGCCTGACTTCTGGGTTGCTTACTGGAGCCCAGCCAGCCCTGCGAAATCCTAATCCTGGCAGAAGGCACAAACCCATCTTAAACTAAACTCTTAGAAATTCCCATAGTTGGACGTCGGTTCCCCGAGGGCGTTCCAACCACAAAGCGCATTGAGGGCATACAAATGGGGAGATGGTGCTATATAAATAACGACTACAATACAATACAATACAATTGTCCAACGTGTGGATGCTGAAGTGAGTAGTGGTCGTCTGGCAGGCGCTCAAATGGGGATTCCAATCTGATTCAGGCCTTTATGCCCTTCCATATTTTGGCCCAATTCAGAGACTCCAGCAGTGCAACTTCATTATCGTACTCAGGCAGGCGAGCTCCCTCCCAATCTGCTCCCCTCATACCAGTATGCTGTTGTTATTTAAACACCCCACTCAGGTATATAAAAAACATATATGGCCTGACACTAAATAAATTGTGCAAATGAAAGGAGAGCACAGAATGCGCTTTTCATTTATGCTATTTTTAGAGTTGCTCAGGTCACCTTATTCACAAAGGTGACCCAAGCATTTCAGAAGGGGCTGGATAGTAGTACAAAGGGTTCTATGCAGTCCCTTTGCATACATTTGCATCGGGAGCTGATGTAGGACAGGTTTCCAGCAACCATGTGGCTGCTTGTACCGCATTTTACAGAGATGTCTCTGTGAAATGACAAAAAAAGCATTTCCATCCCTGTTTGAGGGATGAAATTGGCAGTGTGACAACCGTGGTTTAACCCGCCGCTCTCACACTTCAAAGTCAAATCATAGCAGGGTCAGGGATGACCCTGCCATGATATGCGCACCCCCGCGCCTCTTTGAAAATGCGCAGGGGGAGGGCCGTCATTTCAGTGCATTTAAAAGCACAATCCGTTTTTAAATAACCTGAAGTCACCCCTTATTTGAGCAAATGTGCAATGCGGGAAAACGGGGCCTCTAAAATGCGTTCATTCAGATGCTCTTTGAGAATTGGGCCGCTACTTTTTGAGAATCTGACTCATACTTTCTTATAAGGCTTGATAAAAGGAAAGATGTTCCTGTTGCATACGATTTGAACAGTGCCCTGCTGAATAGCGCGCCAATGGCCGTGATCTGTACATTGTTCCAAAGATGCCTCCTTTTTTGTGGAGCAAATCCTTATATGTGTCGCTTTCTCTATCTGACTTATTGTATTCTTACCGTTTAGGCCTCACTTAAATGCGCCATCAGCACCACCTAGCGTTGAACTTGGATTTCTGCATCACGATGAACATTTCAAAATAATCTGTTATTGAGCAGCCACACCACGCTGTCTCTTTCACTCTCCTCTAGGAGGAGTACAACATTCATTCAGACATTCAGAAGTGTGTAACCATCATTGATTGCACTGGAAGTGGCAGCAGACTTACAATGAGTATTGGTCTATATTCCCCTAAGCAGTGCTTTGATTGTGATGAAAAATGAAGCGTGGGGAGAAGGTGGGGTGACTAGATTTCAAAAAGAAAAAACGGGGACAGGGCAACTAACATAAAAGTAGGACTAACTCGTGAAAGTGGCTGTCAAGGCACTACACTTCAGTAGCGTTTAGAGAAGAAGGGGGTTAAGTGTTGCTTTTCAAAGAAACACATATTACAATTAAGTTATCACAAACTAACTAACTGTACAATGCAGCATTTCTTCTGTGTGAGATTGTGCATTCCTGCCTGCCGGCTATGAAGACCTACTACAAAAAACTAGGACCACTGCAGTTTCCAATGGGAACATAATCTTGAGAAAGGGGGACAGAGCACCAAATACCGGGACAGTCCCGGCAAAAACGGGACCTCTGGTCACCCTAGGAGGAGGTCAATGGGTTGCAAACCATCATTGAGGGGGTGGAGGACGCCAAGAAACGTCGACGCTGCTGAAAAAACCCAAGATAAGCTTCAGAAGACGTACGGACCTGGGAGTGTTTTAATAAACGTTGCTGAGTCTATCAACATTGCACCTGCTTGGAAGCCAAACAAACCTAGAAAGCAAGTTAAGTTAAATGTAATAAAATTAATCAGCAAAAAAAAAAAAAGCCATTCAATTAAAAGATAAAAATGAACCGGATCAACATTGATCATTGTAAGTGCCAGGCACTGCAAGATTACCCAGGGAGCTGCAGGAATTTGCTTGTATCCTGTAGGATAGCATGTCTTATCCCAGTAAGATAGCTCAAGGGGTTAATGTTCACGCTGCAGTGGTCTCCCACCGCTCTGTCCACAAAATCCACAGAAAGGCCTTGAACACACTTTGCCTATTCAGGCAATTATTAGCAGTTGGTGGCCCTGCAAGCCCCGTTCTCCATGATGAATCTAAAACTGTGGCAGGTGCGACATGGGGGGAACCACTTAACACTTGAAGTGCTATGGGTGTGTGTGTCACGTGCTGAAGTCTACGTATTCAGTGCTAATGGGGTGACCTACACACGACCTTGCAGCATTCAATGATAAGCAGGGGTGTTGCTAGGTCTGGAAAAGATCAGGGGCTAAGCTAATGTCAGGACTGGTGGGATTTGTGGCTAGCTATAGCCTTTCGGTTGTAGTCCCTGGGCTTCTATCCGAGGCTACAACCAAAAGACCAGGGGCTAATGCCCCTCAGCTCCCCCCTAGCAACGCCTCTGATGATAAGCATGCATAGCTGTTAGACTGCACGCGTAGTTGTTCGACTGTTAGACTCTTTGTAAGGGCGAAGTAATCATGATACACTGAATTAAAATATCCATTATGTCATCACTGCACATTTTTCAAATCTCTTGCTACGATGTGTCTGACTCGCCGAAAACCTCTATGTGAAATTCAAAGTGATTCGAAGATCTTCACCAGCTAATCAAAATGTGTGAATCTCCCCGAGCGACTCCAAAAACAGCTGAAAAGACTCCTGAACCAATCAGAGTCTCTGAACCACTGCTGAAAGTTTGAGATACAGGGCAGAAACCCTCCTATTTAGGGTGACCAGATTTAAAAAGTAAAAAACCAGGACAGGCCAACTAACATAAAAGTAGGACTAATTGATAAAAGTGGCTGCCAAGGCACTACACTTCAGTAGCGGTTGGAGGAGACATCACAACTGCAATATTGAAAGCTGAACCTCACAGCAAGACTGCAACTAGAGTACTCAACTGCAATACGGAAGCAGGAACTCACCTCACGCAGGAGGACGCAGCCAGTGCAAAACTTACCCTGGGCCCCGGAGGTGGAAGGCCCAGGCACATAAGCCTAGAGGAGGCCATGAAGTGAGGAAGTTGCCTCCTCCCCCCACAACAAATGGGGGAGAGGAGGGCCTGCCAAAACCAAATGGCCTCATCTCCTCTTGGCACCAATGTGTGCAGGGAGAGGGTCTGGCATTACAAAGAAGGACACCAGACTCACGGGCACCCAGGCTGGTAAAAAAGGCTGGGGCGCAGGTCACAAATACCTGCGAATGGACCATGTGTCCTGACGGTAAAAAGAGACCAAAGGACGGCCATGGGCGTAGGACATGAAGGGTATAGGGGGGACAAATCCCCCCACAATTTTAAGCAGGAGTATATAATGGCATTTACCCCCCCCCCAAAATCTATGAGGTGTGACTTGTGCACTGTCACTGTTGCTGCATATTCCTGGCTGGAGAAAGTTACCACCATGTACATGACGCCAGTTCTGGTCGCGGCGCGCTTCGGCTCCTGTGGATTTGACTTGGGCACTGCCCCGGCCGGGGGACAAGCTGCATGTGCCCTGCGCAGTGCACTGCAGCACAGCCCGGGTGCGTCCTGAGTCTGCTGCTGACTGACAGTGGCTGCTGGCTGACAGTGGCTGCTGAAGACTCTCTTGAGTCGAGCTTGTCTGATTTAGCGAGACTGAGTCTGAGACTGAGACAAGCTAAAGGTTAGTAGTAGTGTGGGGGGAAATAACATATAATATGCTACATGAGTGTGCGAGGTACTAGGTGGGTTAAACGGACAGCACCGTCCGAACGACAGTACCTTTGTTTCGCTATAATCACATCCCCCCTGATTTATGTGTGGCTGAAAAGGAGAACGCTCGGACCCCCATACAATCCCCAAATTGATCGCAGAAGCGAAGCAGATGGAGCATTGTTGTGTGCATGCCTATAAGAACTTTTAAAAGCCAAAGACAGCCTATATTATTTCTACTTGCTGCTAACTCCTAAATACCAAACGTGGGTTTTCGGGATTACATTTTCCATGTATTTCCTCAAGGAAGCTCCACAGTGAAGTTTTTCCAGCTTCCAGGCCGTCCTCATTTTAGCTTGTGGCCTGTAGTCGACTGCATCTCTGCTGGAAAAGACATCAAATCATGCTGAGACTGCCCTTGCTGCAAGCCGGACCCTTCCGGCATTGTATGCTTTGCGAGTGCGCCACACAGGACAAAACCAACAATCTCTAGGATGGAGTCGTTACGACTTGTGTGCAGTGCCTTAAGTGGGATTAGAAATCATGGGGGGCTCTCCCTAGGGGGTGTGGCCTAATGTAGGCCACGCCCCCTAAGGAGAAACCCCTTGCCTAAGGTTGGGGGGTGCTGGTAATAGAATCAGAGCTGGCGTGCACTGTCATTATTACCTTTGATGCGCCCAGCCCCTCCTTTTAAAAAAAAGAAAGGGCTGGGCGCACCAAAGGTGTGACACCAGTGTGCCCCAGCTCACACACCGCAGGCAGTCCTTTCATCCAAAGAGCTGGTGGTAGGCAACTCTTTAACCACCGGCTCCTTGAATGAAAGGTCACCCTGCTGCTGATGTCTCTGTACTCAGAAACAGGAGGAGGGCTGGACTGCCCAGCTCTCCTTTTGTTTTCAAGTTAAGTCATCCAGCAGCATGAACCCCCTTGGCTTCATTCTGCCAGGCTATTATGCTGGTCCATGCAAAAAGGACGAGCATACTGGTTCTTGGGACTTATGTCCCCAGCGTTGTCTATATTCCGAGCATTGTGCAAATTGACCAGTTTGCAGTGCAGTCAATAACATGATGTTAAATGTGCCAGTATCAGGAGTCCTGCTCCCTGCGGTTCTGGTATTCTCAAATAAGCACGTATGTGTTACCTAAAGTCCTATATTGTTCAGCACTCTTTGGGCCCGATTTACAAAGTGTTTTTAATGGGATTCCTCCATTGTAAAATGCTTCAGGCCCTTTGTTTCTAGAGCCAGTGATGTTAACAGAAGTCTAGCGCTGGATCACCTCTGCCCGTTGCAGTGTTAGGCAAGTGTCAGGTGATGGAAAGCTAGTAACTGCAATGTGCATGTACCAAAACTTCATAAATAAATATGCTGTGCTGTGTGCATCATAACATTGTGTTTCATATGTCTTTAGTTCAAAAAGGAACTTTGAAGTGAAACAGTGAAACTCATGTGCCTGAACAAAGCAAAGCCAGAGCTGATTTTCGATTACTTGCAGCAGTCGAACCTCACACAGGAAAGCGGACAGATTAAACAGCATATTAAGTAAGTAAAGTTGATTAACAGAAAGCATTTGTGATGCGTACCAAACACCACAAAAAAAATGTTTTTTTTAACAAATGTGTATGATCATCACAGCAGCAACCTGTTTTTTCCTCGGCGTTAGTGAGGTGCTTTCCCAGCACCCCCACCAGTTTCTGGGGTGTTTTCGCCAGCTGGTAGAGCAGTACCGCAGCCCTGCCGGATCAGGTGCATGAAATAATCCTTTACAAGTGCGATCATAACGGGTCCATATTTGATGACTTGAAGAAATATAGCAAGTGATGGCCTGTCATTTCACAGCAAATCGCTGACAATAAAGCAGGCACAACTGGCTGAACCGAACTGCCTGCATGCTCGCTTGGCTCTTGGGGAGTAATGGCCAATAACCTCAGCCTGAAAGAGAGGCTGCTATTTGGATGGGCAAAGGAAGCTGAGTCAGCACTAGGGATGGATGCAGTGAGAACAAAGCTGTCAGAAGTGGCGGCGGCTGGCGAATCAGGCGAGGCAGCCATCAGGACCGAGGAAGACGGGGAGGAAGAGGAGGAACAAGAGGATCACAACCACCAGACCCGGAAGAGGAAAGGCTAAGCTGTGATCAGCATACCGGCAACACAAGAAGCTCGGCCAGGTGGGAAAAGAAAGACCAAAACAGGTACTGTCCAAACAGATGGGAGCAATTTTAGAACATTTGTTACAAATGCATAAAAGCGGGGGTTACAGGAGGAAATGGAATAGGAAGGACTTGAGCAGCTCCAGTAGCGAAGGGGACAGAGACCACCTAACAGCCTGGGCAGGACCGGGGGGGGGTAAAGAGGCTTCAGGGCAGTCCACAACTAAGTTTGGGAGGAGGACAGCTGGCAAAAACGTTAGTAGAAACAGCAGTAAAACCATAGCCTGGCAGATCGGGCATAAAATTAAAAAGAAGATTTGAAGGAAACTGTTTATTGAAATATCCTCGCTATTAGAATACGGAGAAATGGGGTATGACATAACAAGAAGAGACAGGAAGGAAGAAGAGAAAGAGAGAGCCAAGAAAGTTAAAATTGAAAAAACCTTCCTAATTTGGAAGGCGCTTTTCACATATTGTCCACCATCATCCTTGAGAAATTCCCAGAAGAGGGAACAGCCCTAGTAGCATACTACCATAGGATCCTCCAGATATATAACACATTCGGGGGGACGCATAGTTAACTTATGACAGGGAATTTAGAAAGGAAATGCAGAAATTCCCAGACTTAGGCTGGGAGGAGGAGGACGCTAAACTATACATGTTCCACGTGTTAAAGAAGAATTCTCTTGGCAACCCTCACGACAGCAAGCAGGGGCAAGAATATCAAGGCCAGAAAGGGATTTTTGGGAGAAGTCACAGACCCCACAGATCTCAGGGCAGCACCACAGCCCATTATAGGCAAAAACAGTACTTTTGGAAATACGCCCCAGGGGGGCAGAGGAATGGTCAACAGAATTACACACAAGCAGTGCCCCATAGCCAGGGGTCTTACAGCAGTAGCAATCCAGCCGACTACTGGAATTTCGAGAAGGGTTTCTGCAGTTAGGGTAAAGACTACAAATCGAAGCACCAATGCAGCGCATGTGGGGGAGCATGGCAGCGGGAAATGCACACCCGCCCGCACAGGACCCAAGAACCCAGAAGGGAAAAAAAATCACTAGATTTGAGTTGGGGACATCCCCTGTCAAGCTGGAGAAGTTGGCACAATTACTTAAGCATTTCCCTGATACCAGGGCAGGACGGTTCATTAAAAATTGTTACAGAGAAGGGTTCAGAATACCATTCAAGGGGAAGGGCTCTCAGCGCATCTCCAATAATCTAAAATCCATGTATGCCTTTCCTGATATAGTGAGGAACAAAGTTCAGAAGGAGGTTGGACTAGAGAGGGTGGAGGGCCCTTTCAAGGTAATCCCTTTTGAAGAATTCATATGCTCTCCCTGGGTTTGGTCCCTAAGAAAGAAGCAGGGGAATACAGGCTAATACACCACTTATCCTATCCTCAGGGCAGCTCAGTGAATGACGGGATCTCTGCCATGGAGTCTGCAGTAGCTTACAGCAGCTTCCAGGAAGCTTTAGACCTGGTTAAACACAGGTAGGACGGCATAGATGGCGAAGGCTGATATCCAATCGGCCTTCGGGCTATTACCAGTTCATGAAAGACCTTTTCAGTGGCGTTGCTTCCATTTTAACGGCAAATTCTACTTTGATAAGTACCTCCCCATGGGTTGTGCAATTTCATGCGCATATTCGAACAAGTTAGATCTTTCCTGCAATGGGCACTCCAGAGGGAAATACCGGGGGTGCAAGTTGTACACTACCTAGACAATTTCTTTTTTACAGGCCCGGAGGGATCCCACTGGTGTGCCACAGCCTTGAGGAAATTCGAAGGAATCATGGCAGAATTAGGGATCCTACTAGCTGGCGACAAAACAGTGGAGCCAACACAGGTGTTGGAGTTCCTGGGAATAGAGATTGATTCAGTCAAGTGGATCGGTAGGTTTCCTCAGCAAAAAGTGACAGGCCTACTGGATGAAATCAGGAAACTAGCAAGCAGGGACAAGGCAATATTAAAAGAAATCCAATCATTAGCGGAGAAACCTAATTTTGCAACAAAAGTGATGCAGCAAGGAAGGGTCTTTCACAGGAGCTGGAAATAAAAATGAGGGGCGCTCCCAGAAAGCCCACCACATAAGGCTAGGATCCAGTGTACGGAAGGATCTAGAAGTCTGGGAGGCTTTTCTGAAAATCTTTAATGGGAAAATCATTTGGCGTACGCGAATGAATGACAGCAGCAGAAGGGTCCTATTTACGGACGCCTCATGGGGGAAGGGTTTTGGCGTGATTTGTGAGAACAAGTAGAGCTCTGGGGAAAGGCCAGGCTCCTGGCATGACAGAGGGTGGACAAAAAACATCACGCTGTTGGAAATCTTTCCCATATGGAGGGCACTCCGCATATGGGGGCTTGCGTTGAGCAACACGGAATTATCCGCCTGGTCTGACAACATGGCTGTGGTACAGATCTTAAACAAAGGTTCCATGTCTTGCTAACTGGTGCTGGCAGTGCTAAGGGCAATTGCCAGACAGACATTAAAATGCAATATTGTGATAAGAGCCTGTCATATTGCTGGCCAGGATAATAATGCTGCTGACGCACTCGATGTCAGATCAAAACCTTCAGAGCTTTAAAACCCCAAGCAGAGGTGCTGAGGACAGTGGTGCCAGAAGAAGTATGGGAAATATTGGAAATAAGCAATCAAGGCCCCTGCATGGCAGGAAGAAGGGTGGTCTGAGGAAAAACCCTGCACCTGACCGCCCCCAAGGCACGGTTGCTGCAGGCCTCAGAACAACCCAGGCTAATGGTACAGATGAGCGCACAGGCATTTTGGGGGAATTGGCAAGAAATGCATTGGTGCAGAAAACTGCAAAACTCTACAACAAACGCCTTATGGATTTTGACAAAATAATTAAGATTGATAATATAAGAGACATCCAAGTAAAACATGTTAACAATTTTCAGGAATGGGTTTTCAAAGAAATCAAGACAAAGGCATGGGCTACATCCCACCTAGCGGCGGTCTCTTACAATTGCAGGCTAGCAGGGGCGAGGGGGCTGATCCTACACACAGCGCTCTGACATGGCATGCATGAAAAGGTTTGGCAAAACTAGAGGGAGTCAGGAGGGACGGTAGGCCCCCTTTGAATTTTAATAAATTGAAATGCTTGATAGACATTTTACACAGGGTATGCGCCAACAAATATGAGACAATATTATTCAAAGCAGCTTTCACTTTAAACTACTTTGGGGCATTTAGTGTTAGTGAGATCGTGACTAAAAACACCCTCTCTGATGAGAGGCTGGCTCTAGAAGATATCAATCTAGGCAAGGAATGCATGGCCATCCAACTAAATAGGTCCAAAATGGATCAGCTGGGAGGAGGGAGAATAATCAACCTATGTTGTATTGATGACAAGTGATACTGCCCGGTCTGCACCACCAGAGCCTTCCTCCGCATACGCCCACAGCCAGGCGGGCAACTATTTAAGCATAAAAATGGAAAGGCCCTCAGCAGGTTTCAATTGCAAACCATTCTTAAAAAAGCAATCCGGGTGGTGCCTTGGGAACCTTGAGAATTTGGGTCACATTCATTCAGGATTGGAGCAGCAACTTCAGCTTGGATGGGGGGCTAGATGAGAAAGCAATCAAAAGTATTGGGGGGGTTGAATATCCGATACTTACAAGAGATACATCAGGAAAGATTTAATCTAACACCCCCACCTCCTCTTGTTTTCTTCCCCCAGACCCGTCATCCTACACGTCAGCTTGGATCGTGGGACACTCATTTGTAGCTGGAGCAAGCCGATGGCTGGAGGACATGCAGGATGGCCTCCATTTTCAAGGAACAATCACTTCCTGGTGGGGCTCTCTAGGTATGAAGTGGAGGGACTTGCACAAGCGGGCAGATCTTTTAGGTGTCAGGGCTACCCCCCCCCAGAATTTCTGATAATACACCTAGGGGGCAATGACTTAGCACAACTGGGCCGGAAGTCACTATCAGGGGGAGATGTGCACCTCAATTAGATGAATTGCAAGGTGCTGGAGACAAACAGAGGTCATGGTCTCAGAGATAATACCTAGCAACACTGGCAGGGGACGGTCTCAAATAAGGCAGTGAAAATATCGAGGAGAAAATTAAATAAGGCGTCAGGTAACTTCTGTGGGTACACCGGCCTCAGGTTTTATCAGGCACGGGTCCATTACATTGAGCAATAGTGAACTGTTCCACCAAGATGGGGTCTCTCAATAGCAGGGATGGAGAGCATCACAAGAAACATTTTCTGGACTTTGGCTGAAAGAGGATACACATAGGGGACAGCTTTTGTTTTGGTGGGACCTTAGTGGCCATATACCCCCTTAGGGTGGCGGAAGGGATCAGCCTGGAGTTGGCCCTACGATGGACCAAGGCCCCCGCTCACCTACTCCCAGGTCCCCCAAAACAATTTCTTATTGTGATATGTATCTTGGTTACGAGTAATTGTTTCGTGTAACAAAGCTGGCCTGTTTTTTCCATCTTACCCGGTTTCCCGTTGTGATTATTACCAATGCAGGATGTGTCAGGGGCGGGAAAGATTGGTCACTAGCTACACCTACCTGCTCATTATTTTGCTTCCCTGCACTATGCCACTTCCAGGCTTATTAACCTGGGCCCCGGAGGTGGAAGGCCCAGGCACATAAGCCTAGAGACCATGAAGTGAGGAAGTTGCCTCCTCCCCACACAACACAGGGGGGAGAAGAGGGTCTGCCAAAACCAAATGGCCCATCTCCTCTTAGCACCAAGATGTGCAGGGAAAGGGCCTGGCATTACAAAGAAGGACACCAGACTCACGTGCACCCTGGCTGGGAAAAAAGGCTGGGGTGCAGGTGACAAATACCTGCGAATGGACCATGTGTCCTGGCAGTAAAAAGAGACTGAAGGACGGCCACCCCAGGCTGTGTGGTGGCCAGGTCATGCCAAAGAATGCAATGAGGTGCGCATATGCCCTCGGGCTGTATTTGGCCCATAAGAGGAGGAGGAATGGGGTGCTCCCTGATAAAAAACAATTTCTTGTTGTGATATGTATCTTGTTTGTGAGTAATGGTTTTGTGTAACCATATGGCCTACGTTTTTCAACCTTACCTGGTTTCCTGTTGCGATATTACCAATGCAGGATGTGTCAGGGGAGGGAAGGATTGGTCACTAGCTACACCTACCTGTCCATTATTTCGCTTCCCCGCACTATGCCATTTCCAGGCTTATGGGAGTTGACAACACCGCAAGAATATGAGTGCACCTTCCTTCAGGCAGGTCATCATTACTGCCACATTGAAGGGTGCTCCACACTGTAGACCTGAGATACGTGTGCCACACACAGAACATCCACACTCTAAATACTGCAAGTAGCTCTTTGCCTAAGTACTAAAATCAGTAAACTTCAATCAGGCCATGAGCACTGTAATGATGACAATTGGCTGCAGAGTGCAGCCCGTGCAGTCAGTGCGGGTGGTGTGGTCTGTGAGCACTTAGACTTGGGCCTCATTACACAGATGGCGGTGGACCAAGGTGCTATTAGCACCTTGGTCCATGCCGGTAAAATACCGGCATCGCCTTGATGGAAAGGGGAATTACCGCCCTATTCCAAGGTTGGTGGGGCGGTAATTTCCCCTTCCCCCATTGCCCTTCCCCATTCCCATTTTGCCCCATAGGGCTCTATGGGAATGGGGAAGGCGATAATTACGGTACTGCAAATTACGGTACCGTAATTAGCTCCCTGGTCCCTTTGCGGGTTGGTTTTTACCGCCTGCAAAAAGCAGGCTTTAAATTCCCCAACCCGCAAAGGGACCTCGTAGTAAGGCGGTAAGGGTTTACCGGTACCGGTAAAATACCGGTACCGGTAAACCCTTGCCGCCTACCGTGTAATGAGGCCCTAGTCTCTGCTGCTGCGACCTCCCTCCTGAGATTACGTCGGGGTAGGTGAGTGTCAACCTTTTCTCACTCATAAGCATTGAATACTGTTGGTACTGTCCAATTATACGGGAGATTGTTTGTTTAACGGGGTCAATCACCTGACTCATGGCGAGCCTGCGTAGCAGGAAGGGGAGGAAGACGCCTCCCAAGAACAGCGCTATGTTAACAGATGAGGAGAGCGTGGCGGCGAACATATCACTCATGCTCTCCACACTGGTGGAGCTACCCGATAGGGAGTAAGATGTTACTGAAATGGAGGCGGTGCACCAGGAACAGAGCCCAGTGAAACGTCCCCAAGTGGAAGAAGTTAGAGGGAAGCAGGGGTTTGATTACCTCACTCTTCGTACCAAAGGGAAAGCGAGCTCAGCAAGCACATCTGAAACTCAGCTTGCTGGATCCGTTGCTTTGTTTATCCCCGCCCCTCGAATAACAATTCCAGTTCCATCTCCGTCCATGGAGAGTAAGGATGGCTCGAGTTATGTAGACACTCCTCCGGATATGGGCCAGCGGTGCGAGCCGGACTTTGAGTCTTCTTTTCCCTCAATCGGGTCTCCGCCCACAGTCACATAAAAGGAGAACTTGGAACTCTCACTCATGAGACCGAACGAAGACTCATTTCCCTGGGCTCACTCGTTGGTGGAAATTAACCAAGTTCTATGTGGCCTAGTTTCACTTTACGAGAGCCTTAAGACGGAAGTCAAGTCGAATTCAGTGGTGCTGGACTCATTGCTGTTTAATTTCGACAACATCAAACTTCATGCAACAGCTGAAGAATTTCTGTTTTCACAAGGCCTGTCTTACATTAACAACTGTGCTTCCTTAAAAGCAGGGGAGACTGAAAGTTTGCAAAAACATGGACACATGGTTATGAATGGGAAGGTTCCCATACGGAAAGGTTCTGGTCCCCTTGGGGGAGATTGAGACGAGTCCATCACTTGACCCTTTACGAGTGGGCGATACTCTATCTTAAATGTCGTCATTCAGGAAACTGACATTTCTCTCCACAGAAGGCAGGGTTGCCTTTTGGCATGGCCAGCAAGCTGCTGAGTTTTCCAACTTCCCGGACCTCATTACGAGTATGGCGGTAAGGCAACAACAGTGCCGGGATCGCTACCGGCACCATCGTTACCGTACCACCATATTATGAGTTCTGCTCGCGGGTGCCCTTACAGCCACCAGGCTTCACCAGATGGCCGTACCGGCACCCGTGAGCAGAACTTGATGGTAGCCACGGTACTGTTAATAATGGTACCGTTGCTACCACCCTCCGCATTCCCATTGAGCCCTATGAGGCTCAAATGGGAATGGGGATTAATTGTTACCGGTGCCCAGAAAAGGTCAATTACCAGGTCCGCCAAGGTCGTAATGACCCAGTAATTGCCCTTTTCTGGACGCCGGATAAAATTCAATACCGGCGGCAGCCATGCCTGTACTGCAGGCACGGCTACCGCCATACTTGTAATGAGGCCCACTGTCTTGTCACTCCCCAATAGCAGGGCCTAGTAATGTGGGTGGAAGTGAAATTCAGAAAGGGGACCAAGTAGAGGTGTGGGGGGCGGCCAAGTCTCAACCCCCTAAATTGAAAGTATGGAAACGAAGGGGTGTCCAAAACAAAAACAAAAAAAAGTACACAGCAGTGAACCTAAACTCACAAGCCTCTAGTTTTCTTTCATGATAATTTTTCCCCCAACTGGACCCCGGGTATTTTGAAGCCCTCGAGCACGACAAAATAGTGATTACCCCCCAACCTGGAAACCAGCCTGGAAACCTGCCTCTTAGTGGGCGGGCAACGACATTGGAACATACTGTAAGCACCCATATAATCCCTGTTGCAACTTGTGTGGGGGAAGAGGGGGCATCCGTGGCTAACTCGCAAATTGTGAATGACCAAGTTCAACCTTCACAGTCACATGGAGCCCGGACCTGTCAGATATTCAATTTTGACTTGGCAAGGGGTAATCCGTCCGGCCCTTACCGAGATTTGTATTAGGTTTTTTATTGTTCATTTGTGTTATGTTATGTTGTTATGTTATTTGGCATTTATATAGCACTCTACATATCATTGGTATGACTTCAAAGCACTTATAATGCGCTTAATACCAGCATGTGGTCTCTAAGCGCGGGATCAGGATTTAAGCCAGTGTTACTTCCCGTTGTCTTGCTTCCAAGACAATTGCGTTGCCCCTGAGCTATCCTTCCGTTTCCACCAGAGTCTCCGTCAGAGTCACCAGTTGACACAACAGGGTGCGAACAAGGGGTGGGGCACGGGGTGTTCATCGACCGGAGGGTCCGGTAGGGACAAGTGTACGAAATGACATGGGAAAGTTACCTGCATATGTTATGAAAGATGGGCTGGTGGGCAATGGTATTGTATCCAAATTTGTTATTCCTGAAAACATGCCGGTGAGCCTAAAGCACACAAATGTTTTAAGGCTATTGTCCGAAATTCCAAGCTTGAAAGCTATATCATCAGCGGACATCAATAGGGTTAATTTTCCTGTAAAATACAGTGTTGCAAGATCAGCATGAAAGAGACGCTATTAGAAAATTCGGTTTTGATCTAGTGGAGTTTCGGAGTAAACATCTTGGGGGGTAGCAATAATCAACCCAGGCCGTGATCACCAGTTGCAGAATGAGTTTCAAGCACTAAAATAAAAAATGGTGGCATCAGAAGCAACTGATGACTGGTCTTGGCTGCTTAGAACAACAGAGAAGTAACTAGCCTCCAATACTCTTCCTGTTAAGGAGGGAGGGAGCCTTTTTCCCTCCTCTCATGGAATCCACGGGGACACTGCAGACTTTTCGACAACCAAGAAGTGGGGTGGGAATTGAATTGCTTACATACCAAGACCAGAAGGGATTTATTTGCAGGCAGGAGTGTATTTGGAAACTGAACCAGAGGGAGTTTTATTCACAGTATATAGACTGGAGGTACACAAGACCATGTGATGCCATGCTAGGTGGCCCAAATTGCATGTGTTCCTGGCCTCATGATGTATTGTTTGTTTGTGGCAGGTTGCCCTTGCCTAAGTCAGCTGCCCCTCCTTTAGGACATACCCAGCACACTTTGGATGTGCCCTCGTGCCAATGCTTGTACTGGATACCATTGGCTCTCTTCTAAAGACAGTCTACAGATCATAAGGCCTAGCTGGGCTGTTCTTTTGGCTGTAGTTGGTCTGTTCTGTGTTTTTTCCCACTTCGCAGCCATCGCTTTTTGCTCACTGTACTTTTCACAAAGGGGGAATAGCCATTTGCATATCAGACTTTGTCCCACCCACAAGGGCAGTCCAGCACCGAAATGCCAGGCAAACCTCCTTTAAGCAAGTGTACCAACAGCAACCACAGACACGTGTTTCAGCCTTGTTGAGCCCCATCAGTGAGGTGGAGCTGTGCCTCTCAGAGCACAGTGAGCAAGGGGTCCACGTCTGGGCTCCCCAGGTAACTTAGGGTGACCAACTCCAAGTTCCTTGCAAAATACAAAAAAGGTAGCCATTGCCCCTCTCTAGAAAGAACATGGCATGATAACCCGTTCTGTGTTTTTTTTCCCACTTTGACAGTCCGCAGCCATCACTTTTTGCTCACTGTACTTTTCACAAAGGAGGAATATCCATTTGCATATCAGTCTTTGCCCCGCCCACATTCCATGTTCTTTCTAGAGAGGGGCGCCTGCTACCTTTTTTGGAAAGAAAGGGTTAAGTCTGAAGGAGCTTCTATAGAAAGTGAGCTTTGGCCTCATGTTTAAGTGGGAGCCATGATTACAGCTCATTAACTCACTGCAATCTCTGTGGTCTGCACCTCGAACAGCTGCAGCCGGAAGCCTATTGTTCCGAACGCGAGCAGACAATGGGGAATAAATACACACCTGAGGACTGGGAAGGCGATCATTTGAAACCCGCTGTCTGGGTGTCAGAGGCCTGCAATTTCTCAAGGATGTGTCTTTAAAGTAAGGACGGGGATGGGGGAGTAATTGTGTGGGTGGGTAGAGGTTAGTGAAGCAGTTTGAAAGAATAGGGAAAGTAACAGAAGAAGCAATCAGACAAGCGAGCTAGGAGAGGAGAAAAAAACCAGAGAAAGATAAGAGAGAACGGATGTGAGAGTTCAGGTACGCGAAACACGTTCCGGCTGAGACATGGCAAGTCTGTGCTGTCTGCCAGGGCCCTACACCCGTGGGGGCCCTGAAGGCACCAGCTGTAAAGACTGCATTTTAAAGGGGCTGCCAGGCACCAGCTCTGTTATCCTTCTTATCGGAGGGGGGGAGGGGGCTGTGCTTTCACTCCCCATACTCCTGTGATGCTCTAAGACTGGAGACAAACACCACATCTCCCCACTAGAACGGGTGGGGGGTGACGGAGTGTTGGGGACCCACACATTATTTACTAGGTATCACTCTGTGCTGGCAAAGAAGTGGATAATGTTTATTTATTTATGTACTGTTCAAAGCAATGCGTCGAGGTAAGGTCATATATAACAGAAACAACGTCAAAGCAAGATTATGCGTACACTTAAGCAATATGCCCAGAGCAACGGGGGCATTACGGACTCAGGTAATGCCCTGGGGCTCATAGTTATAGGCCCGAGCGAAGCGAGGTCCTTAACGAAGGCCCCGGGGCATTACCAAAGTCGGTAATGCCCCCGCTGCGAGGGGCATATAGCTATTAGTATCCCGGCCCGCAAAAACTGCGTGACCGGGGCACTAAAAGCTTTTATTTTGTCCCTAAACGTTGCAGCGTTTCGGGAGGGAAAAAAAATAAGACGTCAAAGAAAATAGCCGCCTTGGAAAGGGAAAACGGAGTCCGTGTTCCCTTTCCATGGCGGCCATCGGGAGCAGAGGCGCTGGAACAGAAGCATTTCCAGCGCATCCGCTCCCGAAAAAAAAAAAGAAGGTAAGTGCGGTTGGAAGGGCGGAAGGGAGGGGAGAAAGAAAAAAAAAAGTACCTGGTTCCCCGGCGGGGGACGATTGAAGCCTCCAGCTGTGTGGAGGCTCGGAGTGGTGATGGCCCCGCTCCGAGTCTCCACACGGTAGGAGGCTGCCATCGTCCCCCACCGGGGTCAAGGGATAGAAGGTAAGTGGGATGGGGAGGGAAGGGAGGTGGGAGGGAGGAAAGGAGGGAGGGAAAAAAAAAGCCAAAGCCTTACCTGAGTCCCCGGCGGGGGGCGAAGGCAGCCTCTCACCCGTGGGGAGGCTCAGAGCGGGGATGGCCCCGCTTCAAGCATCCTCATTGGCTGAGGGGTTGACACGCCCCCCACCGGGGACAAAGGCCTGGAATCCTGACAGAGGGATTCCCGGCCTGGTAATGACTCGGCGAGGGCCAATCAGAATGGCTCTTTCATTCTGATTGAGCCCTCGCCGGGTACTAATATACAATAAAGCAAAGAACAGGCACACAGGGAAGGCAAATGGCAGAAGCTATTTATAAGTGATGGTCCATTTATGTAACCATTGTATTGGAGAAGGCGTCCTTACCTTTTCTGTCATAAGAACTGCAAAAGAGGCATTTTTATTCGGAAAGCACAAACAAAGCACCACTTAGCTTCCCAGGTCGGTCTCTTCTTCTGAAACACATGAATCATGTCACACAAAAAAGTTTTAAACTATCTCCTTTAATTTCATGTGTTCTCATTGGGTACAGTCCTGGTTACCTCGCAGTTCTCAGACTTGGTGCCTGCAAGAACACTTGTAGCACCCACTGCGCAGCCGGGACTGTAATACCAGCCCCAGCCTAACCCCATGACCCAATAGTGGGTGAAAATACGGAAACTGAAAACCCAGAGGCGCACGACCAGGGGCACCCAATATCTGCCATCCTACAACATAGCTCTTGCCTTGATAAAGACCCTTCGAGGTCGAAACACGTATCGGCTGACCACCATAAAACCATGAGCCTCATTACGACTTTGGAGGTAGCCATGCCCTTAATGAGGGCATGGCTGCCTCCAAAATCATGTCCGGGTTCCCTGAATGGGGAAATACCGGGCCATTCCGAGTATGGAGGGCCCGGTATTTCCTCCTTCTGGGAACCCAGGCCCGGTCCTTCCCCATTCCCATTGAGCCCTCATAGGGCATAGATCATTACGATCAGGCCCGTTGTTAGCTCCCTGGTCCCCTCGCGGGACCCGCTATGGACGTCTGGAAAAACCAGACGTCCAGAGCGTGTCTCGCGAGGGGACCTCATAATAGTGCGGAGTGGGTTTAACGGCACTGGCACCATTACCGGCGCCGTTAAACCCATTCCGCTCATGTTATAATGAGGCGCCATGTGTCTACACAGCAATTAAAATGTCACTATAAAACACTGCTACTAGCGTGGAAATCAATTTATTCATAGGTTTCTCATAAATGGAACTGCGAGGTAACCAGGAGTGTTTCTCCTAAACCTTTCCAGGGGTGTGGGTTCACCCCTACCTACCTGTGACCTTGGACAAACAATCAGGACTCCAAACAAGTAATAAACAGAGCTTAGCACAGGAGAGTTCCAATACTAGAACCCTACTTCTCTCTCACCTTCTTATTTGATACACCAAAAAGTGTCTTTTCTGCGGAATGTCACTATTTCTTCACATCATATATAAAGCATTATTTTGTCACAATGAAAACAGCCAGGTCAAAATGTCCACAATATCTTTTGTTGCGAGTCTAAGATTTCAAAGTGCATTTACAAAACACACAGGCAATTGTGTAGCCTTCTGTTGAATTTCATTCTGGTATTTGTAGTCTTCCATTCCAGATTGGAGAAACCAATGCTACAATCATGTCCTTTTTGCTTAGCATGTAGTCTTCCATTCCAGATTGGAGAAACCAATGCTACAATCATGCCCTTTTTGCTTAGCATGTAGTCTTCCATTCCAGATTGGAGAAACCAATGCTACAATCATGCCCTTTTTGCTTAGCATGTAGTCTTCCATTCCAGATTGGAGAAACCAATGCTACAATCATGCCCTTTTTGCTTAGCATGTAGTCTTCCATTCCAGATTGGAGAAATCAATGCTACTATCATGCCCTTTTTGCTTAGCGTGTAGTCTTCCATTCCAGATTGGAGAAACCAATGCTACAATCATGTCCTTTTTGCTTAGCAGGTAGTTTTCCATTCCAGATTGGAGAAACCAATGCTACAATCATGCCCTTTTTGCTTAGCATATTTCCGTAAGGGTTCACATAGTTGTTTGAGTACTTTATTATGATTGCTGAAAGCCAAATGGGTGTAAGAAGGGGAAAGAGAGGGAAAGTGCGTTCTGGTGAGGATGTTGGGATACCTTGCTTTCCTGGAGACCGGAGGGGCTCTTTTCCCGGATCCTGGCCATGTGCTGATTTTACAAGCATTTAAAGACCTGCGAAGTTGCCTACTCACACTGTCCCTGGACCTTCCCATTAAGTTGGCTCAGCATCAGTGGCACTGTAAGGCAATCCTGTGGTAGAAGGTGCTTTTCCCTGCCTGCCCCAGGCTAATGGCCACCTTGACTTCTTTGGAAGCTGTGGTCACAGCAGGAGACATGTTATGTAGCTCGCCTTATGTAATCTAAAATACCATTGCATTGCTTGGAGAATCATTTCTTCTGAGAAACACAGTCATCTTCACCTGTAACTTCTGAATTAAAAGTACATTCTTAGTTCACACAATACGCCCAAATGTATACTCCATAAAAGTTAACACAATCATTGCAATCTTGTGAGTAGTCAACTCACCTTTTTCTCGCTTTACTGTGACTCGATATCTGCTGCCACTGTTGATTCATGTGTTTTTAGTGTGCCTTGCTCGAAAATCGATTTTAGGCATTTTTTTTACATCTGCAGTACCTGTTGATTCATGCGTTTTTTGTGTGCCTTGCTTTAAAATCGAATGTAGGTGTTTTTACATCTGCAGCCACTGTTGGTTCATGTGTTTTAAGTGTGCCTTGATTGAAAATCGAATTTAGGCGTTTTTACATCTGCAGCCACTGCTGATTCATGTGATTTTAGTGTGTCTTGCTTGAAAATCGAATGTAGGTGTTTTTACATCTGCAGCCACTGTTGGTTCATGTCTTTTTAGTGTGCCCTGCTTGAAAATCGAATTTAGGCGTTTTTACATCTGCAGCCACTGCTGATTCATGTGATTTTAGTGTGTCTTGCTTGAAATCGAATTTAGGCGTTTTTACATCTGCAGCCACTGCTGATTCATGTGATTTTAGTGTGTCTTGCTTGAAATCGAATTTAGGCGTTTTTACATCTGCAGCCACTGCTGATTCATGTAATTTTAGTGTGTCTTGCTTGAAAATCGAATGTAGGTGTTTTTACATCTGCAGCCACTGCTGATTCATGTCTTTTTAGTGTGCCCTGCTTGAAAATCGAATGTAGGTGTTTTTACATCTGCAGCCACTGTTGGTTCATGTCTTTTTAGTGGGCCCTGCTTGAAAATCGAATTTAGGCGTTTTTACATCTGCAGCCACTGCTGATTCATGTGATTTTAGTGTGTCTTGCTTGAAATCGAATTTAGGCGTTTTTACATCTGCAGCCACTGCTGATTCATGTGATTTTAGTGTGTCTTGCTTGAAATCGAATTTAGGCGTTTTTACATCTGCAGCCACTGCTGATTCATGTAATTTTAGTGTGTCTTGCTTGAAAATCGAATGTAGGTGTTTTTACATCTGCAGCCACTGCTGATTCATGTCTTTTTAGTGTGCCCTGCTTGAAAATCGAATGTAGGCGTTTTTACATCTGCAGCCACTGTTGGTTCATGTCTTTTTAGTGTGCCCTGCTCGAAAATCGAGTTTAGGCGTTTTTACATCTGCAGCCACTTTTATGTCTGGTTGTGTAGAGTGCGCCTCCCTCTTCCGCCCCTCTTACCCCCTCTCTCTCATTTTTTATGTCTCTTGCACTTATTTGTTTTATGCGTCTTACCCTACACGCCCCCATCCCCTCTCTCCTTTCTTCATATTTAGCTCTTGCATTATTGTGACAACCGTCAGGCACGTGCAATATTCCTTGTCAGATGTTGTAACCGTTTTGGAATCCTCCTGTACTATGTTGTACCACTAAGCGCATGGCACTTGCCCATTCTGAATATCCCAACACTTATTAAGAATATTAATCCTTGTCTAGCTTCTTGCCCTCCCTAAGTTGGAGAGTTTTAAAATCCTTGTTTAAGTGTATATGCTATATAAATGACTAAATAAATGCATCATGAAACTAGTGCAAGACAACATTTTACTTCACGCAGCAAAAACATTGCAAAAACATCTGCCACAAACAATACTTCTACCATCTATGGCAGTGAATATATGTATTGAAGTGCCTGAGTTGCAGACTAGTCTCCAATCACGGCTTCATCATTCAACCTGTGTGTGTTAACGGTCAGATCATTTGATCTCACCGATACAGCTCACACTTTCCATTACTCCAAAAAAAGCTTCACATATCATGTTGCCACATAAGTAATATCAAGCCTGATTATTCATAAAGTGGACACTGCAAAGTTTGTTTCTTGGCTTGCTCCTGGTACCTTCTTTTCATGTAACAATTCGCGCGAGCATTAAAGACTCATTCAGTGGCGTCGTTTTCTGTGACGTCACTGACATCACTACAAATGTGAATTAGGGGCCTCATTCATCTTGTACCATGAGTGGCACAACGGCCATTGGGCAGGTTAAGTTCACCTGACCTGGCTGACCTACAGAGCCGTGGCATTGCAAGACCAGACATAGACAATGGACCTCATGATGAGTGTGGCGGTCTCGAAACAAGGGTGCACTTGTTTCCGGACTGCCACACTCCATGTCTGCCTGCCAGAGCCGCTGTGCCCAACAGGTCAGACCTTGCTGGGCGCAGCGGCCACAGTTGGCAGACCGGTCACAGAAACACCAGCACCATTAGCAATGGTGCCGATGCTTCCGTGTCCCCACTCACATAGGGTCCTAATGGGGACTTACATTTTACTGGCGTCTTACTTCCTGGGCCGCCGGAGTTGTAATCTCCCAGTGGCAGTGTGAAGTCTGGTGCCGGTAAATCTTTAGAGGCCCGGTAGCATTGGCAGGGTTACCGCCAGACACATAATGAGGCCCAATAAACGGTGCCACCGGCTGCACCGTTAACAAAGGACCGGCAATTACTCATGTAAAGCATTGCATTGTTAGCAACTGCATTCGTATGTATATATTTTTAGGCAAGTCGAATTGTGATGAGGTGTTAATACTTGCATGTCAGGGGAGTGATTGAAAGGGTGGAGGGGGCAGGAGACAGCTCATTCTCACAGCACTCCTTAGGTGCGTGGTTTCAGACGTGAAAAAGAATGTTAACTGCTTGTGACATTGAAGATGCACTAGAATAGTCTCACTGTAATGAGTACAGAAGTCTGCCCCTGCCCCACAGTTTCTGGTGTTAGCCCCTATCCCAACATTTGAAGGGTTAGCTCCCCCCCCCCAGGTGCACCTCTGTGTGCCACCCAGTGCCTTGCAAATCATAGCACCGCTCGGTTAGAGAAGAACAAGTTACTTACCAACTGTAACGTTCTTTCGATTGGATGTTCCTCCCACAAATTCCTCATCTTAGATATATCCTTATCTTTAGGTATCGCCTCGGAAAATGTTTTCTCTTGTCGAACAGAGGGCGCTCCACTCGAGGCCGTGGCGTCGATGTCCCTCGGCGGCATCTGTCGAGTATCGACGTCATCCCTCGTATAAAAGCCTCAAGCGCGCCCGTTGGCCTCAGTTCTGTTTTTTCATATAATATAGTCCATGGATCTTACTTCGTTTTAGGTATGCCTCTTTTGACCCAAGCCCTAAAAGAGTTTAGAGTGTAATACACGTAAACTGTACTGTGGGGTTAGAGGATGGGAGGGTCGATGAGGAATACGTGGGAGGAACATCCAATCAAAAGAACGTTACAGTTGGTAAGTAACGTGTTCCTCGAATGGATTGTGTCCTCCCACGTATTCCTCATCTTAGATAGCCTCCCAAAGCAGTTTTGTCTCGGAGGTGGGAGTACAGTATCCTTTTCTAATCATGTACAGAATGTAATACAGATTTTGCAAACAGACCCCCTTGAGAAGAAGTCGAGTCCAATGCATAATGTTTTATAAAGGTGTGCATAGATGGCCATGTGGCTGCTGCACAAATATCTTGCACAGGGACACCCCTTTTTAATGCTGTAGAAGTTGCCATGCCCCTGGTCGAATGAGCTCTTAGTCCATCAGGCGGTTCTTTTCCTGCCAATCTATAACATTCTGTTATGGCTAAAATTATCCATCTGGATAAAGTTTGTTTTGTTACCGGAAGGCCTAGTTTCTGTCCAGTGTATCCCACGAAAAGTTGATCACACCGGCAAATCTTTGCAAATCTTGAGATGTAAAAACTAAGAGCTCTCCTGGGATCTAGTCTATGAAGTCTTTCCTCTTCCTTGCTTGCATGAGGAGGAGGGTAAAATGTAGGCAAAGTTATCTTTTGTGACAGATGAAAATCCGAAACAATTTTTGGCAGAAAAGAAAGTTTAACCCTAAGAACTACTTTGTCCCTATAAAAGATGGTGTGAGGAGGTCCGCTCGAAAGCGCCTGCAACTCACTTACCCTGCGGGCTGATGACAATGCTACAAGAAGAATTGTTTTTAACGTAAGGAGCCTTAAAGGGCAAGAATGTAAGGGCTCAAATGGAATACCTGTGAGAAATTTTAAAACTAGATTTAGATCCCACACTGGAACGTGGAAAGTTATTGGGGGAAAAACATTATTTAAACCTTTTAGGAATTGAATTATCAAAGGTATTTTAAAGTAAGATTCTTCTTCAGAAGAGCGCTTAAAGATGGATAGCGCTGCTAAATATCCCTTTATTGTCCCAACCTGAAGCCCCAGATTGGCCAAATGTAACAGAAAAGATAAAATTGTGGGGATATTACACTGAAAAGGGTCCACATTCTTTTCTCTGCACCAGCTACTGAACTTGTTCCAACGAGACCGATACAGAGACTTAGTTGCTGGTCTTCTGGCCGAAAGCAAAATCTCCATCACGTCATCCGGAAGGTCCCAATCCTTGTATCTCAGCCTTTCAGAAGCCATGCGTGAAGGTTGAGTGTGTTGACCTCCGGATGGAGAACATGACCTTCCTGTCGCGAGAGAAGACCCTCTCTTCTTGGAAGACGTATTGGAGGGCAGATGGACATGTCGAGAAGGTCCGGGTACCACGTTCTCCTGGCCCAATCCGGAGCAATTAGGATCATGGTCTTCCTGAACTTTCTCAACCTCCTGATTACTTGAGGGATCACAGGGATTGGAGAAAACGCGTACAGTAGTGGTAACTCTGATTCCACCACGAACGCATCCACCAGAGCTCCTCACCGGGGTAAATTCCCTTGAGCAGTACAGTTCGCACTTCTGGTTGACCCCGGTCACGAACAGATCCACTTGAGGGGTTCCCCAAAGGACGAAGATCTCTTGAATGACTTCCTGAGCTATCTCCCACTCATGAGAGACTGTGCTCTGCCTGCTCAGAGCGTCCACTGTTGTGGTTTGCTCTCCGGCTAGATGAATTGCCGATAGAGAGATCCCTTCTCGTATTGCCCAGAACCAGAGTTGCATCGCCTCTCTGCACAACGGTAGTGACCCTACTCCTCCTCTCTTGTTGAGGTAGTACATGGCCACTGTGTTGTCCGTCATTATCAGAACATTCTTTCCCCGTACAGAGGGTAGAAAGGCCTTCAGCGCTAGTCTGATTGCCCTCAACTCCAGAAGATTGATATGTAGTTTGGACTCCCATGGAGACCAACGTCCGCTGATAGTCAAATCGTTGATGTGGGCTCCCCACCCCGTGAGTGAGGCGTCCGTCACTACTGTTATCTCCGGCCATGGTTGTCAAAAAGATTCTCCTCTGAGGATATGATGTCTGCAAGCCCACCATTGAAGATCCTGTGATACTTGGGCTGGGACTTGCAGTAGATCTGAAATTTTCCCTGAGAACTGGGACCATTAAGTTCTGAGAGCCCATTGAAGAGATCTCATTCTCAATCTGGCTTCTGGCACCAGGAAAATGCAGGATGCCATCAGACCGAGCAACCTGAGAAAATCGAAGGCCCGAAGATGCTGGGCATTCTGAAACTTTGTCACCATCGGCAGAATGTGGTGACCTCTCTCTTCGGGAGGCGAGGCTTTGCCTAAACAGGTATCCATGACTGCTCCTATAAATTGGAGCTTTTGTGATGGTATCATGTTTGACTTTTTTAAATTCAGAGAAAAACCTAGTTTGTGGAAGTGACAAGTCTTGGACAGGTGAACCAGGGCTTGTCTGGAGAACGTGCTCTGATCATCCAATCGTCCAGATAGGGGTAGACATGAATTCCCCCTCTTCTGAGACTCGCTGTCACCACTGCCATCAACTTGGTGAAAACTCTTGGGGCGGAGGTCAACCCGAATGGCAGAACTCGAAACTGATAATGAGAATTGCCAATCGCGAACCTCAGGTACTTTCTGTGCTTGAGATGTATTGGCACATGAAAGTAAGCATCCTGAAGGTCCAATGATACCAACCAGTCCTGGAGTTGGAGAGCCTGAAAGATCTGAGAAAGTGTGACCATCTTGAATTTGTCCTTCCTTAGGAACATGTTAAAGTTTATCAAGTCCAAGATGGGTCTCAGTCCTCCGTCTTTCTTTGGAATAAGGATGTATGGGGAATACCAACCATTGTTCCTCTCCGCTACAGGTACATGTTCTATTGCACCTTTCTGTATTAGGGTAAAAACTTCCTGCAACAGGAGCGGATCCGGATGCTTGGCAAAGTTCTATTCCGGAGGATGGTTCTGAGGTTTCTTTAGAAAAGGAAGGCAGTAACCTTGGGATACTGTTTCCAGTGCCCAAGCATCTGAAGTAATGCCCCGCCATTCTTTCAGATGCTGTGAGATCCTGCCTCCCGCCGGGGTCTTGTGGGTCAAAACCTCAGAGTGGTTTTGCGACAGCTGCAGCAGCGGCTGATGGTACAGATGCCGTTGATGGGGCTGATCTAGCACCTTTTCCTCTTCCCCGAGGAAATGTTCTTTGACCTCTTTGATTGGCCTGCCCTCTTCCTCTTCCAATTGAGGAATAATAACGAAAAGGACGACCCCTCCAGGAAGATGAGCTTGTCTAGGGGCTTTGCTGAGGTTGTTTTATAGCGGCACTTAGAGATTTTGCTGCCGCTTTGGATGTCTGTAGCTTCTCCAAACTTTCATCTGCCTTACTACCGAACAACCTCGAGCCATCAAAGGGCATATTAAGAAGTCTGGATTGCACATCAGGAGCAAACCCAGATTTTCTTAGCCACGCAAATCTGCGTAGCACTGTGCTAGTCGCCATGGTCCTGCTGATGCTGTCAGCTGTGTCCAGTCCTGATTGAAGGCATTCTCCCGAAGCCTCCTTTCCATCCCTTATAATAGCTAGAAATCCATCACGCTCTTCGCCTTCTGGGATGTGTTCAGCTGCCGCTGACATACAGTCCCACAGGGTATAAGAGAACCTTGCTAAAGTACAGGTTACATTGGTAGACTTCAAAGTCATACTGCCCGATGTAAAGATTTTCCTGGACCATGCATCCACTTTTTTATCGTCCCTATCTGGAGGGATTGTAGGGTATGCAGCATTCTTTGTGGAAGTGGCTGCCTGTACTACTAAGCTTTCCGGAGATGGATGTTTACTGAGGTATTCCAGTTCAGATGTACAAGGTCTATACTATGCCACAGACTTTCTATTCACAACCCCTATGGCTTCAGGATGTTCCCATGCAGAATTGACCCTTCTTTGTAATGCAATGTGGAAGGGTAAAATGGGGTCTTGTTGGGGTGTTCCAGATAATATATCTGTCATGTCATCATCATGACTGACTGGTGAACTCCTACCCCACCCCATAAATTCTGTAACTCTGCCCATGATTCTTCTATAACTCGCATCCACTTGTTCTGATGGGTCTGGTTTGTCAAATTCATACTCTGGAGAAGTATCCAGGCCACTTGCTGTTTGCAAACATTCTTGCAAGTCTTTAATTCTTGATTGAGGATCAATTAATTCCTCTGGGACAGGTCTTGTACCACATCTAACACCAGCAGAGGTCACTTCCTCTTGTTCTGATGAGTCTCCCTTATATATTGATGACATGGTCCTGAAAAACTCATGTCGACTCTCAGGTTGAAAAACCTTTTCAGGCATTACAGGTCTTTCCTTCAATAGAGGCTTGGGCGTCGATGAAAGCGTCGATGGCGCCGTAGTCTTAACCACTTCCTTCGATATCGTTGAAGGAACTTACGATGATCTCGATGTTATCGTCGAGAAAGCCGTGGAGACCGTCAAAGGAAACTTCGCGGTCTTCGAGCGTGAGCTCGACGTAGCTTCCTTCGAGTGAGTTGTCGACTCGAAGAGCTTCGAAGTCTTCGACGGCGTGGATGTCGACTTCGATGGCGTATGATCTTTTGACGCCATTTGTTTCCCTCTGCCTTCGATTTATGCACCGAAGGATGTGTCTTACGAGGTGATCAAGAAGAATCCCTCGATGACGTTCTCGATGTCTTTTTATGAGCCTTTCTTGTTTTGGACCTTTCTCTGTCACCTTTTTCGTGAGCAGGAGCATGGTCTTCCTTAGCTATTTTTGAGGGGGTCTGGGCCGCGTTCTCAAATTTTTTTAACATGGATACTCGAAAGGCTTCCCATTTCCTAGGAGAGTCATGTTTGGATGGGCATGTTATAACCTCTTCCGAAGATGTCGAAGAGGATGACGGAGATCGATGCCGTCTTTCCTTCGCCTTCTTGGTGAGGGCAAAAATCATGTGCCTACACTTCCAAACTGTGTTTCTAGGACCAAAGATAATCTAACTAGAAATGCACATAAATCACTTTCAATTGCATCTCCTGTTGGTACTGTCTTCAGGGCACTGCTTTCCCTTGAGCGACAACACGCGACACTTGGAGAGAACCATAGAGCCGTAGGAGACACGACCCATGAGGTCTGTGAACAGTCACAGGCGCGGCCACGATTATTTGCAGTAACATGCACAGTTAAGCACTTCTTGTATACGGATGAGAATAAGAAGAGAGTTTTTCCAAGCAAGTGCGATTAGTTAGTACCAAGCGGGCGACAGAGGGATTATTCCCTATGAAGGTCCCGGTGAAAATTACGGGCCATCTGCAGCACCTGTAAACCACAAGGAGCAAGGACAAAGATATGAGTACGGCTAATACATGTGAAGGTATAAGAAGAGATGGAAATATAAAACAAGACTAAGTGCCCTGAAGACAGTACCAACAGGAGATGCAATTGAAAGTGATTTATTTGCATTTCTAGTTATATTATCTTTGGTCCTAGAAACACAGTTTGGAAGTGTAGGCACATGATTTTTGCCCTCACCAATTAAAAGGGTATGATTCGAAAACAGTGGTAGGAACACAGATTATCTGCCTACGTGTGTACAAAAGAGTCTAAATTGTACATCTTTTTTGTAATGAGAGCTGTACATTTATGTATACATGTCAGTGTCTAAATGAAATGACAGTATGATGTTGTTTTTATATTGATGCATTGTAAGTAGTGAATGGTTTTGATTAAATAAAAAAATATGTATATTTTTGGATGACACATGGCTATCCGCCCTCTTTCTAATGATTAAGGGGTAAACATGCTAGACATATAGACGTTCCCTGTCATGAGAATCCATCTGAAGACTACCTCCAAGTGAAACTCTTGGTATGACTCCGACCTCACCATCTTGAAACGCAAGTGCAGGATGGCTGAGAGGAAGTGGAGGGCTTTGGCTTTGGGCTTTGGGCGCATCCTCTGACAAATGGCCTGCCACCTGCTACAAAAGCAATACAGACTCTCTATCCTGTCCAAGAAGAGAGTCCACATCCAAGCATGTGTCTCTGCAGCCTCTAAAACACAGCAGCACTCTTTAAAATCAGCAAGGAGCTGGCCAATCCTTCTGCAGTCTCTACCTCTTCTGTTCCCTCCCAGGCCCTCTGTACGGCTCTGGCTTCTCGTTTCATCTCTAAAACCCTGGACATCCTGTCCTTGCTCTCCACTTCCTCTCCATCTACCTCACCCTGCAACCCTTTGGCCGCTTCCCCCTCTCCTTCTCCTTTCTCCTCTTTCTCTCTGACAACCTCCGACAATGTTTCTGGAAAAGTCAGATCTATGAAAGCGTCATCCAAACAGGTGCTCCCCTGCTCCTCCAGAACTATCAAGGACAACATTGACACCCTCGCTCCAGCCTTGGCCGATTTCTGCAATCACTCTTTCGCCACTGGATCCTTCCCCACTCTCTGCAAGCACTGCCTTGTGCATCCACTCCTTAAAAAGCATTCTACCGACTCAACCTGTCAGGCAAACTATCGCCCGATTTCTATCACTCATTTCTTGGGTAGACTCCTGCAAAAGCTGGCCTTCAACCAACTTACTCTCCACCCTGAATCTGTTGGTTACCTTCATGACCATCACCCAGAGACACAGAAACTGCTCTCCTGAACACCAGTGAAGATCTGCTCTCTAATATTGATTCCAGTCTTCCTTCTGTCCTCATCCTCCTTGATCTTTCCTCTGCTTTTGACACGGTCAATCACGCCATCCTGATTAATCAACTCTGCAAGAACCTGGGCATCACGGATCAGGCCCTGGAGCGTTTGACCTCCTTCCTCCTGAACCGACCCTCCCAGGTCCAACTTGGTTCCTGTCTCTCCACCACTTCTCTCTCTTCAATATCTACCTGACCTCTTTGGCCCACCTGATCTCTACATTCTCCTCTACCTTTCAGTGTTATGCGGATGACACTCAGCTCTCTTTCAGGCTCCCCTCAGCCTCCTCTCCTCTCTCGCTCATTCCTGACTGTCTAGCCGACATTCAAGAATGGTGCACATCCAACGATTTCTCCGCCATAATGCCAGTAAGACGGAGATCCTTCTCAGTGAGACCCCTGCTCCCGCTTTCCCTCTCTGACTCTGGCCGCCTTCCGTGGGCCCTCTTCCTTTGCCTTCCTGTGAGGCAAAAAAACCTTGGTGTAATCTTTGATGCCACCCTCTCCTTCTTTCCTCACATCACGCATCTTGCCAAGATGGCCCACTACCAGCTGCACATTCTCAGAGGTATTCTTCCTTTTTTTACTTTCCCCCAGAAGCTCACTGTCTCCAGAGGCCTGGTTCTCTATAGGTTGGACTACTGCAAAAGCCTCTTTCTCAATCTGCCTTCCTCTACTCTCCGCCCTCTGCAAGTAATCCAGAAAAGGACTGCGAGACATATCCTTCACCTCAAGCCCAGCAAACTTATCTCTCCAGCCCTGAAATATCTACACTGGCTCCCGGTGACTGCAAGGATCAAGTTCAAGACTCTCTGCATCGACCACAAGGCTTTGCGGGTCTGGGGCCTGCACTATATCCAACTCTCTTCCAAAATACCTTCCTTCTCAAGCCCTTTGCTCAGCTACCTACAACTCTCTGAGGGTCAAACGCTTCTCCAGGCAGAGAGCGGGGGGGTAGATTTCTCTCCTCTGCAGGTGCCTCCCTCCCCCCTTCCTTTTCTCCTTTGCTTTCTCTCTCTCCCCTGCTGACCTACCTGCCTGCTGCGCCGACTGGTTGCTTGGCTACCCCGAGAGTCTGACTGGATACCAGGCTCCTCCATGATCAGTCTCCCCTGCACTTCCCCCGGGCCTATCATGCACTTAGAGGTTGTAACTGTAATTGTAACTGTAACCTCTGCAGTCCCCTGCCTTCTTGCACTTAGCCAGAGCTGCACCGCCCTGGCTGCACTCACTCAGAGCATTGCTGCTCTGATTGCACTTCAGCTTCCCTATCCCTGGCACTTCCCCAGTCTCCCTTGTCTTTGCACTTTTGCGCTGTCGCACTTGCACGATCTGAATGACACAAGGCCGAGTAAGATTGTTTGTCTTATCCTCCGCCTGTCTTCCCCCTTGTCTTGTCGTGCCTAAAAACACTTGTGTACAGGCACGTTATAAATGACATACCATATCATATCACAATGGCTTTCTAGTACTAAAAGAAAGGTTGTGTAGAAGATATACGCTGTGTCGGACACTCCAGATATCTTTTGCAAAAAGTTCCAAATTTCCTACGCTGCAGGCTGGAAGGTGTGTCTCAAAACAGGGGAACAGACAGCCAAAATGCAGCACAAAATCCACACGAGGTGTAATTGCTACCATTGGCACATGGCCTAAAAAATACTCAATTCCTTTCAAGGCATTTATGTTTATTAAAATGCAGCTGTTCTGCCAAAATGTGTTTACCAAGAAAGGTTAGCTGTGACGCCATGGGCAAAAATCTATTTCTATCTATCTAAGTTGAAAAAGCAATTTTCTTAATGTCTTAAAAAATCAGACAAAAAAAGGAGTATCCCGTACTGGACATTACTGCATTCAATGCATTTTGGGAATCCTCTCCCTTCATCGGGGAACCCCTTCTTCTCAAGTACGAGCGACGTCTGCACAATGGAACTGGAATGGGCATAAAGTCCCAACTGGTGTTAGAACCTTTGATGTATACTAGATTCTAGCCAATAGGAAAGCTGAATACATGCTGTCCATGACCACTGGCCGACACGGCTCAGCTGATCATAGTCTTGCAGGCCATGGCTTCAGATTAGCCAACAGAATAACACGTTGTCTTTCATGGAGGCTCACACGTTGTGGTTGGCCAAAACAAGCCTGAAAATGCATGTGTTAGCCCATGAAACGTGTAAACTGAGCGAATTACCACTGCACTGGTACCTTGCCTGAGAAAACGGTGTATTGTTCCCCTGCCACGTGTTGGGGTGTGTGAACATATCAAGCTGAAAACAATTGATGTTAGTGTAAGAGTTTTACAGATGACATCTTCCTCTGCCCACAGGCTGCGAGCGATGTTAGCTGATTAGTTATTTGCAGAAATCCATAGCTAATTCCTATACATGTGTTGAAATATAAGGGACTGCAACAGCTCTATAGTGCCATGTCTGGTCTATCTTGGCAGCCTCATAAACCTACCCAACGCAGCTGTTATTTTTTGAACTCCTCCAAAGGCACCATCTTGGATGCTAGACACTTTCTTTAAAAGGTAACACGACAGAGTGACCAGCTCACGCACTCACAGGTACAATTCTACCTGGGCTCCCTGTGCCTCGGCCTGTGAGCCATTGTGCTTGTTTGAAACAGGACAACCCATCATCTGCCACCAACAACCGAGGTGTCCTGTAAGACCACTCAATATCATATAAAGCTATTTATAACCAAGTTTTCGTAAAGTCCTGGTGGATCTGCCATGTTACGAGTGTAAATCCAATGCATGCAGGAGGCATTTTTCATAGTCCCAGGAAGTGGATAAACAACTTTATAAGTCTGAAAAGGGATTTGCTGTACTGTATTTTGCATCTCCAGTGTTCAACAACAGGTGATCTGATGCCATGAGTGTCAATCGCTGGTTTCTCTGCTTTCATCATATCTCCATGGGGCTTGACGTTGACGTTTGCCCAGTAAATAATTTCCCACATGGACTACGTCTGTGCAAACGTCATTCCAATTCCAAGAATGACTGTAAGACTTAGACGGAAGCTAAATACATTTGAGGAGGTTTGTGGGCACCTAGTGGTTTCATTGAAGAATATTCACCACGCACATTTTTCAGTGCAGATTATTATGAATCATCATTGAAATTCACCTGCAATATATCATTTTAAAAACATGTACAGATAGTAATTTTAGGAAAGGGGATAACGTTTTTTGGGGCTGGTAGGGGGCCATTCATGGAAGTAGATGCAACAAGGTGCAAGTACCTGGGCATCTAATAGCAGTGCCTGGCAAATGTCTAATACTTTTGCACGAGCCACAACTGTTGACTTTGTCAATGCTTGTATTTAACAGGACTTCAGCTAAGGACATGCATAGTGCTTATAAATCCAGTGGCTGAAGGCACACCTGGTTAAGAATATTTTTTTTCAGCAGTACCATGTTTACAACTCCAATTGAGCCATTAACTCTCAGAAGACTGCTTTGAAAAAACACTGGCAGGCACTTCAAGTGCAAAGTTTGATGGTAAGGCTTGATTAAAGCGAGCTCAAAGAGTGGACATGAGGAGATGTTGTGGTGGCAGGGAGGGGCAAGAACTGGGTGGGAATGGCCATAGGGATTAGCATGGCCATGGACAGACAAAGGTTGGGCAAATAACCAAACAAGCTTTGTGTCCCTCCTCATTGAGGTCCTGGAGACTGCCCCTGGGCGGTAGTGGTGCACGGAATAAATTAGAAACACATCCCATCACTCCCTTTCTGTACTCTAATCCATTACTTTCTGATTTCACCTGGAAAGAAAGAACCTATCTGGTCAGTCTGGCACAAAAAATAGGAATTATGAAGCTCACAGTATTGCGTTCAGCTCTTCGTAAGTTTTGTAAAAAAATATATAATTTGGCAGTGTGTGTTTCTAGGAAGTTTAGCTACTTCACTGTAATCAAACATCTCGGACAAGATATGTAAATTGCAAGAGTGTTGCTCTGCTGCCTTCCGCCTAATGAAACACACATTCAGGTCCAATTCATGGAATATTTGCCCTGTTCAAAGTGACTTTGCACTGCTGAAAAGTGACTTTGCACTGCCGACACAAACCCTGAATCATGGAACTGTGCAAAGTGCAGGCAGTCATTTTGTACTGCAAAAATGATTGTGTGCTGACTTTGGCCAGACTTTGCATGGCAAAAATGCACTTTCCACGGTCCCATGAATCAGGGTTTGTGTCAGCAGTGCAAAGTCACTTTTCAGCAGTGCAAATTCACTTTGAACTGGCCAAATATTCCATGAATGGGGCCCTAGGCTTTCAAAAGCATTGCATTGCATCCATTATCTTGGTTGCCAATATCTATGGCAGTTCTTTTTGCACAGTACACCACTTTAAATATATATGTATATATATATATATGTGTCCTTATACTTGCCCAAGCCATGCTGTGTATGATTAGGTCATGTGTGGCAAGCATCACTAAACCATAGGCCTAGGAAAAGAGGCAAACTTAACGCTCTTGCCCTTTAAATAAAATGGTGCGGTTCCATGTTAAAAATGCCACTCAGACCAATTGAACCTCATACATGGCTCTGGTGCTTAGCATAGAAGGCAAAGCTGCGACCATCATTGGCGACCACCAGAGTCTGCATGCAAAAACTCCTTGGATGCATAGCACATTGTCTTGGGAGGATAGCTCAGGTGCAACGCGCTCGTCTTGAAAGCAAGACGAGGCGGAGCAACACAGGTTTGATATCGGGTCCGCGCTAATAAACCTCTGGGTATTAAGCGCATTATAAATAACCCATTACAATTACATATCAAAGAAAATGGCTGTGTGTTTGTGCTGTTGGGGCAGATAGTGTGTCTTTGTCAGACCCAGGGTGCGGCAGGAATTGGAACATTCAAATTTAAAAGAAAAGCGTCAGGGAAAAGGAAATGTCGTTTGGACACGCTGTACGGCCGCTGTCAGCGACCCAATTGGAAAAACACCGCTGGCTATCCTGCCAGTGGGGGACCATGAAAATACCAACCCAGTTGTGAGTGACACATAGATTGTGCCTATGTTTTCCACGTGGAAGCAGGAGGAACGCTAAAGGTGGCTGGTGGTATACTACAGTGCGCAGGGCAGGGTGGCATTCTACTGCTCTGATCTAGAATGACAATGCACTTTCTGAAATAACTGCTGCATTTCCAAGACACTTTCCAGTCACACCTCCTTTGTGGGTAGCCCCTCAAGCGGCTGTTTATCCTCAAACTCTCCAACCTTTTCTCTCTATTTTAAGAGATTTTCCTGTGGTACCTTCCATCTCGTAATCACATACCCATACACCCTTTATCCCTCCCTTTTTACTGCCCAGCAAATGTTGTGGTATCCCACTCCCATACGATAGCTTGGTGGATTAAAGCACCTGCACACAGCTAAAAACTGTGCAGCAACTCCTATAGCCCTTCAAGACAGAAAGAAATATACCATGAATTGCAAGAAACGATCTCCATGTCGCGCTGCACAAGAAGAGCACCAGTAAAACTCATCCCATTGTGCCAGTGAAAGCCAGCCAACACCGAGCCGAGACAGTCTGCTCCAAGCTCACTGCCACACCTCCACGCTTACTAATGCTCCAAAATCCAGCTACGCAACTCCTAGGTATTCCATCACCAGAGCTCGCACAGACACTGGTTGTACCCTGCAAACATGAACGTGTGAGTAAGAGCCACGCAAAGTTGTTGTCACAGATTTGAGGTGCGGCATCACATAACCTACGAGACGCAATGATGCCAGTCGAATGTTCGAATGTAGGAATGTTCTGTTTAATTGCAGGTAATGGCAGTCCTGAGCACAATGATAATTGAACTTGTCTTTTCTGCACCATCAGGCACCATCTTTTAAAAAAAGAAAGGTTTTATTGCAATTTAGTTTAATACAAAAACTTTTTGCAATCTTTTAGAAGTCGTGGTTCGTATGTCGATTACAAAATCAGCCTTGGATGGCACCAATTCCGCTGACCTCTAGAAGATTGAAACATTCTTTTAAGAATGTAAATGCTGCAATTCTATGTCAAGTAATCCTTCGCCTCGTGTCTTTAATAGAATTATGGTCCAGTCTGATCCACTTCTTCGATGGATCTAATCCAATCTAATGTCCCCATCTTCTTCTTAACCTTACCTGGGTTTAAGGACAATTCCTCAAGAATAGTGCCCAGCGGCACCCGCAAGGCTCTACACTCAGTACCCCACTTTGCAACGGCAGAAGTAGATTCACTTTCAGACTCTGCTGTTATGAGGGCCAGAATTGTTGGTGAGTTCTCAATCATGCATTTCCCCCAGAAATTCCGCATTTTCCACTCTGCCAAGGCCTTTCAGGGAGGCAGGCCCAGTTCCTGTCTAATTATCTGAATCGGGATTGATCTTGGGGGCCCTAAGACTTTTTTGCAGAATAGACCCTCGAAAATAGCGTCTGATCCGTAGGTCAAAGCAGGCACCACTTATGCTCTATACAGCTCTAGTACTGGTAGCATCGAGTACCGGCAAATCTGCGTTTCAGAATTATGGCCTGATTTGGCAAAGCTGTGGTTTTCCCTTTTTAGTGCATCGAGATCATACTTTTTCAGATTTAGACCCCCAGTTACTTAAATGATTCCACACAATCGATCGCCAAGGGTCCCAGTCGCCATTCAAACTGCTCTTTTTTAGTTCCTCTTACCTTTTTCACTATTAGTATCTTTGTTTCTTCGATGTTGATATGCTGATCATTTTCCAATGCCTATTCATTTAACCTTTTCAGTTGCCTTTGTAGACCTATCGCAGCCTTATCTAGAACAACTAGGTCATCCGCATACAATAGCCAGCCACCTTTACTGCACCGAATTTGGGCAGAAAGCACCTAGTTCTTTCTATAAATGTTGCCAAGTCTGAGATACATTAGGTTAAATAAGGTAGGAGCCAAGATACACCCCTGCTTGACTCCTCTCCCAGTCGGTATCTCTTCACTTAGCAACACGTTGACGTTTTATTACACTCTCATGTTAGTATCAGTATGGAGGGCCCTTATTTGCTCCAGAAGGTCTTCTGGACAGTTCCAATCTGCCAGTTTGTTCCATAATCGCTGCTTATTAATACTAACAAATGCTTTTTTAAAGTCAGCAAAAGCTAGATGAATTTTGCCCTTTGCTCTGCAAACTTTATCCTTTAAGATGGAAAGTACAAACATCAGGGAAATTGTCGCCAGGCCCGTTATGAATCCTGACTGGAAAACGTCACTGTAACCTTCTCTCTGTCACCACTCATTATGTCTTCTTAATAATAAAGTCGCATACATTTTCCCCAGAACGTCCAGGAGGGCAGTAGGCCGACAATTATTTGGATCATTTCTATTGCCACTCTTAAATATCGGAATCACGTTCGCCGATTTCCATGATGGAGGTATATTTTGAGCTGTCAACACGTTCTCCAGTATTAGGCCGAGCAAAATGGCCCATTGCTCTGGATTTTGTTTCAGAATCATATTTGATAGGCCATCTGGGCCTGGAGCACGTGAGGCATTAGTGTGAGTTATCAGGTATATAAGGTCTTCCTGATCATGAGGCAAAGTCCATGCGCTGAACGATCTCTGCGGCTCCTCCGCTCCCACCGGGGGATCAGCATGCAGGGCACCAAAGAAACCTATCCAGTCTTCCTCTGAAACCCAATTTATTTGTACTTGCTTGTGGCCTTGACCTGTCGACTTAATAATCCCCCAGATTTCTGCCGAATTGTCTTTGCTCATGGCTTTCATCATCTTCTCCGCATCCTGCTGAGGGATAACGCTTTTATAGCCAGTAATCCAGTTTTTATACTTGTTCCTTATCTTTTTGATTTCTTTTCCTGTGTTCAGCGAGAGGGATCTCTTAGCCAGACGAATGGCCTTCCTCATTTCGCGCTTTTTCCCAACAATCTGTTGGTCATATACATGCTGATGATCTGCCAGATCTAACCAAAAACCCACGCCAGAAGTGGGTGTAGTTAAGTATACTTAGAGATCTTTGCCTGTTCACTGCATCAAGTCTTGCTGAAAAAGAAACAATTGTTTTCCACTGCTCCTCTAGACGTATTTAGTCTGCATCCTTTCTTAACAGCTTCTAGCTGTGTATGCACTTTGTGTATGTTCTTCTCCAACTCAACTGCCCACGTCGTTCTTAACATGTTGCGATCGCTGCCTCTGCAAGGGACTACTTCAGAAATGTCTCTGGGGTCGATCAGATCTCTGGATACAAACACAAAGACAATGACTGAGGATTGTGAGACGCGCACCCAAGTGGGGTAACAGCACTTATTCTTTTCAAATTGACCATTCAATATGCGTAGGTCCCTACGCTCCATGAGTTCCATGCATAGTAGGCTTCTCTGAATCTGGGGATTTTGCAGATTAGACTCTTTATCAATCATTTTTCCGTTCGACATCATGCAGGTCAGATCGCCACATAGAATGATTGATGGGTCATCTGGACTGTAAGCGTCATCAATCACCCCTGTGACTTTCTCAATCATCTCCTTAGTACGTATTCTGGTCAGATTCCAGTAGGTGTTTATTAGTATCAGGTGTTTCATCATCGCCTCCTTTAACTGCGTACGCTGGTCTCTATTTGTAAGGGTGGTTTGCTGTATATAGGGGCCTCTGTTATAGTGGGACACTATCTCAAACACCGACCCGCTTCTAATTAAGGTCAGGAGCCCTGCCCTTGGCCAGCCGGCTTCCCCTATCACTGCTGTATTTATGAAGGTGGTAAATCTGTAGAGTATAGGTTTTGCTGTTAACCAAGTTGCCTGGAGGCATACAAAGTCTAAGTCTGGCCAGTTTAGGTCTCCTTCAGCAAACAGATCAGAAAACCCTTGCGTGTTCCAAGAGGCCAATGACACATTTTCTCTTTTTCGTTCTTTAGGGCTCAGCTAGTAATTATAACCACTCGTTAGGGCGGCTGTCAGCAAGGCCCATGACTCTTCCTCGGAACGCTCTGACGGCTTATACTTTTTTAAGGTGATGTCACTTTCCTGGACAAGTCTACCTTCTTTATTTATCGTTTGCGTCAAGTTCATCCTTGAATGACTATGGGTAAGGCCCTTGATGCTAGGGGAATGAAGCACAGAAAGTAACTGATGATCTCTTTGATTGCTTGGGACCCTGTTTCTGTAAAACTTTTTGGGGGAACAGTCTTAACCAAGTCTCTGTCGCTGTCTTCTCCTACCACCCATAAGTCTGTTGGCTCTATCGTGGCGACATCCTCTTTCACCCTATTAATCAGGTCCGTTAGATCAAATCCTAGTAACAGAAAGCTCGGCACTGCAGTCAACAGAAAATTCATTACCACCGTGGAGTGGAGATGTAGAAATACCAAGTCCAATCGATCTTCTCGTGTGAACTCCACAATAGTGAAATCATCAGTATTGATCTGGCAAAGTGCTGCTACACAGTGACATAACCTCAATACATTACATCTGTTTAGGATGAATTTGTCTCCTCTGTCAATGACTCTTTCTAGCCTAAGACACTGTGAGTAGTTTCTACCCATGGGTTTATGGTGAAAACCAGAGACCCTGTCTGTTTAAACAGACCTTAACCTGGCTGGAGGCTGCTTGCCCTTTGTGGTGCCTTGGATTTCACCCAAATTGTGCATTTGAGTCCAGAAATTAACAAGACTCATGGATCTGTAAAGGTCCTTTTCCGAATACCAGATTCGATTACCAGTTATACTTCTTTGCTTCTTACAGGGTAATTTCCCATACTCCGGCAACGTTTGCGAAACATTGCCTGAGAAACCAGCCTCCTTAGTACCCCTGTTTTCCTGGCCCCTGAATTTAACTTCTGCTAACGCCCTCTTTTCAGCCAGAGTTAGGAACGGTTTAAGAACTTCAGAGTCTCTGGAAACCATTGACCTTACACATGGGACCAAATGCTCAGATTGACTCAGAATATCGTTTGTGGCTGCACTAAGAAACTCCATTCCCTCATCCACCGAATAAGTCACTAGGTCTAGAAGTATGTATAAAGCATTGGTCTCTGGGTCCTCCTCACTTGGACTTTGATTGATTGGCACCATTGTCTTCACATTTGCTTTTTTGTGGTTTTTCAGCATGTTACTTTCTCGTACGGTTTTTCCTAATAGTGTAAGAGACAATTTCCTCATGAAACCTCTGGAGTCATTAGACTTAACCATAGGTATTTGTCTTTGTTGGTTATTCACAGTCTTCTTTTCTGTTTCCTGGCAAAGAGCGGGCAGGATTTTGCTCCTGTATCCTCAGTATTTGACTTGGGATCCACCCCAGACTCTTGCAACTTCTTTGCAAGACTCTTCTTGACTACAATGACTATCTGAGATTCCACCACAATAGAATTGCAACCTTGCCCTTTCTCCCCAGGGCAAAGGTTAACCTCCTCAAGGGCACAGACAAGATATACTTTTCTTAAAGCTGCAGTCGCAAAACACCAAAGTCCAAATGCAACTTCAGAGAGAGGAAAACACTGGTCCGTCTACTTCATAACTTTTACACAAGTGACTGGACTCGGCTTGCGACTCTTTGCAAAGCATTACAGATCCTCATTCAAAGCCCATATTTAGAGCTCTCATTTTCATGACAATAGTTTTGGCTTAAATGCAGCACTTTCAGCGCCACCTAATAGCCCAAACTAATTAAACATTTTGGGATGATCAATTAAGTGGTGTAAACACAAGAAACTGTTCTACGTACAGCATAACCTAGAAATAATTGAGGGGGAAGTGCAAGGTTCTGAAACTCAGCAAAAGAACAAAGTACTTTTGGCCTTCAAGAATAGGCAGTGGGCAGATCGGAATTTTGATCATCTAAGCCTTCAGTTTTCCATTTTCTGTAGATGGAGGGGTTTTATTCATTTAAGACAATTGAAAGCAGCAAAATGGTCCAAATTGTGTTCTCTTGTCACGTGAGCCAAGGATGAAAATAGAAGCGGGCAAGGAGTTCCAGAATAACGATAGTGCATGCTTGCACTCCATTATATTCCCAGAGGCAAGGATACTTTGCAAGGCCAAGTTCAAAAACAATCTTCATGGCAGAAGGCATGGGTGACGAGAGACGTTGGGCTAATTAGGTTGGGAGGTGCAGTCAAGTCTACCTCCTGCAACCTGGGGTATGAGCTTATGTGCTGCTTAGTGAGCCAAATGTTCCAGACTGGCACGTGCGTGCCAACCAATTGTAGAGGGCCATATAATGAAGGGCCTTATAGTTTGAGAGCCAATGATGTACCATGTAGTCAACAATGGTGAAGATGACTTGCACTAGGGGTGGGCATGAGTTGTACACCTGACAGTAGATGTTCAATCACAACACAACCCCTTATAGAAAGTATACTTAGATGTTCCCCTTGAGCGTATCACAACCCCCCGTAGGTTTCACTTATTTGCCACATAGTATGACGTCACGTATGACACATTTTTACTATATTAGTGTAATTTTTTGTATGATGCGCCGAGAGGTTGTGCGACATCTGTTGATGTCCGTTGTAACTTCCTGTTTTAGACAATTGATATCAAAACAGAAAACCTTTGCCATCTTCCTGAGTTGGTTCCGTTATTTGGTGTAAGAGTTACTCTGCTTCCCATCCACTGCATGGCACTCTACCCAAAGGGCCTTACGGTCACCTAGGAAGGATAGGTGCAGGGGTAGTGACTCAGTAAATGCAAAGGAAGGAAAGATGGAGGAGCAGTGCCTCGGTAGATGCCTGGGAAGGAAGATGCAGGAGGAGTGCCTCAGTAGATGCCTGGGAAGGAAGATGCAGGAGGAGTGCCTCAGTAGATGCCTGGGAAGGAAGATGCAGGAGGAGTGCCTTGGTAGATGCCTGGGGAGGGAAGATGCAGGGGGAGTGCCTCGGTAGATGCCTGGGAAGGAAAGATGCAGGAGGAGTACCTCAGTAGATGGCTGGGAAGGAAGATGCAGGAGGAGTGCCTCGGTAGATGCCTGGGAAGGAAGATGCAGGAGGAGTGCCTTGGTAGATGCCTGGGGAGGGAAGATGCAGGGGGAGTGCCTCGGTAGATGCCTGGGAAGGAAAGATGCAGGAGGAGTACCTCAGTAGATGGCTGGGAAGGAAGATGCAGGAGGAGTGCCTCGGTAGATGCCTGGGGAGGGAAGATGCAGGGGGAGTGCCTCGGTAGATGCCTGGGAAGGAAAGATGCAGGAGGTGTGCCTCGGTAGATGCCTGGGGAGGGAAGATGCAGGGGGAGTACTTCTGTCTGTGCGGTTCAAACTCAGATGAGACAGCAGCACATTTCCTTTTCTTCTCTTTCTTTGATTCTAAGCTAATGGAACACTGATTGTACCCTCTACTTAAAGTAGCAGGAATCAGCACAGATAGAGAGGCAACTTTGATTCTATTAGAGCATTTCAATTATTACTGTTGTTTGTGCAGTAGCTCAATACCTCTCCAGAGCAAGGAGCATGAAAGACCTGCTGCTGTTACTATGAGGGGTGTCATTGGAAGGATATTTTAGGGGTCTCCCATTGTTTCAATGAAGTAAATTAATTTGTGGTAATTTACTTTGTTGCAAACACTTTGAACTACTTCAAAATGTGTACCTGTTTTTAAGGGTGAAGGGGCAGAACATGGGGTTTGGGAGTTTCGGGAAGGGGTAATAGAGGGGACCCCCCAAATTAAAAATACATTTGAAAAGAAAATTCAAATTGATCTTAGCAAAGTAAATTACTACGAAGTAATGTACTTCGTTGTAATAACATAGAACCATTTTAGGCTTTTTATTCACCTGGCTATTCATCTTTAGTATATATGTCTTTATCCTGGTGTAAATAGATATTTGAGGTACTGTGTTAGTGTGTATGATAGTGCAAATGCTTCATTAAACTGTGCCGATGAAACACAAATTCTCATCCCACTGTCAGGGAGCCATGAAGAGGACACACGCTCAATCAACAGAATCTACTCAACAATACAGGCCGGGATGGCCAGTAATTATCTCTGCCTGAACGATGATAAGACAGAGATCCTCATAGTAGGCTCTGCAGCAATGCTAAAAAAAGCTCTCTTTCAACTACGACTCATCCACAATTGATGGCATAAATATCCCAGTCTCAGCCTCGGTTAAAACCCTAGGAGTGAACCTAGATGCCACTCTATCCTTCACTAAACAAGTCAATGCTATTGCCTCTTTAGCGGCCTACATGGCCAAGCTTCTCAACACATCCAGACAATTCCTCACACCTAACAGTTGCCTCACGATCGCACATGCCGTGACGGGAGCTAGGCTTGATTACTGTAATGCCCTATTTGCGGGCACATAGAGAAAAAAATATTAGCAAAATGCAAGTAATCCAAAACAACACACTATGCTCAGCAGTTTATAGTAATAATTTCGAAACCAATAATGTCGAAAGTCATTTTTTCCCCAAAAAATGTCGAAAAAAAATGTCGATTTTTTTTAATGCATTTTTTTCGAAATGGGGGGTCCCCCCCAAGCCCCCCTTTTTTAAATGTTTTTTTGTTTTACCCATTTTTTTTAACCCGAACCCCAAAATAAATATATAATTTAAAAAAACGTAATTCGACATTTTTTTTTACATTGTTTTTTCAAAAAAATTGTCATTCGACATTATTTTTTCTAAAAAATGACCGACCACCATGCTCAGCCCTTAACATTCCGACAAAAGACCACATCTCTACAGCAAGAAAGGAGGTGCACTGGTTACCTATCCAGGAAAGGATACTCTTCAAAATCCTTTCTATCACGCACAATTGTCTCTCGAGTAATGCGCCGGAATATCTGGTGCAAAGAATCTTCAGATCCAACACCTGCAGACCAGTAGGGCAGCCCATGCTCACTGCATCTGTAGAGGAGGAGCCAAGTACCTCTACCGGAAGTTCCACCCCTATTCTGCCAAATGTTGGCAGCCGGAAATTGCGACATGTGCAATACCAATGAGGATGCCTATACCGCGAAAAGTCCTTGAAACAAGGTATCCATTGAGAAAACCCTATATGTATCCACAATAAAATTACGATCTTCTAAAGGACGTTCCGGAAGAAGTGTGAAAATGAATGAAAGAGAGAACTGGTGAAGTCACGTGAAGTTGAGGTGACGCACCCAGAAAAGATGCCAATGAAGTAAGAATATGGACCTTTTAGAACCTGATGATGAAGTAAGGAAGTATGCAAAATTTTGCTGTGGAAATGAAGATTGCACGCACAATGAAGTACCGAAGAAAATGCAAAACCTTTTTACAATTGTACAGATGCAGTAACGCAAGTAGAAAAAGTAATCTTAAGGCTGGCTACGTAGTGAATAGATTGGGGTGATGCGCCATTGTAAATACATAGCAATATATAGAATCTGGATGTTCCACAAACGCACTTTAGCAAACTTGGACCACTTGAATGGAAGGGCTGGAAGTGTGTCGCAGTAGAATAATAGCTGAATACGAAGGAAGATTCGAGAATGTCTTGCCTGGCCCAGTGACAAGAGTCGGGGCCACCGAGAGACTAGTTATGTGCTCAAGAAGATACAAAAACGTGAGAAACAAGCTCAGCTCCTGCTTGAGGTGTAGTGAAAATCATCAAGACTGCCAAGATTTCTTCATTTAATGGTATTAAAATACAACAGAGAGCTCTAAAACATGGTCTCCAGTCACATGGTCGGATGAGAATTAACTTTGGGGCGAGCTACAACGAGACCAGAAGATAAGATCATGCTTCACTTCCTTTTATTCTCAGGCGCAGTGAGCCTCTACAAGGCCAAGTTCAAAGGTATTCATTGAATGGCAGACCGCAGGAGTGATGATGGATGTTCGGCTAATTGGGTGGCGAGGCATGATCAGGCCAAACCCCCCAGCACCTGGAGTCCCAGTTGTGTGCTGCTAGCGAGTGGAATCTTCCAGAAGGGTACAAGTGTGTCAACCAATTATAGAGGGCCGCGTCTTAAGGAGCCCTGTAGTTTGAGAAGCCAATAGTATGTTGTATATTTTCATGCCACGAAAGATGACTTGCATACGGGATGGGCTTAGTTGCCCACCTGACCTTAGAGATCCAATCACGTCCCTGTATCCCACAGAAAGTATATGTAGATGTTCCCTGTTGGCCAACCATAATCCCTAGTAGGTTTTAGTTTGCCACATATCCTGACGTCACTCATGATGAATATTTAGTATAAAGGCAATGTTTTGTTATGAAATATGTTGAGTTAAGTCTGTGTGGCATCCGTTGATGTCTGTTGTACTCCTTGGTTTAAAGACTTGTTATTAAAACAGCTTTGACTTTTGCCAACTTCCTGAGTCAGTCTGATTATTGATGTACGAGTAAGATCGGCATCCCCATCCATCTCAGATACTGTTGCCTCGTCTTAAAGGACTCGCTCTCCGGGTTCACATAGTACCACCCAAATTCAAAAGAGCCAGAAGTGTGGGAGCCAGTTTCCCAGCAGTAGCTGCCAATCATTGGAATGCCTTTCCGCCATCTCTACGAGCTGAAGGATCCCATTTGGCTTTCAGAAAATCATTAACCATTTTGCTCCCACCCAGTCCCAGAGATGCTCTCCTGAGTCTCTGGATCCACCACAGTCACAATGTAATTTCTGTGCAAGTATACATTGGGGGTCATTCCGAGTAGGGCGGTAAGGGTTAACGGTCACCGGTAACGAGACCGGTGCCGTTAAACCCTTGCCGCCCTATTCCGAGTTCCCTTTGCGGGTTGGTACTTAACGCCTGCTTTTTGCAGGCGTTAAAAAACCAACCCGCAAAGGGACCTAGGAGCTCATTACGGCACCGTAATGTACGGTGCCATAATTAGCGCCTTCCCCATTCCCATTGAGCCCTATGGGCCAAAAATGGGAATGGGGAAGGGCCCATGGTGAATGAGGAATTACCGCCCCTGCCAACCTTGGAATGGGGCGGTAATTCCGCCATTCACCATGGCGGAGTCGGAAAAATAACAGCGTCAACCAAGGCGCTAATAGTGCTTTGGTTAACGCCAGGGTCGGAATGAGGCCCATTATGTGTAACTGGTTCGCAACCGCGTCTGTATGCCTTCGGGTTTAGGCATGTTACAAATGTAAAAATAAAATAAATAAACTATGATCAAGTTGTGCCAGTAGCGACATTTTTCAATCTAATTTTGGGTTACCAGTCTCTGGTCATGAAATAATCATCCCTTAAAATAGTTTTTACAGCTGAGACAAGCATAAGTGCCAGTATTTCACTCTGTAAACATTTCTTGGGATGTGTAGACCCTGCTAATGTAAACAGCAGTGTGGATATCATTCTAATAACCCGAGATGAATATTTGGTAAAGGATATAATCATTATCATAAAATGAGCTTTCCCAGTAACGCGTTTGAGAGCAAGAAGCATCCGTTGCATTTGCGTTTTGGTCCTTCTAATCTATGCTTGCCTTCATTCTTTGCAATAACCCCTGGCTGAAAATGATGTCGTTTTTCTCATTTCGTTTAATTTGTACCACCGTTCAGATTCTTTTTGCTTTTAGCAATGGCTATTGAAGCCCTCATGTGGTGCTTTTTGAGAAAAAAACGTGATGCATGTAAGTTGCAGTTTTTGCCTACGATTTCATTACAGAATTATTTTTAGGAATGGAGATGGTGTCCCAATCTTCGGAGACAGACTGATTGCTTGATATGTTTCTTTGAATTGTTCAGCTACTTTTAGGGGATGTGGCGGGGCAGTTCTCTTGCCACAAACGTCCAAAGGTGCAATCTACATAGTGCTGCCTCAATGGATTTGTCTTTTCCAACTACCATCACTGAGGGCATGAGACAATTGGAATTCATGCACACAGATGTTAGCACGGCCAGGTGCTACTGTGGCCTCCATTGCTCTGCCGCTATTTGTAGGTAGGTTGCATTAATATGGGAAATGAGTTATGGTACAGGATGGAATGTTCCAATCTCACCCGAAACACTGGCATCACCCTTGTCTAACAAATGTTACAGAAACACTGATTCAATATCCTCCCATCCTTTTTGGTGAGTTAAATTGGGAGTAGTCCCTTGACATTAGCAGTGACTAGACAGGATTTTCCCTCTACCAGTAGGTAATTTGCCCCGAGTAAATCGTAAGTATGTCTTTTACATACACTGCAATGTATGTCATCATCCATTGCAGAAAAAATATATTTCATGAAATAAATGCAGGTGTTACAGTGAGATCTTTGTCCAAAAATGCATTATCTAAAGGCTTTCATATTGTACTCCCATAAATAACAGAGTAGACATTTCAAACATGTTGACAGTTAGCCTGTTGTAGTCATTACATAGTAGACAAGGAGATATAAGGTGTAATTCTGAACAGCAATGTTTGATTATATCAGAGAAGGGAACCACTAAAGAAATGACCACTGCATTATTAAGCTATGGTGAATGTGGCATAGAGCTGATATGTTAATGGGAAGACCAGAAGAAAGTAGCAGTAGGATTCCTACAGCATGGAACCATGGGTAGTTATACACAAGAACGTTGAACTAATGTGTGTTCAAAGTTTAAAGCTTGAAGAATCACTCTGAGCTTTTAGTAACTGCACCAGATGTTCTAAGCAAGCATTGACCATGGACAGTTTATTTAGTTTATTTAGAAGTTTTGTATAAGTAGAATTGAGTCTTTGCGTGACAATGTTTTATGTTCCTTTGCCAACAGTATCTTGAAAAAAGGCTGTGCCCAACATGCTGCTCAATTTGACAACCAACGCGATGTTCAGGGTTAAATTGAAATAACATGGATTGATTTAAAATATGGAAATAAACACTTTTCTAAAATAGCAACAGTGCAATGGTACATACATTTGTGTGCTACCAGAGGGCCACAATCTGAGGTTGGTAAAGGTCACAAAATCCGGAGCACCCCAGGGATCCCAAGAGAAAGGGTTCAGCACGAGGCCCAGGATGAATTGATCAAATATGTAAGGAGCCATTTAGTTCATGAGTACAGACAGGACACATAAAGCAACTCCAGTATAGGTTAATCTGTTTTTGGGACTGTAATTTGAATCTCAGGTTGAGATGTAATCTGAGCTTCCACAGCACTCCTGATCCAGGATCGTATAAGCAATGCAGCAAAGCAAGACTCCTTAGGGTACCCATTCCTCTCCTTTGCACAGATTTCGATCAGCTCAAGTCCTAACCCCACTCAAGGAGCTGAGCCAGGCAAGAAAAAACAAACATAATTTGAAAAAGCCAAGAGATAAAAGATTTTGGTCAAGAAACAAAAGAGTGATATAAAAATAGTAAACAACTATTGACAAGGTCCCAAAAGACAAGTGGGACAGACATAGGAGTAAACAAGATACACACAAATAACTTCATCATTGTATATAATGTGGAAATAGTATCAGTGCTTAATATTTCAGGCCCAGTAAAGTCTATTGGGGACAAGAGAATAAAAAATAAAACAATTCTAATCGACTTTTTAAGTCCTTTTAGTGGGATTGGGAACAAAGGTTGGTTGTGGTCCTTATAATCCACGTCGGCTTTGAAGGCAGTTTTACCTGCTAAAAAGAAGTTGCCTTCTGACTTGGCAGAAGCTTCAGGCAATGGTCGAAGTGCATTATATGGCCAGTTCAGCTTGGCAGGAGCTTTCATTCGAGTTGTTTTGCAGGGCAATAAAATATCCAAGTGAGAAAGCATGCTGGTAGAGAGTGAAGCACCGGGTTCCCATGACAGATATTTCTCAGTCACAGGTGGTGGTCAAAGTGGTTACCAACACCTTAGATCTCCTAGGTGCTTGCTCTCAGAGAAGTTCTCTCCTTCACCTGCTTCCTTCACCAGCTTTCTTCCTCTGCCTTTGGCAGCTCGCACGCCTTGGCTCAGAGTCTTGTGTCACGGCTTCTCTGTGGTCGCCTTGAGGCTGCCTTCTTCCAGCCCCCTGCCCATCTGCCTCCATGGCCTCTCTGTGCTGCACATCTGCAATCCTTTCATCTGTATCCTTGCTTCCCCAATGCGCAGCTATGTTTTCACTCAGCCTACCTGTCTTCCTCCGTTCTTTATTAGGGCATGTTTGCTTCTCTTTAGACAATGTGGCATCCGGGCTCTAACCAAAGTAGAGGCCTGCATTCTATGTTTCTCCTTACTGTTTCCAGATCTCTAGCCAATCAGCAAGCTTGGAATGGAGGCTCTAACAACCTGTAAAAGCTGTATTCCAAGCTCCCATTTGTGATGTGCACGCAATGGCCGCCAGTCAAGGAGACAAAAGCTGTGTCAGAGGAAGCCCCACAGGAGGCGTTGCTCTTTTACTGCAATGAACAAGCTCTAATAGTGGTAAAGCCAATGTGCTTGGGGCTCTGTTGGGTGCTATGTGACATTTGCCCTCATGGGACGCTATCTCCTATGGCTCAAGACCACTAACTTGGGTGGCAACTCACCTAATACACAATAGAGCCCTCTGGTGTGGTCTCTAACACTTCATTAGTACCTGTGATCCTGCTCAGCAATGATGATCCTAGGGCACTAATTCCTATAACACCCCCCAGCCAGAACAGCTTTAATGCCCAACAACAGCACAAGTTATGACCCTCACATAACTTGGTTCTGGGTGTTTATCAGGTAGTACAGCCCCAGCCTCAGGATTTCTTGCATACATATATTTCCTCCGGTTATAACTATGTAAAGTTTGTGATTTTGTGTTATTTGGCCAGTACTTGCACATGGACAGCTTATAAATTGCCTGGTGCGCAATATCATTAAGCCTTGCGATAGGGTTGGACCTAGATATGAGGGTGGCCTGGCACTACATCTAACTTAAACATGCGGCTCCACTTAAAGCATTACACCTAAAGGTTTCAGCCCACCTATGACGCTCTGATTGACTTGCTAGCAACCCATCGCACCCATAACTGCTCAGGTTAGCCGCTGAAACTCACAGTGGTTACATGCCAGTATCCCCTGTCATCGCAATTATTAGATTACTTGGTTAATCTTCTTAGGACATGGAAGACACATAGTAGCTATGTCTATTTAATTCATTTGCCAATCACACTCAAAGAATCCCATTAGCCTGGTCCCTCTCCATGGTAGCATTCTACCCTAACTAGAAGATGCACTCGGACGACCAGCCTTTCGACTTGGGAGACTTCAGTGCAACCGGACCACAGTGCCAGAAATAATGTGACAAAGCAACATCAAAGATAAGCTCCATCCAAGTTTAAGGAGTGTATAATCGCGCCACGTCTGTGGGCACCTGCCACAGACATGTCTCTCCATCCATGCACTCTAGAATTCAGCTTCGGCTATGCCAAATTCGTTCTCGTTGCTCACATAACTTATCGCACTGAAACCCCCAGACGTGCCTCAACACCTCTGCCATTAGTATAGAGTGACAACCTACGACAAATTCAGTCTAGCTGGGCACACATCGAGTCTCCTGCACTAGAGCTTTGTCTTCACCACCGACAGCACCCACCCATGTACCTGACCTCTAGGGTTGCTTACTAGAGCCTAGCCAGGCCTCCTAAATCCTATTTTAGGCAGAATGCAAACACGCTACTCTTAGAATGTTGTCCCATACCTGGAATTTGGTCCCTGAGGGCGTTCCAAACACAAAGCGCATTGAAGCCATTCAAATGGGAAAATGGCACTATATAAATGACGACTACAATACAATACAATACAAATAAATTACGGAAAAGATCCAAGTTCACAGACGGCCGGCAATTAAAGATGTTTGTAAGAGAGAATGCAGGTGAGGTATGAAGAAATAATGGTGTTCAAAAAGGTGTGAGAGGGAGGATGATATTTTTAAATTTCTAATAGGTTTATTTTGTGAACTATGCAGCAGAGAGCAACAGAGCACCATACAAAAAAATCTGGACAAAAACATTTCGGCCCTCAACTTGAGCTCACAGGGGAGAGAACTGTGTGAAGAGAGAAGACATTAGTGGGTGGAAGAAATAAGGGAAAAGTAAAGGTGTATTTGAGAGTAGGTAAAGGTAGCACAGCGTAAGGGATACAGGTCAAGTAAAGGTGTGTATAATACAGGAAGAAACAAGCACAACTTAATAGTGTGCTTGTGAGAAGATGAAGGTAATTAGGTAGTAATTGACAGTGAAAAGGAAAAATAATATGTTTGCTTGAAAGAGGATGAATGTGAGAGGAAGTATGAGTGATGGGGAAGTGAAGGTGTGTTTGATAGAGGATTGATGTAGGAAGGGAATAAGAAGTAGGGAGAAAGTAACTGCTTGTTTGCACACATGCAACTTAAGGTCTACTCTTAGTATATTTTCCCATACCTGGACTTCGGTCCCTGAGGGCGTTCCAACCCTCACGGACCGAAAGGGGTGAATGTAAAAGTGAATACGAGAGGTGGAAGTACATGTGTATTTGGGAGAGGATGATGCCAAAGAGACAGCTAAGGTGACAAGGGGATGTTTGAGGAAGGAAGAAGGTCAGGAAAAAGAACGAGAAGGAGAAAAAAGAGATGTGTGCAAGAGAGGATGCAGGTAAGGCGAGTGTAAGAGATAAGAAGAAAGTCAAAATTTGATTGTGAGAGATGATTAAGGTGTGAGTAAAAGAAAGGATACCGCTCTGTGCCATGGAGGTGATGGAGGGAAGATGAGGGTAAGAAAAGTGACAAAGGATAGGTGCCTGTGAGAGAGAATACACATGAGAGTCAAGGTGAGAGGCTTTGGGTTGTGTCATGGTGAAGAGATCAGCAGACATCTTGGGGCCCAAAATGTCAATTTCAAAAGGGTTTATTTCACAAAGTGAAAATGACAAGGGATCAGGGGAAACTGGAAATAAGGTCACATGGAACTCAAAGAAACAATGGAGAGATATGTCTTCCTTAATGACCATATCTGCCAGTCCTTCACTCTCTCTGCTTTGGCTCCACCAGCTGGCAGTCAAAACAAACAGTTCTTGTAGTTTTAAGTGCCACAACACAACTTAGTGACGTTGGTAGATGGTCGTCCTTTCATTGCACTTGTCAGGATGTTGCTCTCCTTGGCAGATGTTTTCACTATCTTGAATTTGTGAGGCCGTTGAGTCACAGGCCATGCCGTCAAGCTTTGACGATGTTGGACCACACAACTCTGGGTCCCGCATTGACCAAGCTTGAACCTCACGTACTGCTGGCAGACTCAAAGTATCTGCCAGCACTGGGGCTGTAGGCTTCCTACAAGGCTGATGGTCTGGGACATGAGCACCTCCTTCTTCTCTGGACTTCCCTTGATCTTGCCCCTTCTCCTCAACTATATTATTCTCCTCCCTTCACTCCTCAGCATCCCGAAAGGTGCTGGCCCTTTTCCCCGACCCACCTTAGCTTTTAACTGTTTCAGATTAGCACATGCTGTTTATTGGTCTTTTCTGTTTCACCCCTCTTCGCTGAATGGCTCCTCTTCATCATCTCCTCGCCATCCCTGATCTCAAACACTTCCTTGGTATAACTCCCTCCCCTCTCCTAATTGAACTCCTGCACTCTATTTATCCCCTACTGCTCTCCCCCTTCCTTATTTTGCTCCACCACCTCCTGATGGTATCTTAGCTCCTCGGCTCTCCCCCACTCTCTCTCCATCTGTTCATCCTTCTCCTCATCCTCCTAGGGCTGCTATGCCATCTCCCCTGCTCGCTCTCTCGCTCCACCTCTTTGCCTTTCTCCTTCCCCTCCTCCATCTTTCTCTCTCTCACTCTCAACCTGCTTACCCACATCCTCACCGTCCGCTGCCCAGGGTTGGACTGGGCCATAAAGTTGTCTCGGGCACCAATGAAAAAGTTGCCCACAGTTGTAAATGGCAATTCATTCCTTTTGTGACACTGTTTGAATAGTACACAAGGGGGAGATTCTTTGATAAAATGTGATGCAAATTGTGCATTTTAAAGAATATTTATTCAGCAACACTGGTCAAAACTACTAGCCGCATAGTGAAGTAATTCATCAAATTGACACACATTGGCCAAAAAAAGTGGCCCACTTTGACCCAAAAAATCGGCCCCACACCAGCATTTAGTGTTTTTTTTTTATACATCTTTTTATTGATTTACAAAACAAGCCACAGTAGACATGTCAAGGGTCAAACATTAACAAAGCATGGTCACAGTGCATTTTGCACCTATGCATTTTGCGCTTTTGAAGCCAGTCCGAGCCTGCAGCAGCACCGCTTTAACTCACCGATTTGATACCTCTCTCTCACTGAATCTCCAACCCCTAGCTCCCACAATCCCTGGAGGGCTGAAGATTGCTGTTCTTACACGGGTCCACGCGCACAGCCCGTCTGTGGAATTATGCCCAGCTATGCCTTTCCTTTAGCCAAGCGCAGTGATTGCCTGCCAGGCAGTGGTAGAAGTGTAATGAAAACAAATAGTGGAAATGTGGACTCGGCAAAGGAGAGGATGGGGGAAAGCATAGTGCAACATGTAAGAAGGTGTTGCGGCTGGGGCATTGCAATAGTCTATGGGGCCGATTCATGGAATTATTTGCGTGGAAAATCACTGATTTGCACTCCATTCTGCGTGCGAAACCCTGTTTGTCAATTCATAAAATCAACTGCGCAGCACTTTTTGTAACTTGCAGGGTATTTGTGCAGGCTCGCACATCTCTTTGAGTGGTTGAATGCCTTGCACGAGACACCACGCATTTCGTGGGCAAGTCCTGCCCAGAGGAAGAACAAGGGAAAAAGCGGGTGTTACAAGGGATGAGCAGCAAGCAGTCCATAGCACGCCTACAAATGTGCACCACAAGGAAGCATATTCATGGATGTGACCGCGCAACCTCTAGCCTGCAAAATGCCCATGCAAATCCCTCCATCTCTCCACCAACCGAAGGCCGGAGGAAGTACACTTTTGCATAGGAATCGCAGCGCGGAGGTGGGTTTGCATGCTGGATTTACGGGTGCGTGTACGCAGCCGGGGATATGATGGAATTAGGGGTGCGCGTACACAGTGTAGTGTGGAGCAGGAACGGTTTACGGGGGTTCACACGCAGATTTTCCAAGTTTTACCTGTTACGATAGATTGTACGCATGTTGCCGGGGTGCCGGTAACAGTTACAGTGGACCCTGAGCAGGGTCCCTGAGATGCAGGCCCGCTTGTGGGGGGACCCCACGCCATGTTTGAAGGGTGCATGTATTTGCACTGAGGGGAGCACACGAAGGTAGCGGTTGTGGCTGTTTTTGCTTTTCCTGGGGGTGTGTCGGGCATTCCGTCTGAGACTTACGCATATAGTTACTTTGCGCAGAAAATTCCATGAAATAGCGGCGCATGCATTTTTTACTCTCCATGCAGGCTTGTGCAGTGTCATACTCGGTGCGCAGCATTTATGGGATTAATGCGCTCTTTTCCATGAATCGGCCCCTAAGCGACTGACTAGTAACTAAGGCTTCTATTACAACTTTACACTTACACAGGGACATGAATGGACAATTCCTCTATATAGATGGTGAATATGGTCGTAAAAAGTAGAAGAATGGTAAACAGAAAAAAATGAAAGTAGTGGAACACCGTTCCTGACCGTTCCGGCTCACTTCCATAACTGCTCCTATGATTTCAATTTGATATCAGATCTGTGACCTGTTTGTCTCTGCTTTTCCATGTGGCGATAAGCCCTCATTAAGGCCGTCCACCATTCCGGGACTTTGTTCGGCATTGCTTCTGCTTCTGCTTGGTCCTGCTGCTCTGTGCACTCCGGTAGTAATAGCGCACCAGCCTCGTTTCACGCTGACATCCACGAGGATTGAGGCTGTTGGGCGGATGTGTTCATGGCGCTGGCAGCTTGACACCACCGCTTGTCTTATCAATGCACTATATTGCCATTTAAGCGGCCAAAGGGACTTACATTTGCTTGCCCAGAAGAGGGCCTCACAACAGTCATCCCATCAGTACAGTCCCTCTTGTGTGGTAGATTTTACCAAGGCATAGTGACTGCAAAGGGCAAGGGTCACAGCGCTGACACTATCACTTTAACAGACATGTTAGGGATATTCAAACTTAGGTTCGCGGGATGGTGAACCTGTCCCTGCAGCGTAAAAGGGGGCTTCTGTGGTATCAGGTAATAATGTCCCTATACATAATGTTGCAGAGAAAAGCCATTGGCAACCCTATATATGGTGACATTAAGTATGGGGACGGGTTGCAGGGATGTCCCCTGCTCCCCTTGTAAACAAAAAAAAATCAGGGGTTGCAGGGGTGTCCCCCGCATGTTCAATGTAGTAATGTCTGCAAAAAAACATTAATTTTCCCTAACTTTTTTGGGGGGGACATTATTACATGGAACCGCTTCTGTGTGGTTGTAGGAGCCTTTCCACATAGAAGGTTAGGGATGGACTTAGGGAATTGGGGGATACTGTATGACCGTCTCTGGGGCCTATTTGAGGAAGAGGGGTTGTGGTCCATTTCCCTCATGGATCCCCCATTCCCCTCCTCCAACCTAAAACATGGGGAGTAGTGAGGTGGAATAAAGAACAGAGAAACTCACTTTTAAGCAGTCGACGTGAGCGGGAACGGTCGGGAGCATAGTTCCTGTTTACCGTTCCTCTGTTTTTTACAACCATATTCACCATTCCACACCGAGGATTTGGCCATTCATGTCCCTGTGAAAGTGTAACGTTGTGATAGGATCCTTAGTTACTAGTCACTTAGACTTCTGCAATGCCCGGTCCGAGGTTGTACTATTCTTCCACCTACCCTCTCCCATGGAGACTTTTTTTGGGTGCACTTCTAGCTCTTCTTTTAAGAGAGGGAAAGTCTGAGCGAGCAGGCGTTCCGGGGCTTTCCAATGCTACAGGCACGCTTATGAGAGCGAAGCCAGGGAGAAAGTATGCTGGGGCTGGGAAGAGAGTCAAATGAACTACAGAAATAGCTGCAAAAAAGATCACAATCTAATGGAACTGTGGACTTTGAGACTATAATGACAATGACTTCTGACGTGTTGCGATTTGAGGACCAATTGGATAAGTACAGCAGTGCGTGCTGGCCGTGTTCTGCCGAGACGGGCGAGGAGAACGTAGGGGAGGAGACGGAGAGGACGGGTCGGGGGTTTAGGTGGGCATGGAAGCAAGCACCCCAAACTCATTCTTTCATGCGATCTCCCATCCCGGGAGACGTCGAAGGCTTGAAGGGGGTTGACGGAGGCACAACTCCGACCTGTTGTTCATAAATCAGCTTCCCCCACAGAGAGGCCAAGAATGAATGGGCGTTGAGGCAGTGGAGTAACTTTGCTGAAAATGTTGGGGCTGACATGACAACTCAAGAAAAGATGCCCCAGTCAAATGAATGGGGACAAAATGGTGTGCAATGAAAGTTTTGGGGGACAAACACCCCTGTCCCCCCTTAAAATTACGCCCATGCATTGAGGCAGAACACTACATAAGGAGGCTAAGGAGCTCTGCCCCCATTATAGGGCATCCTGGCAGAGGAAGGCGAAGGTAAAACCGGCATACCTTGAAGGGGGTCAGGCCTTCATCCCCATGCTGCTGGGGCACAGTGCCAGGCACCCATTTATCTGTAGCCTCATTGCAACATTCAGATCACGTCTTGCATGTTCTACCGCTTGGCCGCATCGTTTACAGCTGACAGCATTCTAGCGCCAAGAGGTCAGAAACCACAAACACGTGCTCCGTTGGAATTGACCTCACCTTGGCAGCAGTGTACCGTGGGTGAAAAATGCAGATGGAAAATGGGAAACAGATTGTACGAGCCGCCAGCAGCACTATGCCACGAGCAATTATGCAGGGCGCAGTCCCCGTCCCTATTAAGTCCAGTGCTGGTAAAAACGGCGTGGTTGCTCTCCAAAAGTACGCTGTTTCTGTCCAAAACCACGCCCAGTGCCTTCCAAAAGTGCAAAACGCCTTCTTAACATGATTCTGGGCAAGAGGGAAGACCGAGAGAAAGTGCTTGACAGAGAGAGCGGGAAAGAGTGGCAATGGAAAAGACTTTCCACATTTTGGGGGAATAAACTTTATTTCAGTTTCTACGCATAGTTGCCAACATGATCCATCCCAATCTGTAGGTGTTTATACAGTCAGGGTTTTTTCTTTGCATTGTAGGACTTGTAGTTTTGCTTTTCCCATTATCAAACTGGGACTACAAGTCCCAGAATCCAAAGAAAAATCCTGGACTGGATAAGCAGCTACAGATTGGAATGGATCATGTTGGCAACTATGTCTATGCTTCCTGGAAATCATGGAGAGCATTGCTGTGGCGCTGCCCGATGACGGGCTTACGCGGCGGCGTGACGTGTCACGCCGCCGCGGTGTGTATAAATAAAGGGGGCGTTCGCGGCCGCGGCAGAGCGACCGGGAAGCCCGAACAGGAAGGACTGGTGCCCGTGTGAGTCCTTTATGTTGAGGGGCTTACGGGATCGCGTGGGGGCTCCGACCCGCCCCCAACAGTGGCGACGAGTGGTGAGGGAGACCCGGGCCCGGCGGTGAAATCCTTTGGATACATTTTTTCAAACGGAAGCGGAACGAAGCTTCGCTTCGCTTCATGCCGGGTCGCGGGACGCACACGCGGCCGGCGGCCATTATGTCTTGTAGCCCGTGAAACTTCACAAGGCTCCGGTTTGGAGCGTGAAGGCAACACAGGCCTAATTTTTGGAAATATTGATAGCAGGAAGTCTAACCTGCACGCCCATGCCTGTTTTGTGCATTTTAACTCAGTTTTGGGACTCCTACGTCGTGTGATAGCTAGGAGAAGGACTAACATGACAGGGCCTGTCTAGGCCAGTCCATCGCCTCAGCTCAATTTTTGGAACTCCCAGGTCTATTTGGACTACGGCAAGGTGGATTTACAGTGTTCTCTTTGTCCCCTTCATCATCAGAGCGCTGTGGCTTCTTCTTTGTCTCCTTCATCATCAAGTTTGGCTGCTCTGGGTGTCTTATTCTTTTGTGCCTCCATTGTGCCCTGTCCGGAAGCCTCCCCCAGTTTGAACTGTTCGTGTGCCTGGAAAGGAAGGGGTGAGTTGCACTATGATGGTGGGAGTTTGAGTCGCGGCCCTCAGGACAGTAGGTGGGGGTGCCTGTGCGCTCAAGCCCATGGGTGACTCTGAGGATTCAGACAGTGATTTTGCAGCTGCGTCACTCCCCCGCGATCGTGGCCAGGCAGCGGCTCAACAACAGGCTGTCCTACCTCCGGTGATTCAAGCCCCTGCAGGACCGCTACCTGGACAACCAGGACTTCCCATCATGGCTCAAGCACGAGCACCCGCGGCCCATGCCGCCCTGCAGCCCATCCCGGAGTTCGATGCATCGGGCCCACCCTCGAGCATGGGGCCCCGATGGAGAAGATGGGTGAGTCGCCTTGACATGTATTTCAGGGCTGCACAGGTGACGGATGACGACAGCAGAATTGCCACCATGCTGTACTCGGCAGGGCCGGCAGTCCAGGAGATATTTGAATCGCTTACACCTATTAATAACTCTTATGATGCGGCCAAGGCGGCACTCCTTGCACATTTCCTTCCCCTTGCAAATGTGGATTATGAGAGATTCGTCATGCTCTCGGCTAAGCAGAAGGAAGAGGAGACACTGGACACTTTTTATGGTCGCCTACGCCGCCTCTCCCTCGGATGCGCATGGGGGGATGCAGACGACATGATGCGCACGATGCTGATCCAGGCATGCTCCTCTGGAAAGCTCAGGAGGCAAGTCCTGAGAGAGCCGGGCATCACGCTGCCCCGCATACTGGAGCTGGGCAGGTGCCACGAGGTAGCAGAAGTCCGAGCCAACAAGATGGAAGCAGGGTCTCGGTCGGTGAGGTCAGAGGAGGTGTGTGTCGTGTGGCGAGGTGGCCGAGGAGTGAGACGCCCGGGTGGAGGACCCCGAGACAGGGCAGGAAGAGCCGGGGAGTCGTGCCAGAAGTGCGGGTACGACCTCCCTCACATGGCAGAATGCCCGGCGGTTGGAAAAACCTGTGGGAGGTGTGGACTGGCCGATCACTTCTCGAGAGTATGTCGTGCAGCCATGCCGGTGATGGTGCCGAGAGGTCAGGCACGGACGTGGACTCCGTGCCAGAGCCAACCGCCCAGTGTAGCCCAGGTAGAACAGGGTGAAGTCGAGTCCCATGCTGAAGGAGCCGAAGAGGAAGACGAGGAGAACATCTTTTTCGTCTCCAGCGTGGGAATACTCAAAGGAAAAAGCAGGAGACAGCCGAGATGTGTGGTGGAGATCAACCACTCCCCAGTCCCAGTGCTCGTTGACACAGGCGCCTCAGTCAATGTGATGGCTGGAGGGCATTATGACTCTCTCAAACCCCTCCCAGGTCTGGTCACACCGAAGGCCCGCATATTTGCTTTTGGGGGTCAGGAACCGATACCGCTAGACGGTGCCTTCGTGGCAGATGTGGAGCATGATGGCTCACAAATCAAGGCTCGATTCTATGTGACCCCGGTGAGCAGCAATACCTTGCTCAGCTGTGCAGCTGCGGAGGCCTTAGGTATCGTCAGCTTTGCATACTCCGTCCACCTGGAGGACATTAATGATCTCCTTGACAAATATGCTGCACTCTTCAGTGGGATCGGAAAGATGACTGGGGAACCAATTCCACTACACATCGATGAGTCGGTGCAGCCCATCGCATTGAAACACCGCCGAGTACCATTCCATTTAAGGGAGCAGGTCGATAAGGAGCTGGACAACTTGGTGAGCCTGGATATCATCGAGAAGGTTGAAGGCCCAACCCCCTGCATGTCTCCGATCGTGGTGGCCAGAAAGCCCAAGCAACCCGACTCGGTACGCATCTGCGTGGACATGAGGCTCCCCAACAAGGCGATCAAAAGGGAGCGACATCTTACACCAACGATCGATGATATCATTGCTGATGTTCAAGGGGCTCGATTTTTCTCGAAACTGGACCTCCGAGCCGGGTATCACCAGGTCGTCCTTCATCCAGAGTCCCGGTACATAACAACGTTTACCACCCATCGGGGACTGTATCGATACAAGCGGTTGAGCTTTGGAGTATCGTCTGCCGCTGAAGTGTTCCAAAATATCATCAGGGGCGCCCTAGCAGATCTGGAGGGCGTCCTTAACATTAGCGATAATATTTTGGTATTCGCCAAAACCGAAGTGGATCACATGAAGAGGCTCGGTAAGACTCTGAAACGACTTCAATCATTGGGCCTCACCCTTCACAGGGAAAAGTGTGAATTCATGCGCTCCTCTATTGAATTCTTCTGCTTCATATTCAAGGAAGGGGGGGTGTCGCCAGACCCGAAAAAGGTCCAGGACATCAAAGCGGCGAAAGCCCCCGAGTCTGTGACGGACGTGAGGAGTTTCCTGGGGATGGTAACCTACTGTGGGCGGTTCATCCCGAACTCAGCCTCGAGATCTGAACCACTCCGGGCGCTGACCAAGAAAGAGTCACCATGGCATTGGGGCCCTCTCGAACAGGCCGCCTTTGAGGACATTAAGGGTGCCCTCACAACGGTGGACACCATGGCGTTTTTCGACCCCGCATTGGAATCAGAGATCGTGGTCGATGCAAGTCCTTTCGGGTTGGGAGCAGTGCGGACTCAAGTGGACCGCAACGGGATTGTTCGACCTGTGGCATATGCTAGCAAAGCGCTCACCGAAACGGAACAGAGGTACTCCCAGATCGAGCGGGAGGCCTTGGCGGTGCTGTGGGGCTGCAGACATTTCCGGCTCTATGTTTTGGGACGTCCGGTGACGGTGGTAACTGACCACAAACCACTGCTTCCAATACTGGTGGGCTCCTCTTCAAAACCACCGGCTAGAATCGAGAGGTGGATGCTCGCCCTCCTGGAGTATTCCGTCACCCTGGTGTATAGGCCAGGGGCCAACAATGCCGCAGACTACCTCTCTCGTCATCCGGGAGTGGGTGGGGGAGAGGGATATGACACCTGCGGAGAAGAAGCGGACAGTCATGTACGAATGGTGGTGGAGGCGGCAACACCAAATGCGATGTCCCTAGAGGAGTTGGAGGCTGCGGCGGCTGAGGACGAGTGCTTTCGAATCTTGAAGGACTCGATGCGTAATGGGTCTTGGAAGTCCATCCTCGAAGCTGTGTCCGGGCGCACGCAAGAAGCCAAAACAGTACTGGAGCAGTTGTGGAAGGTGAAGGAGGAGTTGTCGTTCTCGGACTCAGGGCTGCTACTCCGGGGTGACCGGATTGTTGTTCCACAGTCAAAGGTGAGCGATGTGATCAGTCTCGCCCACCATGGACATCAGGGCGCACCAAGACCAAGGCACGGCTCCGTTCGAAAGTCTGGTTTCCGGAGTTGGAGAAAAGGGTGGACGACTTTGTGGCGGCATGCGTATGGTGTCAGGCGGCCTCTCCTCTGCAACGAGAGCCTGCCATTGAGGCAATGCCCCGAGGCACGAGGCCATGGGAGATCGTCCACGCCGACTTTGGCTCAACATCAGTGGGCACCCACTTCCTGGTAATAGTTGATGAACACTCGAGATACACGGAGGTCGAGTTCGTTGAATCTGTGGCCTTTGAGCATGTGGTGGTGGCGATGGAGAAAATATTTGCGGCCCATGGTTTTCCCCACACTCTATGCTCTGACAACGGATCGCCCTTCCAAAGTGAGCGGTTCTCCGAGTTGATGGAGAGCTGCGGAATACAACACAGGAAGATATCCCCACTGTGGCCCTGAGCGAACGGGGATGCTGAGAGACTGATGCGGACTCTGAACAAAACCTTCCGAATTGCTCAGGGGCAGGGTCAATCATTACAACGCGCCCTCTATCAGTTTCTGCGGGTGTACCGCACCACCCCACATGCCGCCACGGGAGTGGCTCCGGCAGAAGTGTTATTCAAGAGGTGCCCCCTGGGGCTGTTGCCGGAAGTTGGGGAGAAAGAACCTGGGGTCATCGATAATCAGCGGGTGGAGGCTGAAAGGCGAGTCCGAACTGAACAAGAAAACCTGCGCAGGGGTCTCCGACCTCAAAGACTTGAACCGGGAGATGAGGTCCTCATCCGCAACCGACACCCCCACGGGAAGCTCTCACTCCCCTATGAACCGGAGCCATTGGATGTAGTGGCAGTGAAAGGGTCCATGGTGACGGCCTCGGATGGACGATCTGCTGTCACCCGAAATGTGAGTTTCTTCAAGAAGCTGGGTGATCCACGAACTGAAACCCCGCCCGAACCTGATCCACTAGACATGCCTGCTGGCGGAGGCCTCTGTGACGAGGTACCCGAATCCCCAGTCCGGGGAGAAGCGGCGGAAGGACGTCACGTGCCGGAGGTAGGCAGGAGGTACCCCCAGAGGGCTGGGCGAGGGAAACCTGCCTACCTCAGCGAATATGTCGTGGGACACTTGGTTAGTGAACTGGGGTGAGAGGATCTGGGTGGATGACATTAAAGGGGTTTTGGGTGTGCAGTAGTGTTTATGATAGATGTGTGGTTTTCTGTTTAATAAAGTTAATGTTAATGTGTTTTGTTGTTCCTCCCGGAAAAGGAGGAGTGTGGCGCTGCCCGATGACGGGCTTACGCGGCGGCGTGACGTGTCACGCCGCCGCGATGTGTATAAATAAAGGGGGCGTTCCCGGCCGCGGCAGAGCGACCGGGAAGCCCGAACAGGAAGGACTGGTGCCCGTGTGAGTCCTTTATGTTGAGGGGCTTACGGGATCGCGTGGGGGCTCCGACCCACCCCCAACAATTGCTGACCCGAGCGGAGCAGGTCCTCAGAAGAATATTCTCCCTGACTATCGCAGCTGCCTGTATTTTCAGAATACTACTATGCACTTTTACATGTATTTACTCTCTGTATCAGGGGTCTGTAACCTTTGGTTCTCCAGATGCGTTGGACCATAGAGGGAGGACGGGTTGGCACCCCTATACACCATAATTACCACAAGACCTATCCAGCACAGTCAGGGACAGTCTTAGAAACCGCAGCGCCGGGCAACAAATACAAAATGTGGCACCCTTCCTCTCCCCACACGCGCCTCTAGTCATGCGGCAGGGGGTGGAGGGAGCGTCACATTTTTCAATAGGCTCAGCAAGTGCCCTATTGTTATTAAATGCACCCTCTCCCGAGAGCGGTGTGCTTTTAATTTCAATAGGGGGCCTGCCACACCTTCTCCCAACATGACAGCTCGGGGGAGACCTTGAAAGAGTACCCCGATCTGACGTGGGAGGTCTAATGGCAGGGCAACCCCAGGCGGTATCCCGGGCTGCCCTGCCCTTAGACCGACTCTGAGCACAGTTAATGGTGAGAGATCATGGGAGTTGGAGTCCAGAACATCTGGAGAGCCACAGGTTTCAGACCCCTGCACTATATATGCTTGAAAGACAAATACAGTGCCATTCTCCGGGGCTCCCATTCCAGGGATAGGCTGCGGTTTGGATTCTAAGTGATCCAACCGCAGCTGATTTTGCCGCGGCCGGAATGTACGCATGAGAAAGGTGCGAACTACCAAAAGTTTGCACCTTTCTCATGCAAACACACTTACATACTACGGGGGCTGCAGGGGTTTCCCCCGCAACCCTCGCTCACTATACTTTTACTTAACTGCAATGCTACCACCAAAGGTTTGAACTTTTGGTGTTCGAACCTTTGGTGGTAGCATTTTTTGGTCGTTTTGTACGGTCGGCCCTTTTTTTTTTGGTCCGATCGTACAAAACCGCAGTTTGGACCCGCAGAGCTCTGTAATCGTGTCACAGTTTACTGGCAGTGTGGCATGAATACATATGTTCTTGGTCCCAAAACTGGGCGTCCATTTATGTGAAGGCCTTAAAAGGTTCCAGATTTTTTCGGGTGAGAAATAAGAAAGAGGATGCCCCCCAGAAAACGTTTATCTTATAGGTGCAGTATTTGGGTTTATTTAGCAGAAACGTGTCTAGGTAGCAATGGGGCAAGTCATTATCACAAGTCATTTGAGGTTGACAGAAGTCAGTGGAAGTGGAGGGTTACAAGTTATAGTAGCTTGGGTCTGATATATACTTGGGGGCAGCAGGTCCTATGTGACCTCGGAGTATTCCCTGGAGAGCAGGGTATTGAGTCCCTTCCTTGTTCATTTGTCCAAAGACGGCTACTGAGCAGGATGGACACCTTCTTGAAAGGGAATTGTGGCCCCTTCCTCAGGGGCTTCAAGCACCTACCAAAGTGACACAACTTCACTGTCTCTGAAGTTCAAGCTTAATGCAGGCAATAGATCCACAATTGAGTGAAGGAGTTGCCCTCTCCTGGCCCCTGATTATTGATAAAGGAGATTCAGTGATGGGAAAAATGTGCATGGGCACGGTCCGTGCCATCCCACCCTTGGCCAGTGAATCGAGTGATGTCAACACTGACCATACCTGCTCTCCCGCTTCATTAGAAGGTTTAGGCAGATACATATATATTTTACATATTGTTTAATAGCATTTGCAAGCAATATAGGTACAAAGAAAAAACCTTTATGTATTATTTGCAAGTATACATTGAGCTTGTGGTCAAAGCAACCCGCCAACATAGTAAACAGACAAAACAAAGTCAAACAACATAACAACAATTCCCCACGGATGTAAACTAGGTCTTAGAATTACTCCCTTCTGTGGCCAGGCCAGGAATGAGCAGTCCAGCGACGTTCCAGTCTTACTCACTTGAGCCGTGTTGCCCATGCTCGTACTTGGTCTGGGGTGTTGGAGCACACAGGAGGGACAAGAGGCAATGGCGTAACAGGGGCCCCCCGCAACCTCTGCGGTGCGGTGGCCCCCGCTAGCACATGTTCTGGGAGGAGGCCACATTTGGAGAGAAAAAAAGTAAAAAATATGTTTTACTTTTTTTTTCATATTTCATTTTGAAATCACACTGCATGCATAACGAAATTATGTCTGTAACAGAAACAATTTCTTTATGAAGGCTTTGTGACCACAAAAAGAAACTTACTTCTTGGAGGGTGGGGGGAGCCCTATGACTTCAAAAAGAAATAGTTTCTTTTTGACGTCACTCTGCCTTCATAAAGAAATTATTTCCGTTATGGTTCGGTCTTTAACATAAATAATTTCTTTATGAAGTTAGAGTGACATCAAAAAAAAATATTTCTTTTTGAATTAATAGGGCTTCCCTCAACCCTATGACGTGTATGGTGAAAGGGTGTACACTTAAATGTGTAGGTGGCTGCCTGTGTGAGTGTATGGTGAAATGGTGCACACAAATATATGGGAGGCTGGGTGTACGTGTTTGCTTGTACGGTGTAAGGGTGCACACTTAAATCTATGGGTGGCTGCCTGGATGTGCCTGCATGGTGAAAGGGTGCACAGTTAAATGTATAGGTGGCTGCCTGTGCGAGTGTATGGTGAAAGGGTGCACTCTTAAATGTACAGGTGGCTGCTTAGGTGTGCCTGCATGGTGAAAGGGTACACACTTAAACATATGGATGGCTGTGTGTGGTTGTGTGTGTATATATGGTGAATGGTGTGTGAGTGTGTTCAGGGACGCAACAAAACCTACATTTCGGGGGGCTAATCCTTCAAATGTTGGGAGAGGCGCTTACTTCACAGGTTGTGGGGAGAGGCAAACATATTTGTGTGGGGGCATCTTTACGCATTTGAATGAGACTATTTTAGTGCAGCATCAATGTTACAAGCAGTTAACTCTCTCCTTTAAGTCTGAAAGCACCCACTTATGGACTGCTGAGAGAATGAGCGGTCTTCTGTTCCCTCTCTACCCTTCCAATCAGTCGCCTGGCAGGCAAGTACTAAACCCACATCTCAATTTAAATTGCCTAAAAAATGTGGCATTTGAATGCAGATAGTAACAGTGAAATGCTTTACATTAGTAATTGCTGGGCCCTTGTTAACAGCGAAACCCAGGTGCCGTTTAACATCTGTCTCCTGTTCTGTCCAGCAACTGCTCTGAAGGTCAGCCAGGTTTGGTCAACATAGCCCAAAAATTCAGGGGAGAGTGCTGAAGCCCAGTCAACTCATTAGTGTTACGCCACTACTTGTGTTTAATGCCTTGATTACTTATTGGTAACCGTCATTACTCCTAGCCCTATTCTTCGTCATCCCTGTAGTTGTTTATGAGGCAGTACTTGTGTATGAGGCACTCTGTCTCATACACAAGTACTGGGAAGACGTAAAAGTACATGGAGGTAATGCCTGACTTAGCTACCTGTAATCGCCATTACTCCTAGTCCCACTCTTCCTCATCCCAGTACTTACCTATGAGGCAAGGAGCCTCATACGTAAGCTCTTTGATAAGGAAGTGGGACGTGAAGGTCATTCTGGGCCAAGAAGCTGATTTTGAAAGTTGAGGTCATTCTGGGCCAAGAAGCTGATTTTGAAGGTTGGGGTAGAGGGTGGGAGGGAGAGGGGATGTGTAGGGGGCAGGATTGTGCGATAAATCCTAATGCTTGTCCATGTCCAGCCTAAGCAGGTATGATATGTGGTATTAGTGGCTAGAGAGGCATTTTGGTGCAGCCAGTCTAGTCATTCCTCAGTTTGGTATGACTTTTTTTTATTGCGCATTTCTGATAAAGCAGTCCTGCTCAGTGGTTGAAGTGTACGAAAAGAGGTAGTGGAGGCCTTGTGTCATTCAGATCGTGCAAGTGCGAGAACAAGAAATGCAAGGGGAAAGGGAGGGGGTAAGTACAAGGAAGAGTGGAGGGGAAAACAAGGCAGTCATTCTCAGGGCAGCCCGGCTCTGGGTAGTGCAAGGAGAACAAGGGACAGTAGGGTTACAGTTACAGCCCCTAAGTGCGTGGTAGGCACGGACAGATAGGTCAGGTAGGTCAGCAGGGGAGGGATTGAGGGAGAGAGAGAGAGAGAGAGAGAGATAGAGAGAGAGAGAGAGAGAGAGAGAGAGAGAGAGAGAGAGAGAGAGAGAGAAGAGGAGAAGAGGAAAGTTTTGAGCTGCTTCCGGAACTTCAGGTGGTCCGCTCAAGTTTGAGAGAGCAGGGAGGCCATTCCAGAGGGAGGGACCTGCAGAGGAGAGAGATCTAGCCCCCACTCTCTGCCTGGAGAAGCGTCTAAACCTTAAAGAGTTGGAGGTAGCTGGGGGAAAGGCTTGAGAAGGAAGATATTTTGTAGGAAAGTGTTGGATGTAGTGTTGGCCCCAACCCCAGAAAGCCTTATGGACAATGCAAAGGGTCTTGAACTTTATCCTTGCAGCCACCGGGAGCCAGTGGAGAGATTTCAGGGCTGGAGAGATATGATCCCTGGGCTTGAGGCCAAGGATAAGTCTTGCAGTCCTGTTCTGGATTAGTTTCAGAGGGCGGAGAGTAGAGGAAGGCATATTGAGAAAGAGGCTGTTACAGTAGGCCAGCCTAGAGAGAAACAGTGCTCTGTAGACAGTGAGCTTCAGGGGGAAAGTGAGAAAGGGAAGAGTCCCTTTGAGGAGGAGCAGCTGGTTCTTGGCGACGTCGAAAATGTGAGGAGAGAAAGAGGGAGTGTAGTTGAAGAGAACAACAATGTCTTTTGCCTTGCAGGAAGGCGAAGCAAGAGAGCCCAAGGTGAGCAGCCAGAGTGAGAGAGTGAAAGGAGGGGCAGGGGTCCCAATGAGAAGGATCTCTGTCTTAATGGTATTAAGGCAGAGATCATTGGAGGCGCACCAATCCTGAATCACGGATATACAGTCAGGAATGAGTGAGAGAGGAGAGGGGAGTGAAAGAAAGCTGAGTGTCAGCCGCATAATACTGAAAGTTACAGGAGAAGTTAGAGATCAGGTGGGCCAAAGGGGCCAAGTGCATGTTGAAAACCCAGGGTGAGAGGATAGAGCCCTGGGGAACACCACAGGTAGAGAGAGAGGTGGTGGAGAGAAAGGGACCAAGTTGCACCTTGGAGCTGCAGTCCAAGAGGAAGGAGGTCAGCCACCCAAGTGCCTGAGCCATGATGCCCAGGTTCTCACGTAGTCAATTGATCAGGTGGATTGGTTGACTGTCGAAAGTAGAAGAAAGATCAAGGAGGATTAGGACAAAAGGAATGCTGGAATAAAAGTTAGAGACAAGTTCTTCATGGGTGCTCAGGAGAGCAGTTTCCGTGCCTCTGGCAGCTCTGAAGCCAGACTGATGGTCATGGAGGCAACCAACAGATTCAGTGTGGAGAGTAAGATGGCCAGCTTTTCCAAGAGTTTGCCTAGGAAATGGGTGATGGAGATTGGGCGATAGTTTGCAGGGCAGGTAGGATCTGCAGATGGCTTCTTGAGGAGTGGGTGCACAAGGGAGTGCTTAAAAGGATAGGGGATCATTCCAGTGGTGAAAGAGTGATTACATAAATCGGCCAAGGCTTGAGCGAGGGTGTCAATAAGGTCCTTGATGGTTCTGGAGGAGCAGGGGAGCACCTGCTTGGATGACACTTTCATAGATCGGACTTGTCTAGAAACCTTGTCAGGTGTCGTTAGAGAGAAAGAGGAGAAAGGAGGAAGTTAGGTAGCGATTGCCAAAGAGGGGGCCGAGAGAGGAAGAGGGAGAGGAAGCAGAGATAGAGGACAGGATTTCATGAGTTTTAGAAGAGATGTGAGAGTTAAGAGCCATACAGAGGGCCTGGGGGGAACAGGAAAGGGAGAGACTGCAACAGGATTGACCACTTTCTTGAAGATTTTAAAGATTTTAGCCGTGTTGTTAGAGGCCACAGAGACCCGGGCTTAAATGGTTGCTCTCTTCTTGATGAGTGTTGGCTTTGACTGACATTTTGGTGCAACCAGTCTAGGTATGTCTAAATGTGGCCTGACATGCTTTACTCTAATGTTATTATGTGTATAGACTGGTATACATTGTACAGCGAATGGGACATGTTTTCAATGTGGCATGGCATTTTTAATAGCAAAGCATTAATGTTCCTGTGCACTGTTGGTGGCTTGCATGTATTGGATTGGTGTTACCCTATAAAACAATTGAAAGCACTCTGGCTTTTTAAACCATTTTTCCTCAGAAAGTGTGCTATATAAACACATATTAATATCTTTCTCCTAGACAGTGTGCGGCATACCCCTTCAGAAGCACGTTTGTGCGTATTGTGCAAGCGTGATAATGTAGGCCGGTCCAGAGTGTGGCAAGACCCGTGATTTGTTACCGAGTTGGGGGGCCCCCCTCAGCATGGCTCGCAAGCGACCCCCACATTTTGCATTACGCCACTGAGGAGCAGAAAACCAACTAACAATGCGACACTTTAGGCAATGACAGGGTTCTCACAGAGGATTATCATCTGACGGGTGAAACATATCCCAAACCAATAGCTTCCAGGACTCATAAGCTCCACCCAAGGTTGCATCAGGCAGATACATATATGTACAATGGTAGGCTTCTAAACAAGAGACTCGCACTGAGAGTAAGGTTAATCTAGAGAAAGAAACCAAGAATTGGGCTGATGAGGCCTGCAGCGGTGGGCATGCTGGGGAAGACCAGCTCATGCCAGATCAAACAAAGTAGGTTAATGTGCCAGGGCCTAACCACCATTTAGCAGGCTCAACTGTTTGCTGGGTGTGGCAGAGAGTGCAAGGAGTGCACATCAGTCCCTTATGAACTTCCATCAGGGCAAGAATATGGCATTCACGACCCTGGCAGGGGGCGGACATGGCCGATAACGACCCACCAGCCTGAGCCAAGGGAGGTTCGCCGGGTCGTGAAAGCCATTCGCACCCCAGGATTTCACCAGGATGCAAATGGCTTTCAGTTTTGTTTAGATGCGCTCAGCGCGGAGTGCGCAAGTTCATCTCCTGATGAGAAAGAAAAAGTGGAAAAAATGCCTGCCATTATTTGAAGAGACATAGCGCTTTTCTATTTTTTAAAACATTCTTTATTTAAGCCTTATTCAAAGTACACATCTTACATATTTTGTCATAGCACAGTTTTTCATATGTTTGGCATCTCGGCATCGGCTAAGTTTTTGAACTTTTTGAGGAACCAAAAAACAAAAACTTAAAACAATATTATCTATTTAACCCACCCCTCCCCCAACCCACAACAGACGGGATGATCTAGCAGATCAAATTAGAGTAATTGTCTATCCAGTGATTAGGCAATGATTTCAGAGTGGAACGTGGTTGTCATTTATCTGTATGCATTGAGGAACGGTGTCCACTCCATTTCTCTTGAGTGTGAGAGGTTGTGTAGCGCCCCTGTAATTTTTCCATCTCATAGATCTCTTTGGCGTTTCAGGCCTGCATTCCTTCCATGGGGAGCTTTGGTGTTTTCCACCCTATTGTGAGGCAGACCCTTGCTGCTAGCAGGAGGAAGTGTGGCATATGCGAGAGGCGTTCCCAATGTCCTTCCACTTCTTCCAGTCCAAATAACACTTACAAGGGGTTGCAGTTTCTCTCAATGCTCTCTATGCTTTTTTCCCAGCCCAAAACCTCCTTGCAAAATTTTTGAACTTTCAGGCAAGACCACCACATATGCTCGTAGTCAGCTTGTTGGTTGCACCCTCTCCAGCATAATGGACTAGATCCCTGAAACATTTTGGACAGGAGAACCGGATCATACTGCCATCTGTAGAGGAGTTTTAGTTCATGTAGTTTGTATTGGCATGAGATAGATGTTTTATGGGTGTTAGTGCAGAGGCGTTTCCAGAGGTCATTATGGTTAGATCTACCCAAGTCCCTTAACCACCTTTCCCTGAGGGCTTCCTTTGTGTCTTTCTCTTTACTCGATAGGGCTCTGTACATATGTAAGAATAGTCCCCTTGAGCACGCGGCTGTACTCAATATACCATCAAGTGGTGTTAGTTCCCTTTGTAGGCTGTTCCCCATTTTGATGAGATCAAAACACCCTTCAGTTGTAGGTAGTGAAAAACAGTTAGGGGCCCTATTTTCAGTCCCTCCTCCAGTTCCTTTAGGAAAATGCACGCGTCGCCTTTTATCATCTGTCCGACCCTCTCGAGACCCACCTCAACCCACTTTTGAAAGCACTGTGGTTCTTGAATGTTGTCTCCAATCGGGGGTGCCCACAGGTGACTCATCGTGGATGGCCATGTTTTGATTCCCTTCATTTTGTGTTTGTTCCACCACACATTTAGGAGTGGGCCTAGTATTCTATGGTTTAGGACTTTTTGTGGGACTGCTGATTTCGGTGCCCATGGCAATTCCTCTATCATCACGGGCCTCAACAGGTGATTTTCTGTTTCCACCCACTGTTTGTCCTTTTCTCCTCTCAGGTGTGGCACCGGAGCCCAGAACCTTGCTGCCTGGTCTAACTCCCCCATCTTCTTTGGTGTGTATTAGGGTGGAGTATGCTATCCTCTGCTTCTTCCCTTGCCATAGGAATCTGTTAATATTGCGCTTTAGTTCTGTAAAGTGATCTCCTGGCATGGCTATTGGAAACATCTGGCATAGGTAGAGGGTTCTGGGGAGAATTCAAATGTTGACTGCATTGAGGCGTCCCAGCCATGACATTGTTAGTTTGGATCATCTGTCCAATTCGTAGTTAGAGCAGCCAAGAGAGGGGAGATGTTCTCTGCATAGAGGTCTTCGGTGTCCCTAGTGATGTATATGCCCAGACATGTAAGGGTAGTTGGTGCAACCAAAATTCCCAGTTCTTGAAGCTTGTTCCTCATGTTCTCGGTCAGGCTGCTATATGGGAACAATGTGGATTTCGCTATATTGACCTTAAGTCCCGCCCATCGTCCGTACTCCCTTATGGCCTGGAGGGCTCTCGGCATAGATGAGAGAGGGTTGGCCAGATAGAGAAGCATGTCATCTGCGTACATTTCTAATTTGTATTCCTGCCTCCGCAACTTAATTCCCTCTATGCTTGTCTCTTTCCTGAATCTATTCCCCAGTGGTTCTATGGAGAGGGCATACAGGAGGGGTGAGCCTTGTCTGGTTCCCCTCCCTAGGCAGAATTCCCTAGTTGTTTTCCCATTGACTGATACCCTTGCTGTCAGGGTTCTGTATATCGCCCGGATCCCTCTCAAGAACTGTTCCCCAAATCCATATTTCTTAGGCGTGGCAAAGAGAAACTCCCATTCCACCCGATCAAAGGCTTTCTCTGAATCCAAGCTAAGCAAGACTTGGCCCCCCTCTTCCACCCTGGAGTGTTCCATAATATTCAGGGTTTGCGCACCACAACCGCCCCCTGCCTTCCCTTCATGAAGCCCACTTGATCTGAGTGCATTAGGCAGGGTAGGATTTCTTCCAGTCGGGCAGCTAGGGTCCTGGTGTACACCTTTATATCTGTATTTAAGAGGGAGATAGAGCGATATGACTTGCAGTTGGTTGGGTCTTTGCCGCTTTTTGGGATGACTATGATGAGTGCCCTTTCAAATGATGGTGGGGCTCGCCCTGTTTCCCGTATGTGGTTGAACAGTTTGGCCATGTGGGGGCAAGAATTCCCACAAACCTCTTATAGTGTAGCCATCTTCTCCTGGGCGACCTCCCATTGGTAATCTAGCTATAGCCGCCCTTATTTCTTTGGGTGTGAAGGGGGTCTTTAGGAAATCCCTTTCTTGAGGGCTTAGCTGTGTTACTTCTGCCCGGTATTGTTCCAACCCAGTTTGATCGCCCTTTCTCTCACTTTGAAATAGCTCCTCATAGTACTTTGCAAAGTGGCTTGCCACCTCCTATGGGGTTGTGGCCCAATGTCCCTCTTCTCCCTGAATATGGTCCACCCATCTGTCCACTCTCTGTTCCCTCAGCCTGGCTGCCAGTAACGCATCGGCTTTATCCCCTTTTTCATAGAACTTTTGCTTTAAGAATTTTAATTTCCTAATCGTGGCTCCCATTCCCAGCAATTTGAGTTCTATCCTCTTCTGCTTAAGTGTCTCCAATTCCCTTTCTTCATAATTCCCTGTGCCATGTAGTCTGCCTTCAACCTTGAAAATGTCCTTGCCGAGTCTCTATTCCTGTAACTTCCGTTCCTGTTTCTTTCTGGGTTCCTCGCTTGTTAGGATACCCCCTCCAGGTGGCCTTCCCCGCTTCACAGATTGTGGTCTCTCCCACTTCTCCATTCTCATTTACCTGGATGTATTCTTCCAGCAAAACCTTTGACTGCTGGGCCAAGAGCTTGTCTCGCCACACTTGAGTCCTTTTTGTTTATACCCCATATGTCGAGTTCCATGGTGACCATATCATGGTCTGACAAGCCCACAGGCCAGATCGCAGTACTTCTTAGTCATGACCTGTATTCCCTGTCCAGTAGTAGGTAGTCTATCCTAGTGAAGGTCGCATGTACTCCTGATAAGAATTTGTAGCATTTTTGGACTGGGAGTAGGTCCCTCCATACATCCATTAGGCCCCTAATCTCTAGGCATTTTTTAAATATGTCTCCCCCCGTGGCTGCCCCAAGTGCTCGGTTCTCGTTGCTCGTCTGTCCATATGCGTGTCAGCCGATGAGTTAAAATCGCCCCCAATTATAACCGGACCTCGTCTCTTGGCCATTATGATAGACAGCACCTCTTCATTGAATGCGTTCTGGCCCTGGTTGGGGGTATACACTGAGGCAAACGTAACCCATGTCCCTTCCCAGCTTCCCTGGACCAATAATAGAGTGCCCCCTATCAGGGATTGCACCACCAGATTGACCAGGCAGAGAGTCCTGTGCAAAATCAAGCCAACTCCCCCTTTATTCTGTGTGCCTGATGCCCAATAGGTATGTCCCACTCCCCCTCCTCTCAGTGGTCTTTCCTCCCCTGCTTTCAGTCTTGTCTTCTGTAAGAAAAGGACGTCCAGGGATGCTCTCTTAAATTCTCGCACTACCAGTGACCTTTTTATGGGGGAATTCAGCCCTTTGACATTCAGTGTCCCCACCCTAAGCAGGTTTTCTCCCACCATTTTCATCATCCTTACTGCCATTCTTAGATTGGTGCATTTCACTTATCTCCCTGTTCGCTACAGTTTCCTTCTTGCATTGATTCCCTCTTGTCCTATCATCACCTCTTGAGTTCCAACCTGTCAGTTCCCCCCCTTCCCTCCCTCGTAACTAAAAACCAAAATCGCCCAAAAAAGAAAACCTTGGATAAAACAATCATGGTACCCCTTACTGAGACGCCCTCTTTAAAATGAGGGCCACCAGGTAAAAACTCCTATCTGCTGGGGGTCGTGCAAGCATTTCACCTGCCTGCCCCTTCGAACTAACCAATCGTTCTCCTTGGGCTCCTTCCTCCCTCACTTAAGTTCCGGGCGGCTTCGTCGCTGATGGACTTTCCAACTTCGCATATTTCCTTCCCACTTTCCTTCTTTTGCGCCTCTGGGGCCTGACATCTTGTAGGGTTTTCATGGAGGTGTGCAAGCTCAGTGGGCCCGTCAATGCCCTTGCATCTGTGTCCTCCGTTATGTGTCGAAGCACTTGCTTTGCCTCATTTGCTGTGGTGACTCTGTATTCTTCTCCTTTATTCTCAAATAGCAGCGCAAAGGGGTATGCCCAGCTGTGTCGAATCCCTTTGTCCATATGCACTTTCTCTTCTTTTATCCCCTGTGGGTTACGGAGCGGGAGTCAGGTGGCCATTACCGTCTGCGCCCCCTGTTGGTCTTGTCCCTTTTCTATTTTAAGGGCTGCAGTCTCCTGATGCAACAAAAAAAAGAAAAGAAATGGGTGCCACCCTTAAAATAGAAAAGGGACTATGTCCCTTTTGAAATGGCGGCAACCATTTTTTCCCTTTTTTTTCATTGACGTTAAGATGTTTGTTAGTGCGGGTGGAGTTTATAAAATCGCGCCCAGGAAATACGGCTTCTGATTGGATAATCTGACTTTCCCAGGTGGGAATAAGAGCCTCTCCCATCATTCCATCAATATAATGGTAATTGGGCAATTTCAAACAATGCTTGGACGGGGGGAGTTTAGTAGCACAGTCTGAAAATGTAAAATGCACACATAGTAAGATGCCAGATAGGATTAGGAAAAACATTCTACCAGTCTCCTGAAACGATGACTTGGCTTAATCACCTACAGCAGCAGCGTCATAATGTGTACAACACACTCAACCAAGAAACCCCCCACCTCATCCAATGATGGGTCAGATTCATGAGAGAAGTTATTTCTCAGACCCATCATATGCCTGGAGGACTGCGGGCGCTGTTCTCATCCACTTGTGACTATTGGCCTCATGTCAACTCCTGGCCCTCTGGCTACCCAGAGAAGGCTGGCGGCTGAACCAGGAGATCCTTCAGTGTAGCAAAAGCGGCAGTTGCCAGTGATTCAACCCACGGGCTTCAAAATTGGCCAGAGTGGTAGACTGTAAAAATACACTTTGTGTACTTGCTGAGAACTGGTAACAATGCTTTGCAACGAGTCCTGCTAAACACAAAAGTATCCTGCCCCCTGCCGCGTCTGCTCCAAAAGCTATTTGAAACCAACTCAAGATCTGAGCCTCAACTGAATCAGTAACTCCCAACAACATTAAATGCGCAATTTTTGGTACCTTAATACAATTTAAAATTGCAAACATGTACTATGTTATCTGGACAAATCATATTTATTTCATAATATGTCTTCAAATCTCTACCATCCACCATGTGTATCTATGACGTAACATACACTTAGAATATCAATCTATACATAACATTCAAAAGTTGTGTGTGGGTTTGTGGTGTGAAGCATTGTTCCTTATACAATTCCACACCATTTCATCAATCTGCACCAGATTTTGCATAGATACCTATTAGGACCCTCCAGACATTACTGGCTACATGACATCTGGACACCCCACCCCTTTACCCGGATTTCAGCAAAAGTCAAAATGTGATTGTGTGTTTGTGACTTAGCGTGGCGTTGTTTCTTATACAATTTCACACTGTTTCACCAATCTGCACCAAATTTTGCATAAATACTTGTTCGGACCCTGCAGGCATTACTGGCTACATGACATTTGGACACCCCACCCCTTTCCCCATATGTTTGTGGGTGTGTGGCCTGCTGACAAAGCCTTAACCATGTTCACCGGGAAGGGAAACAAAAGGTTTATGAGAGACAAATGGACCTGAGAGGCAAAGGAGAAGGCAGGTAGCATTCCAGAAGTTTCCACATTTTTGCCTCATCAGGTGAAATTACTTTTCCAGAGGATTTTTGCAAGATGGTGCCTGCCGACATAGCAGTAAACCATGTTCACCAGGAAGGGAAAGAAGAAATGTTGTTTCTCAACTGGTTCCTACACGAGGAACACGCCTAGAGGACCATATGGGACCTCAAAAACCACATTTCAAGACCATAAGATGCACTATTTCTGAGATATTTGCACCGCAATGCACCGCAACAAACTGCACCATGTCAGGGTGAGGCGGAACAGCGAACTACAGGATCATTCATTTTCAACAATTAATGAGAGTGTTATAATATCTGTCTACAGAACCCGTTCGGAGAATGGAGACTTTTACTAGTGACAAATAAAACGTGTTGGTTAATAGCGACATAAATAAACCATTGTACTCCAAGCCAGCCTCTGAAGGCATCCATTACGTGGGTTTATGATAACAGTAACCTCAACATGTTTTAGTAGTAGGACTAGGGATAGATTGTAAGGGGAACAGTAACAAAACGAAATACTAGGTGTGCGGCAGGTCAAGTAACTAACTATCCAGTTAGTGCATTCCGCTTCTTAACTAAAGCCGGCTCAATGGCACTCTGAAAAATTCAATAATTGTAGATAGCTTGTGTCATGGTCCATAATGGCAAGAAGCCCCACCAAGTGCACACACAGAATTTAATGTGGGTGCATTAAGCACATTTGTGAATGTGACTCTACCCTTAGGAAGCACCTATGCAATTATTTGTAAGTGCGACTCTTCCCTTTAGGAGTGCCACTAAAAAATGAATATAGGTGTGCGCAACCCTCCTCTGTGGATGCACCACAAAAAAGCATTTGGGGAACCATATATTTTTACATAAAGTATACCAATTATATTTGTCCCTCATTCCGCCAAGAGTAGCAGTTCACAAAATCTAGCGTGCTCAAAATCTACTATGCTCCAAATCTAGCCAGCTCTAAATGTAGTATGTTCTATATCTAGCATGCTCTGTATCGAAATCTAGCATGTTCGAAATCTAGAATGCTCAAACTCTAGCATGCTCTAAATCTAGCATGTTCTAAAACTAGAATGCTTCTAATCTAGTATTTCCCAAATTTGTTTCTGGTCCTTGCTAGGGTCACTTGTCAGGTGAGGAAGTCTTGTTCTTGTTTTCCTGCCAAACTATAGTTCTGAGGGACATCTCCTGGTCATGCCATGATATGAGATTCTGTAATCCCTGAGCATGTTTCATAGAGCTTGATTAAGTGACATAGACCATAATTTGTTTTGTTGAAGGACTCTTTTTAAGCTGCTCATGAATCTCTCCACCATGCTGTTTGCCTGAGCCCATAGTTGCGTGATCTTCCTATGGTGGATGCCAATGTATTGCAAACTCCAGGCTGCTGAAAGGCAGACCATTGTCCGCCTTCAGGACTTTTGGAATGCCCCAAGCAGAGAAAATGCTCTCCAGCACTGGTATGACGGTGCTAGCTGTGGTGGGGGATATCAGGGGTACCAGAGGAAACAGAGTATTCATCCATGATGACCATCCAATATTTGCTGCCTCTGAATGGTCCCAAGAAATCAATTGGTAGTTGGGTCCATGGGAGCTCAGGCATGTCGACATCTTTAGGGATTCTGGATGGCTGGGCCTGCATGCGTTCTGGCACATGTGACATGCATTAATTGTGCGTTCCACCATCTCAGCTGTTCCTGGGAACCACATGGTGTCCCTGATCTGTCGCTTGGTGCCACCATCCCCTGTGACCTTCATGTGCTAAATTTATGACATGTTGTTGCAAGTGCGTTGGAATTACTATTCGGTGTCCTCACATGACGAGCCCTTCTGCAGATATCAACAAATCCTTTCAAACTTCCTGAATGCACTTAATTCTGCATTTTCGAAAGTTTGCGACATTTGTGTCCCTCCATCGTCTGGATTTGATCAGGTGCTGCACCTTCCTTAATGTGATGTCTTGCCTCATGTGATCCAATATGATCTTTGTTGTGATTGCCCTTGGGGGACCGTGATGAGTGAGGAAGTTGATGTATTCTTCCGCTATCTAAACGTCGGTGGACATATCTGGTAGCGGGTGTCGATATATCAAGTCAGACAAGTTGTTTTACTCCTTCCCCAGTTTGTGAATGATGGTGAAATCAAAGTCTAGTAGTCGTAACACCCACTTTTCTATTCATGGAGGCATCTTGCATTGAGAATTTCCATAGATGGTCATCAGGGCTTTGTGATCTGTCACGATTGTGAATTGCTTTCCCAGGAGGAACATCTGGGAATGTCCACATGCCAATACAACTGCGAGTCCTTCTTTTTCGTTTTGAGTTTTGTGTCTCTACGTCTGTTAAGCTCTTGCTAGCATACGCGATAACTATCCTAGGAGTTTCTCAACCTGGCTGATGTTGCGCTAGGATTACCTAGACCAATGGCACTGGTGTTGACAGTTACCTCTGTGCACATGTTTGGGTCAAAGTATGCCATGTGTTCAATGTCACATTTTATTCATATGAACACCTCTTCACATTGTTGCAACCATTGAAAAATGTGACCTTGCTTGCTGAGTTCTCTGAGGGAAGTGCTGGTGGTCACAAAGTCTCGAAGATATCGGCTGCAGTAACTCGCCATACCTAGGAAAGGCCTGACCTCGCTGACATCTTTGGCGGGTGAGATTTCTGAGATGGTGACAACTTTGCTGTTATCATGACTCATGCCCTTGAGTGAGAAAATGTGTCCATAGAACTTGAGGTGAGACTTGTGGCAGTGACATTTCTCACGGTTCAGTGACAAACCTGCCTCTACCAATGCTGTGCACACTTGTCGAAAGGCCTGATCAAGTTGTGCAGTTGTGGCCCCAAAGGTCAGGATATCATCACTGTAGACGTGGCGAATGACTTTCTGCACAAGTTCCTGGAAAATTACAGCCACCGAAGAAATGCCAAAGCTGAGTCTCTTGTATCTGAAGAGCCCAATGTGTAAGGCAAATGTGGTGATTACCGATATTTTTCATCTATTCTGATCTAATGATATCCTGTGTTTAGATCAAGTTTCAAGAACACCTTCACCCCATTCAGTAGGCTGGCTATGTCATCTAAGTGCATTCATGGGTGCCTTGTACGTCCAATGGCCTTGGTTGCCTGCCGTATATGCATATTTTGTCTGATGACCCTATTTTTGGGACAGCTACTATGTGGGATACCCATGGAGTCAGACCGCTGGCCCGTTGTATTATGCCTTCACTCAGAAGACATTGGACGTCATTACGACCCTGGCGTTAAGGGTTTAATGGCGCCGTAAAAGGTGTCGGCGCCATTAAACCCGTAACGCCTGATTACGAGGTCCCTTTCCGGGACCCGACCTTAATGGCTGGTTTTACCAGCCGTTAAAGTAGGGTGCCGCAAAGGGACCTCGGTGCTAATTACGGTACCGCAATTTGCGGTACCGTACCTAGCGATTTCCCCAGCCCCATTGAGCCCTATGGGGAGAAAATTGGAATGGGGAAGGGCCAAGGTGAAATGGGGAAATACCGCCCCGCCAACCTTGGAATGGGGCGGTATTTCCCCATTCCACCATGGCGGACTCGTTACAACACCGGCACCAACCATGGTGCTAATAGCTTTAGCGCCGGGGTTGTAATGAGGGCCATTGTGTCTCTTTTTCTATGAGCGGTTGTAGGTAAATTGGTATTCTCCTTGGGTGTTGGGCTATGGGCGTAATGGATCTGTTAATGTGAAGTGTCACAGGATCCCTTTTGAGGCACCGCATTACTTTGAACAGAGTTGGAAAGGCTTACATAATCGAGGGGTTGTGCTGCATGGTGTATGTCACTGCCGCAATCTCCATCTTGAGGGCAATGGGCGGCCCAGTAAATTACTCCTTGGGACTTCCCCCTGTAGGACATGGAGTTCAGCATGTGCGCACTTTCCTTTGTATTGTAATGTTGTGGAAAACTTCCCATGATTTTATACTGGGCCCTTCAGGTCAGATGGTATTTACTGTGGAGGAGGTGTCATTTTGCAACATTCTGACACACACTTGATAGTTAGTGTGGCCCCAGTGTTGATGATGAATTTGGACTGCGATCCCCTACCAGCAGGTTGATGTCTCTCTCAGGCAAAGTCGTCAACTCGTTCATCATGTATGCAGAGTCATGCTGGGTCACCTACCTGGAAGGTGAGGGCAATGGAGACCTTCTTGTGACTTGTCTGACGTGTCTCACGAGGTCTCGTCATGCACCTGCATCTTTTCTCAAATCAGTGCTGCGCATGCCATGCTCTTGTTTGGCAGGCGTGAAGTTGTATCCTTGTGTCCGTCAAGGTGGGGAATAGCAAACAACTGCTAGGTGGTTCTCTCTGCCACATTGGGTGCATGTGTGTCCAAATGCGGGACACTTTACACCTTCTTTATGAGGGAAAAGGAGGCTGAATCAATAGCATCTCCCAGACAGAGCAGGTCCCCTTCACATAGTGCCACTCACACATTTGCTCCAAGTTGCTTGATATATTTGTTCTCTTCCAGAGGCCTTGCAGGTTTAAATTTGCGAGGCTTGTGTTTCCACTCTAGATTCCATCCTGCCCATTCGCAGTCTGGTGAACAGAGGGAGCGGTTCTCGAAGTAGCTTCTTTCTGAATTAGGACTGTTAAACGGGAAATCATATTGTGCCTCCTTCTGATTTATATTGGCCTAAGCCTAGTCGCTCTGTGAAGAAAACCGCGTTGCAAAGTTCCGATTTTAGATCGACTTTGCCGCCATTTTAGAATCATCCGCCATTTTGATTTATGTTCCTATGTGATTCTCTGTTCTAAAATGGTGGACTGTGTTTCTAATTGGCAACCAAGCCTTCCCAAACTTTGAGTTCTGTTAATGGTTAGACTGTCGAGGGCCGACTGTTTAGACTAGGTAATAAGATCTTGCCCCGAGCATGACTTGTGGTCTAAGGATTGTCTGCACTAACAAGACTCATCGACGAATACACATCGAGGACAATACTATGTAAATGTGGAGCGTGGACACTGGCAGAACTACATTGTGAAGGGATATGTACTAAGACTCACTGCTAAATCCAGGAATACACTTCGCCATTGTAACTTGTTGGAAACACAAACCTATGTAATCCATGTGCATATCATTGTAAGAGCTATATGTGAACTCGGCACGAACTCTAGACCGCAGATTATTAACCTGTAGAGGGGCTGGACAATACTGTAAGAAATGTATAACAATGTGAATGTTTAGATGTCCAGCACTCTCCCTCCTCACTCTGACGGGCTGGTACTCATTGCGGGGTGTCGACAGCCAGATAGCTATCTGTATCAGATCTGCTTTTCTTTGTAACTGCGCAGTATTAAAGATCTGTGAATCTTTATAGCCCGTGTTTGGTGTATTTCCTTTTGTTGTACTCAGCCTCGATATTTCCTTGCTTTTACAGATGGTGCCCGAATAGGGACCCTCAAGATTGATGCCATCTCGTTGAAGTGTTGAAGCGGCTATCGGACCGGGATCGGACGGTGAGAAAGTGAGCCCCTACCTGGATGAGAGGCGATACCTCAACAGTACTGCACAACCCGATCCCTGGACGGTGAGCCCGCGGTCCGAGACAGCATCTTGACGAGGGTCCATATATCGAGGCGGGCAGTTTTGTCAAAATCACCAACCACGAGGGTCCTTAGTTGTCCTTTGTAATCCGATTGGACCGCCTTCATTTCTTTGATCAGGTGAGTCGTGACCCGATTCTTAAGTATCCTGATAATTTGATTTTGGTGTATTGTACTCTCGAGCACAATTATTGACAAGATAACACCAGGATCTGATATGCCTGAGAAATTGTCTGCCTGTTTCAGGGCATTATTCCGCAGAGACAGACAATCTTTGGAATGTAGCCATCCAGCGCCACAGGAGGGGTCGGTGGCGTGTACTATGTACTGTGAGCATGGCATTAGTACTGTAGTATTTAATGATATTTGGCACAGACAAACTAGACATGCTTCCGAACTTCAGAGGCCAACCAATGGTAGCTTTGAGATTCCTCGTATAGAATATTTAGAGTCTATATTGTTAAAGAAAAAAGCTAGACCTGCAGCATTTGATGTATTACAAAATTGGAAAAAAGAAGCTATGGAGCAACTTAAAATTAGAGAGAAACATGCGCGCCGACATATGTCAAACGCTGAGAAAGCGTTATTGTATGATCAAAGTAAACAGTCAGAGTCAGTTAGAAATATGGACAGGGCTTTTCAACTCGGTATTCAGAAAATATATCTGTCTAAAGATTTTCATGTGTCCGATGAATTAATTAACAAGCTTCTAAATGAAATAAGGCCTGGTGCCACGGCGCCACCTCCTTATGTCCCTATTCCTGGTGCTTTACCTCTTCCTGCTGTCATTCCTCCTCCCGTGGTAGTTCCTGCTCTTCCTTTTGTTCCTCATATTGCTCCTCTGCCTCCGGCTATTGTTCCTCCTCCTATCGCTGGTCCTCCACTTGTACCTCTGCCTTTGCCTACTGTTACTGGTCTGGTAGATTTGTCTTCTGCACCAGTGATAGTACCTTTGTTACCGATTGTACAAGATTCTTCTACTCTTTCTCTTCTAAGTGGTTCTGTTCCACTTGTAGGTCGTGATTTGACTGCATGGCCTAGACAATGCATGTAGAAGGGTGAACAATCTGATGTTTTTGCCACACTCTCTAATTTAGAAAGTTTTCCTGGGAAAAATGTTTTTATCAAAGGACTAGGAATTCATTTATCCGTAATGTGGAATAGACTGAATTATGTAGATCTCCCACAAGGGTTGAGGGATCTGAATGTTTTAGCATATTCAAGAGATACTGCGGAGAAAGTATATGAGCACATCAAGAGGGTTTTTGAGTATAGAAGGGAGTTGGAAAGGTTACGGAATGAAGATATTGATGGTGACAGTTTGGATGCTATTTTTGTACAGAAACCGTTCCTTCCTCTTTGTAAATCGACGAGTGAGGAAACATGAATTTGCACAAAAAATGCAATTAGATGGATTTCAGACTTGTCGATATCTCCCGTAGAAGTATATGACACGTATAGTCAGTATACACCAGAAATGCAGAGGAAAGTGATCCAGGTTATGGTAGAATACCTGCAGGATGAATGTATAAAAAGAAAGATTTGTTGTCCCGTAGAATTATTGAATATCTATAAGAGCGCTTTTTCATCTGACACTCCTTCAGCTGCTTTAGCGCTCGATTTAGCTCTGTTGCTCAGTAAGCGTTCGGAGTTTCCAATCTCTCAGTTGCCTATGAGAGAGGTTCCTCCGACATTTGTCCCAAAAGTTGAGATTCCAGCTAATGTCACAACAGGTACTGCTGCTCATGACATTCCTGCACATTATGTTTGTTCACGTCCCGTTTTCAAGACAGGAAGTGAACACTATTAGACAATTCATCCCAGATATTAGAAATAATCTGACAGGGTTCTATAAAGAGATAGAATCTGTCTTGCAGTCGTCAGTATTTACTGAGTGATATAGATTTGTTATTTCCTGTGCTCCTACGCATTGATTTGTGGAAAAAAATTAGGACAGTATATGATGCAGCAGAGTTAGGGGACACATGGGATAATATGGCTAGACAAGATAGAGATAGACCACCTGGTGAGAGACCGCCACAGGTAATACTGACTTTGCCTGATAGAATAGTGACTGATAGAATAGTGACGAAACTGAAACCCTTAATTCCTGAGAGAAGGATTGTCTGGGACAAACTTACTGCTTGTGTCCAAGGAAAGTCTCAGGGTGCTACCGAACTTTTCTAATCGGTTTGAACAAAGTGTTTTCAGATTTCAGGGGAAAAGATTTGAGCACAGAGTCTGGAAAACGACTATTTGTAGACAAATTTGTGCGTGGATTGTTACCCAACATCCAGTCGCAAATTATGACTTCCGAGAGCGCTTGGCAAGCTAAGTCTAGTCTTAAGTGTTGCATATGGCTCAGTATTATGAAAACCGAGTCAATAATGAGACGGAAAGGATCGAAAAGAAGAAGGGAGACTTGAAAACTAAGGTGTTGTTGCAACAGATTGTTAGAGGTCCTAGAGGGGGTACACAGTTTAGGGGACAGTATGTTCCACAGGGTACTGTGCCGTTGGGTCCTGTACACGCTAACCAATGTGCTTATTGCAGACAAGAGGGTCATTGGCGAGCACAATGCCTGATTCTCCAGCAGAGGTCGAATTTCACATTTGGTATCATGGGTAGACGACCCAGAGGCCGCGCTGGGGCAGTGGGTCCTGTAGAAGCCAGTTTTCTCATAATTGACAGCCTTTTTTACAAGACAATCAGTCACCGAGTGTGGATAATAGAAACATTTTTGATCATCCTTCTACTGCATATCTCTGGTCCTTTTGATGATATATTGTTTCGCTAGGATTGCCCGAAGTAGGGTTTGGAACCAATGCCTATACCGGTTAATCAGAAAGGTCCCTATGTTGAAATGATAGTGGGAAATAGGAAACATCTATTCTTGATAGATACAGGAGCGCAGAAGTGTTCCACTGACCATTCACGGGTTCCAAACATTCCATTGTCAAGGCAAACCAATGTTTCTGTAGGGTTTTCTGGTACACCAGTGGTTAATCTGGTTTCTTCGCCAGTACCGATTACACTGGGTCCATTCATGGATTACTGTCTGTTTCTTTTGACAACGAACTGTGGAGAGAATTTGTTGGGGTTGAATCTGTTGAAGGAATTAAATGCAGTGATTCATTGTTCTTCGGATGGAGTGCGTTTGACGATTTCACCACAACAACTTTCTGCCTCACAGTTCCTGACTAGACCTTTGCCGCTGGAATTTAGTGATGTTCCGGAGTGTGTATGGGCGATTGATGACAATGTTGTTGGTGTTCTACAAATTGAGCCTGTTAAAACCATTTTGAAACAAGGCGTAAAGTTGCCACATATTCCTCAGTATAAGATTTCGGTTGATGGTGAGCAAGCTTTGAAGTGTACAGTTTCCAATTTTGTACACCGTGGGGTAATTGAAGAAATTGCAGGTAGTTTGTGGAATAGCCCGATTTTGCCTGTGTATAAGAAAGGAGATACACAGGAACACTTCCGGGGAAAAGGCTCACAGTGAAAACGTTGAAAACTGGACTTTTCGAAAAACTAACATCTCCAGTACTAAACGTGATGCGAATAGGAGATCGAGCCCGAAGAGGGGTCTCTCTCCGGTACCTCACTCTATACTCAACTCCACTCGTAGAATTTTTGAACGTGTGGAAAAAATGGATGACGCAACGAAGCAGGGCAGAAGTCCACCAAGAAAAATTGTTCCCTGTGAGGAGGGAACTAGATACAGCAGGATCTTCCCGAAACCTCAAGTGAGAAGGCAGTAGCCACCAGAGGGACTTTCCCGTGACTCCACCCGGAAGGAATTGGTTCCCCTGGAAGCCCTGGAGGTGATTTTGAAATTGGGCTCGTGGAACACCAGAGGATTCACCCACTTAACTACTATATCAGATGTTAATTTTGGGAGTTTCGACGCCTTATGTTTGCAAGAAACATGGCTAACTGAGTCACCCACGCTGGACGGTTTCCAAATGACACACTCACCTGCCCATAAAGGTGAGAGGGGTAGGCCTAAATCTGGCCTTATTACTGCCATAAGAGTGGGTTCCAGTCTATCATTGTCCAAGGTACTCTTGGCCTCAGAATTCATTTTGGCGACGCTATTGGAGTGGGAAAGGGTGGAAAGCCCCTCAGAGTCAATTCAATGTGCAGTGATCCTGCTGATCAATGCCTATTGGAACCCAAAGCGAGTGTCTAACGCCCATTTCCTCGCCCAAATCGAGTTCCTAATAGATGACTTTCTGATTACAACCAAGTCCAGTGATGTTATCATTGCTGGAGATCTAAATGTCGACCTATCCCTGTGCTCCAACGCGCCCCAAAGCAGAAACAGCATGTGGCACAATCTACTAAATTCAAGAGAGATGCATATTCTCAAACAAAAGGACGCTGTGGTGACCGAAGTCATCCCCACTTGGGAGAGAGAGGACCAAGAGGCAACAATCGATTAAATCCAGGTTTCCAGGAGCCTACTGCCATTGTTTATATCTTTTACAGTTACCAGGACGCAGCACAGCGATCATAACTTGCTAACCTTCTCGTGGTACTCACGGAGAAGAGAGGCGGTTTATGGTGCTCAAAACCTGGTAGTAAACCAGAGCGGTATAAGGCTAAGATTGTCAGAAGCAGCTATTGCCAACCTTACCAAGCAATATAAGGAACGCAATATGGTTGACCTTTCTAGCCCGGCAAGTTTGATCGAATATTCGCCTCTCCTGACAGTGTATCAACAGAAAAAAGGAGTGGTGAAACCGGGAAATAAGGCTCCACAACATGCATATAACGAACAGCTGGTTGCCCGAAGAAAAGGGGTCAGAAAATTACAACGGGAGGCTGCTAAATCCATATCAATAAGAAAGAAGGTAGAAGCTATTACTGCAGCAAAATCCTATAAATGCTGGTTGAAGTCAACAAAATCACAGAGGGCCCAGGTAGATGCGGAAAATATGCTACGCGCTATCTGTGGTCACAAGGCACGCGATTTCTGGTCACTGATTAAGGGTAACTCTAAATTAGTGAACCGGGCATTGCAAAACTCAATCGGTGAGAAAACTTGTCTATTCCACTTTGAAAATCTCTATGGAGTTCCGGACAAGGAGAAAGAGATCTGGGTCCCAAGTCCTGGGGAAGTGTGGGCAATTCCTCTGGACCTGAATACAATCAAATGGGAAATAACCCATCTTAACGGGTCAAGGGCGGCAGGCCCGGATGGAATAACCAATTTTGATATAAAAAACAACATGGAATTTTGGGCCCTGTTCATCAAGGAGGTCTTTTCAAATTGCGTCCAGTTTTCGATCATTCCATCGTCCTGGAAAAAAGCGATCTTGGTTCCCATTTTTAAAAAGGGAGACAAAGACAATCCTTCACACTATCGGCCAATCGCTTTACTCGACTCTATAGGAAAGCTTTTTGGTGCCTTAATCCTGGACAACTTCAGCAATTGGATCTCCGTGACTGGCCTGTCGGATCCCTTTCAGGCCGGATTTGTGAAAAACGTCGGAACCATGGTTAACATCTTGGCGGTGAGCACATTCAAAGCTAAAGTGTTCGAGGGCAGCCCGAAGATCTATATGGCATTTATTGATCTGGTCCAGGCCTTCGACCGGGTAGACAGGCAACTACTTTGGTCAAAATTACAACGCCATGCCTGTCCACCAAGGATCCTGGAGCCTATAAAGGCCTTATATACCGAAACCACAATGTGTGTTCGGTTGAACAATCAAGGCCTCCTATCGTCCTGGATTCAGACGGAACGAGGGGTAAAGCAGGGATGCCCCCTAGCCCCCGCCTTGTATAACGCATACACGGCCGATTACAAAGACTATGAAGCTAGAGTCCGTATGTTCCCCCCAACATTGGGAATTAGCAAAATCTCACGCCTATTATATGCGGACGATATAATACTTTTTGATGTAACACCTATTGGCCTCCAGAGGCAGATAAATAATCTCGACTCCTATCTTAAAGAGAACAAGCTCCTGATGAACTTGGAAAAAACTAAGATCATGACTTTGGGCAGAAATGAAAGGAAGTCGGAGAAATTTTCATGGTCGGTAAATAACATCAAAATTGAACTTGTGGATAGCTTTAAATATCTGAGCGTTATCATTAACAAAAGCAGTAATGAAACGCTGATGCAGGAGATCATCATGTCAAAGGCGAGATTGCTTATCTCACAATCTCGGGCTATGATGAACAAGTACAGCAAATTCACTATGGCGTCAGTGGTGATCTTCTATAAGTCGAAAGTGATTCCAACTCTCACTTATGGGGCAGAAGCCTTACCTAATCTTCCAGCATCCTTTTGGTTAAAACTGGAAGGTTTTTACTGGAGAAAGGTTCTCAATCTTCCTGACTCACTTCCAACTGTGTTAATAAGAAGGGAACTCTCTCTCCAATCTCTGGGCTCCATCGTGATTCGCAATGAAATTATGTTATTCTGAAAGATCTTACTTCCAAGTTCCCCATTGATTCTGCAAGAAATCCAGCGGGAAATACAATCGGGATCCTGTAAAATGTTAACGGAATGGGCAGCAAAGATATACTCATTGCTAGATGGGGCTGGCAGCTCCAAAGAAGAATTAATTCATAACCCTTCTAAGGTCAAACGACGCCTCCTAAACCAAGACTGGATAGACACTTTGGAAAAGGCAGAAGCCTCAAAACTGTTAAAAGATCTGCCTCCGCAGCTGACTAAAGTGAATGAATTAAAATCTTACCTGATAAAAGGCCCGGACCCTAAATTCCGGGCGAACTTTCTAAGAATCCGCCTTAATATCCTTCATACAAGGGAAGTCCTGTCAAGAAGAAAATTGGTAGCGGATGCAGCTTGTAGATTTTGCCAAAACCAGAGGTGGTGGAAACTATAAGACATCTCCTGCTAAATTCCTTAGGGGTCACGGGCCCCCGTTTGACACACCTGGGGCACTTGTTTAAAAACTTGCATGTCTATGATGAAGAGGAATGGTGGTGCCGGCTTCTGAGTGGGGAAAAGACCACTTGGGTTATTGCGGTGGTGGGCTTCTTTCGAGATATCGACCTACTCACCTGATTGTCGTTATGGTCGGGCAGGGCCGAAAGATGGTGTTCTCATCTTAACATCTCCTAGGGGGACGTCGACCCTGACCCTGAATGTGAATTTGAAACTGAGCTGAACTGACCGGGATTTTTCTTCCTCTTCTTTTTCTCTTTTTCTCCCCCTCCTTCTCCTTCTCCTTTTCTGCTCCTCTCTTTTTCATTTTCAAAGTGACATTTGGTTTTTTTAGAGTTGAGAGACGAATTGGATATTAAACGAGGAGGGAACGTGTTGCGGATCCGGAACAGTTAATGTGGGGACTTTTATTTATTTTGTAAAAATTGTTTTATACAAATTAATCAAATAAAAAAAAAAGAAAGGAGATAATGCAATTCCTTTTCGTTTTATCATTGATTTACGTGCTATCAATAAGATTGTTGTTCCACAATTTGCTATTATGCCTGATGTAATGATAATATTAACTATGATCCCAGCTTCTGCTACTCATTTTAGTGTTGTAGATCTTTTTTAGCATCCCTATTCACAAGGATAGCAGATATCTGTTCGCGTTTACCCTAGGGGGACGCTCATTTACATTCACCCATGCGCCACAAGGATACACGGAAAGTCTGAGCATTTATAGTAGAGCTTTGAAAGAGCAGCTTGATACACTCGAGTTGCCCACTACTTGTGCATTGCTTCAATACGTAGATGATCTTCTTTTAGCTGCTGATTCAGAAAGTGCCTGTAAGGAGGGCACTGTGTTGTTGTTTATTCACCTAGCAAAACATGGACATAAAGCTTCACCCAGAAATGTCTATATTGTCGACAGGAGGTCGCCTATTTAGGCTATCTTCTGTCAAAGGAGGGAAGAAGGTTGACGCCTGAACGGATTAAAATCATTTCTAGCATGTCTGTCCCAAATACACAGAAGGAAGTCAGAGTCTTGATAGGAATGGCTTCTTACTGTAGGCAGTGGATCCCCAATTTCTCACTAGTGATTAAACCAATGTTGGCTTTGACAAAGAAGGGCATTTCTTTGCCATTGCTGTGGAACTTGGAACACCAGAAAACGTTTCATCTGCTCAAGACTGCACTGTGTTCAGCACCAGTTGTGGGCACACCAAATTATGAAAAGGCCTTCGAGTTGTCTGTGCATGAACATGATGGATGTGCTTTGGCTGTATTAACGCAGGAACATGGAGGGAAGAATAGGCCGTGCGGTTACTTTTCTTCCGCCCTTGATCCTGTTGCATGCGCTTTGCCGAGATGTCTGAGAGCTGTCGCTGCTGCTGCTGCGTCTGTAAAACAGAGCGAGGGTATAGTCCTAGGCCATGCTTTAACCTTGTTGGTACCTCACTCTGTAGATGTTCTATTAATTAGAACACAAACACAACACCTCACCTCCGCACGATTAACGAGATATGAATTGATCTTGTTTGAACCACATATACACATCAAGAGGTGTTGTGTATTGAATCCGGCTGAACTATTACCTTTCCCGCAAGGTACTGCTTGCAGTGACGAAATGTCACATGACTGCTTTTACACCACAGATCAAGAGACTAAAGGCAGGATCGATCTGAAAGATACACCTTTGAACGACCCACAAGGGGAGCTGTTTTGCAATGGCTCCTGTTTCAAACTTCCAGATGGTTCATCCACGGCTGCTTATGCCATCACCACACTAATTACGATTGTGGAAACCAAAAGAATTTCACATAATTCCGTGCAGGCCGCAGAGATTATTGCATTGACTCGAGCTTGTGAACTTTCCGAAGGGCTTAGAGTAAATATATATACTGATAGTCAGTATGCTTTTGGGGTAGTTCACAACTTCGGTAGACTTTGGGCAGAACGAGGTTTCTTGACCTCACATGGAACGAAGATTCAATATGGCTCCTTGATAGTGCGGTTACTTTCAGTGCTTGCACTTCCCACTCAGTTAGCGATCATGAAATACGCGGCACATCAGAAAATCATAAATGATGTAGGAAAAGGGAACGCTTTCGCAGACCAGATAGCCAAACAAACTGCTGCTGATCTCTATTCAATATGTACACTACAAGGGAAGCCACAAATGTTTGTACCATAGATGAAGGTATTGAATCTGTAAAGAATATCCAAGCCGATGCCACTTCAGAAGAAACTTAGCAATGGGCTGAGGGTTTGGCGAGGTTAGATGATGATGGGTGTTGGTTGGATAAGTTAGAGGGAAAATGGATGCTGCCAGATCCGTACATTACTATGATGGTCGCAATGGCTCATGGGGCCACCCACATCTGCGCAAGGAAAATTTGCAAAATGTTAGAAAATGTCTGGGTGAATGATAAAATCACAAAAACAGCTGAGCGTTTTGTCCAAAGTTGCACGATCTGTCTATAGCACAATATGGGGAAGGGCACATTGACAACAAGGGGTAGTTTGGTCCACCTTCTGTCTCCTTTGAAGTGATCCACTTTGATTTTATTGAAATGGAGCGTTGTAACAATTTTAAGTTTGTTTTGGTTATTATTTGTGCCTTTAGTAAATGGGTTGAAGCCTTTCCTGTAAAAGATGCCACAGCAATGACAACGGAGAAAACCATGCTCAAGGAATATTTTCCTAGGTTTGGTTTTCCAAGGGTCATCTGGTCGGACAATGGTCCACATTTTTTCGCTTCTGTAATTCTGCAGATATGCGCTGGATACAGATCGATAAACGGTTCCATTCGGCTAGACATGCTCAGAGTGCTGGATTGGTAGAGAGACGCAATGGAATTTTGAAAAAACAAACTCACTAAGACGTGTGCCGGCACCAAATTGAAATGGCCGGATGCCTTACCGATAGTGTTACTGTCAATGCGCACCACCCCACTGACTAAGAATAGGCTCTCTCCATATGAGGTGGTCATGGGTAGGCCAGCTAACATTTGAAACCTCCCAAAACCCCGGGCTCTGAGGGACATTGAGCATGCACTTCTTTCTGATTACTTTGACTGGTTAACATAAAATCTGTATTTGATTTACCAACAGGTGCGAGAAGCCCTTCCAGCAAAGTACGAGGAGCAAGGTCATAGTATCTGACCTGGGCAATGGGTGCTCGTTAAGGCATCAAACGAGCATCCTGTTTCGCACCACGGTGGAGAGGGCCGCACCAGGTTCTCCTGGCCACACAGATGGCAATTCGGGTGGAGAGCAAGAGGCACTGGATACATGCATCGCATGTCAAGAGGATACCCTTCCCTTTGCCACGCGATAAAGAAGATACGGAGAAACCTACCTGTTCTGCTCCCAACTATCACTCAGCATTGAGCAATACTGAGAGTGCTTCGGAGACACTGCCTGAGCCCGTGGGGCCTGGGGAAACAGCTGCTTCATCTCCACACTCTCCTGCAGGTCCTTTTTCACCACTGTTAGGTTCTGTTGCAAATTCACCACTTCCATCAGGAAGCAACGACACACTATTCACAGATCACACTGTACCAGGAGTCACAAGGTACAATCTGCGTCCGCGGAGCTAGACTTATTGCACGGTTTGGCTGTGCCAACAGGAAACTCACATAGGGCTTCTCCTTTTCCCTGTCTTTTGCATACAAAGGAAAGTTGTTGGGTCGGGATAGGGAAAGACTAAGAAAACACGTGATCTGGAGATCACCAGCAAATGAACTCCAGTGTTTTCATTTCAAAGGAACAATGGCTGTTATCGCCTCTACCGGTATGGAACAAATAAATGACTGTGTGGCCAGTAAAGACAATGGACGATCAAATACATTGGGCCTCATTACACGGTAGGCAGTAACCATGGCGCTGTTAGCACCATGGTTGCCGCCGGTACCGTACCGAGTCCGCCATGGTGAATCGTGGAAATTCCAAGGTGTGTGGGGGCGGTAATTCCCCATTCACCATGGCCCTTCCCCATTCCCATTTGAAACCCTATAGGGCTCAATGGGAATGGGGAAGGCAGCAATTACGGTACCGCAAATTATGCTTCTCTAAGGGCACTATTCTTTGGCCGATGGAATGATAGCATCTCAGGGAACTTTGATGGAACGAATTTAAATGAGTTTGAAAGACGTGTTCTAACGCCCCTGGGATGCTCGCTTTTCGCAAATAGAAGCAAGCTTAATGTTGCTTCCATTAGGCCTTCTGAAAGATTGTCTCGACCTTTTCAATCTTTGATCTCTTTCAAGATGGCTCTTATACGCAATAGGGATGCCACGCCACCTTCCTATATTGTTAACCATAGCCCCGACTCAGTTTCTTTCTGCATACGGAGGAATGGTACTCAGTCAATGGGTGATTTCAAGGGTTGCACCAATGTTGCGAACTTGACCAGTGAGGACAGACCTTTGTATGTAGGCAAACATGTCTACTTCGTTTGCGGTAATGAAGCTTTCCCATGGCTACCTAGGGATTGGCAGGGAACCTGCTATTTAGGAATTCTGCTGCTAGGGGTATTTATAGCTAGTACCACAGAAATCTCTAGGGCTCGTCCAAGGTGGGATGAGAATGGCGATACTTTGTCACAAGTTCTGGGTGATGTAGCAAAATCCTTTGTACCTTTTTGGGGACAAATACTAAACTCTGAGGATATCAGAAGACTAGCGAGAGTACTGGAGAAAACCATCAACCAGACCACTGACATACTCTATAACATGACTCTAGAACAGAAAGCGATAAGGTTAGTGGCCCTTCAGAACCGGATGGCATTAGATGTCATCCCGGCTGAGCGTGGTGGAGTATGCAAATTAGTGGAGTCCGCTTGTTGCGTTTTCATACCGGATTCCTCCCCAACCATCTTTAAGGCTATACAAAATATGCACTTCCTTAGTCCAGTAGTGCATGTTCCTGAGGGAAATTGGGATCTTAGCACTTGGTTCTGGGACTTCTTACGATCTTGGGGATGGAAGCTACTCTCAGTCTTATTGATTATTCTAGGTATTGTGTTGTTCTGCTGTTGCTGTATTCAATGTCATCCTGCCATATGTTCACTGTTAAGGGGATGTTGTGCACAGACTATGGGAACATTAGGACCAAAGATACGCGCACTGGAAAGAATAACCAATGTATTTGTGTTAAAGGAAATTTCCGTCACAGACCTTATGGCGATTGATATCTCTGATGATTGTGATTCGGGTTGTATGGACATTGAGACGTTGAGTTACTCGTAAAGTGACTAGTTGTAGTTTAGCGCTTGGTTTAGGCCAAAATGACGGTTTGTTAAACGGTTAATCATATTGTGCCGCCTTCTGATTTATATTGGCCTAAGCCAAGTCGCTCTTTGAAGAAAACCCAGTTGCAAAGTTCCGATTTTAGATCGACTTCGCCGCCATTTTAGAATCATCCGCCATTTTGATTTATGTTCCTATGTGATTCTCTGTTCTAAAATGGTGGATTGTGTGTCTAACTTGCAACCAAGCCTTCCCGACCTTTGAGTTCTGTTAATGGTTAGACTGTCTGAGGGCCGACTGTTTAGACTAGGTAATAAGACCTTTCCCCAAGCATGACTTGTGGTCTAAGGATTGTCTGCACTAACAAGCCTCATCCACGAATACACATCAAGGACAATACTATGTAAATGTCGAGCGTGGACACTGGCAGAACTACATTGTGAAGGGATATGTACTAAGACTCACTGCTAAATCCAGGAATACACTTCGTCATTGTAACTTGTTGGAAACACAAACCTATGCAATCCATGTGTATATTATTGTATGAGCTATATGTGAACTTGGCAAGAACTCTAGACTGCAGATTATTAACCTGTAGAGGGGCTAGACAATATTGTAAGAAATGTATAAAAATGTGAATGTTTAGATGTCCAGCACTCTCCCTCCTCACTCTGACGGGCTGGCACTCATTGCGGGGTGTCGAGAGCCAGATCTGTATCAGATATGTGTTTCTTTGTAACTGGGCAGTATTAAAGATCTGTGAATCTTTATAGCCCGTGTTTGGTGTATTTCCTTTTGTGGTACTCAGCCTCAATATTTCCTTGCTTTTACAGGATGACAAACATCCTCCCATGATCCTTAATCTGATTGCCTCCTCATTCATGAATTTGTGAAATTCACAGTGTGCCACTAATTTGCAAAGACGATTCACCCACTATTTGGCATGCCATGTGGAAGGTGTGTCTTTCATGGTTGATGTTACTTTGTGGGTCGAAGTATACGCTTAGCGCTTCTTTGAGACCTGCGTACGTTTAACCTCTCCTGGTGGCAAGGTAGGCATTAGGTCTTCTACCTCATCTCCGACTATATTCATTGTCAATCTACTCGCAAATTTTTTCTTTCAGGCGCATTTTCATTGTGAGCTTGTAGATAGTTTTCAAATCTCCTTATCCATCTCTCCCAGCATGGACCCAATGCTTGCTAGTCGCCCATGTCAAACGGCCCAGGACACTGAAAAGCAGCAGCGCTGCGTGCCTCTTCTTCACTTGGCTAACCTTCTGATATCCCCGGAGTGAGGTGTTCTTTATTGCACCTTGAAAATCGAGTTGTGCTGTAAAATTGAGGCTGAGGCGTGTCTTTACTGAAAAAGTAATCCTACCTTCGTCGCATTATCATGTTTTCTTCAGTGTGGGTGCTAATGGTGCATAACATGAAGGTATGAGAGAAAAATGCAAACACAATGCCACCCAGTGGCAATAAACACCAGGAGCCTCAGTGCTGGCAAACTATCTTTTATATGTAGCACTGCCTAAGCGCGGTTTAACTTCCGAATGCGCATGGATGATGTCCGCACTTTCTGATTGGTGCAATGGACTCTGTGACGGAGCTGCACAGCTCCATTAACACGGTCCTTGCCAGATCACGACACAAGATATGACCACATATTTACATGCTGCATATAGGGGAAGGAAGTTACAAAAAAGATGAGCAATTTTGAAGCTATGTAAGATGTTCGGAGATGAGGTGGAGGATACACCCCACAGAAAGTGGATGCTTAATCAGCATGAACGGGAAGGCAAAGCGCCCACAGCTCCTCCTCCTCCTCCCCAGAATAGCGATCCGCCAAATGAAGGACAGGGATTTTACCCATTGAAAGAGTTAAAAGCAGCGGCAGTCTATACCAACCCCTTACATGCACCCCCACATATAGCAGCGAAAATTAAATAAATGGAGCCAAGTCACAAGACCAGAAACAAGTGTCTATGTGCAATGAGTATCAAGAGACAGAAAACAAGGCAGGACTACAGATAAGGGACAGTAATTGCACCAAATGAGTGGGTCGGAGGACAAATATTTGTTAAATTAGACAGAAGGAATAAAGACAATCCTAAAGACCAGGAAGAGGGAAGATAGGAAAAACAGGAAAAACAGGACGAAGAGGTACACAGAGAAGGAAGTTGGAAGAGGAAGAAAGAGCATGGGGAAACATATTGGAAGAAGCAGAAGAAAGAGAAAGGATGTACAGGAAAAACAAGGAGTAGGAGAAGAGACGCAGGAAGAGATGAGAAGGGAGTTAGAGGAAAGAGAAAAGGAGAAGGAGCGAGATGGCAAGGAAAGAGTGAGAAAGCAAAGTCAAGAGAGATGGTGAAAAGAAGTCCAAAGACTCAATAAAGAGCATGTGCATCAAAGGAGGGAGAAAAGTGAGGAACAGGAGTGGGAAAGAGAGAGGATCTGGGCGAGGCGCTTTAGAGAAATGGAGAAGACAATGAAAAATCTTACTCTTCTAGATGAAGATGAGGGAGCAACGATAAGGAGGAGGATTGATAGCCTATATAGATGCAGGAGGGACAGTGGTACTGTTCGTAAAGTGAAAAGGAGCATAGTTGGATCCCCACATAGGTTGGAGTCGAGTCTATTGGAGAAAGCACTGAAGGGGATGTATGGAAAAAACCCTCTATAACTACCAGATTTTGAGGATAGGGGAGACGGAGAAAGTGAGGATGACTGTGGGACGATGTGATCGGATGAGGAAAGGGAGGAGAGTGAAAATGAGGAGGGGGAGGATAGAGCCGCACCAGCCCCCTTCACAGGCAGGAGCCCAGTAAGGCAACTAGAGTGGTCTGATCTGGGAGAACCATAAGGGGAAAAGCCAGAAACTGTTACACATACCAAGTGCCCAAAATGGCGATCGAGTAGTTTAGAAGTTACCTCATATAGACAGAGTTTGAGAGCATTACCAGGACAAAAGAAAGGGAGCATGACCGGTGCCTTCACAAAAACGAAGGGCATAGATGAACTTGAAAATGTTGCAGTGCTCACACAATTCCCTTTGCTAGAAAAAGGAGGAGGGCGGATGCAATACATACCATGGCCACAAATGAACAAAAGTTAATTTGAGATGTAAGCTGCCCTCATAAACATCTCTGGCTGGAAAGTGAATGTATGAGCTGGAAGTAATGACAGCGGTAATGACATTAGCAGTGGGTGACGTTAGCAGTGGGTGACATAAAAAGCTTGCTCGATGCCATATTGGGGAGAGAGCTGATAACATTTAGAAGTGAGTGCAATAACCTGGGGTGACTGCAAAGAACATAGCTCATGATGCAGCCAGCATTTGATAACTGTAGGGCAGCTGTATGGGAGGGCGCTTACAGTACAATATCCCGAAACATCGGACATGAGTGTGAACATGACGCACAAAATGCGTGAGGACTTTAATGAAAAAGTACTCCTACCTTCATCGCATTATCATGTTTTCTTCAGTGTGGGTGCTAATGGTGCATAACATGAAGGTGTGAGAGAAAAATGCACACACAATGCCACTCAGTGGCAATAAACAGCAGGAGCCTCAGTGCTGGCAAACTATCTTTTTTATGTAGCACTGCCTGAGCATGGTATAACTTCCAAATGCGCATGCATGATGTCCGCACTTTCTAATTGGTGCAATGGACTCTGTGACGGAGCTGCACGGCTCATCGCAAAAAGAAGACCCTGTTGCCTACATTAAGGAGAATCAAAAGCGTTGGCGTCTTGAGACTCGTGATCTGTGGGACAAAACTATAGTCCTTTTCTACCACATACTGTGTCGTAGACTACCTGAGCCAGTGCAGAGTCTGTTGAAAGAAGGAGTGGGAATGGAAACGAAGCCATGGCCAGAGATTCAGTTGACTATTCTTCACCATAGCTAGTTGATACAAGAGAAAATCAGGAAGAAAGTTGAGGAAAGGAAGATAAAAGAAGCAAAGTTAGTGCAAAAAAAACGATTGAAGTTTTCAATGGAAGGGGCCATGTTGACAAGTGGAGAGGGAATGGTAATGCAAGACAACCAGCACAGTCAGCCAATGGCTGGGGGAAGCTTTGCCGGAAGGGGAGAATACCATCACTGGCCCTCCTTCTACACAACCAGGAGATTTGTACCATTTTCCCACACGTCCAACATTGCTAAAATGGTCCTCCAAACCGGGGCTGTCCCCAATTAAAACCTCCTCCTTGCAAAAGTTGGAAATCCAACCCTCTTTCTCTAGGAGAATAGGTAAGAGAAGCAATCTTCATCCTGCTCCACTTCACTTCCTCTCTTCTCCTGGATCCCCTCCTGGCTGGCCAATGGATTCAAAGTATTAATAGCTATATTAGTGCTAGTATTATTTGGTTTCTGCATCCTAACAATAGCCATAAACCAATGCAAGAAGACTGCTAAAAAGATGGTAGTGATGATAATAGTGATAGATATGAACACTAAGACGGATGAACAAACACAAACACAAGCTGATAATCTAGTTCTGTTCAACCTGAAACAACGTCCTATTGTTCCCCAGGCACAACATTCTTCTATCCCTGAGACGCTGGCAATTACGTGGGATGTTGGGTGTTGTGCAAACGAGATGGGGAGTACTGCACTATGACCTGGAGCATGGATGAACATATACAAAGTTCAGGTGACCTGAGGCAGGTGACAAAGTTATGGATTCCCAAAGTACCCTACAGTGGGGAGCGTCCTCTGAGAAGTATGGTCGAGGACTCGAGTAGAGCGGGGAATGTTGAGAGGCAAATAATGTGTCATTCATTGCATCAGCCCCTCCCTGTCTCAATGTCACAGAAATGAAAGGTGCATATCATTTATCGCATCTGACTTCTCCTCACCACCATACAACAGAGGGATGCAGAGCAACTGAATTTGCAGGCTCTGGAGGATATGAAAGCACCATGATGCCTTTTTTGGTGACTGCACGCTTTATAAGAATTATAACATAACATAACATGCTGTAACCAAGATGATGTAAACAAATGACATCACTGCTGCGTAGATGCATTAGACATGAAGCAGATACGCATTCACCACGAAGATACACAAACAATAGGTCAAACTGCATTTAGACATGTAGATTATGCTTGCATGCAGCCAATATATACTAGAAAACAAATGCTTCATATATATGCTAAAACAGAAGACACATAAGAATACATGTAAAGCTTGCTTAACGCAGAAACGTAACAAGAATGAGTGGCCATTTTAAATAAGTGCAACTATGTTTGAATGAATGGGAGACATCAAGAAACCTCAAAGCTGCACGGGGAACCAATTCACTGAATTAGCAAGGAAAGTTAGATCTGAACAACCCAGACAACAATTTAGCATCTCATGGATCGGCACTCAAGAGAACAGACGATAACAGCTCCCATTCGAGCGATTAAGCAAAGAAACAAATAACTCTGGAAGGTCAGATTCCCATTGACCAAGGCTTAAAATTGGGTAGAAAGTAGCTCGAACAAGTCAGCGGTCAGAGAGGGTAAGGCAGGGTAATGCGGGTGGCATTAATGAGGGCTAAAATCCTAGTAAATGCTGAGCAGAATAATCCAAAATGTGGTCACCACACAAGTGACCTGAAGGTGGAGAATAATGGCTATTCACTAGCTTCAGGGACAAGCAGGCTGAGGCCTTCGATACCCCTCAAATTCTCCAGACATTGATACAAGATATGCCACGTCCTGGCTTGGGGCCTAGAGAATCAGAGATGGTAACCTAATGTGGAGAAGCAGCACCTTGGTGCCCCTCCCCCCTGCTACTATTGTTGCTCATTTGCTGATAGCCTTTCAAATTGCCAAGGCTGAGAAATGCACTGCTAACCAATCCCTACCCCCAAATAATGTTGTCCTATAAAAGTTGCATCTGCCAATAACGTAGAGTAGAGATGACATGTATCACCTGTATCAATTTAGGGGTGGGCCCAGGTGGGGCCATCAGATAGGTTATAGCCAATGAAAAGAATAACACCTAAGTATACTATATGTAGACAGTTCCGTTTCCAATCCCTTCACCTTGTATGTTTGTGACAATGAGAAAAACCTAAGGTCAGTTGTGATGTATTTTAGGTTTATATCCCATTGTCAAACCTAAGACTGCCACTTGCTTGAAGAATTTCATTTTTCATGGCTGCCCCTGTTTTATGTGGATTGTAAATAAAACAGGTCTTTGTCAAATGTGTTGACTCTTCCATTATTGGGCGTGGCATTTCCCCAGCCTGTCCTTTCTGTTTAACCGGGGGTTTCCACCTCACCGTAACACAGTTCCACACATTCATCTTCCCTCGCACGTTTGACTGATGAGGATATGTTGCCTTTTTGGCTTACATATCCAAGGTGCAGACAGGACTGCCATGAACCCGGTTGTCACATAGCCCGGTGTAATGAAGCACCTGGCACAAAACTCTCCTTGGCACATGCTGTGTTGCCTAACACCAAAACTCTAAATCTTGCCACCGGCCAACACTGGTGGCACTAGCAGAATGGGCCGATAGACACTTTGCAAAGTATGAAGTGCCTGCACAGAAGCCTCACTCAAACTGTTTTGTATCACACCAACGTGTAATCCACTTGCAAATCAAACACTTAGCAAACATTGGCAGCAGCTGCCAAAGAAGAAGGTGAAAATTGCTATGCAATCTAGTGCTGTAATAAACACTAGCACATCTGGTGGGTCAAAGCCAACATCTTATGGAAAGTATGTAATTCCTTGACAGGATGTGTAACCACGAGGTGGGTGGGTGTGGTACAAATCAATCATGTGTACAGCATTACATTTCTGCAAGTTTAACTCTCAGGTCTGCTGCCAAAACCTCCTAGCAGCTGTGTTTTGCCAGGCAAGCTCTGAGCCCTTTGACTTGGACCGAAAGATTTAGTGCCTCCGAAAGTTTCTCTCTAGCCTTTGTGCAAATCTCTAAGTGAGCTCAACTATTATCATTTTTACTTTTTCCAAAGGGTTCAGCATTCAGCAGCTGAGAGCCGTTGATTAACTCATTATGTGACAAGTGGAACAAAGGCAAGAGGCCTCAGACAGGAAAAAAACATTGGATGTGCAAACATTTACAATTTAGACCGCTTTCCGAAAGCTATGGATTCCAAGGCAGTGATGGCAGCTGTTCAAAAACAAATGGAGAAAAAGTTCCGGAACCTGCATGTGCATATTGACAAGAATCAGGGAGAAATGAGGGTTGGTCAGCGAAAGGGGGGAGGCGGAGGGCATAGAATTTGACATAGCAAGATAACGATGCATTGAGCCACAAGGAGATGTCTCCCGCCCACGTTTATAGTAAAATGCAGCAGGACTTAATTGCAACGGAAGTCACGACGGACATCTTTGTTTGGGGCGAACAGGTCTGTAGTCATTGGAATTGCCACCTTGGAACAGGGTCACAATGCAGTGGCAGAAGGCAGCAGGTTGTGCAACAAGTATGGGACTATATAGGTCCTCGCATTTACAAGATTACAAGCTGGATAGAAGGGGGCGGGCTCCAAAGGCTCCAAATGAAAAAGACTTTGAGTGTTTTGAAAATATCTACAATGAGATGCACTGTAGCTAAGAGGACCATGGATTCCAAGACGCTGATGGCAATTGTTAAAAAAACAAATGAGGAAAATGTTCAGCAACCAACCCACACACACATGGGCACACATTCACAAGAATCAGGCAGCCACAAGAATTGAGTAGGATGCAAGGGGGCGAAGAACACAATGTAGTTAGAACACAGTTCATCGAGACACAAGGGGATGCATCCTCAGCCCCATTTTATAGTGGGGCCAATCAGGACTGAATTTACTTGGCAGTAAAGGCAGCCATCTTGGTTTGAGGTCAACCTGCCTGTGGTTGTTGGAATTGCCATCTTGGAATTGGATTCCATCACAGAGATATGGGGCAGCAGGAACTGCAGCAAGTATGAAACCTGAGAGGGCAGAGGGTGCTGATGCTACATCCAGCTGATCTCTGGGCAGCAACATGGAAGTACAAATTGCCTTGAAAGGTTGGGGACCCTATTGCGGCCAGCATTAGCCCAGTGGAACAACACCAGTGAGCCGAACAGAGCCGGTAAGCCTGTACCAACATTGCTCCAAAATGATACATTGAAATACTTTAACAAAGAACATTGTAGTAACTCAGATCATTCTTACAATGTAATCACTCATTGAGCATGCTCTCAGATAAGGCTGGAAAAATGTCGCATCGAAAATCCAACAGGTCGAACCGAATCCACATCATGGAATTCAGCAGAACCTTGAGATCTCACGAGGCTCGCTGGCGGCCCAATAAAGCACATGAACCCACACACCATTTGGGTGGCGCAAGTTTCTCTTGAGCTGGCCCATCATAAATATTCAATCCCTCTGGAAGATTTGGTGGGCTCTGCAAAGTACTGGTGGTTCTATAAAAGGCCCAGACACTTCCCTTTCCTTTTGTGGGGTTTTGGTAGGTTGTAAAAGATGGCGTTTACAAGTTAGGGCTACAACTTATCTTTTATACACGTTTTGGTAGACTTTGGTGCGGTCTGGTTGTCTTTTTGTGTCAGTGCATGAGATTTTGGTTTGGGGTCTAAACCCTGCATGCATAAAACTGACTTTACAGAGGCAGCCGTGAAGGCTAGCCCCCCTAAGGTCAGTCCTTTGCCTTCCCCTCCTTTCCCCTGTCAATTTCGAGGCCTGCACCAGCACCTCTCAAATGCTGTGCAGCCCCATCTCCACACTCCCCCTCTGCCCCTCCCCCCTCGTCCTCCCAGCCAATTTACCATCAGCGATCCGATGCTCTGTTCCGGCTTCCTTGTAGGCCACGCCCCCTAAAGTCCTACGTACAGGAGGTGTCCTTCTGTACGCAGCCTTCCTTACGCAGCCCTTTAGAGGGCACAGCATAGAAACCACAATCAGGGCTTTTAGTGCTTGTTTGAACTCTATTATCTCCCCTTTGTCTGCAGGTTTATTTTGTCACTTATCTGTAACTTTGGTTCTCCAGCATTTGTATCTTTCATAGATTCACATGCTGTTGAATATTCCCCATCGACAGGCTGGGAATCCGCGGAACATTGATGTAGAAGTTTCGATAGAAGTCAAGAAACTGCACTCACAACGCCTTAATTGACTTTGGACTTGAAGAGAAGATGGGTGAAACTCAACAGGGAGAGGGTGCGGCAGCAGTGGGGCGCATCTCAGCAATGGACGATGAAAGGTCGTGGGTGATAATGCTGCAGGAGATAAAACAGCAGCCGATGGAGAAGGCACCGGTGGAGCCCAGATGCTGGCTGAGGAGGAGGAAGAGAATGAAGTCTCTGTAGCCATGATTGGCTAGGTGTCCCGAGTTAAGGTTCAGGCAGGACATGTTACATCCTGAACCATTAAACTGCCCACTTTGTCATGGTTGTGGGACTACATTAGGTTGCCGGAGGGGAAGACTGTGAAGACAGATCAATTCACTGCAATATCCAGCATAGGAGAAATGCCATTCAAGCGCTGTATACCATGAAAGTATTGTGCTTTGGGACACCATGGCAATGCAGAAGCGCATACATGTGTGCCATGTTCGGACTAGCCCTTGGGTGTGCCTTTTAACATCCAGGGACACCTCTTCGAAGGCACCCTCCAGTGGAGAAGACGGTAATGAGGGAGTATCTCTGGGTAAACACCTGCAGCCTGTTGGTGGAGGTGTTTTTTTTGGTGTGATGTTATTTGGGCAGTAATCACCTCTGCCCCCCAAGCATACTACAGCAGTAGCACCATCCAACAATGAGGTCTTGTTGCCCCCAAAATTACTGCAAATTGTTGCTGCTAGTGGTGGTGGTGGTAATAGCTTTGTTGGTGTGTTGCAATTTGGGAAGTGTCTACTGCCTCATTCTGGAAACCTCTGGTGGGGTGACTAAGTGGGCCAGCAGCCTCCCCAAACTAGTGGATTATGGGACTCGGGTGGTATGGGAAGGATTACCTGGTCACCCACACTTAGTGTCTGTCTGAGGTCAGGGGACAGTTACATTGCCTCCTGGCCCCTTAAAGGAGTTGAAGAATGGTGGTCACACAGAACTTGCAGCACTTTCATGCTCAACTCCTCTCGCCCGCGTGCAAAGATCCCATATAATTCTACAGAGGGACCTGAGTTAGGATCTCCCTCCCTCCCGCCCTCCCTCCCTGAAGGCCTCCATGCGCATACAGTTATGAACATATAGCCTAAGGAGAGACAGGGTGTGACAATGAGAGAGAGGACCTCCCAAGAGGATGGATTGGCCAGCCCCAAGTCCCACGTAAGAACTGAAAACCACGCCCCGTGGTGGGACCCACATGCCAAATCCTATTAAAGGGCCACACCCGAATTCTCTTATCCTAGAGAGAGACTGAACACCCCATAAGAGTAGAGACGAGCCAAGCCCAAGTCCCACTTCAGGGCTGCAAGCCATCTCCACGGACAGAGACCGACAGCCAAATCCCATTCCCATCTAACACACCTCTGTCCCCCTTCATCAGGGAGAGGCACGAAGCATGTCCAAAGCCCTTTTAAAGCCCACACGCTCACTTTGGAGTAGAAGCTGGGGACTGGATTGTGAAGACAGGGGTTTGTTTGGGGAATACTGGCATCTGGGAGCTGGGGAGAGACCCAGGAGTCCAACACCAGGGACACAGAGCTGGAGAAAGAGGCAAAGAGTGGGAGAGAGGAGGCTAAAGAGTGGTGCATCATTGAGAAAGAATGTGATGCCCTAAGGGGTGGAGACGGTGCCCAGAGGGGCAGAGAAGAAGGGAGAGATCTAGAGACCATTGAACTGTAAAGTAGAAGGAAAGAGGGTGAACCCAGAGGGGTGAAGATGGTGCCCTCAGGGGTGAGGAAGACAGGAGAGACCTTGAAATCCTTGACTACCAAAGCTGAATGCAGAAAAGTGCTGCCCAAAGTGAAGATGAGGCATAGATTGGAAGTAGCCGGGAGAAGAGCAATGGCCAAAGGGGTGAACACATGTAGTGTGAAGGTATTAATAAGGAGTTTGATGCTCCGAAGAGCAAAGAAGCCGCACCAAGGGGTGAAGGCGAAAGAGGCATCGAGTTTATTAAGCCTGAGATTAGAAAGGGAAAAAGTGGTGCTCAGAGGGGCAAAGGAAGTATCGCAAGGGGTGAAGAAGGTGGGAGAGAGAAGAGAGGTTTGGAGAACCGGGACTCCACTGGCCAAAGGGGTTCTGAAGTGAGCGGACATGGCGAAATCTGAAAACTATAGAGAATAATACCCAGACGTGGGAAGACAGCGGGAGAGAATATAATCATTGCAATTATTTGTTATTTAAATAGTGCTTTCACCAAAGTGCTGTAAATAGAACATTGTATATATATTTATTATTACCCAACTTAAGTTGCTACTCATTTAATGAGTTCAGATGGAGGAAAGGCTGGGTTGGATTTGCAGAGATTCGAACCTGTGAGCTGCAGGGGGCAGATAAAGAAGCAGGGGCTTGGAAGAAAGGAAGTCAGAAAGGAGATCAGTGAATCCCCATGCTCCAAGTCCAGGAGAGTGGGAGGAACCCCCATTGCTACCAAGGACCTTATTCCTTTGCCACAAGGTGCCAATGAGTGAATTTATTTCGAGTTGTAGAGAGTGTGGGTCCCAAGGAAAGACAACTGACAGGGGACCCGCAAGACCAGGTCATAGAAGAGAAGGAGAAAAAAAGGTAAGACCCCACCTCGAAACCAGTTCTTGCTCAGAATCGCCAAAGAAACCGGAAGAAGCCAAATACGGAACCCCCACTAACCAACTCATCATACCCGAGAAGGGAACCCCAGGATCACCGCAGACTGGCGAGAAGTCCTTTTAAAAAAAATAGCTTTTAGCATCCTTCAACTTTTAGGTAGTCAACGCCATCATATGAATCCTGACGTTTCATGTGCGTTTTATTCCCACAATGTAAAATACCCTAATACAATATCTAAACTTAGGTGTTCCGTGTTTGTCTGGTCATTTTGTCCCCGTCACAGTTGAGTGGGTCCTCAGACTCTCTTCATGGTACCACTAGATTATAGGTGTGGCCAGGGGGCACTGGTGCTGGGGGCACAAATGCAAAATATTGCCACTGGCACGTCCGGCAGGGTTATTAAAATGAGCACAAGGTTGATTTAGCACTGAATTATCACCTTCCTTTTCAGAGGCGGGCTAAGTGACTCATGAAACAATAATAATATGACATCAATTTGTTAAATAGCGCTTCATGCCAGATTCCCCCAGCTTCTAAGTGCTGAAATAAAGCTGTTTTTGTTGGCCAATTGAACAGTGCTCAGTTTAGCAATCTTAGAAGGATCTGGAGTGAGTTTGCCCGGTATCCAGTCATTTTATCGTGAACATTACAGAGAAGTGCATAAAAGAGCGGACAATAACACTGAAAAACACTGACAAAGAAAGATTAAATAAATATTTAACGGGAAGTGGGACAAGGTGTTAAAATGGGTTGGGGAGGATTTGGGCTGGCATTAGAAGGGTGGACAATCAGGGGGTTTGGGTGGAGAGCCACCCAAATAAAATAAAAAAACGAAATATGACTGTTTTTCAGTGTTTTGCCCTCAATGAAATGTACCACTCTGTAATTGTGGTGGATAAAATCACATATAACCGATGCCCTGCCAGGATTAGAACTTGCGCCGTGCATATCGTGAGAGGCGAGCACCTACCGCATGAATGACCCCGCTGGAATATCAAAATCCAGCTGGGTTTCCAGAATGGCCAACAGAAATGTAAATAATCTTCACTAAAATTCATTACATTTTCATGCAAATTCACCTGCACTTTTTTCATGCGCAGATCTTGTTGAATTTCCTGATTTAACTATTTGCTGTTTTGGAACGCCCCGCTCCTCCTGGCGCCTTAGGTGAAGGTGTGTGGTATATCCGCGAAATAATGCATTTTTTGTTTGTGTTGCCAGGGGATAACCGTGTTAGGCTGTAAGTGCTGAAAGTTGAGTCACGTGATTAAATGTCAGGACTGTCCATCCTACCCAGAGCAAATGACCATTCACGGAATTAGGCATTTCTGGATTATAAATTGAAATGGCCTATTTTTCTCTTACATTATAGGAAGAAGGGATTTCTTCTTGTATGTGTTAAACCGAGCATAATTTGGATGGTTAATCAATCAATTTGTTTATTTTGGATTTTGTACTGTTGCATGGCACCCGTCCTGGGAGCATGGTAGCTCCCAGGATGTTGTAATGGGTCACTTGGCAGTAGCCACGTGACCAACTTAATAAAAGATATGAGCCGCTTCCGGCTCGTCAGTCAAACCAAGAAAGGCTCTGGTGTCGTTCAAGTCATGCGCCCTGCTGGCGCCACACCACGTGCTGTAGGCAGGAGGACGGGGCCCAGCACGAGGACGGTGCCCCTGCTGGGCAACGCCATCCCATGGGGTATGGAAGCCATAACCCAATGGCTGTTATGGGGACCCCGGCCTGGGTGCCCCCAGAGCCGGGGCCGCCGTGTGCTGTGTGCCCCCAGCCACGGGGATCTCTCCAGTGGTAAGGAGCGAGTGATGGTCTGTGGCATAACCGCTGCCCACAATGACTGTGTCGGGTGCTCCCGACGTGCCCATGGGGCCTGCTCGGTGGTCTAGGGCGGGCCCCCAACAATGGCGACAAGGTGTCGAGGGGATACGGGCTGCTGGAGGCCAGTCTTCCTGTGTTTGGATGCGGTGTTGGCCGCCCTGCAGGTGGCCCAGGGCCCTGTGTCCTTTCGTGGCACGGGCCGCCTGGTGCCTGCAGGAGACCCTGCAACGGTGGCAGCAAGAAGAAGTGGCGGTGGCCGCAAGAAGAACGGGAGGGAGCTGAGCTCCCCCTCCCCCACCCACAGGCCGCATAACATGAAGCGGCTTGGCCTGCATGGTTTTCGGTTTCAGGTATGGCATCGGAAACGTGCCGGCCGTGTGGCCTGCTGCCCCTTCCTCACCGAGAGGTGGAAGATGCGGGTCATCGCCCGCGGTGGGGGAGGTGAGATGCATGCTCCCAAGAAGAAATGGAGCGCCATTTGCCGCGAAAGGAGGGAAGTCTGCCCCCACGGGGGGGGAAGGAACATGCGAGAGGCTGCGCTCCCATGAAGTGGGCTGCCCCCATGAAGAAATGAGCGACACCCGCCGCAAAAGGAAGGGTGAGTTGCCCCTCCTCCACCCGCGGGCCGCGCTGGGTGGGAGCTGTGGCTGCCGCGCTGGTCGAGAGGTGAAGGGGCCGCCAAACAGCTGAGATGGCCCCCCACGGGAGGCGGGCCCAAATTCAACTGGCCCTGTGCAAAAAAAACCAAAAACGAAGGTAACTTAGCCGTCCGACGGCCCGATATGAATAATGGGAGGGGGTGTGGCCTTCCAACGCCTGGGCCCGGCGGTGATCATGACAGCATCTTGCCCGAAATAATGAAGAGGGTTGCGGTGGCACACGGAACAACAAAGTTTCGAGTATCTCGGCCACAGCAAGAGGGGCGAGGCCTATGAATACCCGGGCCTGCCAGGGTGAAATGTTCAAGGCAGACCACGACAGAAAGGATGAAGGAAGGGAGGTGCTGCAGGTGACCACCCAACACTGTGGGAATGGGGGAGAAGGGGACAACATTATCCTGCAGCGCTTCCGCCACCCTCAACCAGAACGGAGAGCAACACTGGTCGGCTGGGCACCCACTCAAAAGGGCCCGCAGCCCCCCAGCTGCTCAGGGTGTCCGTTCAGGGTGGGGCTAATCCCAAAAGACCGGGGAAGGCCATGCGACCAGCACTACCCAGTTCCAGAATGGACATTCCATCAGCCCAGAATGCGATCCGGGCCCATCAATGCGTGCCTCACACAGGCTCTCAGTTTTGCCATGGTAGAGCCAGGAAGGGTAGCGGCTCCAGGGAGGAGTGCTTGTGCGCCCTGAGGGATTTTGACTCTGAGCCGATACAGGTGCGAGCCGCAGGTGGACACGGCTGGGGAACATCAATGAGCCTGGTGCAGAAAAGGGAGCGCTGGTAGTGTCCCATCGACGAAACTCCCACCCTGCCATCATGCTACCCGAGTCTTCCTGCAACCACCCAGAGGTCAGACTGAGGTGGTGCCCGGGCGTTCCCAAGTACAGCGCTGCCTGCCCTGAACAGGTAGCTGGCCTGTCATGGCCACGCCAGCAGCCTGCCATACTATCTGCCTCCACCAGCGAAGGACTAGGCTGATGTGGCCCCTGGTGCCCCCAGGTGCAGCTTTGCCGGTTTTATCCTTGTGTGACTCTGGTGTGGCTGTCCCAAGTGAACATTGGTGAGGACTCAAGCTGGCCTCCTGCAACTCCACGATGGCGGAAGAAGGACATCGTCACCGACATCCTCATGAAGACTCGGAACCTGCAGACACGGACTTGCTTAAAATGGCCCTGTCGGTGGGAAATGTAATGTGGTGTCTTTAGCTCTCATCAGTGTTTTGTGATAGTAGAACCACTCACCCTGGTTAATAAAGGGTGAGAAAAACTAGTAGAGTGGTTACAGTAGCATTAGTGTGTGGTTGTGTTGGGGTTTTTGGGGTTTTGTTTTGTTGTTATGAAAAAAGAGGAGTGTTGCATGGCACCCTTCCTGGGAGCATGGTAGCTCCCAGGATGTTGTAATGGGTGACGTGGCAGTAGCCACGTGACCAACTTAATAAAAGATACGAGCCGCTTCCGGCTCGTCAGTCGAACCAACAAAGGCTCTGGTGTCGTTCATGTCATGCGCCCTGCTGCCTCCACAACGCGTGCTGTAGGCCCGAGGACGGGGCCCAGCACGAGGACGGTGCCCCTGCTGGGCAACGCCATCCCATGTGGTATGGAAGCCATGTGACCATGGCTGTTGTGGTGACCCTGGCCTGGGTGGCCCCAGAGCCGGGGCCGCCGTGTGCAGGGTGCCCACAGCCACAGGGTTCTCTCCAGTGATAAGGAGCGAGTGGGGTGACCCCCACTCTGGTCTGCGGCGTGACCGCTGCCCACATTGACTGTGGCGGGTGCTCCCGACATGCCCATGGGCCCTGCCCGGTGGTCCAGGCTGGGCCCGCAAAACGTACGATCCATAAAACATCACAAGATAAAATCAGATCAGATCATCGCAATGTACGACAGCTAAGATAAAACATAATATTCTGAAAAATGTACAGACAGTTAAATCGCCGTCTCATCCCCGTAACGTACAAAAATATAGTTTAAAAGATCCCAGCATCTGCAGAACATATATTTTGCAAAGGGTACGATACTACGAAGCCATTCATTTAGATCTACGGTGCATACCTGTCTACATTCCCAAATGAAAACCTGGGGAATGATGTCACCGATGCCCCACCCCTTCCCCAAGACCATGCCCACCCGACTCAACCACGTTAAAAAAAAAAAAAAAAAAAGAAATGGCTGAGAGACACGCAAACAAAAGAAAAAGAGACGTCTTTTTTTTTTGCTAGTGTGCGGGTGTCACTCTTCACATCAGTGCAGGAAATGCTGCTAACTGGGCGCTGGCCTTCAGATCTGTTGCAGATCCTTAGTTTCTGCCCACACCTCGATGTGATTGGCCACAATAGGTGTGTTTGTAATCAATCACATCGAGACGTGAGCGGATTTCCTTGGATTGGGGAAACCCCAGAGACTCCACGCTCTTTCCCGGAGACCCGGAGAAGAGCATAAAAACTCGGAGTCTCCGGGGTAAACTAGAGACTAGGCAGGTATGCTACAGTGCCAAGCAGATTTTAAAGCAGTTTAAAAAAAAAACAGAGAAAAGCAGAGGCAACCCTAGGTTCAGAAAGAGACAGCAAAAGCATAAAGGCCAACCACAGCCTCCGCTAAAAGCTTTCGAGTGCAGCGCGGTACCCTGAGAAAATCCCTTCCTGCTGTTTCTGCTCGGCACGATTTGTATTATCTGCTCAGCTCTGCAAATATCGATTCCTCTGCTGTGTGCGACAGAAACTCTGTGATAAAAAGGCTGCTGTGTTCTGTGACATACGACTTGGTTCCTTTCCAAATCAGGTAGAATCTATTGCGAAAAGACATAAGGAGCTGCCTTTACTTCAGTTACGCATTTTACTGTAGTCTGAATGTTATGGTACTGATGATTTGTGCCTATTAAAGACTTGGAGTTTCCAAACAATAGTTTAAAAAATAACAATATAAAAACAATGAGTGTTTGAGCATTGAATTTCCTGCTCAGAACATTTTCGTTTTGTGTACAGTGCCTGGCGTGCAGATCGGAGTCTGCTTTCTACTTCTACACACAGCCTACAAAGGTGATATTGCAGGCGGAGCCTCGGCGGAGTGAGGCAGAGTGTTGTGTTTGGTGTTTGGCGGGTTGGTGTCCCACGGCCCCAAGGAAAGGCTCCATCCCCAGACCCAGACCGCACCCTATCGCACTTTTCATCTAGGACACGTCACATCGTTCCGGTGTGCCGTGATGTCTATTTCCACTGGATGGTGAGCGCACTGGAAGCAGTAAAATTAACATATTGAGAAAGCCCCTGAGAGGGACGCTGAGGACAGGAAGTCGATCCTCACTTGCTGCCTGCCTGCTCCACCCCGGACTGTCACGCCTCCGCTGACGCCGACGCTCACCTTAGGACAAAAAGCGGGTTGGGAGCGAAGCATAGCGGCGTGTGACCTAAGCGTCCGTTGTAAGGTGATAGCGGACGGAGACAGGTGACACTCCGCAGAGGTTTGAAATTAAGGTAAGTATTTTGCTGACACTGTGAAAAGGACACGTGTGAGCTATTGAAGCCTAAAAGTATGGAGTCTATCCAGCTACAGGCACAAAGATTGCCTTTGGGCCAATTGCAAGAACCTGAAACAGGTGACCGCCATAAAACAGATAAGGAGATCAAAGAGTCGGAAGACTGTGCTACACCATCATGGGCGGCGGAGCCAGACACGGTAGGTCCATTGGTAGACCCGTTTAAAAAAATAGATGATCACGGGTGCGTGGAAACAGTGACAAAGTACCCATTTAACGTAACTGTTAACATAGGAGCAACCATGGCCTCCTTTATCAAAAACACAGGGAAGACCTAGGACTACAACAAAGTGCAGAGAGTATACCACCTGCAGTATTACTTCAGCCCCATGTAACTAAATTGGAGCTACACAAGCAAGATACCTCCAGCCAGCATAGCGCGGACCAGCTGCTGATAGCGAAGGGGACTACGCGGGGAGGCCAGGAGCCTAAAACGGGCCAGCTAGAAGGAACTATTGAACAGCAATTTAAGCCGAAGGGAGACAGCAACAGCCCTGCCAGAGCACAAGAGAAGCTAACAGAAGAAAAAAAAAAACACAAATGGGGGCATGGAGAAGGGGGAAAGCCACAACAAAACGATATAGTGACCAGTAAACAACAGGAAACGTCCTATATCCAATTTGAGGAAGGAGAGGTGGACGATACCTTGGATGCATCGACACCGAAGAGAATGGACGACAAGGAAATTGAACAATGGCGCATTAGAGAAAACACCCTAACAAAGCAGGGTAAAAACAACATGGAGGAACTCAAGCCAATGGTAAACAGAGGGACAACAATACGATTTAGATGACGGGCTCTCCATTTCAAAACACCACCGTACTAAGAATGTGGTTACCAAATAGAAGACAACAGAACAGTAACATGCTAACTGAAACTCCACATGTAACCAAAAAACTAGTGGACACAAGTATCTGGAAACCTCAGAAACTGACTGACGCCTTGAGACCCTGCCGCTTCGTTTTTAATAGATCACCACTCCAGGACAAGCAAAGTTGCTTCAACAGTTACCAAACACAGTCAGTGCAAAGAGTGGCAAACAAAGCGCACCTCGAAATTCCAGACAAAGTTATATTAGAAACAAACCTCAAGATCCATGGAAGACGAGGTGAAATCAACAATGCAGGCAAATGAGGTCATCAATAACGACCAGTGGAAAAAAATGGCTTCAACAATAACCAACGACAAGGCGGTACAGACATTGCAACGTGGTAACAAAACACGAAAAATCTTTAATGACATGAAGCCGCATTACGAATCAGGCGTTAAGGGGTTAACGGCGCCTTAAACGGCGCCGACCCTTAACTCCTGATTCCGAGGTCCCTTTGCGCCATGGTGAGTTTAACGCCTGCTTTTTGCAGGCGTTAAAATCCATGGCGCTAAGGGACCATGGTGCTAATTACGCCACCGTAATTTACGGTGGCGTAATTAGCGCCTTCCCCACTCCCATTATGCCCTATGGGGCAAAAATGGGAATGGGGAAGGGTAAAATGGGAAATGGGGATTTACCGCCCCACTCACCTTGGAATGGGGCGGTAAATCCGCCATCCACCATGGTATAAACGTAGTTTGCACCATGGTGGTAAGGGTACGACCCAGGCGGTAACTTACCTCCTGGGTCGTAATGAGGCCCATGGTGCTGCAAACGTCCCCTTATAAAGAAGAACAACTACAAAACATGGGCAAAAACAACACAAAAAAAGACTGCTATCGCGAGCGTCCAACATGGACAGACTTTAATAAAGAACCGACAATAAAAGGCCCAAACCTACAAGGATATCCAGAAGAAAAATGTCTACTAGTCTCCACGATGGTGGCTATTTTGGAACCCTTCATGAAGCTATACGAGGATTTAGCAATCAAACTACAAGATCAAACCACGCTTTTAGCAATGCTCCATTTGAAGACAATTTTTGTGGAAGGCTTAATTACGTCAGTGCAAAATAAACTTGACAATAGTAACGTGAAGGTAGCCCAATTGTTGCAGGACATACTTGAGCCGATTGTAAAGGATAGAAAAGAAACAAAATTGGAAGAAAGGAGGGAATCAATGGTTACAGTACCAGAAACGAAAATAGACAGTCATACGGCTCATAACACAAATTGGGTCATCAGACACATCAACCAAGATATTGGGGACTTCAGGGAACCAAATACAGCAGGAAAAAGCCTCCCCTTATTACAACTATCAAAGGAAGCCCCTATAGGTGAAAACAAAGTAAACAAAGAAAAAATGACAGAGACCTTCCAAAATCCTAAAATGGTTGTGAGCAAAGCTAGCAGAATCGCAGAGGGGACAAAGCCGTCATCAAGCATACAAAAAGCACCAACCACGAACCAGAGAGAAACTTCAAATCGAAATGTTAACCCAAGTATGGTCCAGGGAAAACACGAAAATAAAAAAGACATAACGTTAGAAAGCACAAACTTAAATGAACGGATAACAGATGAAAACAGTGAAAACAGTCACAACGACATGAACACTACCGAGGGAAAACAAAAAAAATGTTGTGACCTCTTTTCAAAACCAGGACAAAGGGAAAACCACAAGGTTTTAGGGGCAAAAAAAAATACTAGACCCTAAGATCAAGGAGGGTAAAGGAAGCATAATGATGAAAAAAACAATGAATCAACCACCACTCCCTAATCAGAAATCCAACAAAAGTCGAGAGTTCTTTAAAAAACTAACAGCACCAACACAAGGCCTGATAAGTACCAAGCTGGGAGCAGAGGAACCCAAGTGCGAAGAAAAGAAAAAAGAGGGAGAAAAACAAAAACCAGAGATCGAGGAATGTCCTGAACAGGAGGAAATAGAGCAAAACCTCCTGGACCTCTCCACATACTCATCTCAGAGGAGGAAGAACCGACGGAAGAACACAAAACCACAAAACACGAGAGTGACCAGGAAGTAACCTCAGATAATTCAGTAAACCTGGAGACTGATGTAAGCGACTCAGAAGACAAAGGAAAGAGCGAAGTCCAGCAAATGAAAGGTAGAAACCCAGGAGAAACTCGATACCCAGAAAAGAAAAATTATGATAGGATACCAAAGGGCCTAAACCGGAAAGTAGAACCAGAAAAAAGAGCAGGAAACTTCAAAGACGGGAACACTGAAAACCCACAGAGAAAGGGAAGAAGCCAAGTACCGTCTTCGTTGAGGTTAGGGCTCCCAAAAAGTAGAAAAACCCTGTCAAACAACTAACCAGACTTGGGAAACCATAAAGACGGGCAAGCAAAAAATGCAGAAGTCAGAAAAGAGACTGAAGCAAGGGAGGAGAGCCCGGAACAACCAGAAGGCCTTATCTAGGAGAGAATTCTGCACTACAATGATGGTCTGATCTTGAATAGATCAAATGTGATTAGACTACTGCACCATATCCCGGCACTGAGATTGATAACATCAAATGATATAGCCACAGTAGAATTTCTTGAACAAGATGGCACACCTATTCCATACAGTTTTGAGAGTGGTAAAAAACTGCTTCTGGAAGAAGCCTCTCATCTAAGACCAATGGGTTTTGACCTAAGTATAAAAAAATATGTGCAACCAAAAAAAAAAGTTTCAAATCCATGTAACTCAAAATCTAGAGACAGGGAACCGACCAAAGGCAAACAAAACGATGATCTGGAAAAAACAGGAACAAAAAAGCAAGGAGTCCAAAGTACAGCTAGGGGAAAAACAAAAATACAGACGCTGATGACAACAAATGGAATTGGTTAGCCACACTGGTAGCTGCAAAAATGCAACAGAAATAATGTTTAAAGGAGCAGACAGAAGATCAATGGAGGTTGCTGAGCTGGAATACAAGAGGTTTTACTCACCTGTATAGGTAAGGTGATTTGCAAAAACTAAGGGCTCAGGTGATGTGCCTCCCGGAAACATGGCTGATTGAAACACAGATGATAGAGGGTTACCAAGTGTTAATAACCCCAGCCAGAAAGGGCCAAAAGGGAAGACCCCAAGCAGGCCTTCTGACTGCAATAAAGAACGACCTGAACTGGGAGGTGCTGGACGAGACAAATCCTACCCCTTACATCCAGGCACTAACAATTAAGACAGAACAAGTACCAACAACTGCACAGAGGGTTCTGATAGTCATTAATGTTTACTGGAACACGGCAATACCATCAAACGAGAATTTACCAGAGGATGTAGTGAGGTGGATAGACGAATATAGGGAAAAATGGTCAGATACGACTTTTATAATAGTCAGTGATTTAATTTGGAATGTGGATAATTTGCAAAATGACGAACTCACTAACAGCACGAACAAACAAAAACGTGGCACACGATGGAGAAACACCCTAAATTCAAGAGTCTGGGCCTCATTACGAATCCGGCGGTAACCGAGGCGGTAAAACCGCCTGGGTACCGCCGGACTCGTATTACCATTCCGCCTCCGTGATTCCCGGAATTACCGGGGCATTACAACCCCGGTTTTCCGGGAATCACGGAGGCGGAATGGTGTTAATCCCCATTCCCATTCAGTCCTATGGGACTCGATGGGAATGGGGATCGTGGAAACACTGGCAGCATCTCGTAATGCTGCCGGTGTTTCCTCATTCGCCTGCAGGCGGGCGGTGTTAAACCCGCCAGGTCAAACCTGGCGGGAACATCACCTCCCACCTGCAGGGGTCGGACTCAGGCGGTCCGGAAACAACGGTGGCGGCGGGTTTACCGCCACCGTTATTTCCGGACCGCCTGGGTCATAATGAGGCCCTCTGTGTCTTATTGAATGGATCAACAAATGGGGACGTCCTGGCAAGGCCAACGAAGAGAGCCATCTTTTCTACAGCGACCCTTGATTACATATATATTTCCTCGAAACTGTCTCACAGAATTGAAAAATTGGAGATAGTTGATATCTTAGCGAGCGATCATAACATTCTGCAGCTGACATGCAAAAATATGAACAACAACAAAATATGCAAACACAGAGCTGATCTTACATTGTCTGTTAACCTGGGTGGAAACAGACTAAGAATCAAAGCTAACAAGTTACCTGGTTTGACTCTTAATTTGAGAAGCTTAATCAAGAAGAAGCAAAGAGAAGAAGAGAAAAACACAATCGATTACTTGCCGCTATTGAAAGTTTTCACAACAACTTAAAAGGAAGGAAACAATAAAGCATCAAGTACACATAAGTATGTATATGACAAAGCAATTGTAAACTGGAAAAACGCACTGAAGAAAACAATAAGAAATGTAATCAAAATCAAGAATCAAAACCCAGAGGAGGAAATAAGGAAAGACAAACAAAAATACCGAAATTGGCTATGTATTCACAAAAAAACGATGCTAAATCAGGATTCTATCTCCATGTTTTTTTTTAACTTTGTTTATTTTAAATCAAGGCAACTAGTCACGAAATCTGGAGCCTTATAAATCAAATCAATGCTCCTCAAGATGCCTTGATGTCAAACCCTATAATGGCAAGCACATGGTGCAAATTTCATGCACAAATGCAACAGACAGCGAGTACACATGAAATACTGGAACAACATTTAAATGGGAAAGACACAGAATTGGACTATGCTATTTCAACGATAGAAGACATGATCAAGAAACTCAAAAACTCGAGGGCTCCGGGACCCGACGGTCTCACAAATATGATGTTAAAAACCCACCCACTGCAATGGGCAACCTTCCTGAATCATCTATTGGAATATATAATAAAAGGGGGCAAGGTACTGAATTCTTGGAAAGATGCAGTGATTGTCCCTATACACAAGAAAGGCCTTAGGACAAATCCAGAGAACTACAGGCCCATAGCCCTTCTTGATGTGCTGGAGAAACTTTTTGTCTCAGTATTGCTGAAATCGTTAACAACTTGGAGCCTAGAAACAGGTAGAAGGGACCCTTGGCAATCAGGCTTTGTAAAAGGGAGAGGGACCTCCCTCAACAAATTCCTAATCAACTTGTTAAAAGATAAATCAAAACAAACAAATACCAAAATATATGTAGCCTTCGTGGACCTATCTAAGGCCTTTGACATGATCAATTGGGAAAACGTATGGCCAAAATTAGCAAAATGGCAGTGCCCCCCGACAGTGCTGCACAATATCAAACCACTATACACCAACACCATGATAAGAATACGACTGGATAAGTCAGGGCTAACATCTAAAAACATAGGGCCTCATTACAACTCAGGCGTTAAGGGTTAACGCCACCGTTAACCCTTAACGCCTGATTCTGATTTTAACGCCTGTTTTTAGCAGGCATTAAAATCCATGGCGCTAACCTGCCATGGTGCTAATTACACCGCCGTAATTTACGGCGGCGTAATTAGCGCCTTCCCCACTCCCATTATGCCCTATGGGGCAAAAATGGGAATGGGGAAGGGAAAATGGGAAATGGGGATTTACCGCCCCACTCACCTTGGAATGGGGCAGTAAATCCACCATTTACCATGGTGGTAAAGTTGGTGCACTTAGCACCAAGGTTGTAATGAGGCCCATAGACACCATCACAAGGATAAAACAAGGTTGCCCATTAGCTCCTGAACTATATAATCTATATACCTCCAAGGATTGGAGGAACACCTGTAGGGAGACTCCTATACGCGGATGACATCGTCTTACTAGACCAGACGCCAATAGGACTCCAGCGACAATTGGAGGCACTGGAAAAATATATCAAGACAAACGGACTAACAACCAACTCTGAAAAAACTCAAATACTGACCTTGTCAAATACAAAAAACAACAAAAGAGACGACTTCAGTTGGTTCCTCAAGGGGAAGAGAATTCTAGAGGTAAACTCAATAAAATACCTAGGAGTATGCATCAACAACAGCCCAACTGAGGCACAAAGGAAAGACATATCAACAACAAGGTTAAAAACTTGAGTGCCCAAGGAAAAATTCTACTAAAAAGACACTATAGATTTTCACTTAAACCATTAATAATTTTCTACAGAATGAAAGTGATCCCAATCTTGGTGTATGGAGCAGAAACCACACTTGACTTACCCAAGAAGATCTGGGCACATTATGAGGGCATGTATTTGTTGGCGAGCGGTATTGCAATTGCCAAAATCATTGGCAATACAAGCAATAAGGAGAGAACTTAGCTTAACATCATTGAAAGCCATAGTGGAGTGGAAGATCATTTCATTCTACAGTAAATGCCATGAAAAGCCCCTAACGGGGGGATTTGAGTTGCTAAACAATGTGCTAAATAGCGGTAAGGACCCACAGTTGAAAAAATGGCACGTCAAATGTGAATCACTCCTAAAAGAGTTGAACGAAACAAAAAAAAAGCTGTACACAAAAGATTAGATACAGACACTCGAGGAGTTAAGCCTCTATAAGAGTATGAAGACTTTTGGTCCATACCGAGGAAATTGAACATGAACATGCTTCCAGGAAACCTAAGATTATTCCCAAACTGTTTTTTCAGGTCGCAACTAATGAGGTTCCACCTGAACACTTTACCCTCAGGGGAAGTCACTCAGAGAAGATCGAAACAAAACGCCATGTCAAATTGTAGAATCTGGTTAAAACCTAACTCAGTGAAATCATTGAAACACCTAACTTTAGAGTGCAAAGGTTTAATAAACGAAAGAGAAACATATCTGAGAGAAATTGCAAAAAGCACCCCAAAGAGAGACTTGGAGACATGAAAGAAAGTTTTTATTGAAGGGGAGAAAATATCGAATAACTTGGCTCTGGTTGGACTGATAATAATTATCTTTAAGAAAATAGAAAATCTCCCAAAGCATCCCACCTAAGAAAGTGTGTTTGGATTTGCAGACTCAGCAATATTTCGGCGTTTTAAGTGTTATTGCGACAAAAATGTGAATGCTTGTATTTTGGCTTAAGGTTTTCAATTTGTTAAACCAATTGAGGCCAAATAACAAAAAAAAAAATAATAATAATAAAGGCCATAAGCCACACTCTGAGAAAGTTCAGTGAATATCGTTTTGATGCTGTTTAAGTCAACATGCCCAGTCGACAACACACAGATGATCACCATTGAGGTTGAAATTGCGTACACATTGTTACAATGGTTGTCACGTTTGAATGCACTCTCATTGACCTATCAGCCTTGAAGAGGACCCGTTGAGGTCGAAACACATGTCGGCTGACTTTTGTTACTTGTATTAATGCAAGATTAAATTATTTTTAGATGTATTCTTGTGTAAACAAATTGTGTGTTCTACTAAACCAATAGTGAGAAACAGAGTTTAGATGAAAGAGTGACCAAGCGCAACCTGTGCACAAGACCCCTCTATGAGTTCATATACTTTAGATGATGCCAGGGCATCGTTATCTCACCTTTTTGCACAGTCTTTTTTTTTTCACACTCAATTGCAAAACCAAGCTCAGTTTGAGAGATGTTGTATTCCCCTAATTTCTCTTTTGAACGCACAGGTGGTTATCGCATCCTTGAGAGCTGCCCGTCATGAGCTGATGAAGCTAGGTCTAAAATGGCAGCAGTGCCCTATAAGACAATGGTAATTATCTCACATGGAGCTATCATGCAAGCATTTCCGTTAACACAGTGCATTGCTCTGTAGCTCAGTACTGGAGCTAAACTTGCAGCGCTGGCCACTAGGTGTCGCTGTGGCATATGTGGCTTGTTAACCGAAATGGCCTCTTCTACTCTCAGCTTTGAATAACATGCTTAATACCCAGAGGTGTCTAAGCGCGGACCCAGGGATCGAAACTGAGTTGCTCCGTGTTGTCTCGCTTCCAAAGCGAGCACGTTGCCCCTGAGCTATCCTCCCAAGACATTTTAAATTTCACGCTATATCAGATCTATTTCTTTGCATTCCACTAAGGGTCAAGTACTCACTCTGTCAGTCGGTGAGTGCTGTGGATGTGTTTGTTAAAGCCAACTATCTCGGCAGGTGTGCGTGTGTTGTCCTCATGGCGATGCGCCAGAGCATGTGAACGCTTCCCACATCAGAGGGTGATGTGAGTTCAGCCCACAGACAAATGCTGGACTGCCCCAGCGTCAGCTTTTCTGTTGGATGAGATCAATGTTAGAGGAGGTTTTAGTATGCAGTGCAATAATTGAAGTCATTGGGAAGAAGCCTGGACAGAGGTGTAGACAAGGTAGGGCCTGACCAGGCAAGTCCCACCCAAAATCTATAAATGCCCTCTCAGCAGCACTGTGTGGGCATTAACAGATGTTAATGTCACTGCAGTGGGCCCAACTACATTAGCATCAGGCCCCACTTGTTAGACAATCCTCACTACCCCTCTGGGCCTGGAGTTAGCTAAAAATTGGGAGAGGGCTGATGGGTGCATGAAAGAAGAGTCCTCTATCACCACATCACCAGGGGAAGGAAGGTTGGGTGCAGAGAACTGGAGGGAAAGAGCTGGAGGGTTACATCCTATGCCCACGATTGCATCCCTGGAATGAAACATCCCACCTGCCACTTTCGCCCTGGGCAGCAGCATCCAAAGCTGATGACAGAAAAAAGATTTTAAAAATCCAGCAGCTTCAAAGGGAAGCAGGGTCCAAGCTCCTACTCTGGTTGTTGTTTGGAAGTCAGGCCCAGCCCATCATTTCTTACAGATCTTTCAGCCAATGGCGTGTCCAGACTCTTTTGGCTGGGGTGGCACAAGTGGGCACTGACTTATGCAGGGGTGGCATGAAGTACGAGCACATACACACACACACACACACACACACATAATGATCATAGTTTAGCATAATGGGGTGGCACTTGGGGTGACCAATTAGATTCTAGGGGTAGCACGTGCCACCCGAGGCCACTCCCTGAACATGCCACTGCTTCTGATGCCACTGGGTTTGAGGTTAAACTACAGAAACATATCACTGTCAAAAGACCCAAAGTCATGCGTGACACCTTCGACAGTCTTGGCTTTTTCAGGATAGGGAGAAAATGGCGAGTCCCATCGCTGCGAATAATGTAGTTTTTTTCTGTTAAATCGTTGCACTTTTTCTCGCAATTATAAATGGTAATGGGAGTTAGGGGTATTAATTGGACATGGGGGGTGTAGTCGGGGGGCGCTGCTGTGGTCTAACACTGCATTTATTTGCGAGAAAAAGTGCAAACATTTAATGCAAAAAATAAATCGACTGTTTCGGGACTTGCAGTAAAAAATTAACAGTGATGATATAGATCCATCTTTTCACTTTGGATGCTGGGAATTGTAGGCCCATGCCCAAGATAGGAAACATGAACCTGCAAGTCCCAGCATGCAAATTGAAAGGACAGGACTGGGTCAAGTTGCCATGCACCTGGCAGCTATGTCAACAGGGCCAAGCTTGTCTTCCGTCCTGCAAACAGAACAATTAGCCAAACATCCAAACTTATTAACCCCGGCATGGTTTCTCCAGCTTTTCCCCTCCCTGTCAAGAGCACCTGCCTACTATTATGATGCTACTCAACGGAGCAGTTTATCCTCCACGAACGCTCTTCTGTAGCTAATTGAATTGAAGGGTAACTCATTGGAACACCCAGTAACTCAACAGCGGTTTCTTTCCTGTCTATTCTAAACTCGCATCTCTTCCCATAAGCCCTAACATGCAAAGGGGACAAACAGATCAGACGGAAATGGAACAAACAGAATTCCTGTTTTTAGCAAACACGTGTTTACCTTATACTCACCTTAAAAGGCAGCGAGCGTGAATGCAAAATGAAGAAGGATATGGGTCACCGTTAGAGCTCCCCTAGTTGGTGTCTACCTTTCACACACTGTAGTTTATTTTAACTAGACCACTGCTCCCTGTAAATGTATACCCTGTTTGAGTTGCATTAGAACAGCCAGAGGGAGATACATCATACGTGTGTCCTTGAAAGCTACAATCCAAAAATATGGTTTGCCCATGAGGGATGGAAGATTGCCCTCAGCTGAAAGAGATGATGACGCATCTCCGGATTGATAAAGACAACTCCCTGTACCTGGAACGACAAACCAAAGCACTAGTCAAAAACGCTGTGTTCCATCTAAAGTCTATCGCACACCCATCCCATATTTGACATTTCCACACAGAACACTGGCGGGCATTGCCATTGTGCTGTCTAGACTCAACAGCCTACACCTAGGCCACCTCAGAACTCCAGACCCTGCCATGGCTTTCAAGAGACTATCGCTCTGCATCGCACAACGGGTCATGAATCCTAGGGGTTCAGGAGAAACCCGGGAAAAGTGAATCCCCTGTGACCCGGGCAAGACATTGTGTTCAACAGAGGCAACCTAAGTGAGGGTCTCATTTGCTGCTATGACCACTAACCTTCAAAACACTATGGAGCTCATTTTGTACAGTGGCGTAACCCAAATGGAAAGCATAAAAGCCTTGAATGCCTTCCATTCATACCACAGCTCATTTTTAATCCTTTGTATGGTGGAGAGGAGTGCTAGAATGCAACTTGCATTTCCACCGCCTTCATTCCTTCCTCTACGCCATACAAATACTCCAGCAGTTGTACCAGCATGCATGTTCATGCCCGTGCAAATGCTGGGGATCCTTATGGGGTCCGCCGGGTTTATGCACCAGCAAGAAGCAGGCAGATCCCATGGGGATTGCATGGCGGAGTGCAAACGTGCAGGGCAAAAGGCAGCATAGTCATGCTTGTGCCCTGCCTTTTGCCCTGTACTCGGCCGTGCAACTGACCAAAATTCAGCAGCGGAGACCTGTCTAAGTGTACGTGTACAGGTGACGTGTCTCCAAATCCGAATATTCAGGGATTCGAATATGAGCCCCCATACGGGGTCAGCTCTTATACAGCAGGCCAGCTGACCTTTGGAAACTGGAAACCTTTTGGAAACTGCTCAAAATCAGTGATGGTTTGTCCAATATGTGTATGGAAGCGTGTATGCTTGTGTTATGAGTGAGTGCAAGATGATGGGTGCTCGTGTGAATGAGAGAGTGCTCGCTGTGTCTATGTTGTGTAAATGTGTGTATTTGTATGTTCATCACTTATTTATTATTTAAATATGTGTATGGAAGCGTGTATGCTTGTGTTATGAGTGAGTGCAAGATGATGGGTGCTCGTGTGAATGAGAGACTGTTTGCTGTGTGTATGATGTTTAAATGTCTGTGTTTGTATGGTCATCATTTATTTATTATTATTATTATTTTAATTAAGTGCATTTGGCTTGTCAAACAAACCTTTTACGCTAAACACATATAAAACATGCATACACATAATTATGCAATACAATATCACAAATTCTTCTTAACAGGAAGACACTAACATATCGAATAAAAACAGTAAAATTCCAAACATGTCATTGTGTAAATGATGAAATTGCAATAAGATGGAAAAAAGAGACATCCACAAATTAAGTTGAAAGAATCGAATCAAACTGTATCTTAGCCTTCAGCCATATGTGGCAGGCAGCCCTAGTTATTACTAATGATTCTGCCCCAAAAATCACAGACCAGAATTGGTCAGTAACAGAACTTGCAAATGTAGGCTTTAGTCTAGCATGCTCCACTGTAAGGCCCAGCAGAGATGCATTGGAGCCAGCAGCCATGATGATTTTAATAGGAATTTACACTTTGCCACTTTCCAAAACAAGGAGAGGGACTGGAGGCCTAATTCCAGTCTCACTGCCTCTACTGGGGTTGCACCAGGCTGGCCTAGTAAAGATCGCAATATCTTGGCCTCAACCTTGTCCAACTAACTGACAAATCAGCAGACAATAACTCTAGTGCATGTAGAATGCTAGGTATTATGCATTCACTATACGCTTCCACCATTCCTTCTATAAAATTGCCACCTCACTTACAAATGGTGCTCTTAATGGCTTGCCATTTTCGGATGGATTTATCCGGCAATACCTCTGTTTAAAACGATGAAGAAGGGACATTATGAATCGTCAACCCCAGAAAATTACATGTTTTTACCAGCTCTACCCATTTGCCACCCATAATGCAGGGATAGACTGGCCTTCTAGACACCCTCCTTCTGAATATCATGATCTTAGCTTTTGTCAGATTGATTTTTGAATCGTTGGGCCGAGCGTACTGATGTAATGCATCTAACAAGTGATGCAAGCCTATCAATGTTTTATCAAGCAGTTCTGTATTGCCGGCATACAAGAGCCATAAGATGCTCTCGCCGACAAACTTAGGTGGAAAATTGCAAGCAGTCTGTGTGGTGCTCTAGCACCTTGAAGCATCTTGTGTGCTAGATGGAATTACAAATAATTATCTCAGACCAAATAATCGGACAGACTCAAAAAATATGGCAAAGTACTACTTTATACTCATTTAATAAAGTAGGGAGACCTAACAAACATCGGACTGATGCATGTACACTCGCACAGTAGCTTTATTACATAGAGGTCTTATACCCCAATATGCGTCATCAGTGATGTCATTCTACATGGCAAAAATACAAAACCTATTGAGGGAAGGGACTGATTAAGGGAACACATCTATGTATAGAACATATACAAATTAGTACATCATTGGCTACCCCTTATCTGTAGGGCACACCTCTAGATACATATAGTACTGATTATAGTGAAAAAAATAACAGTGGATTGGTCTATGCAACATTGTATGTTAGGTTGCCCCATCAAACCCACTGATTGGTTGGCATACTATCCAACCTTGGACTTCCGCCTCCTTAACAACATGTGCGTGAAACAAAACTTAGGTGTTTTAATCCTTTCAAACTATGCCCTTTTTTCTCAATTAGTCCATCATCTCTCATTGGTCTTCTGTTTGTAGTTGACCTTGCAGCCTGCTCATTGTCCTTGAACATTCAATGGAGAGTGAGCACACCACTATCTTCATCTGTATCTTAATAAATCACGTGTTAGCAGACCACACATTTGTCCATTTCGGCCTTCTATTTAATGCTATGTGATTCAATTATACAGGGTGCACTTGCTCCTCTCGCCCTCTAGATACGTGCTCACTTTATCTCATATGAACTTTGCACACGTTTAATTGACCAACAGTTGGCTCCTGCAGATGTTTTCTTCTTTTTCAATCTATGAAGAATGTCCCACATTCAGAGCTTATCCATGTAACTCCATTTGTTCTCTGTGCTTATTCTTTTCCTTAAAATAGCATCCTTAATTCTGGACCGACCTTGACTCATCATCGGTTCTGCTGGCAGAACTATTCTTCTGTGTCTCCTGATTCTACAGTCTTGGTCTTTCTCTGAGGTAGCTTGGTTGAATTTGACACGAGCCATCACCCATTTCCCAATCATGGCCTTCCTTACACATTATATATTCCACTATAGCAAGCCTCTTTCTGTTTCTTTTATACCTTGCGTTACTGCGTATTAACAGTTATTGGCCAGTAAGTTACTTCATTGTCTTTGTATTCACGATTACTTTAGCTTTAGGTACATGTTTCTCTTGGTGCTTCAGTTACATTATCACCCTTAAGTATCTTCATATCATTTCAGCATAGGTTCATATATCTTGTTCATGACATCAGTCTGCTCTTGTCAGATTCCACTTAACGTTCCATGATGTCCATAGGTGGGTGATGACATCCTTCCATGTAGCATCCTTCCACACATAGAGCTGCAACAATCTTACTGCTAGAGTTCAGCATAGCAGCCGAAAATGATTTGGGTCCTGGCGAGACCTCTTTTTGTGAACTGGGATCATGATTGATTCTTGCTAGCTGCTAGGTATTTTGCCAGGCTTGATAACCGATAAGAAAAGCTCATGAAAAATACGGGTCCAAAGCTGGGGTTCACGCTTAACAGCAGCATTTGAAGGTCATCCGGGCTAAGGGCTCGAGCCCTTGATCCTTGTAATAACCTTAAAAACCTCATCTTCATCAAAGATAAGAGATTCGCTACTGTCCTACTGAGTAGACCCGGTGCTCATGGATGAGGCAGTGACACGTCCCAGTACATGCCAGCAATATAGTGCCCTCAGGCCTCCTCAGAAATGCCACACACTTCATTAGCCATCTCCCCCCGACATAAATGATCGAAACAAATGGCAGAACTTTTTTACTGTCATGCGTTCGAATTAAAACCTGTAACATTTTCCAACTGGCGGAATCAAGGATAAACGTGTGGTTTAAAACCCAGTTTTTGTAATGCTTGCATAAGATGATGACCCAAGCATTTTCCCACCACTTACAGCCAAGTGCTTATGCCTCTTGATCTTGCATATGGCTGCATATAGCAGCCTTTTTCTCTTATATATAGAGAGCAAGGCCTAACCAGGAAAAATTAGTGGTAAAGGTTTTATGCAGAACTAAGTCCCTATGCTGACAGGGCCAGAAGTTATTTGCCATTTCCTTTATGTCCCATTGACTATGGTATGGTATTGTTTATTTATATAGCGCCTATACACAGGCAAGTGTTTTAAAGCGCTCAAGGAGGGTGTGAACATGGGAAAAAAACAAACAGTCGCTCAGAGCCCTTGAAATTCGGAGACGATAATAGTCTGCACAGGCAGAGTAAGTGCGTAAAAAGTACATTTAACAGATTGGGGGACAGCAAGTAGGCCTGACAGCGATTCTGCAGTTTTAGACACTGCGATTAAGGGGTGAAGACAAGGGAGACAGACATGCGATCTTTGGCGCAGTGCATACGGATCAAGCAAGTGCACAGAGGGTCACAGTGAGAGGGGGGATCAAGTGCACCCAATGAGACAGAACTTGTACATAGGGGTTGGTTTAAACTAACAATGTTCACCTCTGACCATAGTATTCTGTTTCCCTGCAAGTTAATAGCAACATTCACACAAGAGCCTTTCTTCGGAGTAAACATGTTTAAAAGCGGAGATGCTTTAAGCATGGCGTGATCACTAAGTCGTGTTGGAGCAATAACAAGATCCCTAACACATCTACGTACTGGATGATTCAGAAATATGTCATCGATACAACATTGAGCCCTTAGGTGCGCAGTAAGAAGCATGCTCAGGCATACTGTCGCAATTCAACACTCTATTGAGCACATAATGCATTAAAATGGCCGGACAATATGATGCCCCCCCTGCGGCATTTGCGCCAGCCAATCCAATGTCATTAGTTGTTCCGTGATCATTCCCTCAGGGGGGGTCATGGTGTCCAGTCAAAGGGTCGAATATATTGATTCGAATTACAATAGTTTCGAGTCAAAAGGACTGAAAAAAAAGGTTGAATGCTTTTTTCAATTTGCTCAATTTTTTTTGGCTTCCGTATAGGAAAAAACCTGTTTTTTACACCAAAAACAGGGGTTAGCGGGGGTACCCCCCAAAAAAAAAAATCGACCTTTTTTTCTGGTCCTTTTGACTCGAAACTATTGCATTCGAATCAATTGCAGTCGAACCTTTAACCTACCACCGGGGGTCATACAGCGTAAACCACCAGCGTGTTGTTATTGAGAGAGGGGCAGTTGGGTAACACTGTGCAAAGAAAATTAGAATGGGGCCTAGGACCTCTATGTTCCCTCAATGATAAATGTGCCCTCGCTCCAATACACAAACCCTCCTTGAGGCGTCCCCCCTGAGAGGGTTGTGCCGTGTAGCCATCAAGTGCAAATTCCGTCAATAGCCATGTCTCTTGTAGTAAAAACACATTCGCATTTTGTAGGTCCTCCAGACCCGCCGGTTGGGACAACAAGGAGCGATGGCCATGGGTATTCCAAGAGAGGATGGAGAAGGACTCAACGTCTTGCTTCTTAAGTCAAGGCTTTTCATCCCTGACAGGCATCCACCATGACCCAGCCTGCCTTGACTCTGAATTTGCCCCCCTCTGAGAATTTGTGTAAAGTTCAGTTTGATAACCAATGTCAGATGTCTGTGGACCATCAATTCTTGTTTGTCTTCCATTGTGTACATGGGCAGAAAAGACTGCACCATTTGATATTTGGGTTAAAAGGTCCAAATCCATTCTAGTCATATTAACAGAATATGAATATATTCTCTCAACAATGGAGAGACGAATCCCGCCAGCACCCAGTTGTGGTACTGCCTCCTCCCTCCTGGCTGCCCTTACACTTGGGTCTGTATCTGCAACTCTACAGTCCCCTTACCTGCACTTATTAGACACCGGTTGTCTGCGCTTAATTCTTGCACTTGCCACCTGCTGGCAGCACTACTTGTTGTTATATGATCCCGTGTTCAGCACTTTCCACTCCTCCCCTGCCCCTTCCACTCTCCCCTTCCCCTTGCACGTTCTCAATGTCACTGGACCTAGTGAGATCGTTCTCTTGCGCTCCCTTGTACCCCTCCCTTGCCTTGTCGTGCCCTGAAACACTTGTGTATGGGTGCACTATAAATAAAATATCATATCACATCATATAGCTCAGGCAGTTCGGGGCACTCAATGTCTCTGGATGAAATAATCCTAAACTCTGGTATCTGGTGTAATACATCCAGAATCCTGGCACGGTTGAGGAAGGGCCTGGTGTCAAAGGGCTGTTGTTCAACCATTTTCAAACATTTAAGTCTGGCAAACCTGGGCCTTATCGATTGTGCAGGCCGATTCCCTGGTACAGGCATGCAGTGTGCCGGCTGCGATGAAACTGGAGGATCTTGGCTTATACTCGACCCCCGGTCCATAAAAGCACACAATGATCAATCTTGTTGGGTGTTGGCTCTTGCCAGAGCACTCGAGAAACTATTACACCACGTGCCAATATGATATGATATGATATTTATAATGCGCCTATACACAAGTGTTTCAATGTGCTTTTGCTTTCCCCCTGAGAGCTGCCTGCCCCTGTGCCCTCATGGAGCAAGGGGAGAAGACCAGCCTACACAGGTTTTTCAGGCACTTGATGCCACTTATCCAATGCCCCTTTGTTAATGCTTTGACCAGCTGTATCTACGGACCACCCTCTCATACTGCACGGCTGTTGTGTGACCGGCATCACGCGTGCCTCCTCCATCAATGGTAGTTCGCCTTCATTAATTGGAGGCTAATGTAAGTGCTGCATCGGGTGGGTGGGCGAGCGCGGCAGCACTATTCTTATTTCTTTACCTTACTTTGCGTTTCTTTCTTGCCCCCCACCCTCCGGCTGAGTGAGGCTGAGTTTAGGTTTCTCGGCCCCAGTCTGCCTTCCCATTTGAGCAGCATTCAGGCTCAGACTGGCCTATAGGGCAATAGGCCCACAGCCGAACCAAAGACACAAAATGCTGCTGTTGTGGGCCACTGTTTTGGCCAATGTGGGCCACTTTGATGAGTTACTTCACTTTGTGGCTAAATGCAAACTTTGAATCACTTTTTATCAAAAAACTCCCCCTTTGGTACTATTCAAACAGTCTGGCACAAAAGGAATGAACTGCCATTTGCAACTGTGGGCCACTTTTTCATTGGTGCCCGAGACAATTGTATGGCCCAGTCCGACCCTGGCCGCAGTCAGTGCCCTTCTGCCGAATGATGTAGCGGAATTAAGGCACAGAGCGAGGGGGACACAGAGATGTTTCCATCACGTTCCCAGGTCGTCAGTGAGTATAAACTCACACAGCTGGGTTCAAAGTCTGTTGGAATAGGCCCCACACATTCGCTATATTTTAATATTATATCCATCGCTCCTGCCAAGATTCATTTCATGCGTGCCTGTTCTGGTGCTTACGTGGAGCAGAGACCACATACTGCATCGAGTCCATCGACAATCACCGCAGTAGAGTTTGGTGTCGGATTAAAAGGCGCTTCCTCAGGCGGCGAGTGCTTAGAATTCATAGGTGAACTTGAGAGGTCGAGGCGTGCTGCCGGGCTCTGTATTGATTCTGAGGCCAAGCCTAGGAGGTCGGGCGAGGTGGATTAATTAGAGCAGATGATTTTGTCTGCCTCAACTGCTACACCTTTATTGCGTCGTGCTCTCCTTCGCTTCCTTCTGAAGATGTAGGGAAAGATTTAGCAAAGAAGTGTTATCCATTCATGCCGATATTGTAGGTGAGATAGCACTTAGCTGTACAGTCGCTTGGCCCATGCCTCCATTGGCAGTCATTGTGGTAACAGGAAGAAAGCCTGTGATCTTGGGCTGATCTGGCGGATTCAGTGCTTCTTGAGTGGTATTTTTTTTGTGCAGCGCCACCACTTGAGAACATCCCTGCTTCCCTCAGAGCTAGCCCCGCGTTGAGCGTGATGAAAAGAGACTTCTGATGGCACACGAGTGCGGTGGGGTGGGGTACGTTGTTTTCACTTTAGTGGTACGTACCAATTCGTCCCTGTGAGTGAAAGAGCCGCAGCAGGGAGAAAACTTTGCCAAACAGTTGTAAATGTGCATACAGAGTACCCTCTGCCTCCAACTACCAGCAGATCACTCTGCTCATTCCGCCGTGCTCCGTGCCAGAGAGCAGTTTTTGTAGGAAAGTGATGGTGTCACCAGCAATGCGTTCTTCCCCACAACGCTGCACACAACCCAAAGTTCCTGTAACTCCAACAATGTCCCCAACTGCCAGCATGTCACTCTGCTCACTCTGCTGCACTCCGCTTGTTCTTCTTCTTGCTGATAGATTTTTATCCATCAGCGGTGATTTTTTGTATACCGAGGCTTGAGCCTCATTACTCCATCTTCTCGGGTTGAGTGTGTAGTCGTGGGTTTGTATTCTTCTTGGTCTGTGTGGTCTTGTCACAGTAGGGCTGGTTTCACTGGGTCTTCGCAGTGATGGGCCGCAGGTAGCGGTCGAAGGGGTTTGCAGTGGTGGCAGTGAGTCTTCTGATCAGAGGGTTCGGGTTCTGATCCAGTTCTTGGCAGAAGTTTTTACTCAGCTTCGCTAGATGTTCATCCAACATCTCGATGTCCAGGTCTCTGTGAAGGTCTGCTATCCTTGTGAAGATTGGAGCTCCAGATGATATCCGCAGGGCCTTGTTCTGGACTATCTGAAGACTCTTCCGGTGTCGCTCATGGCAGGTCATCCATGCTGGTGAGGCATAAGTCAGGGTTGGTCTGATGATCGCCTTGTAGACGTTGATCTTTGTCCGGAGGGGCATGGACTTGCTCTTCAGGAGTGGGTACAGCGCTGCCATCTTTCCTGTTGCCTTCTGCTGAGTATTTTCGATGTGGCTTTCCCAGTTGAGTTTGCTGTCCAGGGTCACACCGAGGTAGCGGCTGCTGCTCTCCCATTTGATGGTCTCCCCATTGAGGCTGATGTGTGGATGCTCCTTGATCTTCTTTCTGGTGAACAGCGTTGCAGTTGTCTTGCTGGTGTTGAGTTCTATCCGCCAGTCGCTGTACCACTTTGCAATGGTATCCAATGAAGCTTGCAGGTTCTTCGCCACTTCCTTTTCGCTGAAAGACTGGGAGATGACTGCAACATCGTCTGCATACAGCGCCAGGTTCGTCTTGTGGAGATCTGTCGGGATGTCGTTGGTGAAGAGGTTGAACAGGAAGGGTCCGAGGTTCGATCCCTGTGGCACGCCTGCTCGGATGGGATGTGAAGAGGACATCTCAGACCGCATGGCGACATGGAAGGTGCGGCCTCCCAGGTAGCTTGCAATCGTCTTCACCAGGTAGTTCGGAAATCCCAGGCCAATCATCTTGTGCAGCAGTCCCTTGTGCCAGACTCGGTCGAATGCTTTGGCTACATCCAGGAAGACGATTCCTGTGGACTTCTTGATGTTGAATCCGTGGCTGATGGTGTCCACCACTCTCAGTAGCTGATGAGTCGTTGCATGCTCCTTTCGAAATCCAAACTGTTCTTTTGCTAGTAGATTTCTTTCGGAGGTGAAGTCGCTGAGTCGAGCGAGGAGGACCTTCTCCAGGAGCTTCGATAATTCAGAAAGCAGGCTGATGGGGCGGTAGTTTGCTGGATCCCTCAGTGGTTTGCCGGCCTTTGGAAAAACGATGACCCTTGCTTCTTTCCAGGAACTCGGGAAGTGCTGGAGCCTCATGCATGCATTGAAGATCTCTGTGAGATGTTCCATTGATGCCGGTGGGAGGTTCTTGATTGCCAGGTTGGTTATTCCGTCGCTCCCCGGTGCCTTGCCGTTCGCCAGCTTTTCTGCAAGTCCTGCTACCTCAGAGCTTGTGCACTCCTCGATGTCTTCTGCTCCCAGCCCGGTTCCGTGATCTGTGAGGTACTTCTCAACGGCTTCCTCCACTCCGTCTGAGAGCCTACTTACCTTGTTCGGGGTGAACGAAGCCTCCAGTGTCTCGGCAAGGACCTCTGCCTTATCCTTGTTGCTGCCTGCAAGGTGGGTTAGTCCCTGGATTGGTGGGCTTGGCTCCTTCTTTCCAGTCAGGCGACGAGTCATTCTCCACACCGAGTTGTCCGCCTCCTTCAGCTTGGCTGTTGCTGACTCCCACTTCTCTCCACGGTGCTGTCGGATCTGTTGTAGGAAAGTAAAGGTGTCACCAGCAATGCGATCCTCCCCACAACGCGGCACACAACTCAAAGTTCCTGTAACTCCAACAATGTCTCCAACTGCCAGCATGTCACTCTGCTCACTCACTTATTTACATATGTGTATGGATGTGTACCGGAGAGCAGTTTTTGTAGGAAAGTAAAGGTGTCACCAGCAATGCGATCCTCTCCACAACGCGGCACACAACTCAAAGTTCCTGTAACTCCAACAATGTCTCCAACTGCCAGCATGTCACTCTGCTCACTCACTTATTTACATATGTGTATGGATGTGTGTATGCTTGTGTTAAGAGTGAGTGCATAATGATGGGTGCTTGTGTGAATGAGAGAGTGCTCGCTGTGTGTATGTTTTGTAAATGTGTGTGTTTGTATGTTCATTTATTTATTATATAACTATGTGTATGGAAGAGTGTATGCTTGTGCATTGAGTGAGAGCATGATGATGGGTGCTTGAGTCAATGAGAGAGTGCTTGCAGTGTGAATGTTGTGTGAATGTGTGTGTGCTTGTCTGTGGAGCAGATTTTGGCAAGTGAGGAGGAGGAGGGCTGTACAACAAAGGCATTTAAACAAATCCTCCATCACCTCCCCACTGGCCAAAATCAGCTCTGCTTCTGAGGCGCTGTGGGGCCCAGGGTACAGGGATGGTAATTTTTTACTGGACATCTATGACAGATGTCTAGTAAAGAAAATACCATGCTTGTCCCATGGCCCCCCCAGTGCCTTGCATACATAAATAATCACTTTGATTGTGTGCATGTGTTAAGCGCTGTGGGGCCCAGGGCACAGGGATGGCATTTTTTACTGGGCATCTATCAAAGATGTCTAGTAAAGAAAATTCCATGACTGCCCCTAGGTGCCCCAGTGCCTTGCATAAACACATAATCACTTTGATTGTGTGTGTGTTAGGAGTTGTGGGGCCCAGGGGACAGTCATGCCATTTTTTTTACTGAGCATCTATGACAGATGTCCAGTAAATAATACCATGCCTGACCCCGGTGCCCCCAGCGCCTCACATACACACAATTAATGGTGTGCGTGTGAGGCATTGTGGTCCAGGGGGCAGGCATGGCATTTGTTACCAGTAAAGGATGCCAGCCCATTCTGCAGGGATTCCTAGCGCTGCACATGCAATGTCATGCCTGACTCCTAAGCCCCCCAGTGCCTCATATGTACACATAATTGATTATCTGTACATGTGAGGTACTGGAGGGCCCAGAGGGAAGGCATGCCATTTATTAATGGGCATCTTTGATAGATGCCCTGTAAACAATGCCATGCCTGCTTCCCCCCCAACACCTCACACACACACTATTGATGTGTGCCTGTGAGGTGCTCTGGGGACCAGGGGGCAGGCATGGCAGTTTTTACTGGACATCTATACCCAGTAGAAAATGCCATAGCTGTACCCTGGACCCCAGAACCTGACACACATCTGCCCCCTGGGCCGCACAGTGCCTCGCACTCACACATAATTAATGTGATTACGTCTGAGTGCAAGGGGATGGGGAACCACAGGGCAGGCAAGGCATTTTCTACTGGGCATGGTTGATAAAGCAAGCATGATAAGTGTTATTATGTAGCTAGACAGGCATTTTAATGCAGCCAGCCTAGTCATTTCTTATTATGGTATGACATTTTGTATTGGGCATATTTGATAATTCAAGCATGATAAGTGTTATTACGAAGCAAGACTGGCATTTTTGTGAAACCCGTCTAGCCATTTCTTATTGTGGTATGACATTTGAAATTGGGCTTTGATAAAGCAAGCGTGATAAGTGTTATTATGTAGCTTGTTTGGTATTTTAGTGCAGCCAGTGTGGACATGTTTTCCTACTGTGGCATGCATATATAATGGTAAAGCCAACTGGAGTATGTTCTTAGATGGGGATGCTGCCATATATATTGGCAGACCAATTGCGCAAAGCATACATGAGTATGTTCTTATATGGGAATTGTAGAGTATAATTGGGCAGTCAGCATGGAAATGTATGGGCACAGACCGTGTGAGAATGTTTTATACTGGCACATATTTAGTGTAAGGGTATCATGAAAATGTGTTGGAGAAATGCTCCTGTGCACTGTTGGTGACTTGCATCTATTGTATCTTTCCATGAGTTACCCTACAAAACCAATTGCAAACTGTTTGGCTTTTTACCCAATTTTTCTAAAAAGTGTGCTCTAAAATGCTCAGTGGTAACCCATTATTTAAAAAAATGTGTCTGGGAGAGAACCCCTCTGAACCTCCACTTGATTGGTTTGGGCTCCCTCGCTATGCTCGCATATCTGGGAGCAATATTGATGTCCCTTAACTTAAATAATTCACCAGCCGCCACTGCTGAAAATCTCGCTCTTCAATTAAGCAATAGAAAGAAACTAGGTATTTCAAGCACTATGCATAAGACTGGATCTGAGTTTAGACACCAAGCCATCCAAGCCAAACCACCACCCTCCTCTCACCCTGTGGCAACACCCGCCCCATGACATTTGACTTTCACCCTGTCTCAGAACTGGAAGTAGCCAACATAATCAAAAGCCATCCCGTTGCAAAGGCGATGCCTGCCCGGCCCCCATCATCAAAGACTGTGCAGTGTCACTGACACTGTTCATCACAGCCATAACCACGGCCTCCTTCTCCACAAAAACTGTTCCAGCTTCCCTGAAAGAAGCATGGATCCTCCCGCTACTAAAAAAAACCTCCCTCAGCCCCTCCATCCCTACCAACTACCGTCCCATCACGGCAGTGCCCTTCATCCTAAAGATCCTCGACCATGCAGCCCACATCCAGATACAATACCTTGAAGCCAACCACATACTAGTCACCCATCAAGCAGGCTGCCGCACAAGGCATGGCATGGAAACTACCCTGCTCGATTTGACAACATCAAAGACACAGATAAATCTCACTTGCTCCTCATGCTGGACCTCTCAGCTGCATTTGATCTCATCGACCATCAGCTTCTCTGCGATCACCTCACCACCACAGCAAATTTCTCTGCTGCAGCCACTGGATGGATCAGAACCTTCCTAGCAGACATATCTCCTCAGTTCGTCATAGATGATCATGCCGTTTTACCCATGCCAGTTGCCTGCTGTGTCCCCCAAGGTTGTTGCCTTTCCCCGACTCTGTATAACATTCATACAAAACCCCTTTCGATCACCTGGATGCCCTCGGTATCTCCTACACAAACTACGCCGATGACACCTAAATTCTCCTCCCCGTCTCAGGCTCTTACCACCAAGACACTGCCACCATTAACTCAGCCTACAACATCATCCAAAACTGGATGGCAACACACATGCTATGCTTAAATGTCGACGGCAACATAATCCCCATCTCACCCACCGCCAAGACTCTGGGTATCTATCTGGACGCTTCACTCGACCTATCACGTAAAGTTAACGCCATCTCCTCCACTGCTGCCTACACAGACAAACTGATCAACGCCAGTAAGCCGTTCCTCTCCATACCCAATCGCCTCACTAATGCCAGAGCCATCACTGGGGCCAAGTTGGACTACTGTACTACTGACTTTGCTGGCACCTCGGAACGTAACCTGAAAAGGCTACAAATCATACAGCACGATGCCCTCCAAGCTGCCCTCGGTCTTACCAAACACGCCCATGTCTCAGAAGCCGGAAAAGAAGGCCATTGGCTGCCGGTCCGAGAGCGAATCGACTTCAAGATCCTTTCCATCGTGCACAAGTGCCTCTCCAAAACTGTACCAGCCTACCTTTCTCAGCGCATGGAAAAATAACCCCCTCTCGGACACTAAATCCTCATACGACCTCTGGCTCAAAGTGCCCAGCTTCAACCGCCAAACTGCAGGCGGCTCAAGCTTCCCGGTCGTCGCTGGCAAACTATGGACCAATCCACTTGTTCTTGAGAATGGAACCCTCCAATTGAACCTCTAGGAGAAACTTACGCCTCCTGCTTTCCCTGATTACCTTTACCTGCACACCCCATCCCTAATGTAACTAGCAAATAGATACCTGAGGGTTCAGTGCGCTGCTGCAAATGCATAAATAAATAAATAAATGAATAAATAAATAATCTCATGAACAACTAGTGAAGCCACAACATATAAACATCACCATGCATACTGGATAACCACAGCCCAGACGACAGCACTGATGTAAGTCATGAGTGAGATGGCCCATTCAATCCCATTGAAGTCTGGAATTTAAGACACCCATAGTTCACAATAATAGACACAAATGCATTTTGGAAATGCCAAATTAACTGGTCAGGCAAGACCACATACCAGCATGCACCTAGTATACCACCTCTCAACCTGAAAACTGCACAACATACCCTTCAGCATATTTTCTCACACAAAGAGAGTGAATTCAGTTCAGACTCAATTACTTAAAACATTGCGAAAAAGCTTCAGATAATACTTATGAAAAACAGATGCAATTCAGCCACACAGCCTCATAAGCAAGAAAATACCTCATCAGGACAATCGATAGAGATCTGCAAAGTCACAGGGGCAGGCCCTGGATCTGCCGAATTCAACATGCAGTTAAGGATACAAGCATCCATCTGCAAGCCCCCTGCACGCCCCCACGATAACCAAACTTCCCACCCACCAACTCATCACACCCCTGCTTCCCACCATACACTCCATACATCAAGTCGGCGGAACACACCGCAGCGATACGTCTATTCAGTGCCCTGTCACACGATGACAACTAACATCGAACCACAGTGCACCCCCCAACCTGCCTGTCTCGGGAGGATAGCTCAGCGGCAACATACTCGCCTTGGAAACAAGACGACACGGAGCAACATCGGTTCGATCCCTGGTCCGTGCTTAGAAACCTCTGGGTATTGAGCATGTTATAAACAACCTATCATATCATATCATATGCCCACCGGATGGTATTTGTTACCAAAGACCTGAGGCTCCCTAATGGTAACACAAACCCAACGTACCCATGGGACACGTCCTAAAAAAGGTGGACTATTTGTTAACATACGGAATGAGAAGTGATGTCACAGGGTGTCAATTGCCCCTTCCTAATCGAAGAATGTGCAAGGGGCAAATGAGCATCTGCCTTTCAGAGGCATAATCATCCACACCTGAAACATTTTCTGAGAGAGAGACATTATGTTGCTGGAAATGTATAAATGGTGTGAACCTTTCAGTGGAGTAACTTTGTTGAAAATGTTAGGGGGCACATGGCATCTAAAGGAAAGGGTTCCCTGACAAATGAGGGGGACACAATGGTGCCACGAAAGTTGGGGGAGAAGGGTGGGGCAAACACCCTTGTCCCCTCCTAAAATTGCACACATGGAACCTTTTAAACTCGAGTCTGATAACACTGTTACATGGCCTTGTGGGCAAGCATCTGGACTGAGAACCTGACATCATGGGGTTGAATCCCAACTTCCTAACACACACAAAATCAGTAATTTAATTAAAGTGAGGAAACCACCTTTTTTTGACTGCCAGCCTCAAAAACCAGGGAGACGGCGTCCACCCTATGAAGATATCGAGATGTCCTCCCGTGTGCACCTTCCACCTGTACTGCTCCCATTGTGAGTGCGTCATCACCTCAGGCTTCCACCTCTTGCCTTTTCATCTGCTCCCACCCACCAGCCCAAGGCAAAGAGGCATTGAACATGGCAGATGGGCTACTACACCCGTCCCCCTTATATTCCATTGCATTATGTATCTATGGACACCCTTTTGCCAACCAGCCGTGCACATATTTATGAGTCATACACACCCCAGGTTACCACCGTCTTTGCAATGTCATCAACCTTTGGCTAGAGGTGAGCAGATGGATGTGCCATGCATAGTGTACGTTACACAAGTGTGTTGCATGACATCATTGCCAGCTGCTGGGTCGCATACTTGAGGGCCTGAGGTGCACTGCCAAGATCTTGCCAGAAATGGCAAGCAGAGACGCGGCATATTTAAAACCCTAAACAGGTTTTTGTCTTTTTCCTAATTATTTCTGTGCCTACGTTTCTGTGTGCATATATGTGTTGAGTAGACTGGCATGGGGGCTGGAGGCAGGATATCCATCCAGCCTCCCTGACTCCTTCCATAGTGATGTACATTAAATACATTTCTATTAAGTACTTGACAAATTGCAAGCTGCTTCTGCACTTTGCAGCCATTCGTATCCTGCACAGACCTTCTAGTGGTTTTTTCAAAGCTCTGTGAGTGCTCACAGAGCGTAGCTGTACACAGTAGCACGCCTTGGTTGTTGTTGAAACCGGCGCTCTAATACTGCTGACGCTGTGTCTCTAGCAAAGTAGTACCCAAACGCAGGGGCGTTACTGGGGGGCGGGGGGGGACTAAGGGGGCTATAGCCCCTGATCTTTTGGTTGTAGCCCCGGATAGAATCTCAGGAGCTACAGCCAAAAGACTAGCTAGCCCCCAGTCCCAACAGTTCCGACATCAGCTTAGCCCCGGGTCTTTTCCAGACCTAGCAACTCCCCTGCCCAAACGGTACCTGCCTTCCCCCCAAGAGCAGCCAGGAGAATGGCCAGAGCTAGGGGCTTGGGGAGTGGGGGGGCGGTCTGAAGCCCTTTGAAAAGACAGATTTGTGTCTCCCTTTACTAGGAAAAATAGAGTACTGGCATTTTCGGTGGGAGCAGCTACAGTACTTGTATGCATCAAAATGCCTCATATCGAAAATTAAAAATAGAGATTTCTTTTGAAAATGACAGGGACATGTTATGGTCACAAAGGTCTTTAAAAATGTTAACTCTTTGAGGGTGCGCATAATTGTGTGCGGTATTAGCAATGGGTGTTGTTTTGGTAACTTGCATTGGGGATCACTGTGGGGCACAGTCTCAAACATTCGCCTCTGGGAAAAACTGCAAAAGCGAGGCGTTCGATCACGTCAAAGAAAGTGTAAAGTGATAAACATGCTAGCCCATGCATTGGCCATTCAATAGCCTGGTGTCCTTTACTTGCTAAGAAATAATACATATCGCATTAGTCAAAGAGCTGACACTGTAGTGAATTCTCCACACACACTATGATGTATTGGGTGCCAGTGTGTCTGCTGCTCTCCACAAAGACCTCTTCCCTGAAGCGGATGTAGAATATCTTTTTAAAAAAACTTTAAAGTTAATTCTAATGAACTACAAAGAATGATTGTCAGCACTGAACGCTCCTTTTACTCTTTCCATGCAACAGCAAAACAGCAGTATCATGGACTGTTTTCAGATAGTTCTCTTATTTGCTGACTATTGCATTCACAATTGAGAATGGACCAGATGTCCATAGTCATCTGGTTGAAGACCACCCGCTGAAGGACTTGTAATAATGGGGAAATACAGAAACTGGGCAATAGTTTGCTGGGACGTTTGGGTCAACAGAGGTTTTCTTCAATAGGGGTAAGACAGTTGCAGATTTAAAGGAGACAGTGAGCCTCCTGCGCAGAGAAAGAGGTGGAAGAGCTCAGAGAGATAAGGCCAAGTTATTAAGAGGGACTCGTCACAAGTTGGGTGGTGCGGTAAAAATGCGGCAGTAATAGTGTTACTGCTGCATAACTGCACCGCCCAACTACGAGGTAGGCGGAAAGTTGGAGGATTCACCACCAGCCATGAGCTGCAGGTAAATCTGCTGACTTTCTGCCCATTTTCGGTGCAATTACTGTCACAGTAATTTCGCAGAAAATGCCCCATTGAGTCCAATAGACACAATAAAAATGGGGACCTAAACCACCACCGCCACTTGTAAACCGATGGTAATACCGGGGGACTAACTGGCTGTAACGCTAATTGCACTGGGTGGTATTCCACCAGGTTTACTACCAGTATACCTGCCAACTCATGATGATGGCCTTAAGTCTTTGACCATTTGGAAAGCAAAAGGAGCGCAAGGTGAGTTGGCACTGCAAAGGATGGGTGAACATTCAATAGGGGAGGTTGGGGAGAAGTAGTTGAGCGTAGAGGAGGTAGCGGGAGAGTAGGGGGTCAGAATGAGGGTTAGGAAGGGAGAGAGAGGAGAGTGTTATGAATTTTAGAGGATTTAGAGGAAAAGTAGTGAGCACAGTCATTAGTAGAAAGGGAGCAGGCAATGGATATTAGCTTGTGGGGGTGAGAAAAGCTTGGAAGGTAGATGAATGTTTGCAGGGGTGATTGTGACGGAAGGAGATTAGGTTTGTGAAGTAGGAGGATTGGGCAGAGTCCAGTGCAGCGGTTAGGGCAGCAAGGGAATTTCTGTTGGCTAGGAGTAGGGAAGGTGTCTGTAATTTGTGCTAGCGGTGTAGGTTATGGCGCATGTTTGTTTTGAGGGTCTGAACTTCACAGGTGATCCAAGGCGTAGGGCATGGGACAGGAAGGTGTGGATGTGCAAGTAGGATTGTGTTGGTCATATGGTGACATAAGTGCATAGTGAAAACCAGAAAAAAGCATGGTCAATGGAAGAGGCATGAATAGGGGAAAGAGGCACAACAGAGGTCCTCAAATCATCAAAGTAAGGGGAAAGAGAGTCTTGCCTGATTGTCCTCTTAGTCATTGAAGAGAAGGTGGAGGGACACAGATGTTAAAGTGAACAATGGAGTGATCCGCGGACAAGGGGTGAATGGAGAAGGTAGAGGACGAAAGAGACTTAGAGAGAAAGGCAAGGTCCAGAGAGTTCCCACTAGAGAGGATAGGCTGGTCATGGGGGGAGTAGAAGGAGTGATCAGATAGGAGGTATTTAAGTTCCAGGAAGGTTGCTGCAGAGGGCCTGGGAAGGTTAAAGTCCCCCAGCATGACAATTGAGATGTTGGCATGACATGACTCAGGGAGAAGGGTCATATCATGGAAGAAGGAGTTGAAAGAACTAGGGGGTCTATGGAGAGCCAGGACAATGAGAGGAGTAGAAGTCGAATAGTGGCATATTCAAAAGGGGTAGATTTGATGTTAGAAGGGGATAAAGGATCAGTGTTGAGGGCTTTATTGATAAGGAACCCCACACCACTGCCCTTCTTAGCAGGTCTGAGCTAGCGGGAGAGCAGAGTCAGCGTGGAGAGATTCTAGCGTAGCAGAGTCATGAGGGGAGACCCAGGTTTCTGTGTATATCTAATACTACCCAAGCTCCGGTGTATTTTTCACTTCCCTATTCTGAGTGCCCCAGAGGCATACTTTCGTACAATACACTGTAAGAAGTACAGATATACGGAAGGATAAACTATCTTGAAAAAGATATTATAAACCTACCCACGATAAGTATATCCAAAGACAAAGCTAACTGATTTTCATACATTTTAACTCATTTCGATTCAAATTAAAAATAATCAGGACGTTGCGGAGGTGAGAGTGTATTCATCAGACCTGGATAATTCTGTAATGATGAAGATTCTCAAATAATTCTTTATGCATTTGGCAACCCAAGTCTAAGTTCAAGACTATGTTTTAAGTAATGTATAGAATTGAATACTTAAGAGAATAAATAGAAAAGTCTTACATCCTCATTACCAATTTGGTGGAAATTCCTGAGTAATGACTGCCAAACTTAGACACCAGGCAAAATACGCTCGATTACAGGTTGCAGAATGGCACATTTGATCCACATTCCTGCACTCAATATTACTCCATGTGGGTGCAGGGGGGGCTTGAAAGATATACTACAGGTTACAATTTTCACCCATGATGATTTCTCCATTGGATGGTGTACTCCACTGTAATCGGGTGGCGTGGGAAAGTGGCGGAAATGGAATTACTGCTATTTCACTGCCACTTTTTCCCACATGCCAAACTCATAATGAGGCACTAGGTAATCATGGACCTACTTCCAAAAACCCTTTATTCTTTACTGGATTTAAAAATGAAAAATGATGGATAACAGCTAACAAAACAATGAGCCATCTGGGGTACATTCCCCATATTAAAGGATAAAGAAGAGCAATAGACTTTAGTGGCATACTACATTTCATTGGGCATCATTACCACTCAGGAGCTAATGGCTTAACAGCGCCGTAAAAGGCTGCGGCGCCGTTAACCTATTAGCGCCTAATTACGAGGTCCCTTTGCGGGTCGAGACCTTAACGGCTGGTTAAAGTAGGGACCCGCAAAGGGACCTTGGTGCTAAGTACGGTGCCGCAATTTGCGGCACCGTACTTAGCGCCTTCCCCATTCCCATTGAGCCCTATGGGGCAAAAATGGGAATGGGGAAGGGCCATGGCGTCATGGGGAATTACCGCCCCGCCAACCTCGGAATGGGGTGGTAATTCCCCATTCCGCCATGGCGGACACCGGCATTGACCATGGTGCTAATAGCACCATGGTCCGCCGCCTGGGTCGTAATGAGGCCCATTGCTTTGAACTCTGGCCATGTTTTGATGAAAATTAATGTAAAGTGAGAAGCAAGGAAAACAAAGTTTAAAAAGAAAATCTTTTTTCTGTAGTAAGCAAAAACGGTGTTGTTTCAAAATATCATCAGTTGTAGGAAAAAAAACAGAGAAGAGGAAAATGTAGATAAAACTGGAGACCAGAACGTGGAGAGCAGGTCACAACAGAGGCTTCTTAAAATGAGTCATGACTGTGTGAGACCCTCAGCCTCACAATATGGACCAATGTTATGCAAAATTACATGTACACTATTCAACAGAAGCTCTCCTTAGCTTGTGTTGGCCAAAAGATCATTTATCTGCAATGCATGGCTCATTACAGTTCCGGCAGTGACCCTGCTGGTGCTACCGGCGTGTTGCCACCATACCCATAAGAAATTACTGCTGCATGAATTCCCGGTGCCACCGGGCTATTCCAAGTCCGGCGGCCGGGAAGTCAGGCGCTGGTAATTTCGTTAATCCCCATTCCCATAGAGACCCGGACTCTATGGGAGTGGGGACACGGAAGCGCCGGCACTGTTGTTAACGGTGCCGGTGCTTCCATGACGGCTTTGCCTGCCGTGACCACTGTGCCTGGCAGGGTCAGACCTGTCGGGCACAGTGGCTCCGGCAGGCAAACCCGTAGTTTGCCAGTCTGGAAACAAGAGTGCCAGTGAATTTATTAGCACCCTTATTTCCGGACCCGGTCAAACTTGTAATGAAGCATGGAGAGGACTAGGAAACTGCAGCCAGATGAATTTACACCGGGCTAAGTTAAATCATTACTGGTGCAGAATAACAAACACAATTGATGCTCGTTTGTCGCCTAGACATAGCTTTGATGGATAAAGGGATTCTGCAGGGATATGAGGAGAACGTAGTTGAATTAAATCGGCTTGAAAGGACTTAAATCTTCAACTTGATAGAATTGGCACAGAAAATGACATTGGGCCTCATTGTAACCTCAGTGGTAGCCGAGCCGGTAAATATGTCAGGCTGCCGCCGGAGTTGTGGTTTTTTTCCAGCGCCTGGCTTTAGGGAATAACCGGGGCATTACAGCTCTGGCGGTACTTGAAGCGAGGTGCCAGAAAATATCACTCTCCATTCCCATTGGCAATGGGGAGGACGGAAGCCCCGGCACCGTTAACAATGGTGCCGGTGCTTCCGTCAAAGTTTGTGGGTGGGTGCCGTTCAGCGGTACAGGACCCGCCCGCAGAACTCGGAGTGTGCCAGTCAAGTAACAACAGTGCCGGTAGCTTACCGGCACCGTTGTTACCGGAGCCAGCGCACTCGTAATGAGGCCCATTGAAACAACAGATAAATTAAGAAGCCCCGACATAAGTTGATTAGCTGGACAAAGCTGTAAAAACTGTAATATATATAAGAAACCCATCTCCAAATTCCTATCCAGTGAGGAAGAGGAAATAAGACTTCAAAAGCATTCATGTAGGTCGTGGATCATTCTGGGGGAATGTTTCAATTCTGTTGAACTGGATCAATTTATGAGAAACAGTGCTTAAGAGTTTGGTGGGAGGGAAAATAAAAGAAAGGAGAAAAGGCTAAAAAGAATACAAATAAAAAGGGTAAGGTCTTAGATAGTGGAATACCTAATCTTCTCATAGCAATAAGTAGCCTATGAATGAAAGTTCATTGGAGGGTAAATAGCCAGGTATGGGTGGAAAGTGGTAGGACAGTACAACGGTCGCTGGCCATGACGTCATCCAGCAGGCTGGAAGCAATCTTAGGGGGGGCAGTGAAAAAAAAAGGGCGGGCATATTTATAGGCCAAAACTGCATTCATAAAGGGTGTTGGAAGGGTGTGGCTCTCTGGGCCCTGCACAGGCTATAAGGCTTCCACGGCTTGTGGAAAACCACCCTGCACAATGAAAAACTTACAGTGGTATCACTTTAATTATTTGCTTGGAATATCTAAAGTCATACATTTGGCATGGCTCACTGAGAGTTCTCATGCCCGCTGCTTCTGCCCGCGCCCTGTGCCGCGCGCGGCTTTTCCTCGCCAGTGGGGATGCATGCAGCTCTCCTGCTCCTTGTTACTTCGCATTTGGCGCACTTGTTTTTTCTTCTGAAATTTAACGAGGTGACGTTTTGACTTAATGAATCGGTTGGCTGTTGCAGAATGCACCCACCACCACCTGTGTGCAGCTCGAGGCCGGAAATTGCAACAGTGCCACCAAAAACACTGACACACTGTGGCCAGAACACTGGGGATCTTAAACCTGGACTGCAATAAAAGCTCACACATTTCTGCTCCTCGGGGCTAATTATCCAGCAACGTTTTCGTTGACTCGTGGCTGAAATACATGCCTTGTCTTCGCCTGAATTACGTAATAATGGCGCTGCTGGCATTCCGTGGCACTGCTATTAACCAACGCCCCATTCAGAGCCGGAGTGAGCCGAGGGCACCATTTCAATGTCGGTCTAAGTTTTGCCAGCTCAAAAATGTGTTGAAGGAAAGCCAAGGGCCTTCTTCATAATGAATCCCCATTTCCTGGTTTCCCACAGGTTACGTGTTTTAGTTCTAGCTATTAGGAGGCGCTTTAGCACCACCTGTATGCCAAAACTACTGCAATAGAGTACAGATAGAGAGAAATGGCATATGAGACGCTTGTAGGTGTTGTTTGGTTATTTGTTCCCTCACTGACTGCCCATGGCCATGCTAACACCTATGGCCATTCCCAACCAGTTCCTGCCCCATCCGCCCAAAACTCATACTCATGGAACCCTCTGAGCTTGCTTTAATCAAGCCTTACCAGCCAACTTTACACTGGAAGTGTTTGCAGTTTTTTTTTTTCCAAAACAGTCTTCCGAGAGTTAATTACTTAACTGGAGCTGTAAACACGCTTCTGGTGCAATAAAAACGTCTTCACCATGTCTACCTTCAGCCACTCCATTCACAAGCACTATGCATGTCCTTCACTGAAGGCCTGTTAAAAACAAGCATTGACAAAGCCAACACGTTTAGCTTGTGTACAAGTATTAGACATTTTTATATGCTGGAGTGCTTGCACCATTTTGCACCTGCTACCATCAATGACTAGTTAATACCACTACAGCAGTGCCTGGCAAATGACTTTGCAAACCCTACACAAAAGCCCAAACCATTGGCATTGCCAATGCTTGTTTGCTTTTGTGATCACATTGGTTATCCCGATGGGGTGTCTGACTCCGACCAGTTTTGTATATTAGGAAAGCTTTAGCGTCCTAGTTTGTCATTTAATTGGTCATTATCTGTATTGCCGGACTAAGCGCTGTATGCCGATAACAGTCACTGGGCCTCATTATAAGTTTGGCGGTAGCCGTGCCCTTTTTAAGGGCACGGCTACCGCCAAACTCGCTACCGGCCCGGGCACCCGCGAATGGGCCATTACCGGCCCATTACGAGATGAATGGGCCGGTAATTGCCCATTCGCGGGTGCCAGTATGGCCTGCCTCCTGATCCCCATTCTGCCCCATATGGCAGATTGGGGGTCGGGAGCATGGTTTCACCGGCACCGTTAATAACAGTGCCGGTGCAATCACGAGTTCTGCTCGCGGGTGCTGGTCTGCACGCCTGGTCGGACCACGCCTGCAGTCCGGCACCGGCAAGCAGAACTCGTAATGTGGCGGAGAGGTAAGAACGGCACCGGTAGCACTACCGGCGCCATTGTTGCCTTTCCGCCACATTCGTAATGAGGCCCACTGACTCCATGGCATTCATACGATGGAGCGAAAACCGAACACGCAGTAAGTGGCACCGCTAGCACTCATGGCTGACATTGAGTCTCGTAGTCTGGAGTTAATTATTGCCATAGTGGCTGCACATGCAGCAGGTGCTACGTGGTGAATCTTTATGGTGGCAGCCACCTCCAGTGGGCTGGAAAGAGAATACGCGGTTCAGATATTCCTTACAACCGCTTAAACACAAAGCCTTACCACCAAAAAGGGGATGAGCTCTGACGCGTACACGAGCTAACCAGGATACATTTTAAAGGGCCTCATTACACGGAATGCGGTAATGGTTAACGGCCACCGTTAATGGTAACGGTGACCGTTAACCATTACCGCCTTACTACAAGGTCCCTTAGCGGGTTGGTGCTTTAACGCATGCAGCGTTAAAAACCAACCCGCTAAGGGACCTCAGAGCTAATTACGGCACCGCAAAATTGCGGTGCTGTAATTAGCGCCTTCCCCATTCCCATAGAGCCCTATGGGGCAGAAATGGGAATTGGGAAGGGCAATGGCGGAAGGGGGATTTACCGCCCCACCAACCTTGGAATGGGGCGGTAAATCCCCTTTCCGCCAAGGCGGTGCCGGTATTTTACCGGCATGAGCCATGGCGCTAATAGCGCCATGGCTCACTGCCTTCCATGTAATGAGGCCCAAAGCCTTTCACACCTTATACATTTGGGTATGGATATGACTTATATAGCATTAGCCCTGCTAAAGAGCAGCAGAGCACTGCCCATACATAGCATGCGGTACAACATGGAAGAGGGAGGTCATTGTGAGTAGCCTTTATCACAGGGGTCTGAAAACGGCGGCTCTTCAGAGGTTTGGTACGACAACTCCCTTGATTCCTCACCCTTGCATCTGTTGGCTAGGAGAGACAAAGGCTGAAGACCCCTGCTCTATCACCAGTCAGCGTAGGGTTCCTTCCTCTAGTGCAGACATCCTGATGTTGATCAGTATGTTCTTACAGAGAGGGGTAGCATTGCATGGGGATGCTTGCACTTCTTGTATCCCAGTCTGAAGATGACTTTGCTCCTTGGGGTTGCGTTGGCTTTCAGAAAGAGTGAGTGCCTCAACCAGGTAGGACATTATCTTGGCCATCTGCGATTTGTAGGTGAGGCGGGCTATCTTAAAGGCAAAACGGAGGTTGAAGGTGCAGCAAGTTGAGATTCTTTAGACTGTGGGTAGTGCTATTACACTTCTTGAGTCATATAATGATGCTGGCTGTGATCTGCTGGTCAGATTGCGGCAGAAGCAGGGTTGTGGCTTGGAGACTTGCAAGGAGGGTGCTCCCACTATTCGTGTTTGAGAGCGTCAGCGCCTGGAGGACAATTCTGAAGTCTCTGCTGGAGCTGGAGGGATTGATTTTCTTGCATTGGAGGGAGCAAGTACCAGCCTGTCAGCATCAGGTTTGCAACTATAACACTGCTGTCTCGGCCAAACTCGAAAGCTGACGCAACCCACTGGAAGCCATCGATGAACCATCCTTAAACGCAGACTTGTCTACTGACTTGACCTTTTGGGAGCCATTAAGTCAACTGGTGGAGTGCAATTCGACCATCTTGATACTGGCTCGACGTCAGAAAAACACCAGGAAGCCTGGTGTGATGCTATCAAGCCACCAAGAAAAGCACTGAAGGTATTTGGGATGGTCAGCTCCCTCTGGTCCACCTTAAAGGGTCATTGTGATTTATGAAGCCCTACTTTTTGCCTTTTCCATAGACACTTTAAGTACTTTTGAGATGTTTTATTATTATTAATATTGTTATTTGTTGAGCACGGACCTAGCTTCGAGACGCAACGGAGCGCTTTACAGAGGTATACAGCAGTACAGATGCATAACGGAGCACTTTTCAGATGTAACAAAAGAACAGATATGCGGGGGGGGGTAGGATACAGACGGCACAGGGGAGGGGTAAAGCTGTACCGGGTGGGGAAGAGGAGAAGGGCAGGCGCCATCTAGTGAGTCAGGTGGCGTGAGGGGCTAGGTGATGGCGTAGGTGTGGAGGAGAGACTCCTTGAAGAGGTGGGTCTTGTGTTCTTTTCTGAATTGTAAGAGCGTGGGGGCAAGTCTCATGCTGATGGAGAGGAGGTTCCATAGCCTTGGGGCATAGGCAGAGAAGGCTGTTTTTCTGGTCCTTTCCTTTTCGCAGCGGCAGATTTCAAGTCTGTACGTGTCTTTACTTCTGGTGGTGCGCTATCCACTGGAGAAGATGAGTGTCTCTGTGAGGTAGCTCGGTTACTTGAGGGCGATTGCAGTAAGACTTGAAGGTGATTTGTGCGTGCAGCAGGAGTCAGTGAAGGCCGATGTGGGCCAGGGTGATGTGGTCGTATCTGCCTAGACCATTGATGAGGCGTGCCACTCCGTGTAGGACATTTCTCAGGGACACTCAGGGAGGAGAATGGGAGACCTTCGAGGAGTACATTGCCCCCATCCAGGTGGGAGAGGACCAGTGCTTGAGCAGTGGATCCAAAGCTGTCCAGAGGGAGGAAGGGCTTGACTTTCCACAGGAGGCAGAGCTGATACCAAGCTGTCTGAGTTTTCTTATCTATATGTGCCTTGATGGAGAGGTGTTTGTCGATATGGAACCTGAGGGACTTGGCACAGGAGTTGAGCTCAGGTGTGATGCCCTCAGATTTCATGGTTAATACCCAGGTCTGTATGTCTGGGTGTTCGTGTTGTTGGTGAGGAGAAGGAATTTGGTGTTGGAGGGGTTGAGCTTCAAGTATGTACTGGGCATCCAAGACTGGATCAGCGAGAGGCAGGCTTTGAGCCTATGGATGTCATTTTCTGCTCAAATCAATTGCTTGCACCCCTGTCTTCAGCCACAGTGGCCTCTTGCTCTCATAGTCTGCAGTCTCTGTGTTTCCTTTACAGGGGTGGGTCTTCAGTGTTTTTTGTTAGTTGTATGCGTTGTTCAATTTGTTTAAAGTTCCTATTTTTATAGAACCGTGGTTGACATTCTTTTATTTTGGTGCATCTGTAATGCAATAACCTGTGTCTATTAACATCCTGGCTGTATTTATGTGTCTCCCTAAAATGTGTGCACCACACAGTTGCCTCAGATTTAATTTTCACGCTCTAGGCAAGGGCCCCCCCAAAAATCATACTGCAATGGGCCCAGTTGCACGTCTTCAGCCCCCCCCTCTCTCCGTAGGATTGCAGTTACAGGGTTTCTGAGTGTGACTTTGACCAGTTATGCCTCAGCAAGTGACTGCTCCATCTGTTCTGTCAGTTCAGACTCAAGAAGTCTGATTCAGTGTCAGCTGGACCTGCTGCTGCCCAGGGATCATCTCATGTGCCCCCGCTGCCACAGGGACGTCATTTCACCAAAATGCCAGGGGTAACGGAAGTGACATCACAGTGCCACGCCCCCAAGAGTAACGTCACAGGAAGTGATGTAATTTGACCATGCCGCCACAGGAAGTGATGTCATTAGACCACACCCCACAGGGAGTGATGTCATTTGACCAGGCCCCCCACATGACATCACAGGAAGTGGCCTCATAAAGCATTATCCCTCAGTACACTAAGAAAAAAATGGTTACGATATCAGTGTATTGTGACATTTCATACAAGAATGGATCATCATATGTAGCAGTGTCAAGGTCCATGTTGCCACGTGAAGTGTATGAACCCCAATCCCCTCTTTATGTGGATCTACCCTGTTATTTCAACTGGACTGCAGAGCAAAATCACATTCTGGGGGGACAGGGACGGATAGGCAGGCATGGTGATTGGGGAAAGCCAGGATAAAAGGGGAGAAGGAGAATATTTCACCAGAAAACATGTATGCATCCTCAGTTTTTAATGATTCTTCTTCTAGTGTTATTTTGGAGCAACATGCTCGCCTTGGAAGCAAGACGACATGGAGCAACACAGGTTCGATCCCTCGGTCCGCGCAATACAGGTTCGATCCCTCGGTCCGCGCAACACAGGTTCGATCCCTCGTCCGTGCTTAGAAACCTCTGGGTATTAAGCTCGTTATTAATAACCTATCATATCATATCATATCAAACAGTCTCATTTGCCCTCTCCCTGCCACCTCATTTTGCAGATGCAATGCAAGAGGGGCGCCAAAAAGATTTTTTGAAATTGAGGGACAGACTTGCTTTGCATCTGTGCCTCTATTTCTAAAAATCATTAGATCCCAACCATCGGCAGTACCCGTCTCACCTGATCCCGACCCTCGCCCGCACCCCTCTCACCTCAACTGATCCCCACCCTTACCAGCCCCCCTCTCACCTGATCCCCACCCTCGCCAGCCCCCTCTCATCTGATCCCCACCCTCACCTGCCCGCCCCCCTCTCACCTGATCCCCACCCTCGCCAGCCCCCATCTCACCTGATCCCCACACCCTCTCACCTGATCCCCACCATCGTGGGCATCCCTCAGCTGCCCTGATCCCTGTCCTCGCCAGTCCCCCTCTCACCTGATCCGGACCCTCGCCCACCCCCATTTCACCTCACCTACATCCTCACCAGCCCCCCGCTCACCTGATCCCCACCATTGCAGGAACCCCTCATCTGCCCTGATCCACATCCTCGCACGGCACTCCTCTCACCTGATCCCCACCTTCACCAGTCCCCCCCCTCAACTGATCCCCACCCCCTCTCACCTGATCCCCACCATCGCAGGCTTCCCTCATCTGCCCTGCATACGGGCGCTCCAACAAATAAACTGCAAAGGAGGATCTAATGAGGGTGATTATCCAAATTAAACTTCACTATCTTCAGGGGAAAGGCATCATTTACAGAGCAGGTCCTTGCAGGTCAGAGGTTGACTGACAATGACGCACTTTCAAAGCCAGCAGTGCAGTTGTTCCAGACTGTCAGTTCCGGGATTGGAGCACTGTTGCTTTCTTCCCAAGGCCCAGCACTATAGGCTGTGGCTGCCAGGTGTGGAATTTCAGCGACCTTTCCAGTGTTGTTGTGATAGCCGTTCTTTATCGCCCTGAAGTTCCACCCTCTTTGACAGGGGCAGCACAAAACAGGTTGATGGCCAGTAAACATAAATGTATTTCTGATCACTGACACGCCTTCATCGTCCCACACAGGCTCTGCATGTCTGCAAACTATCACAAACTGACAGCAGCACATTCCCTTTCGTTTATGTCCAAATCTTTTATGTACCTTTCAACTTTCACACCTTTGCCCTCTTCTCATGCCCTTTCGTATCAGCCCGCAGACCGAGGTCAGGACATTTACCCTTGGTGTCTTTGGCTCGAACACAAATCCCCTTTCTATTGGAAGCAGCCCTTGCTTGGGCCGTGCCAGGACTGCACTGTAAATAAAATGCTGTGCGTTGCTCTCAGTATAGAAGGGGGCCCCGGGGGGAACGCGAAGCGTTTCCCCCGGGGAAGTTTTTGGCGATGGGGTATTTAAGGGGGCAGGGAAGGTTCGGGAGGCAGGCGACGGTTGGACTTGCCGATTGTCCCGCCCTCCCACCCCTTCATTTTGGTTTAGGTCTGGGGTCTGGTTTATTAAAGGAGGGGGGAGGACCATTGGAGGTTGGTTTGGTTGGGGTTTTTACGTCCCATGGCGGTTTGTAAGGGAGTTTTTTGGTAGGTTAAGGGGCGACTGGCTGGTAGTTTTGTGTGACAGGTCGGGGCAGTAGAGAAGTTGTGATGTAAAATTTATGTTGCTGATGTGGCAGGTCAGTCTGGCTGCAGGTCATAGGAAGGGGGAGATTGGTGTAGAGGGGAGTATGAGGGGTATTGAAGTGGGTCTGGGCTCCGGGGGCATGGCCCCTTTTGATGTGGGGGGAGGGAAGCACAATGGGGGAATGACACGGGAAAGGATGGGGTGGTGCTGTTTGCACAAGCGGGCCACCCCGGGGGAACAGGTATTGAGCCTGGAGGGGCATGGCCCGAGGGAGAAAGCGGGACGCCTGGAAAAGGGGTAAGGAGATGGTAGGGTCCAAGGGACAGTTAGGGAGGAAATGGCTTTATTTAATTATTTAATTGTTGGGGGAAATGAAAATGTGTAATTAGTTAATTGGTTGTTTAAATATTTCGTTAGTCTGTAAGGTCATGGAGCCAGGTAAGCGTTAATTGTAAGCTTGGGCCTGTCACATTAAAGCGACCTTTTCCACTTTTAAATGAGTCTGGGTTTTTGTGCAGTAAGCCAACAAGCAGGACGGCTTTCATACCTTGTAAGACAATGAACACACCATGTTTAAAAAAAAAAGCACGAAAAGCGCTGCAGGAATTAAATAAACACGAGGTGCAATATTTTCATACCTTCCATTTATATGAATGTAAATACCGTCAACGAAATGAAAGTGAGTTCAATACATATTTGATTTCTTTGCATGTTATATATACTACGGCGAAAGCAGCGCACGTTTGCATACGAACTGTTCATGACACACGCGCGCACTCAATCTTTATCTATCTTGGCAGCGTGCGCGATATGGAATAAAGCACCTCAGTGCCTATACATTGCGAGTATACCATATGGCCCCTCCTGCCATCCATGCTAGCTACGTTAACCCGTGCGCTCCCAAGCCTTTAATTTGTTTCTCGTTCCGGGAGTACAGTTCACAAAACGATAGCGAATCTGCCCCAACGATGCTTACCGGAAACAACAGAGGCACCTGGGCCTCATTCACAGGAGAGTTTTATAATGGTGCAGTCCTGTTGGAAAACCCTCTGTGAATCGGGCCCTTACAGAGCAGCAGCTTTCCGCCGGTTCTGTGTGATTACCGACCGCTAGATAAAGTGGCAGCTCATAATGATGACTGGAGTCATGCAGCAGGGACGGGCGGCCAGAGGTCGCGAGGGCACACGGCCACCGACACGCCAGAGACATGTCTCTGCCATGCCGGTGGCCGCGTGCCCTCACCTGCGGCGTCACCGTCGGGTCCTGGGGCTGCGCGGCAGGCAGGCTATAAATAAAAACAAAACCCACCCAGCACTGCAGCAGCGCGCACCAAGCGCCAACGGTGGCAGTGCTGCACCGGCAGCCCGCCCGCCACACACACACACACGACAACACCCGCCTCAACCCACCAGTACTCACCAAGTCGCTGCAGCTTGCCTAGCCTGGCCTTCTTCAGTGGAGCGAGTCGGGCACGGGTCACTGGATGGACTGGAGCAGCAAGAGCTGATCAGCGAGCGAGCACTCGTTTACACGTGCGCAACTAAATCAAAATGGAGGACCACAAGCGTTGCAGCACGCTGTGGCCACGCCCCCTCCTCCTCTGACTGGTCAATGGCCAGAGGTCACAAGAGATTGACAGAGGTCGCTGGCCAATCGGCAGCGATCGCTCTTGCGACCTCTACAGACCCCTTAATGACGTCCCTGCACTGCCACCATCCAAAACCTGTGGAGTTTCTGTCTGTGGGGTCACTCTGTTGATGTGGCTGTGTCACCTGGAAAGCTATTCCCATGCTTCTGGGGAAATGGATAAGGCAGTGAAGCAGAGGAGTCCCCAGGACAGGGCAAAGGGGGCCAATTACCCTCCTGATTTGTGATCTGTCCCCTCCTCCCAACAATTGGTCCTATGCCTGCTCTGGCTAAGGACACTTGTCAGCATCCCTCCTTAAAGGTACTCCTTCGACCAGCAGGCAACTACATTTTGACAGTACCGTTGCTTGCTTAACTTTCCTTTCTTCATATGTGAAGTAGACACCATGGGGAAGTTATGGGCCATCAATATAGGTAAATAAATAAATAAATAAATAAATACATAAATAAATAAATAAATAAATAAATAAATAAATAAATAAAATATCATTGGGTGGAGGCCACCTATTTTCAAAGCAGGCTTCCCACATGCTGGGGATATTGGGCCTGATCACGAGTTGGGGGTAGCCCTTAAATGTGGCAGTTATGCAAATACCACCGTATTTAAGGGCTGGCCTGATCACTAGTTGGGTGCTAAATGGGCTGTGTCACCTCCATCTTTTTGCTGGAGGTGAAAATCCCATTTGGCGCCCCATTTTCAGTGCATTTACCGCCGGCGGGATTAGTGCGCGGTACTTGCGCCGAAAATGCCCTAATGGGGAAGGGAAATTTCCTGTTATCACCCAAACCGTGATCTGGCGCTAATTGCTCCGGACCATGTGGTGATAATGCAATTAACGTAGGGCGGTACCAAAGTAGTACTACCGCCGGGATACCGCCCAACTCGTGACCAGGCCCAATTGTTTGCTAAAGGCGCTGCTTGCAATTTATTATGAAACAACAAAGAAGGCATTTTCAAAGTGAAACACGTTCTTACACTTACACTTAAACCCACCCGTTTTTTTCAATCTGTGTTGATTTTTTGTGAGACTAGCCACACAAAATCTTTGCCATTCCTATTCCCCTTCCTTTGAGTTTGTCACCCTAGGGTATATCTTTAAAGACATGGCTGGCTTGCTCAAACTGCCCAATCAAAATGAAATACTTCATTGTACCGAAAGCAGTTATTAGGAAATTGAGCTGTGGGTTTATGGCTGCCAATTTATGATTTTTCCTATGGGGGGGTACACATTCTCCCACCCCCATCCTGAATATGAGCAAGCGACCAGGCCAATCCTTCCCTTGGTAAACCATTGCAATTTACGGCACAGATTTGTTTTTGCAACCAATACCAGAAAGCCATATGTTTTTCAGGCAGCTTATCTTTAAACATATACAATCTAGGAAACATACACACAGCTTTCTGACCCACCTTGGTGGATTTCTTTTTTGGGACATGTCACTCTAATTTAAAAGAATTGAAGTTTACACGTTGTGCCCTGATTGTGCTCATATGACTGGTTTACAAGTGCAGTTCATGTACATGACGTTAAGGTCACAAGTGTTTCACCCCTTTCCACACTGACACTTTGCACAGTGTAACTATGCCTCATTACAAGTTTGCCAGTCCAGAAACAAGGGTGCTGGTAAGCTCACCGGCACTCTTATTTCCGGACCGGCAAACTACGAGTTTGCCTGCCGTGGCCGCTGCACCCCCATAGGTCTGACTCTGCTGGGCGCAGCGGACACGGTAGGCAGACTCTTCACTGAAGCGCCGGCACCCGTTAGTAGCGGTGCCGGCGCTTCCGAGTCCCCACTCCCATAGAGTCCTATGGGACTCTATGGGAGCGGGGACTAACATTTTACTGGCGCCTGACTTCCCGGGCCGCAGGACTTGTAATGTCCCGGTGGTACCGGGAAGTCAGGCGCCGGTAAAATATTACGGGTCCGGCAGCAACACGCCGGTAGCACCCTAATTTAATTATGCTCCAATGACAGTATTAGAAGTGCAGTCCATGTACATGACTTTAAGGTCATTAGTGTTTCACCCTTTCCACACTGACACTATGTACAGTGTAACTAAAACTGTACAGTCAGAAACTGTGGGCCTCATTACAAGTTTGCCAGTCCAGAAACAAGGGTTCAACAGAGTCAGTTGCCCATTTGCTTCCCGCTGTACACAGCACCTATGTGTGATATCTCTTCTGTTAAACAGATTGGGCCTCATTACGACCCCGGCGGTAGCCATGCCGCCACCGAAATCGCGTCTGGGTCCGGGTCCTCAGAATGAGGAATTACTGGGCCATTCCGAGTTCGGAAGGCCTGGTAATTCCTCCCTCCAAGGACCCGGACCCGGTCCTTCCCCATTCCCATTTCAGCCCCCATAGGGCTGAATGGGAATGGGAGAGGGAGCAAACAACGGACCATTACGAGTTGGCCCGTTGTTTGCTCCTTCTTCCCCTCGCGGGACCCGGTAAGCACGCCTGGTTTGACCAGGCGTTGCTTCCTGGGTCCCGCGAGGGGACCTCGTAATGAGGCGGTACGGGTAAACGGCGCTGGCACCTTTTACGGCGCCGTTTACCCCGTACCGCCAGGGTCGTAATGAGGCCCATTGTCATTTTATTTGAAGCTTAACTGGAAGTGATGTCTGTGTTAATTTAGAGTACCATGCAAAGTGCATACTTCTAGGAGGCTGAAGTATGAATAATGCCTTGTAAAGGTGTGCTGTTCTATTCTAGTATGCATATCGTGCATAAAAATAAGCTGCATACATACCTGCATCAAAGAAAGACTACAAGCAGGTAACTGTCACACCAGAGGCAGATTTAGCCCTTGTATGAAGGGCAAAGAGCGAGTGTGCCCTGCAGTTTCCTGGTGACATCGTCCAAATATCTTCAACAGACACACCCTCATTCCCTCTATGCTGGCAGTCAGGCACAGTGGAATAACAATGAGCAGTTTTAAGGGCTCGCACACAGGGCCCGGGCTAAACATTTGTCTTGGCTAATGGGGCCCATTTCAATATGGGCCCCCCTTGCTTCAGTTAGGGGAAGGACACAGTCTGTGGCACCCTTTGGTTTCTTAAATTAGAATGCTCTTTGATCTCAATGGGGCAGCAGCCAGAGTGAACCTAAACTGCCACTAAAAAAGTTAGTAATTGCTCTGTCAGCAAGGTGCTAATGCAGATGAAACCAAGGGAAAAACAGTGATAACACTGCTGGCGGCTGGGTGCTATCAAAGCCAGTAACCTACTGCAAGCGCACATGTAAAGTCTTCAGTTAAGGTAACATTAGCCAGCAAAGGGCTGCCTGTAACATGCACACAAGGCAAAGTGCACATTTAATGCCATGAAAATAAGTAATATGTTGCTGTGAAGTAGCCAATTTAGGGGCAGCTGTTTGAACGCCCCCTGTTCCCCGAAGCATTTTCGCATACACAGAACAATAAAATCAAAACACTGTGGGACTGTTAGGAATACAAGACGCTGATATGTTCTAATTTGTTTTTCCGACCTGTCCAGCAAAAGATAGGCAGAACCCATTTTGCACGATAATGATTAACATGATCAGTAACAACATCACAGTAAATAACATTACAAGCAGTGGCATGTGTCTTCAGTACTCTAGGACACCATTGGTAAATACATTAAAAGAAGTTTTCAAGTGTAAACCAAGAGAATAATGTGCTGTGCAATATATAAATATTCACTATTATTAATATGCAGCAACTCAATAGTTCAGTAAACCATGAAGGTGTTTCCATATCTGAAAAATTTTAATCAAAATCACCTCTAGCGACGCCCAATGTCAGCTGATCAGGCACAGTGAGGTTTAGGGGTAATTCATAGAATTCAGCGGACAAGTGGCGCACGCGGCTGGCGCACAGTGTGCGCGTGCGAATCTCTGTGCCAGCCGTGTGCGCTAAAATCCATTTCCGCGTACAGCGTATTCATGGATTTTAGCTACCAAAACCAGCCGTGGCACACAGTGGCACAGCGACCCTGCAGCAGCGCCAGTTACGCCCCTAGGAACGCCCCTCGCGCAGGGAAAAGCCATTAAAATCCCCAATCCAGCGCAAAGGGCTGCGCTAACCCTGTACCAGCACGGCAAGCGGGGAACGTGTATTACTGGGGTTCACGGGAAGGTTCACACGCGATTGGCCCTGTGCAAGTGGGGTACGTGTATTACGGGGGTTCGCGGGAAGTTTCACACGTGAAAGGGCCTGTGCGAGTGGGGTACGTGTATAACCGGGGTTCACGGGAAGTTTCACACGCGATTGGAGCAGGGTACATGTATTACGGGGGTTCGCGGGAAGTTTCACACGCGAAAGGGCCTGTGCGAGTGGGGTACGTGTATAACCGCGGTTCGCGTGAAGTTTCACATGCGATTTCATCAGGGTACGTGTATTACGGGGTTCGTGGGAAGTTTCACACGCGAAAGGGCCTGTGCGAGTGGGGTACGTGTATAACTGGGGTTCGCGGGAAGTTTCACCTGCGATTTCAGCAGGGTACGTGTATTACGGGGGTTCGCGGGAAGTTTCACACGCGAAAGGGCCTGTGCGAGTGGGGTACATGTATAACTGGGGTTTGCGTGAAGTTTCACACGCGATTGGCGCAGGGTATGTGTATTACGGGGTTCGCGGGAAGTTTCACATGCGAAAGGGCCTGTGCGAGTGGGGTACGTGTATAACTGGGATTCGCGTGAAGTTTCACACGCGATTGGAGCAGGGTACGTGTATTACGGGGTTTGCGGGAAGTTTCACACGCGAAAGGGCATGTGCGAGTGGGGTACGTGTATAACTGGGATTCGCGTGAAGTTTCACACGCGATTGGAGCAGGGTACGTGTATTACGTGGTTTGCGGGAAGTTTCACGCGCGAAAGGGCCTGTGCGAGTGGGGTACGTGTATAACTGGGATTCGCGTGAAGTTTCACATGCGATTTCAGCAGGGTACGTGTATTACGGGGTGCGTGGGAAGTCTCACACGTGAAAGGGCCTGTGCGAGTGGGGTACGTGTATTCCTGGGGTTTGCGTGAAGTTTTACACGCGAAAGGGCAACGCCTGTGCGCAATACGTCACAGATGCGCTTACGCGCTAAGGGCCTTTGGTCCAATGAAATCAAGTACGTGTGCTGACGCGCTTACGTGCTAAGGGCCTTTCCTCGAATTACACGCTGACGTGCACATTTTTCACGTGCCACTCCGTATCAAGCTGGCCACGCATACACACACATAAGACCACGCTCCTGCCCTGAAGGACATTTTCCTGCCCCCCAGAGCCCCGAGCACGCTCCCACCTGCCATCTGCTGCTGCCTGACTGTCTGCTGCCCACATGCCCTGCTATTTGGTGCCTGCACATCAGCCATCTGCAGGGGTCCAGTTGCTGTGTCCACCCCTGCTGGAACAGAAGACTCCCGACTGGGATACCATCGCTCCACAGCCCAGCCCCAGGACCCAGTTGCCCACCCACTCCTGCCTCTGGGGTTGCCATGTCGGGCACATCTCCATCTGGCACCACTGGCAACCCCCAGCTATAGAGAGGCAGAGGGCCACCAGCTTCACTGCCACAGAAGTTGGTGTCCTGGTGGAGCATGTCCTGGGGCATTATGATGCCCTCTTCGGAACATCACGCGCCAACAAGGAAGGACGGGAGAAGATCTGGGACGACGTAGTGGTTGCCATCAACTCGGAGGGGGTGATAACCCGTGACATCAAGCACGTCAAGAAGCGCTGGGAGGACTTCAGGTCCAGGACCATCCACAGGGCCCGGCGCCTCGCAGAGGGGGGCCGGGCACGCATGAGTAACATCCAGATGAGGGTCCTGGAACGCGTAGGCCCAGCGCTCCACGCCCAGATCCTTCGGAGGCAGACCCGTCCGAAGTTGAGCGGTAAGTGGACATGCATTGCTGTGTGAGACAGGGCATGTTGCAGTGTGCTGGTAGTCTGATGCTTGCCTGTCTGTGTGACATAGGCCATGTATGGATGTGTGTGTGCAGGGACATCATGGTCATGCATGTGAGACCAGTTATGTGTGAACCACATGGTTGGTGCATGTGTCTCAATGCAACATGGGGAGCTCTATGCGGAATGCACACATGAAAGCATGGCTGTCTCTGTTCCTGGACATGAAGGGGGGGTGAGGAATGGGTGCTGATGTCATGTACATGTATGGTGCACATTTGTGTGTGTGTGCCTGAGAATTGTGTGTGTGACTTTGAAACGCCATGGATGCATGTGACTTTGAAGGCAACATCTTGGTTTACAGGGGCCCTTCTACATGGATGTTGATGTTGATTGCAGGCACCAGGACTGTTTCTGCATGTGTGTTGTGTGCATTCACCCATGTGTTGTGGAATGACAGGATGGAAGTGACATTTGACAGTGCCACTCATGTGTTATTGCTTCCTGTCTAGGGTATTTTGTACTGTACCCTGATGCTTGTGTTCTATGTCTCTCTCTACGCAGCGTCAAGTGAAAAAGAGGGCGGAGACGGCGCTGTGGAGCCAAGCGGCGGGGATGCCTACACTGGGCGGCGACGCAAGGCTCAGCCACCCTCCCAGGAATAACCATCATCCGGGACCGAGGGGGCTGGTGCTGCGTCTGCCACAACGGCTGTGGCGGAAGGGCCGGGTGAGCCCCCACAGGAGCTTCCAATGGAGGAAGACGGTGTGGAGACATCCAGGTTGGTGGTCTCCACAGAGGAGGAGGAGCCCGCTACTGAGCCGCACATGGGGCCTTGTGGGGGTAGTACCACTGGTGCAAGTGGTGCAGTCCAGGGCCAGGGTCAGGAGGCAGCACAGGTCACCGCGGAGGGGCCTGTGCATGTCGCTGTCCCGGACCCTGTGACTGCACCACCATGCACCAGCAGGGAGGCCCCGTCCCAGGCCCGTCCGCAGGTAGGGGAGAGTGCCATGTCATCTGCCTCTCCACTACCTGTGGACGAGGGGTCCCACGAACGTATGGGCTCCGTCCTGGTTGGTGGGTTCCTACATGTGTCGCGCACTCTAGCGGACCTCTCCTCCTCTGTGGTGACTATGCGCCAGTCGTTCTCCACACCGTCATCCGGCCCAGATTCCACCAGGGCCCCCTGTGGACCTGGCCTGACCAACACAGCCAGCTTGGTGGAGCTCACATCCCTGCCACAGTCGGGAGTCGGCGGCCCAGCAGGGGTGCACACCACAACTGGAGACCAGCTGATGGAGGATGCGCAGGCACCATCAGACACGGCACATGGACAGCAGCAGCAGGAGCAAGGTCTAGGTGGGAGCAATGATGGCTCGGGGACATCAACATCGGAGGGGCAGGCATCGGCCAGAGGGCAGGAGGACCCAGGACTGGAAGTGTCTTCCGTGTGGCAGCGGTTAGGCCATGCTATAAATGCGGAGCGGCAGCGGGCAGAAGAGGCACGGCTCACGATGGTCAGGGCGGAGAACTCCATGCGGAGGGCCCTGATGCGGGCCGAGTGTTAAGATGGATTTCTGAACTCTGTCCTGGAGGGGCAGAGGTTCAGAAGGCCAGCCTAGTTTCTTGGAACAGGGTAACCTCTGGACAAGCCAGACCAATCAGGGTAGCGATTGTGGCGGTCAAGACTAGGTCTCAAGAGGGGTGAGGGTGACTGAAAGCCCGCAATGAGCACACAAAGCAAGGACACTTACAAATTACTCCAAGCAGGTGTTATATTAAAAATATAGACACATTTATTACAAGGCCTTTGTAACATTGACCGCAGCGAGAAATCACAATAAAACTCAAGTAAACCAACACATCACAATCAAATACAATATATATACAATCACCAACGAGTCTAACGAGTTAGACGCACGAAATGTGAAGACCACCTAGATGGGGAGGAAAACAGGCAGTGTGAATAATAGTTAGACCCAGTCTGCCTTCAGAGGCACCTAACTAAAAGGAAGTCTGAGCCCTACGAAGAGTGGAGCCTTGTGCTCAAAAGTACCTGCACATGCTGGTGCCAACGGGAAAAGGGGAGTCTCTTCGAGGGAGTCAGGCAGTTTAGTTCGATGAACAAATGAAGATGAACAGAGCTCCGCGACTCAAGCGCAGCCTCCAATGTGGGCAGAAGCAGAGCGCGAGTACGGAAAGGTGTGCTGTTAGACACAGCGGGGAAAAGCTATGGGCTACTGCAGGAGGGCGACCAGTTCCTAGCAATGCTACTCACCGGTCCCCGATGCAGGCAGACCCAGGCTTCTCCGCATCAGTTTCCGTGCTGGCAGGTTCAGATACGAGCAGGGGACGTCTCAGCGTCGTGTAGATTCCGCAGCAGCAGAAGTTAGAGTTGCGGAGGTCCCAAACGCAGTGAACCCGCACAGTTTGTTACCACAGCAGGGCAACGGAGTGGCCGTGTGTATTTCAGCCCAATGTACACTACTCACTTCAGACCTGGGAATGCCAAGTGTACGAATCGTGTGAGAGTGACAAGGACTCGTAATACAACACAACCTGACGGCGGTTACAGAGCAAGACTCCTGGGCAGGCTGCTCAGTCCACTGGATGGCCCAGAGACACTTCCCAAGGCTTACGTACAGGAGATGGTGAAGATGCCGAGAATAGTTGTTCCCACCAATCCAAGGGTCGAAGTACCAGTACAGGCCTTCTCATTCGATCAGAGGTAGAAAGGGTTTCACCAAGCGACAGCAGTGCAGAGGAGTAGTCCTTCAGCGGGTCACCAGCGATTCCTCGGTTCAGCCTCGTAGTTGCAGGATACTTGGCTCCTGTATTCCTTTGTTCGTGAGATATCAGGAGATCGACATGGTAGTGGTGTTTCCAGCCCCCTCTTATCCACGGTTCCCTTCGCGCCAAAACGGAGGGGACCCAATGGGAGATCTGCTCACAAAACACTCACACCATACGTGGACCTATCACGGACCACAGTGGTCCCAGGCATTCACGGCACACTAGACTCTCTGGCACCCAGGATGTGTATTGGGACCAGACATCCCAGCCCATATCCTGGAGGCACACACAAGGCCTGTAGAAGCCCGCGAAAGCATCTGTGTTTCGCGGGAAAGTACATGCCCAAATAAGGAAGGCCCCGGGTCGGCTTGACCTGGGGAAGGTGAAGGGGGCAAGACGGTCAGCGGACAGGACAAAGAGCCTCGTGGTCTGGCCATTTTGGGAGCCAGGCCACCATTTTGGGCTAAGCGCGAGAAACGTGCTTAAACAGCCAAAAGGAGCTCAAAACACAAAGAGACGATAGCTGCTACCAGTCCCGTCCGTGATTCACTTGCACCGTTCATTAACAATCCAAAGAGAGTATCTAGGGCCTGTAGAAGACTAGAGACCCAAGAGAGCAGTAACTTAGCTTACAGTGCCCTCTTGTGCCATGTTGCGCAAAAGCTCAAACATGATAAAAGAACTACGGAAAACAATGTTTCCCGGTACTGACTGTCTTAAGGGCATGTCAGTTTCCCTGTAAGAATGGTGCGAAAGCCCAGAGGAGTGCGGCAGAAAGCTGCACTTCTCTGGCAAAGTCTAGATCATGGTGAAAATAACAGCAAAAAGTTTTGGGGTTGCCACATAATTGAAAATTACCCACAATTCAGAAATCTTTCCTAACACCGAGTGCCTCGAGGCAATTCGCAGGGAGTTGGAGGAGAACATGTCGTCGTCCCTGCGAATCCTCGGGGCCATGGAAGAGGACCGCCTCCAGGACATTGAGCAGGAGTTTGATGATGCCCTGGGCCGGGACATCCAAAAATGAGCCGTCGGACTAGCCCACTGCCCTTGTAAATAGTTTTTAGAGTTAGGTTTCCTTTTTATTTTCCTTTTATTTGTGGTCAATGGACAATGCCACACAAATTTGTATATTGTTATATTTTTAGGTAGTTTGTTAGGTAGGTTTCATTTGTTTTGTTGGGATCATGGACCCTTTACATCCTTGGACAATGGATTGTATATAGTTTCATCATGTATTCATTTTTGTTTTTTTTGGCATTATGGACATGGAGCAATGGACTTATTTTTTCCGGACAATGCATTGTAAATAGTTGGACTATGGATTGATTTCTCTTTTTTTTAATTATGAACATGAAGCAATGGATTTTTTTTTTACATTTCCTTTGGATTTGTGTTGTTGGAGGGTGACTTTGGACTGTTTTTCTTTCAAGTTTTTTTGGATTGGTTATCATTTTCATTAAATCATCTTTTACACATGCTTTTCATTTCATGTTTCATATTTTGGTATGCTTTCATTTCATTTTTGATTTCATTTACATAATACATTTTCATTTTTTAGTTCCATGTGTGGGATTCTCTCATTGGGTTGATGCATGTGAAAATGTGGGTTTACACAAGCAATGCCAACCAGTGTATGTGTGTGACGGACATGTGTTGATGTACATAGTTGACTAATGGTTTGTGTCATGAGATCGCCATTTCACTGCTGGGAGGTGGGGGTGCAAGGGGACATGAGTGGGGGCCTGCTGGCAGGTGCCCTGCACTGCTGGGGGGTGGGGGTGCAAGGGGACATGAGTGGGGGCCTGCTGGCAGGTGCCCTGAACTGCTGGGGGGTGGGGGTGCAAGGTGACATGAATGGGGGCCTGCTGGCAGGGGCCCTGCACTGCTGGGGTGTGGGGGTGCAAGGGGACATGAGTGGGACATGAGTGGGGGCCTGCTGGCAGCTGCCCCTCAGTGCTGGGGGGTGGGGGTGCAAGGGGACATGAGTGGGGGCCTGCTGGCAGGTGCCCTGCACTGCTGGGGTGTGATGGTGCAAGGGGACATGAGTGGGGGCCTGCTGGCAGGCGCCCTGCACTGCTGGGGTGTGGGGGTGCAAGGGGACATGAGTGGGACATGAGTGGGGGCCTGCTGGCAGGTGCCCCTCAGTGCTGGGGGGTGGGGGTGCAAGGGGACATGAGTGGGGGCCTGCTGGCAGGTGCCCTGCACTGCTGGGGGGTGGGGGTCCAAGGGGACATGAGTGGGACATGACTGGGGGCCTGCTGGCAGGTGCTCTGCACTGATGGGGGGTGGGGGTGCAAGGGGACATGAGTGTGACATGAGTGGGGGCCTGCTGGCAGGTGCCCTGCACTGCTGGGGGGTGGGGGTGCAAGCGGACATGAGTGGGACATGAGTGGGGCCCTGCTGGCAGGTGCCCCTCAGTGCTGGGGGTGGGGGTGCAAGGGGTCATGCGTTGGTGATCAGTAGTGCAAGGTGACATGTGGCTTGGGTGGGGGGCATTCCCATGGTGGATGTGCTGCCTGCGGGACATAAATCCATTGCTCAAAAATAAGTCCATAATGCCAAAAAAACAAAAATGAATACATGATGAAACTATATACAATCCATTGTCCAAGGATGTAAAGGGTCCATGATCCCAACAAAACAAATGAAACCTACCTAACTAACTACCTAAAAACATAACAAAATACAAATTTGGGTGGCATTGTCCATTGACCACAAATAAAAGGAAAACGTAAAGGAAACCTAACTCTAAAAAATATTTACAAGGGCAGCGGGCTAGTCCGACGGCTCACTTTTGGATGTCCCGGGACAGGGCATCATCGAACTCCTGCTCAATGTCCTGGAGGCGGTCCTCTTCCATGGCCCCGAGGGTTCGCAGGGACGACGACATGTTCTCCTCCAACTCCCTGCGAATTGCCTCCAGGCACGCGGCCCTCCTCAGGGCCCTCCGCATGGAGTTCTCCGCCCTGACCATCGTGAGCCGTGCCTCTTCTGCCCGCTTCCGCTCCGCATCTATAGCATGGCCTAACCGCTGCCACACGGGAGACACTTTTATTCCTGGGTCCTCCTGCCCTCTGGCCGATGCCTGCCCCTCCGATGTCGAAGGCCCCGAGCCATGATGGCTCCCACCTTGTTGCTGCTGCTGCTCTGCCTCTGCATGAGCCCTGGCTCTTGCTGCCTGCACATCCTCCTCTGGCTGGGGTGCAGTTGTTGTGGTGGCCACCCCTGCTGGACGTCCGACTCCC